>NC_081409.1:393587173-394837173 GCF_030272615.1 Cryptomeria japonica | reverse complement strand
AGCAACGTGTCTTTGCTAATCACAATTTCTAATGACTTTTCCTCATTTTTCTATGATTGTTCACTATGGTGGCGAGGCTTGTTTTATTATTAGTCATATCGTATTTACTTTGCATGGATTCTGGGTGGTTCTTCATAACAAAAAAAAAATTGTTAGGTTTCTTCATAGAGATCACAAAGAAAATAACAGAGCTGAGATAAGGAAGAATTGTGAAATTAAGGGTAATATGGGAGGTAATAAAAAGAGGTTTGAACCAGATTCTTTCTCAGACTGGAAGAAAAACAATGAAGTTTGGGAGATTCTTCAAGAGGGAGGCTTGAGTGTTTTTATGGAAAGGCTCTACGGCAAAGACCCTACTGTCACTAAGAAATTTATAAAAAAATGGAAGAATGGTAAGGTTCTTGTTGGTACCTAGATGAAGAAGGTGGACGAACATGTCATTGTTGAAGCTACGGGTATGGCTAAAGAAGGTATTATATTTTACAGAGATCGAAGTGTGTCTGACAAGGGTGCGGATAGGTTTCCTATCACAGATGGAGAAAAAAGGAAATTGGTGAAGGTAGATAATCCCTACCATTCCCCGAAGCGTATTTGCAAGCCATGGAGGTTTGTGCTATTTGCCACCATCAGCTACATTACTCTGGATGAGAGATTCACAAGGGCTTATGGGCATCATTTTGTGCTGCTTGATCACTTTCGTCATGGTGACAAGGTCAGTCTGCCTTACTATCTTGCTTGTTCTATGGATCATACTATTAGAGAAGTGCAGAAAGAATCTCAAAGAGACCATGCCCTCCACTAGGGGTTAATGGTTTTAGTTTATAAGCCATTGAATGGGGAAAACTATTGAGAAACCCATTAGTAAAGGCAAAAAAATTAGGGATGATGATATTGAAAGTGAGAATAGTGGGTTCAATCTCTCCTCTAAAATTGAAGGTGAGTCTGAGGATTTTAGCAACAAGGGGAAGACCAAGGGAAAGAGTAAGGGATTGCTGGGGATTCTGACCTTTCGGACCTTGAGGATGAGTCTTTTGATGATAAATTCATAAAAATCAAGAAGAGAAAGGGTATCGATAAGCAAACCCAAAGGACCAAGAAGACCCATAAGGGGATAAACAAGGTGAAAAGGAAGATTATTATTTCTTCTGATGAGGATATTGAGGTTGAAAAAACTGATAATAAGAAGGGTAAGGAGGAAGATGAAATTCTAGATGGTGATCATGGGGAGAACCTGAGCACATACCCAGTTAAGGGGAGAACATATACCTTCCTCTTTCGATTCAAGGCAATCAAAAATTCTTTTTAAACCTTCAATTCAGTGATTTTCTAACCTCTACTGGGAGATATTGCTCCAAGAAAAGCATGTTGTCCCTTTTAGTTCCTCAAATCAATGATTATTTAATCTAAGGAAATAACTGAGTCAATAAAGCAAAAGGTTCGATTTGGTCAACAAATAAAAATCAGTAAACAAAAGGGGAATAACTTCCCTCTGTAATTGCAACAAAGCTTTTTTGAGGTGAGGTTCTTTCCTTTGCAAAATTTCAAAAGTGAATCCTTTTATGCACCAAAGGATGGTGAGGTTCTTTTTTTAAGCCTGTTGCAAAAAAATGAAATTTTGTGTTGTTCTTTTTAGAGCCCAAAGTGAGAATTTTTCTCCTAGAAAAGCAAGAAAAGATTTTAATTTGTTGTTCGTTTTACTTGCCCAAAATAAAAGTGAGTTCAATTTTATTTAAACAAGAAAAGAAAGAAATTTGAACTTTGGCTAACTTTGAAAAGTCAGTAAAAATTTAAACTACTTTAATTCTGGCCTAAATAGAATGGATTCAAAACCTGCAGTCAACTGTCAGTAACCTGCAGAAAACCAGTCAATTTGTTTTCAAAAAGGCGAATTCTGTGGACTTCCACAAGTCTAAATTTTAGTTTCTGTTACAAATTAGTTTTCTCTTTTCTGTCTGTGATGTGCTACAAAACAAACTGTATGTGCTACAATATAACAACGATGCGCTAAAAGATGGAAATGATGCGCTTTTGCCTACATGTTGGGATGGTTGGTTATGCATCTTGTTTGTTATTTTTTTTCCCATTTTGTTCCCAATTATTATAATGCTCCATTAATAGATACTCACACTCATGCATAAAGTGTGAATCATGTTTGTGAGGAGAAGTTTGGTCATATAAATCATGGTATTCTAGAAACTAGTGCTTAGCTTAAAACTCCTCCACCTCTTTCTACTTCAAATTTTAGTTTGGAAATGGATTTCAATACCTCTCTTAAAAAGCTTTCTTTCCTTCAAAAGCATTTACATCCTTTAGTAGGTCTGCCTTCTCGAGGAGTTGAAATCAACTCTTAAAGCCGTTTATAGTCTGTGTGAAGGGAACTACCTAAGTGGGGAATGACTTTGACGCCAAGTATTCCAACCCACTATAATCAAAAGTGAAAAGTGACGAAAGTCCTTTTCAATGGTTGCGTGCAACAATTAGCCTTCCCCCAGTATCCTTAAGATACGTAAAGCCTTTGTTCTAAAGGTTGGGAAGCCTCCTGAGGGAGTTTATCACTAACAGCCGAGCATGAAGCCTGATTACAAACCATAGAAATAGAAGCTTTGAACCGAGTCAATAACCAGACATTTATAACATCATAGTGCAAGGGTGGGGAAGAATCTGCCCCCAAGATTACTCACCATATATCTCCCAAGATAACTACTCAACTGTGAAGCGATTCACTTTGAGTTAATTTCTGGCAAAAGGCAAAAAAATGGGCGCCCTCTAGGGGGTGACACGACTATTTGAGCTGACGGAGTATCAAGACTAGTGGGCTATGATGTTATTTATGACCTTTGAATAAAGAGTCTTTCTGAAGTGTATTATTCGTATCCAAACCTATTGAAACATTGGGGATTTGAACACATCCTCACAAAACATACACTTTTTGTTAGATTAGGCAAAATGGTTGTACTTTTTGTGCTATGCTTGCATTTATTACTTCAGAAAATCATCCATCTAAACTAAAAAACTCACGATCAAAACAAAAAATTACAGAAAAACAAACAGAAAGAAAAATCAGGGCAGATTAGCGCATGGGGACAACTCCTTAGCGCGTAGGGTATTTCAGTTAGCGCATCAAACCATCCAGTTAGCGCGTCTGTTCTAAATAGTAGCGTTTTATCCCAAAATCAAAACAGTGTTAAAATATTTAACGCATCAGAGAAATAGTCTAGCGCGTGGAAACCAAATAGTAGCGCATCAGGTTCACAAGTTAGTGCATCACAGACCCAGGTTAGCGCGTAACTTTTTAAACAAGTAGAAAACAAATTTTTGAGCAATCAAACTCTTTAGCGCATGTCTGGGGGCAACTTAGCGCGTGTGGTCATTCTTTAGCACGTGGAGTAATTTTGGTAGCGCATTTAGTCCCTGTTTTAGCGCGTGACCAAAAACATATAGACAGAGGGCAAAACAGTGAGGAATTTAAAAATTTTTGAAAACATTTTCAGAAGCCTCTTGTTATCAACAACATTTTTCATCAAAATGGAGTAGCGAAAACAATTCGTTAAAAACTATTTCTTGAGCTAAATTTGTGTCAAAACAAACGTTGTAAAAATCCAAAATTGATTGCACAATAAAACATATCTATCTTATCATAATCCAGAAACCTCATCATCAGTATCAACAGAATCCTTTACTATCTTACGGATTTCATCTCAAAAACACTTGTTTAAAAATTTCAGGTTGTCAAATCAAGTCTCCATATCGGGAGGCTTTTAACCATATCATTTGATACGCTTTGTCATGAAGGGGCATCTAAACTTTCATTTTGATAGAGTAAGACTTGAAATTTTCCAAACAAGATCAACTGAATCCAAACAAATCAAAGGAAACCATTGATCACTCATGCATGACTAATTCCCATATTCTGAGAAGAAAGAACCTTTATCGTAACATCACGTTGAAGAAACAACAACCTAGTTTTTCCAAGTTCATCAAGAGAAATAAGTTTTTATACATCAATCGTCAACTCTTCAAATCCCATCGGGTATTCCTTCATCACGTCAAACATTATATCCAAAACAAATCCAACGAATTTGACAAAGAGCCCTTAAAAACAAGAGCCTACTATCAAAAGTCTTCTTTTAATCAAATCATAAATCACGGAGGAAAGATCAATCCGACATTCTTGCCTGACGAGTGTATCACTTATAACACATCTCGACTAGAACCACCCACCCCTGAGTAACATATCAACGAGGATTTTGTCCCCTTCATCACTGAAAGTTTCTACTAAAATGCCTGTTACTCACTCTCAAAGAAACCAACAAAGCGAGACACATGTAGAGTCTAGTATGAATCAAAGGTTGTCAAATCCTTTTGAAGTTCCACACCTAGAAGAAAATGAAATTTCTGAAGCACTTCTTCAGGAATGTCAGGAAAACCCTTCATTCCAAAAGCTTGTAGAAAGGATTATGGAAAATGACAAAGAAAAATATTTGCTCATGCTCACAAGTAAAGGCATTAAACTTCCCAAATATTTAGACACAAACATCTTTAGAATAGGATCTCGACAATATGCATATCAAGAACAACAAAGAGAGGAGGAAACTCGTAACCTTGAACAACACATACTTGAGAAACACATTCCAGAACAACATATACCGGAAATGCGTATACCCGAGCTAGAAACTCCAGAGCAAAATATACCATTTAACACACCTTTTCAGCTGAGAACTAATACAAGGGAAGAACTTTTCCCTCGACAAGACAATGTACCTTTGGCTGCCCTTACTCAACAAATGCAAATGTTACAAAGACAAATATAGGACATGCAACAAGGATCAACAATATGGTACTCTTTAAACGAAATATGTCCTTATCCTTTTGATAGGAAATTACACATGATCCCTTTTCCTTGAAACTCAGATGTGCCTAAATTTGACAAATACGATGGAAAAAGTGATCCCTGTGATCATGTCAGAGAATTCTGTACCATGAGTCTTGAGTTTGCTCATGATGACACCTATATGATGAGGTTATTCCCAAGAAGTCTGGGAGGACAAACCATGGAATGGTTATCCAAAATTACACCACCTGTCAGATCATTTGATGAATTAGTTAACAAGTTCATAACCCAATACTCCTATAACATTCAACATGCCATAACCATGCTGGACGTCTGCAACACCAAACAAAAGAACAATGAAACATTCATGATATTCCTTCAACGCTGGTGACATATGGTATCACGATATCCTTGAGATATTCTTGAAAAGGAGAAAATGGAAATCTTCATTGACAATTTGAATGGTGAAATGAGTTACAGGCTAAAACTTCAATGCATACCGTCTTTCGCTAAATTGATTGAAAATGGCATTCAAGTAGAAGAAGCGTGTGTCAAAAAGGGAACACTTAAATTCTACAAGGAAAGAACAAACTCATCAAACTACAATAACCAGAACAACAATAGCTTAGACAAATCTTGATTTTGGACTCGAAACAAAAACGAAGGCAACAATGACTCACATGATCCCAAATCTAAGCAACCAGTGCTTGCATTATCCGGAAATCCTCAAACTATGAAAAATCCTAAAAATGCTAATCCAAATGCTAACACATATGCGCCAAACACCGATCAAGGACAACTCAACACAAACAACACCAATGATACTCAAAGCAAAAACATAAATCTAGGACCTAACAACAATTCACGCAACAACACAAACAATTTCCAAAAGTGTATCTTCACACCACTGGGGCAATCACTAGAATCAGCATTCAGAGAACTTCTGGCAAACAAAATTCTCTCCTTACTGGCGATCAACAACTATGAACCCCAAATCAAACCACCTTGGTGGAATGATTCACACTATTGTGATTTCCATCGTAACAAGGGTCATCGGACGAACAATTGCATGAGATTGAAACACATTGTGCAAGACATGATTGATCGAGGTGACTTAATAGTAGATGGTCTCAAAATAAATGGTGATCACGGAGCCTTTAAAAATCCTCTCCCAAACTACAACAAAGATGGAGCTTCAACCTCGGATGATACATGCAGAGCTCGTATCAACCATATCTATAACAACACCGTAAATCACATATCAGCTTAAGATCATCAAGTAAATATCATCACCATCCGAGATTAGTGTGATCATGAATCTGTCAATGTGATAACCCAAACTCAGAAATATGTCTTAAAAGGACATACTGTGCCTACAACTACTACACCAAAAATCCAATATGACTTGGTTAGCCAACTATGCAAAACTCCAACTCAGATATCTATACTAGAATTGCTGAAACTATCACCAAAGCACAAAGACATATTGGAACAAGCGCTATTGGAAACCAATGTACCTCAAAATCTGGATGCAGACAGATTTCAAGCCATGGTCGCCCATATGATAGGACCTCATAATCTCACCTTCTCAGAGCATGACAATACTTCCTTGAGTCATCCGCATAACACTCCTCTCCATATCGAAGTCCTTGTTTGCAAACACCGAGTAAAAAGAGTCTTAATAGATGGAGGAGCCGGACTTAATATATGTACTTTAAAACTTATCCGTGCATTAGGCTTCTCAGAAGAGTCTATTGATCCCTGCACCGTGATGTTACCTATTCGAGTGGGACCAGTGCAAAAGGATACTATGTGTCAGGTTTTAGACATAGATCTCACCTACAATATTTTGTTAGGGCGACCCTGGATACATGAAATGCAAGTAGTACCTTCTACGTATCACCAGTGTGTCAAATTTCCTTATGACGGACAAGAAATCTCCATATCTGTTGATCACAATCCATTTCAACATTGCAACGCAATGGGGGTAGCCCAAGATAGTTTGGTTCCTCATAATAGAGAAAAGCAGCAATCTTCAACATCAGATCTACAAACAACAAAGCCCAACTCATTATCTGGAGATTTCAAGCAGAAATTGCAAATCAAAGACCAAGGTATGGGAGAATACTCTTTGGAGCCCCTATGTTTGGCCAAATTACCAACATCACCTAGATCTCATGGATTGCCTACTACATCAGCACATTTGGTCACTCATCCCATTACCAAATTTGATGGTACCTTCATCCAATTGGGCACTCTAGAACATGAATCAGAAGTTAAGGATATTCTTAGCTGGTTATACAAAGATGAGGAAGAAGATAACAGAGTAGCTGCATTGGATATTGTTCTACCTACACACCTATATGGAAAAGGATACTTAATCATGCAACAAATGGGATATGACGGTAAAGGACCTATTGGGAAATGTAAAGAAGGAGTCACTGAACCCATAGATCTTCCTTCACAACCCAATAGAGACAAAATAGGATTGGGTTGTAAGCTCACTTTCCTATTAAGAAAGCTGCCCCGCATAACTGCAAAACCTCAATGGAAAGTGAAGAAGAAGTACAAAGAAGAATCCTGGTAGGAAGCACTCTTTGAGTCAGCTGAAACAATCCGCAAGGCACGAGAACGTCAAGAACAGAAGTTACATCAGGGAAAGCTTCTAAGCCAAAAGAAGGCCATATCTGCAGTAGTAGCTCATATTCAAACACCAATATCTCAAGAACAAATAATATCATCTCCGGATACCATTATTCCTCCCCGAGGAAGCACAGTCTATGAACAAATACAGAAAGTCAAAGTAGGATCTGACACCGAATCAACAAAAACTATCAAAATGGCATCCATCATCAAAGATTTGTTTTCACCATACAACATACCTGTTTACAACACTGATAGAATCTGGGATGATTCCTTAGAGACTGATTCCAATGAATATGAATGGGGCACCTGCTCAAATGCTACTATAGATATCCCTAATGATACAGACACCATCCCCTTTTCTCAGGAAAAGCATAACGCAAAAGATAGACCTCTTGAATTTGGACCACAGAACATCTATGACGCCAAGGAAAGCGAACAGAAACATTATGAACAAGCCTACATGGAAGATAATACCATCGAAGACCTCGATGAAATACTGGACTTCTTTAAAACCAAGAACCATCATGATGAAACCTCTGTCCTGACACTTACAGTAGCAGAACTTGATCCACCTAACGATACCTTACCGCTTGTCTTTCCTGACCTCATAGACTGGGATGAACCTGAAATCCATGATATACCAATTTTCCCTGATGATGAATCTATTATCCACTACCTATGTACCATAAATCCAAAAATAGGCTCTACCAGTGAACAAAGTAACGATGTTTGTCAATCAGGGAGTGCCAAGTCTCTCAGTCACAAAAATAAACCAAATAAATGATTTGATGCTGAAAACTAGTCAATGGCAGCTCTAGATCATAAAAAAGTAAACATAAAAGACGCATCTGAGGGTGAAAACCTTTTTAAGGTGCCTAACGATGGGAGACTTGACACTCTTCCTGAGCACTTTCATGAGCGATCACCCATATTGATTGAGCCCACTTAGTCAATCAACATTGGTACCACTGAAGTAGTCAGAAACATACACCTTGCAGAATCTCTGACAGAAGAGGAAAGATCGGCATTCATCATTTTCTTTAAAGAACAACAAATTAACTTCACTTGGTCATATGCCGATATTCCTGGAGTAGATCCACACTTGATCATGCATCACTTGTCCATCTCTTCAGGAGTTAAACCAGTCAAACAAAAGTGAAGAAAGATGAATCCATAGGTGGCACTCATGGTCAAAACTAAACTAAAGAAACTATTAGATGTCGGATTCATCCGACCCATTGACTATGCAGAGTGGATTTCCAACATTGTTCTAGTATCAAAACCAGATGGTAGTATCAGAATATGCACTAACTTTAGAGATGTCAACAAAGCTTGTCCAAAAGATGACTTTCCTCTGCCCAGTATTGACAGAATTGTAGACCTCACAGCAGGACATGCAATGCTCTCACTAATGGATGGTTTCTCAGGCTATAATCAAATCAAAATAGCCCCAGAAGATCAAGATAAAATAACGTTCACCTATCCTTGGGGAACATACTATTGGAATGTTATGCCTTTTTGGCTTAAAGAATGCAGGGGCTACCTATCAAAGAGCAATGACAACAATCTTTCATGACATGATGCACACATTTATGGAAGATTATGTGGATGATTTACTAGCTAAATCCTTCACTAGAGAGAAACATCTTAGCATCCTGACAAAGATCTTTGATCGATTGGAGAAATTTCAAGTCAGACTCAACCCTAAGAAGTGTGTCTTTGGGGTTACATCAGGCAAGTTACTAGGATACATAGTCTCAGCTAAAGGTATCGAAGTAGATCCAGCAAAGGTACAAGCCATTATGGAAATGCCACCACCAAAGAATAATAGTCAACTCAGATCTCTACAAGGATGACTTCAATCAATCAGGCGATTCATCGCTCAGCTAGCAGATAAAAGTCTACCATTTAACCATTTACTACACAAAAATGTACCATTCAGATGGGAGACCAAGTGTGTAGAATCTTTTTACCAAATCAAATAGTACCTGATGAATCCAGCAGTTCTGGTACCACCAGTTGTAGGAAAGCCACTTATCCTATATATCTCAACGACAGATATATCGCTAGGGGCACTATTGACACAAGAAGATCAACAAGGAAAAGAATGAGCCATATACTATATCAGTAGGACATTGAATGACTATGAACTCAACTATACATTTATTGAAAAGGCTTGTCTAACAGTAGTCTTCGCATCTCGAAAGTTTTGACATTATATGCTAGCCCACACAATTAAGCTAGTGGCAAAAATTGATCCTCTCAAATATCTACTCAGCAAGGCAGCTCTTACAGGCAGATTGGCTAAATGGGTCATGATTCTCAGTGAATTTGATATTCAATACACAAAAAGATGAGCCATCAAAGGATGAGCAATTGCAAATCAGCTGGCTAAAGAACTGTTACCAGGAAAACAAACTATGGAGATTGAATTTCCAGACAGGGACGTTCTTGCTATTTCTACCAAACAATGGACCCTATACTTTGACGGATCCTACACACAACATGGTTCAGGTGCTGGCATTCTTTTCATCACTCCTGAAGGACACACTATACCAAGATCATATAGGCTTATGTTCCCATGCACGAATAATGTGGCTGAATATGAGGCATTGGTTATAGGCATCAAAATGGCTATAGAATGGAAAATCACAAAGTTAAAGGTCTACGGAGACTCACAACTAGTCGTCCATCAAATCAACAATGACTATCAGACAAAGGATGACAAGCTGCTACCCTACAAGTGAATGGTGGATGACTTCAAGCAATATTTTGTAAACATCACCTTTGAGAAAATACCAAGGTTGAACAACAAAGCAGCCAGTGCAATGGCTACTATTGCTTCATTACTACAAATTCTAGAGCAACAGAGTCATTATGAGTTTCTGGTAGAGCAACTATTCTCCCCTACCTATGACCACTCTGAATCCCATGTTATCTATACCTTGACTGGTTTAGCTTCTCCATTATATGGACCAATATACGACTACCTTAAGAACAATATCTTACCCATTGACCTATCCAGAAACCAAAAACGTAACTTTATCTGGCAAGTTGCCCGTTATACCCTTACCGCTGATACTTTGTATTGTCAAGGTCTAGATGGTACTCTTCTTCATTGCCTTGATCGTAATGATTCTGATTCCTCTTTACATGAGCTTCACAAAGGTATTTGTGGAACACATTTGAGTGGGACTACTCTTGCTAAAAATCTTCTAAGGATGGGATACTACTGGCCTACAATGGAGAAAGATTCATATCACTTCGCCAAGAAATGTCCTAAATGCCAGATCCATGGCAATCTGATACATGCACCAGCACAGGAACTACAACCATTTACAACATCATGGCCCTTTTGTCAGTGGGGACTAGACTTAGTTGGCAAAATTCATCCTTCATCTTCAAATGGACACAAATTCATTATAACTACAACAAAATACTTTACCAAGTGGATAGAAGTAGTTCCCATGACCACAGTGACTAGGAAACAAATTGCCTCTTTTATCCTAAATTATCTGATTTGCAGATATGGTATTCCAAGTTCAATCGTCATAGATAATGGACAGCCTTTCAAAAACCAAGATGTAAGAGAACTATGTGAAAAATTCAAAATCCAACATCGGTTCTCTACTCCATACTACCCACAGGGAAATGGTCAAGCAGAAGCATCTAACAAGACAATACTAAAAATCCTAAAGAAAATAGTGAATGATGCAGGAAAAGATTGTCATGTGCAACTTAATCCAGCACTTTGGGCATACAGAACCAGCATCCGTACACCTACAGGAGGAACACCATACTCATTGGTATATGGATCAGAAGCCATTTTACCCCTGGAGGTATAAATCCCATCTCTCAGAGTCTCTTTGAAAGGTTTAATCCCAGATGAAGAGTATTGAGTTAACTGACTCCAAGAACTTGAACTATTAGATGAAAGACGTCAGCATGCTTACACTCATCTCAAAGCATATCAACAACGCATGTGCCGGAGCTACAACCACAAGGTCATCCCTCGCAACTTCAAAGTTGGTGACCTAGTCCTCAAGGAAAATCCATGAAATCAACAAGATCAAGAAAAGAAAGGGAAGTTTGAACCTAACTGGTTGGGTCCCTATGTCATCATATCAGTCTATGGATCAGGTGTCTATCAGCTAACAACTTCAGAAGGAGATGTGCTCGACGAACCAACTAACAACATCCATCTGAAGAAGTACTACACTTAAGTAGCCTAATGCACGAAAAAAGCCAAAACAAGCAAAAAAATCAAAAAATCCAGAAAAAGCAAATAACAAAGTACAATAAAAGCAACTAGTGAAAACCTGGTAACAGGCGCTATTGTGAAAGAATGGCTCCTCTATTTATCTCCATACCATTTTATCCGTATCCTTAAAAAAAAAAAACTATTGGCCATCACCCGACACTTAGCACATATCCATTCATGACATACTTAGCGTAGTCACTATCCTGGTTTATCCATATATATCCTCTTACCACATTCCACCATGGCTTGGAAATCACTGTACATATTCACATCAAGAGGCACACTCAACTAGGGGCAATAAATCATCAAAGCTTGCAAACATTCAAGACATCAAAACTATTTGCAAAATTCATAAGCATTGCATCCAACAACCAAAACTACACTTCATCGCAAAGACAAACAAAGAAACACAAAAAAAACCAAGGATGGATGATTTTTTGAAAAACTACATGTTGCATTATCGCATAAAATCTTGACTATTTTTGCATTATTGAACTTTTTAAATTATTGGATTTTTTTTTCCCTTTTCTCACTAAAATGCTTCATAGTTAGAGATCATGGGGAAATTCCAATATTTTCTTAGTCTTCTGTTTCGGAGGCGATCACTTGTACTGTGTGGATACTTGCCTCAAGACGTGATACATCGAATATCACTGAAGACATGATTCCACTTCACGCATACAAATGATTTAATCTTGTCTGTTTATGCAATCCGCCATTAGGTCGTCCTAGTTCAATTATACCTTGACGCTTGTGCTATCTTGCAAAATCAAATATCATGTAAATTTTTCTCAAGTCATTATAGTTCAATTATACCATTGTGCTTGTATAAATTCTCAACATATCCTAAACAAATCAATGCTCAATGATGATACCTACAAAGAAAGCAAATAACATATGGTTATATCGGGATGACAAATGTAGAATGAGGATGCTACCAAAAACAATTAGTTGCATATCATTTTAACATAGTTGCATATCCTTTTACAATTAGTTGCATATCATTTTAACATAGTTGCATATCATTTTACATAGTTGCATATCATTTCACAATTAGTTTCATATCATTATCATACATCTCATTTTCAAGATACATCTCACAACATAAAATCATACATCTCATTTTTTAAATACATCTCACAAACATATCAAAGCATACATCCTGCATCATACATTATATCATATATTTGAGCATTGCATCATCATAAAGTAAAGAAAAGAACACATAAGCACATAACATCCATATAACACACCACATGATCAAAGATAATGATGCCATATATATATATATATCTCCAAAAATGATCAAAATGTACAAAATCTATCATCTCTGTGTCCAGTACAATGAATACAATGATAAAAATACAACAGAGACCATGTCTCTCAAGTATGGCTATCCCCTGACGGAGATGGTCTGGCTCCAGATGTCCCCACCCCTGGATCTCTAGGGGGATCCTATCTCGAAGGCCCTGTCACACCTCAGCTCTCGGACCGTGACCCAGTATCTCGAGATCGACTAGATCTCGACTCTGTGAAGCCTCGTACTCAGTGATCCTTGGGTACTGCAGCCTCATAATGCTGACAGTAGTACTCCGCCTCCTGAGCTCTTAAAGATAGCTCTCTCAGGGTGTCTCTCATCGGACCACCCGCTGCTGCTCTCTACATGCTCGCTGCAAGCTCCTGCGCTCGCCTCCTCCGCTCTATCTCCGTGTCCCACTCAGTGGTCAACTATGCAATCTGCCACTGATATGTCAAAACCTATGCCTGCAGGTACTGTACGGTCACCTGCAGGGTCTGAATCTATGCATCCTCAACATGAGTAGGGATCCAAACCCATAGTGGTACCTGTGCAGGGGCATCCCCTCTAACTCTGCCTGTCCTCGGTGCTGGAGGTGGGAGCACATCTGTCCTCCTCCTCTGAGCTAGTTGTATCACCTCGTCCATCCCCCCCACTGCAGCTAGAACCTCTCCCATCCTCCCCTCTCCACCTACTCCAATGGCCAAACCACCTCTCCCCCTATCCATCACCGCCTGTCTGACTACTCTCTCCAAACCTCTATCTCCTCTCCTCCCTCTATCTCCCCTCCTCCCTCATCGTCCTCCTCCACCATCTCCATCATCCTCATCATCTCCACCTCCCTCATCATCATCATCATCAAATGCCGACCGCATCTCCTCTGGATCTAAAATCCTTGCCACTGCCCGCGCAACAAACAATCTCGCGAACTCATCTGTCATGCCCGCATCCAAAATCTCCAGGGCATAATCCCATATCTGGCCCGCCAAACCGACAAACTCCTCCACGGCTACCGCACTATCAATGGTCGGGCCCCAATCTAGTATGTCCTGCCTCCGTCGTGCATATAAACAAGCCTCCTAAGGTATACCCTATTGTCAACCAAACTGTCGCAAAACTCTGGTCACCACGAACCTCTCAATAACAAATGGGGTCCTCCCAATCAGGTATCTCATCATAAACACATAGGGCATCTCCAGCCCATCCTCCGCCCACACCTCACACCCGGTATATGGTCGCCATGTGACCGTGTCAATTTCATCCAGCACTCTCCTCCAATGCTCTAGTTTACCCAGCTTCTGCTAGACAACTAGACCTCTGTACCCATAGGCATAGGCACGTCCAACGGGCCTATCTCTGTCTGCTAATGGCCTGGCTGTTGGAATGTGCTCCCAGCACCATACCTGTAGGAGCGTCATGGCAGCTGACAAACTGCCATAACCTAGGTATACCACCTCGTGCAAGTCCTTGTATAGATGGGCTAGCATAGCCGATCCCCATGCGAACCTGTGGCCCTGTGTAACCATGTCCTCTAACACCAGCCCCCATCCCACAGAGAATCCCTTTGACCTACGATCAGGACAAAGGAATCCACCTATAAACCCTAACAGTACTGAAGGAAGCGGTGCATAATCCAAGTCCAGGAACTCCTGCCATGGGATCTCATATCCACATACTGTCTCATCATGGAATATACTGCAAAGTGCCTCTGTGCCACCCTCCTCCGACTGCTCATAAGGTAGTAGTGCACCTACTAGTGGTATGTGAAGAATCCTGTAACAGTCCTCTGGTGTGACTGTCATCTCACCTGTGGCAAAGTGGAAGGTGTTCGTGTCACTGTGCCACCTCTCTGCGAGTGCTATCAATAACCCTCGGTTCACAGTGAACTGAGGCATATCCAATAGGGACGTCAACCCACAACTCTCAATAATATCTAGGTCGGCCTGTGTCAACCGTGGTATCAGAGTCCAAGGCCTAGGAAATTGCTCACGTGACTGCACCACGCCCAATCGCTCCTGTCAACCAGCAAAACAAGTCCAATATCAGTTTCCACATCAAAACAAAGATATCAAAATCAAACTCACATCAACAATATGAAACAATTTGCTCATCTACATCAAGTTCAAAATCCTATCATTTCATATCAGCTTGTAAAACAACTCAAGTTATCAAAAACCATATCAAAACTTGTAACACAACTCAAGTCTCCAAATCACATAAACTTGTAAAAACAACTCAAGTTTCCCACCCATATCAGCTTGTAAAACAACTCAAGTTTCCAACCCATATCAGCTTGTAACACAAATCAGGCTTCACACATTGAACTTGAAACAAAGTGCAAGAACAAATCATGCTTTGATCAAACCATCACATTAATATCTATGCATAACTTGAAATATCGCAAATCAAAACAAGTTATATCAACACTCATATTGGACAAATCAATAAAAACCATGATAGCAAAACACAACAATTTCACACATCACCCCATCTCACAAAATTTTTCCTGATGCGCTAAAACAGATTCTGTATGCGCTAAAATCTACCCATGCGCTAAGCTATTTTCTCCACGCGCTAAACTATTTACCCTATGTGCTAGAATGCTTCTACGCGCTATCCTTTTTCTCCAATGTGCCACCCAGCCTACCCTATGCGCTAAAACCTCTTTATGCGCTAACCTATACCTCGTTGACACTGCCTATTTGACCCTATGCGCTAGGTATACTCTACGCACTAAAACCCCTTACCCATGCGAATCCCTGTGACCCCTATGCGCTAGGTCTTGATCACGCGCTACCCTATTGACTTGACGCACTACCCTACGTTCGACATGCGCTACTTTCCTTCAATGCGCTAACCTAGACCTTCTATGCGCTATGCTATTTTGTTTCAGATGCAGCCCTAAAATTCAAACTTCATGCGCTACCTAAATTTTCATATGCGCTAAATTGCGACTTTGACGTGCCAAACTGCTAAAACCGAATTTCAAAAATAAAAAAATGACCAAAAATGACAAAATAAAAAATCAAAAAAGGGTCAAAAGTGTTGACTTATTGGTGGTCCATATGCGGCAGGTCTCCAGTACCTCCGAACACGCTCAAAATGATGCCTGGAATACGGAATAGGCATTTTGACTTCTCTCCAAATTCTCTTTCTCCAAAGTCCACAATGCACAAATGAATCAAATCAAGGCACTTTTCCCCTTTTATAGGAGAAAAATGAAATTAGGGTTAGGGAACTGGGCATGTAATTTGCTCGCGGTCTCCCTTATACCCTAGAATCTGTAAATTATCGAGAGATGAATCAATTTACACATTTCACATAGACAAAATCTTACACACCAAACACAAATCATAAAATCCAATCAAAATTTTCAAAATATTGATTCATCTCCCGAGGGGGCATCACGCATCAAATCAAATCTGGGGCACGATTTGCAAATCATAAGAGCGACACAAAAATTTCATTTGATCATAAATCATGATAACACATCATTTTCTTTGAAATAGCATGTGCACACACGTCACTTCAAAGAGGGGCAAAATGTAGACGTATAAAAATGACCATATTCCTAAATGAATATTTTATGTTCATTTCTCTATTTAATTAAATCCAATTTAATTAAATTACCCACATTCTTCTGTTTAAATTAAGTAAATTACTCAATTTATTTAAATTAAATTCACTATACTTCTTTTTACCATTTAAATGAATAAATCATTTTATTCAATTAAATCCCTTCTATCAACTTTTAATTAAATTCAAATTTAATTAAAAAGTTTATCCTAAATTGAATAAATCTAATTTATTTGATTGCAACCAAATTGAATTAAAGTAACTTTATTTCAATTAAATCCTATTATCCCTCCATCCACTTGCATTTTCCTACATCTCCCACTTGCATTCTAAAACTTATTCCTAATTTCTTCTAGACCCTTCTAATCACTTCTAAATTAACCTAACCCATCTTCTAAACTTTGTCACATCCCTAAGCAAAGGGAAGTCACTTCTCAAACCCTTAAAGTCTTTGATAACCATTAAAGGCTTCAAGTCTTCAACCAATTAATTTTCCAAAGTCTCCCAAACCATTAATGGTTAATTCAACCCTCTTACATGGTTAGAGACTTTTTGCCTAACTTAACCTTCATCCAACCCAAGGGTCTCTTCAAGCATTTATTGCTTTGACCATGTTTATTCCTTAATCATTTGCACAAGAGTTTATCCTTGAATTAACTCTTAATCCAATGAGTAATCTTAATTTAGGCTTGACCCTTACCCTCTAGATAACCATGAGGTCTTCTCAGACATTTAATGTCTCCAACCCTTTTTATCAAGTAGTCTTATGTTGACATTTGTCACCATTTCATTGGTGCAGATTGCAAACATGGATTCCCAACTTTCAAACTCAACCCTTGATTAACTCTTTCAATCCTGACCATCCATTGCCCTATTTTTGCTATAAATAGATCTCTCATCCCTCCATTTTGAGGATCCAAGTTTGTAGTATCATACTTATGCTCAAATACATTCAAGCTTTCATTTCATATATGCTCATCATTTTAGCCTCTCTTTTAAACTAGGAATTAGTCTAAATATGCATGTTTAGAATACTTTCTTTATCATTTAGCTCAATCATAGACTAATATATCATGTTAGGATAGTATTTATACTAACCTTGTCATCTTATAGTTAGTTTATAGCATTTCTAGAATCATGCATAGCTTAGGATGCATCTCATATTAAAACCAACAAAAAGCATCCCTTGTTCTTGCATTTGCCATCCCTAAACCACTTTGCTCAGTGATCTGAGAGCAAAAACATTGGTTTGAGGGATCGTGTAAGATAGAGAACCATGGGACCAACCTTGGGAAGCTGAGTGATACTTCATTACTCCATAGCTTGCATCAAGAAGTCCTGTGAGTGTGTGGGCAAGGCTCCATAGAGCTCCATTTTTCACATATTGAGTTCTATCGACCCGCTTTTCCCACATATAGTTAGTGTTATTTATATTGAGATGCATGTATGTTATTGTGTCAATTTCCTTGTGAGGCCTTTAAGTATTCATTGAGGTGATATTTCATGTGATTCATGTGAGATTATAGAACACATACTTATCATTAATATGCTTCAATTGAATGATGTGTGAGACATTAGTTAAATGTGGTTACAACTTTATGATTTTTTGATGCATTAATATTATGTTGTAGTTAAATGTTAAACAATTTATATCAGTTTAATGAAATTAACTTATGTATATGTTGTTTAACTTCGTTGGGTGATTTTGCTATGCTTTGTTTATTATGTACATGCACAAGTACACTTGACATTTCTGGAGTGGTTATAGGTACAAGATATTCTTCACCTAGCTCCATGGGTCTAAGTTGTTATATGGGAGATGTCAAATTGGCTGTAATCATTTAGCCTTACTCATCTTATTGTATTTAAGTACAATTTCTTATTTGTCCATTTCTGTAAATTACCTTAGATACTATGATTGGTAGTATTTTGAAAACCCTAATTCCTATGTGGATGTCTAATAGTGAATATTTGGATGTTTTATGCTAACTTATGTTTTCCACAAATTTAAATTTAAAAATGAGTTACTATGGTTTTAAATTGTAATTGAAATATGGCTTATATGTACTTGTTAATTATTTGTTTTGGGAAATAAGGGTAAATTATATTAATTTGGGAATTAAAATAAATATTTAATTGTTTTATTTTGAAAAAGTGAAATAGTTTCAGATTAAAAAGGCAAAATTAAAGTTCATTAGAGATTTCACCTTTTGAAGAGCAAAAATGGGGAGAAAGAAAACCCTCATATGGAGAAGAATTGATTTTTTGATTAGGAGGGCATTTGAAAACCGAATTAATGGGATAGGAATTGGGAAGGAAAGTTACACCTATGATCATATGTGCTTTCAGTCATTGCACAATGCATTCAAAGATCTCTTCATTTGAAGTTTTTGCTTTAAAATGAGATATTTTGTTGATTCTTTGTCTATATTTCATTTCAATTGTTTTGAAAGGTCGCAATAGTATTACTAGGGTGTTATTACTATTATTTGCACTTTGTTTCTTTCAATTTGAGTAAATATAAGTTTATATGTGAATTTTTTAAAATACAAGACTATTATGCCCAAATTTTTAAGAAATGATCAAAATGTGAATTTTATGTTAAAAGAGGGGTGTTGGGCACTTTTAAAACAAAAAAAAAAATATTTAGATTTTTTTATTTTTGAATATTTCAAATTTGATGAAATTCAAAGGTATTTTTAATGGAGTTTTTTATTGTTTTTATGAAAATTGGAAAAATGAGAAAATGTGATAGTTTATGATGAATTTTTATTTGAGAATTGTAAGGTAGGTGAAATTAGGGTTTCACCAATTAAGATAGTAAGACCATCACTTTCAAAAGATCAATCATACATCAAAATGGGGATTGAATCCAATAGATCTAACCACAATTCAATTAGAGAAGAGGGCTAGGATGCTAAATGGATTTACTTGTTCAGATGTTTCCCCTTTTATAGAGTCAAATTTGGATTTGAATTGTAAAGTTCTATGTAAAAAAATAGAGAATTGGATTAAAATAGTAACAACAAAGTGTTACAGTTTTCAAACAGAGCCACAAATAGAGATCTGAGAAGAGGAAGTGAATTAGAACCTGTAGTTGAAAACCAAGGCTGAATTGTCAGAACTAGGATGGTAGGGCGAACTAATCGTGCAACTTCTGAACTGGCACATAGGATATTTTTTAGATTAGGGAGACACACGCGATCCACTATCAAAATATCAGGCAAAATTATCGGGACCAGGGTGGTGGAGCTACTTGGTCCTCCACTTTTCGCTCATGTAAAATCTAAACCCATTTGTCATCAACTATTTTGTTAGAATGTTCTATCGCATCACCTAAATCAATTTCTTGCACACAAAAAGAGAGAAAGGGGTTATGGATAGGGGTTTGCCTTGGGTCAAACCCTGTTTTATGAATTAACCTTGAATTGAATTAAAATAAGAAATATAAATATTGAAGTAAATGCTAGAAGATATACCTTAGATCTGCAATGGTTGATAGAAGATTGGCGATGGAATGATCTTTAGATGTCATTACAAATGTTGAATGCAATAACATGACAACCACATGATCATGAATAACCTAATTAAACACACATACTTGCATGAAGATTGATGTGACTTTTCTTTGGGATGATTGAAGGATACAGTGAGATGAAGTGATTCCTTGAATGCTAGAGAATTATTGATGGATGCACGAATGATAGGGTATGAGTGCAATCAATTAATTCTAGGTAAAATAGCTTGATAGGATGTCCTTATAAAAGGTTCCCTAGGTAAATTACCAATTAGGTTGATCTCCAACGGTCAAGTGTAGCCATGGAGACCAAAATCCACCGGGGCGGGAAAATGCCTGCCCATATTTGAAATGGGTCCTACTTGAGAAGGAACAGTGTAGTAGGGCACCTTGGTGCAGACAGGAGCACAACTAGCCTTTGTCCTCCAAAAATAGGACAAGGAGATCAATAAATAAGGGGGTATAGCCTAGGAATGGGGTCCACTTAGGTGTGCAAATAGGTGACATCATATTCAAATTACAAAGGGTCCAAAATGGGCCTAGGGGGAATGAAAATTGGACACACTAAATTAGTAGTATAAATATGAGGTGTGAATTGTACAAGGTTACAATTTAAGACACTACATTTAGCCCCCACTTCAATGGGAGTATGAGCCTATATAAATAATCATGATAAAGTAGAAATATGAGGAAGAGAGAGATGAATAACTAAGAGTGATACCACAAGGAGATAAGACATCACAAGTTTTGAGGAACCAAGCCCCCAATCTTAGTATCTTAACTCACACAATCACATGCAAGGACACACAAAACAAGATAAAGATAAAAAAGCCAAACAAAGGTAAACAAAGATACAAGACATACAACAAAGGGGTTAGTATAAAAAAGAAAGGCTCCAAGTCAACTAGTTGAAGAGACCTTGATAATTAAAATATCTCAACCACTAATCTCATTCTTTGAATGCTATTACAATAACACAAGCTGTCACATGAAAAGAGAAAGAGCATGCATCAAGTGATGAACCATGATCGAACAAGTAGAAAAGTTATGAGCTCATGGGGAGGATAAAGGAGAGAACATGGATGCCACAAAATAGCAAGTTACATCATGCTAGGTGATCCATGAGAACATGAATATTCATAGGACAATAAGTTGTATGTTATTGTATGATTCATGTAGAAAATGAGAGTCTGAATAGTCTAGCAAGTTGTGTTATGCTAGTTCCACTCATCTCAAAAATGTCACACAAGGAGGGCTGAATAGTCTAGCAAGTTATGTTATGCTAGTCAACATACCTTAAAGAAGTTGAAAAGGAAGAGTTGAAAGGTCTAGGAAGCTGTATTATGCTAGTTAACTCACCTTGTTGCATATGTTGCAATCTAGTTTCAAGAGTAAACCATCCTGTCTAAGACTTTAGGTTTATTTTTGAGAATATAGCAACATGTATAATACATGCAATTAAAAATTAATATGTCTGGTTTTGGGAATTAAAACATCTCATCTAAGAGTTAGGTCTAGTTTCAAACATGTACACCTTGTACAAGGCTTACAAAACAACTATGTTTGGTTTTGAGAATGAAGTGTCTCGTTTAAGAGTTAGGTCTAGTTTTCAGTATGTCACAACCTATATAAGACATACAAAATGACAACCAAGCAAGACATTATGCCAAGAAATTCATAATTTGAATCATAAATATGGTACAAGGAGGGCATGATGTATTCCCCTTCTTAAGATGTCAACATAGTCATATGTTGATGTCTTAAGGAAGTTAGAAACAAGGATACACACCTTCATCACCAAGGAGATATCCTTTAGGAAACAATGTACCTAAATTAAAGCTAAAGAGGCATGACTATTATAAGCAAGAAAAAGATAGTTGTAAAAGAGATATCTTACCACAAGTGTAAAGGGAATCCTTTGGAGGAGGAGGAAGAGATCTCTGCTCAAATTCATCTACCTCCAAGAGGATATTTTGAACACAAATAACATCATTAAGTAGAATAAAGGAAGGAGAACAGGAATTCAAGCCTTCCTCCTATTGCTAGGTAAAGGGATTCTTGATGAAGGATAACACTTTTGATGCTAAGTGATGGGTTTGTTTATATTCTATAGAAATACATCATGAAGTGAAGAAGAGGTTGTACTCAAGGATATACACCTCTTGCATAAGAGATAATCCTTGAGAAAACAAACAACTTCACACAAGGAATGATGTCGTACCATAAGCAAACATTGCTCGTTCTAGGAAAAGTGGAGCCTTAAAAAGGATAGGAGATAGAAGATAGAATCAATGCCCCCTAGCATAAGGAAAAAGAGAAGACATGTTCTTGTATGAAGGAAAATTCAATTTGAGAAAAGATATAAAGTTATGAAAATACAACTCAAAAGAATAGGAAATCTTTGAAAAGGAGAGAGAATTGAATATATGATCTTTGCCCTTGAGCAAGGAGACAAGGAAAAATTATATTTTCATCCAAGTATAATTAAAATTAAAGATGCATCACTACACATGACAAAGAGCTCCCAATTAAGTTATACTAATAATGTCATAGGGTGAGGAAAAACATAATAAGGTGAATGGAGTACTAAGGCACCACCTCTTTATCAAGAAAAATACAAGATCAATTGTAAGAGCTATGCGAGTTCAATCATATTGGTCTTGAACAAATTCTTTAAAATCTTTAAAATTTCCAAGAGAATGAGAATAAAAATGATGAAAAAGACAATAATCATCACCTTCCTTCTTCTTATTATTACATTTTTTATGAAAGGATATATCACATGCTTATCATACTTCAATCTCCAAAAGATTCTTGTAGCTAATTTTTCTTGATTGTCAATATGAATAGGTCTTGTCTCTTGAGATGTAGGACAAGGGGTGGTAGTGGAAGGAGAAGGATTTTTTTCTTGAGGCAAAATAATTGGTAAAGAAGGAGAAGGATTATTTGATGTAGAAGAATGTTTGGATGGACAATAGTTTCTACATCAAAGAAGGATAAGTTTTATTTGATGTATAAGGGCTTTCCGTAGTCAAACCTCCACTTTGGTGTGTCCACCTCCATGGAAAACCAAGATAGATGAAAAGACAAAAGACAATAATATGCTATTAAAGACAACAAGGTGATACACACAATAAACCTCAAAGATATACCATTCCTCAAGCAAAACAAGCCAAGTAGCCTAGAAGTGCAATGAGGAAGTAAAAATGAGCTTCAAGGCCAAAATGACTTTCTTCGTATGATGACCATGAAGCTTCAAGATATCACTATGATGAAGAAAATGACAAAGAAAATGGTGTGTAAAACTAGGTGAGAATGCTAGAATGTTGTTCAAGAGTGTGAGAATGTTGAATTAGTGAAGAACAGATAGATTGGAGTTGAAATCTTTTTCTTGGGGAAAAAAAGGAAGGTTTTGGTTCAAAATAGAAAGTTCAAACAATTCTCATTGATGGTAGAGAATGGTAGAGGCATTACACTACCAAAATGCAACAAGTGTAACATCTTAATGGATATTACGATCATGGATTTTTTGTGGGATGCTAGTGTATCATGTGGAAATTTGTGCATGCCACATTTGCCCAAATAAAAATAAAACCAATAGTAGGGATATTGGACATGTTTGGCAAAGGGATATTTTGCAATAGTTTATGAAAAATGAGCATAATTTTATCAAGTTGTTACTAAAGGGAAGGCATATGTGATGTGAAATTGCATAGGATGCAATTTATGGCATTGCATTTTGCCCCCACTTTAGTGACCATATTTTTTCTAGAAAATATGTGAATTAAAGTATAGAAAAAAGAGTCGAGAGTATTTACCTTGGATGTGAAGGGGAAGTAGAGTCTTCTATCCATGTGGAGTTACCCCCAGTGAAGAGAGCTGAGTCAATATTGCATAAATAACTATTAAGCTATAGGATCACTATAAGCAAATTAGTTGTAGACAAACACATTAAGTGAAAAAGAAAAAATAGACATTACAATTTACTTAGACATAAGATAAATGCTGATAAGTATGGTTAGCAAGTTTTTTTATGCTCCAATCCATATGATTAACCAATTAGCCTGTGAAACCTTTAAATTATGTTGTAGGATAGTAATAGAAAAGAGACATAAACATGTATATAGATAAGGTCCAATGGGATGTCCCCATGGTAGACAATAGTGAGATAGCTAAATATTAGACAAAATTTCAAAAATATAAGAGAAATAAGTGTTGTCACATGGATTGCACCCATGCAATCTTGAAATTCCTACAATCTAGTGACACAATGGACTGCTCTGAGGCTGTGGGTATCCTATAATGAGAGTAGACCTCCAGATTATAGGCTGGCTTCCTATTTAATCACTTAATACTAACTTGAAATTGACTTGGAAAAGGGATAGAAGGATATGCATAAAATGAAACTATTGCTAAAAAGGTGATCCACCAATTATTGAAATGATCTAAAATGCTTACAAACTCACAAAAATGCTCAACTAATGAAGCTATTTCTGACACATAGCTTGAATACACATGCTTGCAAAAAAGAATTTTCATGAAAGGTTAGTTTTCTGATGTTCACGAAAGGAGCAATGATATTCTCACAATTCTGATACAAGAGAAAAACTCGCACAATTAGAAACCTGCACTATAACATGTACCTTTTACACTAAGCATATGAAGAAACTGAGATAAAATAAAGGATTCAGTGGAAGAATCACAATTTTTAAATCAAATATGCTTACAAACAGAACACTTAGATAAAAGGTATCAAGGAGGAACTCAGCTTCAATATTGAAAATAAGGAATTTTTTGCATTACAAATCTGGAAAAACTCATATGAACCGAGTCCTAGGAGCATGAATATCTGATGCTACACAAGTACCAAAAACTCCAAAGCTAGAGAACTAAGTGACAAGAAGTCCCTTATACAAGTAAACTTTCAAAATTCAAAAATGAATTTTGGCTCCCAAAAATATGTGTTGTCATCTCTCCACCAAATCAGGACTCTAACTGAAAGAAAAACTCCTCCAAAACTGATGACTTCTTGTCATTTCGTGCTGAGTTCACCTAGACACTACCGGTTACCTGACCATTTGATTTAACTGCCTGCATTAACCATCAGCACATGATAGATTAACATTCAACCATCGGGACTACTGACGGCTTGTCGCTATGTCACGAGGATTAACCTTCAGGCACCTTTTCATTGTGGTATAGCGACAATTGCTAGATCTTCAGGGACCTGTTTGCTTTTAAACTACTTTGAAATTGACTTGGAAAAGGGATAGATGGGCCCACTTTTGAGTCACTCGTCTGCAAACCCTTGCCACGTGTTACAACTTGATTTTTCCATGGATCCACTTGGGCTCCACTTAAATGCCTCAATACTTTAGACTGGACCCACCTCTTTCTGGGCTCGCCTTGTCACCAAGTTGTGGTGATAACTGGGTGAGAAAATTCTCATTGCACCTTAGTGATAGCCATCAAATTTTTCTTGATCATCATTGATCTTCCTTGATATGCATGACCTTTAGCCTCTCTAAGTGGCTCTCTCTTATGCCATGGTTTCACCACATGTCAACCACTAATTCGCTCATGAGATCTAACTATCTCACCACTTGGACCTACCACTGGACTTGGTCTGCCTTGGTTCTTCATCTACTCTCTACCACGTGGCACATCCTCATTTGTTTTGAGCCCACTTGGACGACCACCTCACCAGTTGCTATGTCGTGGGAGATAACCAGCGAGCATCTTCATCTTGCGGTATAGCGACGACTGGTGATCTGCCCTCAAACTTCTCGATCTTTAGCACCTAAGCCACTCACCTTTTCCGCACGTGCTTTGTCGCCAAGTCACGGAGAGTATTCGACGATCATCTTCCCATTGCGACATAGCAAAAACCATTAGATCTCTTGCATCACTGTTTGATCTTCCTTGATCTGCTCAATCGTTAACCTCGGTTGATCTGCTCCCCTCTATCGCGTATCACCATGTGGCACCCCTTGGTTTTCTCATGAGATCCATTTAGGCACCACCTGTCTACCAGGCCTACCACGCGTCAGCCTATGGCCCGCTCATGGATCCACCTAGACCACCATGTCACCTTTAGTTCTATTGGATATCATTCTTTCAGCCAAACTACTCCCTCAGTGAGCCATTTACAAGTCTCATCAAACCTGTAGTTTCATCGATTCCTTTATGTCGATGGAACCGATGCTTTTGGTGAAACCATTTAGAGATCCATCACGGCCAAGGTTTATTTGACATTCATTTTGATGACATGCCACCTGTTCTGCCACATCATCACCGCTGGACCTTCCACGTCTTCTGCTGCGTATCACCATGTGGTACCTTGTGATTTGCTCAGAGTCCACCTCGACACCACCTATCGTGAGGGTATTCATTTTGGGCACATCACAACTGTGGTACAACAACAGTTATGGATAGCCTCAGAATCTCACTCCACCATCTGATCTTTCTTGATCTGCCATTGGATCTCAACAATCTACTCGATCTTTAACTTTCCCTTTTCGACACATGCCTTGTCGCCAAGTCGCGGTGAGTATTCATCAGGCATCTTTCTATCGCGGTATAGCGACCACTATCAGATCCTTCACACCACCATCCGATTGTCTCTAACTTGCAGGCTGGTTAACCACCTTTTACTGCAAAATTTGGCTGCTCTGAGACGCACGTGCACATGGGGGGCCCACCAATGCTGAGCTGCAACTTGCCAAAATCCCTTAAGATTTGACACTTAATATGTGTGGGGATTTGCCTTTAAATACTGAAATGCTCCTCCTCGTGGTCAATGTGGGATAAATGGTCTACGCTTGGGCCTTTCCATTGGGTCATCGGTTTAGCATGAAGAAACCTTTGTTGATACTCGATGGCTCTATTCCAATCCATCTACTTTCCTATCAGGCATCGGCATAGGGGAATACCTTGCCTACCGATACCTGATACAACTGCTCCATGCCTATGCTTGCTCATTGGGGTAAGTCTTGCTGATAAGGAAAAAATTCAAAAAACTGCAAAGAAACACCCATCTCCATCAACATGCTGGGCTCAACCCTCGTGGGAGCCACATTTTAACCCACATGTTGTAATTCAATGAACAAAATGTTATTTTCCCTCTATCTGCACATGAAGCAAACAAGTTAGACAAAAACATGTATTCTTTTCATGCTTAGCACTTGTTTCTCCTTTTGAGGCATATTGATCTGATATCTCCTGCATCTCTTTGCCATGAGACTGATATTGCAATCTTTTGTCTTTCTTTTCAAATAATCACGAATGCAATTTAGCAGAATAAAAAATGCACCTTCTTGCTCATGTGTAAAATATCATAGATCTACCTAATTGAGCTAGTTGCAAAAATAGGTAACATTTTTGGTGACATCTGCTATATGTTTGCCTACTAAACAACTTGACCAGCTACCTAACTCTATCTATTGGGCACAGAGTCTCTGAAACTTGTAGAAAACTAAAAACACAACTGACACAGTAGGAACGTGTGACAGGGGATAGACATATTCCTTGTTTCATATGATTGGCACCTCTCTTTTATAGCTTCGATGGATTGCAACAGTATGACTCTTATTACTTCTCCTGAACTGTGCACTAGGCACTTAGGGAAAACAAAACTACAAACTGACCTACTGTGAAAAGCACTTATTACCACTAGAAAAACTGAAATATTTACAAATTTTAGGCATACCTCAAAATCAATGCTTGAGGTGAATCCCATTGACTGGGATTGGTTCAACTTCACCATCCAACTTAGACAGCTGGAAAGCATTGTGCTGCTTGTACTCAAAAATCATATAAGGCCCACTCCAAAAAGCATCAAAGTTTGTATGCTTGCCTGACCTGCTCTTGAATTCATCCCATTTTAGGAAAATGTCACCTTCCTTGAAAACTCTAGGAGATGCCCTTTTATCAAAAGATATTTTCATTTGAGCTTGCTGATGCTCAATTTGCCTCATTGCCTCATTTCTAACTTCCTCTAGGTCAATCAGTTGAGCCAATCTTGCTGTCATAGGCTCTTCTTCAATCATATCTAGCTAGTTAGATAGATCAAGAGCTAGAAACTCAAGTGAAATAGGCAACCTTGCTTCTTTCCCATACACAAGCATGTATGGAGACATTCCAGTGGACCTCTTTGGTGTGATTCTATCAGCCCATAAGGCTGATTTGAGCTTAGTATGCCAAGCTCGTTGATTTCCTTCCATGGTCCTTTTGATGATTCTGAGCAGATTCTTATTTGTGGACTCAGCTTGTCCATTACCTAGAGGGTAATAGCTAGATGAGGTGTTGAGATAAACACCATTCTTTACTACCCAATCAGATATTCGGCTCCCTACGAAAGCAAGAGCATTATCTGAAACTATAGATTCAGGGACACCAAATCTAGTTATCAACTCATCATAAAAGTTCAAAATAGCTGTCTCGTTTGCTTCCTTTAGTGCTACAACCTCAGTCCACTTAGTAAAATAATCAGTGGCTATGAGCACCCACTTGTGGACAACACTTGAAGGTGGATTTATGACTCAAATTAAATCCAAACCCGACTTTATAAAGGGTTGTTCTACCTGAATAGGCTGCAATGGTAGCGCTGCCAACCTCTCTTTTCCTGCAAACATGGCACATTCTTTACACTTTCTTACCTAGGAATGTGCATCTTTGAACAAATTAGGCCAATAATAGTCTCCTTTCATAACTTTCAAAGCTGTAGCTCTTGTTGAAAAGTCTCCTCCTATTGATCCTTCATGAAACTCATGTAATAGCCTACCAACCTAATCAACATCTATGCAGCTCAATAATACACCATGAAAATCCTTTCCAAATAGAAAACCATTCAAGAGTACATAGGGAATGGACCGAAGTCTATAATACCTTCTTCTTGACTTACTCAATCCATGAGGACACTCACCGGTCAGCAAGAAATGAGTCATTTCTTGTACCCACCTAGTAGGAGGAACAAGAACAACTACTTGTTCTTCATCTTGGAGGGCTAAAACAACCTTCTCCCCATCCTCTTCACTGTTGTTTGTGTGATCAACAAGATGTTCACATAGTCCCTTACCTCTGACTAGCTTGGTGACCTTAATATCAACATCAAATTCCATCACCTTAGTCACCCAGCCAACCCTCTTATCATTTAAGTCTTTGCTGAGCAAAAACTCTTTAACTAAGGGGTGAGCAATCATCAACTTAATCCTATTGTTAGACAACATATGCTTAAAATTTTTCAAACTCCTAACAACAACAAGAACATATTTTTCAACAAAAAAATATTTCTCCTCATAATCCTAAGGCCTTGACTGAAAAAGGCCAAAGGCTGCTCCAAACCATGCTCATTTTCTTGAACCAATATAGTTGAGATGCTATCAATACTGCCATAAGCATACAAAATAAAGTCTTTTGAGAAATCCAGGTTTAGCAAAGTAGGAGAAGCTGTGAGTGCCTCTTTAATAAGCTCAAAACTCCTCCTCCCATCCTTAGACCAGCTGAAAGGAATATTCTTTTTCAACATAGAAGTTAGAGGTTTTAATAATTCTGCAATATCTGGAATAAACCTCCTAACAAAATCAATCCTAGCCAAGAAGCTTTGCAAGCCCTTCTTGTGTGCTGGTAGAGGTAAGGAAAGAGTAGCACTTACCCTCTCCGGATCAATATTAATACCTTCTTTTGACACCACATAGCCCAAAAGCTTACCCTCATGAACAAAAAACACACATTTCTTTGGGTTAAGAGATTTGCCATACTCTCTGCACCTCTCAAAATTTTTCTTTAGGTGAGCTAGGTGTTCAACTAAATTTCTAGAATAAACAGTGATATGATCCAAATAAAAAAGTACAAATTTATACAACAAAACATGAAATTCCATAACCATAGCACGCTGAAAAGTGGCATTGACATTTGACAAACCAAATGGCATCTTTTTATATGCCATAGTGCCCCATTTAGTTGTAAATGTTTTCTTAAATTGATCTTCCTCCTTCACTAAAACTTGGTTATAACCTGAAAAGCCATCTAGCAAGGAGAATCTCTCAGAATCTGCAACAAATTTCAGAATTTGCTCTATAGAGGGTAGTGTATATCTATCCTTCAATGAGGCTCTATTGAGATCTTGGAAATCAACACAAAGTCTGATTTCACCATTCTTTTTCCTAATTGGGACAAGGTTTGACACCCAAGAGGTGTGTTTAATAGGAAAAATGATGCTGCTCTTAATGAGTTTATTAAGTTCTTTGACCATAAGGGGCTCAAGCTTTGGATTAAGAGGCCTCTGTTTTTGCCTCACAGGTTTAGCATTTAGCTCAAGCTCTATGGTATGTTGGGGAATACTAGGGTCAAAGCCTTTTAAATCAGAATATTGCCAAGAAAATATGTCACTAAACTCTTGGCATAGTAAAACAAATGCATGCCTTTCCTGTAAAGTACACACCTTGCCAAGCTTTAACAACTTATCCTTGAAAATCTCAACATTTTCATAATATTCCTCCTTGATCTGCAAGCTAGTTTTTTCTTTTCTCACTTGATCATCCTCATTAAAAATTGACTCCAATGTGACCAAACCCTTAGGTATCTTGTTTGTTTTCAGCTGTATAACCTGATCATCATACTGTTGCTTAAGCTTCTCTTGGTTGGTATTTGAAAATTCTGCCTCTTCCCTCAAAAAGTTAATAATCCGCCGATCACTATCAAAAACATGCCAATGATCAGCATTGTTAGGAATGGAAAACCTAACAATGACTTTTACATATTGGTGTTTATTAATATTGCTGATATCACTTAGAATATCATATTGTGCTCCTATTGCAGCAAGTCTATCAACATACTTATTAAGATTTCTAGGAATAGACAACGGATTGAAAGATTGGAAGTCTTCAATAAGATCCCATACCCTATGTTTATAAGACTTTAAAAGATCATTCTTAGTGGTATGGAGACCTCTTACTTGGTTGACAACCAATTCACTATCTCCATAAACCTACAAACAGTTGATTCCTATCTTCTTTTCCCATTGTAGACCATGAATTAAGGCCTCATACTCAACTATATTATTGGTGCAGCTAAAAGAAAAACCTGAAAGCTGCATAATACTTATCAGCAATAGGGGAAATCAACATGCAACCACCACCAGCACCAATCTTACTTCTTGACCCATCAAAATAGAGCTTCCAAATCTCATTTTGATGTTGATTATCTTGTTGTCCAACATCCTTCATCAAGTTTGGGATAGCAAAACCTTGTTCATGAAACATATAGACTCCAAGGTTTACCTCATCCATATTTTTAAGAGGATATTCCTTAAGATTCTTAGCTGCCCATTCATCCAGAATAATGTCAGGAATGCCATCAATAGGGGTGTTTGGATCACTCGGAATGGGTTGGTCATCTTGCTCATGAATGGTCAAATTGGCATTGACAACACTAGGGACATAGGGTTCTATGTGATCATTAGCTAAAGCTTCTGATTTAATAGTAACTTTACTTCCATACCTAGTCCTAAAAAACATATGTGACCAGTCAAATGACAAATAACCCCCTAATTTGGCTGTAAAGTCTCTTGATAAGCAAATTGCAAAGTAGGGTGGTAGGTCTATCACATATACATCTTACATAATAGAAAAATTAGGGCAAACATGGAGTGTTAGACTCAAATTTTTAATGACTCCTATAGTATTTATAGTAGTCCCATCTAACTGCACTACACCCTTATTCAATGGCTCATAAGTCAATCCTAATTGGTCAACCAACTGCTTGGGCATGACTGAGCTACTTGCACCTGAATCTATCATGCAGTTATGCACTATGTACTGGCCAATGATTAGAGTGACATAAAAGGTAGGTGGTTTATTTACCTTGGACTGCTGAGACTGTTGTTCACTCTTCTATTGAGGCTTATTGGTAAGAACAACCTTTGAAGCTTGCTGATTAGATGGTTGGGAAGTCAAGGAAAGGTTAGACAAAGCATCATGTAACAAATCTTTTTTCCCAAGTAGAGCTAGTGAATCCCACATTGACACGCTAACATGAGTTTTCTTCAACTGATCCAAAATATTAAAATCAGTCATACTAACCTTCTATTGTCCCTTAGTAACAACAATGTCCTTTTGCACTTGTGCTAGCTGAGGTTGGCTTTTTGGCTGATCTTTGGTCACCACAGGCTGTGATTTCTGAAGAATTTGTGTATTTTGAGTGGAGAAAGGCCCTGCCTAAGCTTGGGTTCTTGAGAAAGACAGATTATTATTCTTATCAGTCTGCTTCCCCATGTCGACAACCATTTTCTTGGATCTTGTGTTGGCTGCTATAGCGATATATGACTGATTTTGAGGCCGATTAACCCCACACAACTCCTCACCTTGCCAATTCATCAAAGTAACATCAGGACTACCTTGTTCCATGGGTGCAGATTGTTGTTCATTAAATTCCTGAGACTGATTTCTTGGAACAACAACACTGCTTTGCACCATCAATGCCTGATTTAACATGCCATTGGAGCATTTAGATTGGTTATGTGGCTGGTTGCAAGGAAAACACCACTCATAGTCAGCTACCAATTTGTTCTGGACTGGAACAATATCCCTTGAGGAATTGGGTGTATTAGGATTATACTGTTCAAAAGGCCTTTGGTTAAAATTCTTTCTTTGACCTTGAGAGTTTGGCTAGTATGAGGCTTGGTAGGGAGCTTGGAAAGGAATTTGGTAAGGTGGTTGAGTTTGGGCTTTCTTGATATTAACCAACTCATTACCAAAATTTTGCAAAGTCTTGGTGTAGGTTAGCTTTTTGCTCCTTAATACTTATTATCTCCTGCAAATGACTAGGGACAACATGCTGGAAATGAAGGTACAACAGCTATAACAAGTGGAACTACAAGGATCATGGGCTGTATATCAGCAAAAATTGGCATGGGAGGCCTAGGTGCTATCTTCCCTACTTGAATAAGACTATTCTCAGCCCCAACAACAACATTAAATGTCGCGGGTAAAGTATTTCCCCCCATAGACTGTATCATGCATGCAATATCACTATTCAAAGCCTTTAGGTAAAAAAAAAAAACATAATCATTAGAAGGTTTTACCAATGCTGGAATTCGATTCCAAGTCCTTTGAAACCAATAGTTGAAATCCATCATATGCTCATGTGGAGCTCTTTTGATGGTAGTGAGCTACTCCACCAATGAAAGATGATCTAACTTGTATTCAAAATGCCAATTGAAAAGTTGTCCCAGCTCATCCCATGTAGCTATTGAGTTCACAGGTAGGCCCCTGAACCACTGAAGGGCTTTCCCTTTGAAAGAGGCTACCAAAAGCCTCAAAGAAACATTTTCTACAACAATATGATGCACTCCACACAAGGAAGACACATCTCTAATATGTTTAATAGCTGTTGTTTGATCCTCTCCAGTGAAAAATGGCAAACTCTTAAGTGCTGCAACTGGTATGTCATCATGCTGAACCAAGTTTAAAGGACTGCCCTGATTAAAAGGCACAAACGGATGAACCCTGCGGGGCTGATTAAGAGCCATATTTTTTTTAGAATAAGAAACACTATTAGAACTAGTGGTATTTGGTGTATTCTGACTGGAAGAACTTGTAAACAGTGGATTGTTATAAGCTGTAACAATAGGAAAAGAATTAGAATCAACAGGTAACACATCAACTGCTGGATTTGGAAATTTGTTAACTACCGTATCTCTCCTTTTTGGGGGTGATAGCTGGGTATGATTGACTAAGGCTGCACTTTGCCTAGTCTGGTATTTTCTCATAAGCTAGGAAGGTTGGACTGCAAAAATACCAAAGATTTGAATCGCCAAGTGTGAAAAATAATTTGCCGCTGCACACACAAGGACAACATATGGTGGCCTTCTATGAACTATAAAGTCTAACAGTCCCATCGGGCATGCCAAAAACTATTGTCACATGGATTTGCAACCGATGCAAGCTTGAAATTCCTGCAATCCAGTGACACATTGGACTGCTATGAGGTTGTGGTTATCCTATTATGAGAGAATAATAGCAAACCTCTGGATTATAGGCCGACTTCCTATTTGATCACCTAATACGAACTTGAAATTGACTTGGAAAAGGGATAGAAGGATATGCATAAAATGAAACTATTGCTAAAAAGGTGATCCACCAATGACTGAAATGGTCTAAAATGCTTACAAACTCACAAAAATGCTCAAGTAATGAAGCTATTTCTGACACACAGCTTGAATACACATGCTTGCAAAAAATGATTTTCATGAAAGGTTAGTTTTCTGATGTTCATGAAAGAAGCAATGATATTCTCACAATTCTGATACAAGAGAAAAACTCACACAATCAAAAACCTGCACTATAACATGTACCTTTTACACTAAGCATCTAAAGAAACTGAGATAAAATAAAGGATTCAATGGAAGAATCACAATTTTAAAATCAAATATGCTTACAAACATAACACTTAGACAAAAGGTATCAAGGAGGAACTCAGCTTCAATATTGAAAATAAGGAATTTTCTGCATTACAAATCTGGAAAAACTCATAAGAACTGAGTCCCAGGAGCATGAATATCTGATGGTACACAAGTACCAGCAACTCTAGAACTAGAGAACTAAGTGACAAGAAGTCCCTTATACAAGTAAACTTTCAAAATTCAAAAATGAATTTTGGCTCCCAAAAATATGTGTTGTCATCTCTCCACCAAATCAGGACTCTAACTGAAAGAAAAACTCCTCCAAAACTGATGACTTCTCATCATTTCGCACTGAGTTCACCTGGACGCTATCGGTTACCTGACCATTTGATTTAACTACCTGCATTAACCGTCACCACATGACAGGTTAACATTCAACCATCGGGACTGCCGATGGCTTGTCGCTATGTCGCGAGGATTAACCTTCAGGCACCTTTTCATTGCAGTATAGCGACAACCGCTAGATCTTCAGGAACCTATTCACTTTTTAACTACTTTAAAATTGACTTGGAAAAGGGATAGATGGGCCCACTTTTGAGTCACTCGTCTATAGACCCTTGCCATGTGTTACAAATTGATTTGTCCATGGATCCACCTAGGCTCCACTTAAAAGCCTCAAGACTTTAGACTAGACCCACCTCTTCCTGGGCTCGCCTTGTCACCAAGTTGCTGTGATAACTGGGCAAGCAACTTCTCATTGTGCCTTAGCGATAGCCATCAAATTTTTCTTGATCATCGTTGATATTCCTTGATATGCTTGACCTTTAGCTTCTCTGAGAGGCTCTCTCTTATGCCATGATGTCACCACATGTTAGCCACTGATTCGCTCATGAGATCCACCTATCTTTCCACTTGGACCTACCATTGGACTTAGTTTGCCTTGGTTCTTCATCTACTCTCTACCACGTGGTGCATCCTCATTCATTCTGAGTCCACCTGGATGACCACCTCAATAGCTACCTCGCCAGTCGCTATGTCGCGGGAGATAACCAGCAAGCATCTTCATCTTGCGGTATAGCGATGACTGTTGATTTGTCCTCAAACTGCTCGATCTTTAGCACCTAAGCCACTCACCTTTTTCGCACGTTCTTTGTTGCCAAGTCGTGGAGAGTATTCGACGATCATCTTCCCATCATGACATAGCAACAACCGTTAGATCTCTTGCATCACCATTTGATCTTCCTTGATTTGCTTGACTGTTCACCTTGATTGATTTTCTCCCCTCTGGCGCATATCACCATGTGGCACCCCCTGGTTTTCTCGTGAGATCCGCTTGGGAACCACCTATCTATCGGGCCTGCCACGCGTTAGCCTACGGCTTGCTCACGGATCCACCTGGATCACCACGTCACCTTTGGTTCTATTGGATATCATTCTTTCGGCCAAACTACTCCCTCGGCGAGCCGTTTACAAGTCTCATTGAACCTGCAGTTTCATCGATGCCTTTATGTCGATGGAATCAACACTTTTGGTGAAACCATTTAGAGATCCATCACAGCCAAGGTTTGTCTGACATTCATTTTGATGACATGTCATCTATTCTGCCGCGTCATCACCATTGGACTTTCCACATCTTCTGTTGCATGTCACCACGTGGCACCTTGTGATTTTATCAAAGTCCACCTCGACGCCACCTATTGCGAGGGTATTCATTTCGGGCACATCACAACCGCGGTACAATGAAAATTATGGATAGCCCCAGAATGTCACTCCACCGTCCGATCTTCCTTGATCTGATGTTGGATGTTAGTGATCTGCTTGATCTTTAACTTTCCCTTTTCGACACCTGCCCTGTTGCCAAGTCGCGGTGAGTATTTGTTGGGCATCTTTCTATCGCGGTATAGTGACCACCGTCAGATCTTTCACACCACCATCTGATCGTCTGTAACTTGCAGGCTGGTTAACCACCTTTTACTGCAAAATTTGACCGCTCTGAGATGCACGTGCACGCGGGGGGCCCACCAATGCTGAGCCGCAACTTGCCAAAATCCCTTAAGCTTTGACACTTAATATGTGTGGGGCTTTGCCTTTAAATACTAAAATGCTCCTCCTTGCGGCCAATGTGGGATAAATGGTCTACGCTTGGGCCTTTCCATTGAATCATCGGTGTAGCATGAAGAAACCTCTATCAATACCCGATGGCTCTATTCCAGTCCGTCCACTTTTCTATTGGGCATCAGCGTAGGGGAAAACCTTGCCTGCCGATACCCAATACAACTGCTCCATGCCTATGCTTGCTCATTAGGGTAAATCTTGCCGATAAGGAAAAAATTCAAAAAACTGCAAAGAAACACCCATCTCCATCAACATGTTGGGCTCAACCATCGTGGGAGCCACATTTTAACCCACATGTTGTAATTCAATGAACAAAAAGTTATTTTCCCCGTGTCTGCACATGAAGCAAACAAGTTAGACAAAAACATGCATTCTTTTCATACTTAGCACTTGTTTCTCCTTCTAAGGCATATTGATCTGATATATCCTGCATCTCTCTGCCATGAAAATGATATTTCAATCTTTTGTCTTTCTTTTCAAATAATCACGAATGCAATTTAGTAGAATAAAAAATGCACCTTCTTGCTCATGTATAAAATATCATAGCTCTACCTAATTGAGCTAGTAGGGAAAATAGGTAACAATGAGAGATAAGAATGTGATAGCAAGAGTATGATAGCCCCCCTTAGAATGGTTTGTGTTGTGTAAAGGAGCACAAGTAATTAGAAGGAGAAGAAATGTAGTGTCATGAAACACATAACAAGATGTATTCATGAAATGTTACATTGCAACAAATAGCATGTAGAACCCACAACATCAAAAAGAGAGAAACACATAAAGGAGATAAGGGGATCCTAGTATTCAAGATTTGTAGGATTCATGGCATGTAAGTATCTAGATATATAACTATGTATGGATCATCATCATATCTAAAAATATGTCAAAACATGAAGACAAAATAAAAATTTGGGTTAACATGGAAGATTGATTTAATGCCTATAATATTTTATATCATCCATGAATATTGAAAAAATATCAATGCACAAAAAATAGAAGAATGGTGAGACAAATAGAGGAAGACATGACAAAATAATTCTCTCATGTATCTACGTACCTATGACAGTATTTTGGATCCTCCAAGAGGGAGTAGAAACATATATAGACCAGTAAAGGGGAAAACAATCAAACAGGCAAACTCTAATCCAAGGGCATGAAGGGCATCGCTTTGATTGGTTTGTCTCCAAAAATTCCTTGTTCTCCTCCCAATCTTGATCATAGGGGGAATGAGGTCAAGCTCATAGAGAATGACTAAAGTAGCTAAGGATGAAGTTGCCTCGACATTTACATCTAATAACTCTTGTGATTCAAGTGTTAATAATCTTGTGAAGATAGTTGATAATGGTGGAATGTCCTCCACAAATTCAAACATGTACTTCTCAAGAGAGGAGTGTGGTGACTCAACTATAGGCTACAAACAAACAAGAGCCTCATTGTTGATCTATAGAAGAGGACAAGTGAAAAACTTTGAGGGAGGAGTCTTCTCAATCACAAGAACATAAGAAGATAAGCTACCACATGAAGGAGCATGTGGAGTGAACTTTATATGATGAAACTTGGGAATAGGGCTCTACTCAAACTTTCACATAGGGGGTTAATCTAAAACCTTCACATCTACTATGGTAGGGTAAAAGACCCCTAGAAAGCTAGGATGAAGACCTTGTTAAGAGGTAAGAGTCGACAGAGTTGTAGTAGATGCAACATCCATGTGAAAAATATCTATGGGCTATACAAATTGAGGAATATTAGGTAGAGAAGTGATAAGAGGTGGTCTAGAGAGGGATCAATTAATACCTACACCCGTGTGTGTGAAATTTGGAATCTGTATCTGAAATACAAACACTCAATAAATCATTGCATGCATGGTTAGTTGATCAAAATCAATAAATGTAAAAACCATAATAAATTGACCTATTGCCTCCTAAAAGATGTGAGTATAAATTTTCTCTTAGATTTATCTAAGAAATACCAGTGACTAGATTACACCAAGATGAGGGATATAATCTATATGAATGTAAGATTTAGCTATATGAAATCTAGATGCAAGCAATAATTATCAAGTTATATGATTCTATCAAGATAACATGATTAAGCTAATATGCAATAAGCTAAGATGCAATATTCTCAATGACTATAGAGAAAAATCAACATGATAACAATAAAATCTCTAGCCTTTTTTGATTGAGAGATGAGAGCTTGAATTTATAGAAAATCCAGAGAAAGCGACGATCGAGATTGATTGTTGATGAGCGGTTAAGATTATCCCAAAAGTAGCACAATCCAGGTGATTTGATGTGATTGGCTACTTTCTTTGGATTTGAAGGAGATAAGATTGAGCTAAAATTGAGATAAAATTAGAAAAACTGATTTATTCCATTTTCCTTTCTTAAAGCAAGCTTTCTTTGATTTATTCCCTTTTATTCAATTTTGCTCCTTTTTTAAAATTTCTTTTTCAAATTATCTCATATTAATTCCTTTTTCAAAATAATTCCTTTTTTTGTGATTTGAATGGGAAATTAATTTGTTAATTAAATATGCTAGGATATTTAATTAAATAAATTCGATAATTGATTAAAGAGATTTTGATTATTTATTTAATTGAAAAGATTAATTTGCCATGTGACATTGATGATTTAGGAATTAATTAATTAGATGTTCAAAATTGATTTAATTGCCTTTGGTTAGGACCTTGGTGATGTAATCGAGATTAGGGGCCCATGGTTTAGATGACCATTTTTAGGGTATTACATTTGTCCCTCTTTGAATTGATGTGCAAGCAACACATTGATTCAAAGAATACTTGATGTCGAAGAGATACCAGTTCTGAACTTGATGGATCACGAATGAATGAAGAGCAAGATATTCAACTTGATTTGAAGCGATGAAACTGAACAGATTGATCAAAATGATATCGATCCCGAACTTGATTGAACTAGGACTGATGAAGAGCGAAGATACTGATCTTGAACTTGATGGATCAAGAAGCGGGTACTGATCTATAACTTGATTGAACTAGAATCAGTTGAACGAAGAGATAATATCAATTCTGAACTTGATTGAACAAGAACCAATTAATGAAGCAAAATGTCCAGCTTGATTTGATGCGATGAAACAGAACACCTATTTGGATTGAGCATGTGATCACTATCAAAAACACTTTAAACCCTTGATTAGGTTTAAATGAAAAACCAACTTGACGAGGGGAGATGAAACTGATCACCGCTAAGCGACTAATTCAAATGAAGACAATACTAGCTTGATTTGGTGTGATGAAACTGATATGCCCCTAGAGATTGATTTGATTTGAAGAACCTCAACTTGATATGATGTGATGAAGTTGCGATGCCCCTATAAATGAGGTCTTGTTTGATGAGATTTGATTGATGTTCGATTAATCTTTGATTGAAAAGATTTGCTGCTCGGCTTTTGATGAAGATTTGAAAAAAAAATTCTCGACTTTTGATGATGTAATCACTGATAATGATGATGTAATAAGTATGCCCCCATGGGAGCGAAATCAAAAGATGGTGAGATACCAAAGTGATTTGAGCCAATTCGAGTGATAAAAAGATTTAGCGATGATAATTTAAACACAAAGAATGATTTAAGAATTGATTTGAGATAAATTAAAGGACTTAAAAGTTGATTGGAAAAGATTTGAGCGCAGAGTGATGCAAAGATTGACTTGAAGATGAATGTGACAAGTGGTCAATGTTGTGAGAATTTGACTAGAAAAGTGATGTCAAATTTTGATTTTGCTCTCGAAAATGGACTCAGGATGGTCAATTTAACTAGGGGTATGTAAATTTCATGTCAATCAGAGCAAGTTTGAAAATTAGGGTTTTGCCTATATAAGGGATTGAAGGAATCATCTTCAATTCATTTTTACCTCTCAAATTCAAAAGTTCAAAAAAACCTTCGCTGAAAGAAAACAAATGGCAATTCCACTGCAAAATCACTAATTCGAGTGCCAGAGATAGATGATTCAACTTCATTGTACTATGTTGATTGATATATGACGATTCATGAGATGGTTTTGATATGTTTTATTCTATATGATGTCTTATATGTATGCATTTCCTTTATAGTATGGATGTATGTAATGTTGATGATCATAAATGTTTTTTTTTTGTTTTTAGATGCAAATGAATGAATTAATGGATAAATATGATTATTCTGATGCAAATGTGAATGCCATGCTTATTTTTTTTCTTTTTAAATGTGATAATATTGACACAAATGAATATGCAATGGATTTGTGCATCTATATGATATGCTCATGTATGCAACTAACATCTCATGTAGGAATTATGATGTCAATTCACAGGTACTCAATCAAAGATGATGATAAGTAGTTGACCACTTGGCAGAGAAATGATGATCATTTCAGATTCAAGATTCATTTAAAGGAAAGAAAAGTAAAGTTATCATGCTGAAATTTCTTGAAATGCACAAAGATTAGTATGAATGCAACCTAAGACTTTAGTCACTAGATTTTTTATGCTATTTATCATCACTAAGAATTTTAAAATATCAGAGATAGACATAAGCACCAGGGAACAAAGAGCCAAGATGACCTGAATGTCATGTCCTTTTGATTTAGAAAGCAAACATAAGCATCAAGGCATAAAGAGCCAGGATGACCTGAATGTTGCTTGCGTGCAAATGAACCAAACAAAGCAGAGTTCCTGTTTTTACTATCCAATAGTGATTATCTTATCCACAATGACCCTTTTATCCTTCATATCCTAAGATAGACTAAGCATGAATTCAAATTGCATAATAAAGAAAGTTACTCAAAATAGACAAGGAAATAGTTCCAGCCTCCCTGTAGCATACAAATAAATGGAGTCAATATGTGTGTGGCAATTTCATCTTGATGTGAAGGCACTTATCACAGACACCCAGTTTATGAGATGTTTCCAAATCATCAAAATCATTCCTACAAGAAGAAAACAAAGAAAAGTATTATTCCCCCAGTCCTTGCTCCTCTTAGTTAAGATAGACCTCCTTGCGCTACTCAGAGGGAATAACAAGCGGAAACCAATTTAAAAGACATACAAATAAAATTTCAATCATAGCTCAGACAATTTAGTGATTATTTTTGTTGTTCTTGCTTTGTGTGTTTGATGAGATGTTAGTGGAAAAACTCTGCAGTGGTTAGGAGATAGGTAACTGACTTGGATTGGATGACCCAGTACTACCGACATAAAGATGACTTGGTTAAACTTCTTAGGACATTTAGATTGATCAGTCGATTGCCCTAAGACTACGATGTTGATCGGTTTCAAGCCATGAGGGTTCCAAGAAGAACCAAGGTGTCACAAAAGTGACTAAAGGATATGTACAAGTGAAAGCAAAGATGTAGGAAAGCGGGAAATAAAGAAGGAAATGCCAAATTTGCGTTGATAGATGGAGCACTTTAGTATAAGAGGCACCTGTTTACCAGGTTTTCACCTTCTTGGTAGTGATTCTCTTTTTTTTTTTCAGGACTTTTTAGCTGTAGAATTTCTTCAGGTGGATGGTGTTTATCAATTCATGAAGCTGTTCTCCTTCCAGTATTGAGAGTTGGTAAGTGCCAGAGCCAAAAACTATGGTAACAATGTAGGGACCCAACCAGTTGGGTTTAAACTTCCCTTTTTGTTCCCAATACTATTGATTTTTAGGATTCTCTCTCAAAACAAGGTCACCAACCTGAAATTCTGTGTATCGAACTTTCTTGTTATAGCCTCTAGACACTCTCTTCCTATAAGCTCTTAGATGATTGAACGCCACTTGTTGACGTTCATCCAGCAACTCAAGTTCTTACAATCTAGATATGCTGCAATCTTCATTAGTGATAAGACCTTGCAAAGAAACTCTCAAAGAAAGAATTTCAACCTCAATAGGCAAGACTGCTTCGGCCCCATACACCAAAGAAAAAAGTGTAGCCCCAGTAGGTGTTCTAATGCTCGTTCTATAAGCCCATGGTGCCTGATTGAGCTATAGATGCCAATCCTTTCTATATTTGTTGACTATTCTATGTAGGATGATCAGTAGAGTTTTGTTAGACACTTCAGCCTATCCTTTACCTTGAGGGTAGTATATGGAAGACCAATGTTTGATTTTGAACTTGTCACAAAGCCCATCTATATCTTTGTTTTTGAACTGCCCCCAATGTCAGTTATAATTGAGGAGGGGATTACATACCCGCAGATGATGTAGTTAAGAATGAACATAGACACTTGTTTGTCAGTTGCTTTGATTAGCGAAACTGCTTCAACCCACTTAGTGAAGTATTTGGTGGTAGTTATGATAAACTTATGTCCATTGGATGATGAATGATAGATTTGGCCAATGAGATCAAATGCCCATTGTTGAAAAGGCCAATGTGTGATAAAAGGTATGAGCTCCCTTACCAGAGAATGTATAAGATTTCCATGCACCTGGCATTTCTGACAAGTTTTGGAAAATTGTACAACATATTTTTCCATATCTAGCCAATAGTAGCCAGCCCTTAGCAGTTTTCAAGCTAGAGTTAGACTGTTTGAGTGAGATCCACAAATACCTTCATGGACTTTAGATAACGCACGTTGAGACTCTTCAATTTCTAGACACCTAAGCAAAGTACCATCTAAACCTTGCCTATATAGATCATTAGTGATGATGACATACCATGAAGCATTACAAATTAGGTTTGTTTTCTCATTGCAAGTAAGGTTATCAGGGATGACTTGATCACATAAGTAGGAATAGATATGGTTATAGCGAGATGAGTCATGCCCAATGATATAATAGACCATCTGGGAATCAAGGGAATCATAAGCAGGATAGCGAAGCTCTTCCACCAGGAACTCATAACAGAACTATGTTTCTTATAGTGTGGTATAGATGCCAATGTAGCCATAACATCTTCTACTCTGTTTGTTGATATATGAATCTACTAAAATGAAACAAAGAAAAAGTATTTATTAAAGTCATAAATCATTCTTTTATAGGGTATTATTTTTTATCCCAAGTTTAATACATATCGTTAATCTAGTTAATTATCAGTTGAGAGTCACCAAAGATGTATAACTCAACAACTTTCCATTTAATAGCCAGTTTGATTCCATTAACCAAGGCTTCATATTCTGCAATATTGTTGGTACAAGGAAATATGATCTTGTACACCTTTAGAATTGAGTATCTCTGAGGAGTGATAAAAAGGATCCCAACACTAGAACCTTGTTGAGTAAAAGATCCATCAAAGAAAATTTTCCACGATCGCTGAGTAAGATGCATTATGGATTCATCAGGAAATTTTATAGCTTTGTGTTCTACATACTCAATGTCAAATTATATGAGTGTCATAACCCATTTAGCCAATCTCCCTCTGAGTGTTGCTTTGCTTAGAAGATATTTCAAAGGATCAATCTTACCAATCAATTTGATAGAATGTGCCAACATGTAATGCCTCAATTATGTGTGTGAAAAAGTGGAATAAGTCTGTAAGTTGCAAGACACAACACTTCAATTAAGTCATTACATGTATGGTTAGACAGATATAAGCATGAAAAATAAAACCATAACAAATTGACCAATTGCCTTCTAAAAGATGCGAGTATAAGATTGCTCTTAGATTTGTATAAGCAATACCAGTGACTAGACTACACCAAGATGAAGTATTTAATCTATATGAGCATGGCATTAAGCTAAATGGATGCAAGATGGATGAAAGATTCAAGCAATATGAATTCAAGTAATCATAATTGAAAAATATATAGAAAAAGCTAAACTAAGATGCAATAATCTCAAAAAGCAAGCACAATATATTCAATGACTCCAAAGCAAAAAGTGTATAATAATAAATCTCTAGGGTGTTTTGAATGAGAGATGAAGGCTGAATTTATAGAGAATCACAAGAGAGATTAAGAAAAAGCACAATTTATGATTAATTGAAATAATTGAGAAATCAGATTCAGTTAACCTTGAGATAGATTCCAATTATAGTTTAATTGAAATGCATTCATATTATAAGTTTGAGTTTGCATTAGAGATAAGAATTAATTAATTCCACACACTTGAGATAAAAATAGGTAATTCTTTAATTTATTCAAGAAAAAAGTCTTTTCAATGCAACTGAACTTCTTTTTCTCAAAATCTTTGAGTTCCAATTTTAGAGAATGATTAAATTCCTTTTAATTGTTTTTCTGATTTCAAGTTCTCAATTTAGAAAAAGAAATAATATCACAAATTTGATTTCTCTTTGAATTCAATTCTTTTATTTTATTTTCAATTTAACTCTTGCTTTGTGATTAATTCCTCTTTTGTGATAAATTAATTTATTTTTTACGATTAAATGGAAAATTTATTAATTAATTAAATATGATAGGATATTTAATAAATTAAATAGGATAATTGATCAAAATGATATTCTTGGAATGATTTAATTAATTAAATAAATATTTAATTAATATTCAGTAATTGATTTGCCATGTAATATTTGATGATTGAAGAATTAATTAATTGTGTGCTCAAGATTGATTTAATTGCCTTTGGTTAGGCCCTTGGTGATGTTGTCAAAATTAGGGGCCCATGGTTCAGGTGACCATTTTTAGGGTATTACATTTGCCCCTCTGTGAATTAATGTACGAGCAACACATTGGTTCAAAGAATAGTTGATGTCTATGAGTTACCAGTTCTGAATTTGATTGATCATGAACTAGATGAAGAGCGAGGTGTTTAGCTTGATTTGAAGCGATGAAGATGAATAGAGTTGATTAAAGCAATATCGATCCCGAACTTGATTGAACTAGGAATGATAAAGAGCAAAGATACCGAACTTGAACTTGATTGATCAAGAAGCGAATCTTACTGATCTAGAACTTGATTGATCTAGACACAGTGAGTGAAGATAAAATTGATCTTGAACTTGATGGATCAAGACACGATGAGCGAAGAGAAACTATCCAGCTTGATTTGAAGTGATGAAACTGATCACCTTCTTAGATTGAGTGTGTGATCAAAGATACTCTTTAAACTTTTGATTGAGTTTAAACAAATAATCAGCTTGATGAAAAGCGATGAAACTGATTAACGTTAAGAGATTGATTCAGATGAAGCAAATATCAGCTTGATTTGAAGCGATGAAATTGATATGCCCCTAGTGATTGATTTGATTCAGATGATTGAGAGATCTCAACTTGATATGAAGCACTGAAGCTAAGATGCCCCTTAGAAATAAGAATTTGTTTGATTTTGTTTAGTTGAAAAAGATTTTTGCTCGACTTTTGATGAAGATTTGAAAATTTTCTCGACTTTGAAGATGTAGGTCATTAGGTCATCAGTATGCCCCTTCGGGAGCGAAATCAAAAGATAGCGAGGGTACACGATGATTATAGGCAATTGGTGGTGATGATAATGATTTGAGCACAAACGATTCAGAGGAATTTTTGAAAATTTGGTGTTTATTGATGAGAAATTGAGCACAAAGTTGATTTGTAGAATAAAATTGTAGAAAAACGCTAAGTGGTGTAAGTTATGCGAAATTGTTTAGAAGAATGATCTCGAATTTTGATTTTGATCCCAAAAATGGAATCAGGACGGGAAAATTTACGAGCTCTTGATTTGATTTAATCGTACTTGTGTTGATTGATTATGAGATGTTGTTCTATATGCTTTATTCTATATGTATGCATATCTTTTCAGTATGGATGTAATGCAAATGCAAATGGATGTTTATTTTTTGTTTCTTTTCATATGCAAATAAATGATGAAAATGAGTATCTAGGAATGCAAAATTGTTTTTTATTTCTATGCAATAATGTGAATGAAATGAGTGATAATGAAATGTATGAATCTATATAAGATGCTTATGTATGCAACTAACTACTCAATACACAAGTACTCGATTGGAGAAATGATTAAAAAGAGACCACTTAGATAAGAAATGATGATGCTTCCAACTCTCATTCAGAAGATAAAGAGATTATTGTTACCATACCGAAATCACTCTAAATTCACAAAATGCAGAATGAAATGCAAAATGAGATGCAACCTAAAACTAGTCACTGGATTTGAAATGCTTAAGTTTCATCATTGAGCATTAACAAACATAGTAGGTAGATTAGAGTTCCTTTATTTTCATGTGCAATATTAATTATCTTGTCCACAATGACCCTTTTTTCATTCATATCCTTGGACAAATTTCGCAGGGACTCGGATTGCATGATAAATAAATTACCTCAAAACATATAAAGAAATGATGTGAACCTCCCCGAAGCATACAAATAAGCAGAGTTGAGGTATGTGTGGTGATTTCACCTTGATGTGAAGGCTCTTATCATAGACACCCATCTGATTAGATGTTTCCAGATCACCAGAATCATTCCTACAAGCAAAAAAAAAAGAAAATATTATGCCCCCAATCCTTGCTCCTCTTAGTCAAGATGGAATTCCTCGAGTTACCTAGAGGGATAATAATCAAAAACCAATATAAAAGACATCACACAAAGAAAATTTCATGCATAGCTCAAATTGTTTAGTGATTGTTTTCAGTAATGTTGTTTGCTTGTGTACTTAGTGATAAAACTTTTTAGTAGTCAGGAGATAGGTGACTAACTCGGAGTGGATGACCAAGTTTCACTGACATAAAGTTGACTTGGTTGATACTGCTTAGGACATGTAATGTGCTCTGTCGATTAACCTAAGACTAGGACATTAATTAGTTTCAAGCCATGAGGGTTCCAATGAACCAGGATGTCACAAAAGTGACTAAAATATATGTACAAGCGATAAAAAATATGCATGGAAGCAGGAATGCCAACGTTGCGTTGATAGATGAAGTGCTTGAGTACAAGAGGTGCCTATTTGCCACATTTTCACCTGCTTGGCAAAGATCTTTTATTTTATTTTACCAACTGCAGTAATGATGTAGGGACCCAACCAGTTGGGTTCAAATTTCCCATCTCAAGTCTGATATGTATCATTTATTTGATTGATGATTAGTTGAGAATATCCATAGATGTATAATTCCAGAACCTTCCATTCGATAGCCAGCTTGATCCCATTTACCAAAGCTTCATACTCTGCAATGTTGTTTGTACAAGGGAAAAGAATCTTGTAAGCTTTTGGGATTGAATAATTTTGAGGATTAATAAAAAGTATTCTAGCACCAGAACCATTTTGAGTGAAAGATCCATCAAAGAACATCTTCCAGGATTGTTGAGTAAGGTGCATTATTGATTCATCTGGAAATTCTATATGCAGTGGTTGAGTGTCTTCAAGTGGAGCATCAATAAGTTGATCTGCAATCACCTATCCTTTGATGGATTTGCGGTCTACATATTCAATATAAAACTCTATAAGAACCAGGACCCATTTAGCCAATCTTCTTGTAAGTGTTGCTTTGTTGAGAAGATATTTGAGCGGGTCAATCTTAGCCACTAGCTTGATGGAATGTGCTAACATGTAGTGTCTCAATTTTTGTGATGCAAAGACCAATGCCAAGCATGCTTTTTCTATTATAGTGCAGTGCATTTCATAAGACACAAATGTTCTGCTGATGTAAAATATAGCTCTCTCTTTTTTATTTTCATCATGTTGTGCCAGAAGTGCCCCCAATGATGAATCAATAGTTGATATGTATAAGATGAATGGTTTACCCTAAATTGGTGGCATCGATATTGGTGGATTGGATAGATATTCTTTGATTTTTTGAAGGTGTTGTTCACATTCCCGATCCCAGTTGTACATTAATCCTTTCCTTAATACTTTTGTGAAAGGTTGAGCTTTGTTTGCTAGCTGAGAAATAAAGCATCTGATTGATTGGAGACGTCCCTATAAACTTCTCATTTGACTGATGTTCTGCAGAGGTGGAATTTCCATTATAGCTTGGACCTTCTCAGGATCAACCTCAATTCCCTTCTTTGAAATGATATAGCCAAGTAATTTCCCTGATGTTACCCTGAATGCACACTTTTTTGGATTTAGCCGGAGTTTGAATTTTTCCATTCTATCTAGTATAACACCTAGCTCTTGAATATGTGTGGATCTCTTCATAGTCTTTACTAAAGCATCATCAACATAATCTTCCATATTCTTATGCATCATATCATGAAAGATAGTAATTATCACTTTTTGGTAAGTTGCTCCTGCATTCTTTAGCCCAAATGGCATGACATTCCAGCAAAAGGTTCCCCATGCACAGGTGAAATCTATCTTTTCTTGATCCCCAGGAGCTATTTTGATCTGATTAGAGCTGGAGAATCTGTCCATTAGTGAGTACATCTCATACCCATTAGTCATATCGACTATCATATCAATGTTTGGCAATGGAAAGTTGTCCTTCAGACAAGATTTGTTGAGATCTCTTAAGTCTGTGAAAACCCTAATATATTTGTCTGCCTTTGACACAGGTACTATGTTTGAAATCCATTCCACATAGTCTATAGCTCTGATAAATCTAGCTTTTAGTAGTTTTTCTAGCTTAGCCTTGACTAGCAGTGCCACGTGAGGGTGCATCTTACGGAGTTTTTGTTTGACTAGTTTAACTCTTGGTGTGATAGAAAGATGGTGCATGATAAGATCAGGATCCAAGCCTGGCATATCAGAGTACGTCCATGCAAAATTGATCTTCTTTTCTGAAAAGAGATGAGTGAAATCTTTCAATTCTTCTATTGATAATGATTGAGCTAGGTGAATTATGTGTGGTGTCTCTTGACTCCCAATGTTCACTGGTTGAGTTGGCTCAATCAATATAGAAGACCTTTCCTGAAAATGACTTGGCAGTATATCAAGTATCTCACCTTCAGGCGCCTCAGAGAGGTTTTCACCCTTAGGTATATCCTTTATTTTCTCTTTTTTAGATTCTGACACCACCACAATGTGGTTTTCACCATCAGATCTTTTATTTTTAATTTTCTAATTTTTGCAACTAAGATAGTTGATATCTATTTCAGTCATGTTCTCACTCTATTCGTTGGTGGAAGAGTACATGGGTTCAACCATATTGAGGTGATAGGCTAGTGTGTAGTCATTGGCAAAAGTAGGTACATTCATGAGTTGGTCTTGTAGACTACAGTCAATTAATTTATGATGTACCAAGGATAGAGTGTGGATAGGTTCGACGGAGTTCACGGTATTGTCATCACAATTACGAATCAAAAAGTTGAGTTCTAGAAGAATACCTTGCAGAAATGTCTCGAGACCAAGAAGAGTCAGAACATGATTATTGAAGTGCATGTTAATATTTAGTTGACCTAATCCAATAGACCTACTTGTAGCATCATTCTCTATGCTAGACAAGAATTCATATCGTGGTTCGACAGTAACAAGATCAATAGATAGATTCTCATCATTTACATCAGATGATTCAGAGTTTGATGTTGAGTATATATTGTCATAAATAGGACTATTGTCAGAGTCATCAGAGTCATCGAATGAAGTTTCTAAGTCTTCTTCAAGTGATTGAGTGAATGTATGTATGGTATCAACACCTACATCTTTAATGTTGCAAGTTCCTTCAAGATTTGGCTCATTTATCATTTGTATCTGACATACCTATTGACATAACCTTGATGGTTCTGTGAGTCCTCGTCATCTACTTCATTCAGCTTCCTCTGAACTAATGACTGGTTCTACTTCCGTAGCTTCCAATTCTTCTTGTGTAGACCCATACCTAATTTGTTTTGTCTTATTAGAGGGGTATATAATAGATGAAAATTTTTCTAGTATTCTTCCTTCTTTCAGCCCTTGTTCATAGTCTTCTTGTCTTTTTAGTCTGATTTCCTATATCTCCCTTTCTAGCTTTAAGCACATCATCTCTTGAGTGTCATCTGTGATATCATTGGACTCTTCTAGAGTTTCTGTAATAGATGTATCGAAGAGGTGGTCTGGACTCCATTCATACTCATTTGAGTTAGTCTCTGAATCTTCTACTTGTTGCCTACCAGTGTATGTGACTGGAACTTTCAGGGGTGCAAACAATTCTTTGATTCTTTCTACTTCATCTCTCATAACTTCTGGAACTTCAACTCCTTGTATTGTTGTAGCTAACACCATCAAAACTTGAGTACTAACTGTTTCTTCTCTCTTGATTGGTAGTTACTCTTGTTATTTTCCACACTTTGCTTGAGTTTGTTGAGCGTCGACTTCCTGTGATGTTGAAGGCGATATCCTTTTCTTCCACTTAGACTTAGAAGCATGTTTTTGGTCTGATGTCTTTTTTGGATTGTATCCCAATCCATCCTTATCATTTGTAGATTTTGTTTGTAGCTGAATTGGTTCAATAATACCCTCTTGATGTTTTCCCAGGGGACCGGTACCTGAATATCCCATGCATTGGATCATTTTGTAGCCGAGACCATATTGGGCTGGGGAAATTTCACAATGCCGTACTTCCTTGTTTTGTCTATCTTCCTTGAAAATACACTTAAGAACAACATGCTCTTCTATTTCATCTGCCAGGGAAGTAGAAGACTGTACAAAAAGACCATCATATATGATATTCAGAGTTAAAGTATACGTTCTCATAGCCTCTGATGGTTTGCCCAACTGTTTCGGTGATGGAGGGAGAGAGACTAATGAAAGTACTAGTTCTATCTTGTATCCATCCATGCCAGTATTTGCAATCTTTAATTTCTTTTCTAAGTCCTTCATCAGAGCTTCTGGACTTTCATTTGTAGAGGCTTCTCTATTATGAGGCACAAAGGTATCAACACCTTTTGTCAATGCATTACAGGGGAGATTTGTATCAACAGAGATACTAACTTCAACTCCATTATAAGGAAATTTTAAGCATTGATGGTATGTAGATGGAACTGCCTTCATTTCATGAATCCATGACCTCCCCAGTAAGATATTGTATGACAAAGGAAGATCAAGTACTTGGAAAATGCCATCTCTTTCTATAGGTCCCACCTTGATTGGTAATAATACTAGACCTTTAGAGGTCCTTTCTTTTTCATCATAGGCTTTAATTATTATTTTTTTGGCCGGATCAATGACAGTTTCTGAAAATTCTAGTTGTGTAAGAAGACTATAAGTACAAATATTCAACCCCACACCTCCATCTAACAAAACACATTTAACTCTGTGTTTATGGATCATGGGTTCAATATGCAATGGCTGGTTATCTGGATGATTTAGCGAGTTGTCATCTTCTTCAGAGAAGGTCAGATGGTGAGGTGAAGTCAGATGACCCACCATAGATTGAAACTGATCAATATCTAAATCTTTTGGAATATTAGTGGTGAGCAACGCTTTGTCTAGGATCTCTTTATGAGAAGAAGAGATTTTAAGCAATTCAAAGATGGAGATTTGAGCATTTGTTCTTTTTAGTTGTTCAACAATGCAATATCTAGAGGATGATGATGAAGTTAGCTATTTAAATTTATCAAATGTTGATTCTTTTTGTTTGTTTGATGAGGTTGGTAGGTTTGATGGTGTTTGAGCCGAAGTTGAAGAACTAGCTCCTTGGAGAGTGACTTTCTTTTGAGAACGGGTCATAGAATTTGCATGTCGTGATTCATGTTGTTTGTCTTTGATTATAATCACATTGCAATATTCAAGTTGGGAAGACTCAATCATGTTGATCACATTGTCATTGTTGGTATAAGTGTAATTTACTTTGGCACCTCCTTTTGTTTTTGAGGAATCACCTTGTTCGTAAATAGGTAAAGGATTTTTAAATGCTTTGTGATCATCATTTGTTGGGTGATTCCTGACAATAATTTTACCAGCGTCTATGAGATCTTGAATCTCATGCTTGAGCTTCATGCAGTTGTTTGTGTTATGACCTTTATTTAGATAGTAGTCACAGTATTCATTTTCTCTCCACCATTTTGGTTTGACTTTCGGATCATATGGCCTAGAATTATCTGGTAATGTTATCAGATCATTTGCCAATAAAGTTTTGAAAGCAGATTTGTATGATTCTTCCAGAGGAGTGAATTCGTGTCTAGGTTTTGAAAGCCAAGGTTTCTCTTTGAATCACTCTTTTACTTTCTTTAGAGTATTTTTTGTTGCGGTTTCAGCTGCTTTGAGTGCTTGTGTGCCACTAGCCAAGTTAAATATCATGGGCTTCGAGTTGGTTTTAATAGTGTCTACCACTCCGTCATTAACAATGTTCTTGTTGTTGTCTTTGCCATATTTCCAATACTTGTTCTTTTCTTTAGAGCTAGATCCTGGTTGTGTTTCTTTCCAAGTTGAGATATCTCCTCTCATTATAAGCACAGCTTCCATTCAGATAGCATTATCTACCATTTTGTTCAATGATGGGTGCACTTGCATTTGGATACTATATTTCAATTCAGGGATCAGATTGTTGATGAATATATCTATTTTCTCAGAATCTGGAATAGGCCGTGAATATCTAGAGAACATCTTTCTCCAACGTTGGAGGAAAGTGAGAAAAGGCTCCCCTTTTTTCTGTTTAGTATTGCCAAGCTCGATCATAGTAATGGGGTGTCAAATTCTATAGGAGTATTGTTGTAGAAATAGTTGGATTAATTCTTCAAAAGTTTTTATTCCCTTAGGTAGACTTGAGAACCATTCCATAGCTTGCCCTCCCAAAATTCTCGGGAAAAGGTGCATGAGATATGTTTGGTTGTGCATGAACTCCATACATAAAGCACAAAATTCTCTGATATGGTCTTGGGGATCTAAGTTACCATCATATTTGTCAAATTTTGGGATCTCAACTCGTGAAGGAAATAGAGGCATGTATAGGTTTTTTTCAAATGGAAATGGGCATATTGTCTCTAGAGAATATTATTTTGGGGATTTATCCTTGTTTTTCAGTTTTGTGATCTTAGTCCATAAGGCATGTAATTGTCTGTGTACCATTATTATAGGTGATTCTTCCTTTTTAGTGATGAGAGTCTGAACATCATAACCAGTAGGAATTTTAGCACCTTGTTTTGCTAGTTCTAGAAAATAGTCTTATTTTTCTCTATCCATGATAACCTTCATCATTTTTCATAAATATTTATCCTTTTGACATCTATGAATATCAGTTTTTGGAGGTTCAGAGTCTTTCGATTCACTTGATGAGGAATCATTGTTGGTACCATGAATACTGAGGTTGTCTTCATCCTTTTGTTCTATTCCAGGTATAGTGGGAGATAAAGGTTGATAAAAAACTAGCACATCTGATGATGAAGGTTTATCAGTGAGTGGGTCCTTTATGTAAAACGGGTTATCTTGATATGAAAATGATTTCCCTTTGCCTTTGGCATCTTTCTTATAAGAACTTCTGGTTTGAATAGGCATTTCTTTATTGACTGATGTGACCTAAAGCTGTTTGTGATGTAGAAGTCAAGATCAAATTTAGAGCTAGTTGTTCGGTTAACGTATTGATTGAGAGAAGCAACTAAGATTTAGTCTAGTTTCAAGAAAGATCTATCCTATGTAAGACGTTTATCTAAGTTGATTTGAGAGAAGTGACTAAGACTCGGTTTGGTTTCAGGAAAGACCTATCCTGTGTAAGACATTTATCTAAGTGACTTAAATTTGATAATTAGTTGATTGAACTAGCTAAAAGATGATCGACAAAATCATGCAACACAAATGGCAGAGGTACACTGTTTTGACCTGTTTATGCTCAGGATGATGATAACCAATTTTATGCTCCCTGTAGACTATTTTAGGCAAGTTTGACTATTCTGGACTGATAAAATCAGAGATTTGTATGACAAGTTTTATAGGACCAGACGACAGTTTAATAGCTTTAGGATGATGATAGTAGTGTTTCGTATGAGTTACTACCTAAAATCGTATGATAGATGGGTATGTCTGAAATGACAAACTGATCAATGTAATATTTTATCATATGACATAGGATGCAGGATCAAATGATAGTTCCCTAAATAGGATGATATATAATCAGGTCTTGTACGACACAGAATGCAGGCTCAAACGACAGATTGTTAGGATTGATGGAATTTTGTACAACACAGATATGAAGCCAGACGATAAATCAGAAGACTCATATGACTGTTTACTAGACAAAGGAAAATTCTGAGTTTTCAATGACTGAGTATGACCAGTTTTGAGATGGACTGAGTTTTCACTGACTAACGATGACCAATTTTGAGGTGGATTGAGTTTTCACTGATTGATGCTGACCAGTTTTGAGGTGGATAGAGTTTTCGACTAGGATAGACTAGTTTTTGACACAGATAGAGTTTTGATTAGGATAGACTAGTTTTAACATGGACAAAGTTTTGATCACTGAGTTTGTTTCTTGTTTTCTCCAGTTTTAGTTTGAGGGATGAAAACACAGAAAAAACATAATATGAATAATAACTCCAATCACAACATGCAAACCCTATGAAAATTGGTGAGAGAAGAAAACCTTTGCTTGTAGACTCAGGCACACACCCAATAGCTAATCAGAATATGATCACTAAGTCTCACACAATGGATTCTCAACATCGTATTAGCTGACTCCAAATGCTAATGGGGGCATGAAATGACAAGTATCTTGGGAGAGTTACTATCTCTCTTGCATAAAGATTATCCCCCCTTTTGGAGGTGAATCGGGTAGCTTCTAATTTTAATTGGAACTAGTAAGGGATCCATTCGGCGCATCGAGGTATAAAATCAATTAAGAGGTCTCCCAACCTTGAAAACCAAGGTTTAATATACCTGAAGGTATAGAGGATAACAATTCCCGAGCACTGCCGTTGACTTGATTTTCAGCAAATCATGTTTGTTTTATAGTGGGTTGGAGTACTTGGCATTTATCCATTCCCACTTGGGTTGTTCCCCTCTCACTGACTGTAATGGCTATAGAGTTATTAGCTCCTTGAGAGGGCAAGCCCGCTAAAGATATACAAATCTCAAACTTAAAGAAAACGCCTCAAGGGTTTGGATTTCTGATTGTCCATAAAGACAAGAACATACTCTCCTACCTCTCAGAATTTTCTTAAAACATGAAATACAGATTTGTTCTTTAACCAGATAGCAAGTTAGGTGCCTTAAAAAAGAGAATTTAATGAATACACAATGTTTGGTCGATTCTCCTCAGGCAACCTGCAAAGACAATGAATTAGTAGTCATATTGTCTTTGTGCGACAAGCATAGTCTTCGACTAGTGTTCTGCAAAAAACTGATTAGGCTGTGAAAATTTCTCAAATAGATGAAGAACAAGCCAGGGTCAGCGTTACTATGATAAAAATTGAATGAGAAAACTTGACAAAAGAAATCTTCTTTTTAACCCAGAAATACAGACCCGTACGACAATTCTCACCGACTCGTATGATAATTCATACAGGATCGTATGATAATTGTAGTTTGTCATCCAATATTGTGGGAAAACTCATACGAAAATTCACAGAAATAGTACGGATGAAAATCTGAAAAATATTAAAAATCTGAAAAATAAAAAAAGTTAGTCTCCGAGGCTGAAAAAATATAGTCTTCTGCCCCACGGTGGGCACTAGAAATGTGTGTGTGAAAAAGTGAAATAAGTCTATAAGCTGCAAGACACAACACTTCAATTAAGTCATTACATGTATGGCTAGACAGATATAAGCATGAATAATAAAACCATAACAAATTGACCAATTGCCTTCTAAAAGATGCGAGTATAAGATTGCTCTCAGATTTGTATAAGCAATACCAATGACTAGACTACACCAAGATGAAAGATTTAATCTATATGAGCATGATATTAAGCTAAATGGATGCAAGATGGATGAAAGATTCAAGCAATATGGATTCAAGCAATATGAATTCAAGCAATCATAATTGAAATAAATATGAAAAAAGTTAAACTAAGATGCAATAATCTCAAAAAGCAAGCACAATAAATTCAATGACTCCAGAGAAAAAAATGTATAATAATAAATCTCCAGGATGTTTTAAATGAGAGATGAAGGTTGAATTTATAGAGAATCACAAGAGAGATCAAGGAAAAACAAAATTTAGGATCAATTGAAATAATTGAAAAATTAGATTCAGTTAAACTTGAGATAGATTCCAATTATAGTTTAATTGAAATGCATTCAGCTTATAAGTTTGAGTTTGCATTAGAGATAAGAATTAATTAATTCCATGCACTTGAGATAAAAATAGGTAATTCTTTAATTTATTCAAGAAAAAAGTCTTTTCAATGCAACTGAACTTGTTTTTCTCAAAAGCTTTGAGTTCCAATTTTAGAGAATGATTAAATTTCTTTTAATTGCTTTTCTGATTTCAAGTTCTCAATTTAGAAAAAGAAATAATATCTCAAGTTTGATTTCTCTTTCAATTCAATTCTTTTATTTTATTTTCAATTTAACTCTTGCTTTGTGATTAATTCCTCTTTTGTGATAAATTAATTCATTTTTATGATTAAATGGCAAATTTATTAATTAATTAAATATGCTAGGATATTTAATAAATTAAATAGGATAATTGATCAAAATGATATTCTTGGAATGATTTAATTAATTAATTAAATATTTAATTAATATTGAGTAATTTATTTGCCATGTAATATTTGATGATTGAAGAATTAATTAATTGTGTGCTCAAGATTGATTTAATTGCCTTTGGTTAGCACCTTGGTGATGTTGTCAAAAGTAGGGGCCCATGGTTTAGGTGACCATTTTTAGGGTATTACATCAATTTCTATGAAGCGAAGACCACTGCTAGACAAGCTTTCTCAATGATAGTTTAATTCATCTCATAGGACACCAACATCCTTCTTATATAGTATATAGCTCGTTCCTTATTGTTCTCATCCCGTTGAGCCAAAAGTACCCCTAGTGATGTGTCAGTAGCTGATATATAGAGAATCAAAGGTTTGCCTTGAATCAGTGGCATCAAAATGGGTGGATTGGAAAGATATTCCTTGATTTGTTTTAGGTGTTGTTCACATTCTACATCCTAGTTGTATGTAACTCCTTCCCGTAATGCTTTCGTGAATGGTTGAGCCTTATTTGCTAGCTGAGAAATGAAGCGTCTTATTGATTAGAGCTGCCCTTGTAGAGTTCTCATTTGACTTACATTCTTTAGAGGTGGCATTTCCATTATAACTTTAACTTTTTCTAGATCAACTTCAATCCCTTTTTCTGAAACAATGTATCCTAGGAGTTTGCTAGATGTAACTCCAAATGCACATTTCTTAGGATTTAGCCCAAGTATAAACTTTTCCATTCTATCTAATATTAGACCCAATTCTGAGAGATGTGTCAATCTTTTCATATATTTGACCAGGGTATCATCGACATAGTCTTCCATGTTTTTGTGCATCATGTCATGAAAGATTGTAGTTATATCTCTTTGATAGGTAGCACCTATATTCTTTAAGCCAAAGAGCATGACATTCTAGAAGAAAGTTCCATAGGAACATGCGAATGCTGTTTTCTCTTAATCTTCAGGAGTGATTTTGATTTGGTTGTAGCTAGAAAAGCCATCCATTAGAGATTAAATTTTATAACCAGCAATCATGTCCACTATCATGTCAATGTTAGGCAGTGGAAAATCATCTTTTGGACATGCCTTGTTTAAGTCTCTTAAGTCTGTGTAGACGTGGATTGATTTATTAGGTTTTGAAACAGGTACAGTGTTGGATATCCACTTAGCATAATCAATTGCTTGGATGAATCCTTCTTTAAGTAATTTATCTAGCTTGGGTTTAACAAGCAATGCAACATGAGGATGCATTTTTGGGAATTTTTTTTGGATAGGTTTGACTCCAGGAGAAATAGAAAGATGATGCATTATAAGTTTAGGATCCAGACCGGGCATATCAGAATATGTCCATGCGAAGTTGAACTTTTTCTCTATGAATAGATTAGTAAACTCTTTTAGTTATTCTGTTGATAGGGATTGAACCACTTGTATTATATGCTAAATTTCCTTTGTTGCAATGTTCACTGGTTGTGTAGGTTCAATCGGTACTGATGATTGCTCTTGATAGTGATTAGGCAAAATATCAAGCATCTCACCTTCAGGTGCCTTAGGGAGGTTTTTACTGTCATATACGTCTTTTATTTTTACTTTTTTCGGTTCTGATACTGCCACAGTGTGGTTTTCACCATCAGAATACTTGTTTTTCTTCTTGTGATATTTGAGACTAAGATACTTGACATCCACTTTTATCATCTCCACACTATGTTCATTGATGGAAGAGTTCATGGGTTGAAGTGTATTAAAGTAACATGCTAAGACACAATCATTGGAAAAGGTAGGGATATCCATGGGTTGGTCTTGTAGAGTATGACCAATAAGCTTAGGGTATACCAGGGATAAAGATTTGATGGGTTCAAGGGAATTCAAAGTATTTTCAATACAACATTGGACCATCAAGTTGAGTTCTAGAAGACTACCTTGTGTTAGCGTCTTGAGACCAGGAAGAGTCATAACACGATTATTGAAGCCTATGTTAATGTTTACATAATCTAACCCAGTAGACCTATTACTAGACCCTTCTCCTACTTTAGACTAGACTACATATTGTGGTTCAACAACATTAGCTTCTTCAGACAGAGTTTCAACATTCATGACAAAGTAGTCATAGTTTGGTGTTGAATAGGTAATATCATAGATGAAGCTCATTTCAAGCTGATCAAAGTTAGAAGATGAAGCATCCTACTCTTGTTCAAGTGACTTAGTTAAAGCATGCATGGTATCAATATGAACATCTTTTATGTTGCAAGTTCCTTCTTGTTCTGGTTTAGTGATAACCTATAACTGACATACCTGTTCACATAGCCTTGATGACTCTATGAGTTTTTGTCTTCTTTCCCATTCAGCTTCTTCTGGATTGATGACCGGTCCTGCTTGACTAGCCTACGGTTCTTCAATTGTGTTCCCATACTTGATTTGTTTTATCTCATTAGATGGAGATATAGTAGGTGAGTGATTTTCTTATGCTTTCTCTTTTCTTAGCTATTGCTCATAAGCTTCTTGTCTTTTTAGTCTAACTTCCTCTAGTTCTCATTGTAGCTTCATGTGTGCTATTTCTTGTGCTTAATCTATAGTATCATTTAATTCTTTAGAATTTTCTTTAGTAGATGCATCTGATATAGGTTCTGGACCCCATTCACACTCATTTGTCTGTTTCTAAATCTTCTTCTAGCATCATTTCCATATATGTGACAGAAATGTTTAAAGGTGCAAACATTTCTTTGATTCTTTCCACTTGTTTTCTCATTTCTTCTGGAATTTCTACTTCTGGTCTTTTTCCTGCTGGTACCTTTGAAAATTGGTTATAAGATTCTTCTTCTCTTTTGATTTCCATCTCTTCTTGTTCTTTCTCATATTCTTCCTGAGTTTTCAATCTGTTTACTTCCTCTGGTGTTTGATGTGGCTGATAAGATTGTCAATTTTGACTTGATGGTTTATTTAAATAGCACCCAAGTCCGATTTTGTCCTTTGTAGACTTTCTTTGTAGCTTGATGGGTTTGGTAATTCCCTCTTGATGTTTTCCCAAAGGACCTATAACTGAATATCCCATGCATTGGATTATCTAATAGCCTTTACCATATTGTTCAGGGGAAATTTCACAACGTTGCACATCTCTAACTTCATTTTCCCCTCTGTAAAGCCATTCGAGAACAACTGCCTCTTCTATTTCATTTGCAAAGGAAGTAGAGGATTGTACAAAAGTACCATCATAGATGACGTTTGCAGGTGAAGTTTGTGGTTTCAAAGCTTCAGATGGTTTTCCAGACTATCTAGGTGATGTGGGAAGAGACAATATTAGTGAAAGTACAGGTTCTATCTTGCATCTGCCCATGCTGGTATCCATGATTTTCAATTTCTTTTCTAAGTCCTTCATCATAGCTTCTAAACTCTTAGCTATAGAGGCTTCTTTGTAGTGAGGAACAAGATTATCAACACATTGTTTTAATGCATTGCAAGCATAGCTGGTATTAACAAGAACACTGACCTCAACTCCATTATAGGGAAACTTCAAACACTGATGGTATGTAGATGGCACCGCTTGCATATCATGAATCCATGGTCTTCCCAACAAAATGTTGTAAGATAGAGGAAGGTCAAGTACTTGAAAGATAATATCTCTTTCCATGAGTCCTACCCTGATTGGTAATAACACCAAACCCTTAGAGGTTATCTCTTCATCATCATAAGATTTTATTGTTATCTTCTTTCTTGGATCTATAACATTCTCAAAAAATCCTAATTATATGAGTAGATTGTAAGTACAAATGTTTAGCCCAATGCCTCCATCTATCAAAACACATTTGACTCAGTGTTTATGGATCATGGCTTCAATATGTAATGGTTGATTATGTGGATGAGTCAAGGAATTATCATCTTCTTTAGAGAAGGATAGGTAGTGAGGTGAGGCTAGGTGACCCACCATAGATTGAAACTGATCCAGTTCTAAGTCTTTAGGGACATTGGTAGTGAGCAAAGCTTTGTCTAGGATCTCTATATGGGAAGGAGAGATCTTAAGCAGTTCAAGAATAGATATTTGAGCAGTAGTTCATTTTAGCTATTCAACAATGTTGTAACCAGAAGAAGATGGTGAAACCAACTATATAGATGGAGAAGGCTTAGTAGTGATTGTAGCTGGTTGTTTGTTTGAAGATGTTGATAGTTTTGATGATGTCAATGGATTTGATGATGACGTTTGATCAGAAGATGAGGAACCAACTCCTTTGAGAGTAACTTTTCCTTGAGCATGGGTCACAACGTTTGTAGCTCTCAGTTTGTTTTTCTCTTCTTTGACTATGATTACATTGCAATTCTCTAATTGAGAAGGTTCAAGCATGTTGATGATGTTATTGTCACTGGTATAGGTGTAATTTATCTTGGCACCTCCCTTGGATTTAGAGGAATCTCTTTGCTCATAAGTAGGAAAGGGAACTTTGAAATATTTGTGATCAGAGTTGGTCGCATGATTCTTAACAACAATTTTGCCATTATCGATAAGGTCTTGAATCTCATGTTTTAGTTTCATGTAGTTATTAGTTGTGTGACCCTTGTTTCGGTGATATTCACAATAATCATTTTCCCTCCACCATTTGGGTTTGACTTTAGGATCATATGGTTTGGAGTTGTTAGGAAATGTGATCAGATCATTTGCCAACAGAGTCTTAAGAGCTGTTTCATAGGATTCTCCCAAAGGAGTGAAATGATGTTTAGGCTTTGAAATCCAAGGCTTATCTTTAAACCACTCTTTTGACTTCCTAGGAGGGTTTTCTATAGCACTTTCAACAAATTTGAGGGCCTTTGTGCCTCTAGTTAGAATAAATACTATTGGTTTTGGTTTTGGTTCACAACATTTCTATTATTATCTTTGCCATATTTCCAGTATTTGTTTTTCTCTTTAGAACTAGATCCATGCCGTGTTTCCTTATAAAGTGAGATTTCTCCTTTCTTCACAAGCACATCTTCTATTTTGAGAGCACTGTTTGCCATCTTATTAAATGAAGGATGACTTGCAATTGAATATTATATTGTAACTCAGGAATCAGATTGTTAACAAAGATGTCCATCTTTTCAGAATCAGGAATGGGTTGTGAATATCTAGAGAAAATATTTCTCCAACATTGAAGGAAAGTGAGGAAAGGTTCTCCTATTCTTTGTTTTGTATTGAAGAGGTAATCACGGTGATTGGATGATGGATGTTGTAGGAGTATTGTTGGAGAAATAGTTCAACCATCTTCTCAAAAGATTTAATTCCCATAGGTAGTTTTGAAAACCACTCCATAGCTTGTCCTCCTAGACTTCTTGGGAAGAGACACATAAGATATGTCTGTTCATCCATAAATTCCATACATAGAGCACAAAATTCTTGGACATGGTCTCAAGAATCTGAGTTGCCATCATATTTGTCAAATTTAAGAATTTCTGTTCTTGAAGGAAATGGAGGCATATGAAGATTCTTGTCAAATGGGAACAAGAAGATTTTGTCCAAGGAATACTGTATAGAAGATTTATCTTTGCCTTTCATTTATTTGATCTCAGTTTGCAATGCTTGCAATTTTTTGGTTACCAATGATAGTGGTGTCTCTTCTTCTTTAATGATAATGTTTTCAATGTTGTAGTCAATGGGAAGTCTATCTCCTTGTTTAGCCAATTCTAGAAAATGTTCTTTTTCCCATGCCATGATAATTTTCATCATTTTTTTGAAATCCTTATCCTTTTGACATTTAACTATAGTATCTTCTTCAGGTTCATAAGATTTAGAATCACTAGATGAGGCATCACTATCAGTAGCATGAGTGCTAAGGTTATCATGAGCACTGTGTTTAGAAGCCTCTCTTTCTTGTCTTTCCCCAAACATATTAGAAGATGAAGGTTGATCAATAATTGGTTGGCTTGAGGACAGAGGTTGGTCAAAGATTGGTTGGCTTGATGATGAAGGTTTGTCAAAGATTGGTTATTCTTGAAAGAATGGATTAGTTTGCAATGAGAGAGACTGGCTTCTTCTTTCATCAGAATTCTTATGATAGCTCCTTGTTTGAACATGCATTTAAAATTGATGTTACTTAGAGCTAGAAGTGATATAGATGTCAAGATCAAATCAAAGCTAGATGTTTGTTTGAGGTAATGATTAGATGAAGAGATTGAGATCAAGTTTGGTTTCAGGAATGATCTATCTTGTATAAGACGTGATCTAAGTAGATCAGATTGATCAAATTGATGGATGATTGATTGAACCAGCTAGGACATAATCGACAAAATCATGTAACACAATGACCAGGGCACTCTATTAAGATGCTATGCTCAAGATGAAAAAGACCATGTATATGTTGTCCTATGATGTATCATGACTGACCAGGAAAGTATAAAAGAGGTATATAAAAGATATTAGAATCATGCAAACAAAGTTTTCTGGACTTAGGAAGACAAATTTTCATACAACAAAATGCCTAAGACCATACAACAAACTAAAGGTAACTGAATGAAAAACTAGGTTACTTGTACGAGATGTTGTTATAAGTGTTTAAAGAAGACAATGAAAGTTGCAAGCTCATACAAAAATTATCAGAGGCTCATATGACAATTCTTGGATATCAGTATGACAAAATGGGCAATTAAGGTTTTGACTCATATAGAATAGGATCAGACATGAAATGAGTTTTGACAGGAAATAGGGGTTTGACCACTAAGTTTGATGCTTTAGTTGATTATTTAGGTTTTCCAATTTCAGATTCAGGTTGCTCAGTGATATTTTCAGATAGTTCAAGGATAAAGACACATCAGACACACAAGATATAAAGTGAATTCAAGCACAACATGCTAATCCTAAAGAAGTTGGCTGAGAGAGAAAACGTTTGCTTGTAGACTTATATACACACCCAATAGCTAACCAGGATATGACTGCTAAGTCTCACACAATAGATTCTCAACAATGTATTAGCCAACTCAAAATGCTAATGGGGGCATGATATGGAAAGTATCTTGGGAGAGTTACTATCTCTCTTGCACAAATATTATCCCCCTTTTAGAGGTGAACTAGGTAGCTTATATCCTAGAGTTATTAATAAGGGTTTTCATTCAAAGTTACCCCTTGAAGTCACACAAACATGATTGAGGCCTATAGCCCGACAAGGTGCCAAGCAAGATGTAGTCACACAAGCGTGATTGAGACCATGAGGCCCTACAAAATGCCCAATATGATTACTTTTTCCCATAGGGTTGTTCTCATAGGATGGTTACTTTTTCCCACTATGACAAGCCTGCTAAAGGAACACAAATCTTAAACTAGTAAAGCTTCAAGGGTCTGGATTTCTGATTGTCTGTGTAGACAAGAGCATATTCTCCTACCTTGTAGACTTTTCTCAAAGATGAAAAAACATATTTGTTTATTTACCACATCACAATTTAGGTGCCTAGAAAACAATTAAGAATACACAAATTTTGCTTGAATCTTCTTAGGAAACCTGCAAAAATAATAAATTAGTAATCATATTGTTTATGAGCGATACAGGCATATTCTTGGACAAACGTTCTGCAAAAACTTGTCACACTCTTAAAATCACTTAGATAGATATAAAATAGATCAGGGTTAGCATTAGTGATAGAAAAATCAAATCAGAAAAACCCCTAAAAGTACTCTGTTTTTCATGTGAGAAAGCAAAAAATCGTACTAACTTTCTCACCTGACCATACGATAATTCTCACCTACCCATATGATAGAAGATAAAATATTGTACTATAATGAATATAATGTCATACGAGATTTTACAAATAATGTACGGATAGATTCCAAAAGATGAGAATTTGATGATTTGCGAGGCCGAAAAATTGAGTTTCCTACCCCATGGTGGGCGCCAAAAATGTGCGTGTGAAATTTGGAATCTTTATCTCAAACACAAACACTTGATAAGTCATTGCATGCATGGTTAGTTGATCAAATTCAATAAATGTAAAAACCATAACAAATCGACCTATTGCCTCCTACAAGATGCGAGTATAAATTTTCTCTCTGATTTATCTAAGAAATACCAGTGACTAGATTACACCAAGACGAGGGATTTAATCTATATGAATGCAAGATTTAGCTATATGAAATCTAGATGCAAGCAATAATTATCAAGTTATATGATTCTATCAAGATAACATGATTAAGCTAATATGCAATAAGCTAAGATGCAATATTCTCAATGAGAAAAACCAACATGATAACAATAAAATCTCTAGCCTTTTTTGATTGAGAGATGAGAGCTTGAATTTATAGAAAATCTAGAGAAAGCGACGATCGAGATTGATTGTTGATGAGCGGTTAAGATTATCCCAAAAGTAGCACAATCCAGGTGATTTGATGTGATTGGCTACTTTCTTCAGATTTGAAGGAGATAAGATTGAGCTAAAATTGAGATAAAATTAGAAAAACTGATTTATTCCATTTTCCTTTCTTAAAGAAAGCTTTCTTTGATTTATTCCCTTTTATTCAATTTTGCTCCTTTTTCAAAATTTCTTTTTCAAATTATCTCAAATTCATTCATTTTTCAAAATAATTCTTTTTTTTGTGATTTAAATGGCAAATTAATTTATTAACTAAATATGCTAGGATATTTAATTAAATAAATAGGATAATTGATTAAAGATATTTTGATGATTTATTTAATTGAAAAGATTAATTTGCCATGTGACATTGATGATTTAGGAATTAATTAATTAGGTGCTCAAAATTGAGTTAATTGCCTTTGGTTAGGACCTTGGTGATGTAATCGAGATTAGGGGCCCATGGTTTAGATGACCATATTTAGGGTATTACAACACCCTTTTGGGGTGAGGCTCATCAACAACTATCAAAGGAATCAAAAGTGAGATGGAATTAGATGAAACAAGAACAATAATGGAAATTGGAACAAGAATAGAAGAAGACTCAAAAGCTAAAACAAAAGACTCATCTTTAGTCTTTGGCATATAATTAGGTTCCCAAGCCATCATCCATTAACAATTCTTATAATAATGTACAATCTAGCTCTGAAAAACTTGGGGACTAGAAACTAAATACTAAGAAGATTCTATAAAATATCATTCCGTAGGAAAAGTTGTCCTTAGGCTATTGTGAGTGCTAGTAGAAGAGAAGGCTCCATAGATGGAATAGGAGGTGTTATAAAGATAGGTACCTTAGCCACAATTATGGTTTCCTTTCCTATTTATACCTTGGGAGAAAGAGGAGGAAATAGAGGAGTCCTCAAGGATCAAGGTGTAAGAGCTACACACAAAGGACTAGCCTCAGAAGAAGTCTTTCCCTTCCCATATAGAGTAGGGAGTGGATTGGTTGGAAGAACATGAATCATAGAAACCTGATACTTCAACTCTGGAAACATGGGTGCCTTTTATTTTTTGTGTTGGGAATAGTTGAAGGATCAAGAAGCACCACTAGAGGTTTTAAGTCTTAAACAAACAATAAGGTCTAATTGAGGGAGAATGCTTGTCTATAGCCCTTGATGAAGAAGGTATAGATAATAGAGCACACTGCTAGACAAGAATAGAATAAGGAGGAAGAATTACAAAAGAAGAGGAAGGTAAAGAATAATTAGTTGTTGAGCACCCAATATTGTATCTATAGTATGCCTTATACAAGAGATCACTACAAGACAACATGAGACCTATCAGAGTAGGCCAAAAGTGATCAAGAGAAAAGAAACCATGTGAAACTAGTGGCTTATATCCAGTATCCTAGACAATGTGCACAGTGCCCTCATAGTGAAACTTTAAGCATTTGTGGACTACAAAGACAACCACATCCATGAAAACTAACTAGGGAATGCCTATTTTCACTCTGAATAGGTAAGAATTTGGAATCATGACATATATTGTTGATATTGCCTTAAGTCCTACAAGGACCATCAAAAAGATAAATTCATGAGGTGGTATAAAAAGACCATCATGAGTCTAGATGGTGGCCTTAGATTTGTAATATCTTGCCCTATGCAAACCATTAATAGAGATCACCTCCTTCACAATAGCATTGACCTTGCTAGTAGGGTCAATCATAACATCGATGATAATATTATCATTCACTTGAGCAATTATGTATAGCATGGAGTACTCTCCATGATATGGCAATTCATTTGGTGTAAAAGATATGTCATGTTACTTGACCTTGTGATCTAGAGGGAGATTAGAGCACAATAGTCACCATCTTGACATACTCACAACCACTACGTGTAGAAGTAGAAGAAGGTATTGTTATGAAGTTAGATGAATGAGTTGGAAAAGGGTTTGTGTATATTTACAGGTTTATGTTGGGTTTAGCAACAAATTTATTTGATCCTTGTTTCCTATGATTGAGTCAGATAGTACCACCATGTATGTGGTCTTGGATCACACAATGTAGATACACATAATGCTCAATATCATGACCAGACACTAAATGATATTGATTAATTTTGAGGCATTATACCAGCTAGGGTATGACTTGTTCTTAGGAAGTGGTCTAATTTCGAAGAGAGGGATTAAGTTATTCTTTAGTAGCTTTTGGAGGAGACTTAAATAAGAATAAAACAACTTGGCATTGAGACCCAAGTTCTCTAAATTTATTAGGGAATTTTTTTTATGTTTGTTATTGCTTTGTTCTTTCTAGACCCACCAAAAAAAGATATAGCTCTATGATTATCAAGATGAGAGGATGAGGAAAAATCCCCATACTACATCAAAGTCCATTGATAATTTCATAGCACAATACATAGATATGCAAAAGAAGGATATTTAATTAGAAGAACTTTTTCCCTTGATATCGGTTGTAGATTACTCATGAGAATATTGTAGATGTTGGAACTAAGCAAGGCATAAGAAAATTGAGACTAGATATATTCATAGTGAAAGATGAAATTAATGATCCTCTCATCAGGTTGTTTCTTACAATGGACAAGGTCAAAAATGGTGACTTTAAAGTCAATGTTAGTTTGAGAATGTTGTAGCAACTTATTAATAAGTTTCTCTAAAGAGAATATAGAGTTTTGAAGTTGTATTGTCATAAATTCCACACCCTTAATTGGGTGGCACAGTTTCACGCTTAGGTTAGCACTTGCCTTAGTGTGTTGCATTTTGCATTATTAAATCCACTTTAAGTATTTAAGTAATTAACTTAATTAAATCTAAAGTCCTCTTTTATCACTCCACACATCATTAAATTGGGCCCTGAACCCTAAGTGTGCCCCTTCATATTGTATCCTTTAAATCAATTCATCAAAAGCCCAATTAAGTCATATTTCGACTTTCAAGGCCTAATTTTGCATATCTAAAAACCTTGAATTGTCGCACTGATCTAGGATTTAATTTGCAATCACAATTCCATGCACCCTTAAAAGTTTAGAAAAAAGTCAGCTGGACCAGAGTGCAACATTTTGGTCCCTACTTGTTCTCCCAAAATTTCGGGATCATGTTTTGGCAATATTATAATGTTTAAATCCATATTCATGCAAAAATATATCAATTCTAGGTTTGCCTTTGATAAAAAACAAAGTTAGGGTTTCATATATATAATCTTTCCTTTCCTCATTTGAAGGATCCATTCTCTAGCAATTGAATGAGCCTCTTGTGAAGTGAAAGTACAGGTTATGTGAAGTCTTCAATAAGAAAATCAAACATTTATCAAGTCTACATCAACCATTTTCATCATCAATTGAAGCTTTGAAGATATTGAAGAATAATAGGAGATCACTGACTGTTGATTGGTTTGTACCTCTCCCTTAGGGTTTGGTATAGTTTCATTTTATTTTTCATATCTTTGTATGAGTTCCACAAAATTCATTTTCAGATCTACATTATTGCTTTAAATCCATTATTTCATTTGTGATTTGAAGAGGGGTTTGAATAAGGCAAAACCCTATATATCCATGCAAACACCATTTTTCAAGTTGCAAGTGTAGGTATAGGAATCCGACAAAGATGTGATCTTTGGAAAAGCCGAAGACTATAGGTATATATCTAGATCCAAAAGGAGGTCCCAGATCATTAGGACTAGAGTTCCCAGTACCCTAGTCCTCTATCTTTTTGGGAACTTTGTGGCAGTTCAATGTCTCAGGGTTTCAAGTTGCAGATTCCAGAAGATCAGCTCGATACAACAACAAAAAACCAGAGTGTCTAGTTGGTTCGGCTTAATTCAGCTCAATTTCTAGTGATAGGTGCACATCTGAATTTAATTCCCTATTCTGTAGCTCATGTTCAGTCTTAGTTTTGCATTTTCTATTATTTAAGTTTATGTTATCAATATTGTTCATCTCCTTAGCATAGTTTGTCATTTGCTTACATTTAGCTCATCTCCTCTTCATATTCCTTGACACTCTTTCATAAGAGGAAGTCAAAGTGAATCATCTCCTTACAAAATTTCATATATAAATGTGTGAATGAGAGTGGGATTAGGTCCTGATTCATTTGATTCCATTTTCATCTTACACATTTTGGTGAACCTAATGTGAATCCATCTTCTTCAATCTGCAGTTTTTAATAAAATCTAGTTGTTGCATGTTTCTTTTCATTCAAAAATAAAAAAAAATAAAAAAGAAGTATTATTGTATGCACAATGTGTTTTAGGTTTTACATGTCCTTTTTATTTCAAATATGTCAAATCTTTATTTGCAATATTTTCATTGTTACGATGATTATGTGTTTAGTAAGGAAGTACTTGATAAGGCTCTTGATGAGTTTTTATACCTTAAACCTTCTAAACCAACATTTTGACAAAGATTAATCAACCTTGTTACCATGCCATTTTGTAGTGATGATGAAGATAAGTTGAATAATCCTTCTCATGAGGTTATTCCTATCAAATAATCCTCCAACTCTAGTAACATGGTGGTTTATAAGAATCCCCTTTATGATGACTTGTCTCCTTTTGAATCTAAATACAAGTCATTTAGTGGACATGACCATGCTATGTTGGATGACGCTCTTAATGATTTCATTTCTATCACAACTTCTTCAAACAAAAATCACACATCTAAGAGGTTAATTAATATGATAAATGTGAGTGACCATAATTTTCAAACACCTCCTAGTAAACCCCTCTTTATGGTTCAAGGTGCTAGTCCTTCTCCAACATCACAAGCTCTTAACAAGCCTCTCTTTGTGGTTCAAGGTGGTTATAATAATGATGCCTTTTGCACTCCCAACAAACCCGTTATTATCATACAAGGAGGATATCCCACTAAGAGTCCTTATGAGTATGCTAAACAAATTACTATAGAGAGTTATAACTTGGTTGCTCATACATTCAACACAAGGAACAATAGGCAACCTAATCCTCCTCCACTTTTCCCATCTTCACTTCCTACTTCTCAACCAATTCTTCCACAAGCTCCTCATATCTCACAAACTCTTAGTAAGGAGTATGACCTTATTGAACAAATTAAAGCTACTCCTGCCAAGATATCTTTTGGGATCTAATTAAGACTTCATCCATGCATCATGGAATATTACAAGATGCTTTATAGACCTTAGATGTCCCACCTACAATGACACCTAATAATATGGCTTCCTTGATTGACTCCTATAGATGACTAAAATTAATTAAATTAAATATTTAATTAATTTAGCCTTTCTACATATTTAATTTATTTAATTATGGTACCCTTATTCCTCTCAAAAATAATTAATTAAATTTAATTAATTCTGTTCTACAGTTTGATAATTAATTTTTCAATAAATTAATTATTTTTCTCATTCTTCTAAACCCCTCTAAGTCATCAATTCTTCTAAATTCTCTTTAGTTAATTAAATTAAATCATGTGATTCCTATAGATAATTTCTTCTTATCCTCACTTAGCTTAATTAATTCTTCTAGAAGCATGCTTATCATTATTCCTCAATTTTATTATTCTCCACTCATTCTCTCTCTTGTCAAATCCTCCTAACTTATCCACTTTCTCTCTAATCTCAAATTAACCCACCTAATCTCCCCTCCTAATCACTTGCACAATCCTAATCATCATGATTAGGAGCAAGTCAACTCTTTGCATAAATGGCTTTCCCCTCTCACTTTCCAAACTTTAAATGCATATACTTTGGTCATGTCAAAGGATTTCTAATCCTTTGCACATTCCCACGCCCTCTCTTCCCAAGGAATTTTAAATTCCTTTTATCCTTAGAAGGTGCCTAGGGTGTCATGCCCAAACTTTTGGGCACGAACGGGAATTTTTTTTTTAAAAAGACCACAACTTAATAACCTTAAATGTTGCTAATACAAGATGCACTATCAAGTTTGGTCTTTAACTATGTTTGAGTTAATCTTTAACCTCTAACTCAAGTAAACGAAAATATTAATTAAAATCAAATGCGGAACAATAAAAGAATTATTTATTATCTTCTCGATTTTAAACAATAAATTAATTTAGTCAAGTAATTGACGTAGATAAAATTAATCTCCAATGACCATTAATTGATTTTAGGGACTAATTAAATTAGTCCTAGCACTTAGCTTATAAATGTCTATATTTTATTTTAACAATAATTAAAATGTGTTTCAACTAAATCGATATAAAAGGGTCAAATAAATCTATAATGAAAATTTTCCTATAAAGTTTAATCTCATAAACCTATATCTAGGTGGACTAAATTTATTCCCTATAGTCAAATAATTTACAAACAAAATTAATTTCTTAAATGATTAACTCCAGTCTAATTTAAAAATTTAAGACTTCATATTTAAATGTTTAGTTAACATATATAAAATATGAATGTTAAATAAACTAATTAAATTAAAGTCAAATTTATACATCCATATTTTTAATATATATATATATACCTTATTAACCAAAATACTCAAGAACCCTAATTTTTTTATTATTATAAAATCCCCTTTTATTTTTTTGAAACCACATTACTTGCCCTAACCATTTTTTTTAAAAACTATATATATATATATATAAACAAATATGTCTTTACAGTATTAAAATTTGTCCATGCAAAACCCTAAACTAAAAATATATAAATATATTATAAAATGCCCCACATTTTATAATTTCTTCCTTTATTTACTCTACCCTAACCCTACCCGGGCTAGGGTTTTATTTCTCTCTTTTTTTTTTTACAGGTGGTGGTTCACGCAGGAGGGCGCCAATGGGTTCTCCCCGGCCGCCACTGTGTGTGCACACCACGATGACGGTGCCCACTGTGTGACCACACAATGGTGGCACGAGCGCCGCCCACTGTGTGTCCGCATAGTGGTGGTGCGAGCCCCGCCCACTGTGTATCCACAGAGTGATGGCACAGACGCCACCCACTGTGGGGCCTTGGTACACACAGTGGGTTCGCCGCCCCCCCCCCCCCCCCCCCCCAGAAACCCAAGGTTATATATATATATATATATATTAGCTATTTTTGATACCCAAGCTAACTCTGTTATGCAAAAATACAGATATCATATTTTTTTTTTTTTTGATAAAACAAAAAAAATCTTTTTTTTAAAAAACAAATTGATTTAAATATGCTGATTTAAATCAATGTATTTTTTTTTAATCAAATATCATAAAACAGAGATAAACTATTTGATCTTAGATTTATTTGCTGCAATTAAATGATTGACAACATTCCATAAAATTAAATAGCAACTATAAAATAGGATATTACCTAAATTAAATAGACTATTTAACTCTAGGTTTTATTTTCTACAAATTAATAGAATGACAGAATTTCAATAAATCTAAACAACACCTATATAAATGACAGAGTTTAATAAGATGTATTCAACAACTACATTAACCTAGATTATTTTAATTAAACTTAGAGACATGCATGAGGAAATTACTGAACATTTAATTTCAAGTGACATGCATGCAATCATTAAACTTTTAGGAAAAATACAAAACGTAATACTCCACATAAATAATTCATTTTGCAACCAAATAATACTTAATAAAACAATGTATTTCCTTAAGTTATATTTAAAATACATTATAGTCAACTTTTACAATGAACCTCTCATTTCTATTAAATGATGACCTTAAAAATAATAGATACACCTTTTCGAAAATAGATACAACATAGTTTCCCTTTTACATTGCTGCAACTTAAAACATAAATATTCCATTTTCCAATATCTTTTTTTGCAAACAAATAAATCCAACAAATCTACTTGTCCTTTTCTTTTCTTTCAACAAGCTGCAATTAAATCAAAAGGGCTATGACCATGGAGTGCTCACCTCCCAGCCTTGGCTAACTAGTAGCCACTCTCGAGCTTGGAGAACCAAGCCCTAGATAGGATACACACATGCAAACACAACAAGCAGGGGAAAACAATCACAACAACATATTCCCAACCAAGGCTACACTGCACCACAAAATGTGATGATTTTACACAGGTGGTAGTGGACCAAATACCCTGAGGAGACTGCAAGTATGGTAAAAACACAAAGCCACCTAATGGCAAACAAGATATATCATAAGTTTAATAACCCTGCATCCTTATTCCCCCCAAGGCATTCATGCCTTCTTTCCCTCGTTATGACCCCCAAATGCATAAACAAGCCATGCAGCAAGGGTCACATATATATCCCTTGAGATCACTCTCATAACGAGAGCCTCTCACTCGAGAGCTGTCAAACTTCTACCACCCACAAGACCATCCTCTCTCCCAAGAGTAGGAGGCCTTGGTTACTCCCAAAACACAGAATGCATACAAGAAAACAAAGACATAACGCGTAATAAATTTTCACAAACTAAAATGCAAGAGAACAACTCTTTCCACACAAACAATCTTTCCAAAATAACATGCAACATGAAAGAAAAACAATACAAAGATAAGTTTAACCAACCTTCAATTGCCCAAAGGTATGCTAGAGCTAGTTGAGGATGAGCAGCCCAATTCCACAATCCTTGTTTCTCTATCCTTAGCCAAATTCCTATGCCAAATCTTTTTTTGTTTTCAAAATTGCATTGTCTCCCAAAAGTGGAGAGTGGGTGTTTACCTGCAGAATCTCTCATCCTTGCCTAAGAAGACCTCAGTGAGAGTTCTCATAGGTTTCTAAAATTGAAAAAGGAAAAAGTCCAAAAAAGATCAAAAGGGATCTCTCATCAAAAAAGAAAGTTAACTAACCTAGATGATGCCATCTAAATTCAATTTTCGCACATCTTAGAAAACTCACTTTTTAGGGTGACTAAACAGCCACATGAGAGTTGTCACATGCCTAAAATTACTCCTAACCCTTAGGTATACCTTATGGGTTTTAGGAAACACCTTTAAACTACTCCTAAGAGTCCATTTAACCCCTTTTAAACCCATGTGAAGTTAACTTTCGGGTCAAACCTAAGTTGACCACCCCAAAGATTCTCTACCCAAGGAAAATATAGAACCACATTAAATTATTTGAAAAAGCTATGGTTAAAACAACTCCCTCCAAGAGACAATTCAAAAATCAAGACATAAATCAACACGTGTCAAGTCACACAATAAAAATACTTTTACAAAATTACACATGAAATTTTGTCTCTTGTTGGATTTACACAATTTAATAAATTCAATCTAACACACATGCCACATTCACTTTCACAAATAAAATACGATACAAACGGGGTGTTGTCTCTCCAAAAAGACAAACCCTGGTTTTACGAATGTACATAGGTCTAGGTTTGGTTCTCCATAATGTTTCCATGGTCACATGGATAATTTTCCTGCACATCTCTATTACACATTAGTAATTCCAAATAACCTCTTATAATATAAAACACATGAATAAGAATACACATCAAACACTTCACATACACATTTACATTTAAACAAATCAATATATCTTATATCCAAATAAATACACATAAGCATTTATCATAATCCACATAATTTTGTTCCATACATAAACATGCATCCTATTTCTATCATCATAGTAAAGTCCTGAAATTCCAATAATGACATACATCATCACAAAGTAATCCTATTCTAGAATCATGCATAGAAATGAAGCATCAATATATATCAATGTTATCCAAATCATGAAATCATATAAGTTCCCAATCCATAATGTATACAAATAAAGAAACCATAATAGTCTCAACATGAAAAATACTAAAATGCTAGGATGAGTCGGGTTAGGGTCTCACACCCTCCTCCTCTAGGCATGAACTTCCTCTTGGAGTTCATCAAAAAGATAGGGGTACCATGATCTCATACGTGTTTTGTCCTCCCATGAAGCCATAACCTCATCATAGCAATCCCACTAGACCCTAACCTGGTCCAGCTCTCGACCTCGAAGGGCCAACATCCGACATGTCAAAATGTGAATGGGCTCCAAAGAAATCTGTCCATCTGACTCCACCTGCAAGGCATCCGAATCTAAAATATGAGACTCATCATAGATATACTTTCTCAAAACTGATAAATGAAACACATCATGGATGCGTGACAGGCTAGGTGGCAATGCTAAATGGTAGGAAACTGGTCCTTTCCTCTCAAGGATCTCAAATGGTCCTACAAAGCGAGGTGTGTGCTTAGAACCCTTTCCATAACGGATTGGACTCTTATGCAGTTGCACTCTCAAGAAGACTCTGTCTCCAACCAAGTAGCTATGGTCTATCCTCTTCGCATCTGCATATTTCTTCTATCTATCCTGTGCCTCTCTAAGACGCTGCCTAATCAAATCCACCTGTTGTTCCATATCCCGAACTATCTCCGGTCCAATAGCAACTCTGTCCTCTATGCGGTCCCAACTCAACGGTGTCCTACAAGGCCTGCCATATAATGCTTGATAGGGTGGCATCCCCAAAGAAGTGTGATGCCCATTGTTATAGGAAAACTCCACTAGGGGAAGGTACTCTTCCCATCTGGTCTGATGATCCATCATGTACATGCGAAGCATATCCTCTAACACCTGGTTAACCCTCTCTGTCTAACCATCCATTTCTGGATGATAGGCTATGCTGAAGTTGAGCTTAGTGCCCATAGCTGTCTGTAATGCCTTCCAAAAGGAAGAAGTGAAGACGGAATCCCTATCAAAAATAATCTTGTGTGGAATGCCATGAAGTCTGACAATGTCTCGCAAGAACACCTGTGCCACTACTGGTGCTATGAAGGTAGTCTGAACTAGTGAAAAGTGGGCCACTTTGGTCAACTTGTCAACTGTCACCAAGATGGCATCATGGCGACGAGATGACATAGGAAGACCAATGATGAAATCCATGGATATAGTATCCCACTTCCACTCTGGTATAGCATGAGACTGGAGCAACCCACCTAGATGGCAGTGCTCTGCCTTGACTCTCTGACACTTGAGGCATCGGGCTACTAACGCAGCAATGAGCTGCCGCATTCCTGACCAATGATATAACTATCTCAAGTTAGCATGCATCTTCTTAACTCCACGATGTGCTGCATAAGGAGCTCTATAAGCCTCCGTGATAATGAACTCTCGTAATCTTCGAAAGAAGGTACATAGATGAGTCCTCTATGGCATAATAGTCCATCGGACTCCAAGGAGTAATCCACATATTTCCCTTCCAGAGTATCCTGAGATTGTATTACCTGACAAACCTCTCAATACCATCCATCCTCTGGCAACTGCCACAATATTCGATCTCTCAAATCCATGCCCATAGATATGGTGTATACCTCATGACATCTCCTACTCAAGGCATCTGCAACTAAGTTTTCTTTCCCTTTGATGTAGTGAATGTCAAAATCATACTCGCACAAGAACTCCATCCATCTCCTCTGTCGTGCATTAAGGTTCGACTAACTGAATATGTACTGAAGACTCTGATGGTATGAATGAAGCTCAAAATGATGACCCAAAAGGAAGTGTCTCCACCTCACAAGTGCATGCACTACTGCTGCAAGCTCAAGGTCATGAGTAGGATAATTAAGCTCATGAGTCTTAAGTTTCCTAGACTCAAAAGCTATAGCCCTACCATCCTGCATAAGGACTACTCCTAAACCCTCTAGGGAAACATCTGTGCAAACCATGAAGTTAGTTGAGGGATCTAGTACTACAAGGATAGGTGTGCTAGTAAGAGCCCTTTTGAGTTCCTGAAAGGCCCTCTTGCACTTCTCTGTCCACTCAAATTTCTTCCCTTTACACTAAAGAGAAGTAATAGGGTGTGAGACTCTAGAGAATCCCTCCACAAAGCGTCGGTAATAACCTGCTAAGCCCATGAAGCTCCTGACCTCTGTCACAGTAGTTGGCACTGGCCAATCCATAATAGCTCTAATATTGGATGGGTCTACTAAGATCCCATCACCAAAAATAACGTGCCCAAGGTACTTGACCTCTAATCGAAAGAAAGCACACTTTGACAAACTGCTAAACAACTGATTGTCCCTCAAACATTGCAAAATTTGTCTCAGGTGCTCCTCATGCTCCTTCTCATTCTGAGAATATATCAATATGTCGTTGAGGAACACAATCACAAAGCGGTCAAGAAATGTGTGGAATACCCCATTCATGAGGCTCATGAAAATAACTGGAGCATTTGTAAGACCGAATGGAACCACGATGAACTAATAGTGGCCATATCTAGTGCAAAATGCAGTCTTGTGGATATCACTTTCCATTATTCTCAACTGATGGTATCCTGACTTCAGATCAATTTTGGAAAATACTTTGGCACCCTGAAGTTGGTCGAACAAATCATCGATTATGGGCAAGGGATATCGGTTCTTGATGGTTACTTTGTTCAACTGACAATAATCCATGCATAATCAGAGAGATCCATCCTTTTTCTTCACGAAGATGACTAGTGCACCCCAAGGGGATATGCTAGGATGAATGTGACCCTTCTCTAGGAGTTCCTCAAGCTGCATCTTGAGCTCATTAAGCTCATTTGTGGTCATCCTATAAGGTGCTCTTGAAGCTGGCTCAGCTCCTAGTACAAGGTCTATATGAAATTCAATCTCTCTACAGGTTGGCATCCCAGGTAGCTCTTAAAGAAACATGTCTGAATATCCCTTAAGGATAGGATGGTCGTCAATCAATGTTTCCTTTTCATCCTCTTCCTCTCTATCACTAATAGTGATGGCAAATAGCTGACATCCCTTTCACATGCTCTGCTTAAGAGGCATTGCGGAAATCATACGAAGAGACATAGGTCTCTGAATCCCTATGATTACTATGGGTGAACCGTGATCATCCTCACACTCGATTTCTTTCCGGTGGCAATCCATCTTGGCTCTATGGGCATAAAGCCAATCCATGCCAAGTATGATGCCATATGATCCAAGTGGTGTAACTCTAAGTTCTATTAGGGTGGTGGTATTGCCAATCTAAAGCTGGCATGCCCTAACCTCTGATTCCACTAACACTCTAGCCCCTGAAGCTAACTCCACTTCCCAACTGACACCCTGTCTAGTTGCCACTAGCCCACAACGCTCCACAACCAAAGGAGATATAAAGGAGTCAATAGCTCTTGAATCAAATAATATAAATTCACTGTTACCTCTGATCATACCTGCAGCCTCAATGATTATGGCCTGGTGCTCTACCTGGCGGTTGTCAACTTCTACAAAGACTCTATGGGACCTGCCCATATCTCCAACTATAGGCTTTGATGCTACCATCCTCTGATTCCCTACCATCTGACCCTGAGGACACTCTCTTGCCATGTGCCCCATGGATCCACATGTGAAACAAGCACCGCGTGCCTGAAACTGGATGCCCTGAGGCCTAGAAAAAGACTATTCTTGTGTCCTACTAGAACCACTATACCCACCCCTGGAGGACTGCTGAGTCCTCACCGGAGGTGTGTAAGGAACCTGAGATCACTGATCTCGCCTCTAACCTTGAGACTGCTACTGATTGGGCTTTGCGCCCTGCTGATTCTGTGGAGGCCTCTGCCTCTGGTTCTACTGTGACTGTTGCGAAGGAGGGGGTTTGGAGAACCCCTGTGTATTTCTGTTATTTCCCTTCGAATGGGGTTTTTGAAATCTGTATGTCTGGGATATAGAGTTTCAGTTCTGAAATCGATCCCTTGTATCCTGTGGCCTGACTTGAATCTTCTCTGCCATCAGTGCATTCTCCACGACAACCCAAAGGCTCCTTGGAGCGAACATCCTCACTGGTCCTGCTATGTTGACATTCAGCCCTCTAATGAAACGGTTGACGAGAAGCTTCTCATCTTTTAGGTAGTCCATGTAGGGCAAGAGTTCAAAGAATTTTCTCTCGTATTGGGTCACTAAGAGAGCCTTTTGTTGGAGGTAATGGAACTCATCTATCCTACGCTATCTATAATGCTCTAACAAGTACCTCTCCCTGAACTTGTCTGTAAAAATCTCCCATGTGAGAGTATCAACAACCAAACCACACTTATATTCCTCCTATCTCTACCATGTGGAGGTCGTTCCTCTCAATAGGTGGACTGCTACATGTGCCTTTAGATTGCTCTTGTAAGAGCGCAATGCAAAGCACCTATCAAGGCTTAATAGCCAAGCCTTAGCTTCTACCCCATCAGTAGATCCCCCAAAAGATGGTGGCTGGAGGCGCATATCCTCCCTGATAAGATCTCCTGGAACCTGACGTGATCTCTCATAAAACACTGGCTCTGCCACTGGAGGTGGTCCTGGTAGGTGCACAGATTCAGGCTCATTCCCACCCTGACTCTCTATGGGAATAGGAGGTGGACTCCTGCTCCGTTCCCTATTTGTCGATCTATGACTTCCTGAGTTCTGATTTCCAACATAATGATCCCCGGCTGGAAACCTATCCAAGACTATACCAATAAGGTTCTGGAGTGCTTCTAAGATGTTTCGGTTTGGGTCAACTGGCTATTCGGGAGGAGCCTCTGGGTTCACTTCCGGTACTGATTCCTCCCTATCTACCTCTTCACATGCTATGCGTACACGCCTAGGACCCCTTCCGCGCTTGCGAGCTTGTCGCGTAGTTGGAGACATCCTTATGAGAAAATAAAATAAAATAAATTAAATAGCTAATTTTTTGAAAAAATATTTAATTAATTAAATTTAAATATCATAGAAAATTAATATAATAAAATTAATTAAAGCGAAACGTAATGGGGAAAGGTTCCTAGTGTTGGAAACCTTGCTCTGATACCAAAATGTCATGCCCAAACTTTTGGGCATGAATGGGAATTTTTTTTTTAAAGATCACAACTTAATAACCTTAAATGGTGCTAATACGAGACACACTATCAAGTTTGGTCTTTAACTATGTTTGAGTTAATCTTTAACCTCTAACTCAAGTAAATGAAAATATTAATTTAAATCAAATGTGGAACACTAAAAGAATTATTTATTATCTTCTCAATTTTAATCAATAAATTAATTTAGTCAAGTAATTGACGTAGATAAAATTAATCTCCAATGACCATTAATTGATTTTAGGGACTAATTAAATTAGTCCTAGCACTTAGCTTATAAATATCTATATTTTATTTTAACAATAATTAAAATGTGTTTCAACTAAATCGATATAAAAGGGTCAAATAAACCCATAATGAAAATTTTCCTATAAAGTTTAATCTCATAAACCTATATCTAGGTGGACTAAATTTATTCCCTATAGTCAAATAATTTACAAACAAAATTAATTTCTTAAATGATTAACTCCAATCTAATTTAAAAATTTAAGACTTCATATTTAAATGTTTATTTAATATATATAAAATATGAATGTTAAATAAACTAATTAAATTAAAGTCAAATTTATGCATCCATAATTTTAAACTATATATAAATATATATATTTATAATTATACATATATATATGTGTGTGTGTGTGTGTACATGTACATGTACATGTGTGTGTGTGTGTGTGTGTATATGTATACATACATACATACATACATACATACATATGTATATGTATATGTATATGTATATGTACATATATATGTATATGTACATATATATATATATACGTGTGTGTGTGTGTGTACATACATACATACACACACACACACACACACACACACACACACACACACATATATATATATATATATATAGGCTGTTTTTGATACCCAAGCTAACTCTATTATGCAAAAATACAGATATCATATTTATTTATTTTTTTGATAAAACAATTTTTTTTTTTTTTTTTTAAACAGATTGATTTAAATATGCTGATTTAAATCAATGTATTTAAAAATAAAAATAAAAATCAAATCTCATAAAACAGAGATAAACTATTTGATCTTAGATTAATTTGCTGCAATTAAATGATTGACAACATTCCATAAAATTAAACAACAACTATAAAATAGGATATTACCTAAATTAAATAGACTATTTAACTCTAGGTTTTATTTTTTGCAAATTAATAGAATGACAAAATTTCAATAAATCTAAACAGCAACTATATAAATGATAGAGTTTAATAAGATGTATTTAGCAACTACATTAACCTAGATTATTTTAATTAAACTTAGAGACATGCATGAGGAAATAACTGAACATTTAATTTCAAGTGACATGCATGCAATCATTAAACTTTTAAGAACAATACAAAACATAATACTCCACATAAATAATTCATTTTGCAAACCAAATAATACTTAATAAAACAATGTATTTCCTTAAGGTATATTAAAAATACATTATAGTCAACTTTTACAATGGACCTCTCATTTCTATTAAATGAGGACCTTAAAAATAATAGATACATTTCTTTTTGAAAATAGATACAACATAGTTTCCCTTTTACATTGCTGCAACTTAAAACATAAATATTCCATTTTCCAATATCTTTTTCTGCAAACAAATAAATCCAGCAACTCTACTTGTCCTTTTCTTTTCTTTCAACAAGCTGCAATTAAATCAAAAGGGCTATGACCATGGAGTGCTCACCTCCCAGCCTAGGCTAACTAGTAGCCACCCCTGAGCTTGGAGAACCAAGCCCTAGATAGGATACACACATGCAAACACAACAAGCAGGGGAAAATAATTACAACATATTCCCAACCAAGGCTACACTGCACCACAAAATGTGATGATTTTACATGGGTGGTAGTGGACCAAATACCCTTAGGAGACTGCAAGTATGGTAAAACCACACAGCCACCTCATGTCAAACAAGATATATCATAAGTTTAATAACCCCGCATCCTTATGCCCCCCAAGGCATTCATGCCTTATTTCCCTCCTTATGACCCCCAAATGCATAAACAAGCCATGCAGCAAGGGTCACATATATATCCCTTGAGATCACTCTCATAATGAGAGCCTCTCACTCGAGGGCTGTCAAACTTCTACCACCCACAAGACCATCCTCTCTCCCAAGAGTAGGAGGCCTTGGTTACTCCCAAAACACATAATGCATACAAGAAAACAAAGACATAATGCATAATAAATTTTCACAAACTAAAATGCAAGAGAACAACTCTTTCCACACAAACAATCTTTCCAAAATAACATGCAACATGAAAGAAAAACAATACAAAGATAAGTTTAACCAACCTTCAACTGCCCAAAGGTATGCTAGATCTACTTGAGGATGAGCAGCCCAATTGCACAATCCTTGTTTCTCTATCCTTATCCAAATTCCTATGCCAAATCTTTTTTTATTTTTAAAATTGCATTGTCCCCCCAAAATGGAGAGTGGGTGATTACCTGCAAAATCTCTCATTCTTGCCTAAAAAGACCTTAGTGAGAGCTCTCACAGGTTTCTAAAATTGAAAAAAGAAAAAGGCCAAGAAAGATCAAAAGAGATCTCTCATAAAAAATGAAAGTTAACTAACCTAGATGATGCCTTCTAAATTCAATTTTCGCACATCTTAGAAAACTCACTTTTTAGGGTGACTAAACAGCCACATGGGAGTTGTCACATGCCTAAAATTACTCCTAACCCTTAGGTATACCTTATGGGCTTTAGGAAACACCTTTAAACTACTTCTAAGAGTCCATTTAACCCCTTTTAAACCCATGTGAAGTTAACTTTCGGGTCAAACCTAAGTTGACCACCCCAAAGATTCTCTACCCAAGGAAAATATAGAACCACATTAAATTATTTGAAAAAGCTATGGTTAAAACAAATCCCTCCAAGAGACAATTCAAAAATCAAGACATAAATCAACATGTGTCAAGTCGCACAATAAAAATACTTTTACAAAATTACACATGAAATTTTGTCTCTTGTTGGATTTACACAATTTAATAAATTCAATCTAACACACATGCCACATTCACTTTCACAAATAAAATACGATACAAATGGGGCGTTGTCTCTCCAAATAGACAAACCCTGGTTTTACGAACGTACATAGGTCTAGGTTTGATTCTCCATAATATTTCCATGGTCACATGGATAATTTTCTTGTGCATCTCAGTTACACATTAATAATTCCAAATAACCTCATATAATATAAAACACATGAATAAGAATACACATCAAACACTTCGCATACAAATTTCCATTTAAACAAATCAATATATCTTATATCCAAATAAATACACATAAGCATTTATCATAATCCACATAATTTTGTTCCATACATAAACATGCATCCTATTTCTATCATCAAAGTAAAGTCCTGAAATTCCAATAATGACATACATCATCACAAAGTAATCCTATTCTAGAATCATGCATAGAAATGAAGCATCAATATATATCAATATTATCCAAATCATGAAATCATATAAGTTCCTAATCCATAATGTATAAAAATAAAGCAACCATAATAGTCTCAACATGAAAAATACTGAAAAGCTAGGATGAGTCAGGGTAGGGCCTTGCATAGGGATCTCTTCCCCATGCACCTAGAGGAGTGTGGAGACAAGAAATGTCTTTATGGAAATTCTCTTGGTCTCCACACCTTTTCCTCTCAATCCTTCCCATCACTTTCATTCAATACTCACCCTCCATTTTAAATTTATCTTGACCCTCCTATTGTTGGCCTTCTCAAATCTATAAATTACAGTCTCCTCCCCTCATTTCCATATCTCAAGTTCATGCAATCTTATGCTTCTCTTTTGTGCTTATAATCATGCTCATAGCAGCCCCACTATAGTCAATTTGATCCATACTTAGCCATTTCATCATTCCTCCATCTATCCATCAAATAACTTGCATTGTTGTTGTGTAGTGGAGAGCATTCCACATCCCCACCAAGGACCAATCCAATCAAGCAAAGGAGGGGCACATCCTTGGCTTCATCAAAGGTATAATCCAAGTAGCAAGTGAATATTTGTGAAGGTATAATAGTATTTTGTGTTATTTGCATGCTTTTATGTTAATTTGAATTAGACTAACCATTTACCCTCACAATAGTTTTCCCTTGGTTCATTTTGCCATGCCCAGTGGGACCCATGTCCCTTAACACTAACATTTTTTTGTGAGTTTTGTGAAGTTGAAATCACAAGTTTCCAATTTGGCATCCCTGACTACACTTTGGTGTCTCCACATCTACTTGATCAATGTTTGTGCTTTGAATCGGCGTCTCCAATCTCAATTTGATTTTTCTCGATATGACTTTTGCTTGCAGGTTGTAGATCGACATCTGCATTCTAAAATGACGTCTTCGCTTTGTTCATTTTCTTAATCAATTTTTCTTTCTTTTTCTTTAAAACATCTAAAAAGTCACAAAACATTAAATAATTGGTTTAAAATTCACAAAAAAATATTTAGATTATAGAATTGTGTTTATTTTACATTTGGATTTTTAGCAGCAGTTTAGATCTCTTAGGCTAATTAGGCAATGTTTTTTGAGGCATTGATGCTTCAGCGTCTGCATAAACGTTCAACAATTGCACTCTATTTTGGTATCTCTGCTAAGCCTATTTTCCTACCTATTTTCAAAATTTAAATTTTAAAATTGTTGTCACCTAATCATTTCTGTAGCCCCTGCTTCAGCGTCTGTGCAAACGGTTAACATCTGCGCTTTGCTTCAATGTCTGTAGAGGTATAAAATTTGCTCTCATTTTCAAATTTTTGAATTCAAAATTTATTTTCCCACTTTCTATTTTTTGCTTAGGGTTAGGCCTTATATTGGTGCTTGCACAAATGTTCAATGTGCACAGACATTTGGCGGTTTCTCCTTTACTTTGACATCTGCACTGTAATTCCTTTGGTGTGTCCAAGATATTGTGATAGACTACTAACTTGGTTTTTATAGCATGATAGTCAAAGACATTATTTTTCCACTAGACTTAGTTTTCTTTTATTGCATTTTAGATTAGAATACCATATCATGTGAGACTAAAATGAACAAGTGTTTTTTGTGATTTGTGCACTTGCACTTGTGTAGAGCGGACCCGAATCACGAACACACACTATCCTCTCCCCTTGATTTTCATAATCTTGGATGCACGAGAAAAGTGTTAGCAATGCTTGATTTTATTTTTCATAGGTAGAGGGCCTACCCCCTCGAGAAGCCCATAAGGCCAGTGAGGGGAGAACAACCCAAGTGGTAATGGGCTCTTAGCTGAGTCACCTCTCAGCTGCTATATAAAACATATGGGAAAAAAGTCCTGATCATGGGTGCTAATTTCCTACCTACACCAACTTCCCTAGTGCATGTTGTCACAACCCTCCTTTATCATCTTTTTTTGATTTAAATTACAAAACTCTATTTATATTCTTTGGATGAATTATTAAATGAATATTGTAAGGGAATAAAAATAATAAACCACATACACATGGAAATGCATATCTATTTTAATTTGTTAATTAAATTCCCTCACCCAAATTAAGGCACATGTTGTAGGAGGAATAAGAAGCTTCTAGAGGCTTCTCCACCTCCTTGCATGTAACTCCTCCCACTAAGCCCAATTAATTTGCATGGAGGCCAAATTGGGAGAGAATCTCTTTTTTTTCAATTAATAATTAGGTAGTGGGAATTTGAAATTTCTTTTATAAAATAGGTACAAGTTTCAAAAGAAAAGTTAGCTATTCCATAAGAAATTCTGCAAGTTGAATTCTCCTTTGTAGTCCACTTTCATTGGCAGCTAAGATTGTTTTGTTGGGAAGATTTCTCTTCAATTTGAAGGATCAAGGAAGACTCTACACCATCTTCAAGCATCCAGGTTCCTTCTACTTAGTTTATGCATCTTATTTTTGTGGTAGATTAGATTGATTAAATTATTTATGAGAATGAAATTCATTTGTGTTTTGTTAAGAATTAGTTTTTAGATTTTAAATGAGATTCATTGTTTAAATGAGATTCATTGTATGAATGAGATTCAATGTTTAATTTCTTGATAAAAAAGTAGTTTTAGATTTGTAGAGAATGAGATTCTTTGTCACAGATTTTTGAAAGAATTAGTTGAAATCATTTGATGAGAACTAGATTAATTGTTTTTTTTGAGTCTTGATAAGAAATTTAGTTTCAGATTTTTTTTAGTCTCATGCGTAAAAAGAAGAAAATTTTGTTAGATCAAGGGCTAATATAGATTGTTAAACTTTGTTTGTAAGAATTAAATTATTGTTTTTTTTTTCTTCAATCTCTGATTTGGATACTGTTAAATAATATTATTATCCTTCAAAATCTTGCTATAGATTGGATACTGTTAGTTGCAAATTTAAAATAATATCTTTCAATTTCTTGCTGTAGATTGGTACTGTTAATAAAAAAATTATCTATCATTTGCTTGTTGTAGTTTGGGATTTTCAGTTTGAATAATCAGAATGTTGTTTTTGCTGTAGAATTAAATATTCATTTCTATGAACAAAATCTTGTTTTGAATAAATAAAATTCTCCTGTAGGAATAAACTCATCCCTGTAAATTTAAGATTTAAAATCATACCAACGAAATACAGTCATAAGCCTGCATAAATCCATCTGCCTTTCATGGCTGGAAATGAATTACTCTCTAGGATATTCTAATCTCTGTGTGGAAACAAAAAAAGGAATTATCCTTAGTTGCTCATCTGGGTTTCAATCCTTTGCATTATGCTGGGATCAAATTATTCTCCCTGGGTTGTTAATTCCTCTGGGTTAATTCTTCCTGAGAATGAACCCCCATTACTACTTAACATTTTTAATTTATTTTTTAAGTTAAACCTACTCTCTATCTATCTAAATTAACCTGGAAAAGATAAATTAACCATAAGATAAATCGAATGAATAAAACCGTACGTATATATATATATATATAAATACGAAACGCTTCAAAAAAAACCATCGCATGTGAGACGCTGTCTGTACCACGCGGTACGTTGCATGGACAATGGCCGCAGGCAGAGTAATGGTTCTGCAGGTAGGGGAGCGGTACCATTACGGTACCCTCCACTAACCTGCGGTCACTGCTACGGCAGTGGCCGCAGGGTAGTGGGGGGAACCGTGGGGCCCCCCTCCTCCCACTAAGCGTGCTGGGCATGCAATGCCACGCTTTGCAAATTCTTTTTTTTTTAAAAAAACTCCTTTTCGTGGAATATGACTGTTAATAGATGGTAGTTAAAGTTAGATGTTAATAATTGGTAAACTTTCGATTTATTTCTTTTTTTATTTATTTTAAGTTTTAACAATAATTAATAACATGTCAATAATTATTATTAATAGTTATTAATATTGATATTCATTGATAATAGTTTGAATGATAGAATGAAATTATCACATGGTATATTATTGGAAAAAAAATGGACTTCCCAAACCATTGAGGGTCTAATTGATTTTTGGGTGATAAACTAGAGCTTGCTTAAACCTTTAAGTCTCATGATTAATTCCAAAGGCGTAAACGAAATTCTAGTAACTCTATATTTAATTGTGCTTACAATAAGAGTAAACACTCCTTCTTTTTTGTGCAATGATATTATTTTACCTTGTTTTTATTCCGCAATTGCTCATAAGTTCTCAATTATCATGACAATTGTAGAATAACGATATCTCTCTCTCTTTTTTTTTGGAAAGTATTTAAAGTTTAAATTGTATACAAGCATGATGCTAGTTTAGAAAACTAAACAAATGGAGTTGGAAAACCAAAACTAGCAGCGTTCGGTATATACGGTGCCTCTGGGTCACGCTTACGGGTAATGCCGTCGTGTTGAACTACTGCACTTAACGCCTAATAAAGCTGCATTAACGACGTCTGTGGCATCTTCCCTATAAATCGTCGGGGAGTAATAAGGGACATTTGGAAGTTAAAAATCCAAGGGGCGGGTAATCCCTCTTGGATCGATAATTTAATAAGATAACTTTTAAATGAATTTCACATATGTTGAGATAAACCATAGTAAACCCCTCTTAGGGATGGTCAAGTTAAAAGCTCTCGTGAAATTTACTTTATTTATTTATTTATTCACCTCGAAGGGATATTGGTGATTTGCAATTGGGTGACGTTCATGATAAGTATTAGGTTCTAGTTATTTTGTTTAGGCCACAAGCAATAGGCCATCTTGAGCCTTCGCTTAAGTGCTACCTTCGTGGGTAGCAACCGCAGAGAAATTGTCTGGGACACTGACCCTAGAAAGGGTTGCGTACCCACAAATCAGTTTACATCAAACCATAGATTAGAAAATAGAACTACATACTTTATGCCTTGATCTCGTGCCGAAGCGGGTATGTAGGCAGTCTTGGGACGGAGTTGTCCCTCGTACTCAGGCGTTCGTGGGTGGGGTCTAGGCTTGGTTGAGTAAGAATCCTAATTGAAAGATAAGATAATCAAACTTAATTCAATGCATACTCGGAAGGAATCCCGTATGGATTCGCTTGACTTCCCGAGGCTTTAAGCCAAATTCCGAGGCGAAATTCAAGCTTGTATTATTTTCTTATTACTCCTAAGGACGGCGACCTCGGTGCATTCTTGTTAGAAGAATGTAGTACTTAGTGAGTGGCTCAGGACCCGAATGGTCCCGATGAGTCTAAGTCTCTGGCTAGAGCATCTCCTATCCCGTTTGGATGGATGCCTACCCCGTATGGGTAGATGCCTATCCCGTATTGGATAGATGGAATTTACGTCCCGTATGGACAATTGTCTAACCTGTATGGTTAGAAGCTCATCCCGAATGGATGAATACCCAACCCTATTTGGATGGATGCCCAGAGTATGCAATTGAATAAAACATAATAAAGGAAAAAAAAAAATATACTCAATTTTTGTTGGATCAATTGTGGTGGGTTATTACATGTGGTATCAGAGCAAAGGTTCAAATCTAGGCCTTGTGCTCACTTCAATTTATTCAACTAAGGGAATGTTTTACATTAGTGTGAATTAAATTTTATTCTACAAAAAGAAAACTAACTACCTAATTTAGCTTCCAGGTAAAACCTAGAATGGCAAGAGGAAGAGGAAGAGGAAGAGGAAGAGGAAGAGGAAGAGGAAGGGGTAATGGAAGACGTACTAGGAGTCAAAGGTAGGAAAACCATGAGGAAAACCATGAGGAAAACCATGAAGGGAACCATGAGGAAGATCACGAAGAGGCTCGACACAACCTAGGGAATAACGGAGATGGGGTCCAAGCTATAATCGACCTTCTAACCGAACAGAGAGATAAAATCAACTTCCTGGAACAATCACTGCAGGACCTTAGGGAAAGGCAGAATGACTATGAGAACAGAAGTGGTACCGAGAATGGAAACCCTGGTAGCAATCAAGGAAATGTGATGGGTAATGGAAAGGAAAATAACATATTAGAACTCTCCAAGGACTTGAAGAAAATCACCCCCCCTAAGTTCGATGGGAGGCAGATTGGTGAAGGGGCTGAGAATTGGCTAAATGAAATGGAAAAATATTTTGAGTTAAGAGATTTTAGCGAAACAACCAAGGCTTTATGGGGCTCCTATCAACTCACAGGGGAGGCGGCTAGTTGGTGGACCAACACCAAGGAACAAAATGGGTATAACAGGGATACAATCACATGGGATCAATTTGTTCACCATTTTCGAGATAGGCGGCTCCCTCAATTGTTCTTTGATGAGAAAGTGATAGAATTCCATAATCTACGTCAAGGGTCTCTATCCGTTCAACAATATTGGGATAAGTTTGCCAAGTTGCTTAAATATGTGCCTATGTACCAAAGGGATGAAGAAGGCCAAGCAAGGAAATTCATTTTGGGGCTGAATACCAACATAGGGGTAGAGGTTGATATGCATGGACCAAGAAATATGAATGAAGTACTTGAAAAGTCCCTAAGGCAAGAGAGGAAGATTCAAACACTAGTAGGACGGAACTATAATGGGAATCACTCATTTAAAAGGAAGCAAGAATTCAATGGAAACACTAATTTCAACAAGGGTCAAAGGAATAACTCTTCCGAAAGGAGACCACCGCCTAATCAATATCAGAGGAATGGAAATGATAATAACAACAGGGGCAATAATAACAGGGGCAATAATAACAGGGTCAATGATAACAGGGGCAACTATAACAGGAATGACCAGTAGAACAGGATAACTTATCCACCTAGGGGAAATGAAACAAGGAATGATCCCCCTAGAAATCAAGGTAGGAGAGGTCCTCCAGGCGGATGCTTTATGTGCGGGGAAAACCATTTTGCTAGAGATTGCCCCAGGATGCAAGGAAAAATTAGAGCCAATCAACCCCAACAAGGGCCCCAACAGAGGATTCATGCAGCAGTTAGGAACCAAAGAAGAAGATACCAGAATGTTCCCGTGGAAACTACAGGTACACTATTTGAACAACCAATATCAATTCTAATTGACACTGGATCATCTGAATGTTTCATCTCACCTGAATTAGTGAACAAATATGCATTAAAGGTTAATCAAATGGAGTCATCATGGACGGTTCAATATGGGGATAAAGCAACTAGGGAAGTAACTAAGTGTTTACCGAGGGCAAGGGTACAATTCCCTGAGTTCGAAACAAGGGTAGATCTCTATGTGGCACCCTTAGGATTATATGATGTAATTATGGGAATGAGTTGGTTAGCAGACCATCAAGCTAATGTAGATTGTTATAGAAAAGTTGTTGAATGTTTGGATGATGGGGGGAAAAGGGTCAAAATCCAAGGAAAGTTTAAACCCATTAATATAGAAACTATCTCAGCAATGCAATTAAAGAAGGAAAGGAGAAGAGGAGGACAAATCTTTATGGTCGAAATTGATGAAGGAAAGGAGGAAAATACCCTAACATTTGAAAATACCCCTTTCTTAAAGGAGTTTAAGGATGTTTTTCTAGAAGAACTACCCGGTTTACCCCCTAAGAGAAAGTTTGACTTTTCTATCGAAGTACTCCCAGGAGCCGAACCAGTATCAAAGGCACCTTACCGAATGAACACAACCGAATTACAAGAGCTCAAAATGCAATTAGAGGAACTCTTAGCTAAGGGATTAATAAGGCCAAGTGTATCACCATGGGGAGCGCCAGTTTTATTTGTTAAGAAGAAGGATGGAACCTTAAGGCTATGCATCGACTATAGGATGTTGAACAAAGTCACCATAAAGAATAGGTATCCCTTACCTCGCATAGAGGACCTTTTTGACCAAATGAAAGGAGCGGCAGTTTTCTCCAAGATAGATCTTCGGTCAGGGTATCATCAACTCAGAATTAAGGAAGAAGACATTCCGAAGATAGCTTTTAGGACGAGATATGGACATTATGAATTCACAGTAGTTCCTTTTGGAGTAACTAATGCCCTAGCCGCATTAATGAACCTGATGAATAGTGTATTCCATGACTACTTGGATAAGTTTGTTTTGGTATTTTTGGATGACATATTGATTTACTCTAGAAATGAAGAGGAACATTTAGCGCACCTACAAATTGTTTTGCAAAGATTGAGAGAACATAATTTATATGGAAAATTGTCCAAATGTGCCTTCTTTGAGGAAAAGATTCACTATCTTGGGCATATAATATCAAAGGAAGGAATAGCAGTCGACCCAGATAAAATAAAGGCAATAGTAGAATGGCCAATCCCTAAGAATGTTTCAGAGGTAAGAAGCTTTATGGGGCTAGCAGGTTACTATAGGAGGTTTGTGGAAGGATTCTCTAAGATAGCAAATCCCATCACCTCGTTGCAAAGGAAGGGCAAAAGGTTTGTATGGACCGAGCAAAGTGATAAGGCATTTCAAATCTTGAAGGGAAAACTAACTTCAGCACCCATTCTAAAGGTACCAGACCCAAATGGACACTTCACAGTTGTAGCAGACACTTCTATAGAAGGGTTAGGAGGAGTACTTGTCCAAGATGAAGGGGTAGTGGCTTATGAATCTAGGAAGCTAAAGACTCATGAAGTCAATTATGCACCCCACGACTTAGAGTTGGCAGCAATTGTGCATGCCCTGCAAAAGTGGAGACACTTCTTACTAGGGAAGCCCTTTGAGCTTAAGTCGGACAACCAAGGACTAAAATACATCTTTACCCAACCTCACTTAAATTCCAGACAAAGAAGGTGGTTAGAGTTTCTAAGTGAATATGACTTTGAGATTGAATATATTAAGGGGAAAGAAAATAGGGTGGCAGATGCCTTAAGTAGGAGGAGACACTTGATGACTATAGCAACCTTCAAAACCTCATTCAAAAGGCAAGTAATGGATGAACAAGGACATGACCCATGGTATGAGCAAGTCAAATTAACTATAAGACACAACCCGACCGACCCTAAGGTCGAAGGGTATGCATTTGATGAAGATGGGCTACTCAGATATAATAATAGAATCTATATTCCTAATTCAGGGAACTTAAGGGAAGTAGTCCTTTCAGAGGCTCACGATGCCCCTTATTCAGGCCACCTAGGAGTTAAGAAACTTTATGCTGACCTAAAGAAGCTATACTTTTGGCAAGGGTTGAAAAGCGATATTGTCAAGCACGTAGCTAAATGTTTGGAGTGTCAAAGAGTAAAGGCAGAACATAGGCACCCAGCCAGATTGTTACAATTGCACGATGTACCTCAACATAAGTGGCAAGTTATTAGTATGGATTTTGTACAAGGGTTACCCATGTCACCTTCTAGGCATGATGCAATAATGGTGGTAATTGACAAACTCACTAAGGTGGCACACTTTATACCAGGAAATCTGACGGATGATGCACCCACCTTGGCTAGACGCTTCGTTAAGGAGATAGTTAGGTTGCATGGAATACCAGAGAAAATCATATCAGACAAAGATGCAAGATTCACTTCCAGGTTTTGGACCACTCTTCAATCAGCTCTAGGAACTCAACTAAATTTTAGCACCGCATACCACCCGGAAACCGACGGTCAGACAGAAAGGACAAATCAGATTATGGAAGACCTGCTTCGTATGTACTGCATGGACCAACAAAGAAAATGGGAAGAGTACCTACCTTTGGTAGAGTTCGCCTACAATAATACATATCAAACATCTTTGGGAATGGCACCTTTTGAAGCTTTGTATGGTAGACCATGTCGAACACCTTTGAGCTGGGATAGTCTTGAAGATAGAGTGATTATTGGTCCAGATATGTTGAAAGAAATGGAAAGGAAAACTAAGGAAATTAGGCAAAGGTTGAAGGAAGCCTCGGATAGGCAGAAAAGTTATGCAGATAAAAACAGAACACCAAGGGAGTTCGAAGTAGGAGAGAAAGTCTTCCTAAGGGTTAGGCCACACAAGAGCTCCATAAGATTTGGGAAAAAGACTAAGCTTGCACCTCGTTATGTCGGACCCTTTGAAATATTGGGAAGAATTAATCCAGTTGCTTATCGGTTGGCCTTACCTCCCCAATTGAGCCGAATCCATGATGTCTTCCATGTATCTCTTCTTAAGAAGTATGTACCTGATGAGAAACACATTTTGAATTGGGATGCTTTGCAGGTCCAAGAAACGGGGGGAATAATGATAGAGCCCTTCAGAATCTTGGAGAGGCGCCAGTGCAAGTTGCGCAACAGAGAGGTTGATCAGTGCAAAGTGCAATGGGACCAGTATGACGAGAAGAATGCCACGTGGGAGGATACTAAGGAGATGCAGCAGCTATTTCCCTTTTTGTTTTGATCATGAACTATAAACTCTTTTGAATGCATTTAATAAGTGCATCGGGACGATGCACAGATTAAGGGGGGGAGGATGTCACAACCCTCCTTTATCATCTTTTTTTGATTTAAATTACAAAACTCTATTTATATTCTTTGGATGAATTATTAAATGAATATTGTAAGGGAATAAAAATAATAAACCACATACACATGGAAATGCATATATATTTTAATTTGTTAATTAAATTCCCTCACCCAAATTAAGGCACATGTTGTAGGAGGAATAAGAAGCTTCTAGAGGCTTCTCCACCTCCTTGCATGTAACTCCTCCCACTAAGCCCAATTAATTTGCATGGAGGCCAAATTGGGAGAGAATCTCTTTTTTTTCAATTAATAATTAGGTAGTGGGAATTTGAAATTTCTTTTATAAAATAGGTACAAGTTTCAAAAGAAAAGTTAGCTATTCCATAAGAAATTCTGCAAGTTGAATTCTCCTTTGTAGTCCACTTTCATTGGCAGCTAAGATTGTTTTGTTGGGAAGATTTCTCTTCAATTTGAAGGATCAAGGAAGACTCTACACCATCTTCAAGCATCCAGGTTCCTTCTACTTAGTTTATGCATCTTATTTTTGTGGTAGATTAGATTGATTAAATTATTTATGAGAATGAAATTCATTTGTGTTTTGTTAAGAATTAGTTTTTAGATTTTAAATGAGATTCATTGTATGAATGAGATTCAATGTTTAATTTCTTGATAAGAAAGTAGTTTTAGATTTGTAGAGAATGAGATTCTTTGTCACAGATTTTTGAAAGAATTAGTTGAAATCATTTGATGAGAACTAGATTAATTGTTTTTTTTGAGTCTTGATAAGAAATTTAGTTTCAGATTTTTTTTAGTTTCATGCGTAAAAAGAAGAAAATTTTGTTAGATCAAGGGCTAATATAGATTGTTAAACTTTGTTTGTAAGAATTAAATTATTGTTTTTTTTTTCTTCAATCTTTGATTTGGATACTGTTAAATAATATTATTATCCTTCAAAATCTTGCTATAGATTGGATACTGTTAGTTGCAAATTTAAAATAATATCTTTCAATTTCTTGCTGTAGATTGGTACTGTTAATAAAAAAATTATCTATCATTTGCTTGCTGTAGTTTGGGATTTTCAGTTTGAATAATCAGAATGTTGTTTTTGCTGTAGAATTAAATATTCATTTCTATGAACAAAATCTTGTTTTGAATAAATAAAATTCTCCTGTAGGAATAAACTCATCCCTGTAAATTTAAGATTTAAAATCATACCAACGAAATACAGTCATAAGCCTGCATAAATCCATCTGCCTTTCATGGCTGGAAATGAATTACTCTCTAGGATATTCTAATCTCTGTGTGGAAACAAAAAAAAGAATTATCCTTAGTTGCTCATCTGGGTTTCAATCCTTTGCACTATGCTGGGATCAAATTATTCTCCCTGGGTTGTTAATTCCTTTGGGTTAATTCTTCCTGAGAATGAACCCCCATTACTACTTAACATTTTTAATTTATTTTTTAAGTTAAACCTACTCTCTATCTATCTAAATTAACCTGGAAAAGATAAATTAACCATAAGATAAATCGAATGAATAAAACCGTACGTATATATATATATATATATATATAAATACGAAACGCTTCAAAAAAAACCATCGCATGTGAGACGCTGTCTGTACCACGCGGTACGTTGCATGGACAACGGCCGCAGGCAGAGTAATGGTTCTGCAGGTAGGGGAGCGGTACCGTTACGGTACCCTCCACTAACCTGCGGTCACTGCTACGGCAATGGCCGCAGGGTAGTGGGGGGAACCGTGGGGCCCCCCTCCTCCCACTAAGCGCGCTGGGCACGCAATGCCACGCTTTGCAAATTCTTTTTTTAAAAAAAAAACTCCTTTTCGTGGAATATGACTGTTAATAGATGGTAGTTAAAGTTAGATGTTAATAATTGGTAAACTTTCGATTTATTTCTTTTTTTATTTATTTTAAGTTTTAACAATAATTAATAACATGTCAATAATTATTATTAATAGTTATTAATATTGATATTCATTGATAATAGTTTGAATGATAGAATGAAATTATCACATGGTATATTATTGGAAAAAAAATGGACTTCCCAAACCATTGAGGGTCTAATTGATTTTTGGGTGATAAACTAGAGCTTGCTTAAACCTTTAAGTCTCATGATTAATTCCAAAGGCGTAAACGAAATTCTAGTAACTCTATATTTAATTGTGCTTACAATAAGAGTAAACACTCCTTTTTTGTGCAATGATATTATTTTACCTTGTTTTTATTCCGCAATTGCTCATAAGTTCTCAATTATCATGACAATTGTAGAATAACGATATCTCTCTCTCTTTTTTTTTGGAAAGTATTTAAAGTTTAAATTGTATACAAGCATGATGCTAGTTTAGAAAACTAAACAAATGGAGTTGGAAAACCAAAACTAGCAGCGTTCGGTATATACGGTGCCTCTGGGTCATGCTTACGGGTAATGCCGTCATGTTGAACTACTGCACTTAACGCCTAATAAAGCTGCATTAACGACGTCTGTGGCATCGTCCCTATAAATCGTCGGGGAGTAATAAGGGACATTTGGAAGTTAAAAATCCAAGGGGCGGGTAATCCCTCTTGGATCGATAATTTAATAAGATAACTTTTAAATGAATTTCACATCCGTTGAGATAAACCATAGTAAACCCCTCTTAGGGATGGTCAAGTTAAAAGCTCTCGTGAAATTTACTTTATTTATTTATTTATTCACCTCGAAGGGATATTGGTGATTTGCAATTGGGTGACGTTCATGATAAGTATTAGGTTCTAGTTATTTTGTTTAGGCCACAAGCAATAGGCCATCTTGAGCCTTCGCTTAAGTGCTACCTTCGTGGGTAGCAACCGCAGAGAAACTGTCTGGGACACTGACCCTAGAAAGGGTTGCGTACCCACAAATCAGTTTACATCAAACCATAGATTAGAAAATAGAACTACATACTTTATGCCTTGATCCCGTGCCGAAGCGGGTATGTAGGCAGTCTTGGGACGGAGTTGTCCCTCGTACTCAGGCGTTCGTGGGTGGGGTCTAGGCTTGGTTTAGTAAGAATCCTAATTGAAAGATAAGATAATCAAACTTAATTCAATGCATACTCGGAAGGAATCCCGTATGGATTCGCTTGACTTCCCGAGGCTTTAAGCCAAATTCCGAGGCGAAATTCAAGCTTGTATTATTTTCTTATTACTCCTAAGGACGGCGACCTCGGTGCATTCTTGTTAGAAGAATGTAGTACTTAGTGAGTGGCTCAGGACCCGAATGGTCCCGATGAGTCTAAGTCTCTGGCCAGAGCATCTCCTATCCCGTTTGGATGGATGCCTACCCCGTATGGGTAGATGCCTATCTCGTATTGGATAGATGGAATTTACGTCCCGTATGGACAATTGCCTAACCCGTATGGTTAGAAGCTCATCCCGAATGGATGAATACCCAACCCTATTTGGATGGATGCCCAGAGTATGCAATTGAATAAAACATAATAAAGGAAAAAAAAAAATATACTCAATTTTTGTTGGATCAATTGTGGTGGGTTATTACACATGTGTTCTACAAGAAGGAAGCCTCTCAAGGGAGAGAGTGTACATGGACACTCAAAAGAGAGTCCCATACTAAGAACCTTGTTTTAGTAAGCCAAAATCCTACATTAGTGATGTAGGGGATGCAGATCGTACCCCCAAAGTTATCTCTCATGTACCCACTCAAGATGAGACATGAATCCTGTTATCACTGTTTTAAAATTGGGTTCTTCTTTCCCCATAATTGGCTGTGGAACCTTGAAAATTTTCAGATAGGGTGTAGTCCCAAGTGCTTCAGCTTTATTCTAAACCTAGAGGGTTTAAGGGTTTTTTAAGTTTCAGACCTTATCTTTTTATTTTAAACCCTCTGGTTTCTATTTTGCCGTTACTTTATTTCACTTAGGTCATGGGTCGTGGGGTCGTAGGAAGTGTCCCCCCTTGTTATTAACCTAGGCGGTTACGTTGATTATTTGAAATTTTTTTGCCTTGTATTATTTCGTTCTAAAGTGTCGGGCCCAGTAAACGTCCATCAACTTGAGAAAGGATCCGACAGTTCACGCTATTTCGCAAGGGTAAAATGCTTCCCCTTTAAGGCCGCGAAATAGCGAGAATGAATGTCAGCCGTCCATGTGTCATGACGGAGGAAGTAAAGGATGTGGCTGTCAAAGAAAGTGGGGCCCCCGTGGTTTTCTTTTGGCGTATTAAAAGGTAGCACGTGGCACAAGTCACCACAGTCAGTGGGTCAGGATTAAAGGTTCAAAAGTGGGCCCCAAAGATGAGTCGGGTCGCAGGTGGAGATGACCTGGCAGGGATAGCTCTTAACAATTTATTGAGACCTCGTGGATCCTTCCAGCAAATGACAGAATGACAAGTCAGCTCCAAAAGTGACAAGGCGCCAAGTGTCCATTACGTGTCCGCGGGTCCACCTCTTTTGAAAACCTTTAAAAGGGTTTAAATGCTGATCAATTTGAAATATGATCTAACGGCCCGCGCTATTTCGCAAGGGTAAAGTGCTCACTTCTTAAGGCCGCGAAATAGCAAAAATGAACAAGGACCGTCCACGTGTCTTGATGACGCGTAGTCTAAAAGGAAACTATGGGTCCCTATGGTTCCTGCTTGACAAATGAGAAATTGACAAGTCAGCTCCGAAAGTGACAAGGCGCCATATGTCCGTGACGTGTCCGTGGGCCCACCATTTCTGAGAGCCTTTTCGAAGGATTAAATACCGATCGACTGCAGAGATGATCTGACGGTCGGCGCTATTTCGCAAGGGTAAAGTGCTCACCCTTTAAGGCCACGAAATAGCGAGAATGAGTGTCAGCCGTCCACGTGTCTTGATGATGACGTGGGAGATAGACCTTTTGAAATGAAAGTGGAGCCCCCATGGTTTTCTTCTGACAAGTGACAGAGTGACAAATCAGCACAGCAGGTGACTAGGTGCCAGGTGTTAGTGACGACTCAGTGGGCCCACCATTCCTGAGAACCTTTTCAAAGGATTAATTAGTGATCAACTTAAAGGATGATCCAACGGTCCGCGCTATTTTGCAAGGGTAAAGTGCTCACCCTTTAAGCCCGCGAAATAGCGAGATTTAATGAGGGCCGTCCACGTGTCATGATGATGACATGGCCAAAAGGGAAAAATGTGGGCCCGTCACAGTATAAAGGGAGGCATTCGGCCAGTATCAAAATGGAATGCGAAGGGATTTTCTAAGCCAATGGTCGGATGCCGCGTGGTATTATGTAGCCAATAGGATAACGGGACCCAGACTAAAGACAAAGCCGTCAAAATGAAATTAACAGTGAGACACTTGCAGGAAGGTTGCGACCCGTTAGAGCTAAAATATGAATTCTCGTATGAATTCGATTTTAAAAGGACGGCCGAAGCATGCGGAATCAATGTTATAGTTAAGGCCCAGAGTACAAGCATTTGATTTCCTAACAACCAAGTAAGGATATCTTTTAAAATATTTTTGCAGAAGAGCAGACGTAGAGTTATCCTTTTCTGAAACAGAGCAAGCGGTTCAGTTGCAGAGCAATTTCCTTCAAGCAAGCATCAGGTTCTCTCATGTTTTGAAGCAATTCTTGTGTGGCTTTTAGATAAAATCATTCTTGTATTGCAGGATTGTTTAAGAGTGTATTCATTTTCTTGTATTTTTCAATGGCTCCTAAAAGGGAATTTTCTGGCAAGGTTGATTATCTAGAAAGAAGTGTATGTGATGATTTTTTAGAACAGTTGATGTTGTCAACTAACCAGGCATCAAAGGCCAAAGAGTTAGTGCCCAGGGCTCCCCGTCTGAAGATAGGAGAAGGATTATATGACAAAGGTAATTGGTTAAGAGACCCACAGGTTGGACTGTCTGGGTTGGGGCTGTTCAAAGTCGGATTTGGGATGAGGAATTCTCCTGCTCCTCAAAATAGCATTTGGGAACTAGATGTCGGGAAATTGGTAGTCCCAGGGGTGTTCATGGATGCAGACTTGTTAACCCAAATGGCATTGAACTATGATTTAGTCACGAGATGCATCCGGGATGTTAATGGAAAAACCCTTGTGGAAATCAATGCAGAGGAATTGAGAACAACATTTGGGCTCAATGAGTTCACAAGCTTCCTGGAACCTATAAATTTCACACAATTAGCCCAAGTGTACAGTGCACAGAGGAGTCATCTTAGGAATGGGCCTCTTAAAGAGCTTTTCCTAAAAATAGGAGGGTTAGCAGTTGTAGGGCCCAACACATAAGAGCCTTTTTCATTGAGTATGTTTACCTTAAGGGCTAAAGGCATGTATTGGGCACTTTGCCAAGTTCTAGGAGAGGATGCTGAAGCAAATATGCCAAATCATTACTTGTTAATGATTGTTCAGATTTTGAATCCTTCTCTTGCTATCACATTTGATTATGCATCTTATATTGCTGATGCTATCCATGGAGGGTTGATAGGAATAAAAAATGGGAAGGTGGATAGGCCATTCGGATGGTACTCACTCTTGATGCACCTTTTCCTCTTCAAAGGTGGTGATTATTTCGCCAGTGGAATGGACCTGGTAAAAGAGAAGGAAGGAGAGAAGATGCCAGTACAACTATGGAGCACTGTGTTGTCATGGGACAGAGAGGATGCTAGTTTCCTAAAGTTTGATAAATATTTTGCATCCAAAATAAGGACTCTCCTTTGCTCTGATAACCCAAGAGTCCCCAAGGTTCTTCTGGAATTCCTAAGGCCAAAAGAATTCACAGAGAACATCAAAATTGTTCATAATTGGGGTGACATGTACTTATATCCAGTCTCCACGGTTTTTCAGAGTTTTTGGTTTCAGAGGCACCCCATTTTTGTTACCATACCAGGTCCCTCACAAAGTGGTAATAGCTGAGATCCTTAGACAAATTGGTGGCCTACAAGAGGCAGAGCTAATAGGTAGAGGTAAAGGGACTATTTTCCCTACAGCTACAATAGCCCACCAATTTGTAATTACAAAGGGAGGCTGGAATTGTTTTGAGGATTTCCTCAAACCCTACCATTTATCCACTGCAGTGTCCAGATGTGCTGATCCAGAGGACTTCTACAATGGTGTGTTCAGGAAGAAGGTAGCATGTAGAGGTAGGCCTCATCAATTCCACTTTCCTGAAGACCTCATCAGGAATGAATTTGATTTAGATGAACAGGAGTTGAGGAAAGAAAAATGGGTGGCTTACAAGAAAGCCTTGGATTTTGTGCATCAATTTGATGCTAGCTATGACCCATTGTCTAGCTTCTTCCCATTGGAAGAAAAAATAATTTTTTTGATTGTTTGCTTCGAAGATGTGATGCAAACACTAAGGGAAAAGAGGGAAGCTGTAATTAAGAGCAACCCTGAAAAGGCTAGAATGATTTTGGGCAAGTCAGCTTCCACTAAAGCAATCCCTCCTGGTGACTACACCCTGCATAAGAAGTCAGGTTACAGTGTGCTGGTGCCTACAACAGGGGAGCCCTCTTCATCCAAAGGAAAGAGGAAGGTGCAAGATGTCATTGACATCCAGGACAGTCCAAAGAAGCAAAAGGTGGGGAAGGAAGTGCAATCAGATACACCCTTGTATTCCCCATCCCAATCCCCTATCCACATAGGAGATGAACAAGCAGCAACTGAATACCTCTCACAGTTGGGTAGCTTGGGGGAAATTGCATACACTTATGATGAAGTGGAGGGAGGGATGCCAGAAGAGCCCACTGAAGCACAAATGGACATCACCTCAACTGAACTTAGGGGCTAGGAGTGGGATCCTGAGATAAAGAAGGCCAGTAGTGCCTTTTTAGCTGATGATAACTTTGTCACATCTGAAGCATTCATGCAATTTGTCTGGAAGCAACATATAGATACATATAATGCTAGATGTGAAACAAGAAAGGCAGAGTAGCCTAACAAAGATCCAGCCTCAGTGGAAGAAGAAATAAAATAGGAGATGATGGAAGAATTCAAAACCATCACTCCTGAATAGGGAAGGGATCTAGTAGCACAAGCTGGAGTGCTCATTTTACCAGAATGGGATATTGCTGATGCTCTGGTGCTAGATGCAGTAAGAAAAGAGACTAAACCCATGGAAGGGGTTACATTCAGTAAGGACAATGCTGCACTAGTTATGTGGTCCCTCAAAAGAAATGAGGACAAGAAAGGTAAGGACACTTCAGGGTCAAGTCACCTTGGTGGATTGATGGTCAAAAGAGTACAGAGTACAGGGGTAGTAGAGGCTGCTAGCACTGTGTTAGAAACTGCAAAATTTAGTGTTGCAGTGGCTGAGAAGGAAGCCAAAGAAAAGGAGGCCCTACAGATTAAATTGGAAACAGTTTTGAAGGCCTATGACAGTGCCAAGGAGGAGGTAAGAGGCAAGGATAGCATCATTGCCAAATTGCAGAGCCAGCTGATGGGACAACACCAACAAGGTGAGTCTTCAACATTGATGATTGCCTCTTCTCCTGCAAGACCTCCACCTACTAGCCCCATTATTGAGCTCCCACCATCTCCTGCGCCTTCCAGCTCCCAAATGATTGAGATAACTCCCCAAGAATTGGAGAACCTAAAGCAAGCTCAGACCTTTTATGTAGGGAAGTATGAGGAGAAAATAAAAGCCACAATCTCCAATTTCGCAAATATTATAAATGCCTCACTGCTTCACAATAGTCTGGGAAAGGTCATGGAGATATGGAATGAATTAAGGAGAGATAAGGCCATTTTGACACCCATTTTTGACAGATGGAGGCCTAGGGAGCAAGATTTAGATTTCATGTGTGTTTCCTGTGATGAAGCAAGGCCAATCCCATTATAAAATCTACCTCTAATGTTGCTAAAGTTTTAATACAATTAGCTGCAGATGTAGACAATGTGGATAGGAAAGTCAATTTATGTAAGAAGGAATACACTGATCAGGTTTTTGAGTTGCTCCCAGGAATTTTTGCCAATCCGGATCAGCTAAAAGATAAGCAAATATGGCTCAATGAGATAAAAGCCAACTTGTCAGCAAGGGTCAATGGAATCATTGATCTTGATGATACCTCTTTCTTTGTTACAACCATACAGGAAATAGAAAGAAGTAAATCACATTATAGTTTTCTTAACTCACAAGTCAACAAACTGAGAAATTCTTGAAAAAGGTTGACTAAAGTTAAAAATGATGTGATTAGTTTTTCATGGCCGACAGAAGAGACATATAATGAGTGGGGAGTTAAATATTCCACCCATGATCCGAAGCAGTTGGAGAGCACCCCTGAAAAGCCAGAAGAGGTTGTAATTGAACAACCTGTTGAACAGACTGCAGAGGCTGAAAAGAGCGCATAACTGTTTCACGTAAAAATTGTAACCTCATCAATTTTGGAAATAATTGTAACAAACTCTCCTTGAGAAGTCTGAAGCTTTATGCATCCATGTTGTTATAAATGGATACTAGGACTAGAGGGAAAGTGATCACAAAATTTTGTAAGAAAACGCTGTAGAAATTTATCTGAGCTTTTCTAAGTCTAATGGAGAATCAGAATTTATTGTAATACTCTTTGAAATGAATATCAATATACCGGCCATCGGTTTTGAGTAAAAGTTATGTGTTGTCTTCAAGTTTGTTCACAAATTTATTTACTGTCTTTATTCTGAATAATCCAGGGTTGTTTAGTTTGAATGGAATTGCAAAGCAATCTCAGTATCAGTGTTTGTTAGCTTTTCTCTTTAGGAGGGAAATTAAATATGCGGGATCACTCATACCAGTAAATTCTTTGGGAGGAACTTTGAATTTTGAGGACCATAGCTTAGTCTAGAATGATTGAATTCTTGTATGTGTCAGGCATATATCAGGATTAGTGGAAACCAAGCCGACGGGAAGCATAAAGATATATTGTTTCAGGAGTTTTACTTGAGTTTAGGTGACTCTGTAACCTTGGATAAGGCACTGGTGTTAATCGAGGTTGTTTATTGCATACTTTGTTGATCAAAAATGTTGAAGTTAAGTACAGTTTCTATTCATTGTTTTCAGTTGATTTCAAGGTGAATAAATCCACTGGTTTTTTGGACTGGTTTGCTGTGGGTTTATTGTTTAAAAGTGTGAAGTTAATTCACAAAGGTATACCCACCTGGGCTCTAAGGAATTCCGAAGTGTAGAAGGTTTAATCAAACCTTGTCATATGTTGTCTCTGGAATTTCCTTATCTTTGATGTTTTCTCTGCACCCAGTTTAGACCATATTATCTTAAGGATATTGAAGGGAATCAAATTTTGAGGACAACAAAAGTGGCGACTCTGCTGGGGAATAGTTATAACAAAGATAAAGATACAGATCTGCGTCGATACTTGTGGAGAGTATTGTTGTGTTGTGAGTAAGACTACTTGTTTTTGTTTTTCCCATAGTTTTGTGGGTGGCGACTCTGTTACTATTGAACCAGTCCTTGTGAGAATACGAATTTTCTAGAAGAAAGACAAGCAAGATGCAAGGAAATAAGAACACAAGATTATTCATGAAGAAACATCCTCGTGAAACCTTGCAAGAAGGTCTTCCAGAGCAGTCACGAAGAGGCCAGAAGAGATATGTGATGCATGAGCCATCAAATGCTGCGTGGGTGCAGAAAAGCAATAATACTGGTAAGATGCCTGATCGACCTGTCTATGCAAAGTCAAATTCATCTTCTAGAGATTCAGAGCATGATATTTTAGGTTTCCATTTAGGATTGTTTGGAAATATTGATGATGCACCTATTTTAAGTCGAGACCTATCTCATGTTAGTGTTTCTGCAAAAGATAGAACCAGTTCAAATGCAATTAGGCACTCTGTTCCTAGGACGGTAGATGGGAACATTAGTCTGATTGACATAGATCAAATTAATGCATCAGACTCTGAAGAAAATTATCCTGATGAGGATAAAATGTCTCAAGAGATTGAAGAGTTAAACAAAAGAGTTCATCATTTAATATCCCTGAGAGCCCAAAAAGAGGCAAATAAGGAAAAGGAAGTTAAAGCCAAAATAATGGAGAGAGATAGGCTTCTTAGACAGATAGCTGATCTTGAAGTGCTTGCTAAGGAAAAGGAAAAAGGTGATGAGGAAGGCCCAGTGATTAGGGAGATCCTAATCCCTAAGATTAGACTAGCTTCTAAGTCAGTAGCCCAGCCAAGTAAGGAAGTATCTAATGACTCTCGGCTTCCTAAAGTTAGTTTAGACAAAGGGAAATAGATATGGGTAGATGATGAAGTAGAGTCTGAAACTGCAGAAGGGATTTCTTATAGGATCCTAGCACATGAGAGAGAGATGGAAAGGATGAGAAAGGAAAAGGAAGACCTCCAAATGGAATTGGAACAAGCTGAGTTAGAAGCAGCAAATTAGGAAGTTAAAAGAAAGATAAACTACTTAAAAGCTCCCCCTATTACATTCCCATCGGAAGATCTTAGCAAGCCTAATCCCCAACACATCTCTTTTCCTCAGATCAATACTCAACTTGCAGTACATACTAACATTGCCTCAACAAGTTAGATACCTTCAAATAAACAGTACACCCAAACATCTCAATCCCCAATCCCAAAAGCTAAAATGATCATGGGAAATAATAGTACTGTTTCCCCTTTTCAAAGAAGGCCAATCAATCTAGAACAATATAGGCAATTGTTTTTTGATGGGATCCCAGGGTATCCAAATCATGTTCCCACTGAGCTAAGAGACAAACTCCATAAGTTTGTTGGGAACAATGCAGTCAGTGCTAAGGAACATCTGAAATCTTTTGGGGATCTGATAAATGATTATGAGATAGCAGATGAAGATCTCATTATGAAACTGTTTTTTCAATCCCTAGTTGATGATGCAAGAGATTGGTACAAAGGTCTTCCAGTAGCTAGTATAGGTTCATGGGAAGAGTTCAAAAATTGCTTTCAAGAACAGTACGGTGATAAGACTAATGTGAGTTTCATGCTGAATGAGTTCAATAACATTAGAAAATCTAAAAATGAAATAGTCACTGATTTCAATGCTAGATTCCAAAAAGCTATGCATAGATTGTATCAGGTAATGAGGCTAGATGACAATATGTGCCTTAATACATATTATAATGCATTTGATTCCAAGATGGCTTATATCTTGAGAGATAAAAATCCTCATAACCTGAGGGATGCCTTTAGAATTGCCATAAATGTAGAAAGTAACAGAAAGGCATCTGGAAAATTAGGAAGAAGAACAGATGGAAGATTATGGCATGAAACCAAACAGCAACCTAACAAAGTTGCTAAAGAGGAGGATAAAATAGAAAAACTAGTTACTGCTATGAAAGATTTGATTGCTAAGGTCAACAAAAATGATAAGCCCCACTATAACTGGCAAGATAGACCTCCTAGATTACATGATATGCCATACAATACAAATTGGAAGGATGGTAGGCCCCAAGTTGAGAAGCCTAAAATCGCCCAAAGTCAAGATACACCAGATCCTTTAAAAGGAAAAACTATTAATAATATAGAAAATACTCCTTGGTGTATTGCTTGTGATGGACCACATTCTCCCCACCAGTGTGCAGTGGCTCAAGCTCTGGAAGAATCCATGAGACCAGAAGCAGAGCCTGACATTAATATGTTTGAAGCTATCATAGAAAGTGATGAGGAATCTGTGCAAAGTGAATACAGTGATGTGCTGGATAATGAAAGGTTAGTGCAAGGACAGTTAGCCTTAGGTTGGCATCCTACATTGAATGTGGTAACAATTGAAGATGAAGAAGTTTATCTTAGGAGGCCCAGTGAAGAAGAAGTTAAAAATCTCACTAAGGCTGCAATCGCCAAAGCAAAACATAACTACAATCTGAGAAGCACCAAGAGAGACACTGATCAAGGTGAGCCTGGTTCTATGTTTGTAAAAGAAGTCACAAAGAAAGGGGCATCAAGTAGTGTTACTGCTATTCTTAAAGCCAGTCAAGAAAAAGAGGAACAAGTTAAGGACTTACCTAAAAGCATAGATGACAAAAATGTTGGTGATGTGCAAAAGGCAGAAATGGTGAAGAAGGCCAGTCAATTCAAAATAGAAAAGGTTAAGGTTAATACTGGAAAATGTAATAATTCTGCATTTGATATGGCCCAAGCTTTAACTCAAATGAAAGTCATTGTTCCATTAATAGAATTACTAAAGATTAAAGAACATAAGGATGCAGCTTTGTCTTTATTCTCTAGTATATCTGATAACGATTTAGTATTACCCACCGGTTCGGATAAAGTTGGAAAGGATCAAGATTTCCAAACCCCAGAGGTATATGTTGGAACCACTATTACTCAGGAGCCTTCTCAGGTAGATCCCTTCTATGTTACTTTGCTAGTAAATAACCGGTTGATTAAAAACTACATGATAGATTCAGGAGCAGCTGCTAATGTAATGCCCTATGGTGTTATGAAAGAATTAGGGTTATCAGTAACTACTGTGTATGGGAAATGTTATGCTATGGATAACAGAGAAGTGCCTGTGATAGGTACAATGAAAGATGTAGAAGTAAAAATAGCTACATTTCCTGAAGCCACTTATAAAATGGATGTTATTGTTACTGATACTAAACCCCACTATGGTATGCTACTTTCTAGGCAGTGGGCAGCAGCAGTGGGGGGAAATGTTCAATTGGACTTGTCTTATGCTACTATCCCTATTGGTGGCAATCAGGTCAAACTATACAGGGAGCCACGCGCTCCTAAGGTAATTGAGAATGTGGATCCTAGTATGCTTAATTGTATGATTGATGTAGATCTAGACAATTTCAAACTTCAACCAATATCACCTCAAATGAAGAATACTGACCCAATAGTAGTCGAGCTACAAGCACAGCAGTATGGGTTGTGGCAAACGTATTTTGATGGAGCTTGCTCCAAAGAAGGATTTGGCGCAGGGGTTCTTTTTGTGTCCCCTTCAGGTATAAATTTCAAATACTCATTCTTGTTGGCATTCCAGTGCACAAATAATACTGCAGAGTATGAAGCCCTATTATTAGGACTTGAGGTTGCAAAAAGGCATGGAATCCAACTGTTGAAAGTAATGGGTGATTCAGAATTGGTTGTCTCTCAGGTGAGATCTAGATATGCATCCAAGAATGATAGATTGAAGCAATATAAGCATGCTGTTTGGGATGTTATTGAGCATTTTGATGCATTTTCTATTAACTGGATAGAGCGAACCAAAAATATTATGGCAGATTTCCTAGCTAATGTCGCTTTGAAAGATGATGATGCAACACTAACTGGTATTTCCACTGTGGAAATAAAAGCAAGGGCCAATCCCATTATAAAATCTACCTCTGATGTTGCTAAAGTTTTAATGCAATTAGCTGCAGATGTAGACAATGTGGATAGGAAAGTCAATTTATGTAAGAAGGAATACACTGATCAGGTTTTTGAGTTGCTCCCAGGAATTTTTGCCAATCCGGATCAGCTGAAAGATAAGCAAATATGGCTCAATGAGATAAAAGCCAACTTGTCAGCAAGGGTCAAGGGAATCATTGATCTTGATGATACCTCTTTCTTTGTTACAACCATACAGGAAATAGAAAGAATTAAATCACATTATAGTTTTCTTAACTCACAAGTCAACAAACTGAGAAATTCTTTAAAAAGGTTGACTAAAGTTAAAAATGATGTGATTAGTTTTTCATGGCCGACAGAAGAGACGTATAATGTGTGGGGAGTTAAATATTCCACCCATGATCCGAAGCAGTTGGAGAGCACCCCTGAAAAGCCAGAAGAGGTTGTAACTGAACAACCTGTTGAATAGACTGCAGAGGCTGAAAAGAGCGCATAACTGTTTCACGTAAAAATTGTAACCTCATCAATTTTGGAAATAATTGTAACAAACTCTCCTCGAGAAGTCCGAAGCTTTGTGCATCCATGTTGTTATAAATGGATACCAGGACTAGAGGGAAAGTGATCACAAAATTTTGTTAGAAAATGCTGCAGGAATTTATCTGAGTTTTTCTAAGTCTAATGGAGAATCAGAATTTATTGTAATACTCTTTGAAATGAATATCAATATACCGGCCATCGGTTTTGAGTAAAAGTTATGTGTTGTCTTCAAGTTTGTTCACAAATTTATTTACTGTCTTTATTCTGAATAATCCAGGGTTGTTTAGTTTGAATGGAATTGCAAAGCAATCTCAGTATCAGTGTTTGTTAGCTTTTCTCTTTAGGAGGGAAATTAAATACGCGGGATCACTCATACCAGTAAATTCTTTGGGAGGAACTTTGAATTTTGAGGACCATAGCTTAGTCTAGAATGATTGAATTCTTGTATGTGTCAGGCATATATCAGGATTAGTGGAAACCAAGCCGACGGGAAGCATAAAGATATATTGTTTCAGGAGTTTTACTTGAGTTTAGGTGACTCTGTAACCTTGGATAAGGCACTGGTGTTAATCGAGGTTGTTTATTGCATACTTTGTTGATCGAAAATGCTGAAGTTAAGTACAGTTTCTATTCATTCTTTTCAGTTGATTTCAAGGTGAATAAATCCACTGGTTTTCTAGACTGGTTTGCTGTGGGTTTATTGTTTAAAAGTGTGAAGTTAATTCACAAAGGTATACCCACCTGGGCTCTAAGGAAGCCCAAAGTGTAGAAGGTTTAATCAAACCTTGTCATATGTTGTCTCTGGAATTTCCTTATCTTTGATGTTTTCTCTGCACCCAGTTTAGACCATATTATCTTAAGGACATTGAAGGGAATCAAATTTTGAGGACAACAAATCCCTCATATGATCTCTATATTTGGGGTAAGAGAATGTGGTATGCCCAAGAAGTGAGTGCACTGTAAGGGGAAGCCAATGCTACCAGAATCTCTATATGTCCACTTGTTTGAGGTATCACTTTGTGCAAGAGTCCTATCTAATGGCATCCATTTTTGAACCTAGGATATATGCTTGAAGTGTCTTCATTTTTCATTTTTTTTCATTGGGCTAATCTACGCCCCAATCACTTTTATTCTTATCATAAAGCGTTAAAACCTTGGCCAATGTGTATTGTTTGATATTTTCTTTCCAAGAGTAAACGAGGTTCCACACTTTCCAAAATTAACCAAGTTTGATCAGATTACCATCAAAATTTTCATTTTAAACTATCAAACTGTCCTTCAGGGTCTCCGCCCCGTCAAACACTGAGTTTCGGTGTCTCCACCTCACTATTTCAGCATCTCCATCCTGCTTCAACATCTTCACCCTAGTTAAATTTCCAGTTAGTTTCATTCATGTACCCTAAAACCAACTCCCTTAAACATCCAAAGAAGTCAATATACCGCCAAGTGAAGAAGAACAAACCCAGTTATAAGCAACTCCTCAAGCGTAGAAAGTTTTTGTACATAAATCGAAAACTCTTTTTGAAATATAGTACCTTTTTGAATCGTTTCCATGATTATCTTCATGGTCACAACAATGAGTTTGATGAGGAGTCTTTGAGAATATGCACTTTCCATCAAAGATTAATTTTATACTAAAGTATCAATAAGAGTGGTCGCATTCCTTTGTCCAACTTTCCCCATCCTCAAATCACGTATTGAGTCACTAGTCTGTCTAAGGTAATCTTCATTCTTCCCACATTTCTTTTCTGCAATCAACCTCTTTTTCTTCCACAATCATTGCCATCCTTTCTAAGGTCTTAGCTTAATCCAATCAATCAATCAATCATCAACCTTAATCAACCAATCAAATCAAATCATCCAATCAATCAATCAACCTCATACTAAGGTTTATACTTTATGAAAGTTTGGTTTAGACCTTTATCCTTAATCAAATCATCAATTGGATTTTGTGTTTGGGAAATAATCTCCACCAAGTATCTTTGCTTAATAATTTTGGGCTGATCAAACTCCTAATCCTTTTTCCTTATCTTGCTTAAGAATGTAAGTCTATCCTAAGTAGAGGAAGGTTTGATCAATTATCCAGAGGTTTGAATTTCTCCTAGCTTGGTTGTCACCTTTCTTTTTGGTCACATCATCAATCCCTACCTAAGTCTTAATCCAAGGGATAAGGTGTTATCCTAATCAAATCGATCTTGTCCTAATATAAGGATAATATAAATCAATATTAATCTAATCCAAATCAAAATCCAATCAAAACTTGCTAAGTCCTCTCATCACTCTTGCTTTTCAAATCCAAACCATTTCCAAAGTTCTTCTTCATCCTCTTTCATCTTTAAGGCTACCCATGTATGGTCTTGATTTGCACCCAAAAAGAGAAGATAACCACTGAAGGCAACAATGAGATACCTAAAACTAGTCACCTCTTTGATCAAGATCCCCAACAAGAGGTAGAACAACTTGTAGACCAACTTGAACTCTCTTGACATGTCCAATCTTTCAAAGATGATCCCTACAATCAAGACATGATGGAAATATTTTTTAAACATGATCCCAATAAGCTTGTGGCTGACCTTATCACACAAGGGGCATGCTTACCCCCCGAGTTTGATAGATATATCCTTGACAAACCAACAAAAGGTGACCTTGTAAATCACCTTGCTACATCCATACCTGCAACTACCTTAACTCCAATTTCTATTCTTCCAAATATATTCTAATCCTCTAAGGTCATCCATCCCCCTTCACAACATGGCTAACTACATCAATACTAGTCTACCTCTCGCTAGCACCATTCATGGGTAGTAACCTCCAAATACTTCACAACCTCCTCATTCTTTATACCAATACATTGGTAGTCATGGTGGTATCGCATCCTCATCCAACCAAATTCCAAGGTCTAACATGAGTCATTATGTCCCTAATGTCCACAATCAACAACCCAACCTTCTAAAAGAAATCCACGACATGAAAGACCTTATCAAATTTTTTTAAAATGGGACAAAGAAAAGGCCCTACACTTTCATAGAGATATGTCCTTGTCCTTATGACCCTTCAATCTAAGTTGCACCCTATCCTCTTGATTTTGAAATGCCCAATTTTGAAAAATATAAAAGAAAAGGTGACCCTAGAGACCATGTCTGTCAGTTTTATATCCTATGTCAAGAGGTCGCTTATAGAGATATCTGTTGTAGAAGACTTTTCCCAAAAAGTCTTAGTGGGGATGTCCTCACTTGGTTTTCTGCCTTACCCCATGGCTCCATCAATTCTTTCCCAGGGTAAGTAGAGAAGTTTGTGTCCCACTATTCCTATAATATTGAAAATGATGCTTCTATGATGGACTTATGCAACACAAAGCAGAGGCCTGGAGAAACCTTTGCCAACTTCCTCCGAAGATGGTGGCATCTTATCAAGAAATTTCCTTGGGACATACCATAATCATATCAAGTTGAATTACTCTAACGCAACCTGGTACCTGAACCATCTAAACCCCTTGTTGGTATATTGGCATAATTGATGGAGATGATGATGTATCGGTAAAGGACATTGATTATATAATGATGGACTATTGGTGATGATATAATTATGATATGATGCTTTATGATCAGTTTATTTGTGTTATCATTGATGGAAACCATGTTTTTTTTAATGTTTGGTATATCATCTAAGTTATCTAAGTTATCTAAGCCTAACCAGTAATGGAATGATTGCTAAGTTGCAGTGAACCGGTAAGTAGGAATAGTGAAGGAGATGATTGCGGTAGAGATCCATGTTGAGTTAGGTGTTGCGGTTTGGAATGTGTGCTTATGACATTATAATGAGTCTATGATTGGAACCACATCATGTTTGGAGAACCGGAAGTCATGTTTGTAATTGACTGTTGTATATTTAGTGTAGGGTTTGAGAAGAGGTAACAAGATCTTTAATCGGTGATGTTTTATGGTTTGGCAGAAGATCTTATCATGTTCATAAGTTAGTGGTGACGTGTCAGAAACCATGTGTGATGATAAGATTGCATTTAAGCACGTACAAGGATCAAATTTATTGGAAAATAATGAAGTGCTTAGAAGAATGTGATAAGGGTTTGACAACTTATCAAATCAATGTGTGGTGATGTGTTATGATCATTCAATGACTGTAATTGTCTTAAAATTTGTTGTAATGATCTGTATGATGATTTGTAATGATTTGTAATGATGCGATATGATCTATGATGTAAATTCATTGTATCTTGTTGATGAGTTAGGGTTTTGTAACGGGCCTAATTTTTTTTTTTAAGCAAAAGTGGCAAGCCACTGATAAATATATATTAATAAGATAACTGATTCAAGAGCTCAATAGAGAAAGAATCAGGAAGAAAACCCTATATCCTTGCTCTGATACAATGAAAAGAGAAATTGGGGCTATAAGAAGGAACCCCCCAAAGATCCGAAGGGAAAGATAGGACCTGCCCATAGTACAAACCTCATAGAGGCCAAAGTTGGGAGTAGCAGGCCAAGACAAATCCAAAAGAAACCTTAAAAAACTACCCCCACAACTGGATATCATGAAAACTTGGGAAGCAGGATTCTGGATACCAAAACACTGTAAAGCTACCACAACCAGTTACAAGTTGTTTTATATTGGAACTTTAAAACCTATATGTTGTCCTATTAACTGATTCAAAAAGAGCCTCCATTACTAGTACTACCTAGTTGATTAACAAAATGTCTCTACTACCGGTTCTGTTGTACCAGTGGAAATAAATGAAGAGACCAACACCTGTTACCGGTGAGCAAATGCGAATATCGGTAGATTTAAATTACCAATGAGTAGGTGCATATACCAATCTACTGAATAAAAAAGCCATCGTAACCGGTTGTGTTATACCAGAAAAACTGAATTAATAACCTTTTTACCTAATCTTGCTACACATTGATCGATAAGTATTACATTGCCAAAATTGGCCATTGAAATCCATATATAAATTTGAAGAGTTGTAGCAAAATGACCATCGATTTACTCATAGAGATCCAAAATAGGAAATAGACACGAGTTTATTCCACCATTGTTGTTGGAACCAACTCATGTTCAGCTAACTGCTCGAAGGGCGAGGTGCTTACACTAACAACACGCTCATGAGACACGAAGGTAAATTCAACATCTCCCTATGTTGTTACCATCACTGGCAGAGAATTGATATCTGACAGAGAAAAATGAGTGACTTGAGAGGTTGAAGGTTGATGAGGAGGGACACGGGCATCTACATGAGGAGTGCTAAGTAAGATAAGAAGTGCATTCACCTTCTGCTTAATCATGCTTGTTATCTCATTCCCAATAACTCTGTGATGTCCGTCCAAAGCCCTTTGAATGTATGTGAAATTCTGCAACTCCAGAGTGTTTTTAATATTGTCATAAATTGAAAGGAACTCAAGTCGATTGTGGAGGAATTGATGTGGGAAGAGACCACCAACATGTGCTTGACCCTCCCAGAGGTCATACTTCTAGACTGCAAGAAGGAGTTTATTATTAGGCAGGAAAACACCCTTAACAACTTTATTGGTAATGATCTCCAACAATGAAAGAGATTGTAACATATCTAGAGAATTCAAGAGGAATATTGAAACCAAATGTGAGGGAAATATGAGCCTCCTCGCTTGGGGAAACATGATTTCTTCCCCAATTAAACATTTGATGCTCTTTCGGACCTGATAACTATAAGTGAGGAAAACCTGCCCAAGTTGGTCATCTGAGATATGATCTATGAATGAATGTTCCCATTCTTCCACAGAGATGTTGACTCTGACATTGCACGACATATAATCCATGTGTTCTCTTCTGCAAGTGAGAAAAGTGCTATTACTCTAAATGACCCCTGTGTCGATGGGAAACATTTCACACTTGCATCTGAACCCTACCTAAAGACTGCCCTAATTTGGAATCCTTAATCGACTGCAGAGTCTAAATAGGATGCAAGTAATAAATGCTGAGAACTACTGATTAATGATGATGAATCAACCACATGAATGTTGGAATATAGGTGTAATAAATATCTGCATAGCAGCGTCAATGAAAGCGAAAAAATTGAGTGTGAGATCGATTATTGAAGATTGTGAAGGTCAGAACCATGCCTTCACATGACGCAAAGGTGATGAGTGAGCCAAGGTTTCTATCTCTTAGCTGCCAATTAAAACCAATGGTACCTGCTCGCACATGCAACTGTAGTGAATGTAAGTGAGTAGAGAAAGTTGCATGATTTCCAATCTCTGAAGAATAAATAGGATTCAGGTGGAATATATTATAAATATTGAATCATTAATAGTTTAAAACTCCTTATCCCATACTTGACTCCGCTTTGATGACATCATCTAACTGGGGGAGGATTTGTAATAAAACATGCCATCTTTAGCTAAATCAACCTCTATCCCATCACACCCCAAATTTGCTAGCATGTCTGCTAATTTATTCCCTTCTCTGAGCGTATGTGACAAGTGGACTTTCGCGAATGAATCCAATAGATCCCAAACTTGGGCTAACACATAATAAATGTGCCAATTGAAGGATTTTCTATGTTTACAAGAATTAAGTATAATAGTAGAGTCCCCTTCAACATGAACTTTTGAAAAATCCATCTTCTTAGCAAGTGTCAGACCAAGCAACAATGCTTGGGCTTTCAACATGTTATTGGTTCCTAGGGGAAAGCTTGAGGATTTGAAGGCTTTCAAGTCCCCATGATGATCTCTAATACACACTCCAACCCCTGATTTACTTGGGTTACCTCATGAAGAGTCGTCAAAATTTATTTTTATAAAGTTACATAGAGGAGGATGCCAGACAACATGAGATCTATCAATTTTTAATGGATTGTTAGGTCAAGAGTAGTTAGCAGTGGGAATACAAATCATCTTCTAATTCTTGACTATATATGCATCCCATGAAGTGAAAACTGAACTACAACTCTCTCTATATGCAATTTAACCTTTGCACATATAATTTTATTTATAGACTAAATTATATAATGTGTTAGTGAATTATTATATAGCGTTCTACACTACTTGTTATTGGTATTGATACTATAGTAGTACAATTATTCAAAAAAGTTTAATTTCATATCATACATGATGTTTGTATTAAACACTATTGAATAAGCATATATAGATTGAATTTGATAATATATATAACTATCTGAGATAGATTTTTCTAAATCCTCGAGGACTATCTCAATAGAAGAAGTAATTTTTCTTAAAATTCTTTTGTTCCTCTCCCACCAAATTGACCATAGGACTGTCGTTGGGATAATTTGCCAAATGCAAGAAAAAAGGGAAGATTTGAAAAGGGTTGGCCATGATTGGAACAAATCCCAGATAGAACTTGGCAGGGGCATTGAGAGTTCCAATTTATTCATAATAAAGAGCCAACATTGACAAGAAAAAGAACACTGAAGGAATAAATGATCAACATTTTCAATTTCTTGACCACAAAGGACACACAAAAAAGGTTGAGCAATTTGCAACTTATCAAGTTTGTCACTAGTTAGAATCTTTTTTTGCAAAACCAACCAAGAAAAGCATTTTGTTTTTGGCAGAACTATATTATTCCAACAGAAAGAATATGTGCTCTAAATTTGGTTCTGGTTCACCCTCTATTGAAGAGACTTGTAACCATACTTATTTGAGTAATTACCTTCTTTGGATGGAGCCCAAATGATTTTATCCTCCTTATTTGACAAAAAATCTATTCTCTGGGATAAGCCTTGATGCACTATTCTCTTATGACTGTCATCAACAAGGATCTCTGAGAAATCTTTCAAAATTACTTTCCCTGAATGTATTTTAACACCACTAACATAATCAATTAATTTATCACCCCAAGCACTAATGGCAATTGGAATTACATCCTCCAAATGTTGCAACTGATATAATAGGATATATCCATTCTATGAGTCATTCCAAAAATGTATTGATTCTCCATTATGCACTTGTCAAGAGATAAATGAAGTGAGGTCATCATGAAATTCCACATAATAGACCCTTCCAGAGGGTTAGAGATAGTGAGAATTCTAATGGGGTTAGTTGAGTCCAAGTATTTAGCTTGCTTTATTTGGCACCATTTTGTGTTGAGCTTAGAATATATTTTCCATACCAATTTTCCTCCACAATATTTATTGCGCTTAGTGACATCCTGAAGATCTACCCCTCCCAAATGCTTTTCAATGGCCATGTTACTAAGAGAAACCAAGGGGATCTTCTTCTCTTGAGATAGGTTACATTTCCAAAGGAAGTTCCTAATGATTTTCTCAATCCGAGTGATGATTGATTTAGGAGCTTTAAGAATAGATATGTAATAATTCGGTATAGCAGTTAGGAAAATTTTAATGAGGAAGATGAGACTTGAGAGAGAAAGCCACCATACTTTCCAAGCTGAAATTCTAGCTTTAATCCTTTCAATAACAGTTTTCCAATAGGAAGCCCTGTTTGGCCCCATGAAAAAAGGAATGCCTAAATATGTGCAAGGTAATTCCTCTCTCTTGAATCCCAGGATTTTTGTAAGCTTTCTACTAACAACACTTCTAGTATTAAAGATATATAATTTTGACTTAAGAACATTAATCTTCTAAGCTGAAATTGATGTATAAGATTCCAAAACTTTCTTCATGTGAGTGGCTTCAAAAATAGAGGACTTACCATATAGGAGAGAGTCATCTACAAATAGTGTGTGAGTCACTAGAATATTAGTTCTTGGGATGTGAACACCCTACCAGTTACCCTTTACATTGTTAGATATGATTAATCTGCTAAATGCTCCAACCAAGATGATGAAAAGGAAGGAAGATAAAGGGTCTCCTTGTCTAACTCCTTGAGAAGCTGGAAAGAACCCGGGTGGAACCCTATTAATGATAATCGAGAAGGTTTCTCCTGAAATACATGAATTGACCCATTTGCACCATCTTTCTAAGAAGCCAAAAAATTTTAGTACTTTTGAAAGAAAGGTGCAATCTACCTTGTCATAAGCTTTCATCATTTCAAGCTTAACAATAAAGGAGGAAAACTGAGATGAATGGATTGAGTGAAGAACTTGATGAGCTACTAATGCCCCTTCAACCATTTCTCTACCAGGGACAAAACCTTCTTGTTCCAGAGAGATGATTTTTGGAATTAGATGTTGAAGTATCAGATAGATAGCCTTAGTAAGAGTTTTCTAGATTGTATTACATAATGAAATGGGTTCGAATTCTGCAAATGTTCTTGGCTCCTTAACTTTAGGGATGATTTCTATGTTTGTAACATTAAACATTTTTAAAACTGAAGTACTCCTTCTTGACTCTTCAAGTGCAACCAGTAAATCAAGATTAATAACATCCCAACACTTCTGAAAGAAAAGGGCAGTAAATCCATCAGGTCCCGGAGCTTTATCTAGGGGTAATGAGAAAACCACTTCTTACACTTCTTCTAATGACAATGACTTCATAAGATACTCATTGTCATGCTGAGAAATAGAATGAGGGGTGGCTCCAAGGACATCATGATCATTAATGGTCAAAAGGGGGGGGGGTTTGTAGAGGGTGGAGGAGCTAGGAGGGTTTTGAAAAATTTGAGACCTTCTTCTTGAATATCCTTAGCATTTGACAATGAGTTTCCTATGACAACACCATTAATTGAGAAGATGGAGGCTACTACACTCTTTGCTTTTGCTGAGGCGTGAAAAAACTTGGTATTTCTATCTCTTTTACTGAGCTCCTCCCATTTTGATTGTAATTTTTTTTTGTCTATCATAAATGAGTGCATCCATCCAATGAAGAATAATGTGCTCATGAACTTCAATCAATTTGTTGGAAACTGCTTGTTTCTCAGTGAAAATGTTTTTAACCGTGTGCATATTCCATAGTTTGATTTGGGATTTCACATGTTGAATTTTCTTATAAAACTATAACATTTTAGTACCCCTTTGATAGGGTGCACTTACCCACCATTGGCACAAAAGAGGGAGGAAGTGTAGGTGTTTGAACCACATTCTTTCAAACTTGAAGGATGAACGATGCAAATAGTGAGGTGAAGATGGCGATATAGAACAAGAAATAGAAAAATGATTTGAGCATATAAGAGCTAGAATGTTCATTTCAAACTTGTAATTCTGTAGCATCCACTACTGAGATATGAGAAATCTATCCAATCTCTCAGCTATTTGTGCAAAATTTCTTCTCTTGTTTGTCCAAGTAAAAAGCCCTTTATAAGGGACTATATCATTTTAAGGCATTAACAAGTACATTAAATTCCTCCTATTTTCTCTTGATAAAAAACAAGTACATGAAAATCCCCACCTAGAATAAAATTTTGATTTGCAGACTTGTGTATAAAATTTGTTATGGTATCCCAAAGTTTTTTTTTCATGAGTAGGCATGGGGCCATAAACATTTATCAATTTAAATGAAAGATCAAAGCTCTGTATGTTCATCATTTTCCAATTATTACCTTCATTAACCATTTTTTCTATCAAATTCTTTGGATTCCATAGTACTACAAGGCCTCTTGAAGCACCTATAGATGGAACATGTGTTGCTTTCCATTTTGGCCATTTACCAACTGTTGGATTGAAATGTCTCCAAAGACATTTTTGTTTCTTGTAACATAATTATGTCAAATCCTGATGAATCAAGTTGTTGCTTAACTTGACATCTTTTGTCAGAAGCGTTTATGCCTCTGACATTCCATGAGATGATCTTTATTGGGATCGAGGAGAGCAACATGCCCTCCTTGGCCTCTTAGTCACTGAAAATTTCCCATCTAATGTAGTTTGTATACCCACCTCTATTTCCTCTTTAACTTTCACTGAATTAGGTTTCCTCCCTCTTAGTTTTGGAGATATTGAGACCTACCCCTGACTAGCCAAAGATTGGGAGATGGATAAGAACTATGAAAAATTAAAAGGTAAGTTATGATGCTTATGTGGATAAACTACATAAATACTATCATCATCTTCAAGATCATGAGGGTAAGGAAGATTCTGTGAGTCTCGATTAATGAGAGGGAGAGCATTAAAATGTTGAGAGGCCTTTTTATCTTCTTCGAATAAGAATTTGTTTGCAATGTCATCAAAGAGCTAAGAACCAACAGATTTCAGCAAATCATCAACAACTTGCTCTAGGTTATCTAGTGGTTCAAGAATCTCTGAGTTAGGATGCCATTAAAGTTTACACTGCTGATTGTGAGTTCCCAACATAGATGAAGACATAATGTCAATAGGTTGGTTATTAATGGCTAGCCTCTAAATGAAATCCTCCATATTTGAGAAGGGTAAGGATGAAAAATCAAAACTCCTCTTAAAGAATCTCTGTAGAGGATGTCAGATAGAAACCTCAATCTCTTCCACTTGAGCATTGATTGCTTCACTATTAACATTATCATTTAAAAGTTGAGGTTAAGTGCACCAAGTTGTGGTACAAAAAAGGTGCTACTTTTTATCTTTTCATAAAAATGCATCATTGACATGAAAAGGTCATCCAAACCTACGGGTTGGATGCCCAAGGCAAATCCAACCCAAAGGGTTGGTATTCTCCCAAGCAAACCATTTGGCGAGCGCCAAATATGGTGCTTGCCAAATGCAGACTTTTGAATTTTCACATTTGGCAATCGCCAAATGCAAAATTTTGAATTTTCACATTTGGCGGTTGCCAAATGCAAAATTTTGAATTTTCACATTTGGCGCTCGCCAAATGTTTTGCATTGTCTAATATGAAGGTTTTGTGAGTGTGTAGATTTTCCAGTCTGGGCACAAGTTATATCCACCCACAAAGGAGAATATATACATAAAATATAACATTTAAGTATAGCTCTATAGGACTTATAATGTGGCCACAAAAAGTGATATGGTGGTCTATGACCCCTTAGGACACCATATGACACCTTAGAACATAATATGGTATCAGTGAGGGGTCATATGGTGTCTTATGGGGTCATATGGTATCCTAAGGGTACATAAAATACTATATGACCCTTAAGACACCATATGGTCTTTTTAGGGGTCATATGGTATCCTGAGGGCTCATATGGTGTCCCAAGGGGTTAGAGAACACCATATGACCCCATAGCACACCATATGTTGTCATTAGGGGTCATACGGTGTCCTAATGGGTCATATAACACCAAATGACCCCTTAGGACACCATATGGTGACGTTAGGGGTCATATGGTGTCCTAAGGAGTCATAGAATACCATATAACCCCTTAGGACACCATATGACATGTCCTAAGGGGTCATATGGTGTGTCAAGGAGTCATAGAACACCATATAAACCCTAAGGACACCATATGACCCCTAACAACACCATATGACCCCTTAAGACACCATATGGTGTCGTTAGGGGTCATATGGTGTCCTAAGGGGTCATAGAACACCATATGACCCCTTAGGACATAATATGATCCCTTAGGACACAATATGACCCCTAACGACACCATATCAACCCTAACTACACCATATGACCCTCCAGGACACCACATGGTGGTCTTAGGGGTCATATGGTGTCCTAAGGGGTCATAGAACACAATATGACCCCTTAGGACACCATATGGTGACGTTAGGGGTCATATGGTGTCCTGAGGGGTCATAAAATACCATATGACCCCTTAGGACACCATATGACATGTCCTAAGGAGTCATATGGTGTCTCAAGGGGTCATAGAACAACATATGACCCCTAAGGATACCATATGACTCCTTAGGACACAATATGGTGTCATTAGGGGTCATATGGTTTCCTAAGGTGTCACAAAACACCATATGACCCCTTAGGACATAATATGACCCCTAACGATACTATATGACCCCTCAGGATACCATATGGTGGTCTTATAGTTCATATGGTATCCTAAGAGGTTATAGAATACCATATGACCCCTTAGGATACCATATAACCCCTAAGACCACCATATGGTGTTTCGAGGGCTTATATGGTGTCGTTAGGGATCATATGGTGTCGTTAAGGGTCATTTTATGTCTTAAGGGGTCACATTGTGTCCTAAGGGGTCATATGGTATTCTATGACCCCTTAGGACACCATATGACCCCTAAAAACACAAAATGGTGTCGTAAGGGGTCCTATGGTGTCCTTAGGGGCCATATGGTGTCCTTAGGGGTAATATGGTGTTCTATGACCCCTGAAGACACCATATGACCCCTTTGGACATCTCATATAATTTTGTTAGTGGTCATATGGTGTCCTAAGGGGTCATATGGTATTTTATGACCTATTAGAACACCATATGACCCCTAACGACACCGTATGGTGTCATTACAGGTCATATGGTGTCTTAAGGGATCATACGGTGTCCTAAGGGGTTATATGGTGTTCTATGATCCCTTAGGACACCATATAACCCCTTAGGACACCATATGACCCCTAAGGACACTATATGGTGTCCTAAGGGGTCACATGGTGTTGTTAGGGGTCATATGGTGTCCTAAGTCTATATGACCCTTTAAGACACCATATGACCCCTAACGACACCATATGGTGTCCTAAGGGGTCATCTGATGTCATTAGGGGTCATATGGTGTCCTAAAGAGTCATATGGTATTATATGACCCCTTAGGATACCATATGAACCCTTAGGACACCATATGGTGTTGTGAGGGTTCATATGGTGTCATATGGGGTCATATGGTGACGTATGGGGTCATATGGTGTCCTAAGGGGGCATAGAACACCACATGACCCCTTAAGACACCATATGGTGTTTTAAGGGGTCATATGGTGTCCTAAGGGCTCATATGGTGTCCCAAGGGGTTATAGAACACCATATGATCCCTTATCACACCATATGTTGTCATCAGGTGTCATATGGTGTCCTAAGGGGTCATAGAACACCATATGACCCCTTAAGACACCATATGGTGTTGTTATGGATTATATGGTGTTGTATGGGGTCATATCATGTCCTAAGGGGTCATAGAACACCATATGACCCCTTAGGATACCATATGACCCCTTATGAAATCATACGACCCCTTAGGACACCATATGGTGATGTTAGGGGTCATATGGCATTCGAAGGGGTCATAGAATATCGTATGACCCCTTAGGACACCATATGACCCCTTAGGACACAATATGACATGGCCTAAGGGGTCATAGAACACCATATGACCCTTAAGGACACCATATGACCCCTTTGGACACCATATTGTGTTGTTAGGGGTCATATGGTGTCCTAAGGGGTCATAGAACCCCATATGAACCCTTAGGACACAATATGACCCCTAATGACACCATATGACACCTAACGACACCATATGACACCTAACGACACCATATGACACCTCAGGACACCATATGGTAGTCTTAGGGGTCATATGGTGTCCTAAGGGGTCATAGAACACCATCTGACCCCTTATGACACCATATGACCCCTTAGGACACCATATGACATGTCCTAAGGGGTCATATGGTGTCTCAAGGGGTCATAGAACACCGTATGAAACCTAAGGACACCATATGACCCCTTAGGATACCATATGACCCCTTAGGATACCATATGACTTCTTAGGACACCATATCATGTCGTTAGGGGTCATATGGTGTCCTAAGCAGTCATAGAACACCACATGACCCCTTAGGACACAATATGACCCCTAACAACACCATATGACCCCTAATGACACCATATGACCCATCAGGATACCATATGGTGGTCTTAGGGGTCATATGGCATCCTAAGGGGTCATAGAACACCATATGACTCCTTAGGACACCATATGGTGACGTTAGGGGTCATATGGTGTCCTAAGGGTTCATAGAATACTAGATGACCCCTTAGGACACCATATGACCCCTTAGGACACCATATGACATGTCCTAAGGAGTCATATGGTGTCTCAAGGGGTCATAGAATAGTATATGACCCCTAAGGACACCATATGACCCCTTAGTACACCATATGGTGTCGTTAGGGGTCATAGAACACCATGGACCCCTTAGGACACAATATGACCCCTAACGACACCATATGACCCCTCAGGATACCATATGGTGGTCTTATGTGTCATATGGTATCCTAAGAGGTCATACAACACCATATGACCCCTTAGGACACCATATGACCCCTAAAGACACCATATGGTGTTGTTAGGGGTCATATGGTGTCATTAGGGGTCATATGGTGTCCTAAGGGGTCATATGGCATCCTAATGGGTCACAAAATACCATATGACCCCTTAGAACACCATATGACCCCCAAGACCACCATATGGTGTTCTTAGGGGTCATATGGTGTCACTAGGGGTCATATGGTGTTGTTAGGGGTCATATTGTGTCCTAAGGGGTCATGTTATGTCCTAAGAGGTCATATGGTGTTCTATGACCCCTTAGGACACCATATGACCCCTAAAAACACAATATGGTGTCGTAAGGGATCCTATGGTGTCCTTAGGGGTCATATGGTCTTCTATGACCCGTTAAGACACAATATGACCCCTTCGAACATGTCATATAGTGTCATTAGGGGTCATATGGTATTCTATGACCCATTAGAACACCATATGACCCCTAACAACACCATATGGTGTTGTTACGGGTCATATGGTGTCCTAAGGGATCATAGGTGTCCTAAGGGGTTATATGGTGTTCTATGACCCCTTAGGAAACCATCTAACCCCTTAGGACACCATATGACCCCTAAGGACACTATATGGTATCCTAAGGGGTCACATGGTGTTGTTAGGGTTCATATGGTGTCCTAAGTCCATATGACCCTTTAAGACACTATATGACCCCTAATGACACCATATGGTGCCGTAAGGGGTCATCTGATGTTGTTAGGGGTCATATGGTGTCTGAAGGAGTCATATGGTGTTCTATGACCCCTTAGGACACAATATGGTATCGTGAGGGGTCATATGCTGCCTTATGAGGTCATATGGTGTCCTAAGGGGACATAAAACACCATATGACCTCTTAAGAAAAAAATTGGTGTTTTAAGGGGTCATATGGTGTCCTGAGGGCTCATATGGTTTCCCAAGGGGTTATAGAACACCATATGACCCCTTAGGACACTATATGTTGTCATTAGGGGTCATATAGTATCCTAAGGGGTCATAGACCACCATATGACCCCTTAGGACACCATATGGTTTTTAAAAGGATTATATGGTGTTGGATTGGGTCATATTGTGTCCTAAGGGGTCATAGAACACCATATGACACCTTAGAAAACCATTTGGTGATGTTAGGGGTCATATGGTATCCTCAGGGGTCATAAAATATCATATGACCCCTTAGGGCACCATATGACATGTCCTAAGGGGTCATAGAACACCATATGACCCCTAAGGACACCATATGACCCATGAGAACACCATATGGTGTTGTTAGGGCTCATATGGTGTCTTAAGGGGTCATAGAACACCATATGACCCCTTAGGACACAATATGACCCCTTACGACACCATATGACCCCTAACGATGCCATATGACCCCTAATGACACCATATGAACCCTCAAGACACCATATGGTGGTCTTATGGTTCATATGGTGTCCTAAGGGGTAATAGAACACCATATGACTCCTTAAGACACCATACGGTTATGTTAGGGGTCACATGGTGTCCTAAGGGGTCATAGAATACCATATGACCCCTTAGGACACCATATAACATGTCCTAAGGAGTCATATGGTGTCTCAAGGGGTCACAAAACAACATATGACCCCTAAGGATATCGTATGACCCCTTAGGACACCATATGGTGTCGTTGGGGGTCATATGGTTTCTTAAGGGGTCATAGAACACCATATGACCCCTTAGGACACAATATGACCCCTAACGACACCATATGACCCCTCAGGGTACCATATGGTGGTCTTATGGGTCATATGGTATCCTAAGAGGTCATAGAACACCATATGACCCCTAACAACACATATGGTGTCATTAGGGGTCATATGGTGTCCTAAGGGGTCTTATGGCATCCTAATGGGTCATAGAATAACATATGACCCCTTAGGACACCATATGACCCCTAAGACCACCATATGGTGTTCTTAGGGGTCATATGGTGTCATTAGGGGTCATATTGTGTCCTAAGGGGTCATATTGTGTCCTAAGGGGTCATATGGTGTTCTATGACCACTTAGGACACCATATGACCCCTAAAAACACAATATCATGTCCTAAGGGGTCCTATGGTGTCCTTAGAGGTCATATGGTGTCCTTAGGGCTCATGTGGTGTTCTATGACCCCTCAAGACACCATATGACCCCTTCCGACATGTCATATAGTGTCGTTAGGGGTCATATGGTGTTCTAAGGGGTCATATGGTATTCTATGGCCCATTATAACACCATATGACCCCTAACGACACCATATGGTGTCGTTATGGGTCATATGGTGTCCTAAGGGATCATATAGTGTCCTAAGGGGTTATATGGTGTTCTATGACCCCTTAGGACACCATATGACCCCTAAGGACACTATATGGTGTCCTAAGGGGTCACATGGTGTTGTTAGGGGTCATATGGTGTCCTAAGTCCATATGACCCTTTAAGACACCATATGACCCCTAATGACACCATATGGTGTCCTAAGGGGTCATCTGATGTTGTTAGGGGTCATATGTTGTCCTAAGGAGTCATATGGTGTTCTATGACCCCTTAGGACACTATATGACCCCTTAGGACACCATATGACCCCTTAGGACACCGTATGGTGTTTTAAGGGGTCATATGGTGTCCTGAGGGCTCATATGGTGTCCCAAAGGGTTATAGAACACCATATGACCCCTTAGGACACCATATGGTGTTTTAAAGGGTCATATGGTGTCTTGAGGTCTCATATGGTGTCCCAATGGGTTATAGAACACCATATGACCCCTTAGGACACCATATGTTGTCATTAGGGGTCATAGAATACCATATGACCCATTAGGACACCATATGGTGTTGTTATGGATTATATGGAGTTGTATGGGGTCATATCATGTCCTAAGGGGTCATAGAACACCATGTGACCCCTTAGGACACCATATGACCCCTTAGGATATCATATGACCCCTTAGGACACCATATGGTGATGTTAGGGGTCATATGGTATCCTAAGGGGTCATAGAATATCGTATGAGCCCTTAGGGCACCATATGACATGTCCTAAGGGGTCATAGAACACCATATGGCCCCTAAGGACACCATATGACCCCTTAGGACACCATATGGTGTTGTTAGGGGTCAGATGGTGTCCTAAGTGGTCATAGAACACCATATGACCCCTAATGACACCATATGACCCCTAACGACACCATATGACCCCTCAGGACACCATATGATGGTCTGAGGGGTCATATAACACCATATGACCCCTTATGATACCATATGACATTAGGGGTCATATGGTGTCCTAAGAGGTCATATGGTGTCGTTAGGGGTCATATGCTGCCCTAATGGGTCACAACATGCCTGCACATTTTTCCTTTTCGCTCTTTTGCTATTTCATAGAGCATAACCTTTGAGCAATTTCATCAAATGAAATCACACCAACCGTCCGATCAAATGAAACTTGATTGGTCTTTACACTGACTTAACAGATTTGCCTTAGCACCGGGCCCCACCTCCTTTTCACCATTTCGCGGGCTTTATCCTCTAAGCACTTTTCTCTCGTGAAGCTGCGCTAACCGTTAGATGGAACTTTAACTGCTCGACATTTAACTCTTACCAGGACCATCATCTTCATTAACCGCACCTCTATCTTGACGGCTAACGATCTTTCGCTATTTCGCATAGCTTAAACCACTTTCAACTTTGGGCCATGAAATAATGCAAAGCATTGGATCAAATTGGAGATGACCATCCTTTAAGCGAGACCTTTATGCTTGCTTCACTTACGCCACTCTTTCACTAGTTACTGAATACTACGTGGCACTCAACCATTAGCTTTGGAAAACTCTTCAAGTTTAGTTCAAAGTCAGCCACGTGTCTTTCCCTTATAACTGCCGGTTACACCTTGGCGGGCCCTCAATTTCTTCTGAAACCACAGTCAATTGACAGGTCACTATCTAGCATTACAATTGGATGAACCTTCTCTTCCTTTCACCATTTCACAAAGCATATCCCTTGGTTGGTTCGCAACCACAAAACAACGCGAGCCCTTAGATTGAATCAGAGTTGATCCCATTTCAACTTCATGCTTTATCTATCCTTGGGGCCCCAAAACCTTTTCGCTGTTTCGCTAGTTTTAAAACATGAGCATTTTACCTTTGCGAACTCACGTGGACCACTTGATTTTAACTGACTTGCTCGATGCTTAACAACATAATTGAATTCGGCAGACGTGGGCCCTCTGACTCAACTCCATCCACCTAGCATCTAGTCATTTCCGAACTGACATGTCAACCTTTCATTCACTGAGAGAAAACATCAGATTCCACCTCATCCTTACCACCTGTATCTACCAAGTCACTTCTTATCCCACGACATGACTCACCTCTGGGACCCACCTTTTAATCCTTAGATCTGACTTGCTGACTATTTTGACCTTCTGCCACGTGCCATCATCTTACTCACTATCTCGACCAAGTGGACTGCCTGCTCAGAGCACCACGTCATTTTGCTACTTCGTGAAAGCTAACTATTGAGCATCTTCCTCCTGCGAAGCTGCGCTAACCGTCAGATCAAATGAGACTTGCGCATCTGTTATGTTTTTATTAAAACTCCCTTTTCGTGGGCTGAAAAACCTTTTCTCTACTTCGTAGGGCATAACTCGTGAGCATCTATTAGCCACGAAACAACGTGAACCATCAATCTTTCTTGAACCTGATCACCTTTTAGCCATTTGAAAAGTCTCCACTGTCGGGTCCCACCAAGCATTTTCGCTATTTTGTGAAAGGTATTTCACTCGCTAGTTTCGGCTGCGAACTAATGCCAACCATTAGATCTTGAACAAAATGGAGCCCTTTTAAACCAGACCAAATGTGCACCATTGAACACGCTTTTCCCTTTTGCCATTTCATGAGTCTTAAAACACGTGCAACTTCACCTAACGATATAGCAAAAACCATAGATCCATCTGAGAGCTACGTGCAACTTACTGGGCCCGACAACATTAGGAAGAAAAGACATAAGGCATAAATTTTTATGATTAATCCAACAACTGCCTAGGCAAATGACAAGGGGGAGCACCTCATATGACCCCAAGACCCATTACTTAAGTGGATAAAGTAATGCAAGAATAGAAACTAGAGGGTTTTTGATCAAACATTGAGCGATTTAAAATTGAAACCCTAAACCCTTAAGACCTAACACAAACTTGAAGCAGTTGATAGTGTGTCTGACTCAAAATTTCAAAAACTTAGCCAATTATGGGAAAAGAAAACCCATTTCTTAAATAGTGATAACAATGGCTCTGACTGGGGATGGTTGATTGCAAGGTCAACACAAGAAAATTCAGAAAACTCTGGAGAAACAAACCAAAACACAGACCCAAACAAAACAACAAGAAGGAAACAAAATATATACAAACAAAGGACCTACTATGCATGGACATCAAGAGAAATAATGTTTCAAGAATTGTCCATGCATTGCAAATTCCAGTACTTCATCATTCATATTTTTCATAAAATAAGAATCCTTTCCATTTAGATCACAAACCACAAAAGGGCCAACCCATAATGATTCAAATTTCTTATGTTTTCCCTTGTCCTGTCCTTTTGCATTCCACTGAAGAACAATATCATCAATTTGAAACTTCCTTAATGACGTCCTTTTATCAAAAAGGTATTTGGACTGCAATTGGGTCTTCTGCTTTCTTTTATGAGCTAGAGTTCTGAGCTCTTCCACCTCCACAATTTGGACAATTCTATTTTCCATTGGTTCAGATAGCTCCATATCCTCATTTTGCAAGAATTTATAAACTGGAAGAAGATTATTCACTGGCAATATGACTTGTGTACCATAAACTAGTTCAAAAGGTGACATTCCAATGGCCTTCTTGACTGTTATTCTATCTGCCCACAAAGCTAATTTCAATTTTTGATCCCAAGATCTCTTGTTTTCTTCCAAGATTTTCTTGATGATGTTCAAAAGGCTTTTATTGCTAGATTCTACTTGCCCATTCCCCTGAGGGTGATAGGGTGAAGAGTAAGACACAATTATTCCATTATTGGTAGAAAATCCAACAAACTCTTCTGACCTAAAACTCATGGCATTATCCATTACTAATTTTGCAGGTATCCCAAATCTAGTTATAACATTATCCATCAGGAAATCAATGACAACTTTACTTGTAGCTCTCCTTGTGGGAACAACCTCAATCCATTTAGTAAAATAGTCAGTGGCTACTATGATCCATCTATGACCTCTTCTTGATCTCTCAACAATATCTCCAATAAAATCAATGCCCCACTGGACAAAAGGGGCTTCCACTGTGACAGGATTTAGGGGTAAAGCTCCTTCATACTTCAGCTTGGATGAAAACTTTTGGCATGGGTCACATTTTCAGACATGTGCATGAGCATCTTTGAATAAGGTAGGCCAATAATATCCAGCCTAGATTATCTTACCAGCAGTTGTCTTAGCAGAGTAATGACCCCCACACACTCCATCATGCATTTCACTCAATACCTGTTTAGCTTGGAATTCATCCAAACACATTAGCAATTCTCCATCTCTTTTTCTCCAAAACAGATCACCTTGAATGAGAACATATTTTTGTGACTTGAGTTTTAGAGTTCTTCTCTAATTATGTGTCATTCCTTCTGAGAATGCAAGATCTCTTAAAAATCGGACTATCTCCGAATACCAAGGCTACCTTTCAATACTAGTGACTGAAGTACATTTGACTTCAACATTATGTATTTCAACATTCAGAAGATTAGACTCAGTCATGAGCTTAGCCAGACCTAAACCTCTCACCAATTTGGTGATCTTTATTTCCAAGTCAAATTCTTGGATTTTATTGATCCATCTGCATCTTTTTCCTGTAACTTTAGACTGGGATAGAATATCCTTAACTGCAGCATGTGAGACATAAGCAATGATATTTGCATTTACCAGATATGGCCTAAAAGCCTTGGCAGCTTTAACTAGAACATAAGCCTATTTCTCCATAGTTTCATATTTTAATTCTGCCACTTGCAAAGACTTGCTATAGAAAGCTATGGGATGTTCATATCCCTCATTATCCTTTTGTAACAATACTGTAGCTACTGTATGATATGAAGCAAAAGAGAACAGAGAAAAGGGCTTACTGTAATCAGGAGACTTTAACACTGGTGCTTCCTGAATGGCCTTCTTAATTTCAGCAAAAGCCTCTGAGGCTTCTCGATCCCAACAAAATTTGGTATCCTTCTTGAGCAACTTGACAATGGGCTTCACTATCTCTACAAAGTTTGCAATGAATCTCCTAACAAAATTCACTTTGCCTAGAAAGGATTGAATACCTTTAACATTCTTTGGTTCAGATACTTTGTTTATTGCTTCAATTTTTTCAGGGTCTATCCTTACCCCTTCCTTGGAAACAATTTCCTTCAGTTACCCCAAAATGACATTTCTTGGGATTTAATGACACACCAAATTCCAAGGCTTTATTGAACACCTTTTCCAAATGTCCACAATGATCATCAACCCTTTTGTAGAAACAAATTAGATCATCTTGATAAACCACCATGATGATATTAATGAATTCTTTGAGGGCTACATCCATGGCTCTCTGAAATGTAGCTCCAGCATTTTTCAATCCGAATGGCATTCTTACATAAACATATGTCCGCCATGGAGTAGTGAAAGCAGTTTTAAACTGTTCAGATTCCCTCACTAACACTTGATTGTATCCTGAAAAACCATCCATCATGGATAAAAGATCACAACCTGTTACTCTCTGCAATATAGCTTCCATATTGGGAGAAGAGTAATTGTCCTTTAAAGAAGCAACATTCAAATTCCTAAAATCCACACACAATCTAATGTCCCCATTTTTCTTTCTTACTGGGACTAAATTGGAGACCCATGAAGAATGCCTTATGGGTTTGATAATCCCCCCTTCTCTTAACTTAGTCAACTCTTGCTGCATCTTAGTTTCTAATAGGGGATTAATAGGTCTCTGCTTTTATCTGAAAGGCTTAGCATCTGGAAGTAAATGAACTTCATGCTGAAAAAGATCTTGTCTATACGCCTTTAGGTCTTCATAAGACCAAGCAAAAACATGTTTATATTTCTTCAATAAATTAATAAGATTAGTCCTGACATGAGGGGGTAATTTCTTCCCAATGTATACTAACATAGGGGATGATTCAGTCCTCAGGTTTACCTATTCTAATTCTTCCAACTTGGTGGTAGACTTCTAATGTAAATGACTATCATTGTAACTGAACATGCTTTCCAGCTCTACCAGCCCTTTAGGTATCTCATTGGTTTCCAACTGGACCAAGTCATTTCCAAACACCCTTTCCTTATTGTCAACCACCTCCACCAGTGCATTGCAATCAATCTTTTGTCCATCATAATCATCAACACATTGGATGAACCTAAGAATATCTTCATCATCAACAAAAACTTGCCAATTGTACACATTATCAGGGATAGCAGGCCTAGATTTTATTTCTATAGTGGAAAAACCGGTTAGTGTTGCATCATCATTTTTCAAAGCATTAGCTAGGAAACCTACCATAATATTCTTTGATCGCTCTATCCAATTAATAGAAAATGCACTAAAATGCTCAATAACATTCCAAACTATGTGTTTATATCTCTTTAATCTATCATTCTTGGATGCATATTTGGATCTTACCTGAGAGACAACCAATTTTGAATCCCCTAACATTGTCAACAGCTATATTCCATGTTTATTTGCAACCTCAAGCCCCAACAATAAAGCTTCATACTCTGTAGTATTATTTGTGCACCGGAAAGCCAATAAGAAAGAATATTTAAAAGTTATACCTGATAGGGATACAAAAAGAACCCTTGCTCCATATCCTTCTTTGGAGCAAGCTCCATGAAAATACATCTGCCATAAATCATATTGTTGTGATTCTAATTCGACCATAATGGGGTCAGTATTCTTCAATTGAGGCAAAATTGGTTGAAGTCTAAAATTATCAAGATCTACATCAATCATACAATTGAGCATATTAGGGTCTACATTTTCAATTACCCTAGGAGCATGTGGCTCTTTGTACAACTTGACCTAATTTCCATTGATTGGAATGGTGGCATAAGATAAATCTAGTTGAACATTTCCTCCTACTGCTGCTGCCCATTGCCTGGACAGTAACATACTGTAATGGGGCTTGGTATCAGTAACAATAACATTCATTTTATAAGTTGCCTCAGGGAATGTTGCTATTTTTACTTCAACATCTTTCATTATACCTATCACAGGTACTTCCTTGTTATCCACAACATAGCATTTTCCATATACAGTGGTTACTGACAATCCTAATTCTTTCATAACACCATAGGGCATAACATTAGCAACAACTCCTGAATCTGTCATGCAGTTTTTTCTCAACTGGTTGTTTACTAATAAGGTAACATAGAAAGGATCTACTTGTGAAGGCTCTTGAGTGATAGTGGTTCCAACATAAACCTCTAGGGTTTGGAGTTCCTGATCCTTTCCATTTTTAGCTGAACCGGTGGGTAGGACTGTGTCATTGTCAGATATATTAGAAAACAAAGACAAAGTTGCATCCCTATGTTCTTTTATTTTCATCAATTCTACTAATGGGACAGTAACCTTCATTTGAGTAAGAGCTTGAGCCATGTCAAATGTAGAACTATTGCTTATTTCAGTATTAGCTCTAACTCTTTCTGCCTTGAATTGACTTGCCCTTTTTGCTATGGCAGCTCCTTGTATATCACTGGTATTTTTATCATCTATACTCTTGGGTACATCTTTAACCTGTTCCTTCTTTTCTTGACCAATTTTAGGAACAGTAGTAGCACTACTTGCTGCCCCCTTTTGATTAATCTCTTTTATGAACATGGAACCGGGTTCACCTTGATAATTGTGTTTTGCTTTGGCAATGGTAGCTTTAGTGAGACTTTTAACTTCTTCCTCACTAGGCCTTATAAGATGAACTTCTTCATCCTCAATTGTTACCACATTCAATGTAGGATGCCAATCCAAGGTTAGTTGTCCTTGAACAAACCTTTCATTATCTAGCACATCATTGTATTCACTTTTTATAGATTCCTCATCACTTTCTATAATAGTCTCAAACATGTTAATGTCAGGCTCAGCTTCTTGTCTCATGGATTCTTCAAGAGCCTGAGCCACTACACACTGATGAGGAGAATGTGGTCCATCATAAGCAATACACTAGGGAGTATTTTCTATATTATGGACATTTTTCCATTTTAAGGGATCTGGAGTGTCTTGGTTTTGAGCAATTTTGGGCTTCTCATTTTAGGGTTTTCCATCTTTCCAGTTGGTATTATAAGGCATATCATGCAGTCTAGGGGGTCTATCTTGCCAGTTATAATGAGGCTTGTCATTTTTGTTTACCTTGGCAGTTAGATCCTTCATTGTAATAACCAACTTCTCTATCTTGTCTTCCTCCTTAGCAACTTTTTTAGGTTGCTGTTTTGTTTCTTGCCATAATCTACCATCTGTTCTCCTTCCTAACTTCCCGGATGCTTTTCTATTGCTTTCTACATTAATGACAATTCTAAATGCATCCCTCAAGTTATGTGGATTCTTATCCCTCAAGATATAGGCCATCTTAGAATCAAATGCATTGTAGTAGGTATTCAGACACATGTTATCATCTAATCTAATCACTTGATACAATCTATGCATGGCCTTTTGGAATCTAGTATTAAAATCAGTGACCATTTCATTGTTAGACTTTATGATGTTATTAAATTCATTGAGCATAAAGCTCACATTTGTTTTATCGCCATATTGCTCTTGAAAATAATTTTTAAAATCTTCCCATGACCCAATGCTATTAACTGGAAGACCTCTGTACCAATCTCTTCCATCATCAACCAGGGACTGAACAAACAATTTCATGATGACATCTTCATCCACTATCTCATAATCATTTATTAGGTCCCCAAAAGATTTTAGATGTTCCTCAGCACTAATTACATTGTTTCTAACAAATTTATGGAGTCTATCCCTTAACTCAGTAGGAACATAGTTGGGATATCCTGGGATCCCATCAAAGAACAATTGTCTATATTGCTCTACATTAATAGGTCTCCTTTGAAAAGGGGTAATAACATTATTGTTTCCCATAGTCATTTTAACTTTTGGAATTGGAGACTAAGATATTTGGCTATGTTGACTGTTCATAAGGATTTGACTCACTGATGCTATATTAGCAAGCACCGTAGGTTGAATTTTAACTAGGGGAAGGGAAATTTGCTGAGGATCAGGCTTACTAAGGTCTTCTGATGGAAACATGATAGGGGGAGCTTTTAGATAACTAATTTTTCTTTTGACTTCCTGATTGGCTGCTTCCAACTCAGCTTTCTCTAACTCCATTTGTAAATCCTCCTTTTCTTTCCTCATTCTTTCCATTTCTCTCTCATGTGCTAACAACCTATGAGAAATCTCTTCTGCATTTTTAGATCCAATTCCATCATCCACACATTTCTACTTTCCTTTATCCACATTAGTCCTAGGAAGCTGAGAGTCACTAAATACTTCCCTGTTTGGTTGGACTATTTACCTATATGCTTGCTTGGCATTGGGGATCAGAATTTCTCTGATCACAGGGCCTTCCTCATCACTCTTTTCTTTTTCCTTAGCTAGCACTTCAAGATCAGCTATTTGTCTAAGAAGCCTATCTCTCTCCACTAATTTAGCTTTGACTTCCTTCTCCTTATTTCCTTCCTTTTGGGCTCTTAGGGAGATTAAATGGTGAACTCTCCTATTCAAATCTTCAATCTCTTGGGACACTTTATCTTCATCGGGGAAATTTTCCTCAGAATCAGATATATTGACTTGATCTATGTCAATCAAACTAATGTTTCCATCGATTGTTCTAGGCACAGAGTGTCTAATTGCATTTGAAATGGTCCTATCTCTTGCAGAGACACTAACATGGGATAAATCTTGATTTAAAGCATGTGCATTATCAATATTTCCAAACAATCCAGAATGGAAACCTAATATATCATGTTCAAAATCTCTGGAAGAAGAACTAGACTTTGCATAAACAAGTCGATCAGGCATCTTACCGATATTATTATTCTTTTGTACCCAAGCAGCATTTGATGGTTCATGTAGCACTGATCTCTTCTGACCTCTTCGTGACTGCTCTGGCAAAGCTTCTTGCAAAGTTTCACGAGGGTGCTTCTTCATGAATGATCTAGTGTTTTTTCCTCCTTGCATTATGCTTGTCTTCCTTTCTTATTGTACTTCACAAGGACTGGTTCCAAGATAATAGAGTCGCCACCCCCTTCTATGGGATTTATGAAAACAAGCTTAGAATGAAATGCTACAATTCCACAAACACAATGATTTTCTTCATAAATTTAAGCACAAAATATGCTTCTGGATTCTTATTGTGACTCTCCCTAGCAGAGTCGCCACTTTTGTTGTCTTCAAAATCTGATTCACTTCAACATCCTTATAATAATATGATAACTCTATGTAGAAGAGATATTAAAGAGAAGGAAACTTCCAGGACAACATATGGCAAGGTTTGATTTAACCTTCTACACTTCAGACCTATTCTAAGTCCAGGCGGGTATACCTTTGTGAACTAAATTCACACTTTTAAAAGATAAATCCACAACAAACCAGTCCAGAAAACCAGTGGATCTAATCACCCTAAAACTTACTGAAACAAATGAATGAAAATTATACTCATATTCAGTATTTGACCTACAAAATATGTAATAGACAACCCCGATCTATACTAGTGCCTTATCCAAGGTCACAGAGTCATCTAAGTTGAAACAATACTCTCACAATCAAATATCTATACATATCCCATTAGTTTGGCTTTTGTAGATCCCTATATATGTCTGGCACACATAAGAATTTATTTATACCAAACTAAACTGTGCTAATCAAGATTCAAAATATCTCACAAGGAATTCACTGGTAGAAGTGATTCCTACATATTTAATTCCCCTCCCGAAGAGAAAAGCTAAGAAACATATCTACTGAAAGTTACCTTACAACCCCTATTCAAACAAAATAACCCTAGATTATTTAGAATAAAACAGTAATCACTTGCAAACACATTCAAAGACTACACAAAGTTTTTACTCAAAACCAATGGTCTGTATATTGATATTTTCTTCAAAAAATTTGGAAAAGCTCAGATAAATTTCTGCAGCGTTTTCTTACAATTCTTTGCGATCCTTTTTCTACTAGTCCTGGTATTCATTTATAACAATATGGATGCACATAGCTTCGGACTTTCCTAGGAGAATTTGTTACAATCATTTCTTCTCAAGAAAAAGTTACAAAAAACTTTTACAAAAATGGTTACAAGTCTTTTTCAACCTCCACAGCTTCTTCTCCTTGTTGTCCTGTTGCAACCTCTTCTAACTGTTCTACATCCTAAATGGCATATTTTCTTGTCCACTCATTGTATACATCATTAGTTGGCCACGTGAAGTTAATCATTTTGGCTTTTGCCTTGGTTAAACTTTTCCATTAATTCCTCATCTTGTTGACCTCTGAATTGAGAAAACCATAATGAGATTTGATTCTCTCTATCTCCTGAATTGTTACAACAAAAAAGGAAGCATCATCTAAGTCAACAATTCCTTTTATTCTAACTGAAAATTTGGCCTCTAATTCCTTAAGCCACACTTGTTTGTCCTTCAATTGATTTGGGCTAACAAAAACTCCTGGGAGCAATTCAAAAACCTAATCAGTGTACTCCTTCTTGTACTAATTGATCTTCCTGTCAGCATTGTCCACCCCTTCTACCAATTTTACTAGGTCCTTGGTGGTGTCACAAGTGGATTTGATAATAGGATCTTCCCCTGCTTCATCATAGGATGCACAAATAAGCTCCAAATCCTGCTCTCTAGGCTTCCACTTGTCAAAAACAGGCAATAAAACAGCCTTATCTCCATTAAGCTCATTCCACATATTTAAAATCTTGCTTATGTTGTTATACAATAGTGAGGCCCCCATGGTGTCAGCAAAACTTGAAATTGTAACCCTCACTCTTTCTTCATACTTCTTTGCATACAGGGCTTGAGCCTGTTTTAAATTCTCCAATTCTTGGGGAGTGATCTCAACCATTTGAGAACTAGAAGGTGCTGGTGATGGTGGTGCTGGTGATGGTGGGAACTCAATAATGGGGCTAGTAGGTGGAGGTCTTGCAGGAGAAGAGGAGATCATTAGTGTTGAAGACTCACCTTGATGGTACTGTCCTATCAACTAGCTTTGCAGCTTAGCAATGATGCTATCTTTACCCCTTACCTCTTCCTTAGCACTATTGTAAGCTTTCAAAATTGTCTCCAACTTAACTTAGAGGTTTGCCTTTTCCTTAGCCTCCCTTTCTGCTATTGCAACACTAAACTTTTCAGTCTCTAGCATAGTGCTAGCAGCTTCCACCACCCCTGTGTTTTGCACTCTTTTCACTATCATTCCACCAAGGTAACTTGACCCTGGGGTGTCCTTATTTCTCCTATTTTCATCTCTTTTGAGAAACCACATGACCAGTGCAACATTGTCTTTGCTAAAAGTGACTCCTTCCATGGGTTTGGTTTCTTTTCTCACTGCATCCAATACCAAGGCATCTGCTATGTCCCACTCAGTGAGAATGAGTACTCCATCTTGTGCCACCATATCTCTTCCTTGCTCAGGAGTGATGGTCTTAAACTCATCTATCATTTCTTGCTTTATTTCCTCCTCAACCACAACTGGATCTTTATGAGGCTACTCAACTTTTCTCTTTTCACACCTTGCATTGTATTTATCAATGTTCTGCTTCCACACAAATTGCATGAATGCTCCTAATGTAATAAAGTTGTTGTCAGCCAAGAAGTCCTCACTGGCCTGCTTGATCTTAGGATCCCACTCCTGGCCCTTGAACTCATTGGTAGTGATGTTCATCTCAGCAGCAAGGGGCTCTTCTGGTATTCCCTCTTCTACTTCATCATATGTGTAAGCTATTTCTCCTAGACTGCCTAACTATATCAGTTGCTCAGCTGTTGCATGTTCATCTCCTATATGAATAGGGGATTGAGATGGAGAGTACAAAGGTTCATCAAATTGTATTTCTTTTCCTACTCTCTACTTCTTTGGGCTATCTTGGATGTCAATGACATCTTGTATCTTCCTCTTTCCTTTAGAGGTAGAGGGCTCCCCTATTGTAGGCATTAACACACTGTAATTAGACTTCTTGTGCAACATGTAGTCACCAAGAGGGATTGCTCTGGCATATGCAGACCTACTTAGAACCATTCTTACCTTTTCAGGGTTGTTTTAAATTACAACCTCCCTCTTTTCTTTCAAAGTCTGCATTACATCCTCAAAACAAAGAATTAGGAACTTTATTTTCTCCTCAAAAGGGTGAAAGCTAGACCATGGGTCATAGCTAGTATCAAACTGATGTTCAAAGTCTAAGGCCTTTTTATAAGCCACCCACTTTTACTTTCTCAGCTCTTGCTCATCTAGATCAAACTCATTTCTAATGAGGTCTTCAGGAAACTGAAATTGATGGGGTCTACCTCTACATATTGCCCTCTTTCTAAACATGCCATTGAAGAAATCTTTAGGATCGACACACCTGGATACTGTAGTTGACAAATGATAAGGTTGAAGAAAACCTTCAAAATAGTTCCAACCTCCCTTGGTTATTACAAATTGGTGGGCTATAGTAACTGTAGGGAAAATAGTCCCTTTACCCTTGCCTGTTAGCTCTGCCTCTTGCACACTACCAATTTGTTTGAGGACTTCTGCAATTCCCACTTTGAGAGGGACCTAATAGGGCATTAAAAATGGAGTGCCTCTAAAACCAAATACTTTGAAAACTGTGGAGACAGGGTATAAGTAAATATCACCCCAATTATGGACAATTTTTATATTTTCTGCAAATTCTTTTGGTCTAATAAATTCCAAAAGAACCTTGGGGACTCTTGGATTTTCTGAACAGAGGAGATTCCTAATCTTTGATGCAAAAAATTTATCAAACTTTAAGAAACTAGCATCATTTCTGTCCCATGACAGCACTGTACTCCATAATTGCACTGGCATCTTTTCTCCATCTTTCTCTTTTACAAGATCCATTCCATTTGCAAAATAATCACCACCCTTGAATAAAAATAGATGCATGGGGAGGGAATACCATCCAAAAGGCCTATCCACTCTCCCATTCTTTATTCTTATCAATCCTTCATGGATAGCATCAGTGATAAAGGAAGCATAATTAAAGGTTACTGCAAGAGAAGGATTCAAAATCTGAGCAATCATTAGCATGTAATGAGTGGGCATATTTGCCTCAGCATCCTCTCCTAAAATCTGGTAAAGTGACCAATACAATCCCTGAGCCCTAAGGGTGAACAGATTCAATGAGAAGGGCTCTTTAGTGTTGGGTCCTACAACTGTCAACCCACCTATCTTCACAAAGAATTCTTTAAGAGGCCCATTTCTAAGGTGGTTCCTCTGCACAATGTATACCTGAGCTAATAATTTGAAATTAATAGGTTCTAGAAAATTAGTAAACTCATTAAGCCCAAAAGCATTTCTGAACTCCTCATTATGGATTTCAATGAGGGCTTTCCCATTTATATCCCTAATGCTCCTTGTGACTAGATCATAATTATGTGCAATCTGAGTTAGGAGATCCATATCCATGAATACTCCTGGAACTACCAATTTTTCCACATCTAACTCCCATATGCTATTCATTGGGGCTGGGGAATTTCTCATGTCAAATCCAACTTTGAACAAACCCAACCTAGACAACCCAACTTGTGGGTCTCTCAACCAGTTACCCTTATCATATAACCCCTCTCCTATTTTCAAGCGAGGAGCTCTTCGCACTAGTTCTTTCACCTTTGATGCCAGATTAGTTGACAATGTCAACTGTTCAAGAAAATCATCACAAATGGCCCTTTCCTGGTAATTAACCTTTCCTGAGAATTCTCTCTTAGGTGCCATCTTGAAATATGCAAGCAATTTAACTATTACCCCCAACTGGTTCTGTGACAAATCAAGACCTCAATTAAAACACACTACTAAGAAATTTCCAAACAAGAGTACAAGAAAACCTGTTTTTAGCTTGAAGAAGTCCGCTCTGCAACTGAATAAGTTTGCTCTATATCTAAAGAAAATAGCTTTGCAACAATTCTTTAGAATGATATTTTCATTCGATTGATATGAGATCATATATGGTACTCAGGCTCTTAACTACAACATTGATACCGCATGCTTCAACAGTCCCTTCAGAATTGAATTCATCAGAGAATTCAAAATTTTTGCTCCAATGGGTCACAACATGCCTGTACATTTTTCCTTTTCGCTCTTTCGCTATTTCAGAGAGCATAACCTTCGAGCAATTTCGTCAAAAAAAATCACGCCAACCATCCGATCAAATGAAACTTGATCAGTATTTACACTGACTTAATAGGTTTGCCTTAGCACCCAACCCTACCTCCTTTTTGCCATTTCGCAGGCTTTATCCTCCAAGCACTTTTCTCTCGCGAAGCTGCGCTAACTGTCAGATGGAACTTTAACTGCTCGGCGTTTAGCTCTTACCGGGACCGTCAGCTTCTTCATTAACTGCACCTCTATCTTGACAGCTAACGGTCTTTCGCTATTTCGCATAGCTTAAACCGCTTTCAACTTTGGGCCACGAAACAAACCGAAGCATTGGATCAAATCAGAGATGACCATCCTTTAAGTGAGACCTTTATGCTTGCTTCACTTACACCACTCTTTCACTGGTTACCAAATACCACGTGGCACTCAACCATTAGCTTTGGAAAACTCTTCGAGTTTCGTTCAAAGTCAGCCATGTGTATTTCCCTTATAACCGTCGGTTACACCTTGGTGGGCCCTCAATTTATTCTAAAACCACATGTCAATCGACACGTCACTATCTAGCATTACACCTGGATGAACCTTCTCTTCCTTTCACCATTTCGTGAAGCATATCCCTCGGTTGGTTTGCAGCCACGAAACAACGCGAGCCCTTAGATTAAATCAGAGTTGATCCCATTTTAACTTCATGCTTTATCTGTCCTTGGGGCCCCAAAACCTTTTCGCTATTTTGCTGGTTTTAAAACACGAGCATTTTACCTTTGCGAACTCACATGGACCACTTGATTTTAACTGACTTGCTCGTGTAGCTAGGAAATCGGAAATCATCACAAGCAATTCAAAATACTAATCTAGCTCAATCACGAAAGCTCAAATGCAATGATCAATCCTAAAAACACTCAATAAAGACATGAAAACAAGACATCAATTCAAGATTGAAAACTAAGCAAACCAAATGCAGACTTGGATGTCTCCTTCATGTGGCTCCATTGTCCTTCTTTCTCCTTCAAATAGATTTGTTTGTGGCTCTCACCTACTAGTGCATAAGCATGATGTGAAAGCAAGTAGACAAGATTGTAGTGCAAGAATACTCGAAGCGTGATTGATTCAACCAGGTGGTAGTCTTGATTGAAGAAATTCATCGAATTTATAGATAAATTGGAGAAAAGACAAGATTAGCATGAAATTGATATTAGAGGCAATTGATTTCAAAATGGCAAAATTGAGTTGAAGGAAGAAGGTTATGACACCTTCTATGCCATGAATTATGACATATTGCCAATGCAAAGGTTAGAGGACTAGAAGCTTATGACATCTTGCTATGCCAAAAGTATGACGCATGAGAAATTCATGCTTCCACCGAAGCACAAAAATAGGGAGAGACTAGAGAGAAATTAATTAGGTGGAAATTGAATTTGACAAATTAGAAAAATTAGAAAATGAAGAAATTAGGAATTTAGTGAATTAATTAATAATTTCCCATTCATTAATTAATTCACAAAGACGGAAATTAGAAATTAATGAAAAATTAGGAAATTAGGTAAATCAATTAATAATTTGTCATTTATTAACTAATTCACAAAAAGAGGAATAATTAGTTAGCCAATTAAATTAAACATTTAATTGTGACACGAAGACTTAGGATAAATAAATAAATTATTTAACCTAGATGGAGAAAATGGAGAGAAAATGACAAACAAGGTTAAAGGAATGCAAGGACAACAATTAGGTCTTGATATAAAATTGATTTGATGTTGATTGGACCATGATTTTGAATTGATTTGATTGATAAACAATTGAGATTGATTGACAAATTGACCAATATTGATAAAGAGACCAAATTGATATGCACCAATTGACATGATTGAAGAGGACAAGGATTGATGACAAATCGATCACAAAATTGACGAGATTGACAAGGACGAGGATCGATGACAAATCGATCTCAAAACGACAAGATTGATAAGAGGACAAAACCCTAATTCAAAAGAGATAAAAATGAGGATGCAGAAGAAGGACTCGATGCTCGCAAATGACAAAGACCAAGTACGCAACATAGAAGAAATGTTAATGCGACACAAAAACCCTAAAATAAGGCAATGCACCAATGTTAAAGTATGACTCCACAAGCGTTGACCATTTTTAGGTGTCTACATTTTGCCCCTCTTTGAGACAATGCGATTTTAAGCGTTGTTTCAAAGAACAATAATGAAAATGCCCTAGACAATCACAATGACATATAGATGCCCCCTCGAGCAAAAGACCATGACCAGCATAAGATGGAGAGAGTGCACGTCCATCTATGCACTTACAAAGATCTATAAATGAGGCAAAGAGAGTGAAAATTTCTCATTTGCACTAGCCCAAGAAGAAGATTTGTTGCTCTGGAAACAGACACTTGCAGAGAGATGGCGAACATTCCAATGGAAGATCACCTCGGAGAATGTGTACGCACCTATAGATGATAGGACGATGCGGGAGCAGTGGTATGTATCTCAAAAACCCATATTTTCAATTTGAGGAATTTGACTTGTTTGCAGGACATTGCGGGGCCCACAGGGAATGCAGAAACTGACTTCTGTGCTTGTGTAGGGCGAATCCTGCGCTTGTGTAGGGTCTTCTATGCTTGTGTAGGGGACATAAGCATAGGTTGTGTTACACAGGCGTAGGAGTGAGCACACAGGCGTAGTTGTGCATTCGCAACCCTAATTTGGTCAAAATTGGCATGCGAATGATCTCAAAAAGGGGGGATAAGAATAGGATAGGTCAAAATAGATGAAAAACACCCTGATTTAGACATGAAATGAGGAAATGCAACCCATAGGAGCAAACCCTTAAACTGACAAAATGTGCCCCAATTGTGATGCAGAGTTGACAGTATCTATTGATCACACGGGAGAACCGACCTGACTGCTTCATGTTACGACATAGACTCAGAAGCACAGATAGAGATACATTAGCAGGACTTGGGATAGGAGGGACATCATCCTTGAGACATGGTAGGGATGAGGAGGATAGAGGGAGCACCCAGTGACAGAGGCATGTGCTCCTTATGACAGATAGTGGACATTATGTAGTGTGATATTATATAGTCAGCCTGCGGGCCATACTTAGGATAGACAATCCAATTTTGTACTCCGATATTATTTGGATATATGATATGATATGCATTGATATGATGGGATGCAATGTGTTATGACTTATAATTATTTTCCATGTATGGATGGCGTATGCACTGTTTATTGTGGAACATGTATGGATACATTTTTTTTTATGTGTTTTTGATGCATTTATAATATGAAATGGATAAAATGCTTGATGTGATGTTTGATATAATGAAAATGTACTAACCAAATGGATGCAGGGTACAACATATGTGTGGAGATCGGAGAACTAGACTGAACTGACTATCCAAACTAACGAAAGAAATGTTAGTAAGAAGAAAATGAGACAGAGGACAGTTAGAGATGAAGAAAAATTTGCTTTTAGTAATGCACTTTGTAGGTGAGAACCTTTATTTTAATGTAGCAAAATGGATGCGTAGCATCATGGCATTGAAGGCCAGAGCTAAAATGCAACCCTTTTTTGCAAAAGACAAACACATCACAGACAAACAACAATCACAACCAAAAAAGAAAAGGACCATGAACCATCCCGGTCACTCTAAATCACTCAGTGACATCATTGAGCAACATAGGAACATGACCGAAGCCAAAGATAAGATACACAAATTCCAACAAATCAAACAAACATCTTGATCTTCATTGTCAAAAGTTGAAAGTGCTGATAGGACGATCATGTTGTCTAGTTTCAGGACATGTAGTACCCCGTCTAAGATAGGACACAGTCTGATTTCGAGTATACCACACCCTGTATAAGACCCATGATAGTAGAGACAAGGACAAATGATATTGAGGTTGATTGATATGACAATTTTGATCAGGTTGAATGTCTGGTTTGATTGAAAAGTTCATCTGTTAATGTGTGATTTCATTAAAGCACAATGTGTGATTGCATGTCATTGGAGGGATGCTCAGTGATTTGTCTTATGCACAAAAGGGATAAAAATGCTTGTTTTTGGATTTGCGTTTTGAGATTTTACAATTTTTTTTTTGTGTTCATTTTTTCAGGACTGTATTTGATGTTTAGGGATTTTTTTTCAAGACATTTTTTTTTTATTTTTAGAGATTTTTTTCAGGACATTTTTCAATTTTTTTGAATTATTTCAGGACATTTTTCAATTTTTATGATTTATTTCAGGACATTTTTCAATTTTTATGTTTTATTTCAGGACATTTTTCAATTTTTATGATTTATTCAGGGCATTTTTCAATTTTTAGAGATTTTTTTATGATTTTTGCCCCCAGTGTCTAGCAAGGCAAGGAACATGATAGGTGAATAAATAGGCTTTCTGAAATGATGGTGGATAGAGGGAAGACAAAGGCCTTTTATTATGGAGACAATACAGATGCAATTTTCAAGGGCTATGGCATCATGGGACAAAAGACTAGATATGACAATGTAAAGCAGGAACATGGCATGAGGGACATGTCAAGAGGTGTTTGAAACCATGTTTAAATTTTGCGTCCTTATGTCAGATCAAGATCAAGGAATGAAAAAGAGTGTATGGATAGTGATAAGATATGGATAGTGATAAGATATGGATAGGATAAGCAAGACCAAGAATGGATAAGGGATATGGACTGAAGGTCGGGATAGGCTAAGGGATAGTGGCAGAAGCTAGGGAATATGGATAAAAAGTTATAATAAGCAAATGGATAAATACCAAAAGCTATGATAGACTAAAAGCTGCAAGCAAGATGCATGATGCTCATGATGATCATCAGCCTTGTCAAGATCAAAGGTGGAAAGAGGAAATGGACATGATGGACTATAGGATAATGGAGGGTAATGACAGGGGTTCGATAGGATAATGAAGGGCAATAGGATATGAAGGAGGAAACCTACCCCCAAGTGTGGTATGCAAGAAGTTCATAGATTATGCATGATGCTTGTTTACCAGGTTTTCATCATGGTACTTGCCCAAGGCGCCTGTTTGCCAGGTTTTCACCAGTGGACGAATTATTTTTTTGCGTTACATTTTTTTTTCTTTTTTTGTCTTTTTTTTTTCACTTTTTTTTTTTTTTTTTTTTTGTATTTTGACTTTTTCAATAGAAGATGGACACATGATAGGGGATGGAAGAAGGACTCAAACATCTTTTTTGTTTGGATAGTAGCCTTAAAAAAAATGGACCATGACCTTTAAAAATTATGCTCAAAGACGTTGGTAGGATAAGGACATGGAAAATGAGATGAAACTAAGGCTAGGATTTATGCAAAGGATGGGATCAAAGGGATCGAAGGATGGAAAATATGCATTGGATAATGGATAGGGTATTGGAAGAATTGGGCATGATCGGATGGAAATAAAGGCAAGATCGACATTGGCACACACTTTGAGGGGTGATGGACTGATGGAGGAAAAATGTATTTTGGATATTGAGATTTTGAGGAAGGAAAGGCTATGGATTTTGGGACATAAGGGCCCAAAACGGATGAAGAAGGTGGTGGAGAAATAGACTTGGAAGGTTTGGTTGGAGGAATAGCAATTTTAGATGTCAATTTTGATGTTTCTTTAGGCTTTTGTGCTTCAAGGAGTCGCTTAGGGATCCACATGGTTTTTGATTTTTCATGCTTTTGTGGTTCCTTGGAGTGCATTGCTTGCATAAGGGATTTAGGAACCCATATATATTTTGAATTTGCTTTATTTTTCTCAGTGGCCCTTTGTGGCCTTTTGGATATTTCTTTTTCTTTATAGATCATATTGTTCTTTGTTTTGACATGTCGATTATATTGGACATGTTGATCCTTGAATACATGTGGATTGCTAGACTTATGACATTTACACTTGGCATCCAAATTTCTTGGAGGGGGAAAGGAATGCATGGATGGATATGAATGAAGTGGACTTCTTTTGGATGACTGGAATTTACTCAAGGATGTGTGCCTTTGCTGACCTTGCATAAAGGATGAAGGGATATAAGGACCTAAGATGGATGGAAGATATGAAGGGGAAGGTGTATGTTTTGATTTTGATGGAGGGATACCAACATCTTGAGAGTGAGTTGTGTAGACATAAACCTTAAGATCTTCTTTGATATGGAGGGGTTCTTGCTTATGAAGATCTACTCCTTTGCCTTTATGAATATCTTGACTTGTAGGATACTCTTTTCTTTGGGAAGAAGACGCGAGTCCATTATGAGGTGGATATGATATGAGAGAAATAATGAGATCTTGAAGTGGATCGGATTTCACCAAAGTGGAAGAACCCATTGTGCATGTCGAGGGTTCATGAACATCTTGCACTGACATGTTAGAATCATGAGGGGGATTAGGATCATGAGGGGGACTAGGATTGTGTAGTGGACATGGTTCAATGACAAGTTCTTCAAGAGATGGAATGGGAGAAATAATGGGATCATCAAAAGAAATACGATCTTGGAGTGTATATGGAGCATTAAGACAAGGAGATGGAGGAACAAAAGGATCTTGTGGTGGATTTGAAGGAATGATAGGGTCTTGTGTTGGAAATGAATTTGGAAGGATACTTTGATCTTGACAAGGAGGAAGATCATTGGATTCCTCTTTAAAGGTGCTTTTCTCTTGACTTTAAATGGAATCATCAGAAAAGATGGAAGGGATATCTTGATCTTTCTTAGCAAGTGGAATGTCAATGGGATTTGAAAGGATATTGTGTTCTTGGAATGGAAGGGGATCATTTGGGATTGGATGAACTGGGATATCTTGATCTTGCCCGAGGAATGGAGTGTCAATAGGACTTTGGATAGGATGGACAAGAATAGGGGAATCATCATGAGTTTCTCAGAAGATGAGATCCTGGTCAACAATTAGATGGGATAATAAGGTTTTGGGATCTTGATCTTGATCTATTTTAACACGCGTTTCTTTATGCTCTAAATTATCCTCTTGACATGGGGTTAGACTTTGGATATGCATGGAGGATTCTGACAAGGAATCAATGTTTTGGCATGAAGGAAATGCACTTTGAACATTTGTGATGTATTCAGGCAGGGAATCAATGCTTGAACATGAGGAAGAGGGACTTTGAATGGGGTCCTCTAAAATAGGTAATGGCAATAAAGTGCATGGTGGCCTTGGGTCTAGTATTTCTGAAACATGACAAGGATGTGCATCATGAATTGGATTATCTTGGCAATCAATTATGGACAGCCCTTGGGTAATTGCATCCTTGGGTGTATTGTTTGATGAGGACAATATGGAAGGTTCTTGGGAAACTTCTAAAGGTATAGGGATAGATGCCACTGGTGAGTCAATTTGTTTATGGGGGGATGAGGCATTGCTAGACATAATTGTATTATCTTGATCTTCCTCAAAGAACTCACTTGGTAGTTTCCTTAAGATCATTGCAATAAAGCCACCTTTCTTTCGAGGTTTTGACGTAGTTGTATCTGGAATTTAAACTTGTTTGGCAAGGAGTTGGTTCTGATCTGATGTCATGTTTTGATATTGGACTTGGTTCAATTGTTCCAACATGTTTGAAACTTGGGTTGGTGTGTGCTGCAACCTTTGTTTTTGAATGTTTGGTTGTGGTTTTTGACATTGATATTCCACCATTGGTTGAACCATTTGTGGACATTGTATAGTTGGTTGGATACATTGTTGAAATTGGACCATTGGTTGTATTGGTTGTATATGTTGAACAATTGGTTGCGTCTGTTGGAAATGTTCAAACTGTTGAACAATTGGTTGTGATGGTTGAAAATCTGATTGATAGTAAACACCTTCTTGTTCTTGTTGTGGAGGCACATAATGTTGAAATTGATTTTGTCTCTTTTCTTGAAATTGTTTCATCATCTCTATTTGTGAGAGGAGAGCTGGTATGTCTAATCATTCAAGAAGAGATCTTACATCAATTGGCTCAATCTTTGGATTTCGACCTAGAAATTTTCGAAACATTTTGGACATTTGTGATCTATTCTTCTCAATGTTTTTCACTCTTTGTTTCAATATCTCCTCTTCTTGAGCTAGTTTCTCCTCTAGTTTTTGTATTTGGACATTTACATCATCATGATAAGTTTGATCCAAGTTCTGAGACATGTAGAGATTGGATTGACATGATTGATTGCTCAATTGTGATGACATGGCTTCGTAAGAAGGTTGAGACCTCATTTCAACAAACATGTCACTATGCAAATGCAATATTTTTGGAATTTTTTTTAAGGATAATATATGATATGCAACTAAATGCAAACTAAATAAATGAAAATGTAATCTATGGCAAGAATGCAACCTATGTTTTTGGTTGTTTTTCAGAATTTTGACAAACTTTTTGGAATGCAAATCTAAAAAAGAGACCCTTAGGAAATTGAAATGATGTCTAGACCTCAAAGGACAAAAGGACCAAGTGACAATAGGACAAATTGACAATGTCTCACCTATATGCTTGGATACTAAGATAGGTTTGACCAAATGACATTGATGACAAAAAGACAAAAGTTTGATAAGGTCTAGACTTCCTAACAATGACTTCAAAGATTTGCATTACTCAAGTATGACAAAACCTAGTTTTGGCACTATATGCAAAGGGACAATTACTATGCAAATGACCCTAATATGATATGATAATGACCTAAGCTTAATGAAGGGACCTAGGGTATGCAAATGCAAATGTATGACAATGTCAACCTAAGGCAAAACCTAAGGTTGAATTATGAAATGGTATTACTCTAATGCAAGAGGATACATGCAAATGAATGACCCTTATTGATATGCAAAGGAGTATGACCTAGGTGAAACTTAACCTTGGTAGTTGACAATGAATTTGCAAAATGCAAACCTAGGATGAACCTAAATCTAAGTGACATGAATGTTGAGACAAGATTTTGAACAATGTTTGACAACCATGTTTGAAGGTGTTTTGAACTTTGTTGGATGAAATGTTCTTGTGTTTACCCTTGTTTTGAATCAATTTGTCTTGTTTTTGAAATGAGATGCAATTCAACTTTTGACAAGCAAAGAAGACAAGATATTTCAACTTAGACTCAAGACAATCATGCTCATTCACACATTTCTTATGGATGGCAAGGACAGTAGGTACTTGAGAGGTAGACTCGTTATGAGATTCAAGGAGAATACATAGATGCTTGACCCCACGGGCTCCCCTCCATAGCACTCACTTCTCAGGGCAGCCAAGCATTAGTCCCCATGGAAATCTCCCCATGGCAAACTTAGTATCTCTTCCAAGTATCTGAACTTTTCCTTCTGAAGCAACTAGAAGGATTTTTGGCCTCTAAATACAAGGTGTTTAGTAAGGATTTCTGTTAAGCGTTACTCCTTGGTGTCACGCAAGAGTGATTGAGACATTAAGCCCACCAAGATACCAAGCAAATGTAGTCGCGGAAGCATGATTTAGACCTTGAGGCCCTACTTAGATGTTGATATGAGAAATAGTTCAAGGGTCATCACTTCCCAAGTAACTACAATTCCCACGTAACCCTTCCTTCAAAGCTTTCGCCCATCAGGTATTTATTTATAGTGAGTTAGAATGCCAAGGTACTCTAGCTGTACTCACTTTGGGTCGTTCCCTTCTCACGATTGTCACTTGCTTGCAAAAGCAAATGGTCGGGAAGGCAGGCCCTCTAAAGGTGACACACAATAAAAAACATGAGCATGGTATTGAAGATCTGGATTTCTGATCACCCTAAGAAGGATGAGAGCATACTCTCCTACTCCAATGTCAAACTCGACAAACAAAGTAAACACATATTCATTCCATCCTACTTAGCAAACATACTAGGTGCCTAATTATGAATCACAAACACAAAGTTTGGTTGGAATACAAAGGCAACCTGCAAAATCATTAAGTTAGAAGTTTGATTTGTTTGGTCTTTGACTAGCGAACCTGCAAACAATTCATTAGTAGTTTGTGAAATAATTCTTTGTCAAACGTTTCGCCACAAAGCTACCAACACTATTAGAGAATCAAGAGAAATGAATCACCATAAAAGTTGTGATTCTTTGTCCTCTTAGATTAATCTATGTGAAATTTATCAAATTTACCACCCTAGATTAATCTAGATAAAATTTGCATGAATGCATGGTTAATTTGCCAAGCTACACTAATCTAGATGAAGGTTGCATGATTTTGTTTTTGAAAATTTTGACCATTTACAACAACATAATTAAAAATGTCATAACTTCCTCAATATTTATCCAAATCACAAACAATAAGATGATCTGGAAAGGTAAAAATGTGATCTAATATACCCAAAAATCGTTTATTTTGATTCTGCATGAATTTTTTACGTGATCAATTGATTATGACTTTTTTTTTAGAAGAAAAATCTGCAATTTCTCCACAAAAAAATCTGCAACTTCACAAAACATTCAAAAAAATATTAGATCCAAGCATTTTCACGTCGGGTTCACCAATTAATGTAGCTAGGAAATCGGAAATCATCACAAGCAATTCAAAATACTAATCTAGCTCAATCACGAAAGCTCAAATGCAATGATCAATCCTAAAAACACTCAATAAAGACATGAAAACAAGACATCAATTCAAGATTGAAAACTAAGCAAACCAAATGCAGACTTGGATGTCTCCTTCATGTGGCTCCATTTTCCTTCTTTCTCCTTCAAATAGATTTGTTTGTGGCTCTCACCTACTAGTGCATAAGCATGATGTGAAAGCAAGTAGACAAGATTGTAGCGCAAGAATACTCGAAGCATGATTGATTCGACCAGGTGGTAGTCTTGATTGAAGAAATTCATCGAATTTATAGATAAACTGGAGAAAAGACAAGATTAGCATGAAATTGATATTAGAGGCAATTGATTTCAAAATGGCAAAATCTAGTTGAAGGAAGAAGGTTATGACACCTTCTATGTCATGAATTGTGACATATTGCCAATGCAAAGGTTAGAGGACTAGAAGCTTATGACATCTTGCTATGCCAAAAGCATGACGCATGAGAAATTCATGCTTCCACCGAAGCACAAAAATAGGGAGAGACTAGAGAGAAATTAATTAGGTGGAAATTGAATTTGACAAATTAGAAAAATTAGAAAATGAAAAAATTAGGAATTTAGTGAATTAATTAATAATTTCCCATTTATTAATTAATTCACAAAGAGGGAAATTAGAAATTAATGAAAAATTAGGAAATTAGGTAAATCAATTAATAATTTGTCATTTATTAACTAATTCACAAAAAGAGGAATAATTAGTTAGCCAATTAAATTAAACATTTAATTGTGACATGAAGACTTAGGATAAATAAATAAATTATTTAACCTAGATGGAGAAAATGGAGAGAAAATGACAAACAAGGTTAAAGGAATGCAAGGACGACAATTAGGTCTTGATATAAAATTGATTTGATGTTGATTGGACCATGATTTTGAATTGATTTGATTGATAAACAATTGAGATTGATTGACAAATTGATCAATATTGATAAAGAGACCAAATTGATATGCGCCAATTGACATGATTGAAGAGGACAAGGATCGATGACGAATCGATCACAAAATTGACGAGATTGACAAGGACGAGGATCGATGACAAATCGATCTCAAAATGACAAGATTGATAAGAGGACAAAACCCTAATTCAAAAGCGATAAAAATGAGGAATGCAAAAGAAGGACTCGATGCTCGCAAATGATAAAGACCAAGTATGCAACATAGAAGAAATGTTAATGCGATGCAAAAACCCTAAAATAAGGTAATGCACCAATGTTAAAGTATGACTCCGCAAGCGTTAACCATTTTTAGGTGTCTATAGCTCAATGCTTAACAACATAGCTGAATTCGACAGACGTGGGCCCTCTGACTCAACTCCATCCACCTGGCATCTAGTCATTTCTGAATTGACATGTCAACCTTTCATTCGCTGAGAGAAAACATCAGATTCCACCTCATCCTTGCCACCTATATCTGCCAGGTCACTTCTTATCCCATGGCATGACTCACCTCTGGGACCCACCTTTTAATCCTTAGATTCGACTTGCTGACTATTTTGACCTTCTGCCATGTGCCATCATCTTACTCACCATCTCGACCAACTGGATTGCCTACTCGGAGCACCACGTCATTTCGGTACTTCGTGAAAGATAACTGTCGAGCATCTTCCTCCTACAAAGCTACGCTAATCGTCAGATCAAATGAGACTTGTGCATCTGTTATGATCTTATTATAACTCCCTTTTTGTGGGCTGAAAAACCTTTTCGCTACTTCGCAGGGCATAACTCGTGAGCATCTATCAACCACAAAACAGTGCGAACTGTCGATCTCTCTTGAACGTGATCTCCTTTTAGCCATTTGAAAAGTCTCCACTGTCGGTTCCCACCAAGCATTTTCGCCATTTCATGAAAGGTATTTTTTGACTGTGAACTAACGCCAACCGTTAGATCTTGAATGAAATGGAGCCCTTTTAAACCGGACCAAATGCGCACCATTGAACACGCTTTTCGCTTTCACCATTTCACAAGTCTTAAAACATGCACAACTTCGTCTAACGAAATAGCGAAAACCATAGATCCATTTGAGATCTGCGTGCAACTTACTGGGCCCGACAACATTAGGAAGAAAAGACATAAGGCATAAATTCTTACAATTAATCCAACAACTGCCTAGGCAAATGACAAGGGGGAACACCTCATACGACCCCAAGACCCATTACTTAAGTGGATAAAGTAACACAGGAATAGAAACTAGAGGGTTTTTGATCAAACATTGAGCGATTTAAAATTGAAACCCAAAACCCTTAAGACCTAACACAAAATTGAAGTAGTTGATAGTGTGTCAGACTCAAAATTTCAAAAACTTAGCCAATTATGGGAAAAGAAAACCCATTTCTTAAACAGTGATAACAAATTGTCTTGTACATTTTTTCAAAATTTCCTCCCACCTACGCCACCGCATGTGCTACTCCCCACGCCATAATTTATAAAACTCTATGGTTTGAACCAAGGATGTAAGCACTATAGGCAAGAAGCCCCACTATTTCTCCAAGGTTCTCCCCAAGCTAAAGCATGCTCCATTGTTAACATGGTAGAGATGAACCCATGGGGTTTGAACCTAGGTTGTAGGCACTACAGGTAAGAAGCCCCACCATTTCACCAAAGGGTTATCCCCTTTAAACTTTATGGTTTGAACCAAGGATGTAAGAACTACAAACAATAAACTCCACTATTTCTCCAAGGTTCTCCCCAAGGTAAAGTATGCTCCATTGTTAACAAGGTAGAGACGAACCCGTGGGGTTTGAACCTAGGTTGTAGGCACTACAGGCAAGAAGCCCCACCTAATTGTAAAGTGTATTTAGGTCAATTTTGAGAAGTTTTAGTGTGTTCACGATTAGAGAAGGAGAGTGTGCCAAACCAGATTGAGATTTCTACATGTGTGAAGCAGATTGGAGTTGAAATGGATCTGCACTAGCAAGCAGAGAGTGCATTGATCAGATCATTTACACATTGTTTCCTAATAGTTACAACAATATTAAAATATCTTAACTGTGTAGGTCCTAATAGGCCCGATGTTGTAAATCCCTTAATCGAGTGGCCCATTTGGGTTTAAATCCTTTAGAAAGGTTACTCCTAACAGGGTAGAGATCCTAACAGAGATGAGGTTAAAATCCCTTCATTGGGTGACTCCTAATAGCGCCTGCTCTTAATCGGGCATTATTGTAAAGCTCCTAACTAGGCTAGGAATTTAACATGGTGCATTCTGAAAGAGTGAAAATTTTGTGGGTCCCAATTCCCATAGTGGTTTTTCCCATTTGGGTTTCCACATGAAAAATCTCAGTGTTCATATGGTGGCTGATTTGTTTATGTGTGGATTTGATATCTTTAAATTGTTTACATGTTGATGAACACTGTTAGATGCAATGAAAATCCCAAAGACACTGAGAGGGGGGGTGAATCAGTGTCTAACCGGTTAATGGAATATTTGAACTTATTTATAACTTTGCAACCCAAATTAATGTACCGGTAAAGAAGTAATAATGTAGCAAAGAGGAATAATAGAGACAACATAAATGCACAGCATAACACAAGATATTTTGGTGAGGAAATCTGGTAAGGGAAAAAACTCAGTGGGATTTGTGACCCACAATATTTACTCACTGGCCAATATGAATAAATATTACCTACAATAGGGGCCTACACATGCAGGAAGGCCAATAGCCTAGAGCGCACTGCTCAATGAAAGAGTCTCACTGACTACAAAATGGATAATTAAATCCAAGACAATGTACTACTCAAAATAGCATCTGCAATGCTTGATTCAGTACCGGTTAAAGCTCAGTTAGAAACCTTAACCAAAAACCTACCAGCAAATGATATTCGCTCACATAACCTATCTTCTATGATCTATTACATAATCCACTTTCTCCTATTTTGTATATTCTCTCATATCAAGATGACCTATAAGATCTCATACATATATGAGTCTTTACAATACATCATGTCAGCTTACAGATAATCAATTACATTACAATACAATTCATATAAACAAAACTTTGTCTCATGTTGGCCTGAGTGCCGGTATGTTTTATTGCCGGTGTAAACTAGATGTCGATGAATGACCTTGTTGTCCCTGTCAGTGCCGGTGGATGATGTCTGCATTGTCAGGGAACATGTAGAATCCTCTTACTGGTTTGTTTCCATCAATGACAACATAAACCATTCTTATGTGAGTGTAAAATGCCAACAATCTCCCCCTTTGGTATTGATGGCAACACTCATGAGAAAAATCCAAAAACTGTTGTCCAAAAATGAAGTCCAAAACTGATCCCCAAAAAGAATGTGCTCCCCCTGAGCAAGTGATTTCTTTTGTGCATTTTCATCCATACATTTTTCTCCATACTACGCCCCCTTTGGCATCAATGACAAAGGATGTCAAAAAGAGTCAAAGAATACAAAATTCTACCTCATAGCCTGTAATCGATTGTTTACAATTTGAAAGATATCTGCTAATATTAGATTTAGGCTCTGCATGAATTTATTACTGTCACAAATAATGGTTTCGATATGTTGGATCATGCCAATTTGATAATGAATTTATTGCTTAGATGATTGGCCTTCTTGATTTGATGCTTTAGATAGCTCAACCCGCTGAGTTATAAGACTGTCCAATCTTGGACCAAGTTTTTTTTCAGTTCCCGGGCCTTCATTTTTATCCTTGCTTTTTCTCGCTCTAGTTTCTCTATCTTTTCCTCAAAAAATGCCATTTCTTGATAAAAAAATGAGGTAAGTTCCGAAGAACATATCATATTATCTGCTATGTCATCGATCTCCTTTTGTGTTTTCTTAATCTTCTCATCAATGTCTTTAGTCAGGTGGTGAGGCTTGCAGGATTTCTTATATAATTCTTTGTATTCCAAAATTGTGGAATTAAGTATTGGTAACAAGGAATCAATATACTCAGTACAATCCTTGATAGTCTTCTCAAAGAATTCACCTTTTTATTTATTCACCCTTTCCTTAATGGTTTCTTCATTAACCTTACCTACAGTTAGAACATTTGAAGCAATAAATTTGGACAATGCGTCCAATTTACCCAAAGAACCATTAATATGATCTATCTTACATGCCGGTGCAATCATTTTCAAAATAGGAAATGTATCATCAATGGCCTTGAATGCTAAGGCATTGCAATCTGTGATCCTCTTAATTTAATCCAAAAGAACATCTGTTACATTTGTTCGTCTGAAATATGTAGTGGATGTGCTCGGTTTTGTAATAACTTTCTTTTCAATGGATACTTGACCAATTGCCTTAACCACTTCCTCATTTCCAACATTTATTACCTATTTATTTATAGTTGTTGCCGATTTCTCACTCTGTGTATGTACCTCTCCTTCTGCTGGTTTCTCAATGTCAGGTTTCTTAGCTTCCGCCGATATTTTAATGTTCTAAGAGTCAGCAGTGTTAACCGGTGACTCAAAGATCTCAACATTCATAGCATCAGCTGTCTTAACCTTTGCACTCTCTTTATCCATAACAGTATTAAAATCTTGTGTATCTACATTCATAGTAAAAATAATTTATGATTCCAAATTAGTATCATCATGAGTTATTTCTTCAGCCTTCTTTTCCGATTGACTGTCTATATGTACCGGTGTCCCAGAAGTTATTGGTGGGGTGTCCTGTGCTAGTGGAGAAAGGTTATCTTTGACCTTTATAATAGGTACACTACCAATTCTATCTTTACCTTTGTCCTTTTGATATACCTTTGCAAAAGACATCCATTTTCTATCATCCCTTTCTTCTTTCTTTTCTTTTTCAACAAAAAATATGTCGCATTTGTCTGTGGTTTCATCTGCTATTTCTTTCACTCTCCTAGCCATTAGACTAACTTGTCGGTGACCACTCACAAAAACTGACCGGTTGGCTTCAATAATCAATTCATCAATCTCTTCCCTGGAATTAACAGGCTGAACCACCAATAATGCTTCTACCTTTAACTTCTTATCCAATTCCATCACTGACATTCTTTTAGCCTCTGACCTCAAATATAAGTCATTAGGCAGATCATCTACAACATCAATCAAAACTTTCTTGTAGATGTCAAGATGCAAAATAATAATGCTTTCCTCTATTGTCTCCTTGTCAGAGTCCTTGAAAGAATGATAAAATTTATTCACGTTAATAAGCTTACCTTCTTGTGTTATTTCATTGATCAATTCCTCCGGTGTAAGGGTATTTGGTGCCTTAGGTTGTTGTTTCTTCTTTGGAGTTAATTTCTTCTTGGGCTCTCTCATAGCCTGCTGCTTCTTCCTTAATGTTCTTGTCCTTTTAGGAGAAGGAGAAGGTATTGGTGAAGGTTTCCTCTTCTTCCTTTCAACTCTTTTGAACTTTGTTGCCTTACCACTATCTGTATCAGAAGAAGGGACAACTGGTGAAACATGAGCTACCGGTTCCAGTCCTTCTAGTTCACTAGCAGATTTACCACTTAAGTTCATCACATTTTCCTTAACTTCTGTAGCCATTTTGGATGTATCTCTGATGAATTTTTCTCTTCTTTTTCTCTGCTTCTACATTGAGACAATACTCTCAATAGTGTCAACACTGCCAAAAATTTCTTCAAAAGGTTCCCTTTGTGCATCAAGAAGTGTCTTAGCATAAGCCTCAAGAATATTCAGATCAACTTCATATCCCATCTCTGTTATCCAAATGGTTCTAGGAGTAACAACTTCCATCCATGTTTCATCTCTTTTGATTACAAAACATATTTTCTTGTCATACTTATCCACAATACTCTGCGGTATCCTTTCTCTAGCCTTCATCTTGGTTTGAAAGTTTTTGAAATAGTCTGCTACAATGTTATCACTATTAGCACCTATGCCGGTAATAGCTTCCATGATCTGTCTACCAACAGGGATGTCATATGCAAAGTTCTTGTGACCAATGATGGGTATCTCCTTTGTGAAGTAAAACATTAAACACACAAGTAGATTCCTAAAATGGAATGTTCCCTTCTTGTCACCCTTAATCTTTTTCAAGTTATCTAGAAGTTCATCCTTAAGCCATTCATAGATGTCAATTTTAGCATTGTTCTTAACCATTTCATATGCAATATGTATACACAGGATAGAAACAAAATCTAACCTATTTGCATGAGTAACTATGTATCAAAATACCATGCTCACATATTTCACATTTGCATAAGTGATGTCACTAACCCTAAGAGATCTGTTGTCAAATGTAGCTTCGGTTAGGTCCATAACACCCTTGTTTGGTATCTTCTTCTTTTTGTCGGGCCTAGTATCGGTTGAGGGTAAACCAACAACTGCCTTGATTTCTTCCTTAGTAATTTTAAAAACAGAGTCTAGCCACATAAACTCCCCATGAACTCTTCTAAGTACAAAATGAACTATCTCATCCAGAAATTCATGAATGTTTAGAATTTCAACAAATCCTAGATCCTTAACAATCTTATGCTCCGACTTGACTAAACATTGTTCATCAGTTATAGCATCTTTGTACATTTTTTTCAAATCACCAGACCCTAAATTCTCTATGTTGCACTAAATATAAATCCTCGGGTCTTTGGCAAAAGCAACTCCCTTCGGAATCTTAGAAAAGGTTCTGATGGAATCATCTTGCTTAGCAATCTCAGGAATTATTTTAAGCATGGGTCTAGGGTGCTTAATGTTTTCTACCATAGTAGGGTTTGCAATAAATTCCGGTGCAGAAGATGAAGATGCCATTTCGAAAGATAAATACCTTTTAACTTGAAATCCTTGAATGCTTGAAAACACCTTGTTGCTTCGCCTTTAGAATACCTTTTCTCTCTCTTTGTTCTCTTTGAATGCTTGGATGCTTGGTGAATTGAAACAAGGAATATCTGGTGCTTTATAACCAAAATGTTCTCCAACAATCACATTAAATGCTTGCCTGTTAAGTGAAGTCTTAACATATCTGTTGGTAAAGAAGAAATATAACTTCTTACCATCAACCAAGGGTAGAATGCATGATTTTCAGTTTTCTGCCATACCCTCTAAGGATTATTCCTTAGTTAGATGAAGAATCTCCTATTGGTGGAGGATTACTTTGTTCTACTAGTGCAGAGACAAATTCATCAACTCTTTGATCTCTCTTCTTAATCCATTGTTTTGAAAATTATTGCTTTATTTCGTTTACTTTTTATTTTCCCTTCTCATTAGATCCTTTATTGTTCTCCAGTATAGTCTTTCATCTATAAAATTTTGTAATATGCCTAATCTTGTTACATGAATAACATGTTATATTATTCCTCTAAATAGCCTTTCCATATCGTTGACCGTTATGTTCTGCATTGATTAGATAAATGTCCAAATATACCACAAACATGGCATTTCACATTCATTCTGCAATTTTCTGCGTTATGACCAACTTTATTGCGTTTGGAACATTGACTAGTGGGTAAATTTGTATTCTGATTATTTCTAAATCTCCACTGATTTGCTCTATGACCAAATTTGTTGCAATTAAAACATTTCCCATTAAATTTATAAGCATTAGGTTGTCTTACTAGTTTGTTGTGATCTTGATTGTTTGCAATCTTAGAACTTTCTCCATGTTCAAATCCAAGTCCAATTGTATCTCCATCAGGTTTCTGTCTTTTCAGCATGTCATCAAGCCTTTCTGAACTTTTCTTGAATTTGTCTTTGTGTTCATTTGCAGTGATCAACTCATTTTTTAGAATGCCAACTTGTCTCCTAAGCTCCTCTTTATCATGTTGCATGTGAATCAGATCTGTCTTTAGCATATCATTTTCATGACAAAAGTCTCAGATTTTCATTTGCTCCATCATTAAGTCTCCTAGTCAAGTCTTCTTCATTCTTCTTCCTATCTTCAATATCCTTACATAGCCTCATGGTTAAATTTTGCATTTCATTCTTCATGTTAGTGTTCTCTTGCCTCAACTTCTCTGCAATATCCCTAAGAGTTTCCTTTTCATCATCATGTTTCTGCATTTGCTCATGAAGTTCCTTCCTCTTGTTTTGTGCTATAACCAAGTTCTCCTGAAGTCCTTTAATGAATTCCTGGGCAGTCCTCAGATCATCTGCAAGTTTGATATTCTTCAATTTTTCTACATCAAAATCTTCACGAGCTCCTTCTAACTATTTTCTCAAACTTTCCATCGGTACCGGTTTCAGAATCTTCCTCAAGCTGTTAGGATTTTGCAAATAGAAGACTAGGCTCTGATACCAATTGTTAGATGCAATGACAGTCCCAAAGACACTAAGAGGGGGGGGGGGTGGTTAATCAGTGTCTAACTGATTAATGGAATATTTGAACTTATTTATAACTTTGCAACACAAATTAATGTACTGGTAAACAAGTAATAATGCAGCAAAGAGAAATAACAGAGACAACATAGATGCACACCATAACACACGATATTTTGGTGAGGAAACCCGATAAGGGAAAAACCTCGGTGGGATTTGTGACCCACAATATTTACTCACTATCCAATATGAATAAATATTACTTACAATAAGAGCCTGCACATGCAGGAAGGCCAACAGCCTAGAGCGCATTGCTCAATGAAAGAGTCTCACTAACTACAAAATGGATAATTAAATCCAAGACAATGTACTACTCAAAATAGCATCTGCTATGCTTGATTCAGTACCGGTTGAAGCTCAGTCATAAACCTTAACCAAAAACCTGCTGGCAAATGATATTCGCTCACATAACCTATATTCTATGATCTATTGCATAATCACCTTTCTTCTATTCTGTATATTATCTCATATCAAAATGACCTATAAGATCTCATACATATATGAGTCTTTACAATACATCATGTCGGCTTACAGATAATTAATTACATTACAATATAATTCATATAAACAAAAATTTGTCTCATGTCGGCCTAAGTGCCGATATGATTTATTGCCGGGTAAACTAGATGCCGATGAATGACCTTGTTGTGCCTTCCAGTGCCGGTGGATGATGTCTATGTTTTTGGTGAACCTCTAGAATCCTGCTACTAGTTGCCTGCCATCAATGAAAACACCAACCATTCTCATGTGAGTGTAGAATGCCAACAAACACATGAATGAGTAGTTTTGTAAATCTGATTTAAGTGATTGATTGAGTAGTTACCGATACTGGTTATGAACTATTTTTGAGAAGTGTTTTCAGATTGGTGAAAGATTTCAATTTATTGTTATAACTGAGTCACCCCCCTCTTAATAATAACTAGATCCTCACAATAAAAATTGGTATCAGAGTATTAGGTCCTCTTTGTGCAGAAGCTTAAATGCTTGAGGTAAAGATCTGAGAAGATGATAAGAAGGAGGGTCCCAAATTCACTAAGGACAACTAAAGAATATGGAGTGACAGAATGAATATTTACATTAAAGGTATGGGTGCTCAGTTCTAGCAGCATGTTATTACAAAGTGTATACACCTAAAATTGGCTATGAGAAATTAAATAAATATTTTATATTTATTTAATAAATATTCTTCTATTAAATAGTTAATTTGAAAAGATTAATTTATTTAATTCATTTCATGTCTTTCTATTAATTAATATTTTATTAATTAATTCAATTATCCTATTCTTCTAATTAATTAAATATCTAATATTTAATTATTCCTCTAACCAAGTTAATTAAATATCTAATATTTAATTATCTCCTCCAAACAATTAAATATCTAATATTTAATAGTTATTCTCCTATCCTATAGTCTCAAATATTAAATAATTCTCAAAATTATTTAATCCCTTTTACACCACCTCCTCCATCGCCACTTCATCTTCCCTTTGCCAACATCCAATATGTGGCTAAAGAAATTAATATTTCTTAAATATCAATTCATCATTTATCTCCAACTTCCAAACTTAATGAAAATTATGTACGTACACATATTTCATAACCATTTCCTATATTCTCTCCAACACCCCCTACATCTTAGGAAGGACTTGAGTCCACTTATCCTCTCATGCCTAAATTTCCTCCAACTATCCCTAGATTCCCTCAGTCAGCAACCCAGTCAAGGTGAGATGAGTGACACTTGTCTTCTCCTTCCCCCTTTCTCTCAACCTTCACCTTTGCTCACAACCATCTAAATTTGTAGATCTGATCATGACCGTTGATCTAAGCCACATCACCTAATCCTCTCAAAGTCTATAAAATATAGAGCTTCAATTAAGAGAGTTAGTCTTCAAAATTGATCATATGCATCCATGAGTTTTTGAAGCAAATAGCAAATAGGAAATACCATATATCATTATAGCATATTCATTTTAACCTAATCATGTAGTATTGCATATCATAGTATCAATTAACTACAAGTTATCAGTCCATTCTTCATATGCCATCGTGGAAGCCAACAGTGCATTGTCTGAGAGCACACCATCTGCAACCAGGAACAGTAGAGTTAGGACACAATGAGACATAAGCCATGAAGGTAAAATTGTTGGTGTAAATAAATATTCATTTTGGATATTATTACACTTACTTAAGTTAACTTAGGATAATGCATCTCTTCGTAGTTTGGATTTGAGACACTTAGAGAAGTGTGCACATAGGGATAGAGCTTGTAGGAGAAATTCCACCTTTTGTGGTCTTATTTTGCTGTTACACTCCACATTCGGTGGGTCATCCACCTCTTGTGGAATATTATATTATTTCTCCTACCTACCCCTAGTATTTCTTACCTACCCTTGTTTCTCATTGAGCCACATGTCATATTTGTGTGCTCATAAATCCATATGACCTTGCCTATATAAGCAGGCCTATATTCATTGTATTGGTTAATCCAGTTGATCATTTGCATATTGATGAGAATACAGTTTGTTCTTGTCATTCTATTGTCTCTTTTTATGCTTTTCATTGTGCCCTTGATCTTGGCAAAATCCTACATGGTATCAGAGCTATTGGGGCTTCATTGATTAGTTTTTGGAGACATCATGGAAGACTTCTTTTTTTGGATTTGGGGATCTTCATTTTTTGGGGGCGTCATATAGTGATTTGGACATCACCGTTGAATCTGGGAGGTCATTTCCATAAATTTCGACTATAAAGTTGACCTATTTTGGTGAGAAATTTTTTTCCCCATTTTGGCAATTACTGTATGGATTTCAAAAAAAAATTTCAAAAAAAAAATTCGAAAATAAAAAAAAGTGATCAAAAAATTTAAAAAAAAAACAAAAAGTATTTTTTGGGGGTCCGCAAACCCCCCCCCGCAGTACGTGTGCTGCAGGTCACACTGCAGACAGTACCGCAGTGGGTACCACGTCGCCCGCCGCTGCATGTCCACGTCACCCGCCGCCACCGCCACCCGAGCAGGGCCCGTCGGTCTCCGCCTTCCACCGGCTGCTTCCTCCCCGTCGCCGCCAACAGCTCTGACCGCCCCCCAGCCCCCTCGGCTCCCGGCCTGCTCCCGATGACCTCGGCTCCCAACCTGCTGGTGATGACTCCTTCCCATCAATGATTAAACCGATGAACCCACACCCGCCACGTGGCAGGCAGCCACTGGCCCGCGGTCAACCTCCATACACCCAGTCACAGAGCCACGTCATCTATCTGTACAACCTGTCAGCCTGCACAGTCAGCAGTCCGTACGGTATGAACGCCCAATCAGCAGGGAGGCGAAGTTTTCATGACGGTCATATGGTCGTCAAATTTAAGATAGTGAACTGCTGATGTCAGCACCACATCAACAATTTTTTGAATTTTTTCGACCCCTCTCCATTGGGCTTTTCAGTTTTGCAATCCAATTTTGAAAGGCCATATCTTGCTCATTTTTGCTCCTTTTTTGGTGCAATTTTTTTGAAATGGGCTAAAATTTCATGATCTTCGTAGTGGTGTGGTTATTTTCTGATTTTGGTGCATAGGTTTTTCAGAATTTTTGGATTTTCTCTACTATACCTGTCCAAACCTCAATTCTGCAACTTCAAAGGCCTCATTTGAGCTCATACAACCTCCTTTTCAAGTGCCATTTTTTTTGAAAGTGCATATTTTTTCATCTACTTTCATAATCTATGATAAGATTTCAGAGATTTTGAGTGAAAATTGTACTTTCAGATATTGGTCTTATTTGGCCTATTAGGTACTTGTAAATTGCTTGGATCTTAGTTAGATCTCTTGCATATTCAGTTTGAGACTCTTTTGGCCTTATTGAGATAGTTTTAAAATTGTAATCAGAAGTCCACTTTGCCATTTTTTGCAAGTGGCCCATTGTATACGCACTAAGTATAAAGTGCCAAATCATCACTTTTGGAGGGGTTCTTTGATTGAGTGAATTTGGGGGGGTGTGTTTTGTGTGATTGTGCCTCTCTTTGTGCTCTTTCCATTTTTGTTGCAATGAGTCCTAATAAATTTCCACCTTTAACTCCACATAATTATGCATCATGGAAAATTAAAGTATGGAGTAAATTAATGGAAAATGGTCTCACACATTACATAGATGGAACAATAACAACAACACCCAATCCTAAGGCTGATCCAAATGCTCAATTAGAATGGCTCACAAAGAATTGCATGGCTCTTGGAACCTTGCGCAAGTATGTATCAGATGACCTCATTTTTCACATTGAGAAGTGTAAAACAATCAAAGAGGCTTGGGATATGTTTCAGAAATCATATGGTCAAGTTGATGAAATCAGAGGCTATCAGATTGACAATGAGCTCACCAACTTGGATCCCAAGAGTTTTGATACAATCCAAGATTATGTCACCAAAGCAAATGAGCTAAGAGCAAAGCTTAAGGATTGTGAAATTGACAAAAAGGATGCTCAGTTGATATTCAACTTGTTGGACAAGCTTGCACCAAAATATGCAGCATTTGTGTCTAGCTTCCAAACTCATCGTTTGACAGTGGGGAGTTCTTATGTTATGCCTTCATTTGATGCTTTCACAGAAATGTTAATATTGGAACAATCTAAGTTGTTGAACATGGGGTTTCTCAAGTGTTCAAAGTCCAAGGCTTTGGTGGCTAATCAAGGGAATCAAGGAAGTCAAGGCAAAGATTCCAACAAGAAGAAGAAGCACTCTAAGTCTAAGCCACACCAGGAAAAAGGACAATCATCCTCTCCATCACAAGGCAATTTTTCATCCTCTTCCAAGAAGGGGACACCACCTAAGAAGGATAAACCAACTTGTGCATATTGCAAGAAGTATGGTCATGATGAACATCGATGCCACGCAAAGCAAGTTGATGAGTTAACTAATCTTCTTAAGAAAAACAACATCAACTTGCCATCCGCCTACACAAAGAAGGATTCATCTCCTTCCTCTTCCTCACAGTCTAAGGGAAAAGGGAAAGCATTTGTGGCTACAACAGGTTCTTCACAATAATGGATACTTGACTCGGGTGCCTCATATCAAATGGGTTCTACAAAGGAGCAGTTTTCTTCATTGGAGCCATCTAAGGTACCTCACATTTACGTAGGTGATGATACACAAGTAGAGGTTGAAGGGAAAGGTTCAGTTGCCATGGATGATGGAACATTTGAGAATGTTCTCTATGTTCCTAACTTGTCTACCAACCTTCTCTCCATCTACCAAATCACTCACTATGGGAATGGGAAAAAGGTTGAGTTTACACCAGATTTAGTTGTGGTAAAGGAACTTGATGATGATGCCTTGGTAGCAGTGGGACAAGTCAATGACAACTCAAGGCTTTATTCATTTTCCCACTTTGTGCCAAGTTCACCTTCTAGAGCCTTGCTTACTCATTCAAATTTAGAAAGTAAGCTATGGCATGAGCGGTTTGGTCACCTCAACTACCGCTATCTTCAGCAGCTAAGCACTAAAGACATGGTCACAAGTCTGCCTTGAATTAGTTTTTCGAAGGGTTTATGTTCAGGTTGTTCCATGGGCAAGCATCCCGAGGAGAAGTTTGATAAGGGGAAAGCTTGGAGAGCTTTGAAAGTTCTTCAACTTGTTCACAATGATGTAGCAGGTCCATTTCCAGCACCTTCATTAATGACTACTCCCGCTTCACTTGGGTCTACTTTCTCATTCATAAGAGTGAAGTATTTGATAGATATCAGGACTTCAAGACTCGTGTGGAGAAGCAATCAGGGAAAGTGGTCAAGATTCTTCACACAGATAATGGAAGGGAATATGTGAACAAAAGACTTGAGGATTTTTGTACATTTGAGGGGATTGATCTTCAGCATTCTGTCGCATACACTCCACAGCAGAACGGGGTTGCAGAATGCAAGAATAGAACTCTCAAAGAAATGGCTAGCTGTATGATACATGCACATTCTCTTGATCCCGCCTTTTGGGCAGAGGCTATCAGTTGTGCCACACACATCCAGAATCAGGTTCCTCATAAAGCTTTGCAAGGCATTACTCCTTTTGAGGCTTGTGTTGGTAGGAAACCGATTGTGAGACATTTTAGAGTCTTTGGGTGTCCAGCATGGGCTCGCATACCTCCGCAGAAATGCAAGGCATTGGAACCTCAGAGTCAGCCTTGCATATTTGTTGGATATCCTAAGGGTGTTAAGGCATACAGATTGATGGATCCAGAGACACATGAGGTGTTCATTGAGAGGAGTGTTCACTTTGAGGAAAGCTCTCCTAGCTTAGCCTCTCTACCTCCTCCACCTTCCTCCATTGTGGATAGTGATGTTAGTGATTCAGATGATGAGACTCCTTCAACTCTGACTCACAGGGTAACACCTCTGGGGTCCACTTGTAGTTGAGGAGCCTCATTCTCCACCTCCACCTAGACCTCGTTGGGCTCGACAGACACTTGAGTCCGCGGGTTCTCTTGTTGGGGATCCTTCAGATACATGGAGAACTCGATCACAACATCAGGATCTTCCACATGCATTCATTGCTACCACTTCCAATCCACAGACATTTAGGTAAGCATCAGGGGTTCCTGAGTGGGACCACGCTATGGAGGAAGAGTATAGTTCCTTGATGAGGAACAACACATGGGATTTAGTCCATCTCCCTAAGGGGAGAAAGATGGTTCAATGTAAGTGGATCTATCAGACCAAGTTTACAACGGATAGTAGTGTTGATAAGTATAAGGCTCAGCTTGTTGCGAAAGGCTTCTCGCAATTTGCAGGTGTTGATTATATTGAGACCTTTGCACCCATAGCCAAGATGAACTCCATTCGTTTGACACTTGCTATTGCTGCAGCTCATGGTTGGGTTGTACATCAGATGGATGTGAAGAGTGCTTTTCTTCATGGTGATCTTGATGAGGAGATTTATATGGAGCAGCCACAGGGTTTCATCCAGGATACTTCCTTGGTTTGCAGACTAAGGAAATCTCTCTATGGCCTTAAGCAGGCCCCCAGGGCTTGGTATGCCAAGATGGATTCCTTTCTTCTCTCCGCAGGTTTCACCAAGTGTCATTTCGATTCGAATGTCTACATTTTGCGACAGGATGACTCTTACTTGATACTTGTGCTCTATGTTGATGACTTGATCATTACAGTGAGTACTTCATCCATCATTAGCAGGGTCAAATATGCTTTGCATGACAGATTTGCTATGACTGACTTGGGTCTTTTGCACTACTTTCTCAGGATAGAGATTTCACAATCACCTTCTGGGATTACACTATCGCAGCCCAAGTATGCTCTTGATCTACTTGCACGCTTTCATATGGCTGATTGTAAGCCTACCCCGACTCCCTTTCTTTCAGGAGTCAAGCTTGAGGCTCAGTGTTCTTCTCCACCAGTTGATGCCACTTTGTATCATCAACTTGTGGGTAGTCTCATCTACTTGACTCATACACGCCCTGATATTTCATTTGCAGTTGGCATGGTTTCCCACTTCATGTAGGAACCACATGAGCTTCATTGGAAAGCTGTCAAACGCATCCTTCATTACATCCAGGGTACACATCACTATGGGATTCACTATGCAACAGGCACAGGACTTCGCTTGGTTGGTTACACAGACTCCGATTGGGCTAGTGATCTTGATGATCGTAAGTCTACTTCTGGTTATAGTTTTCACCTTGGTTCAGGCCCCATTTGTTGGCAGGGCAAGAAGCAACATGCTATTGCTCTCTTTTCGACTGAGGCTGAGTATCAAGGTGCTGTTAAAGCAGCGACTGAGACCATTTGGCTCTAGCAGATTCTCACAGAGTTTGGATTCACCACTCCATGGCCGACAGTTCTACATTGCGACAATCAAAGTGCTATTGCGATCTCGAAGAACCCGATCCAGCACCAACGGACCAAGCACATCAAGATTCATATGCACTATATCCAAGAGCTCATTCAGGAGCGGGTCATTGATTTACAGTATTGTCCTACAACAGAGCAGGTTGCTGACATATTCACCAAACCTTTCACCGAGAGTAAGTTCCAGCAGTTGTGAGCTCTCTTGGGGGTGTGGGATGTGTCATTAGGGGGGGTCAGTTGACTTCTCCTTCCTCTCTTATGGGGGGGACTTTTTCCTCTTTGAGGTTTTGTCCTTCTTCTTTGAGAGTTTTTTGTACATTCATCTCTCTTTTGTGGGGGAGTTTTTTCCCACTGGGTTTTCTCCCTTTCCCCGTTTGTGAGAGATTGCATTGCATAGTTTTGCTTGCATTTGCATATTGTACATGGGTACCTATCATGGCCTAGTAGCGGGGACCCATCTTGCATTGTTGACTTGAGTCTTCATTCCCCTAAGTTGCACTTAAGAGAGGGTGTTGGTGTAAATAAATATTCATTTTGGATATTATTACACTTACTTAAGTTAACTTAGGATAATGCATCTCTTCGTAGTTTGGATTTGAGACACTTAGGGAAGTGTGCACATAGGGATAGAGCTTGTAGGAGAAATTCCACCTTTTATGGTCTTATTTTGTTGTTACACTCCACATTCGATGGGTCATCCACCTCTTGTGGAATATTATATTATTTCTCCTACCTACCCCTAGTATTTCTTACCTACCCTTGTTTCTCATTGAGCCACATGTCATATTTGTGTGCTCATACATCCATATGGCCTTGCCTATATAAGCAGGCCTATATTCATTGTATTGGTTAATCCAGTTGATCATTTGCATATTGATGAGAATACAGTTTGTTCTTGTCATTCTATTGTCTCTTTTTATGCTTTTCATTGTGCCCTTGATGTTGGCAAAATCCTAGAAAAATAATGTTTTATTTTAGTATGTATTTCATGTAGTTTCATTTATGGATTTTGGATTTTCTATATGCATTTCCATTGTATTTTGTGAAACTAACTTCTTACAGGTAACATTCTGAGGATGAAATTCAAGCTCACACATTTTGGTGCCCACCATGGGGCTGGACCTCGCATATACCTTTGAAAAAATATCGCAAAAATTTAAATCAATGCATTTGTAATGCAGATTCACACATGTGTGAATTCTGACAGCACTTTTGTTCGACAGGTTAGCGCATTTGCATCATAGGTTAGCGCATATGTTATGTAGGTTAGCACTTTTGTCTGAAAAACTGCGCATTTGCATCATAGGTTAGCGCATATGTCATATAGGCTAGCGCTTCTGTCTTAAATTCTATGCATTTGCATTAAAGGTTCATGCATTTGTGTCTTAGGTTAGCGCATATGTCAAGGAAATCGTGTTTTTGTATCCACAGAGTAGTGCTTTTGTAGACTAGGTTAGCAATTTTGGGTAAAAAGATAGCGCATATGTTAGATTAGCGCTTCTGTTTATAAAACTAACAAAATTTTCTTGCAGGTATGAATTTCCAAGAAATCAGATTTTTCAGATTACTAACATGCGTGTGCAGGATGACATTTAAGGCAAATTTTATGCATTATATCATCTAGCTAATTAATTAAATATCTAATATTTAATTATTCCTCTAACCAAGTTAATTAAATATCTAATATTTAATTATCTCCTCCAAACAACTAAATATCTAATATTTAATAGTTATTCTCCTATCCTATAGTCTCAAATATTAAATAATTCTCAAAATTATTTAATCCCTTTTCCACCACCACCTCCATCTCCACTTCATCTTCCCTTTGCCAACTCATCCAGCATGTGGCTAAAGAAATTAATATTTTTTAAATATTAATTCATCATTTATCTCCAACTTCCAAACTTAATAAAAATTATGTACGTACACATATTTCATAACCATTTCCTATATTCTCTTCAACACCCCCTACATCTTAGGAAGGACTTGAATCCACTTGTCCTCTCATGCCTAAATTTCCTCCAACCATCCCTAGATTCCCTCAGTTAGCAACTCAGTCAAGGTGAGATGAGTGACACTTGTCTTCTCCTTCCCCCTTTCTCTCAGCCTTCACCTTTGCTCATAGCCATCCAAATCTGTAGATCTGATCATGACCATTGATCTAAGACACATCACCTAATCATCTCAAAGTCTATAAAATCCAGAGTTTCAGTTGAGAGAGTTAGTCTTTAAAATTGATGATATGCATCCATGAGTTTTTGAAGCAAATAGCAAATAGGAAATATCATATATCATTATAGCATAATCATTTTAGCCTAATCATGTAGTATTGCATATCATAGTATCAGTTAACTACAAGTTATTAGTCCATTCTTCATATGCCATCGTGGAAGCCAACAATGCATTGTCTAAGATCACACCATCTACAACCAGGAATAGTGGAGTTAGGACACAATGAGACATAAGCTATGAAGGTAAAATAATATTTTATTTTAGTATGTATTTCATGTAGTTTCATTGGTGGATTTTGGATTTCCTGTATGCATTTCCATTGTATTTTGTGAAAATAACTTATTACAGGTAACATTATGAGGATGAAATTCAAGCTCACACATTTTGGTGCCCGCCGTGGGGCTGGACCTCGCATATACCTTTGAAAAAATCTCACAAAAATTTAAATCAACGCATTTGTAATGCAGATTCACACATATGTGAATTCTGATAGTGCTTTTGTTTGATAGGTTAGCGCATTTGCATCATAGGTTAGTGCATATGTCATGTAGGTTAGCGCTTTTGTCTAAAAATTTGTGCATTTGCATCATAGGTTAGCGCTTCTGTCTTAAATTATGTGCATTTGCATTATAGGTTCATGCATTTGCGTCTTAGTTTAGTGCATATGTCAAGGAAATCGCGCTTTTGTATCCACAAAGTAGCGCTTTTGTAGACTAGGTTAACGCTTTTGGGCAAAAAGATAGCGCATATGTTAGAATAGCATTTCTATTTATAAAACTGACAAAATTTTCTTGCAGGTACGAATGTCCAAGAAATCAGATTTTTCAGATTACTAACATGCGTGTGCAGGATGACATTTAAGACAATTTTTATGCATTATATCATCTCGCTAATTAAAAGTCTTCATTTGGGAAGTAATATATCATATCTTGTTCATCTAGTTTAACTAAGAGGATGAATTGACAACATGCAACTTGCATTTTTGGTATTTTCTCTAAAATAGTTGCACATAGACTTTTAAAAAGGCTAAAATGAACACCATGTTTGTTGGAGCAACATCTCCAAATAGGACTTAGCTAATAATTGCTTTGAAAAGGTTAAAAAAGAACACTTGTATTTCGTGTCTTGAAAGTGGTAGATATATTCTCTCCCCTTAATTGGGTGACCAAAAAGCCAAACCCACTCTTTTATGCTTTCTTTACTTTCAAGCAATTAAAATCCTTTTAAAGGGCCTGCCTTCCCGAGCTACCTTGAGGGGGCTAGTGAGAGGGGAATGACCTAAAATGGAAATGAGCTAATATCAAGTCCTTCCAATCCACTGTAAATAAATCGTGTTTGTGATGAAAGTCCCAAACAACATGTGCTGATAAGTTCAAACCGACACTCCGTTTCCCCATAAACCCTATGGAGCGTAACCTCTATAGGTTGGAAACCTTTTGTATTTACAAAGCTGAAAGTGCCGCATGTATGGCCACATAACCGGAAGCCTTTACTAAAAACCAATTGTACTAGTTGCCCAAAATCCTTCTAGTTGTTGGTGCAAGAGGTCGGACCTCTGAAGCGGCTCACATACATACGGTTCCTAGTAGAGATATAAAGTTTTCCATGGGGAGATTTCATGGAAACTAGTGCTTGGCTACCCCAAAGAAGTGAGTACCGAGGGTGGAGCCAGTGGGGTCAAGCATCTAAATATCCGCTTTGAATAGCGTAGCCTTGGGGGAAACTCCACATGAGATTCAACAACTATTGTCTTAGCCTGCCATAGGAATTGTACTTGCTTGTGCATTTTGTTTATTATACATAGTGTCTTCTATGTCTGTAACATGTTCCAAATGGTAAACAATTGAAGAAAATTATCATCTACAAGGGAGAAAAAATCCAACAAATTTATGAAAAAGTTTGATAAAAAAGGGTAATACAAAAGCTTTCCAACACTTGAAACACCAAACCCAAAATCAAAGTGTCAAAACATCAATGTCAAAATAATTCTTGAAGTAGGTTTGTCTCTAAACCATCACATACTTTTCAAACTAGCTCAAACAACTAGGTTGCTAATCCAACAGGTTATACTCAAAAGGTTCTATAAACATCAACATTTAACAAGCTGTCGATTCAACTATCTTAAGTGCAAAAATCACCATCTTTTGTCAAGTTTCTCATCAGGATAATCAAATCCTCTATCACAAAGCTTCATCAAATATATACTAGGTTCCTAATCTTGGATATATCTTTCCTGTTTTGAACCTAGGTTATATCAAAACCAAAATCGCACCAACATTGGAATCAAACAAACTTGTGAATTGTCAAATGCTTATATGACTTTTAAGTATCACCTTAAGAAAAGAAAACCCAGTTATAAAGCTACTTAGAAAAGGATAAGATTCTTGTATATCAATCGTAAGATCTTATTGAAACATAGGACATTCTTACACCATTTTCGTCACTACTTACATGGCTGCGGTACATAATTTGATGGTGAAACTCTAAAAAGATGCGCCTTTCAACAAAGAGACGCTTTAACCCAACAAACAAATAATAGTGGTAAGATCAACAAAGCATATCTTTCTAAACCAATAATCACCTATTGACTTTGTCCTTTGAATTTCAACAACATTGAAATAATCACATGCTAGTTTGGACTAGAGCCCAACACAAGTAACTTAGAAAGAAACAAAAAATGGAGGAAGAAGATACTTATGTATTCTACACTTTTGGATTTACCATTGTTGACGAAGAAGGAGTCAATAGCACCATTAGAGACCTTGAGCAAGATTTCAAATTTGATAGGCTAATGGAAAAATTGTTGGAAAAAGAAAAAGAAAAATATCTTTTGATGTTGGCAAAACTGGAGCTAAACTACCACAAGACTTTAACATGGAAAGCTTGAAACAAGATGCAGAGACAAGTAACACCCAAAACACAGATGATCCAAATAATGAGGACTTAAACAAAGAAAGTAACGGAGAAACAAGGAAATAAAGGGATGATAAAAGAAAAGAACGTAGTGACACAAAGACTCACGAAGAAATAAGAAGAAACTATGTAGATAATCCCTTATCAAACCTTACTCAATAAATAAAAGACATGAAAAATGGGACAAGATCCAAGAAATATTCATTAGAAGATATATGCCCATATCCTTTTGATAAAAATCTGAATATGATACCATTTCCGCAACATTGCGAGATTCCTAGATATGACAAATACGATGGAAGATCTAATCCTCAAGATCACATTAGGGAGTTTTGTACTATGAGCATGGAATTTGCTCATGATGAAACTTACCTTATGTGTCTTTTTCGTAGGATTTTAAATGGACAATCAATGGAGTGGTTTCCAAGATTACCATTCGGAATCAAATCCTTTGAAGAACTTGTGAATAGGTTTATTTCACAATATTCCTGCAATATCAAGATTGAAATAACAATGCTAGATCTTTGCAATGTTAAACAAAAGAATGTTGAATCCTTTATGATTTTCTTACAATGATGGAAATGCATGTTTAATAGGTATCCCCAAGAAGTACCCAATCAAGAAAAAATGGACATATTCATTGATAATCTTATCAGTGAAATGAGTTATCGACTAAGGATGCAATGTCCTCCCTCTTTTGCCAAAATGATTGAGAATGGACTAAAAATAGAGAATGCAATGGTAAAGAAAGGAGAACTAAAACGTTACAATAATTCATACAACAACAACAATGACAAACCCAAGTTCTAGTCAAAGAATAGGAATGTCAGCAATGAAGGGAATGATGATAATAGTAATACAAAACAACAACCAATTTTCAATATATCAAGTCAAAACCCAAGCAATAACAATCCAGAAAACAACAAAGCTAAGTCCTTTTTCTCCAATCCTCGAAGAAAATTCACAAACATTGGAGAATCTTTAGAATCAGCTCTAAAAACTTTACTTGCTAATAAATTGATTGTTTTGCCAAAAAAAAGAAATTATGAACCACAAGTCAAGCCCAATTGGTGGAATGACAATAATTTTTGAAACTATCATCGGAATAAAGGACACCTAACAAATGATTGTCAGAGATTCAAACACCTTATCCAAGATCTAATCGATAATGGAACCATTATAGTGGATAGTCATAAAATGAATGAATCACACTTGGCTTTCAAAACTCCACTCCCAAATTAAGACAAAGGCGAATCATCCCAATTAAAAAATGACAAAGGAAAAACCAAGGTGAATTGCACTTATACATACGATGATGTAGTGAATGTGATTATTGTTAACAAAAATTCATCTTCAGAACCAATCAATGTTATCACGAGAAGCAAAGCAAAGGTTACCTTTCTAGGTGTAACTAAAGACCCGACACCCAATCCACAACAATACAATTTAGTAGAGCAATTACAACGAATACCCGCTCAAATATCAATTCTGGAACTTCTCAAGATTTCACCTATGCATAAGGACATTTTGGAGAAAGCTTTAGTGGAGACAATGATTTCAAAAGATTTGGATATAGATCAGTTCCAAAATATGGTAGGACACCTCATAGCTCCTCATTTCTTATCATTTTCTGAAAATGTTGATGCATCCTTGCAACATCCTCATAATGCTCCCTTACATGTTGAAGTCTCCATAAATAAAACTCGTCTCAAACGTATGCTCATAGATGGAGGAGTTGGATTAAACATTTGTGCATTAAGTTTGGTAAAAACTTTGGGATATTCAGAGAATGCAGTAGACTCGAAAAAGAAAATAACCATCAAGGCTTATGATGAAGCAGAATGTTCTTTTAAAGGGACTGTTGTGCTACCAATAAAGATAGGACATGTGGAAAAGGAAACATTGTGTCAAGTTTTAGATTTGAACCTCTCTTACAATATTCTTTTGGGAAGACCATGGATTCACAAGATGCAAGCAGTTCCTTCTACATATCATCAATGTGTAAAATTTCCTCATGAAGGAAAAGAAATCACTATAATTGTAGATTCTAGTCAATATTGCAATAATTTGAAGCCAACACAAGATACAAGAGTTCCACATAACAAAGAATCAGTATATCCTACCAAAGAAATTCAAGCAAAATTATGGGAAACTTTTGAAGAAAATCTCGAGTTAAATGATGAAGGAATGGGAAAGTATTCTTTGCAAAATTTTCCACTTTCCCCTAAGTCATATGGGAAACCTACATATATTCAATCAAAGGCATCAGGAAAATCAAAACATATGTTTAAAGGAACCTTTGTTAGTGCTAGAACTCTTGAAGAGGAAAATGAAGACAAAAAAATTCTTGGTTGGTTATACATAGATGAAGATAAAACTATAGCAACAACAACATAAGTCAATATTCCCATTAAACAATATGGCAAAGGATATGGAAACATGCAAAAGATGGGATATGAAGGAAAAGGACCAATTGGTAAGCAACATCAAGGTATTTCAGAACCTATTTGTCCACACTCGCAATCCACAAAAGATAAATCCGGGCTAGGATATCTAAAGTCTAATCAAAAGCAACATAATCATCAATAACAAAAATGGAGAAAAAAATCAGTTTCTAAAGAAGAAAATTGGCAAGAAAAGCTACATCAAGCGACCAAAACAGTAACCAATAAACAAAAGAAGTAAGAAGAACATGAAAAGAAAGAGGAGGAGATCATCATCCAAGGTGAAGAAAAATCTTGTCAACAAGTTTTGAAAATACAAACAAAGGCAAAATCTTCACAAGATATTCCAAAAAGCAGTAAAAATAGAGATGGCAGAAATCAGAGAACTCTTTGCACCATACGACATTCCAGTATGGTATAGTGGAGTAATCTTGGATTAGGATTCAGAAAAAGACTCCAATGAATATGAATGGAGTCCAGATGTCTTATGCACTACATCAAGTGAAGGACATAATGAAGATCAAGTAGCTATCATGAAAGAAGACTTGTTTATAGCAGAACAAAAGATGGAGTTAGAAAGATGGAGTTAGAAAGAAGGCAAGAAAAACTCAGAATCCAGAGAAAACAGGCGTATGCAAAAAGGAAAGGAAATGACAAAGACAGAGAAGCAATGCCACAAGAAGCGCAAACATGGATCAGATATGGAAGAACCATGGAAGAGCTAAGGGATAGTCAAGTTGGACTAACTATTAGTCCAGAAGAAGTTGAGTTTGAAAGGAGACAAAATCTATTAAAAGAATCTACTTCATCATGTGCGCAAATATGTCAACTCCAAAATGCAAATGAGGTCAATCAAGAAGGAATTTGCAGTATCAAAGATGTGTGCGTGGATATAATCCATTTGTTTAAGGGACAAACGTTAGTTGAAGGACCACTTGAGTGTGAACTACCAAATGCTAATATTAATCTTGTTAAGACTAATTTGGAAATGCTTGAGAAAGACAATTCTCAAAAACATTTAATCTGTGACAATACCAATTCTACGCCAAGCTATGATCATTATGTCATGAACATTGAAACACCTAATGATGACAGTGATTATGATTTACCCCTTCTACATCCTGAACTAATTGATTGGGATAATTTAGACAATCCCGAACTAAATGTCTTTTCCAATGATCATGACTTAGCCGTGTACCTTAACATTGTTGAACCTATCCATTCTAAGATATCTTCCATTGAAGAATCAAGTGATGTTTCTCATAGCCAGGAGAATGCCAAACTTTCCAGTCACAAAAGAAAAATAAAACAAGGAAAGAGACCTATTGTTGAAAACCATTTCATGGCAACATTAGATCAATCAAAAGAGAAAACAAAGGGCGTATCTAATGGTGAAAACCTCCTAGAGGCACCAGAAGATGGAAAGTTTGACATTTTTCCTACATATCTTCAAGAGAGATCTGCTATCCTAATCGAACCAACAGAAGCAGTAAATAATGATACATCAAAAGATCCTAAAATACTTCATTTCGTTGCCTCATTATCAAAAAGAGAGAGGAAAGAGTACATGGAATTCTTTAAGCAAAGACAAATAAATTTTGCTTGGTCTTATGCAGATATTCTAGGACTTAACCCAGATCTTATCATGCATCATCTTAACGTGGATTTAAAAGCAAAACCTATTAAGTAGAAGCTAAGAAAGATGCATCCACATATTGCACTCCTTGTCAAAACCGAGCTCAAGAAACTATTAGAAGTGGGTTTCATAAGACTAGTTGCTTATCCAGAATGGGTCTCAAGTATCATACCAGTATCAAAACTAGACAAGAGCATAATAATCTGCACAGATTTCAGAGATCTAAATAAAGCATGTCCAAAAGATGATTTCTTGTTACCAAACATTGATATCATAGTGGACTTATTAGCAGGCCATGAGATGTTTTCATTAATGGATGGCTTCTTAGGATATAATCAAATAAGAATCACACCTGAAGATCAAGAGAAGACAAATTTCACCTGTGCATGGGGAACGTATTGCTGGAATGTTATGCCATTTGGGCTTAAGAATGTAGGAGTGACTTATCAAAGAGATATGAAAACATTTTTTCATGACATGATGCATACATTCATGGAAGATTTTGTTGATGACATACTTGCAAAATCTCACACAAGAAAAAAACATTTGAACATTTTAAGCAAGATTTTTGATAGGCTGGAAAGATATCAATTGAGATTAAATCCAAAGAAATGTGCATTTGGAGTAACCTTTGGAAAGCTCCTTGGATACATTGTATCAGCTCGTGGCATCGAAGTAGATCCTGGAAATGTTAAAGCTATCATGGAGATGGAGTCACCCAAGAACATATGTCAATTGTGATCTTTACAAGGAAGGTTGCAATCAATCAGAAGATTGTTTCTCAATTGGCCGATAGATGTCTTCCATTTACCCATCTTCTACATAAAAATGTTCCATTCAAATGGGATACAAAATGTGAAGAAGCTTCCTTGAAAATAAAAGAATATCTTATGAGTCCTCCAATACTGATATCACCAACCAAGGGGAAACCATTTTTCTCTATGCCTCAGCAACAAGTGTATCATTACGCGCTCTCCTAGCTCAACATGATGATGAAGGAAAAGAAAGAGCAGTTTATTATATCAGCAGAACTCTTGGTGGCTATGAGTTAAATTATTCCTCAATTGAAAAGATATGTCTACCAGTCATATTTACAACCTAGAAGCTACGACATTATATGTTGATTCATTCTGTAAAACTAATAGCAAAGATAGATCCTCTCAAATATCTATTGAGCAGGTCAACATTGACAGGGAGACTAGCCAAATGGGTTATGATACTGAGTGAATTTGACATAGAATATGTTGACTGGAAAGATATCAAGGGACAAGTCATCGCTGACCAATTGGCTGATGCACCTCTACATAATAACATGCCTTTGCACATCGAATTTCTTGATGTAGATATCTTGATAGTAAGTAAAAACTTTTGGGAATTGTACTTTGATGTTTCTTATACCCAATATGGATCAGGTGCAGGAATATTTTTCATCACACCTCAAGGACACAATTCCAAAATCATATAGACTACAATTTCCATGCACCAATAATACTGTAGAGTATGAAGCATTGGCTATAGGGCTTAAAATGGCCATTGAATGGAATATTAAAGAACTACATGTCTATGGTAATTCACAACTTGTCATAAATTAAATAAATGATGAATATCAAACAAAGGATGATAAGCTTATGCCATACAAACAACTAATAGAAGAATTTAAAAGACACTTTAAAGAAATCACATTCACCCAGATTCCTAGAAATGAGAATAAAGCAGCAGATGCAATGGCTACAATAGCATCTCTCTTGCAAAATAAAGAGAATCAATAGCGTTACGATTTTCTCGTGGAAGATATCTTAACCCCTACCATCCAATCCGAGCATACCTATCGAATTTTCCATATATCAGGAACCAGTGAATCCTTATACGGTCAAACCTACCAATATTTGAAAGATCATATCCTTCCTCTAGAATTATCTCGTAATCAATGAAGAAACTTTATCCATCAGTCCTCTCACTATACCATTATTGCTGATATCCTATATAGGCATGGTCTAGATGGTACATTGTTGATATGTCTTGAAAAAGATGAATCTAAGAGAGTTCTTAATGACATTCATGCTGGTATTTGCGGTACACACTCAAGTGGTTTAACATTGGCTAAGAAACTTATCCATATGGGTTATCTTTTGGCCTACTATGGAAAGAGATTCATTCACCTATGCTAGAAAATGTAAATAGTGTCAGCTCCATGGAAATCTAATCCATGCACTAGCACAAGAGTTATATCCTATGAGAGGATCATGGCCATTTTCACAATGGGGCCTTGATTTGGTAGGAAAGATCAATCCTTCATCTTCTAATGGACATAAGTTCATTTTGATTGCTGCTGAATATTTTACTAAGTGGATTGAAGCAGTGCCTTTAACAATAATGATAGGAAAACAAATATCATCATTCATCCTGAATTATATAATTTGTCGCTATGACGTTCCTATGACCATTATCACTGATAATGGAAGACCATTCAAAAATCAAGATGTGAAAGGACTATGTGAATAGTTTCATATCCAACATAGGTTCTCTACTCCATATTATCTATAGGGAAATGGTCAAGCTGAGGCATCAAACAAAACTATCTTGAAAATCTTGAAGAAAACAGTAAATGAAGCTGGAAAAGACTGGCACATTCAGCTAAATCTTGCTCTTTGGGCATATTGAACTTGCATCTGCACTCCAAAAGGGGCAACTCCATATTGTTTGGTCTATGGATCAGAAGCTATATTACCTATAGAAGTAGAGATACCTTCTCTACGTGTATCTTTGCATGGTCTTATACCAGAAGAAGAACAACGAGTTTCTCGACTTCAAGAACTAGAACTGATTCAAGAACATCGCCAAAATGCAACAAAACATTTGAAAGTATACCAACAAAGAATGGCAAGAAGCTATAATCACAGAGTCAAGCTGTGTATTTTCCAGATTGGAGACATAGTTCTAAGGGAGAATCCAAGAAATCAACAAGACTGAGAAAAGAAGGGAAAATTTGAACCAAATTGTCTAGGACCTTTTGTCATAGTAGCAACATATGGATCAGGAGCATACAAGTTATCTACTCCTGAAGGTGATTGGTTTGATGAACCTATCAATTCTATCCATCTCAAGAAATTCTATGCTTGAGATATACTCCTGAAAAAATCAATAAAAAGCATATAAAGTTCTGAAAAAATCAATAAAAAGCATATAAAGTCCTAAAAAAATCAATAAAAAGCATAAAAAGTCCTGAAAAAAAATCAATTAAAAGAAAAAAAGGCAATAAATTTAGATAGGTGAAAACTTGGTCAACAGGCGCTATCTAAAAATGTGAGTTCCTCCATCTATGAGATCGCTTTGCGCACCTATCCACTCCATCCTATCACATCTATCGTTGCTATCTATCACTAGCTTATCCTTTCTGTCTTTTGCATCCATTGCTCTAAACCATTTAGCAAGAAATATGTAGCCTACCAATAGTTAACCAATCTTTGACATACTTGTCATAGTCACTATCTTAGACCTTATCAAAATCAAATCATATCTGCATTTGTATCTCGCCATGGTTTGGATCTTCATGAATTCATACATCCATAATAAATTTTTCTTTTCATTGGGGGCAAAATCCTAATTCCTTTTGCTAAGGTGATCTTTTGAATCTTTAAAAAATCCAAAAACATCTAGGGTTTTGAAATAGATAAAAAGCAACAAAGCAATGAAAATCAAGGCATTTCATAACAACTGAATCATCAAACTTAGAAAATGAAGAATCAACCAGCAAGCTATAAAGGATTATCAAATATCATTCATTAAGATGATTATATCAGTTAATGACCATTAGAACATGTGAATGACATACAAGGTTCAATGTTTATATCTTGATTTGATTGCTAATCATGTACTCTATGCAACTCAAGGATGTCCATGACTAGAGAAGCTATGATGGGGCATGATTATTTTTCTTTGATTGTTGTCTATGGTTTATCTCTTACTACGGTATGAACTTGTCTTAGGATATGATCGGCAAAAGATCAAGGAGGACGTTCCAAGTCATGCATGAAAGGAGATAATCCTTGTCTGTTCTGCAAGCAATACTCAGGTCAACTTGATCCATTATATCAAACTGCTTATATTAACTTGCTATATCAAAATCCATGTAAGAAATACTCAGGTCATCTTGAATCTTTATGTCCAGTTGCTTGTATTATCTTACAACATTTAAAGCTCAATGATGAAATCAAGAACTGTTACAAGATCACATATGAATAATGATAGTACAATTATTAGTTAGATCATTTCATTAGCTCATTATTCATCTGCATTATAAGCATTCATTTGTCAGTTGCATTATAAGCATATCATTTTATTAAACAGATCAACGATCATAAATAAAGATTGAGTATACTTGGACAAACAAAAACAATTTGCATTTAATCATTATAGGTGCATTTTAATCATCATTCATTCCATTTTAGTTGCATTTTGTCATTGCATTAGTTTGCATTTAATTGCGTGCTTCTCATTTATCATGTAGTGTATCACCATTGTTATTTACATTATCATTTTTATAATGATCATTTAGTTGCATCTTTGCACTTAGATTCATAATCATCATAAACATTACATAAAAACTCAAAAATATTTCATATAGATCATTTGCATTTACATCATCATAAATCAAAAGCAAATCAATCATTCATTTGCATTCCATATAGATCAGTACATTTGCATCATTTAAGATAGAAATTATTTTCATTTGCATCCAAGATCATCGAAAATCAAAACAAAAACATATACTCACTACATCCATATAATCAAAGCATATAGATCATCAAAGCATAAAGCATCATCATCAAATAGAGTAACATGCATATAAATCATCATCATCATATAGAATCCATGTCTGTATATAGATCATCATAAAATAATAAAAAGTCTAAGTATACAATGATATTAGATAAACAATACAAATGCCTCATCCAATGCAAGTCAAGTCAAGGCTATCCTGTACCACTACCACCTGACTCTGTATATCTCTATGGCTATGGGAAAGAAGATCCTCCAGATGCCTATCTCCCATGCTCCCCACTCCTCTGAGGAGGTCCCATGACCCCACCACTACTAGTATCCATCAGCATGGTGGTATGATAACTACATGCTCTCTGGCTCTCTGCAACTGTCTCCTCATATCGTCGTCGCTAGTGGGAAGTCTCCTTCCTGGCCCGAACTAGTGCTCTAACGGTATCCACCAAGAGAGTACCTGATCCAACTTGTTGAATATGATCTAGAAGCCCCTGAGAATCATGTTGTCTCCTAACAACTCTATCTCACTCAGTAATAAGAGTCTGTACCTGAGCTTGAAGTAGATCAATCTATGCTCTCAAAATGTCAATAGTATCCTACCCTGGCACATCATGCTCTAGTATAACCACATCTGGCATATCATGCACTAGTGCAACCTGCTATGGTACATCCTACTATGGTGCATGAATCCCAATCCCCTCACCACCAACATGTCCAACTGTTGGAATCTCAGTTCGAGTAACACTTCGCACCCGTCGTCTAATCAGGGGAACATGATCCTCAGGATCCTCATCATCTCCACCATGTACTACACTAACTCAAGGATCTGGTTGAATCTGTCCAAAATCAATGCCTCTCCTGCAACCCCCATCGAGTCTAGTCACCTTGCCTCCTGTCAATGGCAACCCTCTCGGTGATCTCATACCAGTCCTACCATGCTCTCTCCCAATCCGTCCAACATCTCTCCCACCCATAGGACGTGGTCTCTCAATCCTGCCAACCGGTCCAAATGGTCCTCCACAAACTCTCAATCAACCTCCCCTCCATCCAGGTCTCCTACCACCACCTCCTCCATCCCCACCATCATCTCCACCTCCCCCAACCTCATGAGCAGCTCTAAGCTCTTGTCTTCGTCTACGTCTCCTAGAAACTGGATCATCTGAGTCATCCTCATCATCTCCTGAACTAGGAGGAGGATCTACTGGATCAGTAATGCGAGGAAATGGATGAGCTAGTATATACTAAGCATACTCTACAATAACCCCAGGATCAAGAATGTGTAATCTCATATCATAAGCCACTCTCGGAGTAGCAACAAACTTTGCACGAGCAATCTCAAATGACAACAACGGTCCCCAATCTCGTCTATCTCTATAATGTCGAGCATATATCATCACACCAGTAGGCATAGGCTGGATGATACCAAACTGTCTCAAAATCTGACCAATCAACTGTTGCTCAACAATAAAAGGTGTTCGACCAATGAGATATTTACTCTGCATAATACATGGTAATGTCTGTGCATCATCCATCCATGGCTCACAATCAAGATATGGTCTCCAAGTGATGTTGTCCAATGAATCAAGCACCCAATGCCAATACTCCATCTTACCCAACTTATGCTGAGTAAGGATACCTGCATAAAAATACACATATGGTTGCCTCTCTCCACGTACTTTGTGATGGATAGGTTGGGTAACAGCAATGTGCTCCCAGCACCAGATTTGCAATAAAGTGCATCCAATAGATAAACTTGCACTCTCATCATACACTACCTAATGAAGATCATGATATAAATGTGCCAGCATGCAAACACCCCAAGCATATCGAGTATGATGTTGAATCATACTAAGGACAATCTCACCCCATCCAATGGAAAAACCTCGTGATCTCCTATTAGGACATATAAATCCTCCAATCAAACCAACAAGAATAACCAGAAGAGCCTCATAATACATCACCATATCAACCCATCAGATCTCTCCATTACCAATTCTCTCATCAGCAAACACAACTCTGCAAGCCTCTATCCCAACCCAATCCTGATAATCATACTACACAAGCTCGCCAGTCACTAGGATATGCAGAATCTTGTAGACATCCTCCAAAGTCATACTAATCTCACCCATTGGCAGGTGGAAAGTGTTTTGCTCACTGTGCCATCTCTCAGCCAATACTGTCAACAAACCTCTGTTATGCATAATCTCAGGCATATATAACAAATGGCGTAAACCATGGGCATCTATGTGTCTAATCTCAACCTGGGTCAACTCCAGAACTAAATGACGCACTGCGGGTAATTTCTCTCGATGCTAGAGAACATCAAGTTTCTCCTATTTTGTCAAGACAAATCTATCAAATCAAATTGAATCATCAAATCTATCTATCAAATCAAACTGAATCATCAAATTTATCTATCAAATCAAATTGAATCATCAAATCTATCTATCAAATCAAATTGAAGCAACTTATGTTGTTAAAACATTTTAAAACCTATCAATCATGGTTTTTTATCAAACACTGAGTTTACTCAAAAACTCTACTAAGCTCTTAAATCAGAAACTAAATCAGTTTCTTAGAGCTACTCAATCTATCAATCAAGCTAATCAATCCTATCAATCAATCAAGCTAATCAAAGCTATCTATCAGTCAAGCAAATCAATCAATCAAGCAAATCAATCAATCAAGCTAATCAAAGCTATCTATCAATCAAGCTAATCAATCCTATCAATCAAACAAGATAATCAAAGCTATCTATCAATCACGCAATTGCTAAATCAAGACCCTATTTCATCATCAATGCATATTAAACATGTTAAATCTACTTATCAAAGTGATTTTTAGCTTTTGCACTTATCAAAAATATCAATTTAAGTAAAAGCGCTATCCTATTGAGCATTTGCGCCAAACTACAACAAATGCGTTAAATCTAAATGCAAATCCACTAACTTGGTGCATATGCGCTATCATTTTTAACAAAAGCGCTAAAACTAGAGTCATAAACACTAATCCATGCAAAAACGCTACCTTTCTGGGCATATGTTCTAACAAACAACACATTTGCACTACCCTATACATATGCGCTAACATCTTGAACATAAGCGCTAACATACCGAGCATATGCGCCGATCTAAACATTTACGCTAAAACAAACTGCAAAAGCGCTAAAATAATGCCGAAAAAATCAAAAAAATTTAAAAAAATCCAAAAATGTGCCTAAAACATGAAATTTTGAATTAAAACTTGAAAACAAAGCTTGGGATAAGATACATACCGGATACCCATACTCAACAGGTCGCTGGTAATGCCGAAATTGCTCAAATCGATGACACTCCACCAGAATCACCATTTCGCCACCTCAGCAAGAATATTTTCAAACAAAAAGCTAACAAGGATAACAATGAAGTTAAAATTAGCCTTGGTTAATTTTATATTAACTATTTGAAGAGTAATTAATTTAAATGGGGCAATTTAATTTGTTTTTTCCAAATGAATTTAATTGACTAAATTTTTATCAATTATCATAAGATTAATCGTTCAAACCAGAAATTGTGACAATTTCATGATCAATCTCCTAAGGGGGCACACAATCAGGATTTTCAATCTCTATCAGGCGCACTATCGAGACTTGATTTAATATTTGAAATAATGTTGTTTTCACATCATTTCAAAGAGGGGCAAAATGTATACACCTAAAATTGGCTATGAGCAATTAAATAAATATTTTATATTTATTTAATAATTATTCTTCTATTAAATAGTTAATTTGAAAAGATTAATTTATTTAATTCATTTCATGTCTTTCTATTAATTAACTCAATTATCCTATTCTTCTAATTAATTAAAATATTTAATTATTCCTCTAACCAAGTTAATTAAATATCTAATATTTAATTATCTCCTCCAAACAATTAAATATCTAATATTTAATAGTTATTCTCCTATCCTATAGTCTCAAATATTAAATAATTCTCAAAATTATTTAATCCCTTTTCCACCACCTCCTCCATCTCCACTTCATCTTCCCTTTGCCAACTCATCCAACATGTGGCTAAAGAAATTAATATTTCTTAAATATTAATTCATCATTTATCTCCAACTTCCAAACTTAATGAAAATTATGTACGTACACATATTTCATAACCATTTCCTATATTCTCTCCAACACCCCCTACATCTTAGGAAGGACTTGAGTCCACTTGTCCTCTCATGCCTAAATTTCCTCCAACCATCCCTAAATTCCCTCAGTCAGCAACCCAGTCAAGGTGAGATGAGTGACACTTGTCTTCTACTTCCCCCTTTCTCTCAACCTTCACCTTTGCTCACAGCCATCCAAATCTGTAGATCTGATCATGACCATTGATCTAAGCCACATCACCTAATCCTCTCAAAGTCTATAAAATCCAGAGCTTCAGTCGAGAGAGTTAGTATTCAAAATTGATCATATGCATCTATGAATTTTTGAAGCAAATAGCAAATAACAAATATCATATATCATTATAGCATAATCATTTTAGCCTAATCATGTAGTATTGCATATCATAGTATCAATTAACTACAAGTTATCAGTCCATTCTTCATATGCCATCTTGGAAACCAACAGTGCATTGTCTAAGAGCACACCATCTGCAACCAGGAACAGTGGAGTTAGGACACAATGAGACATAAGCTATGAAGGTAAAATAATGTTTTATTTTAGTATGTATTTCATGTAGTTTTATTGGTGGATTTTGGATTTCCTGTATGCATTTCCATTGTATTTTGTGAAACTAACTTATTACAGGTAACATTCTGAGGATGAAATTCAAGCTCACACATAAAGTATGTACCTCCTATCAGTCCTTTGACAACAGATCAACTTAAGGAGCAACATGAAAGCATTCAAGAATTGGAAGCTATTGTAAGTACACTTTCTGATACTAAATATATTTATGTCCATGGTTTAGAAACTGCTTTTGAAGTTTGGGAGAAGTTAGAATTAATATATGGTGGTGATAAGCATGTTCAAAAGGCTAAAGAAGAAAGCCTTAGAGGAAAGTTTGATGATATGAGAATGATGGAAGGAGAAAATATCACTTAGTATGGACAAAGGATAAAATAAGTTGTCGGTGGAATTAAAAGTGTTGGTGGTACTATAGATGAAGACACTGTGGTGAGTAAAATTCTTAGAACCCTATTGCCTACCTATGCCATTAGAGTGTTTGCTATTCAAGAGTTGAGGTCAGTCAGTAATGATAAGGTTACTATTGATTATTTGATTGGTAAGCTCACTGCTTTTGAGTTGAATAGTTTTAATAACAGTGTACCTAAGACAAAATCTTCTTTCAAAGCATCTGTATCTAGTGTACCAGTGAGAAAATGGAAAGATGTTTGTCATAGTCATCAATGCAAATCAAGCCATCATGGCAGTAGAAAAGATGATGTGGATGATGAATATAATTTGATGGAATTTGAAGCTCTATTAGCAAAATGACTTCCTAGAGGCACTAGTAAGTACAAAGGCAAGCCACCTCTTAAGTGTTTCTCTTGTAACAAGATAGGACATATAGCTACAAATTGTCCTAATAGTGATCAAAAGGAAAAGTTTAGAAAATATAAGAGAAAAGGAAATAAATAGTGTTATGTTGCAGTTGATAAAGGTTTTATTGATGAGAAATCCGAGGATGAAGACAATGAGGAGATTGTCTTTGTTGCTGTTAAGGAAGATCTGTCTTATAAGAAGGCTTTAGTATCTCACATTGACAACACTGATGAATGGATTATTGATAGTGGCTGGTCACACCACATGATCAGTGATAAGAACAAGTTTATTTCTCTTGAAGAATTTGATGGTGGTGTAGTAAGATTTGGGAACAATTCACCTTGTATGGTAAAAGGTAAAGGTTATATCTCTTTGAATGGTAAAAGTAATATTGATGATGTATATTGGGTTAAAGGGTTGAAACATAACCTGTTGAGCATTGGTCAGTTGAATGACAAAGGTTATCATCTTGAGTTTGAGAATGGAGTGTGCAGGATCGTAGGATGCAAAAGAGAATTAATTGCTACTAGTAAACAAACTAAAGGTAACTTATTCCATCTGAACGCTAGTGTAAGTAGTTGTTTGGTTGCTAAGGTTGAAGATAGTTGGTTATGGCATATAAGGTTTTGTCATGTGAACTTTGATAATGTGATTAAGATTAGCAAGTCAAATTTGGTTAGAGGTATGCCACAACTTGTTAAACCAGACAATGTGATGTGTAAAGAATGTCAACTGGGTAACATGACTACATCTTGTTTTAAGAGTAAATCCTTTTCTTCAGAGAATATTCTAGATTTTGTGCACACTGACTTATGTGGTCCTATGAGGACTAGAAGTTTTTATGGTGACAAGTATTTCATGTTATTTATTGATGATTTTTCAAGGATGATGTGGGTTACTTTTCTGAAGGAAAAGTCAGAAGCTTTCAACAAGTTTAAGGCATTCAAAGCCTTAGTAGAAAAGGAAACCGGTAAGAATATAAGTGTCTGAGATCTAACCGAGGTGGAGAGTTTACATCAGATGAGTTTATGAGATATTGTCATGAAAATGGAATAAAGAGGCAGTTATCTGCTCCAAGGATACCACAACATAATGAAATTGCAGAAAAGAGAAACTAGACCATTGTTGAAGCGAGAAGGATTATGCTGATATAAGGATATATACCTAAGACATTTTGGGGAGAAGCAGTCAGCACTGCAATATACACATTGAACTGGAAACTGGGGAAGAAAGGTAATGACAAGACACCCTATGAGTTATGATATCATAAAACTCCTAATGTCAGTTACTTCAAAGTTTTTGGCAGCATGTGTATTATAAAAAGAGATGAATTTACTGGTAAATTTGACCTAAAAGTGATGAAGGAACATTTCTTGGGTACTCTACTAAGAGAAAATATTTCAAGTGTTTTAACAAAAGGACAAAGAAGATTGTGGAAAGAATCAATGTAAAAGTTGATGAATACTTTGATGAATTCGATGATACCAACAGATCTGATCCATTAGATGATGAACAAAAACTTGTGATTATTAAACCAAAAGTGCATAAAGATGTTGAGAAGAATAGTGCAGAGGAAGATGCTCAACCGATAGATGAAGAAGATGAAGAAAAAGAAGAGGTTATTGCACTAAAATATGTTATAGCTAGGTATCTAAGGTTAAATCATTTTGAAGACCAGATAATAGGTGACAAGAATGTTGGAGTGCGGACTAGAAGAAAAATCAGAGAAAATACATGTCTGATTTCTACAGTTGAACCGCAGATAGTAAGACAAGATCTTAAGGACGATGATTGGATAAAGGCAATGAATGAAGAAATTGATCAAATTGAGAAAAATGACACTTGGTCACTTGTTCCTAGAACTGATGATAAAAATGTGACTGGCACAAATTGAGTATTTAGAAAGAAGTTGAATGAAGATGGTGAAGTTGTTAGAAACAAGGTAAGACTAGTTTGCAAAGGGTATGCACAAGAAGAAGGTGAAGATTATGGAGAAACTTTTGCACTGGTTGCTAGGCTTGAAGGTGTTAGAATGCTACTTGCATTTGCAGCTTTTAAAGGTTTCAAATTTTACCAAATGGATGTAAACTCAACATTTTTGAATGGTATTCTTGAAGAAGAGGTGTATATTGAACAACCAGATGGGTTTGCATTGTCAGAAGATAAGGACATGGTACTCAAACTGCATAAAGCATTATATGGGTTAAAGAAATCACCAAGGGAATGGTTTGAAAGACTTCATGCACATTTGATAAAAATAGGATTTCAGAGAACTGGTGGGGACAACAATATTCATTTCAAGACTGAAGGAGATAGGATGTTGATTGCAGAAGTATTTGTTGATGACATCATATTTGGAGGAAATAATGATATGAGTATGACTTTTGCAGATGAGATGAAGGAAGAGTTTGAGATGTCTCTGATAGGTGAGATAAAAAAATTCATTGGTTTGTAGGTACAATAGATGAAAGCTGGTATCTTTATTAGTCAGTCTAAGTATGTGAAGGAAGTGTTAAACACTTTTGGAATGGAAGATTGTAAACCAGTTGGAGCACCTATGGTTATAGGTTGCAGATTGTCAAAAGAAGATTATTCACCCTCAGTGGATGAGAAGGAATATAGATCTATGATTGGGAAACTTCATTATGTTGTTCATAGTAGACCAAATATTGGCCATGTAGTTGGTTTAGTAGAAAGATTTCAAAAGAGCCCTAAGGAGACACATATGACACCAATGAAGAGAATATTCAAATATATTAGAGGGACAGTTGATTATGGATTGTGGTATCCATATAAAGGCATTTTTTCTTTGTAGGTATTCACTAATGCTAATTGGGAAGGTAATGTAGATGACCAAAAGAGCACAATTGATGGTGCATTCTTTCTAGGTGGTAGACTGGTATCTTGGACCAGTAAGAAACAAAGTTGTACTTCTCAGTTTACAATAGAAGCAGAGTATGTATCTGCATCCATGAATTGTACAAAAGCTATATGGATGAGACATGTCTTGGAAGGATTCAAGCAAGATATGACAAAACTGATGATCATACATTGTGATAACACTAGTTCTATAAACATTTCAAAGAACTCAGTACTGCATGCTAGGACTAAACATATTGAATTGAAGTACCACTTTCTGAGAGAAAGAGTACATGAAAAGAAAGTGAGATTGGAGCATGTGTCAAGTAAGGAGCAATTGGCTGACATATTTACTTAGCCATTACCTAAGGATACCTTTGAATATATCAGAGGTAAGTTAGGGGTTATACCCCTACCCAAGGTCAACTAAGAAGATGTGGAAGCATCAATCCAGTGGACTCCTTGAATATCTTTCACCGTGGATTGATGAGAAGTGGGCTACTTCTTAGGAGGAGCAATAGAAATGAAGACATAAGATGCCTTTGCACCTTTGGCATTGTTGTCAAAGGGGGAGAAAAACAATGACAGGGAGAAGTAATGCAAAGGAGGAACGGATCAAGTGAAGCACAGATCAGTACAACATGGCATGATGAGTTAATTATTTTGGTGTTGTATTGTTTTAGTGTTGCCATCAATGTCAAAGGGGGAGAATGTTGGCATATTGGCATAACTGATGGAGATGATGATGTACCGGTAAAGGATGTTGATGATATATTGATGGATTGTTGATGATGATATAATTATGATATGATTGTAATGCCCCGCCAGGAAACCCCGAAGGGATAAGCCAAAACACAAGAATAGAGTGCAATAAATTTTTTTTTTAAAGTTACACCACAATAAGATACAACAAGATATCAAAGATTCAAATTACATAGCAGAAGACCACAACTAACACTTAAGAAGTTTCCCAACGAGATTACTTAAAATTTCACAATTCACTTAACTCACACAATTAGTCCAATAAGCTAATTATCGTAATAACAAGATAATTCTTAATCAGGATAATTTCTTTCAAAAGATGGAAATATAAATCGCAAGCAAAGGTTCATCCGTTAAGATCTATTCATAATCTTCATTCAAGCTTTTCAATTAAAATTACAAGCCATACATCTAATGTTCTAACACACTAGAATTTCATCATAAACATAAGAGATCTTTTCAAGCATACTTAATTTCCTTAATAACAACTGAATATATATTCCATTACTCTAAGTTACATTCTTTCATATTCCAATTTATTGCATTTAAAAGACGATTGCATACATGCATCTACGATAAATCTCATCTAATCCACTTATGCATTCGATCAAAATAGCATTCAACAAGACTATAAATAAGCATTTAAAGTTAATTCCATTTATCCACTTATCCATTCTAACATAAGCTAATGATACATGATAAAGCTGAATAAAGGAAACATAAGAGAATAACATCACATAACACCATAATAATCTCGGAGTTCACCCCTAAAGGGCTACATCTCCGGGTCTGCTCAACTGCAAGACCCCTCTGATAAATAATAAAATAAGAATACAAGAGGTTACACCATTACAATCCGGCCATCAAGGCGAAACATAAACAATATACAAACGACCGCATCGGTCAATAAATACATAAACGATCCTTGAAAAGAAAAGGATCCAGCAGAACATAATCAAAGCTAATACAAGGGTCCAGGAGAGCATCCACAAAACTGAGTCATCACCACCCAAGGTCTAGCATGGAAATGATACTCACAAAGGCAAAGACAAAAGGACGACCCACAAAGGTACTCCTACAGGACAAACGACAACACACTAGCGAACGTAGGGACAAGTGTCATCACACAACCTGGTACGGTTACCATGGCAGGTCTTCATAGGTCCCACCCCTATACACTGGGTTACCCTAGCAACCTAATCCGAGCCTCCGGCCCATCCAAGCCTCATGTGGACCCACACATCCTCTCGTGAAGACAAGGATGATGGTTTGCCATTTCAGGCCTTCTCACAGCATGTCGGGTCTATGTTAGCACTCGTCCCATGTGTGAGGCACATTATCTTACTTAGAGATTACATCCTAATCTACTGATAGGTTATCACTTATTAGACTTACTTTCGACAGGTTACCCAACAGCCACTTTGGGCGCGGCCCTCCACTCGAAAGCCACTTTCCCATACGACACTAGACTATACTCAGACGAACTCAAAACCCAAGGAATACACATGGTCAGACGAACGGAGTTCAAGAAGGAGAGAACAACCATCTGGTCAAACACGAATCATCATTCGACACCCACACAAAGGATATGACCAAATACGACACTACCACAAAACCACAGTCAACTCGGAACCGAGGACTGAAACAGGTACCCCAAATCATTCCATACGACAGGGTCCTAACAAACAAAGCACGACTTGCCATTACATAAGCAAAAGCGAATACAGAAATTAAACTCGCATAGGTAATATTCAACAGATACAACCTTTTCGAATTGGTCTAAACATTAAAAGTTGATCAAGTTTTCTACAAGATCTACATTAGATTGCAGTTATCTACCTCATCTAGGTATAGGTTGTTCTTGGTTTTCTAACTCACTGATGTTCATTACATCGAACATACAAAAATACGCCATAACGAGTTCTTTAACCAAATTCACAAGGATATAATATAAACAACCATTAACCAATTAATTAAGATATTTAATCTCCAATTAAAACATCATTGACATACTGGTTCAAAACCAATCTCTACAGTTTCAAATTTGTCAAGCTCAGTTACCCTATACAGATCAAGGAAACATAAATATATACGGAATCCAAATAAAGGTAATCATTTTCAAAATCCAAAAATTACTTCCTTACGCGCGTATAAAAGAATCCAAAATTGACTGTTAATTAATGAGTATATTTACCAATCCACGATAAATAAAATATACACAATTAATAACTAATAGTGCACAATCACCCAGTTAATTATTAGTTAATGTATAATTATTAATCTTTGTTAATAAAATATATTTTACCAATAATTAATGCATTGCACATATTTCAAATTAAATATCGATTAGTTTATACATATATATAAATTAATTTCCATTAATAATATATATATATATATATATATAATTAATTGAAAACTTTACTTGAAACAAAAAAATACTTTTAATTTAATAAATTTATTTATTAATTTATTTTTTTTTTAACTAAAAAAAATAATAAAAAAAAAGCAAATTAAAAAGGGATGGGGGTTTCCACGTGGACCCCACGTGGTCCCCCATGGGAAGCTCACGCAGCCCCAAGGGAATGTGCTGCTTCCCAAGGGAGCACGCAGCATTCCCCTAAGGGAGCGCTGCTGTTCCCAAAGGGAAGCACGCAGCACCCCTTGGGGTGCGCTGCTATCCCAAGGGATACGCAGCTCCCTCAAAGGATATGGACATTTTTAGTTTTTTTTTTTTATATATAATATTTTTCTTTTTAAACCGATTACTGTGTAAAGCACAGACTAAAACAAACAGTCTCCCAGAGAGTAAGGAATTATTATTTTTTTTTAAATTTATATACTGTGACTAAAAACCACAGTCAGTCTCCGAGAGACTTAAAACAAATAATTTTCTCTTTTAATCTAAAAAACAACATAGGCTTTTCTAGAATATGAGAGGTTTTCAAAAATTCAAAGGATAATCTTTTTGTGCATAAGAAAGCTCATTATCCATGCAAGGATGCAAACAATAACACCAACTAATTCCACAATGGTTCATAACCTTGAGGCAAGCAATAGAAAAATTAAAACCAAATAGCATGAAGAACATCCAATGCCCATTTTTTTTTTTTTAATTTAAACAATAACTAACTGATAACCAGAATTCCTACCTCCGTAAGCATTCCTGGAAAGGATCTGAAGAAGAGCCCCAACCTGCAGCTCAAGAAATCCTTCTCCTTCCAAAACCCCCAAATTTCATCCAAAAACTTTCTCCAACAAATATTTTCCAAAAAAAATCCATCCTCCCAAAAATTCCCAAAAATATTAGGTTATAAGGAAGAGTTGACCAAAATTCCATTTTTGGAATTAAAATTTTTATTTAAAAATAATTCTCAAAATAATTCTTTTCCAACAATTACAATAAATTAAATTGCTTTCCAATTCAAAATCGATTTTCTCATTTAATTCAATTTAGCCTTTCTAATCTCAAAAGCCAACAGAATACAATTAAATCTATTGCAATTAAATACAAAACTTTCTTTTTTCAACAGCATATACAAAATGCATTTAATATTCAAAATCAGCTATTTAATTGAACTTACTCCCAATTTAAAACGAGCAATCCAATATCAACGAAAATCGCATAACGAAATCCCGATTAATCTATTCCATTAATCTCTAATGCACAAATACATATTTAATCAAAATAATTACTAAGGACTAATTAATCAATTTAACCATACACACCAAGCACGCAAACCGAGAAGGTCAACCAAACAGACGACTCACAAACCCAACCAAAAAGGGATTACCGATGGTGACTGACGATGCTCGCTTGAGCATGACTAAGGTCAGCTAGGGTCTTACGACCACCTAATCCAACTCTAAGGATTAAAGAGGTACACTCAAACCTGCAAATCCAGGTGAAGACGAACCTCGCACTCATGCGGCGTTGTACCTGAAATCTCCTGCAACCAAGAGTCATACATGCATATATATATAAACTTAATGAAAGCGTTAGCCTGATATTAATACCACAAAATAGGAACACTAAACAACTTGCATACAACTAGTGTGGAAACCACATCAACAGCTATGCATTAAATCAAACATCGGACTATAATCATTATATTATGATAAACTAAGATAAAACTGAGATTAGAAATTGATTAGGGCAGGGGTACTACATTCTCCCCCCCTAGGTTCCGACTTACTCCTGGAAGTCGTAAGGCTCGATGGAGAACATGTCGTACGCATCAGCCCTGAAACTCATTCAACAAAGATCAAATTGCACATAGAAATCTTTCCATAATCAAATGAAATATTATTGCAAAATCCTTTACAAACGCCATTACCCATTGGCAAGATACATCTAAATCCATACATTTCTTATAACATTCTAGAAATTGTCCACAATCATAGCAAAGAAACAAGAATTTTCTTCCTTTCATTACACCAAAATAAAGCATTACAAGGAGGTAAACAACAATTACCATAATCATCTACCAAAAATGACAAGAAAACATGGCATCATGCCCAATTTCTGTTACCAATACATCTTTATCATCACATTTTATTGAATAGAACTAGCTTAAATATCAATTTCAACAACCAAATTAACTTTCATGAAATAAGAGCAACAAAATAACTCAATTGTTTACACTTGCCAGGCATAAGAAAACCTTTCCAAATACTATGCCCCATAACATAGTGACAAGTTAACACAATTTACTCCATGAAACAAATAATAACCATTCACATAATTGGCATGCATAACTCAAAAGGCCACATGTGAGCATGTCTAATGCTCGGTCAAAGATAACATGCACGATCAACATCTCTATGCTTGATCTTAGAACAACAATATGATCATAAATATCCAATATCTCACTCAAAGGCTCGATGGTGCTAGGCACACCATAGCGGTGCTACCTTCCATACAAGACCTTTGTGAATATCCCTTGTTGAGCAAGGTGGTTAGCCTCCAAGAGATAGTCACCACACATAGGTAGGTAGTGGATCCTAGTTGCATCACAGCCTCACATACCCCCATCCTCAAGGTTCCCTACATCAACTTCCTCGCACACACTCTACCAAATCCGTATCATACGTCTATGGAGAGGAATTTCACATTTCAACACAAGACCAGCATATGAAAACAATAAGGATAAACCAGTTTAGCCACCAAAGTACAGATGAATAAAGATAATAAATCATCAATTCCAACAGTAAGGCAAGAAAATAATCCGGAATTGCAACACCAAATCAAAAGTGCAAAAGATCACAAGATCGTGGCTAAACCTTCAAAGTCAACGTAAAATAAATTGCTGATCCCCAAAGAAATAATAAGAATATCACAACTGCACATAACATCACTATGTGACTAACATCTAGCCACCAACGAGGAAGGAAGGAACAACTGACTAGCTATTGCAGTAGCTCATCATGTTGTGCGACATAGTCACACTACCCACATGGCATGGTGGTGTGCACCTCGACATCACCCTGCATCACGTCGTCATGTGGCATGGCAATACCCCAAGCGGAGAACACATGCAATGGACATATCCCGCATGGTAGTGTACCTCGCGAAAAAAGAACGCGCAGGTCACATCCCGCATAGCGACGTATCTAGAAGGATACTCGCCGTAAGTCAGAGGTATACATGACTAGGGTCGACCCACATGCCCACCAACACATACTAACTGGCAGCACATGTGAATAAACCTACCTTTCAAGAAGACAAGGCAAAGGATCCTCCAAATCACACCAACACTATACACAAGAATCACCATCGAAATGCTCAAATAAAGGAGAGGAATAGGCTGACACATATAAACCTATAAAATAGATTCATCAAAAGGGAAAGTATTGAGTACACCTTTGATACAGTTTAATAGTACAACTATATCATTCCTCGAAGTAGAGAAGCTAAAGTCGCTTCGCGCCGACATTACTCGTACGCCAATCCATACTATTCAAGGAACGGTTACTTTGAATACCACCCCTTAACATACTGAGTTACCCACAACCCGAGGTTTGGTACTCAGTAGGGAAACAAATAAGCAACATCACAAAAACAGTATGGTTTCCCATACTCATAAGCAACATATCCTCCATGGTTGATTACTTCACCAATCCATGGGCACATATAATAAGCACTGGTTTCTTACAATACACACGAAAACACCAGTACTGGTTTAGTCACATTTACGGGGAGTACTTTCCAGTACGCTAACATCTATTCAGGGAAGATTTTAATTATGCTTTCTATATAAATAACTGAATCAAGTTTACTCTAGATACAAGTACTGAAATTATTAACAATTCACAATTACATAAGGAAATAACATCATTCCTATATCTTTCTCAAATTTCACTAAGCATTCGTAACTAAATTACTAGCTAAGAAAATTCTTTTCTCAAAGAGGACTTTCATCTTTCAATATGAAGCCAAAATGCAATAGTACAATTTCACATGTTTTATAAACATTCTATTTAAATCAATGCATTCTTTAATACCATTTCTAAAAATCTTATGATTAGGCAAAGAGAAGGGAAAGAGAGTTTGATAATCAAACTGTTTCCTACAAAGACACAAGATCAATCAAGATCACACTATAATATAAAATTTCTCACTATAAGCCTATCATTTTAATTGCACGGTTTTCATTTCGCTATCGTTTTAGAAGGATGCCAAAATAGTCTAACATGTCGTTTCCAATAATTATGGTTGCAACAGGAGGTTCTAGTTTTCCAAGCAAAGCAGAGATCAAGACAGGCAATCTTTTCGATAATGCAAGACCTCTTAAGAACACTCACTAATTTAATACAATACAGACACATGTCATAACTTGCAACCTCTCATTAAAATCAAATTACGATAAAAAGGTAAGCGAGGAGCTATTTACCCAAATAAAACATATTAATGCATGCACATCAAACAAGCTTTTCATTCGCACTTTCTAAACACATTAAGGTAATTACATATACCCAAAAGCGAGTTCAATGGAGTAATTGCTAAAATAAATCTTCAATCAATTGGTTTAATGAAACACATAAAACAATATTTCGAGGAACACATTAATACTTTCTCGAAGCTACAATAACATGCTCCTTTCAATACTTCTTCTACAAGCCAAGCAGTTTCACATAATTCAACTATTCGCATAGCAATGCACCTTACTAAGGTAGAATTTAATCATGCTACTCCTACAGCATACACATGGAGAATTCTTTAAACGTACACATATAGTTTTCTCCCAATAACCAATATGAACTTTAAAACCCATAGCCCCTTAATAATCTAAAAACATAAGCGTCATAAGGCCCACACAAGGTTTCAAGAAGTCACACCCTTTTCTCTTGCAAACAAGAAACTCAATTCAGAGATAATTACACATATCCTAATCATTTTAATTTCCAGAAAGAGAGAGAGGAATGGTGATGATCATTTAATTTCCTACAAAATAAGCATTCCATAATTGCCATACTAGTCCTTCAAGTGGACCACACTAAGCTAGATCATAATCTTAAACAAACACAATTCGCACTTTCAGAATCAAGACAGGCACTGACCAACCCGAATGGATTAGTCTAAAGAGTACAACACTCAATAAGGGAAGGTACATACGACTCTCTTTCAGAATAAGAGTAATCGTAGACCAAGACATCAATAAGCACACAATGCACATAAAAAAACTCAACCACCAACATCAAGAAGGTGAGAACAAGGTGTGAACACACACACATTACACACAAGTTAAGGTTTGCTCAATTACTCATATACAAAAAGGAGGACAAGCATACACATAAGGTCGATACACCTCACACCAATATAGGGCAAACGCGACACCAGAGATCCCAGTGTTTGCAACATGGGCTCTGATACCAAATGTAATGCCCCGCAAGGAAACCCCGAAGGGATAAGCCAAAACACAAGAATAGAGTGCAATAATTTTTTTTTTTAAAGTTACACCACAATAAGATACAACAAGATATCAAAGATTCAAATTACATAGCGGAAGACCACAACTAACACTTAAGAAGTTTCCCAATGAGATTACTTAAAATTTCACAATTCACTTAACTCACACAATTAGTCCAATAAGCTAATTATCGTAATAACAAGAAAAATCTTAATCAGGATAATTTCTTTCAGAAGATGGAAATATAAATCACAAGCAAAGGTTCATCCGTTAAGATCTATTCATAATCTTCATTCAAGCTTTTCAATTAAAATTACAAGCCATACATCTAATGTTCTAACACACTAGAATTTCATCATAAACATAAGAGATCTTTTCAAGCATACTTAATTTCCTTAATAACAACTGAATATATATTCCATTACTCTAAGTTACATTCTTTCATATTCCAATTTATTGCATTTAAAAGATGATTGCATACATGCATCTACGATAAATCTCATCTAATCCACTTATGCATTCGATCAAAATGGCATTCAAGAAGACTACAAATAAGCATTTAAAGTTAATTCCATTTATCCACTTATCCATTCTAACATAAGCTAATGATACATGATAAAGCTGAATAAAGGAAACATAAGAGAATAACATCACATAACACCATAATGATCTCGGAGTTCACCCCTAAAGGGCTACATCTCCGGGTTTGCTCAACTGCAAGACCCCTCTGATAAATAATAAAGTTAAGAATACAAGAGGTTACACCATTACAATCCGGCCATCAAGGCGAAACATAAACAATATACAAACGACCGCATCGGTCAATAAATACATAAATGATCCTTGAAAAGAAAATGATCCAGCAGAACATAATCAAAGCTAATACAAGGGTCCAGGAGAGCATCCACAAAACTGAGTCATCACCACCCAAGGTCTAGCATGGAAACGATACTCACAAAGGCAAAGACAAAAGGACGACCCACAAAGGTACTCCTACAGGACAAACGACAACACACTAGCGAACGTAGGGACAAGTGTCATCACACAACCTAGTACGGTTACCATGGCAGGTCTTCATAGGTCCTAGCCCTATACACTGGGTTACCCTGGCAACCTAATCCAAGCCTCCGGCCCATCCAAGCCTCATGTGGACCCACACATCCTCTCGTGAAGACAAGGATGATGGTTTGCCATTTCAGGCCTTCTCACAGCATGCCGGGTCTATGTTAGCACTCGTCCCATGTGTGAGGCACATTATCTTACTTAGAGATTACATCCTAATCTACTAATAGGTTATCACTTATTAGACTTACTTTCGACGGGTTACCCAACAGCCACTTTGGGCGCAGCCCCCCAATCGAAAGCCACTTTCCCATACGACACTAGACTATACTCAGACGAACTCAAAACCCAAGGAATACACATGGTCAGATGAATGGAGTTCAAGAAGGAGAGAACAACCACCTGGTCAAACACGAATCATCATTCGACACCCACACAAAGGATATGACCAAATACGACACTACCACAAAACCACAGTCAACTTGGAACCGAGGACTGAAACAGGTACCCCATATCATTCCATACGACAGGGTCCTAACAAACAAAGCACGACTTGCCATTACATAAGCAAAAGCGAATACAGAAATTAAACTCGCATAGGTAATATTCAACAGATACAACCTTTTCAAATTGGTCTAAACATTAAAAGTTGATCAAGTTTTCTACAAGATCTACATTAGATTGTAGTTATCTACCTCATCTAGGTATAGGTTGTTCTTGGTTTTCTAACTCACTGATGTTCATTACATCGAACATACAAAAATACGCCATAACGAGTTCTTTAACCAAATTCACAAGGATATAATTTAAACAACCATTAACCAATTAATTAAGATATTTAATCTCTAATTAAAACATCATTGACATACTGGTTCAAGACCAATCTCTACAGTTTCAAACTTGTCAAGCTCAGTTACCCTATACAGATCAAGGAAACATAAATATATACGGAATCCAAATAAAGGTAATCATTTTCAAAATCCAAAAATTACTTCCTTACGTGCGTATAAAAGAATCCAAAATTGATGTTAATTAATGAGTATATTTACCAATCCACGATAAATAAAATATACACAATTAATAACTAATAGTGCACAATCACCCAGTTAATTATTAGTTAATGTATAATTAATAATCTTTGTTAATAAAATATATTTTACCAATAATTAATGCATTGCACATATTTCAAATTAAATATCGATTAGTTTATACATATATATAAATTAATTTCCATTAATAATATATATATATATAATAATAATTAATTGAAAACTTTACTTGAAACAAAAAAATACTTTTAATTTAATAAATTTATTTATTAATTTATTTATTTTTAACTAAAAAAAATAATTAAAAAAAAAGCAAATTAAAAAGGGATGGGGGTTTCCACGTGGACCCCACGTGGTCCCCCATGGGAAGCTCACGCAGCCCCAAGGGAATGCACTGCTTCCCAAGGGAGCACGCAGCATTCCCCTAAGGGAGCGCTGCTGTTCCCAAAGGGAAGCACACAGCACCCCTTGGGGTGCACTGCTATCCCAAGGGATACGCAGCTCCCTCAAAGGATATGGACATTTTTAGTTTTTTTTTTTTTTATATAATATTTTTCTTTTTAAACCGATTACTGTGTAAAACACAGACTAAAACAAACAGTCTCCCAGAGACTAAGGAATTTTTTTTTTTTTTAAATTTATATACTGTGACTAAAAACCATAGTCAGTCTCCCAGAGACTTAAAACAAATAATTTTCTCTTTTAATCTAAAAAACAACACAGGCTTTTCCAGAATATGAGAGGTTTTCAAAAATTCAAAGGATAATCTTTTTGTGCATAAGAAAGCTCATTATCCATGCAAGGATGCAAACAATAACACCAACTAATTCCACAATGGTTCATAACCTTGAGGCAAGCAATAGAAAAATTAAAACCAAATAGCATGAAGAACATCCAATGCCCATTTTTTTTTTTTAAATTTAAACAATAACTAACTGATAACCAGAATTCCTACCTCTGTAAGCATTCCTAGAAAGGATCTGAAGAAGAGCCCCAACCTGCAACTCAAGAAATCCTTCTCCTTCCAAAACCCCCAAATTTCATCCAAAAACTTTCTCCAACAAATATTTTCCAAAAAAAATCCATCCTCCCAAAAATTCCCAAAAATATTAGGTTATAAGGAAGAGTTGACCAAAATTCCATTTTTGGAATTAAAATTTTTATTTAAAAATAATTCTTTTCCAACAATTACAATAAATTAAATTGCTTTCCAATTCAGAATCGATTTTCTCATTTAATTCAATTTAGCCTTTCTAATCTCAAAAGCCAACAGAATACCATTAAATCTATTGTAATTAAATACAAAACTTTCTTTTTTCAACAGCATATACAAAATGCATTTAATATTCAAAATCAGCTATTTAATTGAACTTACTCCCAATTTAAAACAAGCAATCCAATATCAACGAAAATCGCATAACGAAATCCCGATTAATCTAGTCCATTAATCTCTAATGCACAAATACATATTTAATCAAAATAATTACTAAGGACTAATTAATCAATTTAACCATACACACCAAGCACGCAAACCGAGAAGGTCAACCAAACATACGACTCACAAACCCAACCAAAAAGGGATTACCGACGGTGACTGACGATGCTCGCTTGAGCATGACTAAGGTCAACTAGGGTCTTACGACCACCTAATCCAACTCTAAGGATTAAAGAGGTACACTCAAACCTGCAAATCCAGGTGAAGACGAACCTCGCACTCATGCGGCGTTGTACCTGAAATCTCCTGCAACCAAGAGTCATACATGCATATATATATAAACTTAATGAAAGCGTTAGCCCGATATTAATACCACGAAATAGGAACACTAAACAACTTGCATACAACTAGTGTGGAAACCACATCAACAGCTATGCATTAAATCAAACATTGGACTATAATCATTATATTATGATAAACTAAGATAAAATTGAGGTTAGAAATTGATTAGGGCAGGGGTACTACAATGATGCTTTATGATCAGTTATTTGTGTTGTCATTGATGGAAACCATGTTTGTTTATGTTTGGTATATCATCTAAGTTATATAAGTTATCTAAGCCTAAACGGTAATGGAATGATTGCTAAGTTGCAATGAAGCAGTAGGCAGGAACAATGAAGGAGATGATTGCAGTACAGATCCATGTTGAGTTAGGTGTTGCGGTTTGGAATGTGTGCTTATGACATTATAATGAGTCTGTGATTAGAACCGCATCATGTTTGGAGAACCAAAAGTCATGTTTGTAATTGATTGTTGTATATTCAATGTAGGGTTTGAGAACCGGTAACAAGATCTTTAACTGATGATGTTTTATGGTTCGGCGATAAATATTATCATGTTCATAAGTTAGTGGTGATGTGTCAGAAACCGTGTGTGATGATAAGCTTTCATATAAGTGATTACAAGGATCGAATTTCTTGGAAAATAGCTAAGTGCTTAGTTGAATGTGATAAGGGTTTAGCAACTTATTAGATCAATGTGCGGTGATGTGTTATGATCATTCAATGACTGTAATTGTCTTGAAATTTATTGCAATGATCTATATGATGATCTGTAATGATTTGTAATGATCTGATATGATCTATAATGTAAATTCATTGTATCATATTGATGAGTTAGGATTTTTTAACCGACCTAATTGTAAAGTGCATTTACGTCAAGTTTGAGAAGGTTTAGTGTGTCGGTGATTAAAGAAGGAGAGTGTGTCGAACCAGATTGAGATGTCTGCATGTGTGAAGCATATTAGAGTTGAAATGGATCTGTACTAGCAAGTAGAGAGTGCATTGATTATATCATTTACCTATTGTTTCCTAACAGTTACAACAATTTTAAAATCCCTTAACCAGGTAGGTCCTAATAAGCCTAATGTTGTAAATCCCTTAACCGGGTGGCTCACTAGTTTGGGTTTAAATGTTTTAGCAAGGTTACTCCTAACAGAGTTGAGGTTAAAATCCCTTCACCCGATGAATCCTAACAATGTCTTCTCTTAACCAGACATGATTGTAAAGCTTCTAAATGGGCAAGGCTTTTAACAGGGCGCATTTCGAAAGAGTACAAATTTTGTGGGTGCCAATTCCCACTGTGGTTTTTCCCATTTGGGTATCCACATGAAAAATATCAGTATTCATATGGTGGTTGATTTGTTTATGTGTGGATTTGATATCTTTACATTGCTTACATGTTGATGAACACATGAATGAGTAGTTTGGTAAATCTTCTTTAAGTGATTGATTGAGTAGTTACTTGTGCTGGTTATGAACTGTTTATGAGAAGTGCTTTTAGATTGGTGAATGATTGCAGTTTATTGTTATAACTGATTTACCACCCCCCCCCTCTCAGTAATAACTGGATCCTCACAATAAAATGGATTACGTCTGCAGGGCTCCCTGGATTGGATCCCCCCCTGACTTGCCAATTTTTGAACACTTTTAAAGAAATCTCCAAGAAAGGCCTAGCCTTGGAACGTGTCCTTTTAGAGGAAAGAACATTAAAACATTATAAAAAATCCAATCAAGGTTCCTCCTATAATAAAAAGCCCAAATATTGGTCTAAAAACAAAAATGTTGTTAATGATGGAGTCATTGATGTCAAGAATGTTCAAACTGTCGGTGCCGCATTTGAACCCACCTCCACCAACAACTTTTTCAACAGTCAATCCAATCCTCGCAATCAGTCTCGACCCTACAATAATGTCTCCATCCAAGGTCAACCTCCTCACTCCAACAACCAGTCTCAATGTGAGTATACTCCAAACGCTGAACTCAGTGAGGTCATCTTCCAAAAGATTGTCAAGGCGGGCATTGTTGCCTTTCCGATGAAACACACTTTCGATCCAAATTAACCTAAACCCAGGTGGTATAATGAAAATGAATATTGTGATTACCATTGTGTCAATGGTCATGATACACACAAGTGTATGAAACTAAAGAACTACATCCAAGACCTAATTAATAAGGGTGACATTGAGGTTGCAACCGCCAAGCCTAGTAACTTGAATGACAAACTCAAAATATACCAGGACCCTTTTCCTAACCATGGTAAGGAAAAAGTCTCATCATCTGATGTAGTTAATTATGACTATACTAATTATGTCTCTACCTTTGACTCCTTGGTAGGCCACATGAAACCTACCAGCACCTATGTCAACACCATCATGATCCAACAAGCTAATCCCCCTCCCACCTCTCATATACCTAGGGTCACCATTCAAGGTGTCCCTCCTCGACAATCATCAAATCGATCCTCTCAAGAAAAAAAAGTCATTCAAGGTACCACACCTTTCACTTCCTATTCTCAAAATGACTATAATGTTACCACCTGAAGAGGAAGAATGACCATCCAGGGAGCTCCTCCTCCTCCTCCACAACCACCCATGTCATCCACTCATCACTATGATATCCTTAATCATCTTGGAAAGATACTCACATAGATCTCTATCCTAGAACTCCTCAAGACATACCCCATCCACGAAGAGATCCTTAAACAAGCCCTCCTAGAGTCTCGTATCCTAGATAATATTAATGCAACCCAATTCCAAGCCCTTGTAAGTAACCTTGTTGCATAGCATCACCTTGTGTTCACATATAAGGATGCACCATCTACTGATCCATCTCACAATAAGCCTACATATCGAAGCCATTGTACATAAGCATACATCAAGAGTTCTTATAGATGGTGGATCTAGCTTAAACCTTTGTACATACAAGTTGATCAAACAACTGGGAATCTCTAAAGATTTGGTGTACACATCAGAAAAGATCACAATTAAATCCTATGATGATGCAAAAAGAGTTTCCAAAGGAACCATAACTTTGCCTCTTCAAGTGGGCCCTGCAGTAGTAGATACAACATGTCAGGTCTTGAACCTTGATCTCCCATACAATATTCTCTTTGGTATTTGATATTAGAGTTGTTGGAATGTGTTGTTGTCATTGATATCAACATATTCTTGTGTTGCGGAGAGTTGGTTTGAATGATATGTTGTAGTTGTGCTGATGCAGATTATTGGATTTTGAGATACTTATCTCTAGTTGATTCAATATGAGTTTCAGTGCTCTGGAAGGTGATTTGGTAGAGTTATATGATCCGGTGTGATGGTTGGTTTTTCTATTGGTTTTGTATTGCAGAGTTGTCATTTTTGGATTGGTTTTCTCCAAAATTGATTCCTTTGTTGGCAGTGGGCCAGCATCCCTTGCAGGGATTCACGACATGGTTTAATATCCTCCTATGTATTCTATAAGTCTAGTGGTTGTATCGGGCATTGAAAGGTCGATATTTTGGTGCAACAAAAACTCTAGCTTGTGACAAGTGGTATTAGAGCTTGGCCATAGGTTTAAATCATGAAGGCCATAGTGAGTGATGCTAGAAGGGGGATTGTTGGTAGTGGGCCAACTTTCCTCACGGGGATTCGTGAAATGGTTTAACAGGCTCCTATGGATTCTATAAGTCTAGTGGTTGTATCGGGCATTGACAGGTTGATCTTTTGGTGCAATGACAACCCTAGCTTGTAACATCCTTATGTGGTGTGGAATTTGGAGAGTGTTTGGGACATTCATGTGTGTCCTTAGATTGGATGACTGATAATTTGGAACTTAACAAGCTTGTCTTTGAGTTTGTCAGTTGGTGTTCTTTGAGCTCCGGTGATGAAATAATGATGATTCTCATAATTCGATTTGTTGTAGTGATTGCGGTGGAATTAACATTGCTTGTTGATGTTATCTGATTGTGTCTTATGCATTTTGGTGGTCTGCATTGATCATGGTACACGTTATTGAATATTTTAATGGGCCAGTGGTATTCTTTGTGTTATGTGACATTTTTGGTGGTTTAACATGTTGCAGATGATCTTGGCGAAATTATTGGTGGTGTTGCATGTTAGAGGATTTGATTTGGGTCCATGCTATGTCCTTGCTGACAATGAATTGGTCTGGTTATAGATTTATATATCATGTGATGTAATTTGGTAATTAGGCCTTATGTGTTGAGCTGACATTGAGGTCAAGGTTGATGATTTGTATAAATAGGTGATGTATTCATGTAAGTTGTGTGCCTGCAGTTGTGTTTATGATTTGAGAGAGTATTGTATGTGCGAACAAGCAAATCTATCATTCGGAAGTGTGGAAGAGTAGAGAAGAGTTGTTTTGCAAACATTGTGCTTAACCAGAACTGTCCTCGGGAATTTGGAGATGCTAACTATAATTAGGAATTTGGAGATTCTATTCTTTCTATTCATGTAATTTGGATTGTTGTCCTATCTTTTTAAGGAAATGAGCCTTCCTAGGGTTGTTGCCCTTTGTTTTTTTGAGCAGTGAGCTCTAGGAAGTGTGCCTGAATGCATGTGCATTCCCCATTGTAATATTTACACATACTAATGCAAAGTATCATCTTATTGTGGGTAGGTTCTCACCATGGTTTTTCCCTTAAATAGCTTTTCCATGTCAAAAATTTATGTGTTATGTATGTTGTTGATGTGGTGATTATTTTTGTTATTGTTGTTTCGGATCAGATCTAAAGTTGTGGTTAATTGTTTTAAGTTTTGTGAAAATGGATTCACCCCGCTCTTATTTTTCTTGGTTCTTTCCTGCCAACAATTGGTATTAGAGCTAGATCTTCTGGAAGGAGCTCGGCCACTTGAGGAGACCTGGGATGGCAGTTGTCATTTTCAAGAAGGAGAGTCTGAGGTTTGATGGAACTAATTACTCTATATGGAAAAATCAGATGGAAGTTCACTTGAATTGTCTTGGAGAAGATTATTTCACAAAGAATGCATACATTGTTCCTCCGAATGGTCGTATTACTACAACTAAGATCAAGGATACTAAAAAATAATATAAGAGATAAAAAAGCATTGCTGAGTGCCCTGACTGATGCAGAAATGACTAATGTAATGAGATTGCAGAATGCACATGAGATTTAGAAGCTTGAAACCCTGTATGAAGGAGATAACCATGTAAAAGTTGCTAAATTGCAGAGCTTGAAAGGAAAGTATGAGTTACTGAGAATGGGAGGAGATGAGAATATTAAATTGTTTATGGCTAAAGTGAATGATCTTGTGCTGAACATTAGATGTGTTGGTGGAATTCTTGAAGAAGATGAGATTGTAGATAAAATGTTGAGATCTTTGCCTCCTGCTTATAAACATAAAGTTGTTGCTATTGATGAGATCCAGACTGTGACAACTGTGACAAGAGATATGCTGGTTGGTAATCTTGCTTCTTTTGAATTGAGAAAACCTGGTGAATCACATGGTAAAACTAAGACTACTTTTAAAGCTACTGTATCCAGGAAGCAGAAGTATAATTTGGAAGAAATTTCAATTAAGGTGTCTAGATATAAAAGAGAAATGAGAGAGTTGGAAGAGATTGAAGCACTTATTTCTAGAAGATTTACTAAGGGAGAGGGTAAGTATGAAGGGAAGTTTCCTTTGAAATGTTTTTCTTGCAATAAGAATGGTCATTTTTGTTCTAGGTGTCTTGAAAGAGAAGAAAAAGTGTCAAAGTATGATAAGCCTTACAAGTCTAACCAAAAGTATAGATATTGGAAGAAGAGTTATTATGTTGTTGATGAAGGTGTAACAAATGGGGAGTCTAAGAAAGGGAATTCAGAAGATGAATTTGTGTTCATTGCTATCAAGGAAGATGATCCTATACCTATTGATTCTACAAGTTGTATTGTTGAAGAGAAAGATTTGGCTGCTAAAATTGATGAGAAATGGGTGATTGACAATGGTTGTTCCCATCACATGACAAGAGATAATAGTAAATTTATGATATGGAGAAGTACGATGGCGGTGTAGTGAGATTTGGAGACAACAAAGCTTGTGTAATCCATGGTAGAGGTTCTATTTCTCTTGATGGTAAGCATAATACTAATGCTGTTTTATATGTTGAAGGTTTGAAGCATAATAATTTGAGTGTTGGATAGATGGTTGATAAGGGATATGATTTACAATTCAAGAATGGGAAATGTAAGATCTTGAATAGTTCCAATATAAAGAGTGCATTAGGTACTAAGACTAAAGGTAATATCTTTCATCCGAATGCTGGTGAGAAAAGTTGCTTGATTGCTCAGATTGATGAGAGTTCGTTATGGCATACGAGTATGTGTCATGTTAACTTTGACTGCATGATTGAGATTAGTTCTACTCAAGTTATTAAAGATCTGCCTAAGATTGTTAAGCCTACTTATTCAGTATGTAAAGAATGTCAATTGGGAAATCAAAAAAGAATTTCATTCAAGAGAAAATTGTATACATCTAATTGATTATTAGATATTTGTGCATATTTATTTATGTGGACCTTCTAGAGTGAGAAGCTTGCAGGGAGACATATACTTTATGTTGTTGATTGATGACTATTCTAGGATGATTTAAGTCACTTTTCTAAGGGAGAAATCTAAAGCATTGGAGAAATTCAAAATATTCAAAGCTAAAGTGGATGCATAGACAATATTGAAGCTAAAGTGCACGAGGTCTGACAGAGGAGGTGAATTTATTTATGGTGTGTTTAATTCTTTTTGTAAAGAGCATGGAATCGAAAGACAGTTATCTGCTCCGCGAACCCCTCAGTATAATAGAGTTGTTGAAAGGAAGAACATAATTGTTTTGGATGTTGCTAGAACCATTATGATTGAAGAAAATGTTCCACATATCTATTGGAGAGAAGTTGTTAGCATTGTTATATACACATTCAACTGGGTGCATATAAAAGGTGATTTTGGTAAGACCCCTTATGAGCTATGGTTTGGTCATATTCCTATAGTTAGATATTTTAGAATCTTTGGAAGCAAATATTATATCAAAAGAGATGAGGATATAGGAAAATTTGATGCAAGATGTGATGAAGGAATCTTTTTGGGGTATTCTACTAAGACCAAAGCCTACTAGTGTTACAACAAAAGACTGAGAAAAATAGTAGAAAGCACAAATGTGAAGGTTGATGAGAATCATGAAAAACAAATCAGAGCATGTAGATATGAGTCTGATGATCAGGATGTTACTGCAAAGTAGCTGTAGAGTCTAGTACGAAGCAAAGTGATCTGGTAGAGATAGTGAATGCAGATGCTGTTGTTAGTGAAGAAGTTAAGGAGTCTGAAAATTAGAATAATCAGAAGAGCCTTAGGTATGTAAAACTAAATCATTCAAAGAATCAGATTATTGGTGATAAGAATAAAGGTGTGATGACTAGGAGAAGAATTATTATTGAAGAGACATGTTTGATTTCTAAAATTGATCCTAAAGATGTTGTTTAAGCTTGTAAAGATGAAAATTGGGTAAAAGCTATGGAAGAAGAGCTAGATCAGATTGAGAAGAACAAAACATGGGAACTTGTTTCAAGACCTAAGGACAAGAATGTAAGTGTTACTAAATGGGTGTTCTGGAATAAGATGAATGAAGATGGAGAAGTTGTTTGAAACAAAGCAAGACCGATATGTAAGGGATATTCACAAATGGAAGGTATTCATTTTGAGGAGACTTTTTCTCCGATAGCTAGAATTGAAGGCGTTAGACTATTTATTACATATGCTTCTCATAAGAAATTCAAGGTATATCAGATGGATGTGAAGTCAACCTTTTTGAATGGTGAATTAGTAGAGGAAGTCTATATTGAAAAACTAGATGGATTTTCATTGACAGATGAAGAAGCCATGGTATGTAGATTGAATAAAGCATTATAGGGACTTAAACAAGCCCCTAGAGCTTGGTACGTCGGATTAGACAGGTATTTAATGAAGTTGGGATTCTGTAAAGGTACTGATGATAGTAATTTGTACTTCAATATTGATAATGATAATATTTTGATTGTTGAAGTCTTTGTTGATGACATTATTTTTTGAAGAGATGATGATTTGAGTAAGAAGTTTCCTGATGATATGCAAAAAGAATTTGAGATGTCTATGATAGGTGAGATGAAATTCTTTCTAGGATTGCAAATTACACAAACCGATAAAGGCATTTTCACATCTCAATCTAAGTATGTGAAGGAATTGTTGAAGAAATTTGTGTTAGATGATTCCAAACCCGTTGGAACCCCTATGATGGTAGGATGTAAGATTACAAAATATAATAAGTCTCTGAAGGCTAACCAGACCCTGTATAGATCCATGATTTATGGATTGCTTTATTTTACTCAGACTAGGCCTGACATTATGAATGTTGTATGTCATGTTGCAAGATTTCAGGCCGATCCTAAGGAAAGTCATGTTATTGCTATAAAGAGGATATTCATATACTTGAAGGGAACAATAGATTATGGTTTGTGGTATCCGAAGGATGATAATTTCACTTTAAATACTTATACTAATGCTGATTGGGAAGGTGATGTTGATGACCAGAAGAGCACTACCGGTGGAGCATTCTTTTTGGAAAAGAAGTTCATTGCTTGGACAAGTAAGAAGAAATATTCCATTTCTTTATCTACTACAGAAGTTGAATACATTGTTGTTGCTAGCAACTGTACTCGGGTACTTTGGATGAAGTAGATGCTGAAGGATATTAGAGTTGTTTATAATGAGCCTATTGTTATATATTGTGACTGTATACACATAAAATTGGCTATGAGCAATTAAATAAATATTTTATATTTATTCAATACTTATTCTTCTATTAAATAGTTAATTTGAAAAGATTAATTTGTTTAATTTATTTCATGTCCTTCTATTAATTAATTTAATTGAAACATTTTATTAATTAATTCATTTATCCTTTTCCTCTAATCAATCAATTAAATATCTAATATTTAATAGTTATTCTTCTATCTTATAGTCTCAAATATTAAATAATTTCTTAATTATTTAATCCCTTTTCCAACTCACCTTCCATCTCCACTTCATCTTTCCTTTGTCAACTCCTCCTTCATGTGGATAAATTAAGTCAACAAAATTAAATTATATAAAATATTTATTAGGCACTTATATCCAACTCCCAAAATAAATGAAATATTGTGTACATACACATATTTCATAACCTTCTTCTATATTCTCTCCAACATCCCTATATCTTAGGAGGAATTGAGTCCACTTGTCCTCTCATTCCTACATCTTCTCCAACTATCTTATATCCTCTTAAGTCTTCAACTCAGTCAAGGTGAGATGAGTGACACTTGTTTTCTCCCTCCCCCTTTCTCTCAACCTTCAACTTCTTGCTCATAGCCATCCAATTTGCAAGATTCGATCATGACCATTGATCTCTGTGACCTAAGATCATGCACTCAAAAATCTATAAAAAGAGGTCTCCCAAGCCATTTTGAAACTAATAGATTAATAGTTAATCATATAGCTATTCTAGGAGTGTTCATTTTGCATCTATGAGTTTGCATTTGAAGCAATTAGTAATTTTAGAATTTCTTTCATAGCTTAATATCATGTTAGCTTAAATCATTTGCATATGCATATCATAGTATCAGTTAACTACCAGTCCATTCTTCATATGCCATCTTGGAAGCTACCAGTGCTTGTTTGAGAGAAAATCATCTACAACCAAGAACAGTGGAGTTAGAACATAATAAGATTTAAATCATGAAGGTAATACTGTTTTTATTTTATATTCATTTCCTATAGTTTCATTGGTTGAGTTTGGATTTCCTGTAATATTTCCTTTATATTTTGTGAAGCTAATATGTTGCAGGTAGTATTTTGAAGATAAAATTCAAGTCGACACATTTTGGCACCCACTGTGGGGCTGGAGCCTCACATATATCTTTCTAAGATCCTATCTAATTCTCGTACACATAAATTTAATGCATTTGTAATCCAGATTCATGTCTGTGTGAATTCTGATAGTGCATTCATTTAATAGATTAGCACTTTCATTTTACAGGATAACACATTTGACATCTAGGTTAGCGCTTTTGTTTGCAAATCAACACATTTAGTCCTTATATTAGTGCTTCCATTTCACAGGTTAACACATGTGGCATTTAGGTTAGTTCTTTTATCTGTGAATTCATGCATTTTAGTCTGCAGAGAAGCATTTTTGTTTCTCAGGTTCACGCATTTGTCACCTAGGTCAGCGCTTTTGAGGTGGAAGACAACGCATTTGCTAAGATAGCACTTTCGTTCTCAACTAACAAGATTTTCTGCAGGTCTGAATATCCAAGAACTAATAATTTTAAACTACTAACATATCTATTTGCAGGGTTGTTTTGAAGCAAATTTCATGCATTTCCTCACATAGTTAATTAGGCGTTTTATTTTGGAGAGTAATATATCATATCTTGCTCATTTAGCTTAACTAGAGGGACAATCAACAACATGCAACTTGCATTTTGAGTGACTTCTTTAAATTAGTTGCACTTAGATTTGTAGAAGGCTAAAAATAAACTTGTGTATTCCATGCTTGATGAAGTAGTAGGCAAGTATGCTCTCACCCTCATACGGTGATCAGAAAACCAAACTACAATCCAAGTGGAAACAGGCTAATACCGAGTCCTTTCGATCCACTCTAAATAAACCATGTTTGTGACGAAAGTCATAAACAACATGTACTGATAAGTTCATATTGATACTATGTTTCCCCATAAACCCTATGGAGTGTAACCTCTATAGGTTGGGAACCTTCTGTATTTACAGAGTTGAAAGTGTTGCATGTATGGCCACATGACTGAAAGCGTTTACTGAAAACCACTTGTACTAGTTGCCAAAATCCTTCTAATTGTTGGCGCAGGAGGTTGGACCTCTGAAGCGACTCTCATACATATGGTTCTTAGTAGATATATGAAGTTTTCCATGGGGATTTTTCATGGAAATTGGTGCTTGGCTGCCCTAGAGAAGTGAGTGCCGAGGGTGGAGCCAGTGGGGTCAAGCATCTAAATATCCACTCTGAATAGCATAGTCTTGGGGAAACCCCATGTGAGATTCAACAATTATTGTCTTGGCCTACCATAGGATTTGTGCTTGCCTGTGTATTTTTTTTCATACATTGTGTCTTCTATGTCTATAACGTGCTCAGAATGGTCAAAAAATGGAAAAATTATCATCTAAAAATGAGCAAAAATATAACAACTTGCTGGAAAAATTGAAAAATCCTTGTAACACAGTCAAAATAGCGCTTTTGTTGCATAAAACCATGTATTTATTATGCAAAACAATGCATTTAAACAATAGTACAATGCTTTTATGTCATAGGTTCATGCATTTGATCAATAGATTAGTGCTTTAAAGCATAAAACCATACTTTTGTAACACAATTTTCCGCTTTTAGTGTCACAGAGCAATGCTTTCAAGCAACACAATAGCACATTTATCCCATATGTTAGCGCTTTTGACAAAAAGGTTAGCACAAATGTTTTCTTGCATCTAAGACAGAGGGTATTTCTGCATATCAAACCAAGATTTTAAAATTAGTGTCAGATACCCTTTTTAAGTAGAGTTGTCTTTAAACTATTGCAAACCTTCAAACTAGTTTGATAATCGAGTTATCAATCCAACAGGATATTTCCTATTGCAAATGTGCCTCTAATTTACTTGACACTTGTTCATACAGATCGGATTAACTCTAGTCGATGAAACAGTGTGAAAGAAATCTATGAACTCTATTGGTATAACTTTTGCTGATGAACTCGACATATCGGAGCTCAGAGTAGTAGGTTTGAAGTCATCCCGATGACCCGATGAAGTCATCTTCAGTCATTGGGAGTGCTATCGGCTATCGAATAGACTTGTTCTATGTTATGCCGATACCTGATGAATCCTCCTTGATTCATCGAAGCGCTATCGGCTATCGGGTAGACTTGTTCTGTATTATACCGATACCCGACGAAGTCATTTTCGGTCATCGGGGTAGCATTAGTTATCAGTTAGATGAAAGGATAAAAGGCATGCAATTTAGATCCAGATCCAATGACTGTCACTTTACCACTATGACAATATGCACGAGATTTATCCTATGTGACTTGGTGACCAAGGTGGGACCCGACAAAGGAAAGTTCCATTCAAGGTAGTTAGTAAGGCCGTGCTGAGGTGGCAGGGCAAGGAACCCAGAGAAAATCAAAGGGTGCCACATGGCAGAGCACAGAAAGAGAGATCAAGCAGATTGGACGATCGAGATAGATGACAGTTCATCTTGTCGATGACTCGATGGAGTCGCCTTCGGTGATCAGGTTTGTCATTGGCCATTAGAGATGTAGTTTTAAAGTTACACCGATACCCGATGGAGTTGACTCGTTTGGACTAGTGTATTTAAATACAAACTAGTTCAATTCCTGGATGCATGTGGGATAGTTGTTTTCTCACGAATGCAGACCAACGCAAACAGTTAGATGTCTAACCGATTGGTGCAAACTGACAATTGAACGGTCGACATGAAAATGTATATGAAGCCAAGAGGAAACTTGAACAAGGTTGTTGCTCTGATGATAAGCCATATATTGTGGTGTGTAGCTGAAGTGATCAGAGTGAACATCTGTGCTGTGATAATAGACTTTATTGTAAAGATTCTTTGTTGAGAATGAAGTCCTCTTGTTGTTGGTGGTGGGTTTTTTTTCCCAAAAGGGTTCCCCACGTAAATTCATGGTGTTTATCTCTGTGTGAGTTTGAATTTTGACATTGTCTCTATTTTGTATATGCTAATCTTAGTATTCTGTAAAGTTTTAAAACACACTAGTGTTGTTTCCCCTACAAATTGACATTAGGTAAGCATTTTTCCGCACTGTGCTTTCCTTACAAGTGGTATTAGAGCCTGGCCAGTTGTGTTATGTTTGTGGGTAGGGTTGGTTTTTTGTGTTAATTTGTTTCAGTGGGAGTCTGTTAGTGTGTCTACTTGGTTACAGATTAAGATGGAAAGCACTTTTGGAAAAATGGATATTGAGAAGTTCAATGGCTCCAATTTTGAGTTATGGAAACTTAAAATTGAGGACCTGCTGGTTGATCAATATTTTTGGATTGCAGTGAGTGGACGGAAATCTTTAGGCATGAGGCAAGAAGATTGGGACTTAGTAGACCAGAAAGCCAGAGGACTCATAAGACTAAGCCTTGTAGACTCAGTACTGTTGAGCATACATGAGGAGAAGCCTGCAAATGATTTGTGGAAGAAGTTAGGAGACATCTATCAGGGCAAAACCTTGGTGAATAATCTCTTCCTTAGGAAGAAGTTATATTCTCTAAAAATGGATGCATGAACACCCTTGGCAGATCATTTGAATGCGTTTAACATGGTTCTCTCTCAATTAACATCAGTTGGTGTAGCTATTGAAGAAGAAGAATGTTGCATGTTGCTACTATGCTCATTGCCAGATTCTTGGGAACATTTGGTGATGGTCATTGGCAGTACTACAACCCAATTCAAGATGGATATTGTGGTCAATACTCTTTTGTCAGAAGAAATGAGAAAGAAGTCTTCTGAGATGAAAAAAGATGCACTCTCTATTCAAGGTAGACCAAAGGACAAAGACAAAAAGAAAGGAAAGAAGTCCAAGTCCAAGTCTCAAGAGAGGTCCAAGTCTCCTGGAAATAAATCTAAGGTGAAATGCTGGAACTGTGGACAAAAGGGTCATATTCGAAAGGATTGCAAAGAGGATAAGAAGAGAAAGAACTCTTCTGATAATGAATCTTCTCACAGTGATGCAGACACCTTTGTAGAAGCTCTGGCAGTGCTTGCTTCTGATAGTGTGTGGTTGATTGACTCAGGGGAATCTTTCCATATGACATCTCACAAGGAGTGGTTCTCAAAGTATGAACCATATGCTTGTGGGAAGGTGTACTTAGCAAGTGATTCAACACTGGAGATTTTTGGGAGAGCAATAATTAAAATCCAATTTCCTGATGGGAGAATAAAGGGAATCAATGAAGTTCTGCACATACCAGGTTTGGCAAGAAACTTACTTTCCGTAAGCAAGATGAATGATGTTGGAGTCTAGGTAACTTTTGTGTCTGGTGGTTGTAAGATGACTAGAGGGTCTATTAGTCTGGCTATGGGTGAACGCATTGGTACATTGTACAGGTTAAATATTGAACCTATGTGTTGTAATATAGTCACTAAGAAATCTGATAAAACTACCGAGTTGACATATGATGTAAATTTTATGGAAGCTAAACTTCCTCCAGAAAAGACAATGCTCTACCATTATAGGCTTGGTCATATTGGTGAAAAAGGTTTAAAAAATTTAAAGAGTAAAAATCTGGTAGAAGGACTTACTGATTGTAAACTTGAGTTTGATTTCTATGAACATTGCATATATGAAAAACAAAACCGTGTTCAATTTTATTCAAGTCCTCATAAATTTTCTGACATTCTGGACTATGTGCATTCTGATGTGTTTGGTCCACTGGATGTACCTTCTTTGTCTAAATCAAAGTACTGTGTGTCTTTTGTTGATGATTATTTGAGAAGGACATTTGTTTATTTTATGAATAGTAAGTTAGAAGTGTTCAGTTAGTTTAAGGAATTTAAAAACTTTGTTGAAAACCAGATTGGAAGAAGAATAAAATGTTTAAGAACTAATAATGGTGGTGAGTATTGCAATAAAATTTTTGACAAGTACTGTGTAGACCATGGAATCAAAAGACATATAACTATGCCTTATACTCCACAACAAAATGAAGTTGCTAAAAGGTTGAATCGGTCTTTGATGGAGAAAGCAAGGAGCATGTTGAGTAGTGTTGGGCTAGAACATAAGTTTTGGGCAGAAGTAGTGGCTACAACATGTTACTTGTTGAACCGGTCACTTACAACATCCTTAGTAGATAAGACACCTATGGAAGAATGGTCTAGTAAGAAACCTTCTCTAAGACACATTCGTGTGTTTGGTTCAGAAGAATATGCACATGTGCCTGATGTTAAAAAATAAAAATTGGATAACAAAGCAGTCAAATGTATTTTCATTGGATATGGAGTTGGATTTAAAGGATACAAGCTTTGGAATCCCGAGACTAGAAAGGTTGTGTACAACAGAAGTGTCATCTTTCGAGAGCTGAAACCTACGTCTATAGATAAATTAGCAGAGAAGGAAAAAGAGAAGGATGTGGTTGAGTTTCCACTAGGAGAAGAAGTGACAACTCCAGATGTACCTGAAGATGAGAACGAAGAGAGTTCAAGTAGCTCTAAAAGTTTAGAAGAAGAACAAAATGAAGCCTCAACACAAGTGCTGAAGATCCACATGAGAGAGGCGACAACCTAATAGGTTTACCCTAGATAGGTATAATTTTTCAATGTTGAATGTAATTTGTACCTGTGTGTTACTTGTTGATACTGATGAGCCTAGGACTATAAAAGAAGCCATGGATATCTCAGATTCAAATTCTTGGTTGGAAGCCATGAATGATGAAATGAAATCATTGGACAAGAATGGAACATGGAATCTGGTATCCTTTCCAAAAGGCAGAAATCCGATGGGTTGTAAATAGGTTTTCAAAAGGAAGTATGGTCCAGATGGCAAAATCGACAAGTACAAGGCCAAATTGGTTGTGAAGGGGTATTCTCAAAAGGAAGGTATTGACTATGGATAAATCTTCTCTCCTGTAGCTAAGCTGACATCTCTTATATTTCTTTTGTCACTTGCAGTAGCATATGATTGTGAAGTCAAGCAAATGGATGTGAAAACAAAATTTCTTCATGAGGACCTTGAAGAAGAAATATATATGTCCCATCCTGAGCTTTTTGTAAAAAAGGGTAAAGAACATTTGGTATGTAAACTAAAGAAGTCTCTTCATGGTTTGAAATAGTCTCCTAGAAGGTGGTATCAAAAATATGATACGTTTGTGTTGTCTTTGGGATTTGTGAGATCGAAAGTTGATCATTGTGTGTACTACAAGGTTGAAGATGATAAGATCCTTATTATTGCTTTGTATGTTGACGACATGTTGTTCCTTGGAAATAACAAAGGTAAAATCTCAAACTTGAAGTCCCAATTATCCTTGAAGTTCAAAATGAAAGATTTGGGGTCAGAAAACTACATTCTGGGAATGAAAATGAAGAGGGACAGGTCTAAGAGAAAACTTTGTCTCAACTAGAGAAAGTACATCAGTAGTGTTCTTGATAAGTTTAATATGTCTGATTGTAAACAACAGGTTGTTCCTATTTTGCAGGGAACCAAACTATCTATGCATGACAATCCAAAATCTCCAGAAGAGATAGATGACATGAAGAGTATACCTTATGCAAGTGCTATTGGCAGCTTGATGTATGCAATGGTTTGTGCAAGGCCAGACATTGCCCAACCAGTGGGAGTATTAAGCAGATTTATGTAAAACCCCAGAAGACCACATTAGGATGTTGTAAAGAGAGTTTTTAGATATCTGAAGGGTACTTCAAACTTTGCATTATGCTATCATGGTAATTTGAATCATTCAATGAGAACTCTCAACATTTGTGGTTATGCAGATTTTGATTGGGCAGGGGACATTAACAGCAGAAGGTCCACCAATGGATACGTTTTTGTTCTGAATGGTGGAGCAATTAGTTGCATGAGAAAGTGACAGTCTGTAGTCATTTTGTCCACTATAGAGGTAGAATACATGGCAACCACACATTCTTGTAAAGAAGCTATTTCGCTCAGGTGTTTCAGTACAGATATTAATTTTGATGCAGGGTAGGTTGAAGTGCGAAGTGATAGTCAGAGTGCTATATGTTTAGCGAATAATCCTACTTACCATGCTGGGTCTAAACACATAGATGTGCAATTCCATCTTGTTCGTGACATGGTAGAAGATGGAAAGGTTAATCTGAACAAGGTAGACACTCAGGAAAATGTTGCAGATGCATTAACAAAATCGATGAGCACTCACAAGTTTAGGTGGTGTTCTAACTCGATGGGTCTCAGTACCCATCCCTCTCTATAATGTTTGGAAAAGTACTCAAGTAGTCAAGTGAATTCCTTGTCAAGTGGTAGTTTATTGGAAATGTGCCTCTAATTCACTTGACCCTTGTTCATACTGATCGGGTTAACTCTAGCCGATGAAATAGTGTGAAGGAAATCTGTGAACTCTATTGGTATAACTTTTACCGATGAAATCAACATATCGGAGCTTGGAGTAGCAAGTTTGAAGTCATCCTGATGACCCGACAAAGTTATCTTCATTCATGGGGAGTGCTATCAACTATCGGATAGACTTGTTCCGTGTTATGTCGATACCCAATGAATCCTCCTTGAGTCATTGGAGCACTATCGGCTATCGGGTAGACTTGTTCCGTGTTATGTCGATACCCGACAAAGTCATTTTCGGTCATCGGGGTAGCATTGGTTACCAGATGGACAAAAGGATAAAAGGCGTGCATTTTAGATCCAAATCCAATGATTGTTGCTTTACTGCTATGGAAAAGTGCACAAGATTTATCCTATGCAACTTGGTGACCAAGGTGGGACCCGATAAAGGAAAGCTTCATTCCGGGTAGTTAGTAGGGTCATGCTAAGGTGGTAGGGCAAGGACCCCAAAGCAAATTAGAGAGTGCAACATGGCGGAGCATAGAAAGAGAGATCGAGCAGATCGGACGATTAGGATAGATGATAGTTCATCTTGTTGATAACCTGATGGAGTCGCCTTCGGCGATTGGGTCTGTCATCGACCATCAAGGATGTAGTTTTAAAGTTACACCGATACCCAATGGAGTTGACTTGTCTGGACCGATGTATTTGAATACAAACTGGTTCGACTCCTGGATGCATGTGGGATAGTTGTTTTCTCATGAATGCAGACTGACGCAAACAGTTAGATGTCTAATTGATTGGTGTAAACTGACAGTTGAATGATCGACATGAAATGTATATGAAGCCAAGAGGAAACTCGAACAAGGCTGTTGTTTTGATGATAAGCCGTATACTATGGTGTGTAGCCGAAGTGATCAGAGTGAACATCTATGCTATGATAACATACTTTATTGTAAAGATTCTTTGCTAAGAATAAAGTGCTCTTGTTGTCGATGGTGGGTTTTGTTTCCTGAAAGGGTTTCCTATATAAATTCATGGTGTTTATCTCTATGTGAGTTTGAATTCTTTCATTGTCTCTGTTTCATATATGCTAATCTTAGTATTCTGTAAAGTTTTAAAACACACTAGTCTTGTTTCCCCTGCAAATTGACATTAGGGAAGCGTTTTTGCGCACTGTGCTTTCCTTACATTTCCAAAGGTATTCATAAGCGTAAAATATTCAACAAGTTAGCGACTCAACCATATCAAGTGCAAAAATCAACATCATTATCAGTTTCTCATCAGGATATATCGAATCCTCTATCACAAAACTTGATTATATCTATCTTTTGTTCATTATCTTGGATATATCGTTCCTATTTTGAACCTAGGTTATATCAAAATCAGAATTGCACTCACATTGGAATCAAGAAAACTTGTAAACCATCATATGTTTATATGACTTTTAAATATCGCCTTAAGAAATGAAAACCTAGTTATAAGGATACTCAGAAGAGGATAAGATTCTTGTATATCAATTTCAAAATCTTCTTAAAACATAGGACATTCCTACACTATTTTCATCACTATTTACGTGGTTACGGGACATAATTTGACGGAGAACTTTTGCAAGGATGTGCCTTTCAACAACAAGACGCTTTATCACAACACACCAATAACAATGGTAAAATCAACAAAGCTTATCTTCCTAAACCAATAATCACCTATTGAGTTGTATTTAGAAGGTCAAAACTTGAGAATTTTTTCGAAGCAATCACAGTTTGGACTAGAGCTCAATACGAGCAATTCAAAAAACAACAAAAACAAATGAAAGAAGATAATTCAATGCTTCAAACTTTTGGGTATTTACGAATGTTGATGAAGAAGCGGTCAATAACATCATTAGAGACCTTGAGCAAGATTTTGAATTTGACAAACTAATGGAAAAGTTATTGGAGAAACAAAAGGAAAAATGCCTTCTAATGTGTGCAAAATCACTTGCTAAATTACCACAAGACTTTAACATAGAAAGTTTGAAACAAGATGCAGAGATGAGTAACAATCAAAACATAGATGATCCAAATAATGAGGGTGTAAATAAAGTAAATCACGATGAAACAAGAGGAGATAAAACAAGAAAAGACCATGATGATACAAGAAGAGAGTGTGGTCATAGAAGAACTTATGAGGATACAAGGAGAATCCGTATGGATAATCCTTTGTTAACTCTCACTCAACAAATGCAAACTTTACAACAACAAATACAAGATATGCAGAATGGAACGAATTCCAAGAAATATTCATTGGAGTACATCTGTCCATATCCTTTTGACAAAAGTTTAAACATGATACCATTCCCACAACATTGTGAAATCCCTAAATATGATAAATACGATGGGAAATCTGATCATCAAGATTACATTAGGGAATTTTGCACTATGAGTATGGAATTTGCACATGATGAAACTTACTTGATGCGTCTATTTCCTAGGAGTTTAAATGGACAATCAATGGAATGGTTCTCAAGACTACCATTTGGAATTAAATATTTTGAAGAACTTGTGAATAGATTTATCTCACAATACTCCTACAATGTAAGAAATGAGATAACAATGCTAGATTTATGTAATGTTAAGAAAAATAATGGTGAATCTTTCATGGTCTTTTTACAACTATGGAAACAAATGTTCAATAGGTTTCCAAGAGATGTACCTGATCAAGAGAAAATGGTATATTCAATGACAACCTTATTAGTGAAATGAGTTACCATTTAAAATGCAATGTCCTTTTGCTAAGATGACTGAAAATGGTCTAAAGATAGAAGATGCAATGGTAAAGAAAGGAGAGCTAAAGCTTTAAAATAATTCCTACAATAACAATCATAACAACAACAACAACAACAACAATAACAATGACAAACCTAAATTCTAGTCAAAGAATAGGAATGTTATCAATTGAGGAAATGATGACAATAATGATATAAAACAACAACCAATCTTCAACTTATCAAGTCAAATCCCAAGCAATAACAATCAAGAGAATAATAAATCCAAGTCTTTCTTCTCCAATCCTCGCAGAAAATTCACAAACATTAGAGAACCCTTGGAATCAGCTTTGAAAACTCTTATTGCAAATAAATTGATTACTTTACCAGAAGCAAGAAACTATGAACCACAAGTCAAACCTAATTGGTGGAATGACAATAATTTTTGCAATTACCATCGAAACAAAGGACACCAAACTAATGATTGTCAAAGATTGAAGCACCTTATTCAAGATTTAATTGATAATGGAACTATCACAGTGGATAGTCATAAGATGAATGAATCACATCTAGCCTTCAAAACTCCACTTCTAAAATATGAAAAAGGTGAATAATCTAAATCAAAAGATGACAAAGGCAAAGCTAAAGTGAAATACACTTATACATATGATGATGTGGTAAATGTCATCATCTTTAAAGATAACACACCTTTAGAACCAATCAATGTCATTACGAGAAGTAAAGTGAAGGTTACATTTCCGGGTATAAAAAATGAATCAACATCCACTTCATGATAATACAAATTAGTGGAACAAGTGCAAAGGATACTCGCTCAAATATCAATTTTAGAGCTCCTCAAAGTTTCACCTATGCATAAGGAAATTTTGGAAAAATCTCTTACGGAAACAACAGTTTAAAAATCCTTGGATGTGGATCAGTTCCAAAACATGGTGGGACACCTTATAGCCCCTCATTGCTTATCATTTTCTGAAAATGATGACGCATCCTTGCAACATCCTCACAATGCTCCCTTACATGTTGAAGTCACCATTCATAAAACTCATGTAAAATGCATACTCATAGATGGTGGAGATGGCTTAAACATTTGTGCATTAAGTTTAATAAAGGCTTTGGGATATTCAAAAAATGCAGTAGATCCAAAGAAGAAAATAACTATTAAGGCTTATGATGAAGAAGAATGTTCTTCTAAAGGACCTGTGGTGTTACCAATCAAAATAGGACCTGTGGAAAGGAATACATTTTGACAGGTTTTAGACTCGAATCTATCTTATAAAATTCTTTTGGGAAGACCATGGATTCACAAAATGCAAGCAGTTCCTTCTACATATCACTAGTGTGTAAAGTTTCCTCATGAGGGACAAGAAGTCACTATAGCCGTAGACTCCAACCAATATTGCAATAATCTAAAACCAACACAAGATACAAGAGTTCCACATAACAAAGAATCAGCCTATCCAACCAAAGAAATTCAAGAAAAATTATGGGAAACCTTTGAGAAAAATCTCAAATTAAATGATGAATGAATGGGAAAATATTCTTTATATAGCTTGCCACTTTCACCTAAATCATATGGAAAGCCTACAAATGTTCAACCACGGATCTTAGAAAAATCAGTAGAAATGTTTGATGGAGCATTTGTTAGAGCTGGAACACTTGCAGAAGAAACTGAAGACAAAGACAATCTTAGTTGGTTGTACAAAGATGAAAATGAAACTATAGCAACAGCTGCAAAAGTCAATATTCCCATACAGAAATATGGTAATGGTTATAAGATCATGCAAAAAATGGGATATGAAGGAAAAGGACCAATTGGTAAGCAACAATAAGGTATTTTAGAACCGATTTGTCCTCACTCACAATCAAAAGAAGATAAATCAAGACTTGGATATCCAAAATAAAAGCAAAAACAACACAATTATCAACATCCAAGGTGGAGAAAGAAAGCAGTTCGTAAAGAAGAACCATGGCAAGAAAAGATACACCAAGCAGGAAAAAAAGTAGCCAACAAACAAAAACAAGAGGAATATGAGAAACAACAAGAAGAAATTGCAATCAAACGAGAAGAAGAATCTTGCAAACAAGTTCAAGGAATATAAACAAGTGTTGAATCTGATCAAGATATTCCAGAAGCAGTGAAAGAATAGATGGCCAAAATCATAGAACTTTTCTCACCATATAATATTCCTGTTAGATAAAGTGGTGTAATCCTAGACAATGGTTCAGAGATAGATTTAAATGAATATGAATGGGGTCCAGACCTATCATCTGGTGTATAAAGTGAAGAAAATGATGAAGAACAAGCAGATATTACAAATGAAGACTCATCTTTAAAAAAATAAACAATAGAATTGGAAAGAAGACAAGAAGAAATCAGAATTCAGAGGAAAGAGGCATATACAAAACAACAAAAGAAAGAGGATAAAAAGAACAAGAAGTAACACCACAAGAAACACAAACAATTGTTGATCAAATATCAAAAAATCAACAAAAATTCATATTTCTATCAAATGCTGAGCAAGACATACCAAGGTATGGAAGAACCATGGAAAAACTAATAGATAGTCAAGCAGGATTGACTATTAGTCCAAAATAAGCTGAGTTCGAGAGAAGACAAAAGATAGCAAAAGAATCCTCTATGTCATGTGCACAAGTATGTCAACTTCAAAATACAAATGAATCTATTGAAATTAATGAAGAAGGAACTTGCAGTATTAAAGATGTATGTGTTGATATAATCCATTCATTTGAGGGACAAATGTCAGATAAAGAGTCACTTGATTGTGAATCACAAAATAACAATCCGGGTTTCATTAGAGCTGATTGGAGAGCACTTGGGAGAGACTACCCTCAAGAGAGTTCTATCTATGATATTACCTACTCTATGCCAAATTATGGCTATTATGTCATGAACCTTGTAACACCTAACAATGACAATGACTATGACTTACCCCTTCTTCATCCTGAACTAATTGATTGGGATAACCTAGAAAACCCTAAATTGGATGTCTTTTCCAATGACTAAGACTTAGTTGTATATCTTAATTTTGTCAAACCCATAACATCTAAGATATCTTCCATCACAGAATCAAGTAACACTTCTTGCAGTCAGGAGAATGTCGAGTCGCAAAATTGAAATAAAACAAGGAAAAAGACCTAGTGCTAAAAACCATTTCATGGCAACACTAGATCAATAAAGAAGAAAAATAAAGGATGTATCTGATGGTGAAAACCTCTTTGAGGTGCTAGAAGATGGAAATTTTGACATCCTCCCTACATATTTTCATAAGATATCTATTATTCTAATAGAGCCAACAGAAGCAAAAAAAACATTGGCACAATAAAGGATCCTGAGGTACTTCATCCTACTGCATCATTATCAGATGAAGAAAGGAAAGAATACATAGAATTAATCAAATAGAGATAGATAAATTTTTCTTCGTCCTATGCAGACATGTTAGGACTTGATCCAAATCTTATCATGCATCATCTCAATGTGGATCTAAAAGAAAAACTGGTTAAACAAAAGCTAAGGAAGATGCATCCACACATCGCTCTCCTTGTAAAAGCTGAGCTAAAGAAACTATTGGATGTGGGTTTCATAAGACCTTCTGGCTATCCAGAATGGGTTTCAAGCATTGTTCCAGAATCAAAGCCAGATAAAAGCATAAGAGTCTGCACCGATTTCAGAGATTTGAACAAGGCATGTCCCAAAGATGATTTCCCACTACCCAACATTGATATAATTGTAGACTTATCAGCAGGACATGAGATGTTTTCATTAATGGATGGATTCTCGGGGTACAATCAAATAAGAATTGCCCCTGAAGATCAAGAAAAGACAACATTCACTTGTGCATGGGGTACTTACTGCTGGAATGTTATGCCATTTGGGCTTAAGAATGCAGGAGGAACTTATCAAAGAGCCATGACAACAATTTTCCATGATATGATGCATCTATTTATGGAAGAGTATGTAGATGATATACTTACAAAATATCATACAAGAAAAGAACATTTGAACATCTTAGGAAAGATCTTTGATAGGCTTGAACGATATTAGTTAAGATTGAATCCAAAGAAATGTGCATTTGGAGTAACCTATGGAAAACTTCTAGGGTACATTATATCAACTTGTGGAATTGAAGTAGATCTAGAAAAAGTTAAAGCTATCATGGAAATGGAGTCACCTAGAAACATAAGTCAATTGTGTTCTCTACAAGGGAGATTGCAATCAATCAGAAGATTTGTCTCTCAATTGGTAGATAGAGGTCATCCATTCACTCATCTCTTACATAAGAATGTTCCATTCAAATGGGATCTGAAGTGCAAAGAAGCTTTTATGCAAATCAAAGAATATATGATGAATCCTCCAATACTTGTCTCACCAATCAAAGAGAAACCATTTCTACTTCACATCTCAACAACAAATGTATCACTAGTAGCTCTTTTAGTACAACATGATGAAGAAGGTAAAGAAAGAGTAGTGTATTACATCAGTAGAACACTTGTAGGCTATGAATTGAACTATAAATCATTTGAGAAGACATGCCTAGTAGTTGTATTCACAACTTAGAAACTGCGACATTATATGCTGACTCATTTTGTGAATTTGATAGAAAAAATAGATCCACTAAAGTATTTGTTGAACAAGTCAACTTTGACAGGCAGACTGGAAAAAAAGGTTATGGTACTAAGTGAGTTTGATATAGAATATGTTGATCGAAAATCTATCAAAGAACAGGTCATTGCTGATCAATTAGCTGAAGCACCCTTACAAGATGACACACCATTGCACATTAAATTTCTTGATGCAAACATTCTGACAATAAGCACAAAGTTTTGGGAGTTATACTTTGATGGTTCCTATACACAATATGGATCAGGTGCTAGAATTTTATTCATCACACCTTAGGGACACACAATTCCAAAATCATATAGACTGTGGTTTCCATGCACAAACAATATTGTAGAATATGAAGCATTGACTATTGGGCTCAAAATGGCTATTGAATTGGAACATTAAGGAATTACATGTTTATGGTGATTCGCAACTTATAATCAACCAAATAAATGATGATTATCAAACTAAAGATGACAAGATCATGTCTTACAAACAGTTGGTAGAAGAGTTTAAAGAACATTTTGAAGAAATATCATTCACTTAGATCCCAATAAATGAGAATAAAGCAACAGATGCAATGGCTACAATAGCATCTCTTTTACAAAATTAGGAGAATCAACAAAGTTATGAATTCCTAGTGGAAGATATCTTGAATCCCACCATTGAATCCCAAAATACAGACTTGATTTTCCATATATCTGAAACCAATCAATACTTATACGACCAAACTTATCAATACTTAAAAGAGAATATCCTTCCTCCCGACTTATCCCGCAATCAAAGAAGAAATATTATTCATTAGCCATCCCTCTATATACTATTATTATTGATACCTTATATAGGTGAGCTCTAGATAACACTTTATTGAGATGTCTCGAACAAGAAGAATCTAAGAAAGTTGTTAACGAAGTTCACGCAGGTATTTATGGCACACACTCAAGTGGATTAACGCTAGCCAAGAAACTTATTCGTTTGGGTTACTATTGGCCTACTATGGAGAGAGATTCATTTATATATGCCAATAAATGCAAACAATACCAGATCCATGGGAATCTCATCCATGCACCAGCACAAGAATTCCATGCTATGGCAGGATCATGGCCATTCTCCCAATGGGGTCTTGATTTGGTAGGTAAGATAAACTCTTCATCCTCTAATAAACACAAGTTCATTATGATTGCTACAGAGTATTTCACTAAATGGATTGAAGCAGTAAGTGACGAAAGTGACAGGAAAACAAATATCATCATTCATCTTGAATTATATAATCCGTCGCTATGGAGTCCCTATGACCATTATCACTGATAATGGATGACCATTTAAGAATCAAGATGTGAAGGAACTATGTGAGCGATTCCATATCCAACATAGGTTTTATACACCATTTAATCCACAGAGAAATGGTCAAGATGAGGCATCAAATAAAATAATCTTGAAAATCCTAAAGAAAATAATCAATGAAGCTGGTAAAGACTGGCACATTCACCTAAATCCTGCTCTTTGGGCATACCGAACCAACATTCACACACCAATGGGGGAAACTCCATATCGCTTAGTCTATGGATCATAAGCCATATTACCAGTAGAAGTAGAGATACTTTCTCTATGAGTTTCCTTAAAAAGGTCTTATACCAGAAGAAGAAGAACGAGTCTCTAGACTTCAAGAACTTGAGTTGATTCAGGAATGTCGCCAAAATGCAACAGATCATTTGAAGGCATACCAACAGAGAATGGTGAGAAGTTATAATCACGGAGTCAAGCCAAACATTTTTTAGTTTGAAGATATAGTTCTAAGGGAGAATCCAATAAATCAACAAGATTGAGAAAAGAAGGGAAAATTTGAACGAAACTGGTAAGGTCCTTTTGTCATAGTAGCAGCATATGGCCAAAGAGCATACAAGTTATCTACCCCTGAAGGTGATTGGTTTGATGAACCTATCAATTCCATCCATCTCAAGAAATTCTATGCTTGAGATATAAAGTCCTGAAGAAATCAGTAAAAATAAAAAAAAAATAGAAAATCTCTAAAAAGCATAAAACAACGAAAATAAACCAAAAAAAAATCAAAATATGAAAAAAATGCAATAAATATAGACAGTGTAAACCTGGTAAATAGGAGCTATCTAAAAGTGGGTTCTTCCATCTATGAGATCGCTTCATGCACCTATTCACTCCATCCTATCACATCTATCACTTCCATCTATCCTAGCTCATCCATTTCATCTTTCACATCCATTGCTTTGAACCATTAGTAGGAAATATGCAGCTTACCAAAATTTACCAATCTTTCACATACTTATCATAGTCATTATCTTAGATTTTATCAGAATCAATCATATCTACATTTTATCCCACCATGGTTTGGATATTGATTAATTCATACATCTGTAATAAAGTTTTGTTTCCATTGGGGGCAAAATCCTAATTCCTTTTGCTAAAGTGATCTTTTAAATCTTTGAAAATCCAAAACATTCGAAAAAATTAGAAAAACCAAAAACACCTAGGATTTTGAAACAGATAACTAGCAACAAAGCAACGAAGATCAAGGCATTTTGTAACAACTGAATTGTGAAACTTAGGATACAAATAATCAACCAACAAGTAATAAAGGATTATCAAGGATCATTCATCAAGATGATTATATCAATTAATGACCATGAGAACATGTGAATGACATACAAGATTCAGTGTTTATATCTTTATTTTATTTTTAATCATGTACTCTATGCAACTCAAGGATGTCCATGACTAGAGTAGCTATGATGGGGCATGATTATTTTCTTTGTTTGTTGTCTGTGGTTTATCCCTTATTACGGTATGCATTTGTCTAAGGATATGATCAACAATTGATCAAGGAGGACATTCTGAGTCATGCATGAAAGGAGATAATCCTTGTCTATTCTACAAGAAATACTCAAGTCAACTTAATTCATTATATCAAGTTGCTTGTATAAACTTGCTTATCAAAATCTATGTAAGAAATACCTGAGTCAACTTGAATCATTATGTCAAGTTTCTTGTATTTGCTTGTTGGCATTTGCATGAAGATTGCATTAATGATATGTTATGTTGTCATTGATGTCAATTGAACCGGTGAGGTATTTATGGTATTGATAATATTGTTGTTGTTATTAATATTGTCTTGTAACCAGTAGGAAGAGCTTTCAGGAAGATGTTGTTAACTGGTATGTAAGTTTGTGAGTTGAACCGGTAAACCGGTGTATAAGGTTAAACCCTTTCTATGAAATGTAACCGGTAAACCCTACTAGTTGTTTTTGTTAAACCCTAACTGATCAAGTTTGTTGGTTTAAGATCTAATGTTGAGTGGTAATGATAGTGACATGTGTGATCATTGTATTAAGATTAGTTTAGATTGTTTTGGCATGTTTGTTTGATTGTCTAGGGAATGAGAAAAGTGGATTGCATCTAATACATAGCGCGTGATGAGTTACAAAGAACAGTGATCATGGGCTGTTGGAATTTTCTTGAAGAATGTGTATAGATTGCTATGTAAATCCAACGGTCACACTTGAACCAATTTGTTTGTAATCTCTATGAAAGAATTAGGTTTTTGTTGTGTTGCCGACCTAATTGATTTGTATTTAAGGTTGATGAAGTTGTTTGTAAAGTGGTTGGCAAAGTTGGTAGAAATCAGTTGAGTGTGTGGTTGCCTAACCGGAGAATGGATCTGCAATTTGTGTAAAGGCAGATTGAAGCTTAAAAGGATCTGATCAAGCAAATATAGTTTTATTCAGACAAATAAAGAAAACCTGTTGTTTTCTAACAATTACAGTAGAACTAAAATCCCCTAACCGGGTAAGCTCTAACAAGCTTGGTTACTTCTTAAATCCTTTAACAAGGTGGTCCATTAGCTTGGATTCTCAAATCCTCTACCGAGGTTACTCCTAATAGGGTATTTTCTTTTCATCAAGGCATTTTGTAAATCCCTTAATCGGGTGACTCCTAATAGGATCAGTTCTTAACAGGGCTTATTGTAAATGCTTTAACAGGATTAGCTCCTAATAGGGTGAACTTCATAAGAGTTCGAATAGCTATCCTGTGAGTCTCATCTCACCGTGGCTTTTACCTATTTGGGTTTTCCATGTATAAACATTTGTGTCACGTGGTGAATGTTTTTGTGGTTATGATCTTATTTGTTGATTTGATTGACTACTTAACTATTCTGATAAGGCATGATAACTGGAAGCATTGAGAGGTGAAATATGTTGATATATGATTAAGCATTTTGATGTTTAGAAGATTGAAGTTGTTTACTGTTAAGTTGTTATAACAGTTAACCGGTTGATGTTGACTATTCTTATGAGTATTGATCTTGATAGTGAAAGTTTACTTTGTGTGATTGAGTTTGAGATTGGGAAGTTTGTATCAATTTTTTTAGTTTACTGATTCACCCCCCCTCTCAGTAATCTACCAGATACTTATTCTTTCATCATACCATCAATTGGTATCAGAGCATCTCAGGTCCTCTTAAATCTAAAAGCCTAACAGCTTGAGGAAAATATCTTGTAGATCATGATGAAGAAGGAAGGTTTGAAGTTTAACAAAGATAACTATAGGATATGGAGCGACAGAATGAAGATTTACATTAAGATTCTGGGAAGTCAGTATTGAGATCATGTAGAAACTCAGTATGTTATACCTACTAGAACTCTGACTGATGATTAGAAGAAAGAACAACAATAAAATCATCAAGCATTGGAGGCTATTATCAGTTCCATGTCTGATGTTGAATATGTAGACGTTCATGGTCTTGAAACTGCATATGAAGTATGGAAAAAACTTGAAGAGATTTATATCGGTGATGAACATGTTAAGATTGCTAAAGAGGAGAGCCTAAGAGGTAAGTTTGATGACATGAGAATGTTTGAAGGTGAGAATATCTAGCAGTATGTTTGAAGGTGAGAAATACATGGTATGCAAATTGCATAAAGCTGTGTATGGATTAAAGTAGGCACCCAGAGCATGGTATGAACGACTTCATGCACATTTGATGAAGATAGGCTTTGCAAGAACCAGTGATGATAGTAATATTTATCTCAAGTCTGAGGGAGATGAAATATTGGTCAGTGAAGTATTTGTTGATGATATTATTTTTGGAGGTAATGATGTCATGAGCAACAGTTTTACAGATGAAATGAAAAATGAGTTCAAAATGTCTTTAGTAGGGGAAATAAAAAATTCCATAGGCTTGCAGATACAAAAAATGAAGAATGGTATTTTCATTACACAATCTAAGTATGTGAAAGAGGTTTTGAAGACTTTTGGCATGAGTGACTGTAAACCAGTTGGAACACCAATGGTTACAGGTTGTAAGTTATCTAAGGAAGATTAATCTAAGTCTGTTGATGAAAAGGAATACAAGTCAATGATTGGAAAACTACACTATCTTGTTTGTAGTAGACCAAATTTAACCCATGTTGTTGGTATAGTTGCAAGATTTCAGAAGAATCCAAAGGAAGCACATCTGATAGCAACCAAGAGAATTTTTAGGTATCTGAAAGGTACTATTGACTATGGATTATGGTATCCATATGAAGGAAACTTTGATTTGAAGGAATACATAGATGCTGATTGGGCAGGAAATATTGATGACCAAAAAAGTACTACCGGTGGAGCATTCTTGCTAGGAGGAAGGCTTGTTTCATGGAGTAGTAAGAAGTAGAGTTGTACTTCACAATCTACTGTTGAAGTTGAGTATATTGCAGCTTATATGAATTGCACACATCTTATTTGGATGAGGTACATTTTGGAAGGTTTTAAGATGAAGATCTCAGAACCCGTAAAGATTTTATGTGATAATACAAGTGCCATAAATATTTCTAAGAATCCTATTTTGCACGCTTGCACCAAGCACATTGAATTGAAGTATCACTTTTTGAGAGAAAAAGTTCAAAGTAAAGATGTTATCTTAGAGCATGTTTCTACCAAGGAGAAGCTTGTGGATATCTTTACCAAACCTTTACCTAAGACTACATTTGAGTGTCTTAGAAGACAACTACATCAGTCCCTAAATCACTTGCAAAATTTTACATGGATTGATGAAGAAGTGGATGTATTCCACAGGGGCAGCATCAAGTTGCAGTATGTTGTTGATGCATAGTGAAAATTTGCAATTACATGTTTTACTTTCAATTTGGCATTGTTGTCAAAGGGGAAGAAGAATTATGTGATTAAGAGAAGGATGATGTGATTGGCAATGGGAAACCAACGATAGGCTGAAGACAGACAAAGCATGGTGAATACTTGGTAATATAAACCAGGATTCCTATTCACCAATCATAGCAACAATCAGAGGCATTGATATTTGTATTGCCATCAATTCCAAAGAGATTGTTGGCATTTGCATGAAGATTGCATTAATGATATGTTATATTGTCATTGATGTTAATTGAACTGGTGATGGTATTTATGGTATTGTTGATATTGTTGTTGTTATTGATATTGTCTTGTAACCAGTAGGAAGAGCTTTGAGGAAGATGTTGTAAACCGGTATGTAAGTTTGTGAGTTGAACTGATGAACCAATGTTTAAGGTTAAACCCTTTCTATGCAATGTAACTGGTAAACCCTACCAGTTGTTTTTGTTAAACCCTAACCGATCAAGTTTCTTGGTTTAAGATCTAATGATGAGCGGTAATGATAGTGACACATGTGATCATTGTATGAGGATTAGTTCAGATTGTTTTGGCATGTTTTTTTTATTGTCTAAGGAATGAGCAAAGTGGATTACATCTAATACATAGCGCGTGATGAGTTACAAAGCCTGATGAAGCAGTGATCATGGAGCGGCTGGAATTTTCTTGAAGAATGTGTATAGATTGCTATGTAAATCCAACGGTCACACTTGAACCGATTTGTTTGTAATCTCTATGAGAGAATTAGGTTTTTGTTGTGTTACTGACCTAATTGATTTGTATTTAAGGTCGATGAAGTTGTTTGTAAAGTGGTTGGCAAAGTTGGCAGAAATCAGTTGAGTGTGTGGTTGCCTAACCGAAGAATGGATCTGCAGTTTGTGTAAAGGAAGATTGAAGCTTAAAAGGATTCGATCAATCAAATGTAGTGCTATTCAGATAGATCAAGAAAACCCATTGTTTTCTAACAATTACAGTAGAACTGAAATCCCCTAACTGGGTAAGCTCTAACAAGCTTGGTTACTTCTTAAATCCTCTAACAAGGTGCTCCATTATCTTGGATTCTCAAATCCTCTATCGAGGTTACTCCTAACAAGGTATTTGATTTTCATCAAGGCATTTTGTAAATCCCTTAATCGGGTGATTCCTAATAGGATCAATTCGTAACAAGACTTATTGTAAAAGCTTTAACAAGCTTGGCTCCTAATAGGGTGAACTTTCAAAGAGTTTAGATAGCTATCTTGTGAGTCTCATCTCATTGTGGTTTTTCCCTATTTGGGTTTTCCATGTATAAACATTTGTGTCATGTGGTGAATGTTTTTGTGGTTATGATCTTATTTTTTTATTTGATTGACTACTTAACTATTCTGATAAGGCATGATAACTGGAAGTATTGAGAGATGAAATATGTTGATATATGATTAAGCAATTTGATATTTACAAGATTGAAGTTGTTTACTATTAAGTTGTTATAAAAGTTAATCGGTTGATGTTGAGTATTCTTATGAGTATTGATCTTGACAGTGAAAGTTTACTTTTGTGATTGTGTTTGAGATTGGGAAGTTTGTACCAGTTTTTTAGTTTACTGATTCACCCCCCCTCTTAGTAATCTACCATATACTTATTCTTTCACCATACCATCAAGAAATACCCAGGTCATCTTGAATCATTATGTCAAGTTGCTAGTATTTTCTTACAACATTTTAAAGCTCAATGATGAAATCAAGCATTGTTATAAGATAGCATATGAAGAATGGAAGTATCATTTTAGTTAGATCAATTTAGATTAGCTAATTAATTTATCTGCATTATAAGCATTCATTCTCAGTTGCATTATAAGCATTTCATTCCATTTAGAGATCAACGATTATAAATAAAGATTGAGTATACTTGGACAAACAAAAACAATTTGCATTTGATCATTGTAGGTTCATTCATCTTTAGAATCATTTAAGATTGTTGGCATTATGTGAACTGGTATGTGGACATAATGACATTGTATGTTGTCATTGATGTCAATATGTTGAAGAGGTATGAACTGGCATATGTGAGAACTGGTATAACACTGTGAACTGGCATTTGTGCCAAAGTGAAGTAGTGTGCTTGTTCAAGATGAACCGGCATATGGTTATGGGAACCGGCACATGGAAGCATTGTATGACTACCAGTTGGTAGTCTCAACTCCAGGGTTTCCGGTTGAAGTGCTTCAAGCCTGTATGGCTCAACCGGTGACATTGTGTGGTGAGTTGGCATTGTAATGAAGAACAGATCATGTTGCCACGTCAGCCTTGTGTGCGTGAAAGACCTTGCATAAAGGAGATTGTTCCTATCTACCTCAGGAATGTGCGAAGTTTGTAAACTTTGATAACGTGTGATGGGTTATCAGCCACCATGAAATCGGTGGAAAACAAATGATGGAGAATGTCTTGAGATTGGATCAAGACTATTGCATTCAATACAGTATGATCAATGGTCATGATTGAACCATTTGAATTCCTTAACCTAACAGGTCTAGGGTTTAGGGTTTATTCTACCGACCTGTCTGTTGTCCTATAAGGTTGATGTTGTGACTCTTTCAGAGGTTGTTGGCAAAAGCTAGGTGTGAGTATCCAAGAGAAGGGATACGAGATCCTTGCCAGACCAGATGAGAGAAGTGATCCCTACAGAGTGTAAGTGCAGAAGGTGGAGAGGAGCTTAAGCAGATCTGCATTGGCATTGAGTGTTGTTACCAGATCATTGTAATACCTGTTGATCTCTAACCACCTCAACAGTTGGAAAATCCCCTAACAGGGTAGCCTTAACCGGCTTGTTGTAAATCCCTTAACAGGGTAACTCAAAGTTATTGAGATTTGGAAAGCTAGAGAGCTCTGGAAATCCCTTAGCTATTGAGTTCTTGAAATCCTCTAACAAGGTACCCTTAACAGGGTTTAACCCTTAACCAGGTATTGTAGCCATCCCTTAACCGGGTGATCTCTAACAAGATCGGTTCCTAGCGGAACCTTTTGTAATGTCTTTAACCAGACAAGGCTTCTAATAGAGAGGGCTTCCAAAGAGTTCAACAACAAGCTTGTGGGTATTCATCCCCACCGTGGTTTTACCCAATTGGGTTTCCACATAAAAAATATGTGTGTCATATATGATGCTTTTATCTTGTGATGCTTTGTTATTGCCTGTTAAGCATATGATGGTTCTATGTTTTATGCCTGTCAATAAAACATGTTGAACTAGCTATTGTGAAGATGTGATGATAGATTACCTGTTCATGCATAAGGGTGAAATGGTAGTGTAGTTTTGAGTTGAGTGGAAAACTCAGTGAATAACCGGTTTATGATTGTTTTAGTTGTTTTGATTTTTACCGGTTGCACTCTGTTTCAAACCGGTGTCACTGTTTGCCAGTCATTTAGAGTAATTGTTGCTGAACCGGTTTAGTTCTGGATTTTGTCTGTACTGATTCACCCCCCCCTCTCAGTATTGGTTTGGTACTATTCGTTCATCATTGAGTTATCAGATATTATCATTGATTTCATTTAGTTGCATTCAATCATTGCATTAGTTTGCATTTCATTAAGTGCATTTCATTGATCATGTAGTATATCATCATTTTTATTTACATTAGGATCATTATCATTTTAAGTTTATTTTTTACCATTAAAGTCATTTAGTTGCATGTTTACACTTAGATTCATTATAATCATAAGCATTGCATATAAGCATCCATCACATAAGTTTGATCAAGCATAGCACTTAAAATAATCAAAATAAAAAACATTTCATGTAGATCATTTGCATTTAAAATCATTACATGCATACACTTGAAAAATAAAAAAAATCAACATTCATTTTCATTCCCATATAGATTATTGCATTTACATCATTTAAGTAAAGCATATCATTTAAGTTAGTAACCATTAAAGGGCATCCATGATCATTAAAATCAAAAAAATCAAGTGCATGTTCATTTCATCATCAGTGCATCTTATAGAATATCATCATCATAAAATAAAGGAAAGAAAAGATCATCATAACATCGTCCATCTAATCACTACATATATGAATCATGAAGCACATAGATCGTCATCATATAGAGTAACATGCATAATAAACTATATATCATCATCATATAGAGTCCATGTCTACATATAGATCATCATAAAACGATAAAAAGTCCAAGTATACAATGATATCATATCAATATTAAAATACAAGTGCCTCATCAATATCAATCACGTCTACAAGTCAAGGTTGTCCTATGCCACTACCACCTAACTCTATCTATCTAGGTGGGTGTGGGAGAGAAAATCCTCTAGATGGTTGTTCCCCCTAATCACCACTCCTTTGAGGAGGTCCCATGGTAGCCATCCTCACAGTAGTATGATAGCTACCTACTCTCTGACTCTCTATAACTAAATCCTCATATAATTGTCGCCAATGTGTTGTCTCTTTCCCAACCTGAAATAGTGCTCTGACGGTATCGGCTAAGAGAGTGCCAGATCCAACCTGCTGAATGTGATCAAGAAGGGCCTGAGTATCTTGTTGTCGCCTAACAACCCTATCACTCTCTATCATAAGTGTCTACACCTGTGCCCTAAGCTAATCTATCTATGCTCTGAGATCATCCAAGGTCTCTTGCTCTGGCACATCCTGCTGGGGAACATGATCCTGAATCCCCTCATCTCCACCTCCCTCTCCACCTGCTAGAATCTCAACCCGAGTAGCCCTCAAGACCTATCATCTAATGAGAGAAACATGATCCTCTGAATCCTCCTCCTCTCTACCATGAGCTGCAATAACCCTAGGATTTGGTTGAATTTGACCAAAATCAATGTCTCTCTCATGGCCCCTATCCAGTCTAGTACTCCTGCCTTCTCTTGTAGAGGGTAATCCTCTCACTGATCTCATACATGTCCTGCCTATATCCCTCCCATTCCATCTTGCATCTCTCTCTCCCATGGGAAGTGGTCTCCCAACCCTACCAACTAGTCCAAAAGGTCCTCCATGAACTCTCAATTGACCTCCTCTCCATCCACGTCTCCTACCGCCTCCAGCTCCGTCTTCGTCTCCTCCCTCATCTCCATCATCTCCGGTCTCTTGAGAAACTCTAAGCTCTCATCTCTGGATAATGATGGGATCTTCTGAATCATCCTCCTCATCTCTTAAGCTAGGAGGAGGGTCTATTGGATCCGTAATATGAGGAAAAGGGTATGCAAGCATGTACTGAGCATAATCTGTAGTCACCCCCAGATCTAAAATATGTAATCTCAAATCATAAGCTACCATAGAAGCAACCAAAAAATCTGCGCGTACTATCTCAAAAGAAAAAGAAGGTCCCTAATCTCGCCTATCCTTGTACTGCCCTGCATACATGACGACACTAGTTGGCATGTGCTAAATGATACCAAACTGTCTCAAAATATGACTAATCAATTATCGCTCAATAATGTATGGAGTACGACCAATCAGATATCTACTCTGCAAAATGTATGGTAATGTCTGCGCATCATCCATTAATGGCTCACAATCGATATAGGGTCTCCAAATGATGTTGTCCAATGAATCCAAAACCCAGCGCCAATACTCCATCATACCCAGCTTATGTTGAGTAAGGATACCACATATAAATAGACATATGGCTTCCTATCACCATGAACTCTTGTTGGATAGGCCGAGTAACAGCAGTGTGCTCCCAACACCAAATCTGTAAAAGTGTGCATCTTGTAGACAAACTAGAACCATCATCAAAGACAACCTGATGAAGATCATGATACAAATGAGAAAGCATGAAAACACCCCACGCATATCAAGTCTGATGTTGCATCATGCTCTATAGAATCTCACTCCAACCAACAACAAAACCTCGAGATCTCCTGTCTGGATAGATGAATCCACCAATCAATACTGCAAGAATAACTGGGAGAGTCTCATAGTACATGATCATATCCTCCCATCAGATCTCTCCTCTGGAAATGCTCTCATCACCAAATACGGATCTGAAAGCCTCTATCCCTCCAAGATCCTGAAAAGCATACTAGACTAACTCACCAATCACGGGGATGTGCAGAATCCTATAGACATCCTCGAGTGTCATACTAATCTCACCAGTGGGCAGGTGGAAAGTGTTATGCTCACTATGCCATCTCTCTACTAAGGCAGTCAACAAACCCCTATTATGGTTAATATCAGGCATGTACAACAAATGACGTAATCCTTGGGCATATATATGTCTAATCTCATCCTGTGTAAGCTCTAGCACTAAATGGCACATGGCCAAGAATTTTTCTCGACACTGGAGAACATCAAGATTCTCCTATTTAACAAGAGAATTTGATCTCTATCAATTATCTATCTATCAAATCCAAAGAGATCGCTAATCTATCAAACAAACGATTAATAACATCAACAATCGATCAAATCTTTTCTACAAAGAAAATCAGGCTATCAAATCAGCTTTTAAATCATCATAAACAATTTTCTATCAATCACCGAGTTTAGTTAATTCTATCAATCTCTTTATCAGAGACTGAATCGGTCTCTTAGAGCTAATCTATCAATCTACCAATCAAATCAATCAATAATTTATCCTATCAATCAAAATTATCAAATTATCTATCATCAGACATCAATCAGCATACCTATCTATCAAATTCACCCATCCAAATATCAATTCAAATCGTCTAAATGAATTTTAACATAGCAAAATCAAACAAATGTTTGAACTCACATAACGAAAGCGCTAACATTGGAGACAAAAGCGCTAAAAGCAAAAAGCCGAAAATTGAAAAAAAAAATCAAAATAGCCTCACATGTACCGAAAAACAAGGAAATTTGTACGAAAAGTTGCATATAAGCTCAGGATAAGTACATATCGGATAACCATACTCAGGAGGTCGATGATAATGTCGTACATGCTCAAATCGATTGTTCTCGAATGGGATAACCATTTTGCCAGCCCAGCAAGAAAATTCTTTTCACTCCACAAGCTGACAAGGATGCAAATGAGGATAAAATTATCCTAGGTTAATTTTATTATTGCCATTTGAAAGCGTAATTAATGCTCTTAAGTGGGACAATTTTATTTATTTTTTACAAATGAATTTAATTGAAGGACCTTTTTAATTATCATGATATCAATCATTTATCCAAAAATTTTAACAATTTCACGATCAATCTCCTGAGGGGGCACACAATCAAGATTTTTATCTCCATTAGGTGCATTATCAAGACTTGATTTAATCTTTGAAACAATGTTGTCTCAACATCATTTCAAAGAGGGGAAAAATGTATACACATAAAATTGGCTATGAGTAATTAAATAAATATTTTATATTTATTTAATAATTATTATTCTATTAAATAGTTAATTTGAAAAGATTAATTTATTTAATTCACTTCATATCCTTCTATTAATTAATTTAATTGAAACATTTTATTAATTAATTCATTTATCCTTTTCCTCTAATAAATCAATTAAATATCTAATATTTAATGGTTATTCTTCTCTCTTATAGTCTCAAATATTAAATAATTTCTTAATTATTTAATCCCTTTTCCAACTCACCTTCCATCTCCACTTCATCTTTCCTTTGCCAACTCATCCATCATGTGGCTAAATTAATTCAACAAAATTAAATTAAATAAAACATTTATTAGCCACTTATCTCCAACTTCCAAAATAAATGAAATATTATGTACGTAGTGACACTTGTCTTCTCCTTCCCCCTTTCTCTCAACCTTCAACTTCTTGCTCATAGCCATCCAATTTACAAGATTTGATCATGACCGTTGATCTTTACCACCTAAGCTCATGCACTCAAAAATCTATAAAAAGAGGTCCCCTAAGCCATTTTGAAACTAATAGACTAATAGTCAATCATATAGTCATTCTAGGAGTCTTGATTTTGCATCCCTGAGTTTCAGTTTGAAGCAATTAGCAATTTTAGAATTTCTTTCATAGCTTAATATCATGTTAGCTTAAATCATTTGCCTATACATATCATAGTATCAGTTAACTATCAGTCCATTCTTCATATGCCATCTTGGAAGCTACCGGTGCTTGTCTAAGAGCAAATCATCTGCAACTAGGAATAGTGGAGTTAGGACACAATGAGACTTAAATCATGAAGGTAATAATGTTTTTATTTTATATTCATTTCATGTAGTTTCATTGGTTGTGTTTGGATTTCCTGTAGTATTTCCTTTGTATTTTGTGAAGCTAATATGCTGCAGGTAGTATTCTGAAGATGAAACTCAAGTCGACACAGTGACAATTCTAGTGCTATCAATATTTCTAAGAATCTGGTGTTTCATTCTAAGACAAATCACATATTAATCAAGTTTCATTTCTTGAGGGAGAAGGTGAATGAGAAAGAAGTCAGATTGGAGTATGTATCTACAAAGGAACAAATTGCAGATATATTTACTAAGCCTTTGCCTACTGATACATTCGTATATTTGAGAAAGAAGTTAGGGGTGATTTCCCCTCCTACTGTGAACTAGATGCATTGAGTTGCATCGATTTGGTGAACTTCATAGTCTTATCTTGATATTTGGATTGATGAGTATGTGTTGCTGCTCTGGGGGAGTAGTCAATGTTTGAACCACACACTTGTTCATTTGTTCATAATTGTTTGAGTATCAAGGGGAGAGATTATGACTTGTATGTGTCTTTGGCATTGTTGTCAAACAGGGAGAGATGCGTGTGAAAAACTATTCTATCTATCTATTATAGATGAGCTATGTGTGTATGATCTCACGTGGAGATTGCTGAAGTGGATTTCTTTCTTTACATTGATTGTTTTTCACATGCATATGTTTCCATCAATGCCAAAGGGGGATATTGTTGGATATTAGAGTTGTTGGAATGTGTTGTTGTCATTGATGGCAATATATTCCTATGTTGCAGAGAATTGGTTTATTGCAAAGAGTTGGTTTGAATGATCTGTTACAGTTGTGCTGATGCGGATTATTGAGTTTTGAGATACTTATCTCTAGTTTATTCAGTATGAATTTCAATGTTCTGAAAGGTGATTTGGTCAAGTTATGTGATTGGGTGTGATGGTTGGTTTTTCTGTTGGTTCGGTATTGCAGAGTTGTGATTTGTGGATTGGTTTGCTCCGTAATTGATTCCTTATGTGGTGTAGATTTTGGAGAGTTTTTGGGACATTCATGTGTGTCCTCAGATTAGATGGTTCATGGTTTGGGACTTTGCAAGCGTATCTTTGAGTTTGTCAGTTGGTGTTCTTTGAGCTCTAGTGATGAAATAATGATGATTCTCATTATTCGAGTTGTTGTGGTGATTGCGGTGGAAGTCGCATTGTTTGTTGATATTCTCTAATCATGTCCTATGTGTTTTGGTGGTCTTCATTGATCGTGGTGTGCATTATTTGCCTTGAGACACAGAGGAAGCCCCAAATAGGTAGAGGGAAACTCAAAGATGTTGCAGCCAAGAATCCTGCCAATCCTTATTTGCCTTTAGACCAGGGTATTGATGAAAAATAGAGAGATTTTATCCTAGTTGATTTTTTGGCCAGAGGTAGATTCATAGGTATTCAGAATAATCTTCATATTTTTAGCTTCCAAGATGGTGGCTTCCCCCATGATAATAGAGTCATCAACGAATTGTTCATGAGAGCAGACAACATTGGATGAAGAAGGTTTCAGACCTTTAAGATTGCCATCTTCCACATTTTTAAGGATGAATCTACCTAGGCATTCAGCAAGAATGGTGAACAGGATAGGGGATATGGGGTCCCCCTGTCTAAGACCTCTAGAGCTTTTGAAGAAACTGGACAGGGAGCCATTGACAATAACAGCAGAGGAGGAAGTTTCCATGAGTTGAGAGCAGAGCTAAATAACTTTGTCACCAAAACCAAACGCTTTCATGATCCTAAGGAGAAACTGCCAGTTCACTCTATCAAAAGCTTTAGCCATGTCTAACTTTAGGAAGAATCCCTGGTTATTCGCCACTTTCAGGGAGTGGATATTTTCATGAATGGAAATAATGGAGTCCAAAATCTGTCTTTCAGGGACAAAGCCATTTTGCTGGACAGATATAATCCTTGGAAGAATTTCCAATAACCTGGAAGTCAAAACCTTAGATAAGATCTTGTAGACAGAGTTACACAAGCTGATGGGTCTAAACTTGTTAAGAGAATCAGCTCCGGGGATCTTTGGGATTAGGAAAATGAAGGTGGCGTTTAGTTCCTTTAGGAGTCTTCTAGAGCCAAAGAATTCCTTAACACCATTGCATATGTCAGCCTCCACTATGTGCCAAAAATTTTGGAAAAAAAACATGGGGAAGTCGTTCAGACCAGGGGATTTATCACCCTGAAAGGAGAACACCGCCTTTCTAATTTCCAGATTAGAGGGAATATGGGATAAAAGGTGGTTGTCAGCTTCTGATGAGATAGGAGGGATAGCTTGTAAACGGGTGTTTTGCTTGCTAAAATCCAGGATATCCACATCACCCAGCAGGGTACTAAAATGCTCGAGAGCTTCCTTCCTAATGTCACAGTCCTCTGTTAAGATGCCTTTATTGCTATTTAGTCTGGATATTTTGTTGGCTGCCCTATTCTTAAGAGCAGTTAAGTGAAAGAAGCAGGTATTTTTATCGCCTTCCTTCAGAAACAAGGCTCTGGATCTTTGTCTCCAGAAAGTCTCTTTATTAGAAATGATGGAGTGGTATTTAGATAAGAGATCGTTTTCAACCATCCTAAGATCTTCGATCAACCCCACCTCTTGGATTCTATCCTGAACATACTTTATTTCAGATTTGACTTGAATTTTGTTCTTGGATATGTCACCAAAAAGCTCTTTGTTCCAGGTTTTAATTTTGGCTTTTATGATGTTGAGCTTTTTGGCAATTCTAAAAAGAGCCTTACCCTCCACTTTAGAGTTCCACCATTCAGCAATGCAAGCTTCCAGAGAAGGATGGGAGAGCCAAGCATTTTCAAATCTGAGAGGGAAGTTTCTCTTTGCCGAAAAAGAGTTGGCAGTAAAGGAGATGGGGTAATGGTCTGAACCAATTTTGATAACAGAGGCAAGGGAACAACTATACTTAGAAAGCTAGTCAGGAGAAATTAAAGATCTATCAAGCTTGACTTGAATCGGATCAGCTCGGGTTCTTCTATTGGTCCAGGTGAAATCGATGCCCTAGAGATCCACATCAATGAGAGCTTGGTCATTAATGAAGTCCATGAGGTCTTATTTCCCATCAAGTTGTAAAGGGATACCTCCCATCTTCTCTTCATCTTTGAGTGGGGTATTGAAGTTTCCCATAATAATCCAGCTTTGATCAGCAAACTGGAGTCTGTCAGCTGCAAGGCCTTTCCAATATTTAGCTCTCCCGGATTTCGTATTAGGAGCATAGACATTAGATAACACCCAGACAAAGTTGTTCTTAATGTGCTCAAGCTGAACATATATCCTATTAGAAGCAGAGATGATTTCCTTTCCAGTAATGGTTTTTTGGTTCCAAAAAATCACAGTTCCTCTAGAAGCTCCCTCCGAGTTTGATCCTATGACTCCATTTTCTTTGAAAATTCTAATCTTTTCAACTTTTTCTTTAGACATCTTGGTTTCCTAAACAAGGACCACATCCGGTTTATGATCTCTGATGATGTTCTATAACACATCCTGCTTATGAGGGGCATTCAGCCCTCTGATATTCCAGGATATAATCTTCATACTTTAACTGGGGATAGGGCTGACTCAAAGGAACACTATGTTCCATCAGCACGGTTCTTCCAGCTTTCCTGTTCCCTTTGATGTTTTAGGGATGACCTTCCCTGCTTTTTGTTCTGACTTCCAACATCTGCCTTTTTCTTGATCTTGCTTCTAGTTGAGATTCCTCCATTGAATTCCTCCTTGTTCGATTTTCCTTCTCTCAATCTGAATATGTGGAGATTCCCATCTAGCAAATCCACACTATGAGAAGGGGTTTTATAGAGGTGAGGCTTTGGGCTTCCATTGGTTAAAAGCAGTAAAGGCTCAGTATCAGAAGGGTCTTGAGCTTCATTAAAGTTTTCCTCAACCGGTTTTGATAGTGATAGGGTTGGAATGGTCTCTTCCTTCTCCTGACTCATTGATCCAGCCTCCTAGTCCAGAATGGATTCTTCCTTCTCCTAACTAACAGATCCAGTCTCCTGGTCCTCTGGGTTTTTTTATTGTTCAACTCAGTTCCTTGCTCTACTTCTTTAGTTCTCTCTAGTTGGTCATTAGAGCAAACACAATCTTGTTGGTCGTTGCTACTACTCCCATTCCTCTTGGCTTCATTCATAAGATCCGTTAAATCCTTATTTTGGTTACTCTCAGTTGTTGATGAGTCTCCTTTTTTATTTATCATTTGCCAGGTCTTTTTGTTCTTGTTGTTGCTATCAGTCTTGTTTTCCTTGTTTTTCTTGAGCGGACATGATTTAGCCCAATGCCCCAGTTTTTGGCAGTGGAAACAAGCAAATGGTAGAGATTCATATTCAATAGCTTGGGACCATTTTCCAAGTTTAGAAATAATGTCTATGGATTGAGGCATATCTGTCATTTGATTAACATTTACGCAGATGTGAGCAAAGACTAACCTTGATTTAGCCACCGTCATCGGGTCGATCGACAAGAGTTCTCCAAAGGATTTCACAATACCCTTGAAGACTTCCTCATTCCAGTGTTCCAACGGAAGACCCGGGAGGCACGTCCAAACTGGCGCAGAAACAAAGAAGGATTCGTCGAGGACGAGATTCGGGGCCCATTTCTGAAGAGCCAAGGATGACTTGCCAAACATCCAAGGGCCTTCGCAGAGAGCTTTATTCATGTCTTCTTCAGAGTTAAAAGCGAAGGTAAAAAACCCTCTAGGCAGCACTGCCACTTTCACTTGTCCTTTAACAAGCCATTTTCTCTTTATGAAATTCCTAACATCATCAATGTTAGGCCTAAAGCTAGAGAATCGTCCTACTAATGTCATAGAAAGGCCAACAACAGTCATATCAACCACTTTGTCTGGAACAGAAATAGCAAACTGTTCAGAGGCAGGGTCTGAAATGTTTGTTACTTCCGGGAGCCCAGATTTAACCAGCGGTTTCACTCCGAAGAGCGAAGACCATTTTTTTCCTTTACCTCTGTTGTGTGGGTCCCTAGGGTTTGAATCTTTGTCCTCTCCCAGTTTTGCTTTTTCCTTGTCCTCTTCTGACCCTTGAGGTGCCTGACCCCTTGCTTGATCGCCAGTTCCGATCCCAAAAAAACTGCAATCTCCAGGTAATTCGTTGTTCCCAGGGATTCCGCCATTTCCCAATTTGAAATTTGGGATTCCTGCTCCTTTTCACTCCGCACTCGCTCCCATTTTCATTTCTAAAGAACATAGATTGTTTCCTAGGTATTGATGTTACAAACCTAAATACGAAAGAATTGAGTTTTTATCATTTATAGAAAAAAAAAGTTGCACATTTCGGAGTGCACATCACTCTTAAAAAATGTTGTTTACTATTAAAAAACACTTTTCAAACGAGATGGAAAAATGAATACAAATTGATTCAAAAAAAATTGAAACAAAATATATTTACAATTTGCAAACAAGATGTTACAAATCACTAGTTTACATCATCTTCAAATTCTTAATGGTTTAAAAGTTCTAGGTGTCGGAAAGTGAAGGTTTTTTTCAAAAATTTTGTTGAAGTGTCAAGGTTGGCCAAAAAGTGTAACCCACTATTGTGGGATCACCTGAATCTAGTATGATAGGTTAATCTTGTATGGACAAAGAACATAGATTATCATTAGAAATGACAAAGTGATATGCATAGTGACATGTTTGGGAAATGACAAAATGTAATAGAAAAGTATATGTAACATATTGAAATGAGAAAAAAGAATGCTTTGAAATGAAACTAAACTATTGGAATGACAAAGAAGAGGTAAAAGATCACTAAAGACACTGAGCGAACTGGAAGACCGCCATCAAAATAATGGTTCCTCCAACACTTAAATGCAAAAGACCAATGAGATGTGTTGGGGTGGCTATATGAGGGCTTTCCTTAATCAAACGTCCACTTTGGTGTTTCCACCTTCATGGACAACCAAGACATGTGAAAAGATAATAGACATAAAATGAAGTGAATAATATGCTATCAAAGACAACAAGACAATATGCTCAATAAACCTCAAATATATACCATTTCTCAAGAAAAGGAAGCCAGGCTAAAAGTGCAACGAGGAAGTAGCAATGATCTCCAAGGTCATAGTGGTGTTCTTCATATGATGACCATGAAGCTTCGAGATATCATTGTGATGAAGAAAATGACAAAGAAAATGGTGTGTAAAGCTAAGTGAGAATGCTAGAATATTGTTCAAGAGTGTGAGAATGCAAAATTAGTTAAGAATGGATAGATTGGAGTTTGAATCTTGTTCTTAGAGGCAAAAATGGAAACTTTTGGTTCAAAATAACAAGTTCAAATAGTTTGCATCGATGGTGCAAGTTGGAAGAAGTGTTACACTATCAAAATGAGGCAAGTGTAACATCTCAATGAATAGTACGAGTGTGGATTTTTGTGGGTTGCTAGTGCATTGTGTAGATGTTTGCATAGGGCACATTCATCTAGATAAAAATTAGACCAACGATTAGGGAATATGGACATGTTTGGCAAAGGGGAATGTTTTGGAATAGGCTTAGGGAAAATGAGCATAATTATCTTAAGTTGTAACTAAAAGGAAGATGTATGTGATGTGAAATTGCATAGGATGTAATTTATGACATATATGTGTGTATACACACACATTATACAACAAAGATATATATAAGCACTATCGAAAGTCACAACTCCCATATATTATATAAAGAAACAAAGTTATAGTACATTAATTAGGTATAAAACTATGGATCCCTTAACTGCATGAAATACATCATACTCTCAACAAATTCATAAATCCTCTCAATCTACAGAAGGGAGAAGAGGTCCCCATGCTAGGTAATAAAACTCCCTAAAGTGCCTAGAAATTTCCTCTCTGGACCCTCATGAAACAAAAGGATAGCTTGTGAAGAATTCTAGTCCCTCCTGAAAATGGTAACATAAAAAAATATTGCTATGAATCCAAAGGGAGGACAAACAAAATTTAGGATATTGTTCACTCTACCTTGAACTCTATATTTTGTGATCCATAATCTACATGATATTTGAGAAAAACTATGGATCCCTTAACTGCATGAAATACATCACACTCTCAACAAATTCATAAATCCTCTCAATCTACACAAGGGACAAGAGGTCTCCATGCTAGGTAATAAAACTCCCAAAAGTGCCTAGAAATTTCCTCTCTGGACCCTCATGAAACAAAAGGAGAGCTTGTGAAGAATTCTAGTCCCTCCTGAAAATGGTAACATAAAAAATATTGCTATGAATCCAAAGGGAAGACAAACAACATTCAGGATACTATTCACTCTACCTTGAACTCTATATTTTGTGATCCATAATTTGCATGATATTTGAGAAAAACAGTTTATGGATACGCTTTCAAATCAATTTTGAACAATTGTCTCATCTTATCACCTTTTGACTCATTGAAACAAGAACAAGACACTCCAAATATCTCTGAGTTCACCATGAATGCAATCTCGAAGACAACTTTATGAGATATAAACTCCTCCTCGCTTTGAGGCGATCCATCAAAAAATCTTGAGGAGATCCAAAGGCATTGGCTACGCCAGAAATATAATCTCTTTGAAAATTGTGAAGCATCTATGGGGGCTATGTGGGGAACAAAGCTACCATCCATGTATGTGTAATCACAATCTATCGAACTTCATTATTGCCTATGCAAATTTGTGACATCTAGTAATCCTCTCCATGCCATAGTACTTCAATCAATGCCCAAGGATCCGGGTCTTGAAACCTCTAGAGATAAGTACAAACACACTCGCAACAAAATGACCAGGGGCTACCATCATCACCTAGCTTCCTTTGTCAATATCTCCTTTAAACCATCCCATCTATCAGGGATTTAATCTACGACATCTTTAGCACCTCCCAAAGCACCAACATTTGCTAATACATCTGCCACCTTGTTTGCTTATATATATATATCATATTCATATTCTCAACATAATAATATAATATAATTTGTAGAATCGTAATCCTTACAATAAGATTTCCAATAGGTATAGTTTAAGATATATAATTTAATTATTATGTTTATTTTTAGTAAATGTATACTTTTTGTGTCTATTTTACATATGTGAATTTCTTAAATGGATATTTTTTAAAATATCTATGCATTGGACATTGATGCCCTTGTTTCAAATTAAAGTTATGTGTTATGCAATAAAATTATGCTTAAATTATAATTTATCTCACATTAAAAATTAATAATAAATATAGCACGCAACAAAAAATAATGAAAAAAACATCTTTCACTAAATATTAGTGTTACTAATCCATGTTTAAGAATTTATATTAATATCCCACTCATAAAACAAGTTATAAATTATGGAATAAATGTCACTTTTTTAAAACACTGTGAACTATAAAAAATAATTTATTAAAAAAATATGTTAAAATTTTTATTTTTTCTAATTTCTTAAAAAATGCATTTTAAATCTACTTGTAAAATATCAAAGATTAATAGTTCACATCATCTTCAAATTCTTAACAATTTAAGGGAGAGGAACCAATAGTTGAGCACATTACAATAGCTATAGTAGCACTTGTTGATTTAATGCCCAATACTTTTGATAATATTGCACAAAAAGTTGTGACTTTAAAGTTGTTATTGATGGTGATGACTACCCATAGTTGAATGAAATGTATCCCTTAGATTTAAAAAGAAACGAATCATACGATGCCACATCAATGCATTAATAAAACATGACTTAGTGCACAAATATTGGTCTAACTTTTTTGGGGGCCTTTATGGACACCTTAGCAAAAAGTATATGGATGTGGCCCTAAAACCTTAGTTATAAGTAGGGGACTTGCCAAGTAAGATGTTGTAAAAAAATGGGAGAGATTTAAAATTTTCACGTAGGATTTTGTGAAGTGTGAAGTTAGGGTGCTCAATTATTGGGTCCTCTCCCTAGTTCCTATAAGTGTTAGAAGGTAAAAATTTGGTTTGTAATGTTGATTTCAATTTACCACTTTGACCAAAAAGTGGGACCCACTATTATGGAATCACCCATATATTATGATTGACTTTTCTTCTTGAGTTTGGTCATAGTGACAATAATTATGATCATTATCTAGTACTAAAGAAACCTTCGTCACTATATCCAAATGACATGTATACCTACATAATTGGAAACCTTTTATGTTATGTACAAAGTTAGATCTTTTTCTATATTGTTAGAGTCCTACATTTTTCCACTTGATTGGTGTCCTTTTATCACATTATCTATAGAGTTAGATCATATTTCATTCAACCAATAGTCTACACATTCATTTGCTTGGTCACAACCTTGACATTTTTCTTAGTTGAACCTTTAACACTTTTTACAACAAGAAAAATCTCTCACCCAACTCTTTTTATTTTTTAAAGTAATTTTAGCAAAGTATAGTTATGCTCACTTTTAGATGTTTGATAAATGCTACTCTATAACAAATGTGTTCACACATTTTTGATATGGAACACTCATCACAATCAAAGAACACATGATCCACACCTATGATTTCTTACTTAATACAATTTTATCTTTTTGAGCTCATAAATATTGAACTTCCCATGTTTGTTATTTGATTTTATTTTGAAAGGCATTTGTATGTCGTTGCAAATGTGATGTTGATGGTGTGTCAATATGGTTGTCATTTATGTCAACATACTGATTCTTTGTTTCAATCATTGGTTTGTGCTCCTTATTTCAAATATGTTGTAGTTGTATTCATGAAGCTTTGGTATGTTGTTGGATGTTGCCTTGGAATGTCATGCATATGATTTGGTGCTTCAGAAGTTGTGCTCTAGAAGTGTATTCAGTGATGATGGTGTTCGACAATGTTTGCAGTGCTCCACATTTCTGGTTCAGATGATAATATTTTGGAGTTATGTTGTTTTTATCTTTATCTTTGTTATTTTGATTCGGGATGTGATAATGTGCTCCAAAGAAATGGTTGCAAATATGTTTATTCTAGGTCTGGTCGACCTTGAATGTTTGTGTTTTTGCTTCGGTGATTGTGGTGTATGGATAACGTGTTGTTTTAGTTGATGAAGTGCATTGTGGTGTGGTACACTTCTCATTCCTTTCCACTGCGGGAATGTTTAGTGTAGACCTATTTCAAATTGTGTTTCGATAAAATCTTTTGGCTGACTTGGGAGACTTCTATTTCAGATTTTAGTATAAATAAAGGATGATTGTAATGAAGAATTATAGAAGCAAGTGGATTGAGAAAGAAGATTTGTCTCCTATTGATGTGAATTTGTGCGAGATTGTGTGAAGTTGTGGTTGAGCAATGTGGCTTTTCCTTGTTGTTGTTAGGTACCAGAGGCAGTGAGCCAAAGGTCTCTTCCGACATTGCAGCGTAGTGGCAGTTTTGCTACAGTGGAGGATTCCTTCTTCCTCTGGGCAGTGAGCCACCCTTTGTAAAAATTACCTTAACCGGTGTCACCCTAATAAGTGTTTTATTCTTGGGAACTAGCATTCTCCGTGGTTTTTGCCCTCTTGGGTTTTTCACATAAAATCTGATGTTTCATGTGTATGTTTCAGGCGTGTCTTCTCTCATGCTTATATATGTTTATGGTTAAGTAATAAAAAATTAGTTTACCGAATCTGTTTCTTTGGGATAAGTAAAATATTTTAATTGATAACCGATTCAACCCCTTGCCCCCAACCTTGCCCCCTCCCCCCTCAATTGTCTGAGACATTCAACACATGCCAACTCACATGCAAGTCAAAATAGGGACATTTTAATAGTCAAAATTACACAGCTATGCTCTTTCCCTTATGTTTTAAAGCCCATGATGCCTACAATGTAAGTTGGGGCTCATAATGCCTACGATGTCCTAACATTTTTTACCCACAATGATTGAGAAGAGCATGACCTTCATTATTTTATAGATTTCCCAAAGGTAATTGAAAATACCACCTCCTTACACAAATTCAAATACCAAAAATTAAGGTAAAAAGGTTTAAAATTCCAAAGCTATTTGAAATTGGATATACAATTTATAGAATTGGATCCATACATCATCTTTAGATATGGACATGTAGAGAAAACTCCCAAACTTGCAAAAATAAACCCTAACAATACTTAATGAGATTCACAAGATTGCATTTAAAATCTTAACAAATAATTAACTTCTAAATATAAATATTCATATCAAAATTAAACATCCATACATTTTATTTATTCAATTTTCATATTTATTAAAAAAATCAATTTAAAATTTATTTTCCATATCAATACCCACTTTTAAGTCTAAAATAATTAGATTAATTATAAATTGTGAGGTCTAAAATAATTAGATTCACTAAAATTGTGAGAGGTCTAGGGGAGATGATTCAATAGTTGAACACTCTTAACTTTATGCTTCTCAAAATCTTATGTGAAAATTTCAAAGCGCTAAGTAGCTTACTTGACAAGTCGCCTACTTATTACAAGGGTTTTGAGGTTACATTACCAAATATAATGCCACATCAACGTGCTTAATATTGAAGTGTCCAAAAAGATCCATCATATTTTATTAGTGTGCTAATGTGACATCACATGATTTCTTATTTTTTAATCTAAGAAATATATTTCATTCAATAATCAAATATTTATCATTAACACTAACAACTTTAAAGACATAACTATTGACACAAAATTATTAAAAATATTAAATTAACAAATACTATAAGAACTATTAGATATGCTCCACTATTAAATCTTTTTCTCTCTATTTCAATGAAAAAAAGGACGCCCAAGAAAAACATCGGGGAAGAGCACCAATAGATAACATAGTTCCAATAGCCATCACCTTATTGTCATGTTGACCCCCCAATAGCCGTCATAGTGAAAACACCATTAATAAATTTGTTATGTACCAATAGTCGAGCATTTTTTGTAATTTTTTGTTCTTAATTGGCTCATTTGTGCACCACTATTGGAACATTCGTGCACCACTATTGGGACATTTGTGAACAAGTACTAGCAATTTTGAGTTGACGGTTATTGGAACATCTTTAGTTGGGTATCAGGCGACACTTCAAAATGTGTACTTTTTTACCTTTGTGCGCATAACTGATTCCACCGTATGCATCGTTACTACCCAGAAGCCGGATCAATAGCTATAAGCAGTTAAGTCGCATTCAAAGACAAAAAATAAAAAATAAAAATCCGATTTACCATTTAAGATCTGTGGGTGTGCGAAGTTAGCTATGACGGCTACCGATGCTCTTCCCCTATCACCATCAAAATAAAGGAGACGTCAATAACCAAAATTTCTCGTTCCATATTATGGAACATTTGTGCACCACTATTGGGACATTTGTGAACAAATACTAGCGATTTTGAGTTTGACAGTTATTGGAACATCTTTAGTTAGGTATCAAGCGACACTTCAAAATGTGTACTTTTTGACCTTTGTGTGCATAATTGATTCCACGTGTGCATAATTGATTCCACAGCGTGCATCAGAAGCCGGATCAATAGCTATAAGCAGTTAAGTTGCATACAAAGATAAAAAATCAAAAATCAAAATCCGATTTACCATTTAAGATCTGTGGGTACAGAACGCGAAGTTAGCTATGACTACTACCGGTGCTCTTCCCTATCACCATCAAAATAAAAGAGACGTCAATAACCAAAATTTCTCCTTCCATATTATGGAGCCTTCAACCATTTTTTGTTACGTTTTATACGCATCGAGAAAAACAAAGACTTCAACCATTTTTTGTTACGTTTTATACGCATCGAGAAAAACAAAGATACGGTCTACGGTTCTCCAGTGTAATTTGACCTCACAGAGGTTAGTGCTTAACAGTTCTAATTGCCGACAAATAGTAGGGCAAAGAGTATGTGCACAAAGAGCTTTTCACGTGGGTTTTCTGTAAGGGTGGTGGGAATTAGCCTAGAGGTTGCAATCGAGAGACGTGGCGCATTACGTATTGAGATCCTGGGCTACAAAGTTTTATTATGAATTAACAATGTTATTTTCAGGGAGACACACCAGAATCTTGTGCAAGTCATTTCAACGGAGGAAATGTCTTGTTCAGACTTACAATCATGCGGATCAATGATTAACAAAAAAAATTCTAAGCCATCAAAATAATAACACTATGGCCAGCTGTTTGATCGTTACACTCTGTCGGGTCCACTGAAAGACAAAGTCATTAATCCCCCATGTCCATGAACAAGTCGTGGATGCATAACAGTTCTTTTAATAATGCAAAGCTAATCATAAAAACAAAAGAAAGCTTCCTTTAACCATTTTGGAATCCAAAAAAGCATCGTCAAGTACATTTATCGTCAAACACCATGAAAAGGCCTGCTAGGAACCGGAATACATCTTTATTTCAGAGATTATTAAGACTATTCTTCAGCTTAATATTCTACAAAACAAATTTTCAGAAATCAGCTTCTGGGTTCAAAAATAGCTATTTATTGCTTTTAATCTACATATTTAATATTGCCGCATCCAATGATTACAAATCTCTACTCAATCTGGCGCTCTTTGAATCCCCTGTTGCTTCCCAACATTATTCTGCAATGGCCAAAAATATACAGACAGCTTCTTTCCAACAATAGCTGACTATCCACAATTATCTTACATTAAGTACCTTATATCTCTTAATGAATTGCTATGTCACATAAAAATTATTGTTTCCCCTTGAGTCTTCTACAACATTGCACCTGCTTCACTCCTCCTCCCCTGCCAAGCGTGTCTTTATGGGCTTCAGCTTCAACCCCAAACTCTCTGGAGAGAGCAACTCAGCTGATATGGGCGGACTTGATGGACTCCTTGGACTAGATCCATAGCCTTCAGCTAATTGAGGTGGCCTGTAGAAGCCATAGCCCATCAAAAAGTACTCAATTGGGATGAGCATTGCATGGGGCTGTTCTTCCACAACAAGAGATCCACAGGCTTGAACCTGTTTACACAGAAATGAGCGCAGTTATAGAGCAAAAGTAAACATGATGATGATCTTGATCAAATTTGGGGCAATTTGGTCTATGGGAACTATCAAAACGGATCTTTATAGGTAGGAGATTGTTTCTACAATTGTTAAGCCTTATGAAAATTTTCCAAGCATGCTTTGATTGTTTTAGTTTAAGGTTTTATGTACTAATTTACGAGTGCAAATAAGTGTGTAGAAGATGCTAGCATACAAACACTGAAACCAGAACAAGGACAAGGTTGATGAGATGTGCATTGTCCCATGTATGAACAACTAAGACAGAAACACGCAGAGCTAGAATATTTACATGGTTTAAATAGCATGTTGAATCTGACCACTAAAAAGTTAGCTGTATACGTCGGATTGTGGAACGTCAACAAAAGAATTGACTGATTTATCTCATGTATACATACAGCTCTGGAACTGAGGAGATTCTGTCAAATTTCTTTATTGTGAATCTCCACAAGTCCTTTGTACGCGCATGCCAGATAAGCACGCTAAGAACGCTCCATTAGCAAAATTAGTTTTAATTTATATGTCATGTAGAGATAAGCTGCAGAAAAGCTTGTATAAAATCCGCTCTCCTCTGCATTGGTCCGTTTGGGTTTCCCAAGTAGAGAAATAAAAATATTCTATTCAATTCAGTTCTAGAAACAGTACATAATAAATATCTTTTATCTTGAGAAGAGTGTGTCGGTGTTATATTGCTTGTGAACAAATCACTTCATCTGAGTTTAGTCCATTATTCCAAAGTTAAAGTAGATCAATTCTATTCTATTCTAGAAACAGTACATAATAAATATCGTTTACATTGAGAAGAATGTATCAATTATATATTGCATGGTGAACAAATCACTTCATCTGAGATGCAAAGTTAAAGTAGGTCTTACCTCAACTAATGCATTATACCGTTTGTCCATCTCAGCATGCATGTGAAGAGCTTCCTCATGGAATGGGGAACTCTCTCCAACAAATATCAATGTTCTACATTGAAGCTTCTTCAACCCTTCAGAAAGATCATGTCTCCTGTCAGCAGAGAAGCTCACCCATTATTTCTTATTTAGTAATTTCTGATTTTGAACTGCAAAAGTTCTCTAGATAATGAGTCAACATACTTACGTTTTCTTGGTATGCAGCATGTGAAAGGATATAAAAATTTGGGATTTTGAATGGTTAATTCAAACACACTTCCATGGGTGCAAAAGCAAATCGTAAAATCTGATTCTTAATCAAAAGCACAAAAAATCCTTGATACACATTGAACAGGGCTAACATCAATAAACAAGTGCAACTTACTTGCTAATAGCTTCTAGGAACCTCATAACATTCTTGCTCTGCCTCTCATGTAGCAACTGCAAGAAGAATAGTTGACTTTCATTTACATGACCATGAAACCATTTGGCCCTAGGGTAAGGTCTTAAAGAAGTGATTTCAGAGGCACATTGATTGAAAAGAACACTAACCCTTCGGCAAGCTTGCACAATATCTGATTCTCCAGCCACAATACTTCGCAGTCCCTGGAAAATTCATAAGGAATTCAATTAGGGCTCTTAAGTTAACACTCTGCTTTGAAATTGTTGTTGCTCTGCATATTGAAATTAAGAAAACTGTTTACAGCCACTAAAGACATATCCAGTGTAAAATTTTATGACATTTTTATTCTCATGAAGGTACAGTCAATAATTTTGTTCAGTTCCAGTCAAAGTTTCAGACTTATTAAAAGGATTGAAGTTGAACTACCTCACTGAAATACCGTTGAAGCAATGTTTCTTTAACCAAACCACACATACCGTAGAAGTAAAGAAGATTGATCATCAACTGCACAAATGTATGAAGCATATATCAAGAATTAACGTCTATGAAGATCATTCATTTTAAATGCATTTTGAAACTGCTGGCAGAACTTCAACAAAGATGAGATGCATTGGCAAAACTAACCTTGTCATACAACCATTCGGTCCAAGAAGGCTGTCGACATAAAGGTGATACAAGAATAAGTCCAGCGACTCGCTCCTTGTACTTGATCTACAAAACAAAAGTGAAGTTATATCGTGGCAAATGGAAGGACTTAAACAACAAAACAAAATAATCTTGAAAGAAAGCAAAAGAAATAAAGTTGATAGTTTGATTTTGATAAAATCCTAGCTGAATATTTTGAAGAAAGAAATTAGTCTCTGACAAGGGACTTGCACAGGCTTCCTGGGAAGGCTTTACGTAAGAGGGTTTCCCATACTTAATTGGGTCTCTGACTGAAATATAAATGAAAAATGGAAATGGATTTTTTTTTTAATCTATAATATTGGGTGATCTGTTTTTTGGTCTGTATTCCTGGGAAGGCTTTACGTAAGAAGGTTTCCCATACTTAATTGGGTCTCTGACTGAAAAATGAAAAATGGAAATGGATTTTTTTTTTAATCTATAATATTGGGTTGGGTGATCTGTTTTTGGGTCTGTATTTATAGCATATGGAAACTATGCTTCAAACGTAAGACATCCATACTCTGCCCCTGCAGAATTTGATTTTGTGACCTCCCTTTCAAAGGTAAGACATCCATACTCTGGAAACTATGCTTCAAACGTAAGACATCCATACTCTGCCCCTGCAGAATTTGATTTTGTGACCTCCCTTTCAAAGGTAAGACATCCATACTCTGCCCCTGCAGAATTTGATTTTGTGACCTCCCTTTCAAAGGTAAGACATCCATACTCTACTCCTTCAGAATTTGATTTTGTGATTTTGTGACCTCTCTTTCAAAGGTAAGACATCCATACTCTACTCCTTCAGAATTTGATTTTGTGATTTTGTGACCTCTCTTTCAAAGGTAAGACATCCATACTCTACTCCTTCAGAATTTGATTTTGTGATTTTGTGACCTCTCTTTCAAAGGTAAGACATCCATACTCTACTCCTTCAGAATTTGATTTTGTGATTTTGTGACCTCTCTTTCAACTCCTTCAGAATTTGATTTTGTGATTTTGTGACCTCTCTTTCAAAGGTAAGACATCCATACTCTACCCCTGCAGAATTTTGAATTTGATTTTGTGACCTCCCTTGAAAGAGTACAAGTGTCTTAACCGCCTAGAGAATTTGATTTTGTGATTTTGTGACCTCTCTTTCAACTCCTTCAGAATTTGATTTTGTGATTTTGTGACCTCTCTTTCAAAGGTAAGACATCCATACTCTACCCCTGCAGAATTTTGAATTTGATTTTGTGACCTCCCTTGAAAGAGTACAAGTGTCTTAACCGCTACCACCACTACTTGACTATCAAATGTGATTTTAAGCCATGTGTCCTTACCGAGAACAATGTCAGGATGTAAGCCCCTGCTGTCACACCCATGCAAATAACCTCCCGAAGCCTGTCAAACAAAGAATGATGTGTTGTGAGCAACTTAATGGTTGCAATATCCAAATAGATTGCTTTATTGAAAACATCTTTCGGCCTAATAATTTTTTCTACATAAAAGTTTGTCATTTAAAATAATATATAAGATGACATGAATAAAGGAGTGCACTGGTTAGAGTCGATATTGTAAAATAAAACAATAAAATTGGTAGATGATCCTTCAATAGTGGCTTATAATTTTACCCAAAGTAATCAAGGACTTCAGCAACCTGCTCAGCCAGGTCGTCCACTGTAGGGACAGGAATATTTGATGAAATGGCTGCAGCTCCTAACTGCAAGAACACTTAAAATGAAAACAAAATAGCTAATGCATCGTGAGCACACCCTGGAATTGCATAAATATGAACTAAAATCCAACCTGAAATGCAGGGCAAAGCCTCAATACGGACCTCATGCCCTGGTGCATCTATGTGATACACACAGAAATTATGGAACAACAAGGAGGCGGCCTCGGGACAAAAGAATAACCCTTGAAAGCAGGACATATCTGTTAAAGTGTTACTGAATTGTTAGTGATAGCATCTCCTGTTCAACTCATTTCCATTGTAAAATAAGAATGGTAGAGCTAGCATCAAAGAAATTACTCAACCGACCATTAGGACTAGGCAAACACTTACAATTCAAAGCAATGTCTGGATAAGTGATGAGAGCTGGTTTTTCCTGATCTCCACATACAAAGACTGAGACAGGACCATAACTAGTTTGCACAACATGCTCCTGATGACAACCCAAATATTAAAGCAGGTCAGAGGAAAAATACTTTTTAAAGAAAAACAGCCCATAATGTTTTGGACCTTACTAGATATGTAAATAAGAAAAATCTTTAGAACGAGAGACAGAGAAAGAGAATGAAATCATACTAAAGTCATAAATGACCAAATCCAGTCCATCGAAATTTAAAAGAATTAGCTAATTTAAGAATAGACTAGAGAAATAGTAAGTGATTTTGTTCCAGACTTGGGAAAGATCTAGTCTGATGTATCTAGTTTAAGAAATTGGTATATTCAAAATAGAATTTACCGGCGCCAAAGACATTTTTTTTTAAAAAGCTAGAATTTACCGGCGACAAAGACATTTTTAAAAAAAAGCTAGAATTTACCGGCGCCAAAGACTTATGTAAAATTACTATTAATAATTTAACCATTGAAACGAATAATGTTTAGAGTGATACAGGAGAAAGGGAGGTTGCTAACAGATTGACTCGGAGACTTGCACTCCAAGCCTACTCCCGGAGTGGCAAAGCTTTTGTCGCCCATAATGCCTCACAATCCATGGGAAGGAAAAGTTCGGTTGCAGAAACAGATGCCAAAGCTTTCTTCCCCAAATCTAAAGCAAATTTGGCCTCATGATCAGGACGAAAATAAAACGGAACTAACGCACACGGTGAAGCTATAAAACAATTTAGCAGCCACAAATGCCGTTTACATAGATCCAGGAGTTGACATGTGGTAATTCACATAATCGATTTAATGTGACGGTAAATATTTTGTCCGCCTATGCTCAACGAAATCTTTGTCGAAAGAATCAATAACGGAGAACAACGTTTTGATTAGGTGCGAGACTTCGGCAGATGAAGTAACATAAATTACCTTCTCCAGCAAATCTACAGCACATTTTATTTTCATAAAAAAATTGCTTGAAAAGGGGCTGGAGGCTGGAGGGTTCCGATGCCAAGAACAAATTACATAAATTTCATACAATCTTCTGATTTAACAGGTTAAAAAAGCTATCTCGGTTCAAGGCCTCATCTTATCTAAACTATCTTAAAAGGCTAATCTTGTTTAAGTTTTAGCCACTTGATTTCTTGTTGTTTGCAGAATTTAGCTAGCGAAGTACAATCAACCTAAATGCATAAATAAGTCTAAAATGGCTTTAAATCTGTGGAGAAAGCAATGAGAGATTCGGTTCTTTAACCAAAGGCAAATCCAGGAGGAAAGTGTAATCTTCACACAAATTCGTACTCCGGAATCGTCGCTATCGTTGAATCAATATGAATGTAGAATTTCAGTCTGGGAGGGTTAAATTTAGTGCAAAAGGTTATCAAAGGCTCTATTTTTTTCAGAAAGGTAAAGCGAGATTCGATTCTAACGACGCATTTGCCGCAATGAGATGTCCATTTCTGCTCCTTGTATACCTATGTTTCACTTTAGCGTCTCACTTCGTCAAAAAAAGAATATAGTCCTCCTAATCACAAAATCTACAGCGTATTTTCATTACAAAATGAGTTTTCTTTCAGATGCTTATGGAGAAGGATGATTAGAGAACGTTAGTTCAAAAAGCCGATTGATTAAACACATAATAATAACATTTCAACGAAGAAAACCCTGGTAGATCTTCGGTAGAAACCTAAGCTCAAGCTCACCTTAGAAGACCAGTCAAAGGTTCCGAGAGTGATTTTCCGATGAACTTAAACGCTAAATTTCCTCTTGATTAGCGTTATTCAATTCAGAAATCAGTATAAAGTTTCTCAAAATTGTGGGATAACTGGTCAAAGAATCCATTTGTTAAGTGCCAGGTTCGACTCACGGTACAAACTAGCTTTAAAGAAAGACTGTCCAAGTATACTTTCAAATCCAGACCGCATTTCGACTTAAACTCCAAATTTATTAACCTACACGCCAGAAGAATGCATTTTACGAAAACGAGGTACGTACGCTGGATCATTATTCAAAGCCTAAGCACATCTGAACAAAACCAAAAGCCAAACGACAACTGCAATCTTTGCTGAAGGATAGCCCGAAGCGAACAAACTTTCTTCAAATTCGCGCACTTCGTCTTAAAAAGAAAAGATAAAATCTTACTTCAAACGTCCCGATTTAGCAACCTCCAAAGTAGACTTCATCTCCATCCAGTACTAAGCTCATCCGACCAAAAAGAAAAATCTTCACAGGATTTCTCACCAGCAAGCCACGTGGAACCAGACTAAATTCAGAATTCATCTCAACCTTTTCAAATTCCTTGCAAAGCAGCTAAAATATAGTGTTCCGAAAAGCAAAAGATCCAATTCTCCTAAAATTAGCGCAAAAGAATCCAATTCTCCTAAAATTAGCAACATTTTTCTCGAAAAGCCTCAAATGTGCATACAGAATCACTCAAAACAACTGTTTTAAAAAACCTTCGATCCTTTTCTACTGTTATTTCGTTGCAAAAGGCTGAGCAAACATAAAACCTTACAAACACAATCTACAACACCTGCATTACTCAACAAAAACTCTATAAACTCCATAAAATTCCGTCCTTCACTCAGAATTCAAGCAAAGCAAAACACAAAGAGCCCGTGGAAACAATCTACATACCTGTCCACCCCAGGGGATAATTTCAATGTCCACAGACACAGAGCCGCTGGAATCGCCCATACCAAAGCAGGAACAAGCGTTTCAAGAAGAAATTAAACGTTCTCACTGACTCCTCTCTTCATATAGACAGGCCGCCTACCTTCTTCCTCCCTTGTGATGATCTGTCTCAAATCCCCATTAAAACTACGGCCTCTACAACTGTCGGCAGTGCACGCCTAACGCACGGCAAGCGCAGACAAATCACGTACCGCAATCGACAGCGACAAATTCTCCAACCTTGAATTTCACATGTCAAATCGCCATCCGACGGTCCACAATCTCTGCCACATTCAGATCCCTACACCACAGCCGTGCGATTCGATCCACCCTCACCACTGTCATAGTCGGTCAGTAAACGATCAACGGTAACATTTACCCCTTTTCCTATTAATCGAAATTTAGCTACGTAGAATCAGCAATTAACTAATATAATTAATTTGACAGCAATTGGCAATCATACCACAGAAAAACGTCACTTTCAAATGGCGAATTAACTCTAGCCAAGTTTAGCGGGCTTGCAAAAGCGCCAAATTACGCGCCTTTACTGCCGTTGATTTTTCATCTTTAAATATAGCTAGTCAATAACCAGCTAAATTATTAGTCTTAAACTAAAGACTTAAAACGTGTGGTTTTAAAAGGCCTCCTGATTTTATTATATTTTGTCCCTGATTTTACTAGTTGTAAATTATATTTTGTCCCTGCCATAGGGAATGGGAACTTCTAGTCTCCTGCTGTCGGCGAACTATTTTGTCGGTGCCAATGACAAGACTTAAATAGTAGTCACATTTTACATATTTTATTAGGTGTCTACTTTTAGCGCCTATTCACCAACCCAAAAAAATTAAAAAATAAGAAATAATATTTAATTTAAGAGGAATTATTTATTCAGCGGGTAAAATAGGAATTTTTTAGAGATACGAAATGTGTACGATTCTCTATTGAATAATTTGAGGGACAATTGTGGACGTTTCCAACATTATTGAAGACTAAATGTTATTTCAATAAATAGGATCTTATTCCCGAGTACATGTAAAAATGAACATGGAAATGTTGAAAGGGAAATAGAACCACCCTTCAAAAATCTCCAAATTTGTAAATGATTAAAATTTAAATAAATGTAAATGGTATTTATGTCTATGAGTTAATTTCATTTCATTTTAAGGTAAAGAAGTTTTTGATAAAGTGATTTCTTTTAGTGACACTAGTACATCAATTGGGAGCCATTTATAGGCTATCAATGCATTATAAATAAACTCGTTGACTTATATTTTAATTTGGGTGATTAATTTCGAAAGCAGATAGGTCAATCATATAGAAATATTTTTTAGTTTAATAATTTGAAATAGGTTATGTTTTGTGCATGTCACGATGATATAGTTTTTATTCACAATTTCATGTTAAAAAATATATATATTTTTCTCTCAAGTTTTGTTACATAATCTAAATTTTTGACTGATGTTATTTTTGGATTCAATTGTGTGAGAGTTTTTTATATTTTTTAATTCAATATTTTGAAATAGGTTTTTATTGTGCATGTCACAATGATATAATCAACGTTTACTCACAGCTCCATGTTTTTTCAAAAAAATACTTTTCGCTCATATTTTGCTACACAAACTAAATTTTAATTGATATTCTTTCATGATTCGATTGTGCGAAAGTTATTACCATCAACGTTTTGGATCACACTTTCTGATCCATTTTTCTTCTCCTTATGCTCTCTATCATCTTAATGATGGATATGTTGTCACCAAGATTGCACCCGTGATGCTTAAGTTGAAAGCTCAACAATCTTGTGAAACATGGGATGATTTCTAGATCTGTGGGTTGCCTATGATGGAAATCAACCTCCAGAGAGGGTCGGTTCCCTGATGAATACCTCCTGCAAATATCTTTCTGGGTAAAGGGATAAAAGGATAACTGGAATTTAAACCTTTCCTACGAGGAGGTGATGCACCAAATTCTAACTAAGACTTGCAACCTGCTTATCTCACAAAACCTTCAACAAATAGAACTGAATCTCTCACAACTCAACCAAACAAGGTGATGCATAAGTATTTCTTAAAAAGGGTTGAACCTAATGCTTGCTTGAAGGAAAACCAATTGGTTTTTACAACTACAAACCATCAAAATCAACTACACAATCTAAGACCTACATCAACCATGTATCTTCTTACAACAAACACTGTCTATATGAGACAAATTAGAGGATCTTGAAAATAAATCACAAAAACTCATCAGATCATTCATCCATAAAATGGTACAAGAAGTATTGAAAAGGAAAGTGCTTCTATTTTATTGAAAAATAAAGGAGTTAGCTATTACAAAGCTCATAAAATGAGCTACAATACTTCATGCCCAGTTGAAAAAGCAAAGGGTGGAAAGAAAAGAACTAGAGAATAAGATAGAAGAATAGAAGAATATATAAAAAAGAGGAGCTGGCCTCAAATGAAGGCTAACTGATTAGTGCACAATGTTCGACTCCACCTCCTTTTCTTCAAACTCGAGCTATCTATAAGTCTTCTTTCTTGGAATATTCTCCAACTTGCATGACTTTAACCTTCAAATCTCTCAGTATACATGCCAATCAAGAAGTTCCTTGTTTTCTTTCTCTGCTCATTTTCCTCGTGGATAGCTTTGGAGATTGTCATTTGATGTTGTTATTGATTTGTTTTGTTGCTACAGGCCTCGTCTTCTTTGAACTATCTTGAATGAACTGCTTATGCATACCTTGTAATGGCCTTGTCATATTATTCGCTATGAAGTCTCATGCTATTGTGTCCTCACAATTGTGCTTAATGTCACATTGTTCAAAACCCTTCTATCTATCAAATCTGTTTTGATGTGTTTCATCCTTATTGATGCACTAGGACCATAAAGATATGGTGAACTCTTGAAACCCTAAAGCATGCTCTTCATATCCTAAACCTTAAAGATATCATGAAGATGAAAGAAGAAGGCATAAAGGTATTGGATATTTACTTAATAAGGCTTTATAAAACAAGATCACTCATGCAGATTATTTTCCTTTTTTATAAATAACAGTAGGAGTTTGCATGAGATAAACAAACACATACCTATATAGTGGATAAAAATGGTGCATGGAAGCTGCATGGACCTTTGGTGAAATCTTGATAGGCTAAATGCAAGCTTTTCATGTGAATCTCATAGTATAAAAAATATTAGTAAACAACACTGTCTATTCCAGAAAAATTGGGAATGTTGCATTGGAAAGATCCCTCAATATTGCTTACAAATGAAGATGTAGGCATCATATACGCATGAATCTGTCCTTCCAACTAGTGTTGAAGGTCTCCAAACAACAAAGAAATCTGTGAGCCATGAATCCATTCTTGAAAGCTAGGGTTTTCTAAAATAAACTTGAGTTATTTGTCCTTTTACCCGAGTTATGTCTACCTTGACCATGCAAGGTTTGGGTTGAACTTAGAATACATGAAAAACAACCAACTTGAACATTATTCCCTCCGGGCTTTTAGGTAATGAACAAAATTAAAAACTTTAACCCCTTTGATCTCTTATAAGGTGGACTTTACAAACTGAAGTCTAAAACTCTTCATAATATGTGGCTTTCTCTTTCGGTAAAAAGTTAAAATTTTGATAAAGAGAAGTAAAAATACTACCTTTCAACTTTATAAGCACATCCAAAAAGTATTATATATAGCCTTCTACCCATTTTTTGACTTTTTTCAAAACCCCCATAAAACCTTTATTTAATGCACAGGGCCCACTATAAGGCCATTTTTACCTAGAAGTAAAAAATAGGCAACATTTTGGCGACCTCTCAGGGGTGTTTGACTGCTAAACAAATTAGAGCAATGACCTTAAGCAATCCATTGGGTATAGGAGTCAATTTTTGGCTTGAGAAACTTAGATTTAGACTTTGAATCAGCTATTAGAAGCATTGAACAACAACAAGACTCTAACACTTAGACCAAAAAACTTGTGCTACTAGCACTTAAGGAAAGGAAAGACTTAACTGAAATGAAACCTACTCTACCTTATCCTAACCAAGAATGAATCTTGGTCACACAAAACCATTCACAACAGCAAGACTCTAACACTTAGACCGAAAACTTGTGCTACTAGCACTTAAGGAAAGGAAAGACTTAACTAAAATGAAACCTACTCTACCTTATCCTAACCAAGAATGAACCTTGGTCACACAAAACCATTTATTGGTTTTTGAAAATAACACCCTTTTCTTCCCGATTTGGGATGCATTACATGCTGATGAATAGATGAGAAAAGATGGAGAATAAAGATGTACTCTATTAACTGCTGCAATACATCATCAAGGATGAAAACAAAGCCTCCTACCTCACTGAGCTGATTGTGCATGCAAATTTCACGAAATGAGTAGGTGAGTGGAGCTTGTTTCACTTGGGCTACAACTTGCTCCTCTTGAGCAACTTGTTCATGCTTGGCTTCTATTCTGGATGTATGCCTGATTGGGCATCCTCTTGAGATGCTCAACTTTGGACTTTCACTGTTGGTTTCTTCTCTATCAACTCTGTCCTCAATCACCACCTTTTGTTGCTCCTGATTTTGCTCCATTTGAACCATGTTTGAATCAACATCAAACTCTCAAATTTTCTCCACGATGTTGTCCTCAATTTCTTGTTTATGAATCAACACTTTGTCAATATCATTTCTATACTCTTGTTGATCACAACTTGCCAAAGTTGTTAGTATAGACATATTTTCTTCATCATTGCTAACAAATAAAGGAATTTCGAACAATGAATCAACTTGAACCTAAGAATCAACAACTATTTTCTTAACAATACCCTGTTGTTCCTGATTTGCTTCTTCTAGAGATTAAATATTGACATCTAAAATTGACACAAATACCTCAAGATCATCCCAAAATGAGTCCTCTTCATTCTCATTTTCACTTTTTTGTAGAAGAGGACTGTCTTTTACCTTGTTGCGGCTTTCTTGAGTGGTCAAGACATCAAAATTTTGATCCTCTTCTTGTTGTCCTGAAGCTGATATGGCTGTGATTTGAATTTCATTGTCTTCTTCTTTCACAAAAAGTGGAAACTTGTCATAAAAATAATTAGAACTTCACAATTATCATCTTTTTCTTGAATTAGAACCTGCAAATCTTCATCTCTAACTTCTTCTACTTCTTGTAGCAAAACTAATTTATCAGTTTCAACATTTTGAAAAGACACAACAACATGTGGAAGACCTATTCTTTCTTCTTTAAGCACCTCATTTCCTTGATCTACACCCTGATTTTATTCTTCCAAAGGCTACTCTTGAATACTCATGGGCATGGTGGCTTGATCTTATACATATGTAGCTTCTTGCACAAAGAGAAAACTTCTAAAACTTGGAAAAGCATATTGGCAAACCTATTATTTTATAGACTGATTTTGGATTTAAGAAGCTAGCTGGGCTTCTTGAATGGGCTCTTAAAAAGTTTCCTCTTTCTTAATCACAGACTCTTGTACTGAAAGAGGGCTTCTAAAACTTGGAAATGCAAACATTTAAGGTTTTTCTTCTACAGGATGAATTTGTTCAACAACAGGCTCTTGGGAAATCATAGGTTGAACTTGCTCATGTATGGGCGCATTTTGCATGAAACACATTGTATTAAACATAGGAATCTCCTTACCAAAGAATTGATTTGGAGAAATACTAGCTATATTATTCTCTTGTTTAAGCACAAAATCTTGTAATGAAAAAGAAGGAGTTGATTGTGTAAGTACCTTTTGTAATATATCAATAAAAGTATGCATTACCTTTTCTTTTGCAATTGTTAACTTATCCTCATATTCTTCTTTTTGTGCAGCTAACTCCTTTGCAAGCTTTTCCTCATGTCACTTCTTCTCTGCCACCAGATATTGCTTGTAGAATTGGTCTTAACGAGTCAACTCTTCTTTCTCATGTAGATAGGCTTGGCAAGCCCACTCATCTTGCTGTAAATTAAGCTCCTCTTGTCTCTTGATCTTATCCAGCTACTCATTGTAGTCTTGCAATATACTTTTTATTTCTTTTTTCTTATTGCCAAGACTTTGGAATGTGCCTTTTATCTTGCCAAACTTTGAAGCATATTGATTTGTATCAAAATGACTTGAGGTTGATTGTAAGCATGGTGAGGTTCCTAAGAAGGTTGAGCAAGAGTGGGTGGTTGGTAGGCATGATGAGCATGCTGGTTATCTGCTGTTATAGAGTTATTTGGACTAAAATCAGCATTATGGTTGATTTGATATGGCTGATAAGAGGGTGAAGGAGTAGCATTTTCATAATAGGGTGGTAGGTATGCATATTGTCCATAAAAATTTAACATTTCTTACTCATTCAAAGAGATGGAAATTGGAATAAAGGATTATTTTATAACATACCAACACTTAGTGATGAGGAGAAAACATTGCACTTTTTATTATAGTTTATATTTTATGTTTTTATGAATCTCTAGACAAATATGCCTGGCGACATACCTTATTGCATGCATGTTTGTTTACTTTTTACTATAATACTCTGCTAATTATAGGTAATATTAGAAGTAATATTTATGATGCGATGTTTATGCAATGTTTATCTTTTTGCTTGTTTATGTGATGAAAATTTGGTGGTAATTGTTTTGTTTTATCTACATTTATATGTTTTTAAATACATTGTGAGTATACAAGCAGAATTCGACAAGATTCATGACAGTTGCCATACGAAAGATGAAAACCTCAAGTTATTTCAAAATGAAGATCTTCCTTTATCTCTCTATATGTTCCTATTTCATTGGTGTGTTTCATTGACATTATTCAGATCTCAACTTCTTCTTGGAGTTGATTTATTTCTTTCAGTATTTTTCTTTTGTTGTTTTGGTAGGCATTACTATCGTTGTAGGTGGGTAACCTTAGTTTGAATTTTGAATAAGGGTATTTATATATCCCTCTTGTTATCAATTGAGTACTTAGTCAGAATTTAGTCAGTACTTAGTTTTAGTTGAGCCGAAAATTCTTTGTAATACTCAGAACTTGTTTTACTTCCTTTCAGAAGTATATATCAATGAAAGTAGAAAGTTGATCTCAATACTTGTGTTTCAAGATCCCACTAGTGGAAGAGCAAGGCTTGATCGGCTGAAGGGAGGTGATCTTTGTTGTGATTTCAGTTCTTTTACAACTTAGGAATAGAGATTAATTACTTTGGTATTTCTTTTCACTGAGATGTTAAGTTTCAATTGTTGGTAATTTCTTTCCAGTAATTAGCATTAGATTTGAAGTTGAATGTTAGCGTAAATGTTGTAGATTAAATTGGTAATAGTATGGTTAATGAGATGGTTAGTTTGATGGTGAAAATGGAAGCAAAACTGTTGTTAAGTTAAATCATGGATTTAGGTGTTATGTTTTCTGCAAGCGTAATTAGATCTCAAATTCTGCAAGCGTAATTAGATTTACTTTCAAGCACTTAATTTAGATTCAAATTCCTAGACTTAGAAGTAATTTCAAATTTTCTACGGAACTCCGTGATTTCAGCTTAATTCAATTTTGTTATATTTTTGTTGTCAAACTTGAGTCTTTTAGGAATAAATTGTTTAGAAATTTAGATTTTAATTTGATTGGTAGTCAAGACTGAGATCTTATGATAGCTCTTGACTGACTCCTGATGGAGTTTGAACCAACTGTTAGTCACTGTTATACAGTGCAAAACCCTCAAAAAATTGTACTACAGAGAGCTGTTATCGCAGACAACTTTAGACACACCCCGATTCGAGATTGAGATAAATTAAATGGTGCAAGTTGACAAAGCAATACCTTGCCCACCATTTTCGGCGTCATTGCCGGGGAACACAAGATCTAACTATTACAGTTGGAACTTAGGTGTTGATAAGGGAAGTAGAAACGGTTTATGAGAAGAGCAAGAGACAGATTTGGAAGATTCCTTCCAAGAGAACATTGACCTAACCTACTATTTGAAGAATTTTAGAATCAAGAACAACAAAATGAAATTGAAGAACAAGTTGAACATTTAGAACAAGATCAACAAGAAAACATGGGTGACCGAGTAGAGAGTGAAAATCCCCCACCAAATAGGACATTTTCATATCCTATTGATTTGAATCTTGGAGATAATGAGCCTCCTATAAAAAATATTTCACCCTCAGTGTTACCAACTTTTAGAAGAAAAATATTAGAAGATCCTAACTAATTCTTGTTTGAATTCAAAGTCTTATGTAAGACGTATGATTACATCATTGATAATAAAAAACTGAAGTTATTTCCATCAACTCTTAAGGAATCCGTATTGAGATGGTTTATGGGATTAAGAGTCGATTCTATTGGAACATGGCCTGAAATGGAAACAATTTTCTTGGATAAGTACCAAGATTATTGTAGAGTAAGAGATAGGAAAGAGGAGTTGTTTTGAATGAAACAATTAGAAGATGAAAGTTTAGAGGATTATGCCGGTAGATTCATGTTTGTGTATAAAAGATGTGCTAAAGGATTAAATGATGATATAAGTCACACAATATTTATGAGAGGAATCAATGATGAGTCAAAAGAAACTTTGAATTTAATGGGTAAAGGTGACATTAACAAAGTCCCTTTAGATCAGATCATTGAGATTTGTAGGAACTACTCTAGGACAAGAGTGGGAACTAGGAACTCCAAGAAAAACAAAGTTTTGGGCCCTGATGTCTCTCAAGTTATGGAAGAGCTAGAAAATTTAAAAACGGATATACTCCTCCATATTAATACTCAGGTAGAAAAGAAAAACATGGATCCCTTAGCCATCTATTGCTCAAAATGTAGGGGAAAGCATCTTTTAAGGGAGTGTCCAATGAATCAACTGGAAATCTGTGAGAAAAGCCATGTTACAAGTTCTTGCATTTTGTTGCCAGAAATTAAGAATCATTTGAAGAAGCCACCTATAATTGAGAAAGAAATTAATTATGTGGGACAAAGATCATAGAACACTGGATTTAATTCTTATCTGGGGCAGTACAGTCCACGTAACAATTGGAACCAATGGAATCCTCCTTTTCAAATGCAACCACCTACTACATCTTGGGGACCTCCTGAATGGGTTAGTCAATGGAATCAACCTCAATGGAACCAATCATGGCAACAAAATCAATGGCAACCTAATTCTCAACCATGGAAAAATCAGGGACCTAAACGACCTTGGGGACAACCTCCACCTCTTATTACTGGTCCTAATGTAGCTAACGATCAGGTTAAGCAACCTCCAATTCCATCTCAGCCTGTGCTAAATCCAAAAAATAGTCATCCTCAACAAGCTTTAAGTGCTGACTTTAACCCCTCTGGTTTAAACTTAATTGAGATAAATGACATTCAATTGAGGAATCACAATGTACCCTCTAAAGATAACATAGAGAAGGTTGAGGATAAAACAGAGGAATTAAAAGAGGAAGATCGTGAGATTTAAGAAACATCGAATAAGGTTCCTTTTCTAGAACAGTTAGATGCTCCACAAAAAGCTCCCGATATCTCCCAATATGAACATACTAATATGGTTGATTCTCCACTTTTGAGGGAATTGAAGAAAATCAACATTGAAATTCCTTTGCTACAAGCTATCAAAGATATTCCTGAGATTAATTAGCTTATCAAATCACTAAGCATTAAAATACCAAGAAGGTAATGCAATTTTCCACCCACAATTCAAATAGGGACCAAGCTTACTGATGTTTTGTCAGGAAGATCACTTCCCCAAAAGTACAATGATCCCAAAATTCCTGTGATTACCTTGAGTATAAGAGGAGTGGAGATTCCCAATGTCTTAATAGATTTAGGAGCAACTATAAATATGATAATAGTGGATATGATAGAAATGTTAGGAATGACAAGGGTGCAACCCACAGCCATAGTACTTTAGTTAGCAGACCAGTCTACTGCTAAACTTGAAGGGGTCTTAGAAGATGTCACTATGACAATTGATACTTGGGACTATCTAGTTGATTTTCTCATTTTAAAAGCTAGGAAGAAGTCTTCAGATTATCCAATCATTTTAGGAAGACCTTGGTTAGCTATGGTTGTAGCTCTTATTGATCGTAGATTAGGGAGTATGACCATTTCTAATGGTCAAAAGCAAAAGGAATTGACACTTTATCCTCCAACTAAACCTACCATTCATTCGGATACTCAACAATGGGTTAATGATGATATTAATTCTGAAGGGGGATGGAGTGGTCAAGTTGGCCATGGTTAATTTGATTGAGCATATGGATGAATATGAAGAGTATGTGGAACAGGGGAATAAGTTGGATAGTAGAAAGGAAAAAGGTGTTGAAATCAACAATTTTTTTCTCTCAATATAATCATGGATGTGACTAATGAACTCCACATTAATGACCCATATCCTTGTCCTCTCAATACTCTTATTGGAGAACCAAGAGTGGATAAGAGTGAAATAAAGGAAATTTTGATTTCATCAAATAAACCTTTGTTCATTAGCTCGTCCTTATTGCCTATTGAGGAGGAGAAGTTAAAACAAACCTTAGAAAATCATTGAGAAGCTTTGCATGAGATTACACTGACATGAGAGGAATACATCCTTCAATTTATATGCATCATATATACACAGAGGATGTAAAACTAGTTAGACAAAGGTCAGAGAATAATTAATCTCGTTTTGAGGGATTTTGTCAAGACATAAATAAAAAAGTTGTTAAAAGTTGGATTCATCTACCCAATCTCTGGTAGCCAGTGGGTTTCACCATTGGTTATTGTGCCTAAAAAGAATGGGAAATGGTGAGTATGTGTGGATTTTAGGGAACTGAACAAAGCCACTAAGAGGGATTATTTTCCTCTCCCATTCATTGATCAGGTGTTAGATAGTCTGTTGGTAATAGTTATTTCTCCTCTTTAGATGGCTTTAGTGGTTATAAATAGATTCAGGTGGCTCTTGAGGACCAAGACAAGGAAACATTTACTTGTCCTTGGGGAACGTTTTCATATAGGGTTCTTCCTTTTGGACTCTGGAATGCACCTGTCACTTTTGAAAGAGTTGTTTTGGCCATCTTTGCTGATTTGACTACCTCTTATGTTGAGGTTTGTATGGATGACTTCTCAGTCCATGGTAAAACTTATGATGAAGCTTTAAAGAGTTTGAATAAAGTTTTACAAAGATGTAAGGATCATCAGTTATCTTTGAATCATGAAAAATATTCACTAATGATGACAGAAGAAAATTTTTTAGGTCATCACATATCCAAGGACGGTATTAAAGTAGACCCAAAGAAAGTTGAAATCATCCAACAAATACAAGTTCCTAAAACACAGACTGATCACGTGCAAAGTTTTCTTGGTCATGTAGGTTACTATAATCGGTTTATTGAAGGATTCAGTAAGATTGTTGAACCTCTATTCACTTTGCTTAAAAAGGATCCAAAATTCATGTGGACAAATAGTTTTCAGGAGTCATTTGAAGCCATTAAACAGGCTTTGATTAATTTTCCCATTATCTATGGACTTGTATTGGGAGAGCCTTTCCACATTCATACTGATGCTTCAAAATTTTTTATTGGGCCAATTTTAGGACAAAAAGATGCAGATGGAGCAATGCATGCCATCTATAACATTAGTAAGAATCTAAGTCCAGCAAAAAGGAACCATACAACAACTGAAAAGAATTTTTAGTGGTTGTATATGATATCAATCAATTTAGACATTACATTACTGGCTATAAAATTTTTGTCTACACATAACATGCTGAGATAAGATATTTGATGAATAAAGCTATTGTAGGAGGACAAATAATCAGATGGTTACTACTTTTACAAGAGTTTGATACTACTATAGTGGATAAGCCAGGAAAGGATAATGTTGTAGCTGACTTTCTTTCTAGGATGGTTATGCAAGGAAATGATGAATCAGTGAATGATGCTTTTCTAGATGAACACTTGTTTGCAATTTCAATAAAATCGCCTTGGTTTGTAGATATAGTAAAATATCTTGTAACAGGGAAGTGTCCTAGTCTTTTTAATTCTAGACAAAAGAAAATACTAATTCAGGAAAGTTCTAGATTTCAATGGATCGATGGATTATTATTTAAGATGTGTCCTGATCATGTACTTCGTAGGTGTGTGCAGGAAATTGATGTTTATGACATCATTCATTTGTGACATTCTGAACCAGAAGAGGACACTATTTTGTGGTCAAAACTGTTCATAAAATCCTAGGAGCAAGATACTTTTGGCCTTCCATGACCAGAGATGTTTCATTTTATGTGAAACATTGAGATGAATGTCAGTGCATGGGAAGACCACCAACAACTATGGAGATGCCTCTTCATACTCAAATAGCTCTTGAGCCATTTGAGAAATAAGGAATCGACTTCATTAGACCTATAGATCCTCCTTCTAGAGGATGTCATCACATTCTGGTTTGCACTGATTATGTCACAAAATGGGCAGAAGTCAGGGCATTGTCAACAGCTCGAGAAGACAAAGTTGTTGATTTTCTATACAAGCAAATATTTCAAAGATTTGGTGCTCCAAGGGAAATAGAATCTGATCAAGGACCATAATTTATGTCTTCTATGATGGAGGCCTTCATGCAAAAATATAGGATGACACATCAGAAATATTCTCTGTCTTATCCTCAAGCAAATGGACAAGTGGAGGTGACTAACAAAGAATTAGAGAATATCATTACCAAGACAGTTTCTCTCCGCAAAGCAAATTGGGCCAATAGATTAGATGAAGCAATTTGGGCATATAATACAACTTGGAAAACTACTCCATGTTTTTCTCCATATGAATTAGTCTATGGGAAAATTCATGTTATGCTTGTTGAATTTGAACTAAAAGCATTAAGGACAACATGGGAAGTGGGAATTAATCTCACAAAATCAGAGAAAGCTAGGATTTTGCAGTTAAATAGGCTGGATGAAATGAGAATGGAGGATTTGCAGCATTGCTGGAATGATTCAAAATCAAAGAAAAGTATGGCATGATGAACATATTGTGTCAAGGCAGTTTAAGAAAGGAGAATGGGCATTACTGTTTGACTCAAGGTTCCAAGAGTTCAAAGGGAAATTTCATACCAGATGGTTGGGGCCTTATGAAATAAATGAAGTCTACAATAATAGTGCAGTTCAGTTGGTACCCATTGATAGCGAAAAGAAGGTGATGCTAGTTAATGGTCATCGTCTTAAGTTATATCATAAACCAACATCAAGAGAGGAATTCTGTGAAGAATTACAGTAAAAAATGAATATTTCATCATGGAAGATATCACTTCTATGATGGGATCCAATACTGCATAATTCTAGTAAAGGCTTAATAAAGAAGATAAATTGAAAACCTAAAAGGGTGGTTTATCTTCCAAAAAAAAAAGAGGAATATTGAAAACCAAAAATGGCGGTCTACTGCAGGGGTGAATTGAAAACCAGAAATGGCAATTCATACCTATGGAAAAGTTGAAAACCAGAAATAGCGGCTTTTTCTTGATCAACTACAAATTGCTCCTGATGGATCCTGACAGCTCATTATGGTTCTCATAATTCTAGAATAAGTCTTTTTCGGAAGTAGTTCCTTCCTTCCTTCTGATGGATCTTGTCACTTCATTTAATGTTTCTACGGTTAGTGCAAATTGAGCCTGGAGTAACTCTTGATTTGATCATCAGTTCATACTAATGAAGTGATATCATTACTCTGGACGACTCCTGATCATTATGTTGCTTTCCTTTGTGTAGCATGTGATCAGTTATACATTATAGCTCCTGACTTGCAAGCATTAAATCATTTGAAGGTAAAATTTATTGTAAATATTGTTTCGAAATATTTTCTTATTAATTTTGTGGATATTAGGGTAGGAGTAATTGAATGTGTTGCATTAAGTATCCGTCAGCTGTTATTTGTTGATTTAATTAAAAGTTAAAATATTAACTAGAGATATAAGGGATAAATTCAATTAACGTGATTTGTCAAATCAAAATGAAAAGGTAATGATTCTAGTGATTTGAAGTACACTCTTAAAGATCACCACCAATTTATCAAATCATAACATTGTTACAAAATGATGGTGTGCAATCATGTGAAGTGAATGCAAAAATGTGTGTGCATTAATGATTAGTTTGTGCAATTAATTCCTACTTTTGAAATGCTATATTGTTCTATTTGCATTCTATGTTTTAGAAGTTGGAGGTTGTGTAGAGTGAAAAAGTTTGCTGAAGATTTTATCATTTTAGTAACTAATGTTGAGTATAAGGTGTAAAGAATTTGAGGACTAAAAGGACAGAAGAAAATAATAAAGCCAGAGAATTTTAAGCTTAACCCAGAAACAAAGGAACTTTTAGCTAGAATGGGATGGCTAGAATTCATCAAGAAGTATGAGGGATTTGACCCTAGGATAACTGCAGAGTTCATTTTGAATTTCTATGTTAATGTTACAAGGGTAGGCAGAGAAATAATTGAAGTAACTCCACAGGTTATAAGTGATATTGTTGGAATCCCTTTAGAAGGAGAGTCTATAAGCAAATGCCACACCAATTTTGAAGAGGTGGTGAATCTGTTCCATGAAAGGGATGGTCCAAAAACTGAACTACAAATGCATAAAGGCAATGTGAAGGGAATAAATAGAAACAGTTTGGAAGAACCATGGAAAACGACTGTTTTATGGTTGATGAAATTTTTCACATGTGAAGGGCAATATGGCACTATACTGGGACCTGCAATGTGGATTCTTATTCATTTAGGGTATGCCAATACTCACCCCCAAGCTCGAGTAAATCTTCCTTCGTTTATGTTTTGTCAATTATCAGCAATGATATCTAGGGCTAAACTCTCAGAAGGTCATGTAAAATATCCGGGGTTGATGCATTTAATTGTTAAAAATCATTTCCTTAAGAAAGAGTCTAGAAGAGAGAAATGGTTAGAATTTTTGTCCTCTCCTTTTAAAAAGTGCAAAAAGGGACCCATAATGAAAAATTTAATGGAAAAAGGGGAATCTTCTAAGAAAAGAAAAAAAAGAGGAAAGAAAGAAACAAAAATTTTGGAGGAGAGCCTAGAGGATAGCAAAAATTAGAAATGGACACACCTAGGGTTACTAGAGCTACCTGTAGTTCTTTAAGAAGAAAAGATGAAAAGGAGGCAGGTGAACCATCTTCTCCTTCTCATACCCATATAGCTCTTGACGACCCTATTGTTTCTCAACCTGATGAGCCCAAACCTTCTACAACATCTCAAAGCCCTTCTGCTCCTCGTGTCGAAGAAAATGTATCCCCTGCTTTTACTCAAACAATTCCGCCTACACCTGCCAATCAAACCCATATGTCAACACAAAAAAGCCGAGAGCCTTCGCAAAATGTTACTTCTAAAATACCCCAAGCTGAAGTTGATACTAGAGGAGAGTCATCTAGAATTATTTACATTAAAGATTATTTTAATGAAGAACCCATGCAAGACTCTCCACATTTTGATTCTGCCTCAGATGAGGATGTTGAAATGCAAGAAGTTCCATTTGAGCCTAAACCTCGACCATCACCTCCTCATGTTACAAAACCATAGTCACCTCTGCCCTCAACATTAATTAGAAGAGAGGGGAAGGAAATTTTGATAGAAGATATTCCTCTAAAAATTGATAGAGGAAGAGAGGAGGATGTTTAATTGCAAAAAGTTTTAATAATATCTAAACTGGAAGCTGAGTTAGTCGAGGCCAAGAAAAAGATTCAATTTTTGGAGAGTGAAATGAGGAAAGATGCTTTTTACAAAACTCAATTGCAAGATATAATAACTCAGTTACAGAACAATGAAGAAACCATGAAAAGGAAAATAGAGCAAATTGAAGAAGCATTGCAGCAGGAAACAACCAAAGCTCTTAAAGGAAATGAGGAAATTGAAAGGTTGAAAAAGGAACTAGTAAAACAAGGGAAGAAACCTATAGAAGAAGATCCACAAATTTTTCCCCAAGGTACTTTTACTTATTTTAGAATTCCTTGGGAACTTTCTTTGATTATTGAGAAATGTAGAGAGGAGAATGCAGATTTAGAAAAACAATTGAATGAAGAAAAAGAATAAAACATGAAGGCGAAACAAAGAATTGAATAGATGACAAACTTATTTGCAACTTTACTTGCCATGAGAAAATCTTTGGATTTTTATACCTTATTCCACATGGAGTGATTTCTACAATGGAAGATTAATCAATTGGTTTTGAACAGAAAGACTGATTATGAAGATGATGATGACTTTCTGGAAGATTTATTTAGAAGCCATCCCACTTATCAAAACCAGAAGTGTGAATATTACTTGCATGGCTTCTTATTGGGCCATCGTTATTAATCTTTTCTCAATATTTTTGTAGGGTAAGTTCAAGTTAGGTCATTTGTGTCCTTACTTCAAAATCAAGTGGAATAGGAAAAAATGATGGAATGATACAGAGAGTGTAGTGCCCCTAGCCTAGTTAGCTTTGCAAAACCGGTTTGACCTTGGTTGATTTCCTATGTGGCATTCTTGAATGGTTGATTTACCGTGATGTAATGTTGTAGATTAGATAATATAAATATTGTGTGTACCTATTATTGTGCTTTCGCATCGATTCATGTGTAAGTTTAATTGTTTCCCTAATTCTTGTTATAAATCTCGAGCTAACGCCTTAATTGGATATATATATATATATATATATATATATATATATATATATATATATATATATATGCTTGCGTGACTCGTGGTTGCAGGAGATTCTAGGTACAGTACTGCCTAGGTGCGAGGTTCATCTCCATCAGGATTCGCAGGGTTGAGTATACCTCTTTCATCCTTAGAATTTGGATTAGGTGGTCGTAAAACCCTCGTCTTGCCTTAGTCATGCTCAAGTGAGCATCGTGTGTGGTCCATTGGTTTCCCTTTTCGTTTGGGTTTGCGTGTCATGTGATTGGTTGGCTTTCTTGGTTTGCGTGTGGTAAAATGGAGTATTTTATCCTAAGTATTTAATTTGATTTAATGTGTTCATTTACGCATTAGTAATTGAGAAATTAAAATAAATAGGTTTCTTTTATGTGATTAATCATTAATTAAAAAGATCGCTTTATTTATGTTTGTAACAAGTTTAATTTAATGGTTAATTTTAAATAACGAATTTAATTTAGTGTATGTGTTTTAAAAAGGAAAGATTTAAAGTTAGTTGAAATAGAAATAATTTAATCTCTTTTGCATTTTGAAAAAAAAAAGGTTAATTTTTATTATTTAAGAAAATCAATTTTTATTAGAAAAGCAAGTTTAATTTAAATGTAAATTTGATATAGTGTGAAAGATTGATTTTGGGAATTTAATTTAATTAAAATATTTTATCCTCATCAATATTGTGAAATATAAATGTGAGCTTAGTTAATATTGAGAAAATTAAAATTTAATGAGAGAGGAGCATTTTTAAAATTTTATTAGAAAAGCAAGTTAGATTATTTGAATAGTTGAAAAGAATGATTATTTTCATTTTTTATTTAAAAAGTGTTTAAATTCGAAATTGGAAAATTAGGTCAAAATTTCATTCTTTTAACCTAGGTTGGAAAAATATTTTGGGGTTGTTGATTTTTTTTGGAGAAGAAAGATATTTTTGGATGGAGATTGGGGGTTTTGGAAGGAGGGATTTTTCTACAGCTACAAGTTGGGTTCTTCTTCAAAAATGTTGCCAAGAATGCTAAAGGAGGTAGGATTCTTGTTTACCTTTTTATTTCATTGTTAAATCAAAAGTTGTGTTTGGTTCTTCCTCATGAAATTCTGGTTTAAAAATCCATGAATGTTCTTAAAATTTAAGTTTTAGTTTTGAGAATATTAGTTGTTTTGGGTCAAGATTGTTTAAATGGTTTTGTGGTTGAGCAAATCTTGCCTATCTGAAAATTATTGAGTATTTGGAAAATCATGAACTTGCTGGGAAAATTTCCCATATTGTTGTTTTGAACATTCTAGAAAATTATATTTCAGTCTCTATATGGGACTGTGAATGAAAGAAATTAGGGTTTCTTTTTGTTTGTTATTATCTTATTTTTTATTGGGGTATAGATTTTATTTAAAATCAAATTTTATAATTAAAAAAAAAAATAGAATTTAAATTTTTGTTTGGGCTACGGTTTGGCGGGTGGATGAGTCGAGGCTCGACTCACGCTGCCACCTCCCCTTCCCTCCTCCCCGTGGTAGTTCCGTAGGGTCCCGTGCCCACGAAGGCTGCAGGGACTTGTGCCCATGGCGGCCGCAGGGTTTCCCTGTGCCCATGGCGGCCACAGGGACCTATGTCCACGGCAGCCGCAGGGGCCTCTATGCCCACTATGGTGGCCGCAGGGGGGAGCTGCGGTGGCTTCCACCACTCCCATGAAGGGAGGTGGGCCCCGCAACGGCCTCCCAAGTTCGTTTTAAAAGTTTATTTTTTTATTTTGGGAAAAAAAAAGGATAATATAATATAAAATTTGTTTTACACAGATTCTACTTTAATAGATCTTTTTCATTTATTTATTATTAAATATTATTAAATATATTTTATTAACGAGGGTTAATAAATATATATTAATTAATATTTAATTCGACAACGGTGCGCTATTAAATTGTCATTAATATATATATTTAATTTGAAACTGGGTATTATTATTAAATTATGAATTGTTATATTTTATTTCCTGGGGTTAATAAATATATAACAGTTAATACTTAAATTGGATATCTATCTCAATGAGGAAGTATCTTTTTGGAAAAAGACCAAATAATCTTTTAATTGGAAAATTTCTTGAAATAAAATATATCTTGGTAATTTCCATATAATATGTTATTCATGGATGCATTAATATTGGATTTGAATGTTATAGGTGATCTAGGAATTTTAGAAATGAAATATTTATTATTGGATATTGTGAAAATTTAAATAATATGCTAATAGAATTATTGGAAATTTAATAAAGTTCTGATTTGGAGAATTGGTAAGCTAATGATATTTTCATTTAGTGAAATAAATGGTTTAGTTATATTTTTTTCGTTGTAATGAGAAATAGACAAATAGCATTATTGCAATTGTGGTATTGTATTCACCTTGTCATGGTGATTTTTCTGTTAATATAATTTGGAAAACTTAGATCATTTAGAAAACTTGATCAACCTTTAAATGTTTAAATCAATATGGGAAATGATTGTATTTTTTTTGGTTATTGTTGTCGCAAGTTCTAATTGTTGTATTCGCTTTTGTTTAAAGTAATGGCAAGACCTGGATATGTTTGTTTGGACCCTGTCATCTGGTTGTTTTGAGGTTGGCCATAGTTGGTTAGGCTCCTAGTTAGAGTACCGACAGATAATGGACCTTTGTATCAACTTTTAATATGTTTAGTTGGATCCGTTTCTATGTAGGGATCATTTAGGATTTATTGACCGAAGTGGTCGTTTGTATATTGGTTGTGTTCACCTAAAAGGCAAGAATGTAAATGACGTGAACCCTATGTAATATAACTTAATTAATTATCAAAGGGGTCTTGCAGTTGAGCAGACTCGGAGATGTAGCCCTCCAGGGGTGAACTCCAAGATCATTTTGGTGTTATGTGATACTTTTGTTCTTGTGTTTCATGGTTAGTGTTAGCATGTATGGATGGCAATGTGATAGAATGTATAAGTGGGTTAGATGAGAATTATCATAATGCATGTATGTAGTCATCTTTTAAATGCAATAAATGGATCATGAAGGAATGCACTCTAGTAATGTTAATGAAAATAAGTATGCATGAAAAGACCTCATTAGTTATGATGATATTATAGAGCATTTTGGAACAAGATGCATGGTATGAGTTTAATGCAAAATTGAACGTAATGAATGGATAACAAATATAATGGATGAACTCATTTGGTTATTTACATCTTTACCCTAATAAATGAACTTCATCTTAATAGCTACACTTTAGCTATAATGGGTGAACTCATATGGTTATCTACATTTTAACCTTAATAAATGAACTTCACCTTCTTAGCAATATTTTAACTGTAATGGATGAACTCATATGGTTATTTACATTTTAACCGTAATAAATGAACCTCATCTTATTAGTTATATTTCAACTGTAATGGATGAACTCATTTGGTTATTTATATTTTAACCTTAATAAATGAACTTCGTCTTCTTAGCAATACTTTAACTATAATGGGTGAACTCATTGGTTATTTACATTTCAATCTAAATAAATGAACTTCACCTTATTAACTATATTTTAACTATAATGGATGAACCCATTTGGTTATGTACATTTTAACCTTTTTAAATGAACTTTGTTATATTAGCTATATTGTATCTAAAATGGATGGACTCGTCAAGTTAACCATATTTTAACCTTAATGGAAGAATTTGCATGTTATCTATGTTTTAACTTCTATGGGTAAATTTCCTCATGTTAGCCTCATCTCCAAATTTAATGGATGAACGCGTCCTATTATATATTATTTTAACTTACTGAACAAATCATACTCATGTTTTTAAGTAATAATATGTAATTAAGATAACCTGCTTAATTGGATCTAATGTCACGAATTGAGTTAGGTGTTAAGTTATGTAATCACGTTGGGAAACCCTTTAAGTTTGTTTTAGTCTTCTGATATGTTATCGGAGCTTTAGATAACTCCAATGTATCTTAATGTTGTGTCTTATTATAATAATAAAAAAAAATATTTGCACTCCGTTCGAGCATTTTAGCTCTATCCCTTCGGGGTTTCCTGGCGAGGCATTACAGAGAGACTCAGAGTAGATTAGGCATTCCCATGAGAGATGAAACACCTAACTCTTCTCTATTCAAAACAAAATACACTTCCATTTAAAAAATGTACAACAATCAAACAATTTATTAGGACAACTTGGAAGCTAGTATTGCTTTATTAAAAAATGTTCAGAATGAGGGTCTACCATTCAAGGCTTTGCACATGATGAGACAAAGGTATAACACTATTCTAGCCCTTTTGAGAAGAAGAGAACCAATATCTCCAACAAGTATTCTCTGGGGTCTTGAAAGGGTGAGATCAGTCATACAAGTAATAGAAAGACAAGAAGTTGATTGGGTGGGCATGAGATTCAGGCCTCCTCTAATTCTTATGCCAGTACCTCTACTGAATGCACCAGAGCACATTGACAGGGATGCCAAAGAACAATGGAAAGAAAGAGTGCAACAGTCTAATGGATATGTTACTCCCCGAAAATATCATGAATATAATTTTAATAAGCTTGACTTGGCAGTCTGGGTAGAAAATCAGAACAAGAATGTCCTAGATCAACCATGAGACATGGTTGAGATCAAGCAGGGGGGCAATGATGAGAAGAAAATATTGCACTTTTATTATGGTTTATATTTTATGATATTATGAATCTTCAGACTAATATGCCTGGTGGCATACCTTATTGCATGCATGTTTGTTTACTTTTTATTATAATACTCTGCTAATTATAAGTAATATTTATGATGCAATGTTTATCTTTTTGCTTGTTTATGTGATGAAAATATGGTGGTAAATAGAATTATATCTTCAAGTTTTGTTTTATCTGCATTTATGTGTTAATAAATACATTGTGAGTAAACAAGCAAAATTCGACAAGATTCATAATAGCTGTGGCATGCAATATGATAACCTCCAATTATTTCAAAATGAAGATCTTCCTTGATCTCTCTTTTTGTTCCTGTTTCATTGGCATGTTTCATCGACATTATTCAAAACTCAACTTCTTCTCAGAGTTGATTTATTTCTTTCAGTATTTTTCTCTTGTTGTTTTGGTAGACGTTTCTATCACTGTAGGCGGTTGACCTTAGATTGAATTTTGAATAAGGGTATTTATATATCCCTCTTGTTCTTAGTTGAGTAGTTAGTCAGAATTTAATTAGTACTTATTTTTAGTTGAGTTGAATCTTCTTTGTAATACTCAGAACTTGTTTTACTTCCTATCGGAAGTATATATAAATGAAAGTAGAAAGTTGATCTCAATACTTTTGTTTCAAGATCCCACCAGAGGAAGAACAAGGCCCACTCAACTGAAGGGAGGTGATCTTTGTTGTGATTTTAGTTCTCTTACAACTTCGTGTTGGCATTGTGTTGTCATTGATGTCAACCGGTATAGCATGACAACCGGTATGAGAGATTGTTGGTATAGCTATCATTGATGTCAACCAGTAATGGTGTCATTAATGTCAACTAGTATAGCGGGTTACCGATATAGCTTGTCATCGATAAGAAGAGGATTTTAAACCGTGAGTATATAAGTCTTTGTTGCAAAGAAGGAACCACTACCTGGTAAAATGGTGGATGATGAGTTGATAAATGATCGGTAAGTAATGTGTTGGCATTGAGTTATTGCCAATTGGTAAGCATTTGCCCGATATGTTAGAAAAGGTTGAACTAATGAAGAAGTGCAGACACCGGTATGCTAGTGTGATGTCAATCAACAGGAATACCACTAGATGAAGATGATATCACAAGTTGATGATATGACTGACAAAGAGTGTGACAAGGATCCACTTCCACCGGTAATTGATAATGCTCTAGGACAAGTCAGAGATATTAAAGTCAGATGATTGAAGGCTCACACCAGATCAACTGGTGAAACACAAGGATGCCTCAGGTGCATGAAATCAGAGATGTGCACTGGATCAACAAGAGTTGGCATGTTGTGCCACTAGGATAGAGAAGGAAGAGTAAAGAAGTGATGGGTTTGTCATTTTGACAAACTGGTTGAGATGATGTCTGGGCTGATGAAGATGAAGGCAAGGTTGAGTAGCTGCAGACAAGGATGTTATAGAAATGTAGATGGAGTTAGATGTCCACTGGTAAAGCTGACCAAGTGATAAGTGAAGAGCTCTTGTTCGATGAAGATGTGTTGTTGTGTTTTGTAAAGTGAAGTGATTGAGAAAAGGTGTTTCACTGACAAAACAACAATGTGCAAGTTTGAAGGATAAACGGTTAGGGTGTAACCGACAGGGTTAGTAAACTGGTAGATGAATCTGGTTGTGTTTTGTGGTCAGTGACAGTCTTAACTGATATAGTGGTCTAAGAAGAGGTGGATATCGACGATGATGACATGTAGGACACATGTGTCATGCATGTTGTGGTCGGTGAAGTGTGAGTCGGTGAGGTAGTTGCCGACTGAGTTTGCATTTATGGTTGACCCCAAAAATCATGAGTTGCAGAGGTTTGTGACTTGAGATCAAACGAACAGAGGATGCACTGATCGAGCAGATCAGAGTAGGTGAAGGAAACCACATCATGCACGATAATCGACAAAACACAAGACTGACATATCAGGATGTTGGTTGCCAAAAATAGAGGATGTGTATTGGAAGGCACAACGTTGGCGGTGATATGTAGACAATCATCTCTGATACATGATCTGATCTAATTGGATCTAATGTGCCTCATGGTTGATGAAGTAACCCTTGCTCGCCAGAGGTTTGAATGTTGATCATGGCAGGAAAACACACATATAAATATGCCAACTAAAGACCAAGATGGATTGATTTTGCCAGAAGATTAGGTGTTGGATGTTGAAGAGTGGAGTGTGAAAAAGCAACAGAGAGCTAACCAGTCAGAGACTTCATTGAAGATCATAGAGACAATATTGGAGGTGCAATCGGTGAGAGGGTTTAGCAAAGGCTTAACTGACGAGGTTAGAGTGTCCAGTAAACTACAAAGTGAGTTGCAGTGGTGTAAATCGACAGTGCTAGAACTTGTAGAAAGACAAAGAAGGTGTTGCTGTGTAGTGGGAGTGTCGATGAAGATCCGAAAAGGCAAGATCCAAGCAGGGCTTGACCGGTAAGGAGAAAATTGACAGAGATCAGAGCACCAGTGGTGGCAAGCAATAGTGCATCTGACAGAACAGAGTACCGACAAAGAAGAAGTAGAGGCTAAACCAACAAGGTTGCAACAAAGAGTGAAGGAGAGGAGGATCTAAGTGAGTTGAGGACTGACAGAGAACATAGCAGAGGAAGATTGGTTGAGAAGAAGTTGGACCGACAGAGTAAGTTGAGTGTGAGAAGTTACAAAATTCATTTGTAACTGGGTATTAACTATTGTATTGATATATGCCATTGTATTCACTGAGTTGGAGCTCGATGCTTCTTGGGTTAGTACCCTAAAATCAGGGGTTGGTGCTCCTTAGGTTGGTGTCCTAAAGTAGGGGTGGTGCTCCTTGGGTTGGTGACCTAAATATTGTAACCATTTTTTTTATTGTGAGTCTGGATTGGAGCAGTTTACTCCAGCAACATTTCTCACCGAGGTTTTTCCCATGTTAGGTTTTCCTTGTACATCTAGTGTTATGCGATGTTCCTTTTGTGTGTGGTTACATTTGTGTCATCCTCGTATCTCACCAGTATGTTTTCTTTATGTTAGATCTACTAACTGGTATACACACCTTAGGATTAAAAGGTTAAAGTTTGGAAACCACTGATTCACCCCCCTCTCAGTGGCATCTTGTGTTCAACAATTAGTATCAGAGCGTAGGTTCTCAATTGATAAGATTTCTCCAGCTTGGGTAGATTCTGGTTTGATGAACATAATGGCCTATTTTGTGTCAACCCCTACTCTATTGTTTAATGGTTTAAACTATTCTTTATGGAGTTTTAGGATGGAAGTCTACTTGTCTTCCCTAGGGTATGATGTCTGGATGTTGGTTGTAAATGGTCCCTCTAGACCGGTCAATCCTCCCACTGCTCCTAAAGAAGAAAGAATAAATGAATGCAATGTTGAAGCCATGAATGTTATACTCATTGGGCTATCTGGTGATGTTTCCTCACAGGTGGACAGATGCAAATCGGAAAAAATCCTATGGGACAAATTGAAGAAGATCTATGGAAATGAGCCTACCACTGCAGAACCAGTTTGTGAGAACAAGAAGAGAAATGTGTCACATGAGTCTGCAGATGAAGATAGATCTATCAACAATGGTGGTAATGATGAATAAGGAACCCACCTCTTCATGGCTCAAGAGACAAAAGGTGAGAGGCAAATATCTAGAAGTGATTATGAAGATCAATCCTACCGACAAGATGTGTTTGGTAGTGATAGTGAAGATGAAGAAGAAGATGAAGTAGAAGTTGATCTTGAAGGAGAACTTGTAAGTGCACTCGCGGAGCTTAGCAGAGTGAGAAATGAATACAAGTTGTTCAAGAATGTTACCATTGTGGAACAAGACCAGTTGATCAAATGCCTTCAAGAGTCAAAGTCAACCATTGCAAATCTGACAACACAAGTGGATGATGCAAAAAGGGTAAGTGTAGATTCAAACTCAGATTTGCATATCAAGGTGTGCAGGTGCAAAAATCTAGTGTTTGAGCTAGAGGCTAAAGACAAAGAATGTTAGAAGCTAATAGGAGAAATGGAGAATCTTCGAAATGACCTTGAGAAATGTCAGGTTGAGCTCAAGGCGAGGATCCAGTTTGATGGCAATAGTGATGCCTTGGACAAGATGTTGAAGAAGTGAAAATACTCCAAGGATTCTGGAGGAATAGGATGTGGTGTTGGTGAATGCTTCAACAACAAGAATGTCTCCCACGAGGACATTTAGTTTGTCTCCTCAAATGGAGATAACAAAGGACAAACCTTCACTGCTCGAAATACTCCCAAGAAGAAGGTTGATCTAACCACAATCGGTGAAGATATGAGGATGAAGACCAGTGGTTCTATAAAAAGGAACAATGTGGATCCCCAAGGGAAAGGAAAGATGAGAGAAGGTAGCTTCACTAGAAGCAATAACTTGAGAAGAAGACAACATAAAAGATCCCCTGCCGGTAAAAGACAAAGAAATGTTGTTGCCCACAAGACAAAGCAAGTGTGGGAAAAGAAGGGATTAGAAGAAAGGACTGTAGTGATCGGATAGTTCAAGAACAACCCTTGGAGAAGCAGAAATGGAAATGCTAAACTGGTAAGATCTCCACATGCATGGCAAAAAAAAATTGTAAGTTATGATCCCCCCTTCTCTGGTTATTGTTTTGCTTGTAAAGATTATGGCCATAGGACAGATGAATGCAAAAAGAGGTCTAGGAATAGACAAAGTGTGTTTCCTAGATATAACAATCCTATCTGTCAAAGATGTAATGGTTTTGGCCATACAAGTCATGATTGCAGAAAGAAGAACTTGTAGTCATGTGGCAGTTGGTATAACAATCATGCTCAATATGGAAGTGGGTATAGAGCATATGAGAATCAAAGACCTGCATGGAACTAAAGGAGATTTGTTCCTGTAAGATCAAGAGGTTCACCGGTTCTGGTTGCTGGTTACAATAGCATGACCATAAGAAAATGGTCAAACTGGTTTGATAGAAGGTCCTCCAATCATGTGTTTGGTATGAACATAGTCTTCTTCTATAGCAATGCTTTAGTCATGCTGTAGAATCTAGTAGTACAAGGACAAATCAACAGAATAAGGTAAGACTTGCTCCAAGGACTGAAAATGGGAAGAGGAATGAGACCAAGCAAGTATGGAGGAAGAAGGAAGAGAGTAGAAACATTGACCTGCACTGTGCATTCGATGCACAGGTGATATCACCTAAGGCTTAAAGGAGATACAAGACCTTAGGGAGAGTTACTTAGTGATCACATCATTCACCCCCTTAGTGAAAAGGACAAATGGAAGAACAAGCTACTGCCAGTATAAAGGAAGAAAATGAGATGGCAGTGTGTGTAGTTGCTACCTTGGCTATACATCTACAAATGAGAGATGGATTAGTGTCACGTATGTCAGTAGATGGCTCAAAATTTTATTGGGATTAGAGGCACTTAACACAATAAGATAGGAGTTAGAGGAAGGTGCTCCAGTGGAGATGTTGATCCGGTATAGGAAACCGGTATGTGCAGTATGGAACTGGTATGGATATTGACTGGTATTGTAGGTTATGTAAGTCAATGAGTTTTGGGATCATTGTAATAACTCTGGTATCATGGATTGAGGAGATTATATCTTAGGTGACATTGGAAAAGATTTTAATGACATATGTTGGCCCGATAGTAGATCATATATGCTTGCATTATTATGGGCTAACTGGTTTGATTTTTGGCATGATAGTGATGTGGTAAGGCATTGTGTTCATATAAGATCATGTCATAAGCTTTTTGGAATCCAAGAAAACTGAGAGGGGGGGTGAATAAATGTTCTACCGGAATGACCAATTTTAACCTTATTAAAACATGCATTCACCAACCGGTATACCGATACATACAGAATTGAAATAAGTAAAGCAACCAATAAGCCAATCACATAAATGAATACCATAACACACAAAATTATACGTGGAAAACCTCAAAGAGAAAAAACCATGATGGGATTTGTGACCCACAATATCAATCCACTGGCCATATGAAGAGATATTATAAAATATAGGGGCCTACACTTGCATGAAGGCTTACAGCCTAGAGCACACTACTCAATCATAAAAGGAGCCTCACTGAATACATACAAATCTAGACTACAATCTGGAGAAATGATTGAACTGCAAAGATAGCATCTTCTATGCATGAATACAGTTCTAGTTAAGCTCTATCTGTTCCGGTCTGAAACCCTAAACCCTTACCAAAATACCCTCTTACATAAATATCCTCACATACATGATTTCTCCCATACGTTTCGCATCTCCACTACATTCCATAACCTTACATCATACATATTCCATGCATATATACAAAATGATCTAATCAACTAACCTATATACCCCTTTACAATTCATCATGCCTTATGTCAGCTTACAAAGATAATTATTGTATACACATAAAAATGGCTATGAGTGATTAAATAAATATTTTATATTTATTTAATAATTATTCTTCTATTAAATAGTTAATTGGAAAAGATTAATTAATTTAATTCATTTTCGTGTCTTTCTATTAATTAATTTAATTGAAATATTTTATTAATTAATTCATTTATTCTATTCCTCTAATTAATTGAATATCTAAATATTTAATTATTGCCTTCAATCATTTGAATATCTAATGTTTAATGATTATTCTCCTATCCTATAGTCTCAAATATTAAATAATTTCTTAAATTATTTAATCCATTATCCAACTCACCTTCCATCTCCACTTCATCTTCCCTTTGCCAACTCATCCATCATGTGGTTAAGGAAATTAATATTTCTTAAATATTAATTCATCATTTATCTTCAACATCCAAATTTAATGAAATATTGTGCACGTACACATATTTCATAACCTCCTTCTATATTCTCTCCAACATCCCTACATCTTAGGAAGGACTTGAGTCCACTTGTCCTCTCATGCCTAAATTTTCTCCAACCATCCCTAGATTCCCCCAGACAACAACCTAGTCAAGGTGAGATGAGTGACACTTGTCTTCTCCTTCCCCCTTTCTCTCAACCTTCACCTTTTCTCACAACCATCCAAATCTACAGATCTGATCATGACCATTGATCTGAGCCACATCATTTTATCCTCTCAAAGTCTATAAAATCAAGAGTTTTAGTTGAGAGAGTTAGTCTTCAAGTGAGTTTTCAAAGCTAATCATTTGTAAATCTTATGCATCCATGAGTTTTAATCTTGAAGCAAATAGCATAATCATTTAGCATTGCATATCATAGTATCAGTCCATTCTTCATATGCCATCTTGGAAGCTATTAGTGCTTGTTTGAGAGCACACCATCTGCAACCAAGATCAGTGGAGTTAGGACACAATGAGACATAAATCATGAAGGTAATAATACTATTTTTATTTCATATGTATTTCATGTAGTTTCATTGGTTGAGTTTGGATTTCCTATAGCATTTCCTTTGTATTTTGTGAAACTAACTTATTGCAGGTAGTATTCTGAGGATGAAATTATCATGAGATCAATCATTCAAACTAAATTTTTCAACAAGTTCATGATCAATCTCCCGAGAGGGCACACAATCAGGATTTTTTTTATCTCCATCAAGCGCACTATCGAGACTTGATTTAATCTTTGAAACAATGTTGTCTCAAGATCATTTCAGAGAGGGGCAAAATGTATACACGTAAAAATGGCTATGATCGATTAAATAAATATTTTATATTTATTTAATCTTTGAAACAATGTTGTCTCGAGATCATTTCAAAGAGGGGCAAAATGTATACACATAAAAATGGCTATGATCGATTAAATAAATATTTTTATATTTATTTAATAATCATTCTTTTATTAAATAGTTAATTTGAAAAAATTAATTTATTTAATTCATTTTTGTGTCTTTCTATTAATTAATTTAATTGAAATATTTTATTAATTAATTCATCTATTCTATTCCTCTAATTAATTGAATATCTAAATATTTAATTATTGCCTTCAATCATTTGAATATCTAATGTTTAATGATTATTCTCCTATCCTATAGTCTCAAATATTAAATAATTTCTTAAATTATTTAATCTATTATCCAACTCACCTTCCATCTCCACTTCATCTTCCCTTTGCCAACTCATCCATCATGTGGCTAAGGAAATTAATATTTCCTAAATATTAATTCATCATTAATGTTCAACCTCCAAATTTAATGAAATATTATGTATGTACACATATTTCATAACCTCCTTCTATATTCTTTCCAACATCCCTACATCTTAGGAAGGACTTGAGTCCACTTGTCCTCTCATGCCTAAATTTTCTCCAACCATCCCTAGATTCCCCCAGTCAGCAACCCAGTCAAGGTGAGATGAGTGACACTTGTCTTCTCCTTCCCCCTTTCTCTCAACCTTCACCTTTGCTCACAACCATCCAAATCTACAGATCTAATCATGACCATTGATCTGAGCCACATCATTTTACCCTCTCAAAGTCTATAAAATCAAGAGTTTTAGTTGAGAGAGAGTTAGTCTTCAAGTGAGTTTTCAAAGCTAATCATTTGTAAAACTTATGCATCCATGATTTTTAATCTTGAAGCAAATAGCATAATCATTTAGCATAATCATTTTAGCATAATCATTTATCATTACATATCATAGTATCAGTTAACTACTAGTTATCAATCCATTCTTCATATGTCATCTTGGAAGCTATCAGTGCTTGTCTGAGAGCACACCATCTGCAACTAGGAATAGTGGAGTTAGGACACAATGAGACATAAATTATGAAGGTAATAATAGTATTTTTATTTCATATGCATTTCATGTAGTTTCATTGGTCGAATTTGGATTTCCTGTAGCATTTCCTTTGTATTTCGTGAAACTAACTTGTTGCAGGCAGTATTCTGAGAATGAAAATGAAGTCAACACAATTACAATATGAATATGCATGTCGGCTCAATAACATAAATACATGAATATCAAAAATAATTGCTGATGTAAGATCTATTAGGATTCCCAAAGATATTGAGAGGGGGGGGGGTGAATTAGTATCTAACCGGTTTATGGATTTTCTGAACTTATTAAATAAATTGCATTCCAAAACAATGTACCAGTAAACAAGAATTAATGCAGTAAATAAGAACAGTAAACACAACATAGAAAGCACACCATAACACAATATTTTTAACGAGGAAACCCGGTGTGGGAAAAACCTTGGTAGGATTTGTGACCCACAATATTCACTCACTGGCCAATAAGTGAATATTACTGATACAATAGGGGCCTGCACATGCAGGAAGGCCAATTGCCTAAAGCTCACTACTCAAATACAAAAAGGGAAGTCTCACTGACTTACAAAAGTGGATTATGTAAATCCAATGACATGTACTACTTTAGTTCAACATTTTCTATGCCAGGTTCAGTACCAGTTTAAGCTCATACAACTTCCAAAACCCTATTCTAGAGTCTACCTTAATATTCGCATCTGCCTATTACATCCTTCCATGTATTTTTCTTACAAATGATTTACAAGATCTTATACTTATATACAAGTCCTATTACAATTCGCCTTGTTAGCTTACAAAAAGATTTTACAATCAAATACAAAATACAATAAACAAAATCCTGTCGGCCAGGGTGCTGGTAAACATCTTTTGTCGCTGTTGATGCCAGTGTCTGTGCCTATTCTAGTGCCTGCTAGTACCATAGGATTGTAAGGTTGCCATCAATGACAATACCTTCAATCGCCTACAATTTCTCATTGGAGTGTGCATTTGCCAACATGATCTCCCTTATGATGTCGGCCTCCATTACCGATAACTTGAAAATAAATCACATCGACCTGCAACGCTAGTAACCTGAGAATTCCTTCCAATCTATCGGTGTTGGTGAAGTGTCTGCTGATACACTACTAAACCAAAATATGAAGCCAAAACATGTTGCCATGTTTCCATCAATGACAACATATTAAAACCAACCAATTGAGTGTCAATTTCCAACAATCCCCCCCTTTGGCATTGATGGCAACACTCATGTGAAAAATGATCATGGTTTCCATCTGTAAGTTTCATCCTAAGCCTGCTCCCCCTGAGCTGAATATCCATCTGAAAAAAAATACTCCATATCTCTTTAATGTTTTTCACCTATACTCCCCCTTTGACATCAATGTCATCAAATAATTTCCAAAAAATACCAAAAACCGGGATGAATAATGAAAGATTGTATAATGAATGTCCCAAAATACCTTACTAGAGCTGAATATATTTGAAAATTTTAGGATAGGCCTTCTCCAAAAGCTCTAGATAGGCATCCCAATCTGATTTGAAAGTTTTGGAAATAGATATAAATCCATTTAGCATATGGGCAAATGACTCTTTCTCATTTAGCTCTATCGGTGTGGGCTTACCAACCATATCTATACACTCCTTCTTATGTACACTTAATGAATCCAACCAGGGACTCACCAATCCTCTAAGACCTCAAGCTCTCCTTATGATTTTATCTTTTTCCCTCTCAAGAGCTAAAACTTGGGCTTCCAAAACCAAAATTTGACCATCTATAGATGTAGTTAATGAATGTGAACCATCAAAAGAATTAAGTATACCTAGAATCTTCTCCTAAATATCTTTAATCCTTTTATCTGTCTCAGCTGTAAGTAAACCTGTATTACAACATGCTCTATAAATATTAGTACACTACCTTAAAGATTTATCTATCAACTTCAACTTTTCATTGATCTCCTTCCTTTCCGATTCAATCATCTGATCAAATGTAGCTCTCTTTGCCTGTGTAAACCTTTCTAGTTCCTATCAGTTTGATATCTGCTGCAAAGACTGAAAATCCTTTGAAATGTGCACTGTGATTATCTTAAGCTTGCCCGATGGGCTCACTTCTTTGTTAAATTTTCACTCTGGAACAAGTCTATGCAAAACAATGATAGACTGATCAATAACCCCTTTATCCATAGATCTTTCTTTCATCATTTTTTGTGTAGCCATCATCATGAGTTCAGTATAACTCATCTTGGTAATGCTTTTCTTTTCAACTAGCGAGGTGTGAATTGACAACAATGATGGACTCACTACTGGTTCCCTACCAGATTTTCCTTTCTTCTCCTCTGATGGTTTAACTTTTATAGCTTCCTCACTTGCACCGGTGGCTTCACCACTTGGTGCAGTCTTAGTAACTACCGGTTCCTTCTTAGGAACCGTGTCCTTATCCTGTACATTTTGATCCGGAGGACTCTTCTCCTCAACATTAGTAACTTGTACATTTGCAACTTTTATACTATGATTCTGCCAGTATCTCAACATTTGCATGTATAGTAGTATCTATCGAGGGCTCAATATCCACTATCTTAATGTTTTTCAAAATTGAGGGTGAAGTACCCATAATACCTTTACCTTTCCCTTCAATGGGGATGTCTGTAGCATCTGCCTTAGGTTCTAGTGAAGTATAAAAACCACAGTTTTCTTTAAAGAACTTAACCCATGCCTTGTGGGTCTTCTTGATTATCTCATTGACCCTACCTAATATAAGACTAATTATTCTATGCTTGCTATGAAAAATATTTTTATCTACAACCTCAAGTGTCTTGTCCATCTCCTCTGGAGTAATAGAAACACAAACAGATGACAATTCCTGAATTTTTATATGCCTGTCATCTTCTATTGCTGATAGTCTTCTAGCATCTAATATATCATATAACTGTACCGGTATTTGGTCTTCAATTTCTAACAAGGATTTCTTATAAATATCCTTCTCTTTGTTCATTATTATCCAAATGCTCATAATAAAATTGTACATTCTTTAACATACCATCTTTAGTGATCTCATCAACTAATTCTACACAAGTCTTGGGTGGAATAGTAGTTACATTACCAGATTCAAGTACAAGATCAATGCCATCCTTCTTCTTTCTCCTTCCAGTATTGGATGGGGATAAAGGTGTTTCTTTAGGTGCTCTTTTCTGTGCCAGTACCCTGATAGTAACTTTCCTAACCGGTTGCTTCTTTGCTTCTTCTTTAGTCTCTTCAGTTTTCTTCCTCAATACCCTTTTGAATGCTAAGGGTGTGTTATCATCATCATATCCAAAATTTGCTATGATTGACTCAATGAATATTTCTGGTTCCTTCCCTTTTCTCCCTTTCTCTGGAACAACATCAATCAATGCCTTAATGTCCTTTGAAACCTTTTCAACAAATTTACTTGCCTTGCCTTCCTGCTTCTCCGTCTTCTTCTGGTTGAACTCAGTTTCAACCTCATGCTTCTTCTGCTTAGCAATACCAAAGGTTTTTATAGTTTCATCAATAGGTGCATCAATTAGCATCTATGCATAAGCATCTAGGATCTGTGCATCAACTTCATAACCCATTTCATCAATCCAAATCTTTCAGGGCATTATAGCTTCCATCAAAGTTTCATCTTTCATGACCATGAATTATATCTCAGTTGAGTACTTCTCAACAATGTGCTTTGGAACCCTCTCCCTAGAATTCATAGCCTTCTGAAATGCTTTAAAGTAACCACACACTTTGTCATCTCTCTTACTACCCAATGTAGCAATTGACTATTTAAGTTGTCTCCCTACTAGGATATCGAATGCCCATTGTCTCTTCCCAAAACTAAGAGTCTCATTGATGAAAAACAACATTAAACAGACAATTAGGTTTCCATACCAAAATGTTCATTTCTTCTCATCCTTGTTCTTTCCTAGGTTAATAAATAATTCATCCAAAATCCAACCACATAGATCTAACTTCTCATTCTTCCTCATCATTTTATGAGCTTCATAAATGCAGGAACTAGAAACAAAATTCAATCAATTTGATTAAGCTACTTTGTAACCAATGACCATGCTTCTGAATCTGATATCTATGTCAGTGATAGTACTAATCCTCATTGAACGCTTGTCTAATGTTGCACCGGTGATCTTGTTAAACTGATCATTAGAAACTTTATTCTTGGGACATTTTCCAACCCGCGGTAAACCGATGATGGATATGATGACCTCCTTCAAAATCTTATACGGTCTATCCAACTAGATAAATTCCCCAGTACTCTGCTCAAAACATACCTGATAATTTCATCTTCAAATTCTGAAAGATCCAAAATATCGACAAACCCTAGATCCTCAATATGCTACTATTCGGGCTTAATACTTCTAGAATCTCTTATTAACTCATTCATTGTAATGCCCCGCCAGGAAACCCCTAAGGGTTTAAGTTAAAAACACTCAAATAGAGTGTAAATTTTTTATTTTTATTTTAATAATAATTAAGAGCGTTAATGAAAAGATACAATATTAAGATAGATTGAAGTTATCTCAAAGTTAACTCTAACTAGATAACACAGTGGAAGGCTAAAATGATCCTAAGGAGTTTCCCAATGCGATTACACAACCTTACACCTAACTCAACTTGCGTCATTAGATCCATTCAACTGGATATCATAATTACGAGATAATGCATAGATCTTGATTATATATGTGTTCAATGGTTTGACATCTTATAATTTTAGGAAGCGTTCATTTACTTAGGGTGGTTAGGAGGCCTTTGATAGGTTATTTATTCATTGCACTTTAATTCATAATTACATTAAGAGGCCTCCAAACAGGTTCAAGCGTTTTAAATATAACAAAGTTCATTAATTGGAGTTTTAAAATAACCATCCACACTTGGCATCATCCTTTAATGCTATAAAAATATGCCTAATGAGATTCATACATTTAAGGTTAAACTACGATTAATAAGACGAGGATTCCTTCATTAGACTTTAAATATTCACCCACATTTGATATCTTTCTTAAATATTAAAAAGGCATGGTTAATAAGAAGAATTTCGTTCTTAAGGTTTAACTACAACTAATAGAGTGTGGTTCCCTCATTAAGATTTGAGCATAACCAAACTAAGATTTACGGTTGCTTTATGGAGGATAAAATGTGAGAAGCCATCGAATTCTTTGAAGTTTTAATCATACTACTAGATGGCTAAAATCATTACGTTGAAAATGTATTAGAGCCACATGAGTTCATCCTTTAACTTTAAGATATAGTTAGCAAGATGATATTCATCATTTCGAGATTAGAGTAATAAGATCATAATGACGTTCTTCTATTAGGATTAAAATACAATTATCTTTTTGCATATCTCTTTTTATAAACGAAGTTAATATGAGATGGTACATATATTAAGATTAAGATTTAAATAACTATACCAAAACTTCCCTTTTTAGTTCCATTTCAGCATCCTTAAGGGATTCTTTATTTAAGGTTACAAATATAGATACTAGTTGAGTTCACTCTTGTATGAAATTAATCTGATAAAGATTATTTGATAGGATTAAAATGTAAACAACTAAGTAAATTCATCTGATAAAGTGAATTACAATTAACATGGCAATGTTCATTTACAAAGGTAAGAAGGTAAATGCCTATATGAGATTCATCCTTTAGATTTCACTTAGGGTTTATAACATTAATTCAACTTTGTTTCCCATTTCTCATTCCATTAACATGCTTATTAACAAATTAATCCAATGAATTATTCTAGCAAGATTCTTTCCACTATTACAATTTAAATTAACATTATCAAATTACTTTTTCCACAACTTTAATTACAATATTTTAAATATTTTGCCATAATCATAGTCACAATGTTTTATAAACTTAAATAACTACATTTATCCAGATGATTAATGTTATACACTTAAATTTGAATTCATTAGAATTTTCACCATACACTTATGCAAGAATACCATCATTCATGATAATTTAAAACATAAAACAAAGCACGCTATAAACATCGCATAACACAGATATGATCTCGAAGTTCACCCCGGATGGGCTACATCTCCGGGTCTGCTCAACTGCAAGACCCCTTTGGTATTATATCGTTAGGAATACATGATCTATAAGTCTTTTACATCTTGCCACTTAGGCGAATAAAATCAATATACAACAGACGACTCGGTCGGAACTTACATAATGATCCCTTTTGAAGCGGATCCAACTGAACACTTCAAGCAAATTACAAGTACTAAGGACTGACGAAACTCTGACTAGGAGCGTAACTGGCTATGACCAACACAAGTAAACAAATGACAGAGTCCAACAACAAACCTAGCAAGAACTTGCCTACACTTAACACCAGCGAAAAACATAAAATGAACTTGCCATCTTTACCATTATATATTTCACATCACCGAGGGAGGAATGACTAAACTATTTGTTCTACTAAAAGAAGATATCATCTACTTCCGAACCTCAAATCGACACATTATTAAGTTTCTGGTGATCTCGTTAGCGTATCAGTTGAGTTCTTCAAAATTTTCATGATGAATTTAAATTACTTTAACATTTAGATTCCTATTTCTAAGTTCACAGATTGATCAGATCAAATCACAAGTTGCTACTGAATATCGGAATATTTTAAAAAGTGAAGTCACCAATTGTTAAAACGCTATTCAATATATACATATAAAATTTCCTTCAAATATATATATATATATATTAATCATATTATTTAATACACTCGAATTTCAAATTTATTTTTTTATTAATACATGTAACAATCTCCACATGAAATATCTATATTAATTAATTATTATTTAAAAACTTTATAAAAAAAAAAACTATTAATAAAACCCTAATTAACTATTTTAATAAACCGTGGAATTTATTTATTTCATTTTTTTAAATTAAAATAAATTTAAAACAAATACAAAAAAAAAAAAGAACTAATTTTATATTGGGGGTGGGGGTTCCACGTGGACTCCACGTGGCCCCCAAGGCAGCTCACGCTACCATGGGTAGCGGCTGCTACCAAAGGGTAGCAAGCAGCTGCCATGGCAGCGCTGCTACCATTTGGTAGCAGTCCGCTACCATGGTAGCAGACGCTACCCTCACACCCCATGGTGGGGGTTTAATACCCGCCATGGGGTTTCTACAATTTTTTTTTGTTTTATATATTTTTTTTTTTGAAATTTTTTTTTAAAAACAACTTCTTTTCTACTGTCAAAAGTAAAAAAAAAAGGGTCACACAGCAAAATGAAATACAATCTGCAAAACTCCATTTTCCAACAGCTTCTCTTCTTTTTTTTTTTTTTTAAAAAAAAAATATTGAAATAAACCAAAAGGATTGACAAAAGAAAGGAATGTAAAAACCCCATTTTTTGAAAAACAAATACAGTCACAGCCATAACAAGAATTTCCAGATTTATACCAAAATCTCCATTATGGGAGAAAATTTTCTTAACAAGCTCAAAATCACAAAATCCATCAAGAACGAGGGTTTGATTCAAGAACAACCAAGATTGGGAGAAAACTGAAACTAAGCCTCAAACAATCATGGGTGATACTATTTTTTTTTGTATTCAACAAACAAATAAAGGAATAGATTCGATTCCTACCTCATAATGCAATTCCGGGCATGAATCTTGATGAAGAGCTTCCCCAATCTGTTGCTCCAAATGCAAATCCCCCATTTTTTTTCAAAAAAACTCCCCAAGCAAAAAGAACCCCCAAAATGCTTACAAAACTAGGTTAAAAAGAGAACCCTAATTTTGCCCTAATTTTCAATTTCGAAAATAGGCATTTATTTTTAAAATAAAATAAATGAAAATCCAAATGGGAGTCATTCTTTTCCATTCTCTATTACATCTTATTTGTTTTCCTTATTAAAATTAAAATGCTTCTATTTCTTTTTGAGTTTTAAATTTTTAATTCCTCAATATTCATTTTAGGCCTACTTTTATATTTCGGAACTATTGACCGGGTAAGGCATTTGATAAATTTAACTTTCTAATAATCAAACTTTTATACTATATCGACTTAACAAGTAAAGAGAAAATAATTTCATTTAAATAATAATAATTTACCCCTTTTTCTTCCAAAATGCGAAAATGAGTAATTTAATTCTATCTCTCAAATGACTTTAAATTTTTTCCTTTCTAAAACGCATAACTCAATAAATTCGTTATTTTAAAATTAGCTATTAAATTAACTCGCTATAACATAATAAAGCGACATTTTTAAATAAATGACTAATCTAATGCAAGAGTCTTGTTTATTCAAATTTCTCAACTACAAATGCATAAAAGTTACAAATGCGTAAATGAGCACACTAACCCCAGTTAAATACCTTAAGCTTGCTACAATAACAATTTAAAGCAATCTCTTAAATTAATGATTAATCATATAAAAGAAGCTACCTATTTAAATTCCTATATCACTATTGTGTACGCCTACTCATTAATTTTGAATTTAATACTTAGGATAACAAACCTCACTTACCTCGCGCAAGGCATGCAAATCGAGGAAGTCCTCCAAATCTCTCGACATGCATCCCAATGAAAAGCAAGCCCCACGAATCCACACACGATGCTCACCTAACCATGGCTAAGGCAAGACGAGAGTTATATGACCACTAAATCCGAATTCAAAAGATGAAGGAGCATACTCAACCTTGCAAATTCCAAAGGAGATGAACCTTGCCCTAAGCGGTGTTGTACCTGCAATCTCCTGCAACCATGAATTCATACAAGCATGCATATACATATTCATATTCAATGAAGGCGTTAGCTCAAGATTTATCTCAAGGGTTAGGAAACAATTACATTTACACGAGAATCGATGCAAAAGCACAATAATAAGTATGCACAATTTATTTATATTATCTAAACTACACATTGCATATCGGTTAATCTACCATTCAAGAAGGCCACATAGGAAGTCAATCAAGGTTAGACGGGTTTTAAAAGTCCGACTAGGGTATGGGCATTACATTCATGTACATGCTCTTAATATCACTCATTCATAAATCCTTAATATGACAGTGAATGTAAGCTCTGACATCTTGAACATACATGACTCCTTCTGAGACATGAGAAAAAGTGCTAACTAAATCGTCTAGGGTAGCAATATGTGGCCATCGCTTGAAAATAGGCCTAGGATGGTCCTTGACCTCAACTACAGTAGGATTTGAAATAAACATAGGTTCAGATGATAATACTACTTCCATGATGAAAGATAAATACCTGTGAATAGTTGTCGATGAAAAACCCTAAATAAATCTTTTGATCGCTGGTGAAATCGCTCAAGAAGATATCAATCGCACTGAATCGCCTTAGACTACCTCTGAATTGCTCTTAATCACTCTGAATGCAAACTGATCAGATATGAAGTGAATTCATCCTTTTAACCTCCAAGAAACCCTAAACTGTCATTGACATGAATGACTTCCAGTGGAAGATACCAGAGCTCGATCAAACGTCTCCATGCCAGATAAACATCTTGAATGTCTGGAATATCTTCCATAACCTCTTCCCGGGGCATAAGAAGTGTCTTCATGAATTTTGCCTACCCCTAAGGCATCTGCCTTAGTTACTATATGAGCTTCATGCTGATGTAGGAGCAACCTTCTTTGTCGGTTGAGTAACTGGAGCATTTCCATCTGTTGATTGTTATTCTGACATCGTGACCCATCTCTGGGTATGATCTTGATGGATTTCATTAACCTTCTCTTTTCCTTTCTCATTAGATCCATTAATACCAACTGGTGGAATTATGATTCCACAGAACTTAGCAATATGTCCAACATCATTACATGCATAACATGTAATATTGTTCTTATGAATTGCTTTGCTAAAACCAATATAATTGCTTGACTTGCACTGATTAGCCATATGTCCAATTTTTTTGCATGCTTAACATTTAACATTCATTTTGCAATCTTCTATCTTATGACCATACTTATTACATTTAGAACATTGATCGGGAGCATAATCAGGGTTTTGATTTGCTCTATTTCTACATTGCCTAGCCATGTGACCAAATTTATTACAAACAAAGCATCTACCATTAAATTTATAAGCATTAAACTACCTTACCGGTGCCTTATGGTTTTGATCTTCATTTATAGTACCGAAACTTTGTCCTTGTTCAAATCCAAGTCCACTGGAATCTCCATTCTGCCTTTGTCTCTTCAATAACTCATCAAGCCATGCTGAACTAATCTTGAATTTTTCTTTATACTCACTTGCAATAGCTAGATCATCTCTCAGAATTATCATTTGTCTCTCAATCTCTTGTTCATTACTCTGGGATTGTACTAAATCAGTTCTCAGCATATCATTTTCATGAACCAACCTTCCACATTCTTCAAATTTGTTTTTTAGAGATACAACAAGATTTTCTTCTGGTCCTCAATCTCTTTAGACATCCTCATAGTTATAACTTGCATTTCATCCCTCATAACCATGTTCTCCTGAGTCAGCTTCATACATCTCTCATTAAGTGCATCTTTCTCTTCATTATCCTTATTCTGTAAAAGTTCCTTCCTCCTAGCTTGAACATATCACGTCTCTCCTATATGACATGAATGAATTTACGAGTAGAATTCAATTCATCTTGTAACTTCAATTTCTTTATCCTTTCAACATCATAATCTTTAAGTGCCACCTCAAGTTGCTTGTCCCAACTCATATCTATGGATTCTGGATTCAAGATCTTCCTCAAGATGTTAAACTTCCTCCAAGGCACAAGGCTCTACTACCAATTGTTGGAATCCAAGAATACTGAGAGGGGGGGTGAATCAGTGTTCTACCAGAATGATCAATTTTAACCTTATTAAAACATGCATTCACCAACTGGTATACCAGTACATATATAATTGAAAGAAGTAAAACAACCAATAAGCCAATCACATAAATGAATACTATAACACATAGAAATAACGTGGAAAACCTCAAAGAGGAAAAACCACGGTGGGATTTTTGACCCACAATATCAATCCACTGGCCATATGAAGAGATATTACAAAATATAGGGGCCTGCACTTGTAGGAAGGCTTACAGCCTAGAGCACACTGCTCAATCATAAAAGGAGCCTCACTGGCTACATACAAATCAAGAGTAAAATCTGGAGAAATGATTGAACTGTAAAGATAGCATCTTCTATGCCTGAATACAGTTCCAATTAAGCTCTATTTGTTTCGGTCTGAAACCCTAAACCCTTATTAGAATACCCTCTTATATAAATATCCTCATATACATGATTTCTCCCATATGTTTCTCATCTCCACTAAATTTCATGATCTTACATCATACATATTCCATGCATATATACAAAATGATCTAATCAACTGACCTATGTCAGCTTACAAAGATAATTACAATATGAATATACATGTCGACTCAATAACATAAATACATGAATATAAAAAACAATTGCTGATGTCGGATCTCCCTTATGATGTCGGCCTCCAATACCGACAACTTGAAAAAAAATAATGTTGGCTTGCAATGTTGGTAACCTGAGAATTCATTCCAATCTATCGGTGCTGGTGTCAATGAAGTGCCTGCCGATACACAACTAAACCAAAATATGAAGCCAGAACATGTTGCCATGTTGCCATCAATGGAAACATATTGAAACCAACCAATTCAATGTTATAACACTTGTTACAAGCTAGGGTTGTCATTGCACCAAAAGGTCGACCTGTTAATGCCCTATAAAACCACTAGACTTAAAGAATCCACAGGAGGTTGTTAAACCATGTCGTGAATCCCTGCGAGGGACACTGGTGCACTGCTAACAACCCCCCTCCCAATGTCACTCACCATTTCTTGCATGATTTGAACCTATGACCAAGATTTGATACCACTTGTTACAAGCTAGGGTTTTCGTTGCACCAAAAGATTGACCTGTCAATGCCCAATACAACCACTAGACTTATAGAATCCACAGGAGGCTATTAAACCATGTCGTGAATCCCTGCAAGGGATGCTAGCCCATTGCCAACAAAGCTATGATGGATGTCATGGAGTTGTAAGATCATCAGTTGATCACATATAAATAGCTCAACCGGTATAAGGTGCAGATTGGAGAATCGATTTAGAACCTGACAAGCAAAGATGACCTGAGATCTATGGCTCAGGGGGAGTTCACAACCATATTTTATGATTCGTATCAGATAAGCTTGAACACAGGGAGAGAGAAAGTGTCTATGGCTTTACCAGTATGATTGAGACTTTGGGATGTTCTTAGGGTCCGTGTTTGTGAAGTATTACAATGTCTATTCAATTTGTATTTAATTGAAATCACAATCAGACCACCAGGAGAATTGCCTGCAAAGAGGGAGAGTTACCCGCACAGGGGAAGAACATACATTTGGTATCAAAGAGAATATAGGTGATATCAAATTGATATTAGTGTCAGCATCAACACTTGGTATCAGCAAATCTAGGTCAGAATAACCTTCTACATATCAAAGTGGAGATGATGCAGTTTGACCGACAAGTAAGTGGTATTCACTAACACATGTTTCTACAATTGGTATCAAACTTGTATATGCAATCGGTATCCGGTTTGTATATATATTTGGTTGCTGAGCAATTGGTGTTAGTTGGTGTCTAATCCCTCCATCTCAAGCATTGCTGGACGAGAGGATGCAGAGTAAATGGTCAAAGGAGGAGAAGCAACCGGTAGAGAAAAGGGAGAGAGAAACTCTGTCAGTGTCCTTTGCTATTGTTGTCAAAGGGGGAGAGAGAATCTTTAGTATGCCAGATACTACATGTGTTGACATCAATGCCAAAGGGGGAGATTGTTGGCATTGTGTTGTCATTGATGTCAACCGGCATACAATAGCAACTGATATGAGAGATTGTTGGTATAGTTGTCATTAATGTCAACCAGTAATGGTGTCATTGATTTCAATTAGTATAGCAGGTTATCAGTATAGCTTGTCACCTGTAAGAAGAGGATGTCAACCCATGAGTATACAAGTCTGTGTTGTAGAGAAGGAACTGGTACCTGGTAAACCGGTGGATGATGAGTTGACAAATGACTGGTAACTAATGTGTTGGTATTGAGTTGTTGCCAACCGGTAAGCATGTGCCCGGTATGCTAGCAAATGTTGAACTAATGAAGAAGTGCAGACACTGGTATGCTAGTGCGATGTCAATCAACAGGACTCCCACCGGATGAAGATGATATCACAGGTTGATGATATGACTGACAGAGAGTGTGACAAGGATCCACTTCCACTAGTAAGTGATAATGCTATGGGATAAGTCAGAGATATTAAAGGTAGATGATTGAAGACTCATACCAGATCAATAGGTGAAACACAAGGATGTCTCAGGTGCATGAAATCAGAGATATGCATCAAATCAACAAGAGTTGGCATGTTGTGCCACCGAGATGGAGAAGGAATAGTAAAGAAGTGATGGGTTTGTCATTTTGACAAACCAGTTGAGATGATGTTCGGGCTGATGAAGATGAAGGAAAGGTTGAGCAACTGCATACAAGGATGTTACCAGAATGCAAATGGAGTTAGATGTCTACCGGTAAATTTGACCAAGTGACAAGTGAAGAGCTCTTGTCTGATGAAGATGTGCTGCTGTGTTTTGGCAAGTGAAGTGACCGAGAAAAGGTGTTCCACTGGCATAACAACAATGTGCAAGTTTGAAGTGTTATCACTGATTAAAATTGGGTTTTTCTTTTCCCATGATTGGCTATGGTATTTTGAATTTTTTGAATAGGGTGTAATTCCAAGTGCTTCAGCTTTGTTCTAGACCTTAGGGGTTTAAGGGTTTTTGATTTTTAGATCCTATCTTATTTGTTTTAAACCCTCTGGTTTCTAATCTGTCGTTACTTTATTCACTTAAGTTATGGGTCGTGGGGTCGTAGGAAGTGTCCCCCCTTGTTATTTGCCTAGGTAGTTACGTTGATTATTCGAATTTTTTTTTTGCCTTGTATGCTTTTCTTCTAAAGTTGTCGGGCCTAGTAACTAATGCGCATCTCGCGGATGGATCTATGGTTCGTGCTATTTCGCTAGGTGAAGTTGCGCGTAGTTTATACCCCGCAAAATAGCGAGAATGAATGAGAACCGTCCATGTGTCATGATAATGACGTGGTCTGAGAAGAAAGTGTGGCCCCGTGGTTTCCTTCTGGCGAATGACAGAGTGACAAATCAGCGCCGCAGGTGACTGGATGCCAGGTGTTCATGACAAGTCAACGGGCCCACCATTCCTAAGAGCCTTTTCAAAGGATTAAATACTAATCAACTCTAGAGATGATTTGACAGTCGGCGCTATTTCGCAAGGGTAAGATGCTCACTCTTTACGCCCGCGAAATAGCGAGAATGAACGAGAACCGTCCACGTGTCATGATAATGATGTGGTCTGAGAAGAAAGTGTGGCCCCGTGGTTTCCTTCTGGCGAATGACAGAGTGACAAATCAGCGCCGCAGGTGACTGGATGCTAGGTGTTCGTGATGAGTCAGTGGGCCCACCATTCCTGAGAGCCTTTTCAAAGGATTAAATACCGATCAACTCCAGAGATGATCCGACGGTCGGCGCTATTTTGCAAGGGTAAGATGCTCACTCTTTATGCCCGCGAAATAGCGAGAATGAACGAGAACCGTCCACGTGTCATGATAATGATGTGGTCTGAGAAGAAAGTGTGGCCCCGTGGTTTCCTTCTGGCGAATGACAGAGCGACAAATCAGCGCCGCAGGTGACTGGATGCCAGGTGTTCGTGACGAGTCAGCGGGCCCACCATTCCTGAGAGCCTTTTCAAAGGATTAAATACCGATCAACTCCAGAGATGATCCGATGGTCGAAGCTACTTTGCAAGGGTAAGATGCTCACTCTTTACGCCTGCGAAATAGCAAGAATGAACGAGAACCGTCCACGTGTCATGATAATGATGTGGTCTGAGAAGAAAGTGTGGGCCCGCCAAGGTGGAAACGTCGGTATAAAAAGACACGCGGCCAGTATCAAGTGGAATGCGAAGGGGATTTCACGGCCAATGATTCGATGCCACGTGGTATTATGTAGCAAATAGAAAAGCGGGACCCAAAAAAAGGCCAAAGCCGTCAGTTAATCTAACGCTCGATCAAGTTTCTTTTGATTGAACGTTTGGCGCTATTTTGCAGGACCAAGCTGCCCGATGGTTATGCTTCGCGAAGTTGCGAAAGAGCGAAATGGAACACTTGCAGGAATGTTGTGACCCGTTGGAGTGAAAAATACGAATTCTCATATGAATTCAATTTCGAAGGGACGGCCGGAGCATGCGGAATCAATGTTACAGTTAAGGCCCTGAGTACAAATATTTGATTTCCTAACTACCAAGTGAAGATATCTTTTAAAAGATTTTGCAGAAGAGCAGACGCAAAGTTATTTCCTTCATATTCAGAGCAAGACGGTTCAGTTGCAGAAAAAGAAATTCCTTCAAGAAAAGATTAGGTTCTCTCATATTTTTGTAGCAATTCTTGTGTGGTGTTCTAAGTAAGATAATTCTTTTGTTGCAAGACTGTTTAAGAGTGATATTCATTTTGTTGCATTTTCAAAATGGCTCCTAAAAGGGAATTTTTGGGCAAGGTTAACTATTTAGAAAGAAGCGTATGTGATGATTTTTTAGAATAGTTGACGTTATCAACCAATCAGGCATCTAAGGCCAAGGAGTTAGTGCCCAGGGCTTCCCATTTGAAAATAGGAGAAGGATTGTATGACAAAGGTAATTGGCTGAGATATCCACAGGTTGGGCTATCCGGGTTGGGGTTGTTTAAAGTCGGATTTGGAATGAGAAATTCTCCTACTCCTCAAAACAGTATCTGGGAACTAGATGTTGGGAAGTTAGTAGTCCCAGGGGTATTCATGGATACAGACCTGCTAACCCAAATGGCATTGAATTATGATCCAGTCACAAGATGCATCCGAGATGTAAATGGGAAAACCCTTGTGAAAATTAATGCTGAAGAATTAAGGATAGCATTTGGGCTTAATGAGTTCACAAACTTCCTGGAACCCATAAATTTCACATCATTAGCCCAAGTTTACAGTGCACAGAGAAGTCATCTCAGGAATGGGCCTCTCAAGGAGCTTTTTGTGAAAATAGGAGGGTTAGTAGTTGTAGGACCCAATACACAAGAGCCCTTCTCATTGAGTATGTTTACCCTGAGGGCTAAAGGAATGTATTGGGCACTTTGTCAAGTCCTAGGAGAATATGCTGAAGCAGATATGCCCAATCATTACTTGCTAATGATTGTTCAGATTTTGAATCCTTCTCTTGCTATCACATTTGATTATGCTTCTTTCATTGCCGATGCTATCCATGGAGGGTTGATAGGAATAAAAAATGGAAAGGTGGATAGACCTTTCGGATGGTATTCACTCTTAATGCACCTTTTTCTCTTCAAAGGTGGTGATTATTTCGCCAGTGGACTAGACCTGGTTAAAGAGAAGGAAGGAGAGAAAATGCCAGTACAATTATGGAGTACTGTGTTGTCATGGGACAGAGAGGATGCTAGTTTCCTAAAGTTTGATAAATATTTTGCATCTAAAATAAGGACTCTCCTTTGCTCTGATAACCCAAGGGTCCCCAAGGTTCTTCTGGAATTCCTAAGGCCAAAAGAATTCACAGAGAACATCAAAATTGTTCATAACTGGGGTGACATGTATTTATATCCAGTCTCTACAGTTTTCAGAGTTTTTGGTTTCAGGGGTACTCCATTTTTGTTACCTTACCAGGTCCCTCTCAAAGTGGGAATAACGGAGATCCTTAGACAAATTGGTGGCCTACAAGAGGCAGAGTTAACAGGCAGAGGTAAAGGGACTATTTTCCCTGTAGCTACCATAGCCCACCAATTCGTAATAACAAAGGGAGGCTGGAATTGTTTTGAGGATTTTCTCAAACCTTACCATTTATCTACTGTAGTGTCCAGGTGTGCTGATCCAGAGGACTTCTTCAACGGTGTGTTCAGGAAGAAGGTAGCATGCAGAGGTACACCTCATCAATTCCAATTTCTTGAAGACCTCATCAGAAATGAATTTGATCTAGATGAGCAGGAATTAAGGAAAGAAAAGTGGGTGGCTTATAAGAAAGCCTTTGATTTTGTGCATCAATTTGATGCTAGCTATGACCCATTGTCTAGCTTCTTCCCATTGGAAGAAAAAATAAAGTTTTTGATTGTTTGCTTTGAAGATGTAATGCAAACACTAAAGGAGAAGAGGGAAGCTGTGATTAAAAGCAACCCTGAAAAGGCCAGAGTGATCCTAAGCAGGTCAGCTTCCAGCAAAGTAGTTCCTCCTGGTGATTACACATTGCACAAGAAATCAGGTTATAGTATGCTAGTGCCTACAACAGGGGAGCCCTCTACATCCAAAGGAAAGAGGAAGATACAAGATGTCATTGACATCCAGGATAGCCCAAAGAAGCAAAGGGTGGGGAAGGAAGTGCAATCAGATACACCTTTGTATTCCCCATCCCAATCCCCTATCCATATAGGAGATGAACAAGCAGCAACTGAATACCTCTTGCAGTTGGGTAGCTTAGGTGAAATCGCATACACCTATGATGAAGTGGAGGAAAGGATGCCAGAAGAGCCCATTGATGCTAAAATGGACATCACCTCTACTAAACTTAAAGGCCAGGAGTGGGATCCTGAGATAAAAAAAGGCAAGTAGTGCCTTTTTAGCTGATGACAACTTTGTCACATCGGAAGCATTTATGCAATTCATTTGGAAACATCATATAGATAGATATAATGCTAGATGTGAGACAAGAAAGGCTGAGCAGCCTAATAAAGATCCAGCCTCAGTGGAGGAAGAAATAAAATAGGAGATGATGGAAGAATTCAAAACCATCACTCCTGAGCAGGGAAGAGATCTAGTAGCACAAGCTGGAGTGCTTATCTTGCGAGAGTGGGATATTGCTGATGCCCTGGTGCTAGATGCAGTAAGGAAAGAGACCAAACCCATGGAAGGGGTTACCTTCAATAAGGATAATGCTGCACTAGTCATGTGGTCTCTCAAGAGAAATGAGAGCAAGAAAGGCAAAGACACCCCAGGGTCAAGTTACCTTGGTGGAATGATGGTAAAAAGAGTGCAGAGTACAGGGGTAGTAGAGGCTGCAAGTACTGTGTTAGAAACTGCAAAATTCAGTGTTGTAGTGGTGGAGAAGGAAGCCAAAGAGAAGAAGGCCCTCCAAATTAAGTTGGAAACAGTTTTAAAGGCCTATAACAGTGCCAAGGAGGAGGTAAGAGGCAAAGATAGCATCATTGCCAAGTTGCATAGCCAACTGATGGGACAACACCAACAAGGTGAGTCTTCAACATTGATGATTTCCTCTTCTCCTGCAAGACCTCCGCCTACTAGCCCTATTATTGAATTTCCACCATCTCCAGCACCCTCCACTTCTCAAATGATTGAGATCACACCCCAAGAACTAGAAAACCTGAAGCAGGCTCAGGCCTTATATGCAGGGAAATATGAGGAGAAAGTAAAGGCCACAATCTCCAGTTTTGCAGAGACAATAAATGCCTCATTGCTTTACAACAATGTGGAAAAAGTTATGGAGATATGGAATGAGCTGAGAAGAGATAAGGCAATTTTGACACCCATTTTTGACAGATGGAGGCCTAGGGAGCAAGATCTAGAATTCATGCGTGTATCCTATGATGAAGCGAGAGCCAATCCTATTATCAAATCCACTTCTGATGTCGCTAAAGCTTTATTAAAATTGGCAGCAGAAGTGGATAATGTGGATAGAAAGGTTAATTTGTGTAAGAATGAATACATTGATCAAGTTTTTGAGTTGCTCCTAGGAGTTTTTGCTAATCCAGATCAGTTAAAAGACAAGCAGATATGGCTTAAGGAGATAGAAGCCAAATTGTCAGCAAGAGTCAAAGGAATCATTGATCTTGATGATACTTCTTTCTTTGTAGTGACAATACAAGAGATAGAAAAAATTAAGTCACATTATGGTTTTCTTAATTCAGAAGTCAACAAACTGAGGAATTCTTGGAAAAGGTTGACTAAAAATAAAGATGATGTGATTAATTTTTCATGGCCGACAGAAGAAATATATAGTGAGTGGGCAACTAAATATGCCACCCAGGATCCGAAACAGTTGGAGAGTGCCCCTGAAAAGATAGAAGAGGTTGCAACAGAATAACAGGTTGAAATAACTACAGAGGCTGAAAAATGCTTGTAACAGCTTTTGCGAGAAGCTTGTAACTTCTTTATTTTGTAACAAACTCTCCTAAGAAGGTCCGAAGCTTTGTGCATCCATGTGGTTATAAATGGATACCAGGACTAGAGGAAAAGATCATCACAAAAATTTTGTAAGAAAACGCCACAAAAATTTATCTGAGCTTTTCTAGGTTTAATGGAGAATCAGAATTTATTGTAATTTTTCTTGAACTAAATATCAATATACAGGCCATCGGTTTTGAGTAAAGCTTTGTGTTGTCTTCAAGTTTATTCATAACTTTATTTATTGTTTTCATTCTGAATAATCAAGGGTTGTTCCGTTTGAATGGAATTGCAAGGCAATTTTAGTATAAGTGCTTGTTAGCTTTTCTCTTTAGGAGGGAAATTAAATACGCAAGATCACTCATACCAGTAATTTCTTTGGGAGGAACTTTGAATTTTGAGGACCATAGCTTAGTTTGGAATGCTTGAATTCTCGTATGTGTCAGGCATATATAAGGATTAATAGAAACCAAACCGATGGGTAATATAAAGATGTGTTGTTTAAGGAGTTTTATCTAAGTTTAGATGACTTTGTGACCTTGGATAAGGCACTGGTATTAACTGAAGTTGTTTATTGCATGCTTTGTTGATTGAAATGCTGAGATTAAGTACAATTTCTATCCTTTGTTTTCAGTTGATTTCAAGGTGAATAAATCCACTGGTTTTCTGGACTGGTTTGCTGTGGGTTTATGTTCGAAAGTGTAAATTTAATTCACAAAGGTATACCCACCTGGGCTCCGAGGAAGCCCAAAGTGTAGAAGGTCTATCCAAACCTTGTCATATGTTGCCTTGAAAATTTCTTTATCTTTGATATCTCTTCTGTACCAAGCTTTAAACCATATTAATTTGAGGATGTTAAAGGGAATCAGATTTTGAAGACAACATGAAGGATGACTAGTTAGGGTATAATCGATAGGGTTAGTGAACTGGTAGATGAAACTAGTTGTGTGTTGTGGTCAGTGACATAGTCTTAACTGACACAGTGGTCTGAGCAAAGGTGGATGCCGATGATGATGACACATAGGACACAGGTTTCATGCATGCGGTGGTTAGTGAAGTGTGAGTCGGTGAGGTCATTGTCAATTGAGTTTACATTTATGGTTGACCCCAAAAATCATGAGTGAGTTACATAAGTTTGTTGCTCGAGATCAAATGAACTGAGGAGATCTAGGATGCACTGATCGAGTAGATCAGAGCAAGTGAAGGAAACCCCATCATGCATGATAATCAACAAAACATAAGAGTGACATATCAGGTTGGTTGCCAAAAATAGAAAACATGTATTGGAAGGCATGATGTTGGCGGTGATGTGCAAACAATCATCTCTGAGACATGATCTGATTTGATTGGATTTGATGTGTCTCATGGTTGATGAAGGAACCCTTGCATGCCAATGGTTTGAATGTTGGTCATGGCGGGAAAACACACATAAATATACCAACTAAAGACCAAGATGTATTGATGCATGCAGAAGATTAGGTGTCAGATGTTGACGAGTGGAATGTGAAAAAATAGTAGAGAGCCAACCAATCAGAGAGTTCATTAGAGATCATAGAGACTGAGTATTGGAGGTGCAACTAGTGAGAGGGTTAAGTAGAGGCTTAATCAGGAAGGTCAAAGTGACCGGTAAACTGCAAAGTGAGTTGCAGTGGTGTAAACCGGTGGTGCTAGAACCTGCAGAAAGGCAAAGAATGTGTTGCAATGTAGTGGGAGTGTTGGTGAAGATCTGGCAAGGAAAGATCTGAGAAGGGCTGACCGGTAAGGAGAAAACCAACAAAGATCAGAGTGAAGAGTACCAGTGGTGGCAAGCAGCAGTGCATCTGATAGAACATAGTACCGACATACAAGAGGTAGAGGTTGAACTAGTAAGGTTGTAGCAGAGAGTGAAGGAGAGGAGGAACTAAATGAGCTGAGGACCGGTAGAGAATAGAGAAGAGGAAGACCAGTTGAGAAGAAGTTGAACCAATAGAGTAAGTTGAGTGTGAGAGGTTACAAAATTCATTTGTAACAGGGTATTAACTATTTTATTGATATATGTCATTGTATTCATTGAGTTGGAGCTTGGTGCAGGGGTTGGTGCTCTTTGGGTTGGTGCTCCTTGGGTTGGTGCCCTAAATTAGGGGTGTGTGCTCCTTGGGTTCATGCCCTAAAGCAGGGGTGGTGGTCCTTAGGTTGGTGCCCTAAATGTTGTAACCATTATTTTTATTGATGGTAGAATGGAGCAGTAGACTCCAACAAAATTGCTCACCAAGGTTTTTCCCATTCTGGCTTTTCCTCCTACATGCGGTGTTATGTGATGTTCCTTTTGTGTGTGGTTACATTTGTTTCATCCTCCTATCTCACTAGTATGTTTTTTTTATGTTAGATCTGCTAACTAGTATAGACACCTTAGGATTAAAAGGTTAAAGTTTGGAAACCATTGATTCTCCCCCCCCTCTCAGTGGCATCTTGTGTTCAACACTTTGAAATTGAAATTTATATTTACTTCGGTATTTTTTTTCATTGAGATTTTAAGTTTCAACTATTGGTATTTTCTTTCCAGTAATCAACATTAGATTTTGTAATGGTAGGAAAATGATGAGTGATAGATCAAGAGGAAAACTAACCCTTTCCCTCAAAGAGAGATGAGAGTTTCACTATTGATTATCCTTCAAGCACTTTTCACAATTATATTAGGAAGATAAGGGGTAATTCACTAGATTCAATCTCCACACAAAGATGATAGATTGATTTCTGAATGAATTAAGGATGTTATGATGATCCCCTTATTCCTTTGTTTGATTTAGAAAGGAAATTGATTGAATTATGTAGTGCAAAAGTGACAAAGAATCGATTATAACTTGAGATCTGAATATGGGATGAAGCTATGCACCTAGATCTGGCAGTAAAATGTTGAGACAAAGTCGCCCTGCGAATTTGATGAAAAGTTGTCCGGACTGTGGTGGGAATGTACACAGTCCTCCGAAAAATCCGCGAAACGAAAAGGGTTTTTTCGCCCCTGCAAATGAAGCCTGAATCCAAAAGTACAACTATGCACATGCAACCTACACACATAAAAGAGAGGGAAATGTGTTGGGATTGGGGGTTTGCCTTTAGGTCAAACCCTAGTTTTGGAATTAACCAAGTAATGAAAGAAAGTACTTGCAAATAGATGTAAATGAAAGGATGAAGTGTAAATCACCTCAAGGGATGTTGTAGTAGCAATGTTGATAGAAATGTTTGTGTGGAATTGTACATTGGAATCAATCTCCTCTTCAATGGTTGAATCCTTGACTTGAATGCACCACCTAGCCTTGAAGGGAGACTTGAGAATACTCAATGCTGGAAAAGAATGCTTGAATGATTGAATGCTCTTGAATGCTTGATCGCTTGTGAATTTTCCACTTATCTAAATTATGGAAATGAGAGAGAAAATGCCCCCTTAAATACATGTTTGAAGGATTTTAATTTCATCATGAGCCGACATCAGGGAGATTTCCCGCTTAGTACACAACCCACAAGACATGCTCTAGAAAGGTCCTACCCCAAAATAGGGTAGGGACAGGGGTGCCACACCCCTATCCCACCCCATCTCCAAGGAAGAGTGCAAATAGAGTGATGCAGAGGCCAAGGAAGAAGTTGTTTTTGCAAGCCGAGCACTCTGTGGTCTTTGATCAGGCTAGAGGATTCGAGTTTGCATGCATGAGGACCCTAATGTGGTCGTAAATTGCTAGGGTCACAATTTTATGACACTATATTTAGCCCCCACTTTAATGAGAATATAAGCGTATGACAATACTACCGGTAAAGTACAAGGAAACAAAACTGAAATGCTTTCACCACATCAAGGAGGAAAGCCCCCAGTGGACTTAGGATCTTACGACTTTGATTCACAAAGTAAAAGGGAAGATCGCAAAGGGGAGAACTATGACTGCAAGTAGCAAAGTTCCCTTCACTATGAGTCATGAAAGCAAGGACACAAAAGATTACAATGCAAAGAAAAGTTCACTAAGTAATTTTAAGTATCACACGAAGGAAAGTATGAGCGGAGTGTATGCCCCCATGTTAAAGTGATAGTGCACGCCTTATCGGGAGCGATTGTTTTAAGGTAGGATACACCCAAGAGAAAGAGAAGGAGGGAGAACACTATCTCAAGGATTTATCCCCCAATCGAGGTATAGACACAAGGATAATGAACAAAAAACATGAGGTAGTGTTGCTTTCCTTGGGGTCAGTATGCTATATGATAACTCATGTATATCATGTATGTATGTTCATATAATAATCTTCATTCCCCAAAGTAGGACACTACCTTGGAAGAAAGGGAAGAGAGGATGTCTTTTGAGTCAACATGAAAGAGACTAAGAGAAGATCTCAATGCTTTGCATCATCCCTAAGTAGACATTAAGGGAACAATAGAAGAATAGGGATACATATAGAAGAATGGTCACAAAAAGAGAAAGAAAGGAGAGAAAGATCTGCAGTGCTAATATTGCTAGTCTAGCATGACATCCGCCTCCCAATATTGCTGACCAATATTTTGGGAAGGCGAGAAACATGCCAAAGGAGTGATATCAATCACAATAGATGGAGTTATCACAAGATCCAAACAAGGACTACACTCATGTTGTAAGTCACTTTGTTTGATTCTAAGAGATAGGATTAGGGTTTGTGAAAACTCATCCGACAAATGTTTGTCCACATCAATATATTCATGCTCACTGTCAGAAGAATTAGGAGTTGTATTACCATTATGAATAAAATTTTCACCCATTTCTTCATCAAAGTTTAAAGCAAGAGGAGAAAGAACATGAATAGGAGAAAAACCATTACATGTTTTGTGTAATGTATGATTTGGAGATGTTGGTTGAACATCTTGCGTAGGAGAAAAGGGAATCATGTCAACTATTGGAGTCTGAGGAGATTGAGTATTTTGAGGGATAGCTTCACGAGCTCAAATATGACATCTTCGTTAGTGTTATCTCACACAAAGATTCTGTTGAGTCTTAGTGGAAAGCTGAGAAGGAGGAGGAACATTTGAAGAAGGAGGAGTGGTGTTCCCCTTAATAGTGGAAGGTTTAGGTTGAGGTCTTTTTGGTTGAACAATAGGAGAAGTAGGCCTCTTCTCTCGATAAGAGGAAGGAGATGGAACTGCACCATAGAAAGGAGGAATATTAGGTGTAGGAAGGAGACCAGGTCCATCATGAGGAGGAGGTATAGGTCTAACCTTAAGAATAATATTGGTGTTCTCCTTAAGAGAAGGTAAAGTCACATCCATAGGGGTAGGTGGACAATTTTCCTTAGGAGGAAAATTAGTTCTATCCGAGAGGGGAAGAACCTCATCTTGAAGAATAATAGGAATCTCAAGTGTTGGGGATCTAGGTTGACTTAAGGATAAGATCATATCATTCTTCCATTTTTGATAAGATTGAAAAAGAGCATCACTCCTTGATGGAAGAGATTGAAATTGTTTAGGCCAAAAGAGATCAATAGGAACACAAGGTCTTCTTTCGGATAGACAAAATAAGCTATGGTTCACTGTTATGATTTCTCCATTGTGAGGAAATTTAAGACACTTGTGGATTGGAGAAGAAATATCCTTAATGGAAGATAGCCAAGGATAGCCCAACTTCACATAGAATTGCTTAGAGGAAGGTATGATAACAAAGTCAACATCCTTGGATTTAGTATGGACTTTGACAATAAGGGTAATAGAACCAATGGTAGGACAAGAGAAGCCATCAAATAACTTCCCAACTACATTAGAAGCATCATATAATGGTTTATACAATATTAAAGTGAAAAGATACTCTTCAGTTATGACATTAACCATGTAAGATGGATCAATCAGGGCACTACGGAAAGGGATATCCTTAACCTTTACAACTATATATAAAGGGCCATCAGGTGCTCTAATGGTCTCACTAGGGTCAAATGTAATGCATGGATCCTTAAGCGTATCTTGTGTTTCTACCATATTAACCAAATTTGGAGCCATACAGATGAGTGTTTCAAAAGAGAGAGAACTAGGCACAATCTCAATAACGTTAGAGGTATGAGATGGTAAGGGATAGGTGAAAATCTTAAGATTTTGATTAGGAGGAGCAACTAATTTATTCCCTTTATCATTCATACTTTCCACAAATATAGTATTATTATCAATCAAGTCTTGAACCTTATGTTTCAATGCAAAACATTTCTCAGTATCATGACCAGGTTGACGATAAAGTGGCAAAAGGAATTGTTATCAAAATGAGGAGATGCAAGTTTGGAAGGATCAACTTGTTTTATAGGAGGCAGCTTGATAAAATTTCTATGCAATAACTGAGACATAATACTATGCAAAGATTCATTCAAAGGAGTAAACTGTCTTTCTCTTTGGAAAAAATTATAAATAGGAGGCACACCTATTGTAGCATTCACATGGTTGTTGTTGGTTGGATCATTGAACTTGATGAAACTTTTTGTTGGTTTTAACTTCACAAACGGTTGTTGAACACTCTCCCCCTTATCACTCAGAGCCATAGGAGTGGATTTCTCCATTTGACTCACAACCAGTTGATAATTGTGGAGTGTTGCGCACAACTACGGAAAGGAAGTAAAATCAGACAAAAGAGGATTTTCCCTGATATCTTTTTGTAAATTAGAAATGAAAATTCTTTGAATATCATTATTAGGCACATGAAAAGAAATTTGAGCACACAAATTTTTATACCTACCAATGAAATCAATCACTTTCTCTTTAACACCTTGTTTACAATGCATTACATCAGTCAAAGTGATTTTAGGACCAATGTTATTTTGAAATTATTAGATGAAAGCATGTGCTAGTTGTTGAAAGGAAGTGATAGAATAAGAAGGCAAAGAGCAATACCATTGTAAAGCCTTATCTCTTAGGGTTCTTGTAAACAATTTTGCAAGCAATCGTTTATCATAAGAAAAATCAGTACACAAGGTTTGAAATGTTTTGACATGCATAAGAGGATCACCTTTTTCCATTATAGAGTTCCAATTGAGGGATCTCCACATGTTTAGGTGGTGTTGTTCACCAAAAGTGATAACCCAAGTATACCTGCAAATCTATCTATGAGATAGCCAATCTCAATCAATGAAACACCTCAAGGCTTGGACAACATGACAAGGATACAAATCCTTCTACTCTTCAAGCTCTGCAAAACCTAGGTGGGTATACCTTTGATGCATTTAATCAGACCTATTACACACAAGACTACATCAATCAAAAGCAGATGGATCTCAAAAGGTTCAAAAACTAAGAGATAACTGCAGATGGGCTAGATCCACACTTGCAACTCAACATTTTGAATCATGAGATGGAGGGACACTTCCACATAACATAAAATATAAAAGATATTCTGATTTTGGATTTTTAAATGGTGTTATGACAACCTTTCAATATTACAAGAGACCAGTGCCTTATGCAGGCCACAAAGTCATGCATAAAACTGGATGAGAAATCTCAGATGCAAGTTCTTTTCAACATTAAATTTTCATGTATCAATGCCTTATATTAATACAATCCTCTGCTTTGTCACAAAACCTTACTTATATGTATATATCCAATATGCATTCAAAATCATTAATGCTGGGTTTTACAATTTAAATCCTTCCTTGAAGAATACCCAAAAGACAACATTACACTCTTAGAGGAATCTAAAAGAGACAACTCAAATTATCCTTGATAATATGAAATTATATGAATCTGAGTACATTTTGGAGACAATTTCATGGAAATTCACACATGCCTTGCATATGTGTGAACCTGCAAACTGAAACTAAACCTACGGTAAAGACAACACTGAAAACATAGACGAACACACTGTCATTTGCATTGATAAAAGGATGCCATCACTAGAACTTGCAATTTTGGATTTCTCCCTTGGAGCAAATCTCTCAAAAACTAGAACCCCTACAACTGAGAAGAATTTTGAATAAGAAGGAGAGGGAAGAGAATCAAATCTACAATTGAAAATTGCCAAGTGTCTCCCCTCTAACTAAATTTTGTTCTCGTGGATACTGCTTCCAAAATATCCCACATTTGTCAAAATTAACCCCATAATTGGATTCCTCACTTCGAGAGCTTTCCGAAAATATATAACACTTTATACCTTGGCCAAAAATTGAGTCCTGGGCGAATTAATTCCCCAATGTGCACCATCATTTAAATTTTTCATTTATTAATATAGTTTAAACTATATAATAAACAATTTTAATTTTAATTTTTGCCCCTGATGTGCTCTGACGCTTTGCCACGTGGCGACCTCCGATTGGTCGATGGGGTTGACCGGACGCCACCTGGGATGACACCTCATCATTGCCACATGTTCTCTTGCTCATCCGTCACTTGGCTGCCACGTGTATACCACCTCAGTGCCACGTCATTGCCACTGGACTGCCACCTGTGCACCACGTCACTGCCACCTCACCGGGACCCGCCTGTTGGACATCTGACTGTACCTGCCACCTGGCTTTCATAACTTCGTGGGGTGTAACTCATGTGCATCTTCCTTTCGCGAAATAGCGTGAGCCGTTGATCTCTCTCGAACTTGCTCACTCATTAACCGGGCCTTCCTCTGCAAAATTTACTTGTTTGCCTTGGGAAGTGTGCCTACGTGAGGTCCACCTGGTCATCGCTCAGTCATCTCCTCTGTCACCTCAGGAAGCATGCTCACGCACGGGCCCACCTTGGGTGCCATCAAGCACCATCCGTCAAAAGCCTTTAAGGCTTAGACATTATACTATTGTGGAGCATTGGATATAAACATTAAAAAAAAACACTTCCCAGTGCATGTGGGATAATGATATTAAGCCTGGAGCTTCATTTTAAAGCCTTCTCTGAGTGACTACCTGGAAGTTTCATTTGCCAATGCGATTTGGTTGAAAGCTTCTGAGTTTGCCTCCTTCCCATGCCACGCTGAAGGATCTGGAGGAATCAATGGCGTTTGCATTTGTTGCAATAAACTTCAACACTGCCACCAAGTTCAGCTCCATTACCATGCAGGTTCTTCTAATTCCAAGCCACGGGGAGGGAGGAGGAGTGCGAGGGAGGAGCCACCACTGGAGAACTCCATACACCACGTTATGATAGAGAGGGAGGATGATGGAGTTTCAGTGCCTTGCTATTTTCCACGTCCCTCCCTGGTCTCCTACGCTGCTCCAAAGGCTTCTACGTAGGGGCATTACTCAGAATTTTATTACACTCCAAAGCCATGTACATGGATGCATTTTGCATTGTCTTCTCCCACCATGCTCCATGCAAGGGATTCAACACCGAGCACCTTGCTGAGTTTTGAAAACTTCAGTCTTCCACCATGCTACGTGAAGGGAGGACGATGTGGAAAGGAGCTCCAAAATTTGCATACCAATTTCCATTGGAAGCCTTTGCTTTGGATCATGCTTTCAATGCCTAGCAAACACATCCACCACCAGGGAACTTCATACACCACGCTGGACTTAGTTGTTGGTTTGCATTTAAATGGAATTATGTGCAATCTTACCAGCTACACATCCACCTTGGAGGTCCTTGGTTGCTGCTGAGACCATGTGAGGGGGGGCGATTTGAAACCAAAATCACTCAATGCATTTAATTGAAACATTCACTACTTCGCTTAACCTTAGCGCTTCACATGCATTTGCTTGAAGCTTAAAATCCTTATGGCCACTCCACAGGGGAGAAGATGTTCCAACCGCACGTCTACCTTGGGAGTCTTCTGAAACCCTTTCTTCACCAGCCACAACACGTGAGGGGAGAACTACGCAGAGGGAGTTACTTTCATTTAACAGAGGGTTATAAACCTTGATTTTAGATGAGTGTAAGATAGTGGAATCGGTGCTTCGATGAGACTTTGGCAAACAACAACACTCTCATCGAATTGAGATAAATGTGAATCAAAACTATGGCGTTCATGATCATTCAGGTACAGCTACCTCAAACCGTCGGACATAAACTGAATAATACAATGAGATGGATGCTGTGAACTAAGAATAATAGATATATCAATTTCTGGAAGGAAGCTTTCTAAATCACATTGGATATCTAATCCATACATAGTGTGGCACTTGAGAGCGTAGGGAAAAAAAAAACACCATAATGTAGTCTAAGAGCCGATGCTTGAGATGGGTATCATCGGGATGGCGAATCCCGGTATTGGCTTACCTTTCAAAGTCCATAAAAATCCCAATAGTTTCGGTAGTGATGAATTTCCATTACTTGCCACATCCCATTTCAAAATTGCACTAGTATTTGCATGTTTACCATGAACACGTAAAATGCTTTGGTTGTTTTGATTGAAAAAGGCATTCCCATTTTGCATTATCTTCTAGTGGGAAACATAAAAATATTATACTCCATCCATGGATGTCAACATTATTCTGGAAATGCTCATAGGGCCAAGTCGCCAATAAAATAACACTACGCAGGCATAGGCCAGGTCGGGACCCAAAGTGGGTCTGACTAAATTTTTTTTCGTTTTCAAGCTATTGGCCTCTAGAATATCTTCACAGACCTCAAACATACCTCTGGGAATGATCAGCATCGTTTTCGGATCATTAATCCGCATTTTACAACCTTCAGGCAATTACATCACAATTTTCGCATTTAATTGCGAAGACATAATTTTCAAACCTGTCAAAACACCTTTCTGGAGCTCGCCATCTGACAGGCGTGTACTCTGATATACAAGCATGAACACTGCCAAGCGGTTTTTCAAGATGAGTCCCGAGTAAAGAGATATTAATTTTTGAAAATGCCCAACTGGCTTTGTCGACACTGCGGACCTGATGAAGTGAATGTCCTGGCAACACATGATGCCTTTCTCAAAAATATCAAATGACCTCCGTAGGTCCTCAAATTCGGAACATAGGTACCTTAAAGTACATATTAAATCTTTGAATTCTCAGTTCGATCACCAGACTGACAAGATACAAATGGTACGCTCACAAAAATGGCTACATTAACTGATCTAACACTGGAGTGCAGATAATTGAAAATGATAGCTAAATGAATCCTTTTGAAAACCGATCAAACGGATTGGTAGAGCCTTGAAATTTGAAACATGGCTCATCATTTATACCAGCATTATCTCGAAATAATCATTATGGAATGACGCTTACTGAGGCAAATTTTACACTTACGCGAAACAGGGCTCCAACTAGCTGTCGAAACAGGGACTTGCCAAAACACACAAACTGCAAACGGATTCGGCTTTGAAAACTAAGCAAATGGATTCATCAAGACTTGAAAATTTGTAGGGTAACTCACTTTTATGTATGTAATTGAATCCATTTTGAATTTATCCATGACGATCAATAGGGCAAAAGATGTAATAGCTCAAAGAAGGCTACTCAATAAAATCTGTATTTGTGCCTAAAATGCACTTCCAGCTCACCCCTCAAAATGGGTACCTCATAAAATTATCCAAATTGAATTCTGAAAGTTGCACATCACTAAATAGGCCAAATGAAAGGTGTGGGACATGAATCTCGAGCCTTACCCTCTGAAAATCAACTGGCCCCATTTTACCCTCTCGCAAACTAGGCCCTTCAAACTGACTCATTTAGGTATGCAGAGCAAATTTTTGGATTGGGCCTCTAAACTTGACTCAATTTTAATCAGTCCCAACAGGTGGCATGACTTTAACAATATCAAGAGAAAGTGGGCTCGCAACATCAAAGGTGGGCACACTAAACTTGGATTGACTCATGGAAGCAATTTGTTGTTGTAAGGAAGACACAGTTTGGGCAAGATTGTTGATTGTCATTTCGGTGGAAGAATTCATGTTAGACATAGGTGATTGAGAAGGTGGTGTGATGTTGTTGAAAGAAGGCATGGACTAAGAATAAGGTGGTGGGACACTATGATAAGTAGGAATTGGTGATGATTGGGTAGGAAAAGGGACACTTAAAGGAGGAATAAAGTTGTTGAAGGAATTACCCCCTTGTGTCACATTGATTGGTTGAGGAATAATAGGAATACTCATGGAAGACATAGGTATCGATGGAGGATTAAATGAAGAAGAGGGATTGCCCCCATGACCCATGGTTGTAGGAATGCCATTTTGACTTGAAGTAGCCATGATGTTGGATGTGAAAGTAGGAATACTAGTCATAGGATTGGTCAAAGGAATAGAGGAATTGACTTTTGTTGAAGGTTGTGAGTAACCTAGGGTTTCAACACAACTCTTGATAGGCAAGACATTAGAATAAAAAATATGTGCAATGCCATGCAATATATCAATTCCATTCTTCTCACTTTGAAGCATGCGCTTAAGACCTTCAATTAATGGAAGAGCTTCACTATTAGGGTATTATTGGGACATCCATTATTGAAAGCTATCAAATTGATTGTCTAATGTAGAAAGTTGATCTAAAGAAACCCTAGCTAAAGCTTCTTCTTCATCACGAGATCCATCAATAGGCACATGCTTAGGATGGGAATACTTAGCATGATCCTCATTAAAGAAGTCACCCAAATTAGGCTCCATCTCCTCGGTAATTAAACCTTGGGAAGATTTAATTATAATGCTTCATCTAACGGGGATAGGATAGGTAGGACTAATAGTGGTAAAACTCATGCACTAGAGGAAAAATTTGAATTTTGAATTGTGGAATAAAGCTTGCAAAAATTGATTAATGCAAATTTTAAGAAAATAATGATTACACAATTTGAACTTTGTTGGAGGAAGGGAATGACACAATTTCCAAAAATGAAGCAAAATTGGAATTTTTAAAATAAGGCCAAGGGAAGACCACTTAATTTTAAAATCAAAATCTTTATAAAATCAGGGCAGACAATAATTAACCTCTTAATTTTAAAAAAATTCTTGAAAATTGAAATGTTGAATTTTGAAGGTATTTCCGATTCTAGAGGGTTCAAAAATTGATAAAATCAGCCAATCTTCTAGATTTAGGCTATTAAATATAGTCAAAGCAGTCTCCCAAAATTTTGGGAAAAAAACCAAGGATCGTGGCGGGAACGCACATGGTCCAACCAACTTTTTTTGAAATTTTCAGGGATGGATATTACAATAATTTTAAAGCTAACCCCAAAAATTTGGCAAATTTTATGATCTCTAGATGGGCAAAATTAAGGCACAAAGGTGAAAATAGGACCCTATTACGTTTTGGAGAAAAAGAGGAATTGAAGTGCAATTTTGAAAAGGGTCAAATCTAATAGATAGGGACACCTTGGAAAATGCTTAGAAATCTGAATTGAAATGAAATTGATCTGAAATTCACACAAATCCAATTAATTTTAAAAATTAGGGTTTGATGACCTAACCACTTAATTTTGAAATTTGAATTTTGGGAAAAAGGGGGGAAATTGAAAATTTGAATTGTAGGATTGAAGACAAATCTGAGAACAATTAGAAATCTGAAAATTAAATGGAAATCCAATTTTTGCACAAGTTCAAGATGATATTTGAAAATTAGGGTTTTAACAAGTAACCTCTTAATTTTGTAAACTTTAATTGCAAATTGAACAAGACAATGAGGAAATTGAATTTGACAAACAAAATAATTTTCAGATCTAAGATAACCACAAGCAATTTTTACAAATAACAAGTTCCATTTTGATTTTAAAAACTAGGGTTTTTAATGATTTAACCACTAAGTTTGCAGAAATTTGAAACTTGTAAATGAAAAATATGCAATGTTGCTCAAAGGAAAGCGTGCAAGACGTCGGGTTCACCAAAATGTAATGGTGGGAAAATGATGAGTGATAGATCAAGAAGAAAACTAACCCTTTCCCTCAAAGAGAGATGAGAGTTTCACTATTGATTATCCTTCAAGCACTTTTCACCATTACATTAGGAAGATAAGGGGTAATTCACTAGATTCAATCTCCACACAAGATGATAGATTGAATTATGAATGAATTAAGGATGTTATGATGATCCCCTTATTCCTTTGTTTGATTTAGAAAGGAAATTGATTGAATTATGTAGTGAAAAAGTGACAAAGAATCGATTATAACTTGAGATCTAAATATGGGATGAAGTTGTGCACCTGGATTTGGTAGTAAAACATTGAGATAAAGTCGCCCTGCAAATTTGACGAAAAGTTGCCTGGACCGTGGTGGGAATGTACACGGTCCTCCGAAAAATCCGCGAAACAAAAATGGTTTTTTCCGCCCCTACAAATGAAGCCCGAATCCAAAAGTACAGCTGGGCACCTGCAACCTACACATAGAAAAGAGAGGACCCTAGTTTTGGAATTAACCAAGTAATGAAAGAATTTACTTGCAAGTAGATGTAAATGAAAGACTGAATTGTAAATAACCTCAAGGGAGGTTGTAGTAGCAATGCTATTAAAAATGTTTGTGTGGAATTGTATGTTGGAATCAATATCCTCTTCAATGGTTGAATCCTTGACTTGAATGCAACACCTAGCCTTGAAGGGAGACTTGAGAATACTCAATGCTGGAAAAGAATGCTTGAATGCTCTTGAATGCTTTATTGTTTGTGAATTTTCCACTTATGCAACATATGAAAATGAGAGAGCGAATGCCCCCTTAAATACATGTTTGGAGGATTTGAATTTCATCACGGGCCAAAATCGGGGAGATTTCCCGCTCACTGCACAACCCACAAGACATGCTCTAGAAAGGTCCCGCCCCAAAATAAGGTAGGGATAGGGGTGCCATGCCCCTATCCTACCCATGTCTCCAGAGAAGAGTGCTAACAGAGTGATGCGGAGGCCAAGGAAGAAGTTGTTTTCGCAAGCTGAGCACTCTCTAGTCTTCGATCAGGCTAGAGGATTCGAGTTCACATGTGTGAGGACCCTAATACAGTCGTAAATTGATAGGGTCGCAATTTTATGATACTATAGATTTGAAGTTGAATGTTAGCATAAATGCTATAGATTAAATTGGTAATAGTATGGTTAATGAGATGGTTAGTTTGATGGTGAAAATGGAAGCAAAACTGTTGTTAAGTTAAATCATGGATTTAGGTGTTATGTTTTCAGCAAGCGTAATTAGATCTCAAATTCTACAAGAGTAATTTTATTTACTTTCAAGAACTTAATTTAGATTGAAATTACTAGACTTAGAAGTAATTTCAAGTTTTCTAGGGAACTCCATGATTTCAGCTTAATTCGATTTTGTTACATTTCTGTTGTCAAACTCAAGTCTTTTAGGAATAAAGTATTTAGAAATTTAGATTTTAGTTTGATTGGTAGTTAATACTGAGAGCTCTTGATAGCTCCTGACTGACTCCTGACAGAGTTTGAGCCAACTGTTAGTCATTGTTATACAGTGCAAAACCCCCCAAAAATTGTACTATAAAGAGCCCTTATCACAAACAACTTTAGACACACCTCGGTTTGATATTGAGATAAATTAAATGGTGAAAGTTGATAAAGCAATGACCTTTCCCACCACTTAGACTGCTAAACCAATAGATTTGAGCTCGGAGTCGCCAGGTGTGCGTGTATATCTTGCCTCAAAAGGCTGCAACCACTACTGCTCACACCAAAACAATAATAAATATGGAACTTATATGAGATGAGATAGCTCAATCCGTGGACCACCGGGCGTGCCAAAAAATTGTTGTCACCAAGATTGCACCCATGATGCTTAAGATGAAAGCTCAGTAATCTTGTGAAACATGGAATGATTTCCAAGCCTATGGGTTGCCTATACCAAAAATAGATCTCCAGAGAAGGCTGGTTCCCTTATGAATACCTCCTGCAAATATCTTTTTGGGTAAAGGGATAAAAGGATAACTAGAATTTAAACCTATCCTACGAGGAGGTGATGCGCCAAAATCTAACTAAGACTTGCACAAATTAGAGGATCTTGAAAATAAATCACAAAAAATCATCAGATCATTCACCCATTAAATATTTCAAGAAGTATTGAAAAGGAAAGTGCTTCTATTTTATTAAAAAAATAAAAAAGTCTGCTATTACAAAGCTCAGAAAATGAGTTGCAATACTTCATGCCTAGTTGAAAAAGCAAAGGGCAGAAAGAAAAGAACTAGAGAATAAGATAGAAGAATAAATAGAAAAGAGGAGCTGACCTCAACTGAAGGCTAACTGATTAGTGTATGATGCTGGACTCCACCTCCTTTTCTTCAAACTCGGGCTATCTATAAGTCTTCTTTCTTAGAATATTCTCAAACTTGCATGACTTTAACTTTAAAATCTCTTTGTATACATGCTAATTGAAGTTCCTTATTTTATTTCTCTTTTTATTTTCCTCGTGGAAAACTTTGGAGATTGTCATTTGATGTTGCTACTAATTTGTTTTGCTGTTATAGGCCTTGTCTTCTTCAAACTATCTTGAATGGACTGCTTGTGCATACCTTGTAATGGCCTTGTCATATTATTGGCTATGAACTCTCATGCTACTGTGTCCTTCTCACAGTTGTTCTTAATGTCACATTGTTCAAAACCCATCTAATGTAGGAGCATCCCCGGTTCATAGCAATCTTGCATCAACCAAGAATATTTTCCTTTTTGTTTTTCTTTCTGTTTGTAGTTTTAGTTTTTCTTTCCGCGTGTCTCAGTTTTGTCTCACCTGTGGAGTTGGATTCTACTTGAATACTTGATCATCTTTCTTTCTTCCAGACCACATCACATTTGGATCATTTGTTGGTAAGATATCACTATCGGTTTCCTTAATAGTTTCTTGTTGTTGGTTGTCTAGACCTATGTTGGTGATCTACTAGAACCCCTTCTGAAGCTTGAAGAGCCTTGGGCATTGATTCTGATGTTCCTTGGCATGCGACTGACCTTTTCTAACGTTCTTCATTTCGTCCTTTAGATTTTTTGGAGGAATCTCTTGCTAGAGGCCGACCTTGTTATTTTACACCTTAGCTCCTGTTCTTTGGTTTTTGATCCCTTTTGGGCTGACTGGATCCTTTGTATTGATATATATAATTATAATTGCACATTAGAATGTAATCAATGGGAGAGTCAAGTAGCTAGACTATACGTAGAAGATAGATCTCAAGATTCAAGGTCCTAGTTGAGACCTTTTCTATATGTTTTACCAGGCCTGTGATCCGGTATGTTGTAACCCTATTGTTACTGGTTGGTTGTAATTAATTTTCATGCAATAAAATAATTTGTTCTACATTGCCTCCATCATATCCTTGTTTTTCCATTGTGTTTGCTCATCCTGACTGGTCCAGATTGATCTCTTTGAGGCCCCTCCTCACTGGTGACTTCTTTAAGTGGTATCAGAGCAAAGTTTCATTTCGGAGGTTGCGTGTCCTAATATTATTTTGTAGGGTGGCAGATTGTGGATCCAACCTGCAGTTGTAGAGGACCGACGTGAACGATGGCATGAAGAGGAGCTAGGAATGGTGGAGCATGTGGGAATGCAAACCCTATTGTGATGGAGATGTTGCAAGGTATAGCAGCTCAGTTGGAAGTTGTGGAGACAACCTAGAGAAGAGGCCGACATATTGAAGATGTAAGTGAAGATGAAGGAGAAGAAGCCTTGACAGAACAAGAAAACCTGACAATGGTTGATCTAGATGAGGAAAGGTTTTTGATGGTTTTGAGTAGGGTGAATAATAGACCTCATTTTACCCCACCAGAATATGATGGTAAGTTAGATTTAGATGAATTGATGGATTGGATCTCAGAGATGGAGAAGTATTTTGATTTTGAAAACATTGTAGAAGAGAGGAAGGTGAAATATACTTGTACCCAGTTGAAAGGTCATGCATCTCTTTGGTGGGAGAATTTGCAAGTTGATAGATAGAGAAGAGGTAAAGAGAAGATTAAGACATGGGATTTGATGATTTCTAAGTTGAAATCAAAGTTTATGCCAACTGATTATCAAGTGAACCTGTTCTAAAAGTTGCAGAATTTGAGACAGAAGGAATCTAGTGTGAAGGAGTACACCAAAGCATTTTACAAGTTCAATATCAGATCTGGACATGTTGATGATGAAGTTGAATAATTTGAAAGATATTTGAATGGATTGGAGATATCTATACAAGATGCACTCAATTTGATCAAATTGGAGAGTGTTGAAGAGGCTTACCAGTATGCCCTAAAGGCAGAAGAGAAATTAAATAAAAGACATGAGTAGAGGCAAAGAGGCAGAGGTGGAAAGTTTACCGGAGGAAAATTTGAAGGAGGAAGAGGATATACTAGAGGAAGTGGAACCAATATAAATCAGAGCAAGGACAAGGAAGTGAACAAAGAAGGTAATTCATACTGGAAGGATGATAGAAATTTTTGCTGGAGGAGAGAACCAAATAGTTACCAGAATGAGAATTTTGGAAGACAAGACAAGAGGAAATTTAGAGGAACCTTCTTTAAGTGTGGAGGAGAAGGACATCGTGAATTCGAGTGTAAGAAGACAAAAACTACCGAAAGAGAAATAGTGGTGGAAGAAAACCCCACCGGATCAGATAATAAACCAGAAGATGGAGAACTGTTGGTGATGAGGAAAGCTTTGTGTCATACCGGAGGAGATGAAGAGCCCTTGCAGAGGAAGAATCTATTCAAGACCAGATGTAAGGTATTCGGTAAGTGTTGTAAAGTTGTTATTGATAGTGGTAATTTAGATAATATTATTTTAGAAGAAATGGTGAATAAGTTGAAATTGGAGAGATTAAAACACCCTAAGCCTTATCAGATAGCATGGATTCAGGATGAACATAAGTTGTTAGTAAGTGAACAATGTTTGGTGAAATTGAAAATTGGGAATTATCATGATGAAGTTTTGTGTGATATTATGCCTATCACTATTTATCATCTTTTGTTGGGTAGACCTTGGCAATTTGATAGACAGGCAACACATGATGGGAGGAAGAATACATACACTATTGTGGCCAATGGGATGAAGAAAACCTTGTTACCCTTGGAGGAAGTTTTGAAGAATGAAGTCTATATGAATGCTAGAATTTGTTTGATAGATGGAAGGAAATTTATGGATGGATTGAGACATGAGAATGTGTGTTTTTATTTAATTCCTAAGAAGATTGAGAAACCAAAACCAGAAGGAGAACACCCAAAAGAGATAAAAGATTTGCTGACAGAATATGAGGACATCATTTCAAATAATGTACTTGATGGATTTTCACCTGTGAGAAGTATTAGTCATTGCATGGACTTGGTTCCCAAAGCTAGTTTTCCCTCTAACCCCAACAAAGTGAGAGGCTCACTTTTTCAATAACCCCAGATGTCTAATGCAGGAGCATCCCCGGTTCATAGCAATCTTGCATCAACCAAAAACATTTTCCTTTCTGTTATGCTTTCTGTTTGTAGTTTCAGTTTTTCTTTCTGTGTGTCCTAGTTTTGGCTCATCGGATCCTATGGAGTTGGATTCTACTTGAATACTTGATCATCTTTCTTGCTTCCAGACTGCATCACATTTGGATTATTTTCCGACAAGATATCACTATTGGTTTCCTTGACAGTTTCCTATTACCGGTTGGCAGTTCTGTTACCGGTTGCCTGGACCTATGTTGGTGGTCTACCAAAACCCCTTTCGAAGCTTGCAGAGCCTTGGGAGTTGATTTTGATGTTCCTTGGTGTGTGGCCGACCTTTTCCTGCATTCTTCATTTCATCCTTTGGATTTTTTGGAGGAATCTCTTAGCGGCTACCGACCTTGTTATTTTACACGTTAGGTCTTGTTCTTCAGGTTTTGATCCCTTTTGGGCTGACTGGATGCTTTGGATCAATATATATGTATAATTGTAATTACACATTAGAATGAAATCAAGGGGAGAATCAAGTAGATAGACTATGCATAGAAGATAGATCTCAAGATTCAAGGTACCAGTTGTGACCTTTTCTGTATGTTCTACCAGGCCTGTGAGTCGGTATGTTGTAACCCAGTTGTTACCGGTTGGTTGTAATCAATTTTCATGCAATAAAATTATCTATTCTACATTGCCTCCATCATATCTTTGTGTTTCTGTTGTGTTTACTCTTACTGACCAGTCCAGATTGATCTCTTTGAGGCCCCTCCTCACCGGTGACTGCTTCACTATCTATCAAATCTATTTTGATGTGTTGCATCCTTATTGATGCATTAGGGCCATAAAGATATGGTGAACTATTGAAACCATAAATCATGCCCTTCATAGCCTAAACCTTAAAGATATCATCAGATAAAAGAACAAGGCATGAAGGTATTGGATCTTTACTTAACAAGGCTTTATAAAACAAGATCACTTATGCAGATTATTTTCCTTTTTATAAATAATAGTAGGAGTTTGCATGAGATAAACAAACACAGACTTGTAAAGCGGATAAAAATGGTGCATGGAAGTTGCATGGACCTTTGGCGAACTCTTGATAGGATAAATGCAATCTTTTCATGTGAATCTCACAACATAAAAATATTAGTAAACAATAGTGTCTATTTCAGAAAAAATGGGAATGCATTGGAAATATCCCTTCATATTGCTTACAACTGAAGATGTAGACATGATATACGCATGAATTTGTCCTTCCAACTAGTGTTGAAGGTCTCCAAACAACAAAGAAATTTGTGAGCCATGAATCCATTCGTGAAAGCTAGGGTTTTATGAAACAAACTTGAGTTATTTGTCTTTTTACCCGAGTTATGTCTACCTTGACCATGCAAGGTTTGGGTTGAACTTAGAATATGTGGAAAACAACCAACTTGAATTAGGTAATGAACAAAATTGAAAAATTGAATCTCTTTGATCTCTTGTAAGGTGAACTTTACAAACTGAAGTAGAAAACTCTTCATAATACGTGGCTTTCTCTTTTGGTAAAAAATTAAAAAATTTGATAAATAGAAGTAAAAATACTCCTTTTCAACTTTATAAGCACATCGAAAAAGTATTATATATATCCTTCTACCCATTTTTTTTTTTCAAAATCCCCATAAAACCTTTATGTAATGCATAGGGCCCACTATAAGGCCATTTTTTACTTGGAAGTAAAATATAGGCAAGAGGATCACAAATTGTGATCGAGAACGTTGATAGTAAATACTCACACAATTGAATAAAAAATTAGAAACAATTAGAATTAGAGATTGTGGAAATCTAATATCATTAATCTATTTTTTTTGAACCTCTAAGCATCATAACTTTCACATTTGGATGGATTTTTGGGTATCATTTTTTAAATTTTTTTTATTTTGTTTATCTTTACATATTAGTGATGTTTATTTTGTTCTTATGTTGTCATTTTAACATACTTTCAACTTTCTAGTCTATATTCATTGTAAAACTCTAAAAGTTAACTTAAAATTTATAATCACGCTAATCTATAAAGTGGCAAACATTTTAATTTACTAGGGGTATTATAATTGAGCTAATTTAACTGATGTCTATGGACACCTAAATATTTTTTTAGTAAAGTGTTACCCTAATCAACTAGGCAGTTACATTACCTTGTCAAATCCTCTTCACCTAATGTCTCGTACCTAATTAAAAAATCCTTTAAAAAAAATTTCCCTCTCCCATTTTGCTACATAATCTAAATTTTTAAAACTTATAAGGGTCACAATTTTCACAAATAGACTCTTTATTAGGTATCATTGTTTAAAGTTGATTTTTTTTTTTAATCTTTACATGTTACTTTTGTCTATTTTGTTCTTATATTGTTGTTTGATTATACTTTCAACTTTCTAGTCCATATATTTATTATAAAACTTAAAAAAAATAGCTTTAACTTTCTAATCACACTAATCTATCATGTATCAAGCATTACAATTTAATAAGGATATTATAATTGAACTAATTTAGGTGGTTTTTATGAACACATAAATGTTTCCCTGATACATCATTATCCTAATTAACTAAACAATTATATCACCTAGTCAAATCCCCTTTTCCTAATATTTTATACCTAATTAAATATTTATTGATCAGTCCCTTTTCCATCTCACATAATTAAAATAACTTTATTATTATTTACACCTATTTTCATCTCACACATGGCTAAAATAAATAATATTATTATTTAATTATGACTTTACGCTCTCCATTAAGCTCCAAGAATAAAGATGACCTAAGTACATGTGTCTTTGACATCCCTTATTGTTGTAATATTCTCTCCATCAACTTCCAAGAACAAAGGGGTCCTAAGTACATGTATCCCTCACATGCCTTATGGTTGTAACTACTTACTTTTTTTGGTATGTGCATCTTAGTCATTCATGTCCCAACAACATTCATTATAACTCTTCATTCTATCTTTAATCCTATGGAATTCCTTTCATTCATCCTCCATTGTCGATCTTCACACCACATCTCCACTCTCCATTATCTCTCCCAAACATCTATAAATTGAGGCATAGTATCATCGGTTACACTTGAGCTAACAATATGTTGCCAAAAATAGTATCTTTTTGTGCAAGACTTTTTACATTCCAATCAATCATTCGGATCAAATCAAATTAAAATACTGTTTTATGGTAACAATATTTTAAATACTTCTTTTTTTAATCTTTTTTTGGATTCTTTTGTGAGATTTATCTAAGGTTTTCTTTGGTTTGATTAAAATTATCATGTGTGTTCTCTCTAGTTAGTTTTCAAATTAATAGCTTATATCATTGATGAATTTCCTAAGAAGAATGCACCCCTTTATCTAACTTAGTTATGTGTTTTATGCCTTGTAGCAGTAGTTTCTAGTTAATATGTTTTTGTAGGTTCATGCATTGTTCTTATTGGTTTTTGGGATCAAATTTTTAGAGGAGCTTCTAGCATTGCAATAAAGCTCATTATTGTATTTAGAGTGATTGATAGATGAATTTCAACATATAATAGTTTTGTTACAATATTTTTGTGTTTTTATAGGGTCCTCAATTCTTACCTGTATGAAATTCCATATGAACTTTGTATGGTCATATAATTTTCTCTATATGTGTGGTGTCATACTACCATGTAGGTTTAGGTTTACATATACTCTATAGTTTTAAACAAAAGCACTTCCATTGGTTTAAATCATATATACATGGTGTATTTTGTTGTTTTGTGACATATATATAATGTAGGAGGTATATACACTGATCAACATTTGGGAAGAAAAGATACGAGCATAAAAAAATTGCATGAGTGTACTCACAATATACACACATATAATTGTAGATTATATACCTATTCAAGAAGATTGGCTACTAGGGTTTGATTGAATCTATTTTAAATCCCAAATCTTTATTTAAATCCATATTAAGACCACTCAAAATTTGAAGTATATTTTGAAAAACCTTCAAAACTAGTAATTTAAAGTTATAAACCACCTCAAGTATCATTATAAACCATTATGCAACAATCAAAACCTGCCTCAAACACTTAAAACAATAGGTTTTATTGTTAATATTATATATTTTCACACACAAACCACCATTTACTATATGTCACCCTCAAAAAGTTCCATACATCCCTAAAACTATAGGTTTTTTACCATATATCCATGGGTTATTTATTAAATCCACCAAAACTACCTTGAAATGACCTAATGACCATCTAAATCCATAAGTTTTATCATAAATCATTGTATTCTATAAAAAAATCATGGGTTTCAACTATCAAACCACTTTAATTCATAGAAAATCTTATACCTCCAAATCTTATGAAACTACCTTTGAATCCTACGAAACCACCTTTGAAAAATTTGTATTGAGTTTTTATTTTCTTGGAGCCTTGCCACTTGTCACATTGGTGACGAGGAGCTCAATGGACTCCCTAACACTTGGTCATGTGGGCTTTTAGGTTTATAGTCATATTTAGCTCATAGGGGCCTAAAGCTAACCCCCTAAACCTTTATCCTCTAATGCTCAAGTGATGGTGACCTATCTAACAAGGGGTTGGGAAAAAAGAGGCTAGACCCATCCCCATCTCATTTTAATTTCATAAAAGGAACCTTTGAGTAAAACACACATAACTTTTTCATTTTTAATCAAAATTTTAAGAAAATTATAGGTGTTTGAAAGTTGATGCGAAGACCTACATAATTAAGGTAAAATTATCAAAATTATTGCTAAAAAAATTAGGTGAACCTATTCAAAGTTATGTTTTTTATTTTTAAACTTCAAACATCAATAACTTTAATATGAGTTGCTTCTGGATTTGATTGTGTGAGTGTTTTTGCATCAACATTTCGTATCAAACTTCGTGATCCATCATCAGGATGAGATCCTAAACATTGATGAAAAAAAAAATCACACGATCGAATCTAGAAACAACTCATATTAATCAAGTGGACTGTGGAAATCTACTAGCATTAATCAATAAATTTTGCATATAATATATTTTTTCAACATTTTTTAAGTTATCAAAAAATCATGAGCAATCTATTTTTGATATTTATTTTTCTATAGGACTAACTTATTATCTCTTTTTTGTTGGAATCAAGGAACACTGAGAGGGGGGGTAAATCAATGTTTTGTAATTTTTAACATTCTTAACTTGTTCTTTCAACTACTTAATGCAAATGAACAAAAGAGAGATGCAGAAACACAAAGAAATTAACAACAACACCATAACACCAAGATCTATACATGGAAAACATGGTTAAGAGAAAAACCATGGTGGGGATGAGACCCACAAGATAATTATACTCTGTTTAAAGTATTACAAGGGAATGCGCATGCATTTGGGCACACTTCCCAAAGCTCACTGCTCAATTGCAAAGAAAGAAGGGCTACAACCCTTGGGAAGGCTCACTTCCTTACAAAGAATTACAAAGATCACAAGAAGGAATGAACTAAGGAATAGCATCTACCAATGCCAAATTATAGTTTTGGTTCAACTCATTATACATACTGCACACACTTCAACTCATACTGCTCTGTTCCACTGTTCAACATTATTCCAAAGCATAAATCCTTCACTTGCACATTTAAAATTGTGCACACTTCATCAAAATCACCTTCCACACCACTACCGATATATGAAATGATCATATCCATCAGTCTTTTATATCGGCAACATGAAATTGGGTCTACTACATGTCGACTTCAAGAGCATTATACAAATAATGAAACATGCCTACATAGTCAGCTCAATCTGAACTCCAATTCATATGCGGACCAAAAATAATTGTCTACACACTTCCCAGATGTTGGATAAACATCCTCGAACACAAAAAAAATCACCAAAATTATTCCATTAATTCTGCACAATGGTTAACTATCCATGTTGCCCATACCACACTGTTCAACCCAAAAACCTATACAATGGATCTTCCAACTCACTCAAGGATCAACATCAGAGGCTAAGATTATGGAATAAGGTACTCAAACATCTAACTAACATACTTTAGCTCCACAAAAAAAAAAATTCAACAAAAATAAAATGCCAACCAAAATAAAATGCCAACCAAAATACTGCATTCTATAAGATGCTTTGTTTTAACTCACCAGACTTAACCAACTCTTCATTCTGATTTCTAGTAGGATTAGATCACACACTATGGATGAAATATCTACCTTTAGTTGCCATCAATGACAACACTGAATGACCTATATAGTGTCTCTTTCCAACAGTCTCCCCCTTTGTCATCGATGGTGCAAAACTTTAAAAATCCATTCCAAAATTCTAGAACTCCCCCTAAGATGAATACAACTTTTTTCACTACTATACACTCCCCTTTTGACATCAATGGCAAAGGTAGCAATCCATAAAAAAAAAGTTTACACAAATTTATATATACATAAGCATATATACACACAAACCTACTACCTTACAAAAAATTGAAGATATTTGCAAAAGTATTCTTCAATGAACCCAAATGGCTATCCTAGTCCTTCTTGAGACTCTCCAAGATAGATATGAGACCACTGAACAAATAGGCTTGCGTCTCTATCGACTTAAGATTTTAAGGTTCACTGGCGGCCTAAGAATCCTGAGCATCCTTCAATGCACTTAGCATAATGTCCAACTTGGGAGTGATGTGACTTCGTAGCTCTCCAATTCTTCCAATGATTCTTTCCTTTTCATTGCTTAGGCTCCTGATTTTGTCAAGTAAAGATATTACCTGATCTTTTTTACCGTGCAAAGAAACTGACAAAGGATGAAGTGACTAAGATATTCTGGCTAATTTCTCTTCATGCTCTTTGGACTTCTTCTCAATATCCTTAGTGAACTTGGACAATGATAGACATGACTTATAAATTTTTCCACCTTCAGATAATCTATCTTGCATACTCTTGACAAAAGTATCTAATGTAGCTCTATCATCAACAATCATTCTCTTCAATGTCCCAAGCCTCTTGGCATTAAACTCAATGTGGACCTTCACTTTATCTGATTTCTCCAATGAATCAAAATGAGTATTCACTAAGTTGATCAAACTCTTTAGCTATCCGGATAGAGTGTTAGATGTGCTCTTCTAAAATGTGGGCATTAACTTTTCAAGAACACTGGATGCCAGGGTAAGCAACTCACTATCTTCCATGAGAGATTTTAGAAAATCCTCACTTTCCTTGGCTTGAGAAAATGAAGCTAATTGAAGATTTTGAATGGGAGACAAAGAGGTAAGGTTGATTGGGCCTTGGACAAATTCTGGATCATCAATAATATGTTTACCTTTTACTATCCTTGCAGTGTCTCTTGCTTCAATGTTTTTTCCCTCAATATCAACTTCCAATTTAACTTCAACCTTCTCCTTCTCTGCAACCTTCTTTGCATCAACCTTAGGTGGGATTGCATCCTTCTCAGATGTTACAATAGTGTCAACCGAAGGATTCTAAGATCCCTTAGCCACATCCACATGCATGGATTGATCATCCTTATTCTCTCCTTCTCCTTTATCCACTGCATCCTCATCTCTGGCATCTTTTGGATCAATCACATCTACCTAATCAACTATCTGCAATTCCAAAATAGGAGTATCAACCTTTATCTACTCACCTTGGGATAGCATTCTCTAAGTTTTCAAACCATATTTAGGAGCATCATCATGAGATTTCTCAGGAACAACTTCATATTTGTTTTTGAGAAAAAATGATCTAAAGATCATCTCTGTATCTTTCATTAATTCTTCAGTCTCCCAATCATGAGCTTATTAACCCTCTTTTTGCTTTGCAATTCCTTCTTGGCTTCTTTAAGAATTCTATTAATTTCTTTCTTAGATATTACCAAACATATATTAATCAAGATAAGCTCTCTTAACCTTTCATCCCTAGCTTGAGCACTTACTCTCCTCATTTCTAGGACATCATATAAGCTTTTAGTAATTTCTAACATTATCTCTACAAGAGCCCTATTGAATTTATTCAAATATTCTACAACTGCTTCTTCCAATGACCTCTTACTGGCATCATCAAGTAACTCATAATAATCATAAAGTGTCTTGAGATTACCTTGCTTAGTGATGGCTTCCTTTACCTTTTTGATGATCATACCAGGTTGATTTGAACTAGTCTTTGGTTTCTTACAGATTCTCACCACTAGAGGGATTCTCCTTTTTAACTTTAGCAACTTTAGTCCCCTTTTTCTTTACTTCCTTCACAGCTTCATCTGACTCTGTTTCCTCATTATCCTTCATAGTCACAAATCTTACTTTTTCCTCTTCTCACATTTGCTAGATGGCTTGACTAGATATTTTACTATGCTTGTAGGCTTCCGATGACAAAAGGAGGGTGAAGAGCTCCTTGATTGTCTAGGATTTGGAGCAGAGACTTTCAGTTTAACTTTCTTTTCCTTAACAATCTGCTCTTCAGATAGGATATTCATTTTTCTCGCCTCTCGAATCGCCTCTTTGGTGATCCTAATGCTTTCAGCAAATGCTTCCACTTCCTTCCTTACTTTCATTTGGATTTCTAGCTTCTTGAATTGCTTGTGCAAATTCAATCTCTTCTCAACATAGGTTCCAAATCTCTCCTCAGAGGGATCTACCAGTTTTCTTAACAAATATTGAGCATATAGCTCCAATATTTTCTTATCTACCTAATACCCCATGAGAATGATCCATACAATCATGGGTTCAATAGCTTCCATCAGACATTGGTTAGTATATACCATGAAGCAAATTGAATCTTCGTACTTCTCAACTATAGGCTTAGGGATCCTCTCACTATCATGCATTTCACTCTAAAACATTCTTGAAATAACCCAAGAGAGTGGCCTTTCAGACTTTAGTGTCACCAAAATTATATAGTAACTCTTTGATTTGTACTCCCACAGGTCTGTCATAAGCCCATTGGACTTGGCCTACATCTAGAACTTCATTCATGAAATAGAAGAACAAACATGGGATCAGAGTTTTGTACTTGAATGAATGTTTCTTGTCTTGCTTCATTTTTTCCAAGTTCTTCATTAGCTCACTTTGGAGCAACTCACATAGATCATATTTCTTGTTCTCTTGGACCATCTCATAAGCAACATATATGGCGGTTCCAGATACAAAGTTTTATTTGCTAGAATAGTATATTTTATATCCAATCACCATTGAATCAAATTTGACATCATACTCCAAAATGTCATTGATTGTCATGGCTCTTTTGTCGAACGTCGAACCGGTTGAGTCTGTGACAATTTTGTTCTTCTCTGAGTTCAATGAGGGCAGCTCATCGGATGAACACAAACCAGTAAAAACCCTAATAGCATTCTTAGTGATTTTAAAAGGCTTGTTTAACCACTTCAATTCATCATGCACTCTGCTAAGAACATACCTGACCCATTCTTGTTCATTGAACATAAAAAATTTGGCAAAATGCGTAAAATCCTTATCCTCCAACACTTGGAATTGTGATTTTAGCCTGAAATTCCCATCAACCAATGATTTACTGTAGATATTCAACAGACGGGAGCTTCCCAACACCTCGATGTTGTAGTGCATGTAAACCCTAATATCCACGATGTGCAAAACACCATGTGGAACTGATGAAAGTGCACTCTTTGGTTCATCTTCCAAGGAGATAAATGGATGTTTCTTAAAGTCTGGCCGAGCTCTCTCAATAATGTTTACAAGTAGAAGGGTTTTCATACTAAAAGAAGCCATTTCAAAAATTTCAAACTTCAAACTTGAAAAGTTTCAGCAAAAAATACCTTGACCACCAGATTAGGAAATTCATGCTACAAATCTTCTTCACGCTTTGATCTCTGAAAATTTTGCTTGCATATCTCTCTTCTCTTCTTTTCTTTGAATGTAAAGTGATAAATGAAGTGATTAAGTCACTTTTTACCTAATGCATGTTGGGATATGTTCAGAGTATGATGACATGATAGTATTGTATGTTGTCATTGATGTCAATATGCTGAAGTATGAACTAGTATATTGAAGTAAGTGATTTGGTAGTGAACCGGTATGATGGTACAAGTGAAGTGGTATGATGAAGTTAGAACCAGTATGATGGAATGAACTGGTATACGCAGAAAGTGAACCGGTATGTGAACTGATATATGGAAAGTTTGTTTCGAGGTTTTTGGTTGATGCATTATAAGTCTGTGTGATTCGACCGATGACATCCTATGATGAGTTAGCATTAAAATGAAGAAGACTTCATGTTGCCACGTCAGCCTTGTGCATGTGAAGAATCTTCTTGATGATCTTGCATGAAGAAGCTTGATTCTATCCACCTTGGGAATGTGCTAAATCTTAGTAAACGGTGGAGAGCGCGTGATGGGTTATCAGCTTCTAAAAGCGGTGAAGAACGAATGATGGAGAACGTCTTGAGATTTGTTCAAGATTGTTTTTACTCTATGAAATGTGATTGACCGGTCAAGATTGGACCGACTGTATTGATAACCTAGATGCTTAGGGTTTAGGGTTTATGCTACCGACCTAATTGTTGTCTATAAGCTTGATGATGATTTGCATTGTGAAGTTGTTGGAAAATGTTATGTGTGTATCCAAGTGAAGAGATACTTGATTCTTACCAGACTAGTAAAGTGAGTAGATACCTACAGAGTGTGATTGTAGAAGTATAAGAACTGAAGTGGATCTGCCTTGGCATTAAGTGTTGTTATCAGATCAGTGAATTACTTGTTGACTTCTAACCATTTTAGCAGTTGGAAAATCCCTTTACCGGGTAGCATTAACATGCTTTGTGTAAATCCTTTAACAGAGTGACTCAAAATCATTGAGTTCTTCAAATCCTCTTGCGAGGTAACCTTTAACAGGGTTCTAACCTTTAATCGGGTATTTAGCCATCCCTTAACTGGGTGATCCCTAGCAGGATTGGTTCCTAGCAAAACATGTTGTTAAGTTTTTAACCAAACTAGGCTCCTAACAGAGCGGACTTCAGAAGAGTTCAAGAACGAATTGTGGGTATTCATCCCCACCGTGGTTTTTCCCAGTTGGGTTTCCACATGAAAAATAATTGTGTCATGTGTGATGCTTTTTTCATGTGAAGTTTTAGTGTTTTTTGTTAAGTGGTAATGCATGCTGATTCAGTGGTCATGATATTTCTGATGTATTACTTGTTTAAGTATATGGGTGAAGTGGAAATGAGATATTAGGTTTTGAGCATATGGGTGAAGTGAAAATGAGATATTAGATTTGTGAGGATCTAAGTGATACTAGTTTATGACTTTCATAGTCACTATGTTTTTTCCGATATTACCCTGATTTAGATTGGTGATGTTGTTTACCGGTTAGTGTAGTCTTTGCTGTTTGATTTGTTGAAGAAAGTTTTTGTCTATACTGATTCACCCCCCCTCTCAGTATCTATTGAGTATTTACTGTTCATCATTATTCATCAATTGGTATCAGAGCATCTTCAGGTCCTCTGTGTTGTAAGATTAACCACTTGAGGAAAAGATCCTATTCTAATGATGAAGAGGGAAGGTCCTAAGTTTAATAGAGATAAATTTAAGATATGGAAGGACAGAATGAAAATATACATTAAAATCATGGGTTCCCAACACTGGAACTATGTTGAGAATACTTATGTTGTCTCTACCGGTATTCTCACCGATGATCAAAGAAGAGAAATACAAGAGAATGGGCAAGACATGGAATCTCTTATCAACAGTTTATCTGATATTGAGTTTATAGATGTTCAAGACAAAGACAATCCCAAAGATGTATGGGATACTTTGGAATCTATCTATGGTGGTGATGAGCATGTGAAGCAAGCTAAGGAAGAAAGCCTTAGGGGAAAGTTTGAAGACATGCAGATGGTTGAAGGAGAGACCATTCAACACTATGGGATAAGGATTAAAACTGTTGTTGGAGACATCAAGAGTGCAGGAGGTACAATGGATGATTCCACCATTGTTAGCAAAGTTTTGAGAACCTTATTACCGGTCTATGCAATAAGGGTTTCTGCTATTTAGGAGTTGAGATCTATTGACAAGACAAAGGTATCCCTTGATTCTATCATTGCTAAATTGATCGGATATGAGCTAAACAATTATGATGGTAGTGTTTAGAAGACTGATTTAGCCTTTAGAGCATATGCTGCACCATCTAGAAAGGGTAAAGAAGCTAGTACCAGCTGTGAACCTAGACAAAGTAGAGATATGGATGGTGAGGAGATCCTGATGGAGTTTGAAGCTCTTCTTGCCAAGAGACTTCCTAAGGAAACTGGAAAATACAGAGGTAAGCTCCCTTTGAAATGGTTTTCTTGCAATAGGATATGACACATTGCTGTAAACTGTCGCAATAGTGATAATAAGGACAAATCGAAGAAGTTCAAAAAGTTCAAAGGAGGAAATAGGAGAAACTGTCTTGTTGCAGTTGATGAAGGTGTCACTAATGAATCAGAAGATGAAGAAAGTGAAGACATAGTGTTTGTAGCTATTAAGGAAGATGTGTCAGACAAGAAGGCTCTTATCTCCCGCTTTGATAATTCTAATGAGTGGATTATTGATAGTGGTTGTTCTCACCACATGACTAGTGACCGAAGAAAGTTTCTGTCTCTAGAAGAGTATGATGGAGGTGTAGTCCGATTTGGTAATGATGCACCTTGTATGGTAAAAGGCAAAGGGTCCATCTCTCTAAATGGAAAAAGAAGTGCTGATAATGTGTATTGGGTAGAAGGTCTCAGGCATAACCTTTTGAGTGTTGCTCAGCTGAATGATAAAGGACTCACTCTAGAATTCAAAGATGGAGTGTGCAAAATAAAAGGAAAGAGTGATGAACTGATGGCCATTGGTATGTAGACCAAAGGTAACTTATTTTAGTTAAATATAAATATCAGTCAATGTCTAATGGCCAAGTTTGGTGATAGTTGGATATAGCATAGGAGACCCTGCCATGTAAATTTTGATAATATTGTGAAGGCCAGTAAGATCAAGGCAGTTAGAGGATTGCCTATGCTGGACAAACCGAAGAATCCTTTGTGCAGAGAATGTCAACTAGGGAAAATTTCTTCCTCAACCTTCAAAGGTAAATCTTTCACAATAGATAATTTACTTGATCTTGTGCATACTAATTTGTGTGGTCCTATGAAAACTAGGAGTTTTTAGGGAGATAGGTACTTTATGATTCTTACTGATGATTTCTCAAGAATGATGTGGGTCACATTCTTGAAAGACAAGTCTGAATCTTTTGGAAAGTTTAAAGCCTTCAGAGCACTAGTTGAAAAGGATAGTAGTAAGAGGATTAAATGCCTTAGAACCGACCAAGGAGGAGAGTTCACTTCTAGAGAATTCAATAAGTACTGTGAAGAGAATGACATCAAGAGGCAACTGTCTACCCCCTAGACTCCACAATAGAATGGCCTAGCAGAGAGGAACAAGCAGACTGTAGTTGAAGCAACCAAAATGATGCCGATTCAAGGGAAGGTTACTCACACCTTTTGGAGAGAAGCGGTGAGTACTATAGTCTACACTATGAACTGGGTACTCATCAAGAAAGGTAAGGATAAAACTCCTTATGAGTATTGGACTGGTAAAACTCTAGTGGTAAGCTACTTTAGAGTGTTTGGTAGCAAGTATTATATCAAGAGAAGTGAATACCATAGGAAGTTTGATGCAAAATGTGATGAGGGAATATTCCTAGGGTATTCTTCCAAGAGCAAAGCTCTTAAGTGTTTTAACAATAGGACTAAGAGAATTGTTGAAAGCATCAATGTTAGAGTTGATGAAACCTCTAAGAAACCTAAGGAAACTAATAGTAAGCAAGCAGAAGATGAAATGGTTGTAACCTTTTGGGAACCGATTACAAAACAACCAAGTACAAGTAACAGTGCTTCTACACCAGTAGCTGCTGATGTAGATGAATACGAAGATGAGGATGAAGAAGAAAAGCAAGAGGAATCAATTAAGATCATTCCTAGGTATGTAAAGATTCATCATGATCCAAAGCAGATCATAGGAGATAAGGATGCAAGAATTCTTACAAGAAGAAAGGTCAGAGAAAATTCTTGCATGATTTCTGAATTTGAGCCCAAAACATTTAAAGAAGCACACAAAGATGAAGACTAGATTAAGGCTATGGAAGAGGAACTTGACCAGATAGAAAAGAATGGTACATGGTCTTTGGTACCCAGACCAAAGCATAAAAATGTTATTGGCACCAAATGGGTTTTTAGAAACAAGCTAAATGAAGATGGCATAGTGGTAAGAAACAAAGCAAGACTGGTATGTAAGGGATATGCTCAAGAAGAAGGAGAAGACTATGGAGAAACCTTTGCTCCAATAGCTAGATTGGAAGGAGTTCGAATGCTACTTGCATATGCAGCCTTCAAGAGATTCAGAGTGTATCAGATGGATGTAAAATTTGCATTTCTGAATGGAATACTTGAAGAGGAAGTATATATAGAGCAACTAGATGGGTTTTCCCTATCAAAAGACAGTGATATGGTGTGTAGGCTACATAAAGACTTGTATGGATTGAAGCAAGCACCTAGAGCATGGTATGAACGTTTACACTCACATCTTGTTAAGATTGGATTTGAAAGAACAAGTGAAGATAGCAATATCTATCTGAAGTCAGAAGGAGATCAGATTCTAATCTGTGAAGTGTTTGTTGATGACATAATTTTTGGTGGAGATGACAAGATGAGTCATGCATTTGCAGATGAGATGAAGAAGGAATTTGAGATGTCACTAATAGGAGAGATTAAGTTCTTCATTGGACTACAAATTCAACAAATGAAAGATAGTATCTTCATCACTTAGTCCAAGTATGTCAAAGAGGTGTTGAAGACCTTTAACATGGAAGACAACAAACCGGTTGGTACACTGATGGTGATTGGTTGTAAATTGTCAAAAGAAGATGACTCAGCATTGGTGAATGAGAAGGAATATCGATCAATGATTGGTAAGTTGCACTATGTAGTACACAACAGATCGGACATTGCACATGCAGTGGGCATTACTGCACATTTTCAGAAAAGTCCAAGAGAATCCAACTTGGTAGCAGTCAAGTGGATTCTTAGATATCTGAAGGGAACTATAGATTATGGATTGTAGTATCCATATAGTAATGATTTCAATCTCAAAGTGTTTACTGATGCCGATTGGGCTGGTAATGTGGATGACTGGAAGAGAACAACCGATGGTGCATTCTTTCTTGGTGGTAGACTAGTCTCATGGATGAGCAAAAAGCAGAGTTGTATCTCTCAGTCTACAACAAAAGCAGAATTTGTAGCAGCATTTATGAACTACACTCAGACAATTTGGATGAAGCATGTATTAAATGGTTTCAAAGTCCCTGTATCTGAACCGGTGAGTATATTTTGTGATAACACAAGTGCAATTAATATTTCCAAGAATCCGGTATTGCATGCTAGAACCAAGCACTTCGAGCTCAAGTATCATTTCTTGAGGGAGAAAGTTCAGAATAAAGAGGTTGTATTGGAACATGTTTCCAGTAAGGAGCAGTTAGCAGACATTTTCACCAAGCCTCTACCGAAGGCTACATTTACCTATTTAAGAGGTGAATTAGGAGTGCTGCCCCTTCAATAAGTGAACTAAAGGTATGTGCTCCACATCAGTCAGGTATTGCAATGAAAAATCTTTTCAGGATTGATGTGTTGAAGGATTCTACTCCTTAGGGGGAGCAACACAGTGGAACATGGATGTTTATGCCGCCACTTTGGCAGTGTTGTCAAAGGGGGAGAAGATGTGAAGCAGAGAAGATATTTGTAGTATTAGCTACACATAATATTGGGAGAAGATGTGAAGAAGAGAGATATCTTTGTATATTGCCATGTATATTGCAATCAATGCCAAAGGGGGAGATTGTTGGCATATGTGCAGAGTATGATGACATGATAGTATTGTATGTTGTTATTGATGTCAATATGCTGAAGTATGAATTGGTATATTGAAGTAAGTGATTTGCAAGTGAACTGGTATGATGGTACAAGTGAAGCGGTATGATGAAGTGTGAACCGGTATGATGGAATGAATCGATATATGCAGAAAGTGAACCGGTATGTGAACCCGTATATGGAAAGTTTGTATCGGGTTTCTAGTTGACACATTCTAAGTCTGTGTGATTTGACTGATGACATCCGGTACTGAGTTAGCATTGAAATGAAGAAGAGATCATGTTTCCACGTCAGTCTTGTGCACGTGAAGAATCTTCTTGAGGATCTTGCATGAAGAAGGTTGATTCTATCCACCTCAGGAATGTGCTAAATCTCAGTAAACAGTGGAGAGCGCATGATGTGTTATCAGTTTCCAAAAGTGGTGAAGAACGAACGATGGAGAACGTCTTGAGATTTGTTCAAGATTGTTTTTAATCTATGCAATGTAATTAAATGGCCAAGATTGTACCGACTGTATTGATAACCTAGATGCTTAGGGTTTAGGGTTCATGCTACCAACCTAATTGTTGTCTATAAGGTCGATGATGATAGGCATTATGAATTTGTTGGCAAATGTTATGTGTGTATCCAAGTGAAGAGATACTTGATTCTTGCCAGACCAGTGAAGTGAGTAGATACCTGTAGAGTGTGATTGCAGAAGTATAAGAACTAAATTGGATCTCTATTGGCATTAAGTGCTCTTATTAGATCAATGAATTACCTATTGACTTCTAACCATTTCAACAGTTGAAAAATACCTTTACCGGGTAGCTTTAACAGGGTGACTCAAAACCATTGAGTTCTTCAAATCCTCTTGCGAGGTAACCTTTAATGAGGTTCTAACCTTTAGCCGAGTATTTAACCATCCCTTAACCGGGTGATCCCTAGCAGGATCGGTTCCTAGCATAACCTATTGTAAAGTCTTTAACTAGACTAGGTGTTGTTCATCAAAATTTATTAACCCAAGTACACCTGCAATTGATATATGAAGTAGCCAATTCAATCTATGAAGGACCTCAAGGCTTGGACAACATGAGAAGGTTCTAAATCCTTCTACTCTTCAAGCTCTACAAAACCTAGGCGTGTATACCTTTGATGCATTTAATCAGACCTATTACACACAAGACTGCATCAATAGAAGCAGATGGATCTCAAAAGGTTCAAAAACAAGGAGGGTACTGTAGATAGGCTGAATCTACATTGACAACTCAATAATGTTCGAATCATGAGATGGAGGGTCACTACCATAGAATAGAAAACAAAAGATATTCTGATTTTAGATTTTTAAATGATGTTTTGACAACCCTTCAATGTTACAAAAGACCAGTGCCTTATCTAGCCCACAGGGTCATGCATAAAACTGGAAGATAAATCTCAGATGCAAGTTCCTTTCAACGTTAAATTTTCATGTATCAATGCATTACATTAATACAATTTTCTGCTCTGTCATAAAATCATGCTTACACATCCAATATACATATTCAACATCATTAATGTTGGGTTTCAGGATTTAAATTATTCCTTGAAGAATACCCAAAAGATAAACATTACACTCTTAGAGAAGGCTAAAAGAGACAAATCCAAATTATCCTTGACAGTATGAAATTGTATGAATCTGATTACATTTTGGAGAAAATTTCATGGAAAATCACACATGCCTTGCATATGTGTGAACCTGCAAATTGAAACAAGACCTACAACAAAGACAACACTGAAAACCTTGAAGAACACACTGTCATTTGCAAAAATAAAAAGATGTCATCACTGGAACCTGCAATTTTAGATTTCTCCCTTGGAGAAAATCTCTCAAAAACTGGAACCCTTACAATTGAGAAGAAATGGGAATAAGAAGAGGAGGGAAAAAGATCAGAATCCATCAGAACATGCCATGTGCCTTCTTTTTCCTTAACTGCAAAAATATATCCTTCCTTCCCATGGAAAATTCTCTCGAAATATCCCATATTTATTAAAACTAACACCATAAATGTATTCCTCATCTCGATAGCTTTCCGATGATATATGATACCTGCTATTTCGGATAAAAGTGAGCCTCTGAGCAAATTAAATCTCAATATGCCCCCATCATTTAAATTTTTCAATTTTTTACATAGTCTGCACTATGCAATTTAACTTTGATTTTCACTCCATTTTTTGGCTTGACCCCCTGCCACATGGCAACTTGTGATTCACTGATGGGTCCATTGGGCACCACCCAGGATGACACTTCACCTTTTGCCACCTGTCCTCCTCGTCATCGCCACCTCATTGCCACTGGACTGCTTGATTGTCGGCCACATTGTCGCCACCTTAGCGACACCTTGGTGGGACCCGTGAGCTACACCTCCACCTGGATGCCTCATCATCTTTCACTTCTTTGCAATGGGTAATGTGCGTGCATGTTTCCTTCACTAATCCACACACACCATTGATCTCACTGAACATGCTCGATCTTTAACCTTCAATTTTTTGGCTGATCTTTTCACCATTTCGCAGGGTTTAACCAACGTGCATCTTCGGGTTCCGAAATCACACGGGCCATAGGATCTTCTTGAACCTACAAGGTCTTTAACACTATTTTTTCGACTGAGCTTTTCCCCATTTCGTGAAGGGTATTCTTCGAGCATCTTCCCTTTGCGAATCAACGTGCATCGTAGATCTCCTGCAACTTGCTCGCTGATTAAGTCACCCTTTCTCTACAAAAATTGATTGCCTTGGGATCCATGCCTATGTGGGGTCTACCTGGTCGCCACTCAACCTCCTTGGTCCCCTTAGGAAGCGCGCCTGCGTGCGTGGGGTCCATCTGGGCCCAGCCAACACCATCCGTCAAACGCCTCTTAAGGCTTTGACATTATAGATGTGTGGAGTGTTGCTTTTAAATACCAAAAACTTGCATCACCCAACCAATGTGGGATAATTTCTTAGCTTGGAACTGCACATTTTTGTAAGTTTTAATGGCATTTTGCATTTTGCCTGGAATTTTTTTAACGATTCTTTAAACACCACACAAGCTCAACACACAGCAAGGGGATTTAGTTTCTAAGGTATTTTAAAACTATTTCCTTCCATAGTCCACGCAGAGGGAGGAGCTGCCAATGTGCATTTGAAATTTTTTGAGGTTCCAATGCCCTTTTTCCTGCACGTGAAAGGAAGACATACTTGCTCATTTCATTTAATTGAAATATTTCAGCCCCTTCTCCATTTCCACGCTGCAGGGGAGATGAATGTTACACCTGCCATTTGCATTTGTATAAGTTTCAATGTCTCTCCAAAATACTACATGCTATTGGATTTTGCTGCTGCATTTTTCATTTGCTTAAAGCTTCCACTGCACTCCCCAAACACCACGCACAGGGAGGAATACTAGAAACTATGAATTTGCAGTTTGTTTTGAACTCCATAGTCCAATATTGTCCACCTTGCCTGCCACGCAACCCTCAAGGATGCTAGCAATTTACACCTACTAGTTTCATTTGCCTCTCCTTCAATGCAGAGAAGATGGTGGCAAATGGCATTTGTTTGAAAAGTTCTACAACTAGTAATAACTCATAGCAGGGAAGGACGTGGGCATTATGCCTCAACTACATTTTCTTAAAGAATTTTTCATTGGGCTCCAACCCAGCACTGTGCAGAGGAGGATTTTGGTTATGCAGATTTTTGGTTGAGGTTTCATATCAATCTCTATTGCTGAAGGAGAATTTGACATTAAAATTGTCAATTTGAATTTACTTGAAATCTTGATGGCCACGCTCCAGCTCACGCACAACAGGGACTGAAGATTGGTTGTTGGTAGTAAATAGACGATCTGTGCTTTCCCTTTTTCAATTGCAAATGCAAAAGCTTAATTCCGAAAGTTGTCCATTGCTAGAGTATAAAAGGACTTCTCTATTCTCCAAAATATACTCTTTTCCATATTGGGAATTGTCTCATTGACCATGTCAATCTCTTCCTTTTCCTTACCAAGCCTAGAATATTGAACAAGAATTTATAATAACATTTATATGCAATCTCATATCTTTATGCATCATGAAGTCGTGTACTAAGAACATTTTCGCCATAAAAAATAATGCACGGGCATGAGCCAGGTCGGGCCCCAAAGTGGGTCCGGCTAAATTTTTTTTCGTTTTTATGCAACTGACCTTTAAAACACCTCACGAAACTTAAACATACCTCTGGAATCGACCGACACTATTTTTTGGTTTATTAAACTGAGTTTTGCAACTTTCAGGCATCTGCGCCACATTTTCACATTTAATCGCGAAGACATAATTTTCAAACCAGTCAAAACACCTTTCTGGACCTCGCCATTTGACAAGCATGTACTCTGATATACAAGAATGAACTCTACCAAATGGTTTCTCAAGAGGAATACCGAGTAAAGAGATATTAATGGTAAAAGATGACCAACTGGCTTTGTCGGCACTGCGGACGTGATGAAGTCAATGCGTAGGCAACTCATGATGCCTTTCTTAAAAATATCAAACGACCTCCATAGACCCTCAAATCTGAGACATAGGTACCTTGAAGTACATATCAAAACTTAGAATACTCAGTTTGACTAAAAGGTTGACTGGGTGCAAATGGTGCGCTTATGAAAATGGCCACTTTAATTGATACGACAATGAAAGTACGGATCACTGAAACAGATGGCCTAAGAAACCCTTTCGAAAACCGATCAAACCGATTGGCAGGAGCTTGAAACTGGAAATATTGCTTGTCATTTATACCAAAAATAGCTCAGAACAAACATTCTATCATGACACTTACTGAGGCAACTTTTACACTTATGCAAAACAGGGCTCTAACTAGGTGCTGAAACAGGGACTTGTCAAAAAATACAAACTGCAAACGGATTGAGCTTTGAAAACTGAGCAAATGGATTCATAAAGACTTGAAAATTTGCATTTTGACTCACATTTATGCTTAGAATTGAATCCATTTTTAATTATACCATGACGATCAACAGGGCGAAAGGTATAAACACTCAAAGTAGGCTACTTGGTAAAATCTGCATTTGCACCTAAAATGCACTTTCAGCTCACCCCTTGAAATGGGTACCTGATCAATTGATCCAAACTAAATTCTAAAAGTTGCACAACACTGCATAGGCCAAATGAAAGGTGTAGGACACACTTCCCAAGCCTTACCCTTTGAAAATCAACTGGCTCCATTTTACCCTCTCTCTAACTAGGCCATTCAAATTGACTTATTTTATGATCATTTGGAAATGCAGAGAAATTTTTTTAAATGGGCCTCTCAAATTCACTCAAATTTAATGAGTCCCAACAATGGCTCTGACTGGGGATGGTTGATTGCAAGATCAACACAAGAATTAAGAATCTATGGTTAAGCAGACCACCTATAAACAAAATGCATCTCTTCTCTTCTCAAAAACAAAGGGCTCCTTATTCTACCCAAACAACAGGGCACTTTATTGAAAACCACACAACTGAAGCAAAGCAACTGTACAAAATATACAATTTATAAATGGCTCTAGGCCATCAAAACTTAAATCAATTCTTACCTCTGTCAAACACATGATTTTCATTTCCACAAATCAAAGGTAAGCTGAAATCATCATTCACATCTGCTTGATAAAAAACACTTCCATTTCTAATCAGCTGATGACATAAAACATAATCAGCAACATGCTCATAATCATCAAATCTTTGAAAAACAAACAAATGCTGAAAGGGCTGATCACTAGGTGACATAAGAGTGCCATACTCTTTACCATTCTTTCCCAGCTGAAATGAAAAGTGGCCTAACTTATTCTGAAAGTTGAGAACATCAGGCACATCTCTACTACTAGTTTTCTCAAATGATGACCGCTCTTCCATAATACTATCTTGCAAACTAGAGAGGAAAACTTCATAAAATGACTGCAACTCATCTTCATGCTGATCACAATTTCTATCAGCCTCTTGCACAAGTAAAAACACATGGTCATCACTTATTAATGGTTCATTTTGCACTTGCAAATCTGAGAAAACTACTTCAAATATGTCAATCTCTTTAAGAGCAAGATCCATACAATGCATACCAAAATCTGAGTTCATATCAACATATGAATCTACATTATCACACCTATCAAGCATATATGCATCTTCATCTTGTCCATCACTCAAATCAAATATAGGGAAATAATCAATACCATAAGTATCATACTTCACACCCTCAAAAACATCATCAATATCTAAATAGGTACTAGTTGGGTGTGAGAGATTGGGCACATTTTTGGATGCATACCTCTAAAAATCAGCAGCTAAGAGTTCTGAAATTTGTTCACTACTTAGTGAACCTTCTTCTTCATTTTCATTTTCCTTGGCTTCATCCTCTGAGATGTAAACATTGTCCCAATCTGATTAAGGTATTAAATCAATAGTGCTCATGTCTCTATGCACATTTATTTCATCATTACAACAACTTACATCCGCATCATAGCCTTTATCATGCTGCTCATAAAGTGCTTCTATATGTTGCAACATAGTTTTATAACTGGGGTTGCAAACATTTTGTGGATTGAACTTAACAACAAGGTGATCCATATCATTAAAATCTAAAACCTCAATGGGCTCATGATTATTTGAACAATTACTTATATTCTCACAAGTTTCTTCTTGCTTTGAGTACACATCTAAACTGTCATGCTGAGAATAAAAATCACCTTCAGCATCATAGGAGGCATATCCACTAACGGATTCATGTCCCTCACTTTCCTCAATCTTGTGTACATTTTCAGATTTAATTACTTCAATCTCATCTATCCATTCTTTGATACCTGCAACACTCTCTTCTCTCAAGGCTGTAGACCAATTAACTGAGTCAGGCTCATCAAGCTCTAAGAATAACTCAATCAAAATAGACTCATGGGATCTAGCATCAGCTGAAATCTCATTCAATGTAGCTATAAATCTTTCATAAAAAACATATAATGACTCTTCTTTTCTTTTCCCTACTTTCCTTCTTAAAAACTAGACAAACTTCTCTTGGATCCTTTTAAGATATGTTTCAATTTCCCTATCAATTTATTTCAGATCTGACAGAGAATTTTTTGATCTAGGAACTACATCTAGATCCATCAATTTTAAAACATCCACTGAAACATTATCATGACCATGCATTTTACTATTTCATAAATTCTTTTCAAAACACATACACTCATAAATTTTCAGAATCACATACTTCTCCCATCACTTAACTGAAATTTATTTCAAAACATGAAGCATGCATACTACAAATTTCTTTTCCTTTCTATGGTGACTGTTTCACCTTATAAGGAACATAATTATTTCATGAATACCTTGAGGAATACCTGGTAAATTTGTTGCTGCTGTTCACTTCACCTCTGACTGAAAATTTGAAGAACTCCTCCAAATCTCAGGTTCGTTCTTATAGAGTCTCCACCTCCCTGAAGAGGAATAAATTTTAAAACTACTGATCTTCACTCTGAAACACTTTCAGATTTCTGGGTCATACCACACAACAGAGTCACATAATATTTTTAAATTTCTTAGCAACAAGAATTTCCAGGGTATACACTCTCAAATCTGAAAATCACTTTCAGATTTGTACATTTCTAAGACTTTTCCCCAAATGAATTTTGGCACAACTCTGGGATTCAATTCACCATGAATTATTACAACACTTCCCCAGCAGAGTCACCATATTTGTTGTTCATCAAAATTGATTAACCCAAGTACACCTGCAATTGATCTATGAAGTAGCCAATTCAATCTATGAAGAACCTCAGGGCTTGGACAACATGACAATGATCTAAATCCTTCTACTCTCCAGGCTCTGCAAAACCTAGGTGGGTATACCTTTGATGCATTTAATCAGACCTATTACACACAAGACTGCATCAACAAAAGCAGATGGATCTCAAAAGGTTAAAAAACAAGGAGGGTACTGTAGATAGGTTGAATCTACATTGACAACTCAACAATGTTTGAATCATGAGATGGAGGGACACTACCATAGAATATAAAACAAAAGATATTCTGATTTTGGATTTTTAAATGATGTTCTAACAACCCTTCAATGTTACAAAAGACCAGTGCCTTATCTAGGCCACAGGGTCATGCATAAAACTAGAAGATAAATCTCAGATGCAAGTTCCTTTCAACATTAAATTTTCATGTATCAATGCATTACATTAATACAATTTTTTGCTCTGTCATAAAATCATGCTTACACATCCAATATACATATTCAACATCATTAATGTTGGGTTTTAGGATTTAAATTCTTCCTTGAAGAATACCCAAAAGACAAACATTACACTCTTAAAGAAGGCTAAAAGAGACAAATCCAAATTATCCTTGACAATATGAAATTGTATGAATCTAAATACATTTTGGAGACAATTTCATGGAAAATCACACATGCCTTGCATATGTGTGAACCTGCAAACTGAAACAAGACCTACAACGAAGACAATATTAAAAACCTTGAAGAACACACTGTCATTTGCAAAAATAAAAAGATGTCATCACTAGAACCTACAATTTCGGATTTATCCCTTGGAGAAAATCTCTCAAAAACTGGAACCCTTACAATTGAGAAGAAATGGGAATAAGAAGAGGAGGGAACAATATCAGAATCCATCAGAACATGCCATGTGTCTTCTTTTTCCTTAACTACAAAAATATCTCCTTCCTTCCCATGGAAACTACTCTCTAAATATCTCATATTTGTTGAAACTAACACCATAATTGCATTCCTCATCTTGAGAGCTTTCCGGTGATATATGATACTTGCTATTTCAGATAAAAATGAGCATCTAAGCGAATTAAATCTCAGTATGCCTCCATCATTTAAATTTTTCAATTTTTTACATAGTCTGCACTATGCAATTTAACTTTGATTTTCACTCCATTTTTTGGCCTGATGCCCTACCTTGTGGCAGCCTGTGATTCATTGATGGGTCCACTGGGCGCCACCCGGGATGACACCTCACCTTTCGCCACCTATTCACCTCATCACCACCACTGAACTACTTGCTTGTCGGCCACATTGTTGCCACCTCAGTGACACGTCAGCGGGACCCACGAGCTGGACCTCCACCTAGACGCCTCGTCATCTTTTGCTGCTTTGCTATGGGTAATGTGTGTACATGTTTCCTTTGTGAATCCACGCACACCGTTGATCTCGCTGAACATGCTCGATCTTTAACCTTCAATGCCTGATCTTTTCACCATTTCACAGGGTTTAACCAACGTGCATCTTTGGCTTCCAAAATCACGCAGGCCATCGGATCTTCTTGAACCTGTAGGGTCTTTAACACTGTTTTTTTTCTTGAGATTTTCGCCAGATCTTTTCGCCATTTCGCGAAGGGTATTCTTTGAGCATCTTCCCTTCGTGAAACAATGCACACCGTAGATCTCCTGCAACTTGCTCGCTGGTTAAGTCACCCTTTCTCTGTAAAACTCAACTGTCTTAGAATCTGTGCCTATGTGGGGTCCACTTGGTTGCCAATCAGCCTTGTTGGTTGCCTTGAGAAGCAAGCCCACATGTGTGGGGTCTGCTTGGGCCCAACCAACACCATCCGCCAAAAGATTCTTGAGGATTTGACATTATAGATGTGTGGAGTGTTGCTTTTAAATACCAAAAACTTGCATCGCCCAACCAATGTGGGATAATTGCTTAGCCTGGAACTGTGTATTTTTTTTAAGTTTTAATGGCATTTTGCATTTTGCCTGGAAGTTTTTTAATGGTTCTTTAAACTCCACACAAGCTCAACGAACAGTAGGGGGATTTGGTTTCTGAGGTATTTTAAAACTATTTCCTTCCATAGTCCACACAGAGGGAGGAGCTACCAATGTGCATTTGAAATTTTTTGAGGTTCCAATGCCCTTTTGCCTACATGTGAAAGGAAGACATACCTGCTCATTGCATTTGATTGAAATATTTCAGCCCCTTCTCCATTTCCACGCTGCAGGGGAGATGAATGTTACACCTGCCATTTGCATTTGTATAAGTTTCAATGTCTCTCCAAAATACCACATGCTATTGGATTTTGCTGCTGCATTTTTCAATTGCTTAAAGCTTCCACTGCACTCCCCAAACACCAGGCATAGGGAGGAATACTAGCAGCTATGAATTTGCAATTTGTTTTGAACTCCATACTCCACTATTCTTCACCTTGCCTACCACACAACCCTCAAGGATGCTAGCAATTTACACTTGCCAGTTTCATTTTGCTTGGAGTTTCATTTGCCTCTCCTTCAACGCAGAGAAGATGCTGGTAAATGGCATTTGTTTGAAAAGTTCTACAACCAGTAATAATTCATAGCAGGGAAGGATGTGGGCATTATGCCTCAACTGCATTTGCTTAAAGAATTTTTCATTGGGCTCCAGCCCAACACTATGCAGAGGAGGATTTTGGTTATGGCAGATTTTTGGTTGAGGTTTCATATCAATCTCTATTGCTGAAGGAGAATTTGACATTAAGCTTGTCAATTTGAATTTACTTGAAATCTTGATGGCCACGCTCTAGCTCACGCACAACAGGGACTGAAGATTGATTGTTGCTAGTAAATAGATGATCTGTGCTTTCCCTTTTTCAATTGCCAATGCACAAGCTTAATTTTGAAAGTTGTCCATTGCCAGAGTATAAAAGGACTTCTCTATTCTCCAAAATATACTCTTTTCCATATTGGGAATTGTCCCATTGACCATGTCAATGTCTTCCTCCTCCATACCAGGCCTAGAATATTCAACAAGAATTTATAATTGATAGTTCTGATACTTAATGTAAGTACAGATCCAATAGCCAACAAGATGAGAGGGGGGGGGGGTGAATCATACAAACTTAATCTTCCATAAAAACATCAGATTCAACCTCGGTAACATATACTTTAGTAATATAACCAAAAATGCTAAACATTCAAACTCAAAAGCATATAAACATCATAAACCTCATAACACTAGATTTAACGTGGATACCCAAATAGGGAAAAACCACTGTGGGATTTCAGACCCACTAAGAAATATACTCTTCTAGAGTATGCTCGGTTAAAAGCAAATCCTATTAAAGATTACAAACACATTGCTAGATGTGACCCGGTTAAGGGATTTCCCTCAGATCTGTTAGGATCTTCACCTTGTTAGAAGTGACCTTGTTAAAGGATTTCAAACACTCAATCAGAATGTCACCTTGCTAGAGGGTTTTACAAATAAGATTGTTAAGTCCACTCGGTTACAGATTTTCTGTCACTTTCACAAAATAATAGTAATAAAAATCTATCTGCAACTTCACATCTAAAATGCTAAAGCAGATTCTTATTTGTTGAATACAATCTAGACATAGAACTAATCTTGTCCATCTGCTAGGCTTCTATACTCTGTTATTCAAATAGGTCTTCAAGCTTCTGTGCTCGATAATCACTATGTAGCATCCTTGTGCATGCATTTTCTCGCATGCATTGTTTATAAATAGTTGTTTATCAATAGTTCCCTATTTATAAACAATTAGCCAATTGCTTAATCTCCTTGATCACATTTCCCATTATCAATCATAGCCATCAGATCTTCAAACTTGTCCATTTTCAATGTATCCTTCGATCTGAAAATGTTTTACCCCGCCTAGGAACTTGCATATATTTGTTGGAACTTGTGCTAGGGTATTGCGGTTCAATCTGAGTTGTAGATCTTCATGCTGATTTTCCTTTGCCATAGATTCATTAACAAACTTCATGCATGGCATACCAATCATCTAATCAGTTCTAGCTCATCAGCTTCCTTCATTAAATAACGCATATAACCATTTAATGTATTCTGTTATAGCTTGGTTACAACTTGGTAACAACTCGGTGAATACTAAACTTCACTCGGTAGACATTCTGCCTTCATTAACCGATAGCGATAACCTTAGGGTTTACCGACTAGGTTCTTTGCTTGGTAACATAGTATAGTATTAACCTTACAATTTACAACATATGTATGATGTTTAAAACAATCTAAACATCACGATCTCATCATTGTCTGACTCAGTAATAGTTGCCCATTGAATACCTTATTCATCCCCTTATTCATCATATTCTTTCTGTGTCTTTTACCGACATCTTTATACTCTTTAAATCATACTTCTCAAGATATGGCAACATCATACTGAATTAGAAAATCAATTTCTTGACATCAGTGACAAAATAATAATATCAAGACAGTAAACATCCTTAATCAGTTATATCCATAATCATCAACAACCTTCTCAATATCCTTATTGAAATGCCAACAATCTCCCATTGTCTATTATAATGCCAAATGCTAACAATAATAACATTTCTATGTAATCCTATATCTTTATGCATCATGAAGTCATGTACTAAGAACATTTTCGCCATAAAAAATAATGCACGGGCATGAGCCAGGTCGGGCCCCAAATTGGGTCCGGCTAAAAAAACTTTCATTTTTATGCAACTGACCTTTAAAACACCTCCCAAACCTTAAACATACCTCTGTAATTAACCGACACCATTTTCGGTTCATTATACCGAGTTTCGCAACTTTCAGGCGCCTGCGCCACATTTTCGCATTTAATCGCGAAGACGTAATTTTCAAACCGGTAAAAACACCTTTCTAGACCTTGCCATTTGATAGGCGTGTCTCCAGATGAATCCTAAGTGAAGATATATTAATGGTCAAAAACGACCAACTGGCTTTGTTGGCATTGCAGACCTGATGAAGTCAATGCGCAGGCAACTCATGATGCCTTTCTTAAAAATATCAAACGACCTCTGTAGATCCTCAAATCTGAGACATATGTACCTTGAAGTACATATCAAAACTTAGAATATTCAGTTCGACTAAAAGGTTGACTGGGTGCAAATGGTGCGCTCATAAAAATGGCCACTTTAACTGATACGACAATGAAAGTACAAATCACTGAAACAGATGGCCTAAGAAACCCTTTTGAAAACCGATCAAACGGATTGGTAGGAGATTGAGACTAGAAACATATCTTTTCATTTATACCAACAATATCTTGGAACAAACATTCTGTAATGACACTTACTGAGGCAAATTTTACACTTATGCAAAACAGGGCTCCAACTAGGTGCTAAAAAAGGGGCTTGTCAAAACATACAAATTGCAAACGGATTCAGCTTTGAAAACTGAGCAAATGGATTCATAAAGACTTGAAAATTTTCATGTTGACTCATATTTATGCATATAATTGAATCCATTTTGAATTATACCATGATGATCAACATGGAGAAATGTATAAACACTCAAAGTAGGCTACTTGGTAAAATATGCATTTGCACCTAAAATGCACTTTCAGCTCACCCCTTGAAATGGGTACTTGATCAACTGATCCAAACTGAATTCTAAAAGTTGCACAACACTGAATAGGCCAAATGAAAGGTGTAGGACACACTTCCCAAGCCTTACCATTTGAAAATCAACTGGATCCATTTTACCCTCTCTCTAACTAGGCCATTCAAACTGACTCATTTTATGACCATTTGGAAATCCAGAGCAAAATTTTGAAATGGGCCTCTCAAATTCACTCAAATGTAATGAGTCCCAACACTAGGCTCCTAATAGAGAGAACTTAAAAAGAGTTCAAGAACAACTTGTGGGTATTCATCCCCACCGTGGTTTTTTCCAGTTGGGTTTCCATGTGAAAAATAAGTGTGTCATGTGTGATGCTTTTTTCATGTGATGTTTTAGTGTTTTGTGTTAAGCGGTAATGCATGATGATTTAGTGGTCATGATATTCCCGATGTATTACTTGTTTAAGCATATGGGTGAAGTGGAAATGAGATATTAGGTTTGTGAAGATCTAAGTGTTACCGGTTTATGACTTTCACAGTCACTGTGTTTTACCGGTATTGCCTTGATTTAGGTCAGTGATGCTATTTACTGGTTAGTGCAATCTTTGTTGTTTGATTTGTTGAAAAAAGTTTTTGTCTGTACTGATTCACCCCCCTCTCAGTATCTGTTGAGTATTTACTATTCATCATTATTCATCACCGCATACCTAACTTTTAGGTGTAATAAATGCTCTTTACCCTAATACATCCAGATACCCTGCATACACAGATAGTTCTTCAAGAAATCTTCTGTAGCTCTTCAATTTCATCAAACTCTTCCAAAAATCCTTCAAAATTTTTTTCACTACCATAATACAACTTCTGACAAGGGGATGCACATGCATTCGGGCACACTGCCCAAAGCTCACTGCTCAATTACAAAGCAATAAGGGCTACAACCCTTGGGAAGGATCACTACCTTACAAATAATTAAAAATATCACAAGAAGGAATGAACTAAGGAATAGAATCTACCAATGCCAAATTATATTTCCGGTTTAGCTCATTATACATACTACACACACTTCAACTCATACTGCTCTGTTCCACTGTTCAACATTATTCCAGAGAATAAATCCTTCACTTGTGCACGTGAAACTGTGCACACTCAATCAAAAACACTTTCCATATCTTTACATATATATAAAATGATCATATCCTTTGGTCTTTTATATCCGCAACATCAAATTAGGTCTTCTACATGTTAGCTTCAAGAACATTATACAAATAATGAAACGTGCATACATAGTCGGCTCAATCCAAACTCCAATGCATATGCAGACCAAAAAGAATTGTCCACATGCTTCCCAGATGTCATCTAAACATCCTCAAACACATAAAAAATCACCAAAATTACTCCATTAATTATGCACAACGATCAACCATCTACGTTGCCCACACCACACTGTTTAACCCAAAAACTTGTACATTGGATCTTCCAACTCACTCAAGAGTCAACACTGGAGGGTAAGATTCTGGAATAAGGTACTCTAGACATCTAAATAACATACTTTAGCTCCACAACATAAAATATTCAACATAAATGAAACACCAACCAAAATACTACATTCTGTCGGATGCTTTGTTATAACTCACCGGACTTAACCAACTCTTCATTCCGACTTTCAGTAGGATCAGATCATAGACTGCAGATGGAATATCTCACTTTAGTTGCTATCAATGAAAACACCGGATGACCTATACAGTATCTCTTTCCAACATTTTTAACTAACCTTTGCATGCAAGTACTTTCATGTGTCAAAGACATATATCATTCAAACTACTAACCTAGTGGTTTTGTAGGATATATTGTAAAGATTTGATTATAAATATTTATTTGTTGTGTACTTTCTTTTCTTTTATTTATTATCACAACAAAAATTAGGGTAACATTCACCTACACATTTGGATTTTGGGTTTTAAAAGTGTGTCCTTTAAACTCTAAGGTACACTTATGTATTATCTACTCTCACTAAGGATAAATAATCAGTGATATTTTATTTTTAGAGGCCTACCTTGGATTTTATCACCAATAGGATGAGATCAACTCTAGGATTTCAATGGAGTGTCAAAAGTGGGGGTTTAATTGAAAGATACACCTTGTGTAAATGAATTTTATTATTTTAAGTAATCCTATAAGAACATTATACCTTGGGGAAGTGAAGAGGAAAAGTGTATTACCCTCTACTCTAGGCGATTTGGTATTGTTTACTTTCATATTCATGAAATAGGCCTTATAGACCCTTTTAGTGTTTTGAGGATGCCCTAGAGATCCTTACATCCTAGATAAGACCTTTTAGCTATAATCTTATAGTGCATTAAAGAAAAATAGAGCTTCAAGAAGTTACTCACAATGTAATTCCAAGTGGTAGATGTAGAGATCACTTTAGGAAATATTCAAGCCTCACATAAATGATAGATCATGTTAGGCCTACCCATATGTGTAACCCTGTGTATAATTATTATGACTCCTTGACAAACCTATTTGATATTAAAATGCATAACCTTGCTTTAGTATGATGTGTTATAGATTTTATGGATTAATCATGTGGTGTGTTATATGCACATAACCTATTTGGTATTAAAATGCATAACCTTGCTTTAGTATGGTGTGTTATATGCACATTGTATAAATGTTTGTATTAGATTATTATCTTGAGAGTCTATGTAGTGGTAAATGCAAATAGTTTAAGTGATAAGCTTATTGGATGGGCTCTAAATATTCATAGGTGTTTTGTTATATGATTTTGAAATTAAGTTGATTTGAGGATTGGACCTAAGATTTTTGCGATTAATGTTTAATAGAAAATGACTTTGTAAGACAATTTAAGTAAGTGGATACAAAGAGGTTCTTGATTTAATATTGATTTATGAATTCTACTAGGACATTACATTGGTTTTGATGAGGGGATATTGGAGTGGAGGAAGAGCTTGATAAAATTTCCAAATTGTGCAAGAAGGGGCAACACCAAACTAGATTAGAGGATGAACTTCAGGTATGTATAAGGGGTAAGTTACTCATAATTAATTATTACTATTTGTTACTAGATTTAAGATAATCTAGGTAAGGCAACCAGTGGTTAAATTTAATTTGAGTGATCTTACCTTTTATGATGAGTTTTTTGGATGTTGATGTTGGATAAATGTCACTAACTAATTTTTAGTATAATAATGGTTAGATTAGTGATTATTATGATATACCAATGATGGTATTTAATTGGATGAATAAATGTTATAGCTATTATTCAAGGTATAATGCCAATGGGAGGCAAAGGGTGATTCACCAAAACCCTATAAGTACTTCATTTGTTGAAGTGCTAGTTGAGATATAACATGTTAAAATATGTTCAAGTGCCATGTTAATTAATTAATTAATTTCTTTATTAATTTTGAAGTCAAGTTAATTAGTATTGCTATTTCTTTAATGTTGAAACCCTTTTCGTGTTTGGTAAGGAGATGCTTAGCTTTGTTTATGTAGTGCTTATTTTAGCTAGGTTAAAAATGTTTTAAATTGAATATTTTTTCCTACTATTTTGATGGTTTTATGGATCCTAAGGGTACACCTAAGGGTTACACATTTTGTGGAACCTTAAGTGTTGTTTTTAATTGAGAAATGGACACTTTTTATTAGCCATTTTAGTTGATGACAAAATTGGAAGGGACAAGTGTCACCTTCACATGATTGAATCTCAAATTGTAAGTTTCTATTTAATTCCTTTGCAGGTAGAGAGAGGGGGCTTCTTGCATTTTTTTTGGATTTTTGGAGGGCTTCTTCAAAATTTTCAGAACTATAGCTTTCATTTTGGGGAAAAGGCTTGGCTACTCACTCAAGGAGAGGTGATGAGAGGCACGGGGGCTTCACTAGCTAGGCAATATAATATCACATGCATTCATATTGGGGGGTTTAATATCCCAAAAATGAGGGTGCAATGTATTTCCTATCGATGAAAATATGGGGTTTTTAGTTTTGGCTATGAAAAATACAATATTTGGTGAAAATAGGGGGGATTTTAATTCGAGTTGTGTATTGGGAGGGGGTCACAAAAAAAGAGTTTAGGGCAATATTTTTTAAAAATAGGGGGATTCTTTAGTATGCCATGAACGCACGTGCTATAAACATGGTTCACTAAGTGAAGCCCCCTTGATGAGAGGTGGATTCTTATGGAGAGGAGAGAATAAGGAGAAGTCACCCTTTTATTCAATGCATAAAGGTTAGCCTTCCTTATCTTATGGTTCATTTGGAGTGTTTTTGAGTATTCTTGATTTGGGTAATTTAATTGTGGTTATAGTATATGCTATGAAATTATACAATTGAGAAAGTTTATTTTGATGAGTTCATGGGAGGTGTTGAGTCTAAGATGTATTCTCAATTTATTGGGGTTATGTTAGTTTTGTAAGTTTTGTTGTTTTCTATGTAGTTGCTCAAATATTTTATGGTGTGTAAGTTTGTGATACATTGGGGTTTTGGTGTATCTCCATTCTTGGGGGATGGTTAGAGCCTAGAAATGACTTGATGATGCCATAATGGATGGGAGGAAAGTTTTGTGCCCTCCCATTGGCTTGCAACTCTTCTTGGAGATGGTTATTCTAATGTCTAGCATTGCAAAGTTTAAATTTTGAAGATTCCTATTGTGTAGTATATGTGAAAAGGAAGATTATGAAAATATTTTTATTGAGAAATGAAATCTATGCAATAGTGGAATTCTCTTTAAGAAAGATTTAAAATCATCTAGTAAAGTTTCTTTTAAAATCTTATTATGCATTTTGGGTTGACAAGGGAAACTTTACAAAATTGTTGTAAGCGATTGCGAGTTCAAAATTACTTAGAATCAATCTATCATTTCTCTAAGTTTTCATTCAAAGTTAGATTTATGTGCAATAGCCAGATTTAAAAGTTTAATTTAGGTTGCACATATATATGCATATTTCCAAAGATGTGGAAAGTATGAATAGATGCACTCATTTCTACCAGCTAATGAATTTTGGTCTAAATATTGGAATATCGCAAAAAATTGTAATGGTGGAGATTGGATACATGTTCAATTATCAACTAATCAAATGTGAAATTTAATTAATTTAATTTTATTATCGAGTTAATCCATGGTGAGGTCCCATGTGACTAGGGACCCTCACGTGTTTTTTTTTTAAAACAACTTTTCTTTTATTCTTATTATATAATCTATTTAGATGTGGATTTGAATATTAAATTTTAAAAGCGATAAAGAGGTGGGAAATAATTTTTTTTTAGATTTCCTTATGAGGAAAAAGCAATTTAACTTAAAATTACTAAATAGTTAACTTTCTCTAGCATCGTAAATTGTACACCCTTGCTATGGTGGTACAATTCCACTCTTGGTTTAGCACCCGCCTTAGTGTGTTTTGCATCTTACATTTCTAATCCCTTTTAAGTATTTGATAAATCAATTTAATTAAATATAAATCCATTTTTCATCACTTCACACATCATAAAGTTGGGCCCTTTACCCTAAGTGTGCCCCTTTTCATCTTATTCCTTCAATTAATCATTAAATCATAAACACTAATTATATCCTATTTTGATCTTTAAGGCCCAATTTCACATATCAAAACATCTTAGAATTAGCTGTAACTTTGGGATCCACTCTAATATCATCATATCTAATGACCCTTAAAATTTGTAGAAAATTTGGTCGGACCGTGTGCAAGTGCAACATGACCCCCAACATTTTTCTCAAAATTTCGGGAGCACAATTCTATGATATTATAATGTTCAAACCCAAAAGATTGGCAAGAAATTCAAATCCTAGTTTGACCTAAAAATGAAATTAAGATATAGGGTTTCACACATAAGAGCTCTCTTTCTTCATTTGAAGGGATCAGATCTAGAAGGAAAGAGATCTAGAAAAAAGATTTCAGAGCGATTACAAGGAGACTTCTATGTAGTGAAAGAGAAGAGATTTGGAGTCTTCAAAAAAATTCAACAACACCTATCAAGAACTCATCAAGCATTATTTCATCAATTAGGGGCTTTTGAAGATATTGGAAAGCAATAGGAGATCACCAACTGAAGATTGGCTTGTACCTCTCCCTTGGGGTTGGGTATGATTTCATTTTGTTTCCATATCTTTGTATGAGATTCATTAGTTCAATTTTATTTATATTTGTGCTTTAGATCACTTTTCATCATTTATTTAGAGCATTTACTCTATCAATTACAAGCATTTATGGTTTACTCTTTAGGATTGCTCTAGGTTGTTTACTCTCATCCTAGGATCTTGCACACACAATTTTACTATACAAATCGGCTATTTGTTGAGGTGGAAATAACCAAAATAGGGGTTTAACTAAGGTAATACCCCATATAGCCACCCAAAACCCTATTTTCAGCTACAGGTGCAGATTCAGGATCCGAGCGTCGCTACAAATTTCAGGATTGTCAGAGCGCACAAAGATAGTTCCAGGGCTCATATCTCAGCAAAAACACCTGGGTCAGGGGCATGGCGCCTTGGTCCTACCTAGGATAGGGGCATGGTGCCCAAGTCCTCCCTATTTTTAGCAAAATTTTGCAAAATCAACAGTTCAGATTCCATATATCCCAATCTGTCAGGTACAACTTCTAGTATGCAGAATCAAGACAGGGGCATAGCTCCAATCTCAGACATTTTGGCTCATATTTCTAGCATAGGTGCACCTCTAAATTTTCCTCTTAATCTATACTTTTCAGTAGTATATCAATTATTCTCAGTTTTGCATTTCCAGATTAGGGTTGTTTATGCATACTTGTATTCTAGGTTAAATCATTTAAATATGCACTTTTGCATCACTTCTTCCCCTCATTTGCAACAATGGAATAGAAAGCCTAAGAGCTAATCCTTGGCTCTCTCTTCCTTACAATAAGTAGCCAAAGTGTGTTACCTCCCTAGGCTCTTTCATATTCCACAGTGTGTACATGAGAGTGGGATTAAGGCTTGTTTGCTTAGTCTCACTTTTTCCCCTACCCATTTTGGTGAACCCGACATGAATCTGATCTCATTTTCACTACATTTCATTGTTAGATCTAGACTTATCATCTTTCATTTTCTTTATAAACATAAAATTCCCAAAATAAGTGAAAAATTCAAGAAAAAAAAAGAGATTTTCCTTTATTTGCTTGCATTGTGTGTTTAAATCCCATTATTTCCATTTCAAAATGTCAGATTTTTATTTGCAAGATGTTCATACTTTTGTTGATGTATGCAAATATGTTGATAATGAGTTTAGTAAGGATGAATTAGATGAAGCTCTAGATGAGTTTTTGAACCCGCCTTCTAAACCCTCATTTTGCCAAAAACTAATCAACCTTGTTACTATGACATTCCGTGGTGATGACAAAGACAAGTTGAATGATTCCTCTTATGGGTACATTCCTATAAATGCCTTCACTAGATTTAGCAACATGGTTTCCTACAACAATTCCTTTTATGAGGATATGTCTCCCTTTGAATCAAAAGGTAAACCTTTCAATCGATATGACCATGCTTTGTTGGATGATACCCTTGATGACTTTATGTCTTTGCCTAAATCTTCAAACAAAAATAAATACATCTAAAAGGTTAATCAACACGATACATGTGAATGAACATAGAAAGCCTCTTTTTGTAGTCCAAGGTACTTACCCTTCCCCAACCTCACAACTTCCCAATAAACCTATTTTCACCATTCAAGGTGGATATAGTCATGATTCCTTTAGTACTCCTAACAAACTTGTCAATGTTGTGCAAGGAGGAAATCCCACTAAGAGTCCTTATAGTTATGCTAAATAACTAACAAAGGAGAGTCATTATGCAGTTGCCTACATGTATAACACAAGAAAAAATAGGCAACCTAGTCCTTCTCTGGTTATTCCCACTTCTCTTCCTTATCCTCAACCTATTCTTCCTCAAGCACCTCGGATTTTACAAACTCTTGCTAAGGAATATGATCTTATTGAACAACTCAAAGCTACTCCTGCCAAGATATTCCTTTGGGACTTGATTCAAACTTCTTCAACCGATCATGGAATGTTACAAGATGTCTTGAAAAATTTGAACATCCCACCCGCAAGGACATTCAATAATATGGCTTCCTTGATTGAGTCTATCACATCTCCTAAAGCTCAAATTGTGTTTACCCAAGATGAATTACCAATATGATCCTTTAATGATTATGGTTATCATAAATGATAGTACAATAAGACAAACACTAGTGGACAATGGTTCTAGCCTTAATGTTTGTAGCATTAATTTGTTGCATAGAATCAATGTCGATACATCTCTCATTAAGCCTGATTCTCTCACTATCCGAGGCTTCAATAATGTTGCTAAATATTCATTAGGTATCATCACCTTACCTATTAAGGTAGGTCCTGTTACTTTGCCCAAACCTATTCATGTCATGCCTAGAAATTTGACATATAACTTGTTATTAGGGAGACCTTGGATTCATAGCATGGAAGCTTTCCCCTCTTCATTGCATAGGAAAGTTAAATTCATTTACAACAATAAGACATATACCTTGCTAGGTGATACCAATCTCCAGGCTTGTCTCCAAACATCAACATCGAAATCCTCTTCAAATGGTTCTTCCCTAACTATCTTAGATGGTTCTTCCAAAACCTCTAATCCTACTAGTGTTTCTATTTTCTCAAGTCTATCTCCTACCTCTGGTTCATCTCCCAATGATTCCTCAAATGAACCTAAGGTTCCTGAAGAAAAGCCTTCTCAACCTAGTTCTACCACTAAAGATATCTTTTCTCCTAAAGAGATTCTTGGAGAAGATGATTAGGGATCCCTTGACTTTAATCCTACTTTCATAGGAGAATATAAAATTCCCCCTAGAGAACCCAAGGTTGAAAAGAAGAAAGAAGAAGAAGAACCCAAAAAGAAATTTACTTTATCTAGGTCATTGAGTAATAACTTTGTGGTAGATTCTCAGACTTCATCTCCCTTGGTTTCTAATCTAGAGGATTTTGATCCTTCACTTTATGAGAATCCTCCTTCTCTTTGAGAATTGGCTAACCTTTATGATCCTAGTTTTCACATCCTAGCTAGGTGTGGATATAATGGTAATGGTTGCGGTGCCCAAGAATAAGGGATAAAGGTTCCCTTGGAAAATAACCTATGTGACACAACATTTGGACTTGGCTATGATCCTTTGGAGCATACTAAAGCTTCTAAGAGACCATCTATTAGTGTTAATGTCATTACTAGTTCTCTTTCACTAAAATATCCAAATTATATTGATTGTGACCCTTCTAGTGTCTTTGCTTTGGATGTTTTCCCACTGATGATTCCTTAGTTGAATTCCTAGGAGTCTATGACAACCTTCCTCATTATCATCATATTCACGGTCTTCTATATTGTTTTAATACAAAAGCTTACTTTGGAAAACTAGGAAATAAATAAGATAGTTAAATAATTTCCTCAGTTGAAAGATGCTCTATTAGATTCAATGACAGTCCAAAAGACACTGAGAGGGGGGGGGGGATGAATCAGTGTCTAACCGGTTGAATGAATATTTAAACTTATTTATAACTTTGCAACCCAAAATAGTGTACCAGTAAATAAGAATAAATGCAGCAAACATAAATAATAGAGACAACATAGAAACACACCATAACACAAGATATTTTTATGAGGAAACCCGGTGTGGGAAAAACCTCAGTGGCATTTGTGACCCAAAATATTTACTCACTGGCCAATGAATAAATAATACTTACAATGAGGGGCCTGCACATGCAGGGAGGCCAACAACCTAGAGCTCACTTCTCAATGAAGAGTCTCATTGACTACAAAATGGATAATTAAATCTAATACAATGTACTGCTCAAAACAACATCTCTAATGCCAGGTTCAATACTGGTTTAAGCTCAAATAGATACCTTAACCAAAAACCTTCGCTGCCTCTAAAAACAATTATCTTCTACCATACATTCCTTTCTATCTTTCTATCTATTTCAAAATGATCTATAAGATCTCATACATATATGAGTCTATTACAATCTACCAAGTCGACTTACAAAAGATAATTATATTACAATAAGCAAAAGTTCATCCCATGTCAGCCTGAGTGTTGGTATGCTTTGTTGCTGATGTAATTTGAAAGCCGATGTAAGTGCCTATCGGTGTCAGTGTCTACCAGTGTATGATATTTGCCGGTGCATGTAGAAACCTATTGCCGGTTGGTTGCCAGTTGGTTTCCAATTGGTTGCCATCAATGACAACATCAACTATTCTCATTAGAGTGTAGAATGCCAACAATCTCCCCCTTTTGCATTGATGGCAACACTCAAAATCCAAAACTGTTATCGCAAAACTGAAATCCAAAAAGATGTGCTCCCCCTGAGCAAGTGATCTCCTATGTACATGCATTTTTCTCTCCACTACTCTCCCTTTGAAATCAATGATAAAGGATGTCATAAATAATCAAAAGAGTACAAAAATTCTACCTCAAGGTCTATAACCAGTTGGTTACTATCTGAAAAATGTCTGCCAAAACTAGATTCAAACTCTACATAAATTTGTTGCTGTCAGTTAGAGTTGCCTCAGTCTATTAGATCATATTGGTGAGATAGTGCATTTGTTGCTCTGGTGATCGCTCCCCTTATACTGTTGCCTTAGATAATCAAATCTCCGAGTAATAGGATTGTCCAATTTTGGACCAAGTTTACTTTTGAGTTCTCAGGCATTGGACCTTATCGTTTCCTTCTCTTTCTCAAGTTTCTCCAACTTTTCCTCAAAAGCTGCCATTTCCTGCTCAAAAACTGATATAAGTCCAGATGAACCTATTATATTATCCACAATGTCATCAATTTATTTTTGTGTCTTCTTAATCTCCTCATCAATTTCCTCTATCAAACAGTGAGGTTTACATGCTTCTCTATATAACTCCTTATACTCCAAAATTATAGAATTAAGTACCAATAAAAGTGTGTTCAAGTGATTGGTACATTTCTTTACGGTGTTCTCAAAGAATGTATTTTTCTCTTTGTCAACTCTCTCCTTAATGGTATCCACATTCAACTTATCTATGGTTACTACATTATCATCAATGAATTTGGACAATGTATCCAATTTACCTAAAGAATCATTAATGTGATCTATCTTACAATTTAGTGCAATCATCTTCAGGATAGGTAAGGTGTTATCAATTGCCTTAAATTCTAAGGCATTGCAATCAATTATCCTTTTAATAGAATCCAATAGAACCTTTGTGATGTTAGTAGGTCTGAATTCTCCTGTTGATGTGCTAGATTCAGCTATGGGTTTCTTCTCAATAGATGTTTGACCAATTACCTTCACTACATCCTGTTTATTTCCATCAAATGCATCCACTTTACTTACATTTTATTTCGGTGGATCTGTCTATGTCTGTACCTCTACCTTTAATGGTTTCTTAGTTTGATTAAGCACCTCTGTAACTACTAATTTCCTAGACTCAACATGAACCTTTGCCTCAGATTGGTTTTTAGTCTGTACAACTGCTAATTTCTTTGATTCTGGTTGCTCTGAGTTAGTTGCCTTATCCTCTATTGGTTTCTCAGTCTCTGGTTGCTTTGCTTGAGCTGGTATCTCAGTTTCTTGAGAGTCAACAATGTGTGCCAAATTCTTAGTGACCTTTCTATCCTTGAGATCATTTGCCTTAACCTCTGCAGTTTCTTTGTCCACCAAAATGTTTATATTCTGTGTATCCACATTCATGGTAAAGAGCATCTCTAACTCTGGGTTAGTATCATCATGAGTTATACCTTCAGTAGCCATATCTAGTGGATTAGATGTATGAATCGGTGATGTTGAAGTTAATGGAGGGGTGTCCTGAGCTGATGGAGGGATATTATCTGTTACTTTTATAGAAGGTACACCACCTATTTTACATTTTCCCTTGTCTTTTTGATATACCTTGAATGTCTTTTCCACTTTCAGACTGTTTCTTTCCTCTTGATTTTCCTTCTCAACAAAAAATATGTCCCATTTATCTACAATCTCATCTGCAATTTCCTTAATCCTTCCACCCATCAGCCTTACTTGCCGGTACCCACTAACAAATACTGACCAGTTAGCTTTAGATATAATCTCATCTACCTCTTCTCTAGAATTTACCAGATGTACAACCAAGAGTGCTTCAACTTTCAACTTCTTATCCAATTCCATCACAAATAGCCTTTTAGCTTCTAATCTTATGTATAAATTGTTTGGTAAATCATCAATTACTTCTATCAAAACTTTCTTGTATATATCCAAATGTAGGATAATGCTTTCTTCAATGGTTTGTTTGTTAGAATCCTTAAAATAATTATACTATTTATTTTCATTTACTAGATTACCTTCCTATGTAATCTCATTCAGTAGATCATCCAGTGTAGGGGTAACCGATGTTTGTTTCTTCTTTGGTGTAAGCTTCTTCTGCTGTTCCCTAACAGCTTGTTGCTTTTTCCTTAGTGTCCTTGTTTTCTTAGGAGGAGGAGATGGTACTGGTGGGGTTTTCCTTTTCCTTTCCAATCTCTTAAACTCAACAGCCTTGCCACTATTAGTATTAGAAGATGTTACAACTGGTGAAACATGTTCTTTTGGTTGCAGTCCTTTAAGCTCACTAGTTGATATACCACTGATATTCATGACCTTTTCCTTAATTTCATTGGCCTTTTTAGAGGCATCTCTGATAAACTTGTCTCTTTTCTTCCTTTCTTTCTGCATAGATACATTACTTGCAATAGTTTCTGCATTACCAAATATTCCTTTGGATGGCTTCCTAGGTGCATCAAGTAGGGCTTTTGCATATGTTTCCAGAACAGGTAGGTCTACCTCATAACCCATCTTAGTAACCCAAATAGTTCTAGGGCTTACTACTTCCATCCAAATCTCATATCGCTTAATGACAAAACATATTTGCTTGTCATATTTATCAACTATGCTCTGTGGTAATCTCTCTCTTGCTCTCATCTTAGTTTGAAATGTTTTGAAGTAATCTGCAATGTTCTTATCATAGTCAGTGCCCATATCGGTGAAAGCTTCCTGTATCTATTTTCCTACCGGGATGTCATAACCAAAATCCTTGTGAGCTATGCCGAGTATCTCTTTGGTAAAGTATATCATTAAGCATACTAGTAGGTTCCCAAAATGGAAAGTACCTTTCTTATCTCCCTTGATCTTCTTCAAATTGTCAATTATTCATCCTTAAGCCATTCACAAACATCTATCTTAGCATTATTGTTCACCATCTCATATGCACTGTGAATACAAAGGCTAGAAACTGAATTTAGTCTATTGGCATGTGTTGCTTTATATCCAAGTATCATACTAATATATCTCACATTTATGTCCTTAACATCATTCACTCTAAGTGACCTACTATCAGATGTGGCTCCGGTTAACTCCATAACTCCCTTGCTAGGTATTTTCTTAGTTTTATCAGGCCTACTACTGGTTGAAGGTAAACCAATGATTGCCTTAATTGCTTCCTTGGTTATCTTGCAAACAAATTCTAACCACATGAACTCTCCATGGACTCTGATTAATACATGTCTTACAACCTCCTTTGGAAATTCGGGAATGTTTAGAATTTCTACAAAACCTAAGTCTTCCACAATCTTATGTTCAAGTTTAATTGCACCTTATTCATCGGTAATAACCTCATTAAATATTTTCTTCAAATCCTCAGTCCCAAGGTTTTCTATGTTGTATTGTATGTAGATTCTAGGGTCTTAAGCAAATGATACACCCTTCGGAATTTTTGAAAAAGCTCTGACAGAATCATCCTTCTTTGCAATCTCGGGAATAATCTTAAACACGAGTCTAGGGCATTTGATGTTTTCAACAATGGTAGGTTTTTCAATAAACTCAGGAACAAAAGATGAGGTTGCCATTTTGATAAATACCTCTTAAATGAAGTTCTTTGAATGCTTGAAAATCACTTTGTAGCTCTGCCTTAGAATGCCCTTGCTTAGTTTTGCACTCTCTAAATGTTTGAATGCTCAGTGAGTCAAAATGAGGGATTTCCCAATGCTTTATAGCCAAAAAGATTCTTTATAACCACATTAAATGCTCATCGGTTAAGTGAGAACTTAACACACCTTCCGTTAAAGAAGAAATGTATCTTCTCACCATCAACCGAGGGTAGAATGCATGATTTTTAACTTGCTGCAATACCCCCTAAGGATTATTCCTCAATTGAATGAAGAATATCCTACCGGTGGAGGGTTACTCTGTTCTACTGGTGTAGAGATAGATTCATCAACTTTTTCATCACTCTTCTTAATCCATTGTTTTGAAAATTATTGCTTTACTTCATCTACCTTTTCTTTTCCGTTCAAACTAGATCCTTTGTTGTTTGCTAGTATAGTCTTTCTTCTACAAAATTTTACAATATGTCCAATCTTGTTACATGCATAACAAGTTACATTATTCCTCTGAATAGTCTTTCCATATCCTTGACTGGTTTGTGATCTGCATTGATTAGATAAATGCCCAAATCTACCACAAACATAGCATTTCACATTCATTTTGCAATTTTCTGAATTATGACCAACTTTGTTGCATTTGGAACATTGACCGATGGGTGATTTTGTATTCTGATTATTTCTAAATCTACTTTGATCTTCTCTATGACCATATTTGTTGCAATTGAAACATTTCCCATTAAATTTATAAGCATTAGGTTGTCTTACCGGTTTGTTATGATCTTGATTATTTGTAGTACCAGAACTTTCTCCATGTTCAAATCCAAGTCCATTTGTATCTCCATTAGGTTTTTGTCTTTTCAGCATGTCATCAAGCTTTTCTAAACTTTTCTTGAATTTTTCTTTGTGTTCATTTGCAGTGACCAACTCATTTTCTAGAATTCCAACTTGTCTCGTAAGCTCCTCCTTATCATGTTGCACATGAATCGGATCTGTCTTTAGCATATCATTTTCATGACCAAGTCTTAGTTTTTCATTTCCTGCATCATTAAGTCTCCTATTCAAGTCTTCTTCATTCTTCTTCCTAACTTCAATATCCTTACATAACCTCATAGTCATATCTTGCATTTCATTCTTCATATTACTGTTCTCTTGTCTCAACTTATTTGCAATGTCTCTAAGAGTTTCCTTTTCATCATCATCATTCTGCATTTTCTCATGAAGTTCCTTTCTCTTATTTTGTGCTATAACGAGGTTCTCATGAAGTCATTTAATGAATTCCTTAGCAGTCCTCAGATCATCTTCAAGTTTGATATTCTTCAATCTTTATGCATCAAAACCTTCAAGAGCTCCTTCCAACTATTTTCTTAGGTTCTCCATCTGTACCGGTTTTAGAATCTTCTTCAAGCTATTAGGATTTTGGAAATAGAGGACTAGGCTCTGATACCAATTGTTAGATTCAATGATAGTCCCAAAGACACTGAGAGGGGGGGGGGTGAATCAGTGTCTAACCAATTGAATGAATATTTAAACTTATTTATAACTTTGCAACCCAAAACAATTTACCGGTAAATAAGAATAAATGCAGTAAATAGAAATAATAGAGACAACATAGAAACACACCATAACACAAGATATTTTAACGAGGACACCCGGTGTAGGAAAAACCTCGGTGGGATTTGTGACCCACAATATGTACTCACTGGCCAATGAATAAATACTACTGCTCAATGAAGAGTCTCATTGACTACACAATGGATAATTAAATCCAATACAATGTATTGCTCAAAACAACATCTCTAATGCTAGGTTCAGTACTGGTTTAAGCTCAGATAGATACCTTAACCAAAAAACTTTGCTACCACTAAAAACAATTATCTTCTACCGTACATTTCTTTCTATCTTTCTATCTATCTCAAAATGATCTATAAGATCTCCTACATATATGAGTCTATTACAATATACCAAGTCAGCTTACAAAAGATAATTATATTACAATAAACAAAAGTTCATCCCATGTTGGCCTGAGTGGAGGTATGCTTTGTTGCTGATGTAATTTGAATGCCGGTGTAAGCGCCTGTCGGTGTCGGTGTCTACTGGTGTATGTAGAAACCTATTACCAGTTGGTTGCCAGTTGGTTTCCATCAATGACAACATCAACTATTCTCATTAGAGTGTAGAATGCCAACATGCTCCTCAATAAAGTAATCTCCTCATAAGTGACACTATTGATATTTGGATGGATCATTGAATCAAAGATAAAGTTATTAAGATAGGGAAATGCTTAGATGAAGAAGAGCAAAAATAATATTATGAATTGTTAGATGAATTCCTTGAAATCTTTGCTTGGATATCTTCTAAAATGCTCGACATTGATCCTAAGATTTTCACTCATAACATTGTCTTAGTTCCTGATGCTAAACCCGTGAAATAAAAGATTCAAAAGATGAATCCTAAGTTGACATTGATTGTTAAGGCTAAGATTGAAAAGTTATTAGATGCCGGATTAATCCATCCTATTGATTATTCCCCATGGATTTTGAACATTGTGGCCATGGCTAAATCTGATAACAAGATTAGGATGTGTACGTATTTTCAAGATGTTAATAAGGCTTCTCTGAAGGATGATTTCCCTCTTCCAAATATCGATATGATAGTGGATTCCGTAGCAGGCCATGCTTTATTATCCTTCATGGATGCTTTCTCAGGATATAATCAAATCTTCATTAATCCTCAAGATCAATTCAAAACTGCTTTCACCACCCCTTGGAGAACATTTTGTTGGGTTATGATGCCTTTTGGATTGAAAAATGCAGGCATTGCCTATCAACATGATATGACCCTTATCTTCCATGATTACATGCATAAAATCTTAGAAGATTATGTTAATGATATCTTAGCTAAATCCATCCTTTGAATATATCATGTTAAGATCCTTCATCAAGTCTTTGAGATAATTCACAAGTACAACATGCGCTTGAATCCCCGAAAGTGTGTTTTTGGTGTGGATAATGGAAAACTGTTAGGATTCATAGTTTCACATCGTGGAATTTACAAATATTTCCCAACTTAAAAGTTTACAAGGAAAGATTCAAGATATTCATAGGTTTGTTTCTCAACTTGTAGATCATACCTTTCCTTTTACTCAATTGGTTAAAAGGAATATCACCTTTAAATGGAATGAGGATTGTCGTCAAGCATTTTAAGACTTAAAAAAATATTTGGTCAATCCTCCTATTCTCCAACCTACTGACCCATCTAAACCCTTTCTTTTATACACAACTGCTTTGCTTCATGCTCTTGCGGCCTTATTGGCACACCATGATAAGGATGGTAGAGAATGCCCAGTTTATTATATAAGTCGCACTCTCCTTGATTACGAAGTCCGATATTCTGCGATAGAAAGAAAGTGCCTAGCTTTGGTGTTTGCAACCCAAAAATTAAGGCATTATCTTTTGAATGCTGAAGTCCATGTTATCATTAAATTTGATCCACTAAAACATCTTTTCTCTAAAATTGATCTTTAAGGACGCTAAGCCAAGTGGGTTATGATGTTGACTGAGTTTGACCTTAAGTTTTTCTCGCACAAGGCAATAAAGGGTCAAGCATTGACCGACCACTTAGTTGATGCTCCTTCACCCTTCTCCCTACCTAACCTAGAGTCTTTCCCTGATGAATGCATTCTCTCTACTAAGGTTGATGAGACTTGGGATTTATATTTTGATGTCTCTAGGTATCGTACAAGACCGGGGGCAGGGGTTGTCTTAATTTCTCCTAAAAATAAACCTATCCCTTTGTCGTATCATCTCAATTTATTGTGTACCAATAACATTGCTTAATACAAGGCTCTTATAGCTGGAATTAAAGCAACCCTGGTATTAAATATAAAACATCTACATATCTATGGATATTCATGGTTAATTATAACACAAGTGACAAGAAATTATCAATATAAGCAAGATAAGCTATCACAATATAGAGATCTAGCTACATCCTTGTTGCAAAAGTTTGATTCTTATACCATGGAGCATGTTCCTCGAAAGGATAATCAACATGTTGATGCAATGGCATGTGTAGCCTCTGTTGTATCTTTAGAGGACCCCTTGGTAGATCTCAAATTCACTAGTCACAACCTTACTACCCAACTATTGCTGATAATCCTAGCGATGTGGCATATTGTTGCATTATATATTCTGATGAGTGTTACTCACATATCATGAGATATCCAAGTGATGGTACCTTTCCTGACTCTACGGATAAGAATACTAGGGATAGGATTCACAAGTTGGCCGCTAGATACATTATTCTTTCTAGTGTTCTTTATAGGAGGGGTTATAATGGTCTTCTCCTTCAATGTCTTAACAAAGCTGAAATCCCCATTTCTCAAGTGAGGAAGCACATTCAGGTGCTTGTGGGGGGTATTTTGGGAGTAGATCTTTAGTTCAGAGATTGCTTGGAATGGGGTATTATTGGAAAACCATGGAAAATGATTCCTTTGCATTTGTTAAGAAATATCATCAATGTCAACAACATAGCAATCTAATCCATGCTCCCACCCAAGAACTTCAATCTCAAGTAGCATCTTGGCCCTTTTCTACATGGGGTTTGGATCTCATTGGTAAAATTTCTCCTCCCTCATCTCAAGGACATACTTACATCATAATTGCCACTGATTACTTTATGAAGTTGGTAGAAGCAATTCCTCTTCGGTCCACTACCGCTGAAGTAATCTATCAATTCATTTTTGATAACATTATTTCCCGATTCGAAATACCTTCCACTTTGATTTCAGATAATGGAACATCATTTAAAACAAATATGTGAAGAAGTTTCTCAAGAAATATCATATTGAACATAACTTTTCTACACCATACTATTCTCAATCAAATGGTCAAGCTGAATCTTCAAATAAAATAATCAAACAAATCCTTCATAAGACCATGAACAAGCATGGTAAGGATTGGCATACTCAGTTGATCTATTCTCTTTGGGCTTACCGGATGAGCATGTGTATTGCTACAGGTTGTACTCCTTATATCTTGTTTATGGTGCTCATGTTATTATGCCTTTGGAGTTAGAAATTCCATCTTTAAGGGTTTCTCTTAAAGGTATAGTGGATGATTATTATTATAGAGAATAGAGGCTCCAAAAACTTGTGATGTTCAATGAACAACATTTAAATGCTCTTGAGCATATTCAAGCATATCATAAAACTTTACAACAAAGCTACAATGATAAAGTCATTCAACGTTCCTTCTCAATAGGTGATTTAGTGCTTTATGAGAATCAACGCAATGTGAATGCCTTACTTGAGGAAAAAGGAAAATTAATCCCTAATTGGCTTGGACCACATATTGTCATTGAAATCTATGGATCAGGAGTTTACAAGATAGTAGATGTGAAAGGTATGCCTCAAGGAACCCATAAATGCTATGCATCTTCGTAGATACTATGCCTAGTCTTCTTTTCTTTGTCTTTTTCTCTCTCTTTATAATTTATTCTCTCTTTGCGCCTTTTCTTTCTTCAAGTTGGATAATATGTTAGCATATCTTCATTAAAGTATGTGGTATTAAATGATATTGTACTGTTTAGTCTACATTACTTCATTCTTGACAAGCTTGTTTCTTCACTTGATAGTTTGTCTTGGATTCATTTATGTAAATTGTAATAGATTTACATTTTTTATATGTGCTATCATGTTATACAATTTTATATGTGTTGAGTAGGATTACATCATGTTGTGTTTAATTGGGTTTAATTAAATCACATTAGTCATATAATTCTTAATTTTAACACATTTTTCTTCTACATAATCAAGGTAGCATTTATTTAAATACTTAGCTATTTAATTAAATCACACATGTATCAATTTAATCATGAAGCATTGAGAAATCAATCATATGAAAATCAAATTAGTCATACATGTTCATCACCAAATATGTTACTTTTAATAAAGGAAATGCATACATTGTTTCAAGAATTAAAATAACTTATTTGAGATAAAACATAAGCATAAATGTCATAACATGTATATCACTATACATCAAAAAAGTATCACAATACAATCATCTCCTATCCCTAGGACTAGCAGCTGGAGGATGGTGACTAGATGTCCCCTCATGATCTGGCCATGGGGGTGAACCCATGGGTGTGTATCGTTACATGGAGCGCGAGTGACTCCGCGAGGAGTTCCTACCATCCCTCTCTATCACGATCCCACAATGTGTGGCTACCTCTTCTTGAGCTGCTGCTAGATCTTGCTCTGTCCGTTGTAGTCTCTCTAATAAAGTTCTCTCTCTCTCTCTCTCTCTCTCTCTCTCTCTCTCTCTCTCTCTCTCTCTCTCCAGACCTCCATCTTGACCCAAATGGGGATGAATAGGTCCTCATGCCACCTAACACTCCCGTGTGGTGTATGTATTATCTATGAGGAGTTGGGAATATGTGCGGTTGTGATGAGACCTATCACTGCATTTTGGATTACGAAGCATCAATCCTAGATGCCAACTATAGAGATAGAAAGAGGTTTGTCATCAATAACATTTTATATCATCAAATATAATAATTAAGATGCATAAATTAAATAATCATAAAAACACTATACCTAGATCTCCCTCTCACCAATAAGGGTCGTGGAAAGGGACCTCCTTTGATTAGGACCCGCTAGGCTCTCCATGCTCATAATGTCTCTGCATAATGGGCACGAGATAGTGGGAACTAGGATAGGACCCCTTATAGGGTCCTTCTCCACTCGCAATGGAATGCTCATTGGATTTAGGGCCATGGTGTCATCCTTGGAGTGATGAGGAACTACATTTGACTTTTCCTCCTCAGCCTCCTCGGCCTCCTCATCCTCCTCACCCTCCTCATCCTCCTTGTCCTCCTCCTCTCCATCCTCCTCATCATCACCATCCTGATCTCCCTCTCCTGCATTAGGATCATCTCCATCACCACCAAACTCCTGCTCTCTTGCGTCATCATCCTGATCATCTGTGTCATCTTCACTAAGGTCCTCAGATGTATCAAGATCCTCCTTGTCACCCACTTGTCTCCATTGTCCAAGATTCCTTCTAGGGAAGTCTGCTGGAGAAATGGCTCTAGGGTATGTCCTACCTCACAATGTGATGTACCATTAGTGTGTACCCACATCATCTCTATAGTCAGTTGTGATATCCTGATTGGATCCATCTGAATTTATGATATCAATCTCATCGCTAGTAGGCCTCAGAATGGCTCCCGACCTAGGAGTCACATGTGAATGTTGGATATAGATAGGCACATCTATAGGGACACACTGCTCAAACCAAAACTACCAGTGGACTCGATCGAAGTAGAATGGGGCTACAATGTGTTTGTACCATCCCTCTAGTAGATGATTCCTCTGCATGCAACATAACTACCTATGTATACTCACCCACATGTACATCCTAAGGTAGGGTCTTTATTTGATAACCTCTACTATCAATCTATCAAATGTCACTCTCTAATGCAGAAAATATCTGAACACCACTCATAGGTGAGAGGATATGCGAACACCCTAGGCTTCTCTAGAACCAAATCAATGGGTAGTCTAATGGGTCTAGTGCATGTAATGTGCTTGAATATCCAGATCTGTAGTAGTGTGTAGGTCATCAAGCTGCATCCCTATCCAAACACATACTCTCGTAGGTCATGAAAGAGGTGGGATAGTATGCTCTACTCCTAGGAGAATACCCTCTAATGTCACTCTATAGCTCTAACTACATAAGCGAGACCTCCATGCATGTGAGTGTTGTACCCATTAGGGAACATGGATAAAACAATGGTAGCAATCATCAATTGTCTCACTAGCGGAACCTCACCAGTGGGATACCAAGAGCCAATTGATCATGATGTGACCCCTCGTCTCATCAGGTATCTATCTCCCAATGCAGTAGATCTACTCCCTCCTATAATCGATAGAGGTGCGGTCTACTCAGTATCTCACTGTCTCTCCTCTAATGGAAAGACGAAGTATGCGGTATACATCCTCGACTGTGACTATCATCTCTCCCATAGGTAGAAGAAAGGTGGAGGTATCCATGTCCTATCTCTCCATTAGTGCCATCAACATCGCAGGATGGAACTTGATGGCGGGCATGGTCATCACGTACCATAAACCTATTAAATGCAATAACTCCCTATCCTTTGGTGAAAGCCTCAGAATCTGACTCCGGAGGCTCCGGAAGGTGTGACCGATAGTGTGCTTGTGGATGTAGGGAATAATATGCAAAAAAAATCATCAAATCATTAGTAATCACTCATTGATCATAATCATCTAATCAAAACATCATTCCATCTATTCTGTGAAGCTGACTCTTGATCTTGTACAACCCTCAGTCGCTACGAGCAGGGGATAGGGCACCCTAAGTGGACCAGGGAACCCCTCTGGGACCAGAGTGCCCTAGGAGGACCAGGGTGCCCTTGTGGGACTAGGACACCCAGGGAGGGCCAGTGCACTCTAGGGGACCATGGTTCCAAAATAGGGGGACATGTGCATGATCAGACATTGACATCATCAACATGAAAAATAATGCAAACATGGAAAGTCAATGACGAATCAATGGTCGGTAAAATCACCTCATTGAGCGGTCTCCTGGTCAACACAACTTGGCATAGGATCTCCATCTGCATGGGTCACTTGGGGAAACGTCAAGGCATGATGATTAATGTGTGGGGGATCCTCTGTAGTGAATGGTTCCTAAAGTCAACAAGTGACAAATGAAAGTGTCACTTTCATGTTTATGAGGTATGAACTTTTTCGTTTTATGATTTTAAGTTAAAAACCTTAATTTCACCCTTTTCACTTAATCTATCATAACCCGAGCTACAAAGCTCCAATTTTTGTGTTGTTGGTAGTTTTAGAATTGTGAATTCACTCTTTTTCTCCGTATTCATTCCATAAAGCACTTGGAAGTATAATCGAGCCTTGTTGAGAATATGATTTCATCAAGGTCTTCATCACAGTTCGCTATGGTAAACATGATACCCTGTTTCACCTCACTAATAAGCAAGCGAAAAAAGGGGGGGCATATAGCTATCCACAAATTTCATCACTTTCCTTAGTAAGTATTAGGTGATTTTGTGATCTAACATGTGGTTTTGTAGGGTGTGGTTCCTAATTGTGTACTGCAGATACCGCTGGGGGCTTCGTCTAATAACTTATGGATATATCCTTTTATAAAATAATGTTTACTTTTCTGTACTTTAGCTTGCATATTCATGTAGTGTCATATGACTGCTAAAGTGGGGGCTAAATGTAGTGTCGCAAATTGTACACCCTTGCTAGGGTGGTACAATTCCATGCTTGGTTTAGCACCTACCTTAGTGTGTTTTGCATATTACATTTCTAATCCCTTTTAATTTTAATTAATCAATTTAATTAAATATAAATCCATATTTCATCACTTGACACATCATAAAGTTGGGCCATTTACCTTAAGTGTGCCCCTTTTCATCTTATTCCTTCAATTAATCAGTAAATCATAAACCCTAATTATGTCCTATTTTGATCTTTAAGGCCCAATTTCACATATCAAAACATCTTAGAATCAACTATAACTTTGGGATCCACTCTAATATCATCATCTTTAATGGCCTTGAAAATTTGGTGAAAAGTTGGTCAGACCGTGTGCAAGTGCAACATGGTCCTCGACATTTTTCCCAAAATTTCAAGAGCACAATTCTATGATATTATAATGCTCAACCCCAAAAGATTGGTGGGAAATTCAAATCCTAGTTCAGGCTAAAGATGAAATTAAGATCTAGGGTTTCATACATAAGAGCTCTCTTTCTTCATTTGAAGGGATTGGATCTAGAAGGAATGGAATGTAGAAAAAACATTTCGAAGCGATTACAAGGAGCCTTCTATGTAGTGAAAGAGAAGATCTTTGGAGTGTTCAACAACATTCAACAACACCTATCAAGCATTCATCAAGCATTCTTTCATCAATTGGGGGCTTTTGAAGATATAGGAAAGCAATAGGAGATCACCGACTGAACATTGACTTGTACCTCTCTCTTTGGGTTGGGTATGATTTCATGTTGTTTCCATATCTTTGTATGAGATTCATTACATCAATTTGATTTAAATTTGTGCTTTAGATCACTTTTCATCATTGATTTAGAGCATTTACTTTGTCAATTACAAGCATTTAGGGTTTACTCTTTAGGGTTGCTGTAGATTGTTTACTCTCATCCTAGGATCTTGTACACACAAAAGCTTCTTGAAAACACTATTTTACAGTAAAAATTGACTATTTGTTGAGATAGAAATCATTGAAATAGGGGTTTGACTAAGGAAAAAACCCATATAGCCACCCAAAACCCTATTTTTAGATACAGGTGCAAATTCGGGATCCGAGCGTTGCTATAAATTTCAGGACTGACAGAGTGCACAGAGATAGTTCTAGGGCTCAGATCTCAGTAAAAACCCCTGGGATAGGGGCATGGTTCCCTAGTCCTGCCTAGGACAGGGGTGTGGTGCCTTGGTCCTCCTTGTTTTCAGCAGAATTTGGTAGATCAACAGTTCAGAATCCATAGATCCCAGTTTTTCAGGTACAACTTCCAGTCTGTAGAATCAAGATAGGGGCATAGCACTCAGGTCCCAAATGTTTTGGCTCAGATTTCTGGAATAGGTGCACCTATGAATTTGTCTCTTAATCTGTACTTTTTAGTAGTATGGCAGTTATTCTTAGTTCCACATTTCCAGATTAGGGTTGTTTATGCATACTTGTATTCGAGATTAAATAATTCAAATATGGACTTTTGCATCACTTCTTTCCCTCATTTTCAGAAAAGGAATATAAATCCTAAGAGGTAATCCTTGGCTCTCTCTTCCTCACAAGAAGTAGCCAAAGTTTGTTACCTCCCTAGGCCCTTTCGTATTCCACAGTGTGTACATGAGAGTGGGATTAGGGCTCGTTTACTTAGTCTCACATTTTCCCCTACACACTTTCCTATTTAATGAGCTGTAAAGTTTAAAATTATTCCATAATTTATTCTTACTATTTATTGAGCTTTCTCATAATCATTAAATTTTTAAAAAATTGTTAGTGTAAAATAGAAAATATATGAGCTAATGGATTTATTAGAGATTATTTATGTGCTAGAAATTAATTCAAGGAAAGTAATTCTTTTATTATTTAGTTATTATTGGGCTTATATTTCTTTAAACCTTATTATATCCTCATTATTTACTTGCTTGTGAGCTTAGAATATTTAAACATAATATAGAATTTATTCTTGTAGTTAGAATTATTAGAGAGTAATAATTAAAAATTAATGAATTAAAGGTTATTTATAATTAAGTAGTCAAATAATAGGTGAAGATGATTATCGAAGTGTTAGATAATTTTATAATCATTTAGGCTTCCATATTTTGGTACTAATTAATATTGCAACAACTAAATGAGTGTGCCAATGAAAATACTCCACACTGAAATTTTAATTATGAGTTATTATTTATTTATGTGAGTGATCTATATGTTAAAGGGCCAATAGTCCTAGAATGATTAATTTAATTTAAATGTTGTGATTATTGAGTTAGTGGGATTATGTCAACTTGTATTAATCTAAGTGAGATACAACTCTAATTAATTATTGGATGAACTCAATTTGTACATGTAATGAGTGGAACTTTAGTGTCACTACCCTTAGTTTATATTTTGGTGTGGTCTTAATCATCTTACCTTCAAGAAAATACTTCTATGTTGAGTAAAAAGGTAAAAGAAAATTGGAGTTGTGACAAGTTCACACATGTTGAAATATGATCATGATAGATAACTTACAATATGAAGCATGCACCAACCTACATAAGATACCAATCCCCTAGTCCAAGATCTAAGCACCAATTCAGCAAGTGAGATAGTAATCCAACTAGAACACACAAGATATGAATTGTGAACTTTGAAATTGAATACACATGTTTATTTCAATCTAAACAACCTTTAGAAAACTCTCTCTCTCACTACATATGATCTTCTAATGAAACTACACAATGATTGGGACACAACTCACATAGCATCAACCACATAATCACACACCAAGCATACCTTTTGGATATATACATTAAATCATACCACTATGAATGGGCCTAGATCAACTATATATATTCATTAAAATGATAATTTCAACCATATGCCAGTCTATAACATGATTAGAATATCTACAAGTCATCCACAAATAAGTTCCTTAACCAAACATGTAATAGGTTAGGTCCAAAATCCTACACATTACTCCAAAAGAAGGGATGCAATATGCATTAATAAACATAAAATTATTTTGCCCTAAATAAAATCTACATGTTACTTCTAACATGGGCAGATTACACTCCTTTGGCACATTAATATGAAACATTAACCTAGTTGGCCAACAAGCACAATGAGCACTCTATCATTTCTAACTTTTTGTATGTTGAAGATCAACCTTTGAAACCCTAAAATCTCAAACATCATGAGTAAATTTACATTATCTCCAAACCATAGGCTATAACTCTCATTTATTGTAGAATGTGGAGAAAAAAACATGATAAGACAACTAAGTACACATCTATTTTTTGGGCAACCGACCTCAACAACATACTGCAGATACTTTCAAACACTATCATGTGCAATAAATAGTTAGGAACTACTAATATCAAAGCATAAAGATATACATACACGACTCTACCTTTTTGGAACCTAGATTCTCTAATATGACATAACAATAATTACAATCTTCTGGATACCTTGTGAACTCTTCCAAATACTAAAATACCCTTCTATGGTTGCTTCCTATTTTTGCTTATGTTGGAGTCATGGTTGTTTCTATGTGTGTGTGGTTATCTTTTGGATCAGTGTGTGGACATAATTGTTTGATTCATGCTAATGGACTATTCATTATGTTTCCTTGATTTAGGACATATTGATGTTTATGATATTTTACTCTCTTGAGGACTAATGATGATATTAGGGTTTTATAATTATGATCTCTTGATGGATATATATTGGTGTAGCATTGTAAATTATCATTGGTAAAATTTACACCTCATGATTGTGTCCCTACTTTAGCATGTCCTATCCCCATTGCCTTTCTGGGTTCATTTGTACCTATTCTCCAACTTTGAGGCCATGAACAATATTGAATGCAACCTCTATTTGTAGCAACCTAGCTCACTAAATTATTGAATGCAACCTCTATTTGTAGCAATATCATATCCCAATTCCTTGTTTTATCTCATACCAATCATTTAATCAAATTCCCAATCTCTCGTTCATTGTCTCAATCTATCCATCAGTTTGAGGCTGAAATGTTGAACTACAATTTAGGTTAGTCTACATCTTCTTTCATAGTGTCATCCAAAATTGTCTAGTAAACTTGGTATCTTGGTTTGATACAATGCTCTTTGATACTCCATGCAACCTCACCAGCTCTCAGAAGAATAAGTTAGCAACATGAATTGCATCATGAGTCTTGTTACAAGGAGTGATGTTTTCCATCTTAGAGAATTAGTCCACCACCACAAAGATAGATTCATGTTCCTTTCTAGTTCTTGTCAGTCCCAACACAAAATCCATAATGATATCCTCCCAAGGTCTTTCCAAAATTGGAAGAGGCTAATAGAATTTGGTATTCTAGATAACCCCTTTTGCTACTTGACAAGTCCTGCACTCCTGCACATATTTACAAACATCTTTGTAGATTTGAGGCCATGTGAATCCTTCATTCACTGAAGCCACTATTTTATCAACACTAAAGTTCCTAACTAATATTCTAGAATGTTTCTCCTTGATCAAATTCTTCATCATTGAGCTCCTAGGAATACACATCTGATTTCCTTTGAACAACATACCATCCTGGATGAATTAGCTTAGCCAATTGCTTCTATCTATTACTACTATTTCACCACCTAAATTCCATGCATCTTCAAGGTCCACATCATCCTTATATAGGTGCTTCAACTCTTCAAGTCCCATTATGGGAATCATCATTTACATCATCATATTTCTTCTTCTCAATGTATTTGCTAGTTGGTTTGATTTTTAGCTCCAGTGTTTGAGGACAAAGGTGTAAGTCTACATGAACTCCACTGACCACATGTGCCTTTGGTTCAATTTTCCTTTACTATTCAAATATTGGAGCTCTTGGTGACCAGTGTACAATAGAAATTCATTTGGGAGAAAATAATGTCTCTACTTCTTTAATGCTTGAATTATGGCATAGAACTTTTGGTCATATACTAAATATGTTATCTAGACATCATACAACTTCTCACTAAAATAGGCAATGGGTCTTCCTTCTTGACTCGTAATAGCTCCTATACCACTATCACTAACATCATAGTCAACCTGAAAGGCCTTATTGAAATTAGGTAGAGTCAATACCAATTTCTCCATCACTTTCTATTTCAATAGCTCAAAACTCGTTTATGTTCTGTTGGTTCACAAATCAACAAATTGCAAAACCTTAAGAATGTGCTAGGTTCTATGATCAATCTCAACAATTATCTTGGCCAACAAACAAGAATCTTCTGAAATAAGATATCTCCTACTCTTCAGGCTCTAGAAAACCTTGATGGGTATACCTTAAATATAACAGATTTAAATTTTCGTTTAAAACATTTCTTTAGATCCACTTAGTATGGCACATATACTTGAAGTGAATTTTTAATGCTCTATTACTCCTACTCCTATTTTATCTTCTCCAAATAAATAAAGAAAAGTGAACCCTTTTATGAAAATTATTTTATATAGTAATGACCAGTGCCTCCTTCATGGTTACAGAGTTACACAATCCAGTTCCTGATAATTATTCAAGTTACTTGGCATTTAAAAGTGTTTATAACTTATATAAACATGCAAGAATGTGATATTACCAGACTTTTTCTTCTTGTTAATCCAATTACTCCCTTCCAAATTGTTGTAATTTAATCAAATGGAATTTAATACTGCCTTACAGAACACAATCAACTAAATCACACAAAACAGACAATGCTTCTTTGATAAATCAGAATTATCCTTGATACATTGATTTAAACAGATAATAAAGGAAATAGATTGGAGACAACCACACAGTATTCTATCATCCACAATAAACAAAATAACTCAACATAGGAATCTGGGATTTTCATATTATATTTCACCACAAAGAGAGGGTACAAGTTCCTTTCAAATCTTTTCTGCTATTTCACTTTATCTATATTATTCTATATTCTACATCCTATATCAATCTTGGTTTCTCCCTTTTATAAAAAAATGGGAGAAGAAAAAATCTTCAGACCGTTACATCATAGCCATTTATAACTAGGCAACATAATTAATATGAGGAAACTTAATCAAAGTGTTTTAACAAAGTCTCAATAGCATGAAATGAAATAAAACATAACACATGATAACCCAGTGAATATAATTAAGCCCTTCTGTCATCATAATGCGAGTAGCAACCCATGGCCAGTGGGTCGGGAAATTTTTTACTTTTGACAAAGGTGTCATTCATATTCACTGATGGTCTTCTAGAATTCCAATCTCCTGAAGATTTTAATTAAGTAGTCTCCCATTGATATACCTCATAGTCACTTGACCATTTGTAATTTTGCACGACAAGTACATTCATGATATGATCCTTCCACTTTTTATTTGTCATAGCCCTTACCTTAATGACAAAATTTGAATATCCAATATCCAAGGTGATGATTATGTCCAAGAATAAGTTGGAAACTTGAACACTGATATCCTTCTCTTCTGTCATCTAGGAAATAATATTAGGAACCATTTGACAAAATTTTCTCTTCTAGTCATTGAAGTCTTTGATATGTTTGTCCTTGTCTAATATGGTTGGTATAGTCCAATTCTGGAATGTATGAAAAGAATCTATCTTAGCCCCCACCTTTTGTTCTTCACCCAAAATATATTGAATCTCTTCAATGATCCTTGCTATTATCCTTTTGATTCCTTGTATTGCTTGAGGAGCTATATTGCTTGAGGAGCAGTCAAGTCTCTTTGTGTAACCTTACACAAAGTGATCAGAGTATGGTGGGTTGGTTGTCATCTCTTCAATAGAGTTTCCAATTTGGGCTTGTTTTCTTTGAATATGTTTGTCATCTTTAATAGATACTCATATCTTCTAAAAAAATTTCGGACCCTTCCAAAGTCTTATGAAAATGCATTTATAGCCACAACCTACCCAATAGTTAATAAGGGAAACACATAATTTTTTTACTTTCCACCCCATAGTTTCAAAGTAGTTTTTAAAACAAAAAAAGTAAACCTAGTCTTCTCAAAGGGAAAAAGACAAGAATAAATATCAAGAAGACATCTGGCTCAACTGAGAGGCACTTTTATCAGCTTCAGGAGATGTGGCAGTGGTGCCTTTTTTCCAATCTACATGACTTCTAGATAAGCATAGAGTGTGGGAGGCCAATATGGGTGATCCTTTGTTTCCACACTTCTTTTTCTCTGTGAACCTGCTCCACCTGATTAGCGTGGTTGCCCAAGTGTTTGATGCAGAGGAATAACAAGGATTCAATTTTTGTTGTGGTTGATAGATCACTTCAATTGAATGTTTTTGCCTCCTTCATATAGTTGATCTTACCCTCAAATAATTATGTTATAACTTCAAGAATTTTGATGGTCTTTCCATCTTCTTTTAGGCACTTAATCCCTATGAATTTGAGGTCATTCTACATTGATATGATCAGTTCAACAAGATGATTCATTAATTTAGCCAATTCACCACATGCCTATTGTATTTAATCTTTTTGCCGACATAAAGAATATTATCATCAAGACTTGGCACAAGATTTTCGGTCAATAATTTCATCACCCCATATGTTTGTACCTCCTCCATCTACACTGCTATCGCTGCCCATTTAGATTCCTCCTTTTTCCAACCTGTGATTTCTATCTCCAATTCCTTCATAACCAACTCAATGTTTTCATATACCTTGCTTAGGTTAATGAAATATTATGTTCCTGAATTATGAATTTCCTCAATCCAATCCATGAAAACCTCGGTAATCATTATGCATTTTTGAATTTTCTCAAGGGCCTTCTAATTTTCTGATGATTTAGGGTTGAAGGAAGATGGTATTTTAGATAGGGGTTGTGGATGTGAACCATTGATTGCTTCTATGCACTCTGCCATATGTCTCAATGTCTCTTTCAGCTCCTACTTATCTTTCTCATCCTTCCAGGTCTGAGTAACAATTCTTTTGGTCGATGCCTCTAGATGATAGACATCTATTTCCCTCGTTCCCTCTCCAAGGTTTAATTTTTTCATGGAAAAGTCTTTTGATGAAGGACTTCCTGTAGCTGCATCTACATTAGGATGAGAAATTTCTGCTATCCAATTCTTAGTATCTTCGTCAAAGTCTATTTTTGACATGGTCTTTAATCTCTTAGTCTTTGGAATCATTCCTAGAATTTTACTAACCATATCATCTATTGGTATCGAGAAAGGAACTATGTTCCTCTTCTTGCTGGTCAAGGTAGCATCTAACCAATGAGGATGTTAACTACTAGTTTCTTTTTCAGTTTGATCTTTTACTAGACTGGAAGTGGGTACCATCATGTAGTTTAACATATCAGTCTCCTCTTGTTACATGCCTTCTGTATTACTTGATTCCACATCAGTTATTTCGAGCTCCCTCTCTATCATTGTGTTCTCAATTCAGGAGACGAGGCTAAGTCTATAATCACCTTAGGTTTGTTCTTTCCTTTCCCTCTAGTTTTGGATCTTGTAATCCTCGATGATGACCGCTCTTCCAATGAGACCTTGGCACTACCAAATTCTAGCTTAACCTATGAATCACCTGCAAGACAAAGCCCAGTACGTTAGTTAGATGAAACTTTTTGGACTGGAACAAGGTTTCTTCTAATGGTTAATTTTCTAAGTCTCTGCTACCTTAACCATTGTTTAGCCCTACGTATGACTGGGAAGGATGTGACTCTTATTTGATCTTGATCATCTTCATTCTAGTCAATTTCAGGAATCAGAGTCCCCAATACAACCTGTGTATAGTGGGGGCCACCAAATCTTCCCCAGTATCTTCAACTTCCGAGATGTTCATCTACAGTCTAAAATAACCCATTTGATGCATAGTGAACTGAGAGAACATTCTCCTATGTACTTCAAATTCATTGGCACAATCTACCCAAAAATCCTCTAGTTCAGGTATATGACTGAACCCATCTCTAAGAACCAAATGCTCCTATGCATATCCCTTACTATCAAAGTTTTATCAAGGAACATAGTATTTGAGATTAAACTTCTTAAGATCAACCTCCAGATTCAGTCCATCTAACACTGTTTTGAAAATGTAATGGCCTAGCTCTACTGGAAATACAACTCCAAAATCCTTCTTTTCTACAGTCTTTTTGTCAATATGAGCTAATTGCTGGTAGATTTCTATTAACACAATTTGATCCACTGCATACCTAGGAAGTCTCATGGGTTCACCCTCAAAGACGCCGACCCTAACATATGTGAACCATGGAAATTCAATGAAATAACTCCCATAGGAGCTAACCAATTATTTTACTTCCTTAGACATACATTGGTTCACATTAACCTGCAACTTAACAATCAACCTGCCAACAAACACATCATGAACCCACCTATAATTTTCATGACACCTCTTCGCATTTAAATGCAGGTAATAATCATAAATTATCATATCATCAACAAATGGTTCATGATATAGCCCAGGCCATGGCCTAATGTAGTCTAAGCAGTAACACATTTATGAAGTCATGTAGAAATTCTTGCTTCCCAGAATATTACTCAAACCTTCATGAAGTCCATCTGCAATCATGCTTGCCCAATAAATGTACATGTTTTGTTCTAAAATTACTTGGATAAAGAAATACATCCAATCCTCCCAAAAGAAGGCATGTTGGCTACCTTTAACCCTATGCAACAAAATCACAATGTCCCTAACCTCATTTATTATATGTTCCTAGGTTAAAGGTTTCAGAAGCCTGAAACCTCCCTTTTGAAATTTCAACAACCAATTCCTAGGTATAACACTTCTATATGGGGGTTTCTTCTCACTAACATAGCCATAGGAAGAGGTGATGGTCCATTTTTCATAGGCTTCTTGGGAAAGAATTTTAAACACAACCATAATGGTTTCTTTGTTCACATTTAATAATAATCCACCATTGGAATCCCTAATGCACTTTTCTACCGCATCATACCAATTTATACACTCCAAAACTAGTTCTAGACATTGTAGAGCAGGTGGGAAGATGACAACTTCTATAAGATTGACAACTTCTATAAGATCACTATCCACAATTCTCTCCATCATGGGAGAATTGACAGGGTTTCTAGCTCTTTCCATAAACTTCTCAAGGTCAACATGAGCCTGATATGTATCACCAAAATCTGGGAGAGAACTAATGAGACTGGCTTCGGCAACCATTTTGGGAGGTACCGACCTCATTTTTACAATTCAGCCACTTCAAGACTAAACTATGGCAAACAAATAAACCCAGAACCACCACAATAAGAAATAGAAGAAATCTTCTTTTCTATATGTGAAATGAACGAGATGGCCAAGACTGAACTCACCTATCATAAATTGTGTCACTTCTGAGCTTGAGAATTAGAGAATTACCTTTCCTTCACTAGATTGTTTACTTTCTAATTTGTCTTTTCAAACAAGTTTTAAAGTAATTTGATATGATTAGCATGAAATTCGGTGACACAATCCCCATACTACTTATGTGTGCGAGATAACTTTGAAAAAACAATTCTTGACATATGCATTAATTACTGTGAGATTTTGCCAAGATCAAGAGGCAACGGAAAGCACAAATAAGAGAGACAAAATATATGATAGAAATAAACTGTATTCTATCAAGATGAGAAATATGATCAACTGGATCATTAAGCATTCATTACATACAATGAATATAAGCCTGCTAATATAGGAAAGGCTATATGGATATGTGAGCACACAAACATGACGTGTGGCTCAATAAGAAACAAGGGTAGGTAGGAAATAGGTGTGGGTAGGTAGGAGAAACAATATAATAGTCCACAAGAGGTGGATCACCCACTGAATGTGGAGTGTAACAACAAGATCAACACCATAAAAGGTGGAAATTCTCCTACACACATATCCCAATGTGGCACAAACACCCAAGTGTCTCATACCCAAACTACTATGAAATGCATTTCCTAAGTAAACTTAATTAAAGTGTAATAATATCCAAGATGAATAATTATTTACACCAACACCCCCCCTTAAGTGCAACTTAGGGGAATGCACTTAAGTGTATAATGCAACTAAGAATTACAAGATGGGTCCCAAATACTAGGCCATGTTAGGTACCCATGTACAAATACAAATGCATGCAAACCAATGCAATGAAATCTCTCACAAAGTGGGGAAAGAGAGAAAAACCCAATGGGAAAAAACCCTCCCCCAAAAGAGAGATGAAAACATACAAGAGAACTCTCATAAAAGAATGTGAGGAACAAAACCCCATGTGAGGAAAAAGTCCCCCCCATATGAGAGAAGAAGAGAAGCTAGGAAGCCCCCCCTCAATGTGGAATCTGCACCAATGATAGAAGCTCGATGTATGAAGAAACTGCTCCACGAACATCGAACAACATTCCTCCCCTTAGGAAGAAACAAAACCAAAGGTGTATCCATGAAGTCTCCCCAATCATGAAGGGAAGATGTATGAAGAAAACTCATGATGAAAGGAATCTCTGAAAACTGCTCAAGTGTCCCCATGTCGATACTGAAAGATACCCCCTCCAAAGGTGGTAAACTATGCCACACTGCTAAAAAAGACACTCCAAGATCTAGTGGAGATGGATGTAGAACATGTCCCAAAGACTCACATGTCTCCTCAAAAAATAAAGAGACCTCGTCCAACTACTGTACATAAGTATCCACAATCATGTCAACCTCGAAAGAATGATCATGTAGAGAATGAACAACAGGGTCACAGTGTGCCCTTGCATCAATCGAAGAAGGATCACCTTCATCAAAGAGAAGATGAATGTCATCAATGATGTCTCCCAAATCTGCAATGTAAGATTCCACAAACAAACCTGCAATGTCTTTCAAGTAATCGTCCCATGAATCTGAAGCTGGAAGACAATGAATATCCTGCTGCATTGAATCACATGTAGGCAAAACTATCGCACTATCCGCATCATCAGGTGCAATAGGTGATGTGATATCAATATGAGGAGATGAAATACAAGGCTCAAGAACGGGGTCACATGTGAGAATCCCAATGTTCAAGTGTCCAAAGTTCTCCTCAAAATCTGAACCATCACAAGAAGTGTGATCATAATGTGTAGAATCATCAAATGTGAAATCATCATCATTAACAAAATCTGAAAAGGAGTATAACCGAGATGCATGATCAACCACCCCAGTCGCAATGATAGCTCTAGTCTCCATGTCTCTAATGAAAACTGAGTCAGGTGTGAACTCCACAACTCTCTTAGTTGCGCCATGTGTGATTTGATAGATAGAAAGGAGATTGTTTGTCAAGTGGGGTACACACAACACATCATTGAAGGAGTTATCCCCAATGTCAATAGATCCTTTCCCAATCACATCTATGTATGTATGATTGCCCATCAAAATCTGTGGCATGCTGCAAGGCTCAAATGTAGAGAACATAGACTGTGAAGATGCCATATGATGAGAAGCCCCTGAATCTAGAAGCCATCTCTCTGAATTATGATTGATAGTAGCACATAGAGCTTTTCCTTTTCTTGTTCCAAAAAAGTGATTCTTCCCACTTGTAGAAGCCATGAATGCTTGCCCTTTTCCTTTTGAATGTGAGGAAGTGGAAGTTGATGAATCATCCTTCTTGTAGACATTAGGCAAATCAATGTTATGCTTTTTGATGATATGTGTAAGCTCATCAATCTTTTTAAAATTGCAATGACTCTCCTCATGGCCAAAATTTTTACAATAGGCACAAGTAGGTCTCTCCCTCTTTGCTGAATTATCCCTCTTGGTAGAGGATGTATCTCCTTGTTGTGGAGAGGATGGTGCTTTGTCCTTAGGCTTTGATTGCCATTTCTTCTTGTTTGAGTTGTCCTTTCCTTGATTTCCTTTGTTCCCTTGATTTGCTACTAATGCTTGAGACTTAGAAGCCTTAAGAATGCCCATGCTTATCAACTTAGTTTGTTCCATAATCAACATTTCATTGAAAGCATCAAATGTAGGCATTGTGTAGCTTGAACCCATTGTCATCCTATGGGTTTGGAAACTAGAAACAAATGCTGCATATTCTTGTGGAAGCTTGCCTATCAAGTTGAATATCAATTGAGTATCCTTCTTATCAATGCCACAATATTTGAGTTGTGCCCTCAACTCATTTGCCTTAGTGACATAATCTTGTATAGTATCAAAGTTCTTGGGATCTAACATGGTGAGATCACTATCAATTTGATATCCCCTAATCTCATCAACTTGACCATACAAGTTTTGAAACTTTTTCCAAGCATCCTTGATTAGAGTACACTTCTCAATATGAAAAATGAAATCCTTTGATACATACTTTCTTAAGGTACCAATTTCCATGATATTTTTAGTGAGCCAATCCAAGTGACCAACTGGATCAACCTTAGGATCAGTGGGAGCAACAATAGTTCCATCAATGTAATGAGTTAGTCCTTTTTCCATAAGTTTACTCCATGCATCAATTTTCCAAGTAGCATAATTATGAGGAGTTAAGAGAGGAAACTTAGAAGAACCCATAGCAGCAAAAAGGAAGGAACACAAGAGCACAAAAGCACAAGAGACACCCCCCCAGATTCACTCAACCAAAGTACCCTCCAAAAATGATGATTTTGGCACTTTATATGTAGTGCGTGTACAATAGGCCACTTGCAAACAATGGCAAGGTGGACTTCTGATTTCAATTTACAACTTCTCAAAATGAGATCTAAGAGACTTCAACAAATACTGCTAGTGATCTAAACTAAGATCCAAGAAAAATACAAGTACCAAATATGCCAAAAATGGCCAAATACTGAAAGTACAATTTTTACTTAAAATCACTGCAAATAGATGGCATATTATGAAAGTAGATGAAAAAATATACACTTTCAAAAAAAACAGCACTTGAAAAGGAGTCCATATGAGCCCAAACGAAGCCTCCAAAGTTGTAAAAATTGGGATTTCACGATTTTCGAAAAACCTGTATCTGAAAAATAGAAAAATCCTATACCACTGTATAGATCATAGAATTCTACCCCAAAACAAAAAAAATTTCTTGAAAAAATGAGTCCGGATGAGTGAGATATCGCTATTTGAAAAATGCCTGCAAAATTATAATTTCTGGAAAATTTCCGTTGCAGCTTCAAACTTCAAATGCCTCTAGATTTGGCCTCCGAAGTCCGATTTGGATGAAACAAAAGGAAAAAATGACTTTCTTGGACCTCCTCAATCCAATGGTAACATCAGATTTGATCCATCAAGCTACAATAATAACCTGCAATAGAAAATTCCAAAATGCAAACCCCAAATAACATCAAATTTTTGTCAATTGGCAAACCAATGACACTCTAATGGCTTTGATACCATGTGATATTTTGCCAAGATCAAGAGGCAATGGAAAGGACAAATAAGAGAGACAAAATATATGATAGAAATAAACTGTATTCTATCAAGATGAAAAATATGATCAACTGGATCATTAAGCATTCATTACATACAATGAATATGGGCCTGTTAATATAGGCAAGGCTATATGGATATGTGAGCACACAAACATGACATGTGGCTCAATAAGAAACAAGGGTAGGTAGGAAATAGGTGTGGGTAGGTAGGAGAAACAATATAATAGTCCACAAGAGGTGGATCACCCACTGAATGTGGAGTGTAACAACAAGATCAACACCATAAAAGGTGGAAATTCTCCTACACACATATCCCAATGTGGCACAAACACCCAAGTGTCTCATACCCAAACTACTATGAAATGCATTTCCTAAGTAAACTTAAGTAAAGTGTAATAATATGCAAGATGAATAATTATTTACACCAACAATTACACATCACTTCGTGAAATTGTCTATCAAAGTAATAATTACTTTCCATTTTGAAAAGTTATGGCCTGCTTAGAAAAGTGCTTCAAGTGCTCAGAATATTCCTCCATAGAACAATGATGCTTGCCTTCTTATGTCACATATTTCTTGATCTTTGAGGCTAGTGGCTGAAAACATCGAACCTTGGAACCATTGAACCGTTGAACCATAAATGTTTGCTAGTTCAAGGTTTAATTGGAAAACACAAAGGACTAAGACATTTGGACCCCAACAAACTTGACTGACTAATGACCTCATTGAACCAATATAACTATGAACCTCTGAACTTAATAGATTGGTCCAACGAAAAAAGGGTTCGACTTTCAATTACATGACTTACAAAATGGGGCTGAAAGACAAAGACGATTTTGACTACAACCGTAGGAGACTTTCAAAAGAATAAAAAGTCTGTAAGGGAAAGAACTTACACAAGGGAAATAAATGTGGAATATGGGAGTAACAAATACATAACCTATTTATTTCATCAATCATTTCTACATTCCCCTTTTCAAGTTCCAATATCCTCTGCTCCATATGATTTACTGTATCCCTAGTAAACATGGTAGAATATATAGACATGGTGGCCACCTCCAATACGGAGGTATCTTTCATAGTTTTGATGATTGTTGTCCCTTTAGTTTATTTTACCATGTCTAATAGTTTTGGTTTGGTAGTACTCTTGAAGTTCACCCAGGTAGCTAATATCTCAATTTTTGGATTATATCCTGTGTTACTTACCCCTTCCTTAGAGTAAAACTCTGCCACCATCATGGGGTTTTCCTACTGCCGTACTTGGTCTAGTAGAAATATTTGTTTTGGGGTTAACCCTAGGATAATCAACATATTACTTTTCAAAACTGCTTCTCTTTCCTCTACTTGAGTAATATGAATATCATTAAATTTTATTTCTCTGAAAGTTTGAGAAATAACCTCCTCATGCTTGGACTCATCCACTCCCATGAGGTTCATCTGCTTTCTCTCCTCAAACTCCTTCATTTTTATTTTCATTCAAAAGTCCTTAAACTCTAGAGTATGGATGAATTCATCATCCTCAAAGCATCTCATTGACATTGCTACTCTTTCATCAATAGTATTCATAGGCTCCGCTCCCTCTGTCATCTAGGCTTCATAGCCATGGGTCTCTTCTTCATATCTAGGTGGATCAATCTATGATTTTTCTATAGCTTCATCTCCCCTTAGAGCCCTTAGTGTGCTAATAGTGTCATTAGTGTCACCCTCTCCTTCAAATTATTCATAAGGTACAAGAGGATTTGGATTATTTATCTTTTGCTTTTTAGTTGGGGGAGGAGTAGGAGAAGCCTCCTGTGAAGATTTATCATCAGATACATTGAGAATAACAACCCTATGGGGTTTCTTTGGTGTAATTGAGGCCTAGTTTGGTGGAGATCCACCGCTTGTTGATTTCCCATAAATCCTTTCAAAATTATCCAAACATAAATTAATTCTTTTCAACTCCTCATCTTCTTAACTAGGGTTCTTTTTCTTCTTTTCTTCTTCTATCCTCACCAGAATGTGCCACTTTTTTCTTCTCTGCATAATATCCTAAAATGATATATAGTTTCTAATCAGATCTTCCTATATCAACACTTCATGTGAAACTATTTAAACAACAAAACCAATGTGATATTCAGGATCACACATTCTCTCTTTGCTAAACTTCAATGAATAATTAGTCTTTATGTAACCCTGCAAATTTTCTAGCATGTTTAATCCAATATAAAAAATTTGCAAATGTAATGCAATGGGGCAAGAATGACCCCTTCTTCCTTCTCTTTGTCACTTCCTTTTCTAGCCACAATATCTACCACATAAATTCCAGAAAAGAAAGTCTATTTGACATAAACAAGGGTAACAAATGAGGAGTCTATGGTCACCCATAATGTTGTGCTCTCCCATGTAAAATCAGTCAGCAAAGTTGTGAGTGTGACCCTTTTCAAGATCATAGGGTAGTGGCCTCAAAACCCTCCTTATATCCAGTGATAATCTTTCAACTTGATGATTAAGGGAACCAAAAATAATAATGACAAAGGAGTCATGGAAGACCTTGTAATCAACATCCTTGCATCTGCTATCCCATAAGTAACACCAGAACTGTACTAGTAATCTGTTGTCATTCTCATCCATTATTCCCCATTTCAGCCACTGGGTGAAAGCTTGTTTGTTTTGGTATAAGATCATATAACACAACAAAGAATACTGGTGAAAATCACAACTCTTCTTTTCTTTCAATTGATCATGAATTTTCTTTTCTAATTTTGATGCAAAATCAAATTCAAGATTTACCTCGGAATTTTGTATTCTCATGGCCATGTACATTAATGATATTGGCATTTTGGCCCTAGCATCCTCCCCTAACACTTGACACAAGTCAAAGTACGTTCTTTGGAAGTACACAAGAAAATCATCCACGAGGAAGGGCTCACTGCTTGTAATAATTATGGGCTTGTTGTTTATGCCCCTCCTCTTATAATATGGGAGCTCAGCCTTCTTGAATGTTTTGTGTAGCCTATTGTAGTCCATTTCAAATTGTTCAAGGTTAGCCTTAGTGAGGGCTTATTGGAATCAATGAACACTGAGAGGTGGGGGGGGTGAATCAATGTTTTGCAAGCTTCTTGTAGACACCTAAAAATGGTCAATGCTTGCGGAGTCATACTTTAACATTGGCGCATTGCCTTATTTTAGGTTTTTGTGTCGCATTAACATTTCTTCTATGTTGCGTACTTGGTCTTTATCACTTGTGAGCATCGAGTCCTTCTTCTGCATTCTTCATTTATCTTGCTCTTGAATTTGGTCTTGTCGACAACAATCTTCAGTCATGATTTTGGTCAATCTTATCCTGTCGCATCAATGTGCGTGCTCATTTGTCATCATTTTGGACATCGCCAATCGTAATTAGGGTTTTGTCCTCTTATCAATCTTGTCATTTTGCGATCAATTTGTTATTGATCATTGTCCTCTTTTCAATCTTGTCGACTTGCGATCGATTTGTCATTGATCGTTGTCATTTTCAATCTCGTCATTTTGCGATTGATTTGTCATCAATCGTTGTCATTTTCAATCTTGTCATTTTGTGATCAATTTGTCATCGATCGTCGTCCTTCTCAATCATGTCAATTTGGATCAATTTGTCATTGTTCCTCAGCGCATTTATCAATCAAATCATTTATCAATTCAAAATCATGATTGAACCGACATCAAATCAATCTTACATCAAGACCTAATTATCATCCTTGCATTTCTAATTTATCTTCTAGGGTTTCATGATTTATTCATTTAACCTTGTTTGTCATTTTCCCTCTAAGATTAATAATTTATTTATTTATCCTAAGTCTTCTTGTCACAATTAAATGGTTATTTGGCTAATTAATTCCTCCTATTTTTGTATATTAATTAATGAATGAGAAATTATTAATTAATTTACCTAATTTTTCATCAATTTCCTAAATTCCAAGTCATCATTTCTAACCTAATTTTCTAATTGTTTCTAATGTCTATTTCTATTTCAAAATCTTGTCATAAATTCTTGCATAGCAATTTGTCATAAATTGTCATAAATCGTCATAAATTCTTGCATAGCAATTTGTCATAAATTGTCATAAATCCTTGAATAGCAATTTGTCATGTACTTGTCATAATTTTGCTATTCCTGATTTGAATTTCCATTCGAATCACTTTCATGCTAATCTGATCTTTTCTCCAATTTGTCTATAAATTGGATGAATTTCTTTAATCAAAGTCCCTGGTCGAATCAATCACGCTTCTAGTATTCTTGCGCTACCATCTTGTCTACTTGCTTTCACATCATGCTTATGCACTAGTAGGTGAGATCCACAAACAAAGCTATTTGAAGGAGAAAGAAGGAAAATGGAGCCACATGAAGGAGACATTCAATTTTGCAATGGTTTGCGTTTGAATTGATGTCTTGTTTTCATGTCTTTATTGAGTGTTTTTAGGATTGGTCATTGCAATTGAGTTTTCGTGATTGAACTAGTCCAATTTGTTATTTGCTTGTGATGATTTCTAGATTCCTATCTACATTAATTGGTGAACCCGACATGAACTAACCCCCTAACCATGCTTTTGAGTGCTTTTGAGTTGATTTGCAGGTGAAAAACCCAAGAAACAGGGTAATGTAGGGCTTTTTGGGCACTTCTGTGCCTGTGTAGGAGAGTTCTGCGCATGTGTCAAGCAATCTGCATCTATGTCAAGGACTTCTACGCCTATGTCAAAGGGATTTGTGCCTGTGTTACTGCATTCTGCCCCTGTGTTAGTTCATTCTGTGCTTGTGTAAGACATTCTGCACCTGTGTAAGGCCAGAAATAGAGGTAAAAGGCACTGTTTTTACTTGCAAATTGCTTTGTTTTGCATTCTGCTTCTACTTTTTGGTTTTTCTTTGGTACTGATTCTCTATGTAGCACCTTGGCATTACACATGACAAAGACAACAAATGAAACTACTAACACATTGTATGCAGGTTCGCTAGTCAAAGACTAAGAAAATCAAACTTTTGACTTGGTGGTTTTGCAGGTTGCCTTATATTCCAACCAAACTTTGTGTTTGTGATTCATAATTAGGCACCTAGTATGATTGCTAAATATGATGGAATGAATGTGTGTTTGCTTTGATTGTTGAGTTTGACATTGGAGTAGGAGAGTATGCTCGCATCCTTCTTAGGGTGATCAGAAATCCAGATCTTCGATACCATTCTCATGGCTTAGATTGTTTGTTACCTTTAGAGGGCCTTCCTTCCCGACCATTTGCTTTCTTTTGCAAGCAAGTGATAATCGTGAGAAGGGAATGACCCAAAGTGAGCATAGCCAGAGTACCCTGGCATTCTAACTCACTATAAATAAATACCTGATGGGCGAAAGCTTTGAAGGAAGGGTTATGTGGGAATTGTAGTTACTTGGGAAGTGATGACCCTTGAACTCTTTCTCATATCAACATCTAAGTAGGACCTCACGGTCTAAATTGTGCTTGCATGACTACATTTGTTTGGTATCTTGGTGGGCTTAATGTCTCAATCACGCTTGTGTGACACCAAGGAGTAACGCTTAACAGAAATCCTTACTAAACACCTTGTATTTAGAGGCCAAAAATCCTTCTAGTTGCTTGAGAAGGACAAGTTCGGATACTTGGAAGAGATACTGAGTTCGCCATGGGGAGATTTCCATGGGGACTGATGCTTGGCTGCCCTGAGAAGTGAGTGCCGTGGAGGGGAGCCCGTGGGGTCAAGCATCTATGTATTCTCCTTGAATCCGATAACGAGTCTACCTCTCAAGTACCTACTGTCCTTGCCATCCATAAGAAATGTGTGAATGAGCATGATTGTTTTGAGTCTAAGTTGAAATATCTTGTCTTCTTTGCTTGTCAAAAGTTGAGTTGTGTCTCATTTCAAAAACAAGACAAATTGATTCAAAACAAGGTTAAACACAAGAGTATTTCATTCAACAAAGTTCAAAACACCTTCAAACATGGTTGTCAAACATTTTTCAAATATTGTCTCAACATTCATGTCACTTAGATTTAGGTTCATCCTAGGTTTGCATTTTGCAAATTCATTGTCAATTACCAAGGTTAAGTTTCACCTAGGTCATACTCCTTTGCATATCAATAAGGGACATCCATTTTGCATGTGTCCTCTTGCATTAGAGTAATACCATTTCATAATTTAAACTTAGGTTGACAGTGTCATACATTTGCATTTGCATACCCTAGGTTTCTTCATTAAGCTTAGGTCATTATCATATCATATTAGGGTCACTTGCATAGTAATTTTCCCTTAGCATATAGTGTCAAAACTAGGTTTTGTCATACTTGAGTAATGCAAATCTTTGATAAACCCTAAGTTATTGTTAGGAAGTCTTGACCTTATCAAACTTTTGTCTTTTTGTCATCCATATCATTTTTGTGAAACCTAGCTTAGTATCCAAGCATATAGGGGAGACATTGTGATTTTGTCCTTTTATCACTTGGTCCTTTTGTCACTTGGTCCTTTTGTCCTTTGAGGTCTAGACATCATTTTCATTGCCTAAGGGTCTCTTTTAGATTTGCATTCCAAAAAGTTTGTCAAAATCTTGAAAAACAAACAAAAATATAGGTTGCATTTTTGCCATAGATTGCATTTTCATCTATTTAGTTTGCATTTAGTTGCATATCATACATTATCCTTGAAAAATTCCAAAAATATTGCATTTGCATAGTGACATGCCTGTTGAAACAAGGCCAAAATCTAAGAAGATGGGCGGACCAATGTATCAACCCATTGACAACATATCAAATTCACAGTTTCAAACTAGTCAAAGAGTACAAATTGAAGGTTCATCAAACACATCATTACCACCATATGGAATGGTTCAACTTGGACCACCTCCATTATATGAACCAATGTTTGTACCCATGAAACCAGGACATGGGAGTGTTGCACCAACACCAAGAGGAAATGCACCATTTGATTGGAATCAACCGAACCTGCAACATGAAATTCAAACATTATATGAGGAACAAACTCTTTCACAAGGATTTGGTTCAGATCAAGGCATTCAACAAGAAAGAAATCCAAATATTTTACCAAATTCTTCATCGAATTCTGATGCCTCTGATGATGTTGATATGTTCCTTCAAGATCCAAAGTTGATGAAAAAGATGGATAAATTATTGAACAAGGTCTTCAAGATGTTCCCACAAAAATATCTTGACATGATGAGTAATGTGACCTCCTCAAGTGAACAAATCAATGTGCAAAAACAACAAGGTGGTGAGTTGTTAAGTTTCTCTCTGCATCCAAATGAAGAACATGTGCAACAAGAAACTCAACCTACCTTGATGAGTAAACGTGCTTCAAAGGCATTGACAGTGACTATTCCTCAAAAGTCACCATTTGAGACAATAAATAATCCATTATTTAACACAACACCTGTAACACAAGATCAAACGAGGACCACACAAATATTGACAGCTGTCCCTCAACAAGAAGTGGTTCCTCACATGCATAAAATTGGATCAAAATCTAAGATGCAAGAAAGCTTCACGACTGGAATGCCTGATCTCACAAATGTCCAAAACAATTCTACAATGCAATAAAGTTCCTATGTCCCACTAAGTTCAATATATTTACCAAACACTCAAGTACCTGTTATGCAGACTATTGTGACAGATCCTTCGATAATGGCAACACAAAGAGCTACAGATAGTGGTTTGCACCAACAACAAATGTTGCAACAATTGAGTAATACACAAAAGGTACAATCAAATGTGCAAACAAACAATTCTCAACAACAACAATATCGCATTCCACAACAAGTTGCAGCGCCCTCTGCACCATTACAAGTTAATGAAAACTTGCAACCACCACAATGGATTGGACAAACAACACAGCAAGTCAATGCAAGTGCCATACCCCATCTTAAGGAGAAACAACAAAAACCACCTAAACAAAGTTTTTTGCAAATGATGGGATTTACACCGCGACAACAACAATTGGCACAAAGTCAGCAAATTCCAATTCGTCAGCATCAACAACAACATGTGCCTCAATATGTGCCAAGACAAACAAGCTATCATACTTCACAACCACAATTAACATCTGTGCAATATCAACAACACCCTCAATTGCAATATCAACCTAGGTTACAAACAATGATTCCACCACAAGAAGCACAACAACAAGGTCAATATCAAGGCATGGCACAACCACAACAACAAGAGGTGTATCAAGAACATTATATGCCAGAGACACCAAAGATGGCAATTTCAGAGCATCAACAACCGATCGGAAACATGATGTATCGACAAAGAGTACCCACCAGGATTAATGATGGACCTCCAAAATCTGACACAATTGCGCAACAGCTTCAGAAGTTGCAATGACAAGTTGACGCATTAGAAACCAAAGGAACAAAGAAGTTGTACACAGTCAAGATTTATGTCCTAATCCATTTGACAAGAGCTTATACATGCCTCCCTTCCCTAAGCATTTTGAGGCACCCAATTTTGAGAAATATAAAGGGAATGGCAATCCAAAAGATCACATTCGAGCATTTTTCGCGGCGTGTACCGAAGTGAGTTATGAGGAAACATATTTAATGCACTTATTTGCATGAAGTCTCATGGGACAAGCCATGGATTGGTATTCGCATCTACCAGGAAATATAAAGACTTGGTTAGAATTGGCTCAAAAGTTTATATCTCACTTCGCATTCAACATTGACAGTGATGTGACCATGTCAGATTTATGCAACACCAAGCAAAAGCAAGGTGAACCATTAGTGACTTTCTTGCAACGATGGCAAAGCTTGTATAGTCATTCTTCCCTAGATATACCTGAAGAACAACAAGTGAACTTGTTTATCCAAAATTTGGTCCCAGAAATGATGTATGAACTCAAATTGAAAAGTCCCAGTACTATTGAGAAACTAATTAAGAAAGGGATGAACATTGAAACTGCCCTTGTAGCTAAAGGAATCATTAAGCTCAACAAAGATAGTGACAACACAAACAATTCCGGGGACCGAAATAGATTTTGGTACAAAAACAAGAATGTCACTAATGATGGAGTTGTTGATGCAAGAGCAGTGAATACAAATCAACCCCCGTTCACAATCAAGAAATTGAGTGCTCCTAATATGTCAACTATGGAACAAAATCAAACACCAACGAGCAATGTTACTCAACAGCCGCAATACCAACAACATCCTCAACAATATAATCAACAACAAGGTCAGCAACAAAACCAGCAATGAATACCTTTCCGATCAAGGGATGGGCCTCCTCGACAATTTAAGCCATTGGGAGAACCTATTGAGTCAGTAATGAAATAATTAATACAAGCAAAATTTATCAAGTTACCAGATATCAAGGCAGAACCATTGGTAAAGCCGCATTGGTGGAATGATAATGCCTATTGTGAATGCCATCGGTCAAAAGGGCATAAAACTACATCATGTTTTCAATTGAAACATATGATTCAAGACTTGTTAGAGCAAGGAGTAATTGAGGTAGATCCGCCCAACACGACCTCTAACACTGATCATACAATTTTCAAAAGTCCTTTGCTTGATCATGACAAGGGTAAAGCATCTTCTTCAAACTCTACCCAAACAGAAAATTATGCAAACACTAGTTATAACAATGTCATCAATTGTTTTCGAGCATCAAATGAGTATGTTTCCACCCTAAGAATAAAGGGACAAGATCCTTCTTGCGTAGTCACCACTCGTCGATCCAAAATAGTCCTAAAAGGAGCTCCTGCCATTCCTCCCAAGCCAACTCCTGCGAGTTAGTATAATCTCCTAGATCATTAGGGAAAGACACCTACACGAATATCGATCCTTGAGTTGTTGAAAATGTCCCCTATGCATCGTGCAGTCTTAGATAAAGCTTTAATTGAGTCCACTGTCCCGACAAACATTGATGTTGACCAGTTTCAAGCCCGAATAGGACATCTAGCTATTTCCCAACATGTTGCATTTTCTGAAAATGATATTTCACCTGATAAGATCCCTCATAATGATCCTTTACATCTTGAAGTCTTTGTCCATAATTGCAAAATTCGACAAGTCTTGATAGATGGCGGAGCTGGTCTTAATATTTGTACCTTGAGAGTGGTCATTGGTCTTGGTTATATAGAAAAGGATATTGATTCTTCCAGAAGAATAACAATCAAAGCATATGATGATGCTAAGCACCCATCCAAAGGGATAATTACATTGCCTATCAGAGTCAGTTCAGTAATAGAAAACACTTTCCTACAGGTCCTAGACCTTGATCTCCCTTACAATATGATTCTTGGTTGTCTGTGGATCCACGCAATGAAAGAAGTTCCATCCACTTATCATCAATGTTTAAAATATCCTTATAATGGAACTGAGATAACAATTCTAAGAGATCCTAATCCATTTCAATTTTGTGCTACTCTAAAGGATTCCCCACAGCAGCAAGTCCCAGTTAATAGAGAGGCTCACTCACATAGTTATGTGGATCCTAATGAGTTGTTAGAAGCTGTGAAAAGTAAATTGAAGATACAGGACCAAGGATGCGGAGAGTATTCAATGGCTCAAACATTCCTCATTGGGAATTTACCAATATCTCCAAAATCACATGGCAAACCACATTTGTTGCAAAAGGAACCTAAGATAGTCATTCAATATCAGCCCCCCACTACATTTACAAGATGGGGTGAACTTGACAAAGAAACCTTAGATGACAATGTCATAGATTGGCTTTATAAGGATCCAACTAAGACACCACCTATTAGGTTTCCGGTAGAGCGGTACGAAAAATGATTAACTATGCTACAGAAGAAAGGATATGATGGCTGCAGTGGCTTAGGCCCTGACAAGAAAGGAAGGCTAGAACCCATTATACCCAAGAGGCAACCTCCAACTTTAGGGTTAGGTTTTGTACCATTGCGAATTGGATCCTCGTCTACCAAAGTGACCACATGTGGAAAAGGGCGTGACTCTGATGATGAAACAACACCTGAGGATACCCGACCTAAAACTGATTCCAATGAATGGGAGTGGAGTTCCTTTTCCTCTAGTTCCTATGCCCTTGAAAATGTTTTCCTTGACCCTGATGATTTGCCTATGGAAGACAAACATGAAATAACTCCCCTTCCCAAAACATGTCCTAATGCTTGGATAGAGTCATTCTGGGACCCAAGCTCTGAATCAGATACAAGCAGTTTAGATAGTGATACCATGGATGTTTGTATCTTTACCATCTCCGTCCTCCCTCTCCTTAAAATTGATGATGACATGCCCCTCATTTATCCCCAGCTTATCCAACATGACCAACAAGAACCACTCACATTGGACTGTTTTCAAAATGACGAAGCAATTGCAGAATTCCTGGGATTACAGGAAGGCATACCACAAGGTGATCATAAGGTAGGATTTTCTATTGATCTAGATTCCATAGCATATTTTGGGAAGTCAACTCCATCTTCTAGTCATCAAAATGAAAAAAGAAAAGAAAAAGTACAAAATCAAACAGATAGGTCTTTGAGTGAAAACTGTAAGGCACTCTTTAATCATACAAAAGTAAAAATAAAAGACGTACCTGCAGGTGAAAACCTCTCTGAGGTGCCCAAAGGTGGAAGAGTGGACATACCCCTATCAAGTCAGGCTAAATCAACATTGCTTGTGGAAATGACCAAGGAAATCAATTTGGGTACACCTGACAACCGTAAGGTCATTCATTTCGCTACTTCTTTATCAAAACAGGAAAAGATAGAGTTTGTCAATTTCTTTCTTGAGAAAAAGATCAGTTTTGTGTGGTCCTATGCAGATATGTCTGGCCTTGATCCAGAATTAGTCCTTCATCACTTACCATTAAAAGTAGATGCCAAGCCTGTCAAATAGAAACTCAGAAAGATGCATCCCCAAGTGGCTCTTTTGGTCAAGGTAGAACTAAAAAAATTACTAGATGTGGGCTTTATCAGACCCATTGATTATGCAGACTGGATTTCAAATTTGGTACGAGTTAGCAAAGTAACTGGAGGCATTAGAATCTGTACAAATTTTAGGGATCTCAATAAAGCATGCCCTAAAGATGACTTTCCACTACCAAATATAGACATCATAGTTGACATGACTGCTGGATATGAGATGCTCTCATTGATGGATGGTTTCTCCGGCTATAACCAAATTCGCATTGCTCCTGAAGATCAACATAAGATTGCATTCACCTGTGCTTGGGGTACCTATTGCTGGAATGTGATGCCCTTTGGTCTTAAAAATGCTGGCGCAACATATCAAAGAGCAATGATGACAATTTTCCATGATTTCATGCATACTTTGATGGAGGACTATGTTGATATAATAAATCTGTCACAAGCGATAGTCATCTAGCCATCCTAGGCCCAATCTTTGACCGAATGGAAACTTATAAGCTTAGACTCAATCCAAAGAAGTGTGTCTTTGGTGTCATAGCCAGCAAATTACTAGGGTACATTGTTTCTCATCGAGGCATCGAAGTCAACCCTGCCAAGGTTAAAGCAATAATGGATATGCCTCCTCCTTCCAATCTCTGGCAATTAAGAAGTCTGCAAGGAAAGCTACAGTCAATCCATCAGTTTATAGCTCAATTGGAAGACATATGTCATCCATTCCAGCATTTATTACATAAAGGAGTCACTTTTAAATGGACTAAGCAATGTCAATCAGCATTTCAAGCTCTCAAGGACTATTTGTTGTCGCCGCCTATTCTAATGCCTCCTATAGAAGGAAAGCCATTTATATTGTATATTTCTACAACTGAAACAGCACTAGGAGTTCTCTTGGCCCAACAGGATGAGAATGGCAAAGAGCGAGCTATTTATTATATCAGTTGGACACTAGTAGGCTATGAGTTGAATTATTCAACTATTGAACGGGCATGCTTAGCAGTGGTCTTTGCAACATAGAAACTTTGACACTATATGTTAAATTACCAAACATTACTAGTTGCAAAAATTGATCCCTTGAAATACTTACTTAGCAGAGTAGCTTTGACGGGTCACCTAGCAAAGTGGGTTATGATCCTTAGTGAATTTGATATTGAATACATGGAGCGAAAGGCAATAAAAGGACAAGTCATAGCGGATCAACTTGCAGAGGCTCCTATTTATGATGATCATCCCATGTTGACAGATTTTCCAGATGAATCAATCTTTGCTCTTACATCCTCTAATGAATGGAAGTTATACTTTGATGGATCCCATACCACATTTGGATCTGGAGTAGGCATATTGTTTGTCACCCCTCAAGGTGATGCTATTCCGAAGTCCTACAGAATAACTTTTCATTGTACCAATAACATTACAGAGTACGAAGCTTTGGTCACAGGACTCCAAGTAGCGGTCCACTGGAACATCACACATTTACAAGTCTATGGAGATTCTCAGTTAGTCATCTGCCAAGTCAATGATGACTACGAAACAAAAGATGAAAAGCTTATTCCCTACAAGCATATGGTAGATTTCTTCAAGACAAAATTCATGGCTATCCATTTCAGTCAAGTTCCAAGAATTCAAAAGAAGTCGGTAGATGCGATGGCTACGATTGCTTCCATGTTGAATATGCCCCACAATATGGACAAATGTGAATTTTTGGTCGAACAGTTGCTTGTCCCTTCTTTTGACATTCCGATAACAGATGTGATGTGCGTTCTTTTTTTCCTAACTCCCTATGGTACAATGATGTATATCAATACTTGAAATCCCAAACCTTACCACCTAACCTTTCCGCTAACCAATGCCGAGCCTTCATCTGATAGACAACCAAATATGTCATCATTGCCGATACTCGTTACCATCGTTCTTTTGACCATACCCTCCTCAGGTGTTTGGATTTTGACGAAGCACGAATGACTTTACACGAGGTTCACGATGGTATATGTGGGGGCCATTTCAATGGTCTGAGCTTAGCCAAAAAGTTGATTCATGCTGGGTATTATTGGCCCACTCTGGACAAGGATGTTCATGATTTTGTTAAGAAGTGCTACAAATGCTAGATCCATGGGAACTACATTCATGCACCAGCCCAAGAGCTTCATTCTATCATATCTCCGTGGCCCTTTTCTCAATGGGGATTGGAACTTATTGGCAAGATTTACCCGACATCTGCAAATGGACACAAGTTCATCATTACAATCACAGAGTATTTTACAAAGTGGATTGAGGCTATCCCCATGACCTATATCACTGGTGTGCAAATTTCAAAATTCTTATTGAATTATATCATATGCCGATATGGGGTTCCCCTTCCCATAGTCACAGATAATGGTTGTCCCTTCAAGAATAAAGATGTCAAGGAACTTTGTGAAAAGTTTCATATCCAACATCGCTTCTCCAGTCCATACTATCCGCAGGGTAATGGTCAAGCCGAAGCATCAAATAAAACCATTATCAAGATCCTAAAAAAGGTTGTCAATGATGCTGGTCGAGATTGGCATGTACAATTGAATCCAGCCCTATGGGCTTATCGCACTTCTATCCGCACACCTACTGGCGCAACACCCTATTCTTTGGTGTATGGTGCGGAAGCCATTTTGCCCTCTGAAGTGGAGATTCCTTCTTTGTGTGTTTCCTTGCAACATCTAATTGATGATGAAATGCACAGAGTCTCTCGGTTGCATCAGCTTGAGATGTTAGATGAGAAGCGTCAGACAACCCTGACACATTTGCAAGCATATCAAAACCATCTTTGTCGCTCTTATAATAAGAAGGTCAAAGGGTGACACTTTGAAGTGGGAGATTTGGTTTTAAAGGAAAACCCTAAGAATACACAATCTACTAATGTCATCAAAGGCAAGTTTGAACCTAATTGGGTTGGGCCTTTCATAGTAACTGTAGCCTATGGCATAGGGGCATATCAGCTTGCCACCCCAGAAGGTGAACCTTTGTCAGATCCTGTAAATAGCATGCACCTTCACAAGTACTGGGCATAATTTTCTATCAGCACTTCTTCAAGTATGATCCTGAAAAAATCCAAAAAAATCAAAATGCTAAAAAAAAAAAAAATACAAAAAAAGTGAAAAAAAGTGAAAAACAAAGAAAAAGAACAAAAAAAAGAGTCAAGAAAAATGATTCGCTCTCTAGTGAAAACCTGGCAAACAGGCACTTTGGGAAAGTACCATGGTGAAAACTTGGCAAACAGGTGCCATGTGTAAAAATGATCATTTCTCTGTCATCTATCATGACCTCTAGCTATGCTTTCTCTCTACAGATTTATCGTGCCTATCCTTGTCCTGACCCAATGTTCTATTTCAGGCCTGTGATTGGTCAACATCATTGTCTTGCATACTTCATTTCTTATGCATATGTTTTGGTCCTGGTTTCCATATATATCTTTCGGATGTGCATTGGGTGCGTTCCCCTTGTCATGATCAATCAACTGGAACTTTCGAATGAAAAAGTCATAAAAAATTGAAAATGTCTTTAAAAAATCATAAAAAATTGAAAAATGTCCTTAAAAAAATCACAAAAAATTGAAAAATTTCCTGAAAAAAAATCCCTAAAAATCAAATAATGTCCTGAAATAATCAAAAAAATCAAATAAATGTCCTGAAAAAATCCCTAAAAATCAAATAATGTCCTAAAAAAATCATAAAAATAAAAAAAATCTCCTGAAATAAATCCCTAAAAAGTCAAATAAAGTCCTGAAAAAACAAAACAAAAAAAACCCCTTTGTGCATAGACAGATCGCTGAGCATATGACAATCAATCAAACACTGCGCTTTACTGAAATCATGCATTCACAGATGAACTTTTTCAATCAAACCAGACATTCAAATTGATCACAATTGTCTTCTCAATCGAACATCAACATCAATATCATTTGTCCTTGTCACTATTATCATGGGTCTTATACAGGGTGTGGTATACTTGAAACCAGACCATGTCTTGTCTTAGACGGGGTACCGCATTCCCTGGAACCAGACAGCATGATCATTCTTGTTTTCTACTTTTGACAATGACGATCAGACTATTTGGTTGACTTGGTTGAATTTGTGCATCTTATCTTTTTTCTGATTTATCTTTGGCTTCGATCATGTTGCTATGTTGCTGGAGGATGTCACTGAGTGATTTAGAGTGACCGGGATGGTTCATGGTCCCTTTCCTTTTTTGTTGTGTTTGCTGTTTGTGGAATGTTTGTCACAAACTGGGGCAACTATATCATTGGGTGTCTGTGATAAGTATGTTTGCTTTGTGAATGCTGCACATACCTCAACCCTTGATGTATGCACCCTAGGATGCTTCACTCATTCCTTGTGTGCGATGTGTCTGTGTTTTGCAAAAGGGGTTACATTCCAGCTCTGGCCTTCAATGCCATGATGCTCTACATCCACTTTGCTACATTAAATAAAGGCTCTCACCTACTTATGTGCATTTGTGAAAGCAAGTTTTCCTTCATCTCTAACTGTCCTCTATCTAATTTCTTCTTACTAACATTTCTTCTGTTAGTCTTGGCAGTCCGTTCGAACCTATCGTCTTCTGTCATTCTTATCGATCACTTGGCCTCTTTTCTGGATTTTTCTGGCCAATTCCTCGAGGGGGCATGCATATGTCATTATTATTGTCTAGGGCATTTTCATTATTGTTCTTTGAAAAAACACTTAAAATCGCATTGTCTCAAAGAGGGGCAAAATGTAGACACCTAAAAATGGTCAACGCTTGCGGAGTCATACTTTAACATTTGCGCATTGGCTTACTTTAGGGTTTTTGCGTCGCATTAACATTTCTTCTATGTTGCATACTTGGTCTTTATCATTTGCGAGCATCGAGTCCTTCTTCTGCATTCCTCATTTTTATCACTTTTGAATTAGGGTTTTGTCCTCTTATCAATCTTGTCGTTTTGAGATCGATTTGTCATCGATCCTTGTCCTTGTCGATCTCGTCAATTTTGCGATCGATTTGTCATCGATCCTTGTGTTGGAACCCTAAAATTTGCAATTTTTAGAATTCCAAATTCCAAGACAAGGAGCAAGAAAAATTCTAAATATATATTGAATAGGTATAAGTAATATATTTTATATTTGTTGCACAATATGAAACCATAACATAAACACAATAATGGGCATAAAAAATGGAGTGTGAAGCACCAAAGGGGGTATTTACATCATTTAAAGACCATTTATCCATTATATACCCATAAAATAGCCTTAAAATACCTCTAATATGCCTAAACAACTTGTAAAGTGACAATTAATTACATAAACTAAGGCAATTTCGGGATTTGGAATTATTTTTATTTAAAAGGGGGATGTCTTTTCACCCAAAGGGGTATGAAAACCATTCAACCACATATATATGTGTGATGTAAAATGTAAAAGGAAAAAAAGAGAAGAGATAGAAGAGGTGGAGGCAATTTTGTACTTTTAAACTTTTTATCAAAAATAACCAGTTGCATTTTCTTTCTCATATGTGTTGAGAGTTAACATATTTTTAGAAGGCAGTTGCTTATGATATTATCTAAAAGTGGATAAGGTTATTCGTGTTCTTCCGGTAAAATTTTGTGTTTTATATTGTAGATTTGGATCAAAAAGATTTACTCGCGAATTGTAATTGTTCCTTGTATTTCTTCCTTGGATGGTCTCTTAAAAGTTAGGGTTAAATTCATTCGAGCAGTTTACAATATAGACATTGAAGTAGAGCTCATAAGAAACAGTAACTGATAGACTCATCGAGAGGTGGTGGGATTAAAAACTGTCTCATAAGTTTACACAATAAGTCCTGAAGAGATATAAGACTCTGTAGCCCAAATAGGAGGAAAGGCACTGATCATTTGTAAACAAACCCTTTAACCATACCAGTTACCCTTTACCTTTAAGCATTAGGATTAGTAGAGTAGGTATAGTAGGTAATTTAGCCAAAGTGTAACATATATACTTTTGTAAGATACATAGATCAATACACACATCTAAAATCAGTCTGTTTAAGAAACTTATGCCATTCTGAGAATAGGAGATATCAGATTAAGACACTAAATCTGCTATAAAAAGCATTGGTTGAAGGAACAACTAGTGAGTAGGTATACCCGCCTAGGTCCTGCAGAGCCTAAAGTGAGAGAGTTAGTAACCAAATAGGTTCACTCTATAGGTTGGCCAAGTCAATTGGAGGGTTTGATCATAGGAGTTGGCATTTCCTTAGAACCTATCCAATCTGTTGATTTGAGACCCAACACCTTGTCCTCTTCAATCATGTCAATTGGCACATATCAATTTGGTCTCTTTATCAATATTGGTCAATTTGTCAACCAGTTTCAGTTGTTTATCAATCAAATCATTTATCAAGTCAGAATCATGATTAAATTGAATCTACATCAATTATCTTTTGTCAAGACCTAATCTTCTAAGGTTTTATGATTTATTCATTTAATCTTGTTTGTCATTTTCCCTCTAGGTTAAATAATTTATTTATTTATCCTAAGTATTCTTGTCACAGTTAAATATTTATTTAATTGGCTAATTAATTCCCCCTCTTTTTGTGAATTAATTAATGAATGAAAAATTATTAATTAATTCACCTAATTTTCTAATTTCATCAATTTCTAATTTCCTAATTTTCTAATTTTCCAAATTCCTAATTTCCACCTATTTTCTAATTTGTCAAATTCAATTTCCACCTAATTAATTTCTCTCTAGTCTCTCCCTATTTTTGTGCTTCGGTGGAAGCATGAATTTCTCATGCGTCATACTATTGGCATAGTAAGATGTCATAAGCTTTTAGTCCTCTAACCTTTGCATTGGCAATATGTCATAATTCATGACATAGAAGGTGTCATAACTTTTTTCCTTCAACTCAATTTTGCCATTTTGAAATCAATTGCCTCTAATATCAATGTCATGCTAATCTTGTCTTTTTTCCAATTTATCTATAAATTGGATGAATTTCTTCAATCAAAAGGGTCGAATCAATCACGCTTCTAGTATTCTTGTGCTACCATCTTGTCTACTTGCTTTCACATCATGCTTATGCACTAGTAGGTGAGATCCACAAACAAAGCTATTTGAAGGAGAAAGAAGGACAATGGAGCCACATGAAGGAGACATTCAAGTTTGCAATGGTTTGCGTTTGAATTGATGTCTTGTTTTCATGTCTTTATTGAGTGTTTTTAGGATTGGTCATTGCAATTGAGTTTTCGTGATTGAACTAGTCCAATTTGTTATTTGCTTGTGATGATTTTCAGAATCCTATCTACACTTCTAACTTATTTAGTTGATTCTTAATCCATCAGATGCATATGAAAGAAAATGAAATGCAGAAACATAAATCAATTATCCACACAACCATAACACTAAGATTTTTATGTGGAAATTCGGAAAGGGAAAAACCACAGTGGGATTTGAACCCACAATATTATTATACTATAGCCAGAAGTACGATAATATTACATAAGGGGAATTCACTTGCATTCGAGCACACTGCCTAGAGCTCACTACTCAATTACAAAAAGGGCTACAACCCGGAGGAAGGCTCACTGTCTTACAAGATATTATAAATGATTACAATAATGAATGAACTGAAGTATAACATCTAACTATGCCAAAATGCAGTTTCGATTAGGCTCATATTATTTTTTGCAACTGATTTATTATTCTGCTCTATTTTTTTGCTCTGCCACACGTCAGAGCACCAAAATATTCAACATTCACCAACCTTGCAAATTCACTCATACATACTTTCCTCACACATTACTCTCCAATATTATCATCCATATTGATCTTATATATCCACACCAACAAAAAGGGATCATTTATCATGTCAGCTTCTAAAAACTGTATAACACACAACATGAAACATGTATCACCAAGTTGGCTCAATCCATCTACAGATCCAAATGTGGACTGAAACATGAAGATAATAAGATTCCCATAAGTTGGCCCAATCACCTTGAACATGAAATTGATCACCGGAATTTGCAATACCCTAAAAATGGTCATCTAAACCATGGGCCCCTAATCTCGACAACATCACCAAGGTCCGAACCAAAGGCAATTAAATAAATCTTGAGCACACAATTAATCCTTTAATTATCAAATGTCACATGGCAAATTAATAACTCAATATTAATTAAATATTTATTTAATTAATTAAATCATTCCAAGTAAATCATTTAAAACAATTATCTTATTTATTTTAATTCAATATCTTTTGAATATTTAATTAAATAAATTAATTTGCCATTAAATCATCAAAAAGAGGAATTAATTTAATAAAATGAATCAATTGAGCACAAATCTTCAAAAAAGGAAATAAATAAAAAAAAGGAATTAATTGACCAAAAAAGAAATCAATTGGAGACAATCTTGAAAAACAAATTAAAAATTGATAAATAATCTCAAAGAAAGCAATTAAAACAATTGAATATTAAAATTGAGTGAAATAGAGAATAAATAAGTTTTTTCTGATTTAATCTTAATTTTAGTTCAATTTCCTTTAAAACTAAGAAAAGCATCCAATCACATCAATTCACTCGGATTGTGCTTCCTCTTGGAAAATCTTGACCGCTCATCATCATTTGATCTCAGCCTTTGGTTTCTTTCTGAATTTTCTATAAATTCAACTCATCTCTCATTCAAAGGGAGGCTAGAGAATATATTGTCATTATATTATTTTTTCTCTAGACTCATTGATATATTGCATGTTAATTATTGATTAAATCATTTAGCTCATTTATTGCTTAAATCTTGTTAGATCAATATTGCATCCATCTAGCATTCATCATGCTCATATAGATTAAATCCTTTGTCTTGATGTTGTCTAGTCACTGGTATTGCTAAATAATCTGAGAGAAATCTTATACTCACATCTTTTAGAAGGCAATGGGTCAGTTTGTTATGGTTTTCATATTCACGCTTATATCTATCTAACCATACATGTAATGACTTAATTGAAGTGTTGTGCTTACAGATACAGGTCCACTTTTCACACACACATTTCTGGTGCCCACCGTGGGGCGGAATACTACTTTTTCGGCCTCAAAATCATTTTTTTTAATCCTGTAGGTTTCATTCATACAACCTCTATGAAATATCGTACGAGCAGTTTCACTGCATCGTATGCCATTATATTGACACCTACAGCTTATCATACGAAACAAGATCATATCCTTTATATTGTCGTATGAATCGGAATATGGACTTGTACAACATACTGATTTTCTTATAGTTTATCATTCTATGCTAATTCCTAATGCATACGACATACTGCTTATGCTATCTTTTTGTCATTCTATGTTGGTTTCTAACTCGTACGATAAAACTATTCTATCGTTCTGTTTTATGAATATTGTCATACGATTATGTTTTCTGATAGATTAAAAATAGATTACCTTTCAGGATTTTTTGCTTAAATTTTGATGATGTTAATGCTGACCCTAGATTGTCTTCTGTCTGCCTGAGATCTTTATAGCCTAACCAGTTTCTTATAGGATTCTTGTCAAAGAATTTATCAATCAAACACGCGCCTGTCGAAGAATGAAAACAATATGACTACTAATGCGTTGTTTTTGCAAGTTGCCTAAAGAGAATCAACCAAACATTGTGTATTCTTTAAAATTATTTTTTTTAGGTAGCTAACTTGCTATCTGGTTAAAGAACAAATCTATCTTTCATGTTTTGAAAAAGATCTAAGAGGTAGGAGAGTACGCTCTTGTCTTTTATAGACAATCAGAAATCTAGACCCTCGAAGCTTTTTTCTAAATTTTGAGATTTGTGTACCTTTAGCAGGCCTGTCACAGTGGGAAAAAGTAATCACCCTGTGAGAACGACCCAAGTGAGTACAACTGGACCTGAGCATTCCAACTCACTATAATAAATAGGTCTCTGATGATTAAAGTCTCAGAGGATGGGATTATTTGAGTTTTCTCTTTGAGATCTCTCATATCAGGCATTTTGTAGGGCCTCACGGTGTCAATCGCATTTACGTGACTACAAGTTGTTTCGGTACCTTGTTGGGCTATAGGTCTCAATCATGCTTGTGTGACTTCAAGGGGTAATTTCAAATAAAATTCCTGATTAAGAACTATAAAATAGAAGCTACTCGATTCACCTCCGAAATGTTGATAATCTTTGTGCAAGAGAGATAGTAACTCTCCCAAGACACTTGCCATATCATGCCCCCATTAGCATTTGGAGTCGGCTAATACGGCATTGAGAATCCATTGCGTGAGACTCAATGGCCATATTATAATTAGCTATTGGGTGTGTACCTAAGTCAGCAAGCAAAGATTTTCTTCTCTAAGCCAACTTCCATAGGGTTTGCATGTTGTGATTGGAGTTACTATTCATACTACGTGTTTTCTGTGTTTTCATCCCTAAAGCTAAAAATGAAATACTGAAACTAGAGAAAACAAATCAAACAGGTCAAACAACTCAGTGATAAACTCTGCCCATGTCAAAACTAGTCTATCTTGGTCAAGAAGCAGTCCATCTCAAAATTGGTTATACTCGGCCGTCATACCCAACCATTGAAAAACTCAGAATTTTTTTAGTCTTTGCTCTGTGAACAGTCGTATGAGTCTACTGAATTGTCGTCCTTCACCAAATCTTATGTCGTATGAGTATACTAAATTGTTGTCCCATGTCCAATCTTGTGTCGTATGAAACCAAACATTCTATCATTTAAACTAAATCCTGTGTCATACAAAACTGAACCTAATAGAATCATTTGTTGTCAGGGACTTACCCATTTGTCGTACGATACTAGGTAGCAACTTGTACAAAATAGAATGGTTGTCGCCTTGAACTTGTTGAACTGTCATACAGTCTCAGAAATTATGTCATACGAGTCTCTAATTTTGCTAGTCTAGAACAGTTAAACCTGTCCAAAATAGTCTATAGCAAGCCTAAAACTGGTTATCATCCTCATAAGCATAAACAACCTTGATAGTGTACCTCTGCAGTTGCGTTGCATGATTTTGTCGATCATTTCTCAACTAGTTCAAACAAACATTTTATCAAAGCTAAGTCAACTTAGATAACATCTTACATAGGATAGATCATTCCTAAAACTAGACCAGATCTTAATTACTTCTCCTAAATCACTACGTTAAATGAACTACTAGCTAAAATTTGATCTTGAATTCTGCAACACATCTCGCTCTTGGTCTTGTCGGTTACAAAATGCCTGTTCAAACCAAAAATTCTCCCAGCAAAAAGGACAAAGAAAAAGAAATGCCCTTTGTGTCAAAAGACAATCCATTCTTTGTGGAAGACCCCTTTTACAATAAACCGTCCTCGTCACAGATACCAATTTACGACATACCAATCTTTGGTCAACCCCTATCTCCCACCATATCTAGGGAAAGACAAGAAAGAGAAGCTAATAAATGAAACACTCACGATGACTTCAGCAATCATGCCACTAACAGTGATTCATCAACTGAATCTGAGCTTCCTGAACCTCCTGAAGATGAAGTACATAGATGTCAGAATAATAAAGAATTTTGAAAAATGATGAAGGTCATCATGGCTAGGGAAAAAGAAGACTATTTCCTAGAATTAGCAAAACAAGGTGCCAAACTCCCTACTGGTTATAATGCAGAGGCCCTCATTGCTAAAGAGGAAGAGAAACCATGGGGAAAAATGAGCAAACAAATGCAATCATTACAAACTGCAGTCACAAGAATAGAAAACAAAGATAAAATGCCAAAACAATATTCTCTAGACACAATATGCCCATTCCCATTTGATAAAAACCTTTACCTGTCTCCATTTCCTTCATTAGTTGAAATCCCAAAATTTGATAAATACGATGGTACCTCAGACCCACAAGATCATGTCAGAGAGTTTTGTGGTGCTTGAATGGAGTTTTTGCATGATCAAACATACCTCATGTGCCTTTTCCCAAGGAGTTTAGGGGGTCAAGCAATGGAATGGTTCGCAAGACTACCCAAAGGAATAAAAATGTTTGAAGAACTAATCCAACTATTTTTACAAAAATACTCATACAACATTCATCACCCAGTCACTATGATAGAGCTTTGCAATACCAGACAAAAGACAGGAGAACCCTTTCTCACTTTCCTCAAACGATGGAGAAAGATGTTCTCTAGATATTCACGAACTATCCCAGATCTTGAGAAAATTGATATCTTCATCAACAACTTAGTCCCAAAATTGAAATATAGTGTCCAGATGCAAGTACACCCTTCATTCAACAAAATGGTAGATAATGCCCTCAGAATGGAAGATGTGCTTATCAAAAAGGGAAATATCACTTTGGAAAGAAGCATCACAAGGTTCTAGCTCTAAAGAAAATAGTAAATACTAGAAATATGGCAAAGACAACAACAAGAATGTCGTTAGTGATGGAGTGGTAGATACTGTCCAAGCAAAAACAAAATCCACAATATTTAACTTGGCCAGTGGCACACAAGCACTCAAGGCAGCTGAAACTACAATAGAGAATCCCCTAAAGAAAACAAGAGAGTGGTTTAAAGACAAACCTTGGGTCTCAAAGCCTAAGCGTGAGTTTACTCCTCTAGATGAGTCAAATGAGTCGGCTTTTAAAACTTTATTGGCAAATAATCTGATAACGTTGCCAGACAATTCCAGACCATATGACCCAGAAATTAGACCCAAATGGTGGAGAGAAAATGAGTATTATGACTACCATCAGAACAAGGGACATAACATAAACCACTGCATGAAACTCCAACATGAAATCCAAGATCTCATTGACACAGGCAAGATCGTTGTTGGAAATCATGTAACTAATGCTGATCATAAGGCCTTTAAAGACCCCTTACCCACTTATGAACAAGGAGATTCCTCAAAATCCAAGGGAGGAGCTAGAGTCAATTATACTTACACTAACAACGATAATGTTATCAACATGATTGAATTTGTTCAACCTGAATATTGCAATGTGATCATTGTCCAGGATCATCAAAGTCAAACACAAACTGCTAATACCGTGACTCGCTCTCAAAGGAAGATTTCTCTCCCAGGAGCTAGTCCCCCAACTTTTGATCAAACAACATCAAAACTACCAAATAGACAAATAGATACAATCATGGCTAAATCGAAACAACCAGCTTCATCGTCTTCTCCTAGTTATAGTATTGTTGAACAATTGAAGAGAACCAATGCTCAAATCTCCATTTTAGAACTGCTTAAGATCTCTTCTGCTCATAAAGAGGTCTTGGACAAGGCTCTACTCACCACCAATGTCCCTAAAGATCTAGATGTAGATCAGTTTCAATCTATGGTAGGTCACCTGACCTCAGCCCATTATCTCACATTCTCTGAAGAAGATGATAATTCACTGAGTCACCCACATAACCAGCCATTACACATTGAAGCCATGATTCATAAACACCGTGTTAAACATGTTTTGATAGATGGAGGCGTTGGGTTGAATATTTGTACCTACAATATATTAACATAGCTGGGATTTTCTGAGAATGTCATTGATCCAACAAAGAAGATAACAATCAAGGCTTATGATGAAGAGGAAAGAACTTCTAAGGGACTGGTATCATTACCAATTAGAGTAGGACCTATGGAAAGAGATGTCATTTTTCAAGTCTTGGACCTTCATCTTTCATACAACATCTTATTGGGTAGGCCATGGATTCATGAAATGAAAGCAGTACCATCTATGTATCATCAATGCCTAAAATTTCCCTATAATGGAATAAAAGTCAGTATTCCGGCCGATACAAGCTATACCTGCAATGCATTAACACAGGGTGCTGATGCTTTTGTTCCTAATAATAGAGCAGCTTGTGCAGCTAAAAGTTTGGAATCTTTACTGAAGGATTTGGAAAATAAACTGAGAATCACAAACACTGGCATGGATGGTTACAAGATAGAGCCTATACTCTCACTAACATTTCTTCCTCCATCACCAAGACAGTCGGGAAAACCATCAGAGGGTATGAGGCCACAAACTTCAACTCCAAAAGTTATTTATGATGACACCTTGATATAGTCCTCTACTTCTCTTGCAGGTGAAATAGAAGGGGATGATGTCCTTAAATTGCTCTTCAAAGAAGATAGTGCAGATAAAGAAATACGACATTGTGAGATTTCTCCAACACAATATGGTTCAGGCTATAAGATGCTTCAACACATGGGATATTCAGGTACTGGTCCTCTTGGCAAATGTCAAAAAGGTATTGTTGAACCTATTCAGTTACAAACTAAGTCTGCCAATGATAAAGCTGGACTGGGATATGATCCAAGAAAGTCATCAGATCACAAGCATACATCTCACCATCAACGTAAATGGAATAAAAAAGTACTACCTTTAACGATAGAAGAAATTGATACTCAACAAACTCAGGAGAAATGTGATAGTGAACAAAAAGAATTGCCCACCCAGAGAGAGGAAACAAGTGGTAATCAAGTTCTAGTTATATCAGCTATGATACCATAGGAAGTAGAAGTCCCAAAGGATATGAGAGACGAAGTATATAGAATCATAGAATTGTTTGCACCACTAAACATTCCGGTCACATATACTGGTAGACAACAAGTAGATGATTCAGAAACTGATTCAAATGAGTATGAATGGGGTCCTGATCATCTCTCAGATACATCTACTATAGAAACCCCTAAAGAATCCAGAGTTATTATAGATGACGCACAAGAGCTGATACACCTAAGAATACAAAAGGAAATAGAAGAAATCAGATTAAAATGACAAGAAGACTATGACCGACAATGGGAGAAAGAAAGGACACAAACAAGTCCTTCACCTACCAATCCTCCTAATGAGATAGAAAAAATTAGGTACAAAACTACACAAGAAGAACTAGAAGCTACAGAAAAAAAATCAGTCATCAGTCCAAAAGAAGCTAAATGGAACAGATGACAGGGATTGACAGAACCGTCAAAGCCATGTCCACAAGTGTGTCAAATACAAGCAATCAATGAACCAAATCATGAAGGAACTTGCAACATCAAATATGTGGGTGTTGATACTATATATACCTTTACTCAACCACTTGAAGATGAGTCAATAACTTCATCCTATGACTCTGATGACTCAGACAGGAGCTCTATTTATAACAACTATTCAACAACGCATTATGACTACTATGTCATGAATGATGAGATACTGTCTACTATCACACCACAGTATGTAGTCCAGTCTGAAGTAGGTGATGACGCTAGAAGTAGGTTGGTTGGGTTAGTTCCAATACATAATAACATTAATTTCGATAATCGTGTCATAACTCTTCCTGGTCTCGAGACACATACACAAGGTAGTCTTCTGGAACTCAATTGGTCAGTCCGAAGCCATGATGATAGTAACGTGAACTCCCTTGAGTTTGTTCCAACCTTATCCTTAATACATCTAGAACTGATTGATTGCACCCTTTATAACCAACCCTTGAATGTACCTACCTTTGCCAATGACTATACACTAGCCTACTATCTCAATGCAGTTGAACCCATGTACTCTTCCAACAGTGAACAAAATGAAAACATGACTGAAGCGGATATCAAGTATCTTAGTCACAAAAACAAGAAAAATAAGAATAAAAGATCTAATGGCAAAAACCACACTGTGGCGGTGTCAGACTCTAAAAAAGAGAAAATAAAGGATGAACCTAAAGGTGACAACCTCTCTGAGGCGCCTGAAGGTGAGATACTTGATATACTGCCAAGTCACTTCCAAGAGAGATCTTCCATATTGATCAAGCCAACTCAGCCAGTGAACATTGGGAGTCAAGAGATACCGCATATCATTCATTTAGCTCAATCACTGTCAGCAGAAGAGTTAAAAGATTTCAGCAATCTATTTTTAGAAAAGAAGATCAACTTTGCATGGACATACTCAGATATGCCAGGACTAGATCCTGATCTCATCATGCATCATCTCTCTATTATGCTAGGAGTTAAACCAGTCAAACAAAAACTCCGAAAGATGCATCCTCATGTGACACTACTAGTCAAGGCTAAACTAGAGAAATTACTAAAAGTTGGATTTATTAGAGCTATAGACTACACAGACTCTATTAAGCTGGTAGGCAAGATTGATCCACTCAAGTATCTTCTCAGTAAAGCAACGCTTATAGGAAGACTAGCCAAATGGTTCATGGTCCTTACAGAATTTGACATTGAATATGTGGAACGCACAACCATCAAATGACAGGTTATTGCAGACCAACTTGCCGAAGCTCCACTGGAAGACGATCAACCTCTGCATATAGAATTCCCAGATGAATCAATCATGCACCTTACTGAATAATCATGGAAGATGTTCTTTGATGGGTCTTTCACTCAACATGGTTCTAGTGTCAGGATACTATTTATTACTCCCCAGAAATACTCAATTCCAGAAGCTTACAAGATTTTCTTCCCTTGCACAAACAACATTGCAGAATATGAAGCTTTGGTAAATGGGATCAAGCTGGCCATCGAGTGGAAGATTGTTGAATTACACATCTATGGAGATTCTCAACTCATTATCAACCAAATCAATTATCTATATCAGACAAGAGATGAGAAACTGATTCCTTACAAGAGAATGGTGGATGATCTCAAGAAATATTTTACCTCCATATCATTTAAGCAGATCCCCAGAACAACAAATAGAGCAGCAGATGTAATGGCTACTTTGGCATCTATACCATAGCTATAGGAGTCTAATTTTCTCTTTGAATTCTTGGTAGAAGAGTTACATTACCCTATCTATGATTCTCCAGAGTCCCAGGTAGTCTATTCTATTATTGGACATGACTCATCTCGTTATAACCACATTCTCTCTTACCTATGTAACCAAGTCATCCCTGCTAATTTGTCCTAAAATGAAAAAAGGAACCTAATCCGAAATGTGTCATGCTACGTCATCATTGCTAATGACCTATTTAGGCAAGGTTTAGATAATACTTTTCTTAGATGTCTAGAAACTAAAGAGTCCCAACGCACATTATCTGAGGTTCATGAAGGTGTTTGTGGATCCCATTCAAATGGTCTAACTTTAGCACGAAAACTACTAAGGGTTGGCTACTACTGGCCGGACAAGGAGAAAGAAGCTATAAAATTTTCTAAAACTAGTGAAAAGTGTTAGCTGCATGGACACCTTATACACGCTCTAGCAAGGGATCTTATACCATTTGTGACACACTGGCCCTTCCAACAGTGGGTGTTTGATCTGATAGGCCAAATATATCTCATGTCATCTAATGGACATAAATTTTTTATCACTTTCATTGAGTACTTCACTAAGTGGGTAGAAGTGGTTTCGCTCATCAAGGAAACCGGAAAAAAAGTAGCTTTATTTATTCTTAACTATATCATCTACAGATATGGTATACCTTCATCAATTATAATAGACAATGGAGGGCAGTTTAAGAACAAATACCCAGATGAAATCTGTAAGAAGCTTAACATCAAACAACATTGGTCCTTAGTATATTACCCTTAGGGTAATGGACAAGAAGAGGCATCTAACAAAAACCTATTGACTATCTTGCACAGGACAGTGAACAAATCTGGGAAGGATTGGCATTTACAGCTCAATCCTGCATTGTGGGCTAATAGAACAAGTATCAGAACACCTACTAGGGCTACACTTTTTTCTTTGGTGTATGGGTCCAAAGCAGTATTACCTATTGAAGTAGAAATACCATCTCTAAGAGTTTCCTTGCAAGGTCTTGTTACTGATGAAGACTATAGAATATCTAGATTACAAGAGCTCAAATTGTTGGATGAGTGTCGACAAGTGGCATTTGATCATCTCAGAGTGTATTAAAAGAGAATGACTAGAGGATATAACAAGAAATTTCGACACCGAGAATTTCAGGTTGGTGACTTAGTTATAGGAGAGAATACTAAAAATCAACAGTTTTGAGATAACAAAGGGAAGTTTGAACCCAACTGGCTGGGTCCCTATATCGTTACTGTAGTTTTTGGCTCTGGTGCCTATCAACTCTCAACATCAGAAGGAGAACATCTCCACGAACCAATTAACACCATCCATCTAAAGAAATTATTCACCTAAATATTCTCTGCTCCAACAGCTTTTACAATAGAAATTGTCTTGAAAAAAATCATAAAAATCAGAAAAAGTCCTAAAGAAATCCTAAAAAATCTAAAAAAGTCCTGAAAAAAATCATAAAAATCATAAAATGTCCTAAAGAAACTCTAAAAATCAGAAAAAGTCTTGAAGAAATTCAAAAGAAAAAGAAAAAAGAAAAAGGAAAAAAAGAAGAAAAAAGAGAGAAAATGCCCTGGTGAAAACCTGGTAAACAGGCACCTTGGTAAAAAAAATATATGCATCTCTGCCAAGCAAGTGAAAACCTGGTAAATAGGTGCCTCTTGTACTCAATCACTCCATCTATCAATGCAACGTTGGCATTCCCTCTTTCATGCATATTTTCTTTCACTTGTACATATTTTAGTCACTTTTGTGACATCCTAGTTCGTTGGAACCTTCATGGCTTGAAACTGATCAATGTCCTAGTCTTATGTAATCAACAAAGCACATTACATGTCCTAAGAAGTATCAACCAAGTCAACCTTACGTTAGTGAAACCTAGTCATCCACTCTGAGTCAGTTACCTATCTCCTGACTACTGAAGAGTTTTATCATTGAGTAAACAAGCAAAACAACATAATGGAAAACAATCACTAAACAGTTTGAGCTATGCATGGAAATTTTATTTGTGTTCTATCTTTTTCATTGGTTTTCAATTATTATCCCTTTGAGTAACTCGAGGAAGTCTATCTTGACTAAGAGGAGCAAGGATTGGGGGCATAATATTTTCTTTGTTTTTTGCTTGAAGGAATGATTCCAATGATCTGGAAACATCTAAATTAGCTGGGTGTCTGTGATAAGAGCCTTCACATCAAGGTGAATCACCTCACATACCTCAACTCCGCTTATTTGAATGCTACAGGGAGGTTCCATATCATTTCTTTGTCTGTCTTGAGGGAATTTCTTTATTGTGCAATCCGGGTCCATGCGTAATCTATCCAAGGATATGAATGGCAAAAGGGTCATTGCGGACAAGATAATTAATATTGCATATGCAAAAAAAAAAACTCTATTCTGCCTGCTATAATTGTAAAACGCTCAATGATGAAAATTAAGCTGTTCAAATCCAGTGACTAGATTTAGGTTGCATTTTGCATCTCATTTTGCATTTCACTCTGCATCTTGTGAATCTAGAGTGATTTCGGTATGGTAACAATGATCTCCTTATTTTCTAAATGAGAGCTAGAAGCTTCATCATTTCTTCGCTAAGTGATCTGTTTTCATCATTTCTCCGATCGAGTACTTGTGTTTTGAGATGTTAGCTGCATACATGAGCATCTTATATAGATTCATACATTTCATTTTATACTTATTTGCATTCATCTTATTGCACAGAAAAATGAAAAATTTGCATTACTCATTCTAGTTACAAATTTACATCATCATTTATTTGCATATGAAAAGAAACAAAAATAAGCATTCATATTCATTTGCATTCATACACTCATATTGAAAAGAAATGCATACATGTAGAATAAAGCATATAGAAAGCATCTCATAAATGAATCAACACAAGTACGATGAAGTCCAATCGGATCTCGTATATATATATATATATATATATATATATATCATGTCAAGTATAAGAGTACAAAAATGATGTCGAATGACATATACAAACTCCCATCGGAGCAAGAATCATATAGGCTACAAAAAAATATCCAAGCTACAAAAAGAAATCATCTAGCTCTCTCCCTCTCCCTCATCACTTGGTGGTGGAGGAGGAGCCTGATTTCTAGGATCCTGACGAGGCACCCGCGCTCCCTCTGACCGTGCCATGTACTATGAATAGGGTATCACCTATTATCACTATCTAAAAAATGGATTTTCTGGTTTCCATAATTGGCTAAAATATAAGAATTTTGAGTTTGGTATGGCCTTGTTGCCTCTATTCTGTCTTAGGTCAGAGGAGGGTTTAAGGTCTGATTTCTAACCCTTATATTTCTATCCATGCGTTACTTTTTATCACTCAAAGAAGGGTCAGTTTGTCGTAAGAAGTGTCCCCCCCATAGGTTATTTCCCTAGGCAACCCCTTAATTTTTCAAATTTATGCACTTTTATTTACCTTGTTCTAATGTTTGTTGGACCTCGTAAATATTGCACAACTCTTTGTTGATCCGGCGATTGTCGTAGCTTCGTTAAGACAAGTTGCTAACAAGTTAGTCATCGTGAAATAGCGAAAGGCATAGGTGGGCCCGACCGGGTGGATTGACCATCAATTAAAAGAATTGCATCTAGAAAATGATCCAATGGCTTGCATTGATTTTCTAGCCCAAGATGCACATGGTATATGCTCATGAAACAACGAAAACACACGACAGGTCCCAGAGACAAGCGAATTTCCTCGGTTAAAAGGTGATCAGGTTGGAAAAGGATCAATGACTTGCATTGATTCACGGTCGGGAGATGCATGTGTTCTAACTTTTGTGAAATAGTGAAAAGGTGGCAGATCCCGCTATGTAGCAGTCAAAGTGGTAGGTCCAGGTGGCGATGACAAAGCAGTGACGGGGCACCCAGTTGGTGGTCTGCGGTGGGCCCAAGTGAGAGGGTCATAAACAGGATAAACAATGGGCAAGTTCCTGAGATTTAACGGCTCACGAAGACAAGTTGATTGTGAGATAGTCATCGCGAAATAGTGAAAGAGGCCGGTGGGCCCCGAGGACAGGTAGGGCATGAAGTTAAAAGTCGATCAAGTATGATTTGATCAAACGGTTCTCGTAGTTTCGTGGCTGTAAATTGAACAGAGATTAGTCTTTACAAAATGGCAAAAGACAGGTGGAAATCACATGAAGGCATGACATGGTAGGATAGATAGTGTGTTTCATAGAGTAAAACATGTCCTGTCCAGTATACATGGTTTTAAATGGCAGTCGAGGGCCCACCTTGGTGCAATCGACAGTTATGTGGAGAATAGTGAAGCAAAACATGTGGTGGACTCAAAACAGAACCCGAAGGAGGTTCCAGAGCTAATGGCCGACTGCCATGTGGCATTTGTTAACCAGTGAACAAGTAGAGTAAGTGATTTCCGAATAAAGGGCCCACTTAAAAGGTTTGAAGCTTGTTAAAAGATATTCATCTCATGGTCGATCCAACGGTTCTCATTATTTTGTGGCCTGAAGATGCCTGCAGCTTAACCTCTACAAAATGGCAAAAACTATTAGCTGTCAAGGTGAAGCGCGGTTAATTATTGAGACTGACGGTCCTTGTTGGGGTTAAAAGTTGGGCAGTTAGAGCTTGATCTAAGGGCTAGCATGGCTTCATGATGGAAAAATGCACAAGTGTTAAATCCCGTGAAATAGCGAAAAGAAGGTAGGGCCCAACGTTAATAAAGAAAGATCAAACAAAGATAAAGGCAGTATAAGTTCTTGTAATCCAATGGCCAGCGTTGCTTCGTGAAAGAAAAGTGCATAGGTTTTATGTTCTACGAAATAGTGAAATCACAAAATAGAGTAAAGACTCAGAGAAGTTATGACCCGTTGGAGCTCGTTTTGAATTCATTTTGGTGAATTCAATCTTGAAATGATAGCCAAAGCATGCGGAGTTAATTTCTAAAATTCAATGCCAACTTGTCGTTTAAGGGTCCGTTTCAACTTGATTTTTAGTATTGTTTCATCGAAGTCTGTTGAAGAGCAATTGGTGTGGAGCGATTCTCTTCAGATGAATAATAGGTTTTTTTGTGTTTTCCTTGATAATTCTAGTCTGCTCTCAGTCATTGTTGTGTGAGCTATTTTCATTAGAGGTATGTGCTAGTTTCAAGTGGTATAGATGCTTATTCAATATGGCACCAAGAAGGGAGTTGACAGGAAAAGTGAATTATCAGGACATGAACATTTGTGATGATTTTTTAGAATAGTTAACCATGTCTACCAATGTTGGGGCTAAAGACAAAGAGCTAGTACCAAAAAACCCTCATCTGAGAATTGGGGATGGCCTATATGATAAGGGAAATTGGTTAAGAGACCCATAAATAGGGATGTCGGGTCTAGGACTTTTCAAAGTAGGTTTTGGGCAAAGACATTCCCTCGCCCCTTTGAATAGCATATGGGAACTGGATGTGGGGAAGCTTGTGGTCCCTGGTGTGTTCATGGATGTGGATATATTGACCCTGATGGCACATAATTATGACCCTATAGCTAGATGTATCAGGAGTCTGAAAGAATCAACCCTGGTTGAAATTAAAGATGATGAATTCAGAAATGTTTTCAAACTCAGTGAGGCTTCAAATTTGTTAGAGGCTATTGACTTTGAGTCATTAGCTTAGATTTACAATGCACAGAGGGATCATCTTAGGAGTGGCCCATTGAAAGAGTTTTTTTGTTAAGATAGGGGGGTTAACAGTTGTAGGCCACAACACAATGGAACCATTCTCCCTCAATCTATTTACTCTAAGAGCCAAGGGTATGTATTAGGCATTATGTTAGATCTTTGGAGAGGATCCTGAGAGAAACATGCCCACCCATTACATATTAATGATTGCACAAATTTTAACTCCTTCCCTAGCAATAACCTTTGATTATGCCCCATACCTTACTGATGCAATTCATAAAGGGCTAGTAGTGATTAAAAATGGTAAGGTGGATAGGCCATTTGGATGGTATTCCCTATTCATGCACATGTTTTTGTTCAAAGGTGCTAATTATTTTGCAAAGGAAATGGATTTGGTCAAGGTAAAGGATAAGGAAGAGATGCCTGTCCAACTTTGGAGCACTGCCTTATCCTAGGATAGAGAAGATGCTAGTTATTTGAAGTTTGATAGATGCTTTGCATCTAAGATTAGAATCCTTTTATGCACAGAAAACCCTAGGATTCCTAAAGCTCTCTTGGAATTCCTCAGACCTAAAGAGTTCGCAAAGGGTATTAAGATTATTCATAATTGGGGAGACATGTATTTATACCCTGTTTCTACTGTTTTCAAAGTGTATGGTTTTAGGGGTACTCCCTATTTACTGCCCTATTAGGTCCCATTAAAGATAGGGATTGTAGAAGTGATGAGAACAAAAGGAGGAAAAGTGCATCGGATTCAAGTCTCTTAGGAGGCATGATTGTTAAGAGAGTCCAAGATACGGGGGTAGTGGAAGCTGCAAGCACAGTTTTGGAAACTGCAAAGTTTAATGTGGTAGTAGTAGAGAAAGAGGCAAAAGAAAAAGCTAATCTCCAATTGAAATTGGAGAATAGCTTAAAAGCTTACAATGAGGCTAAGGAAGGAATAGCCAATAGGGACAACATTATTACTAAACTCTAGAGTCAGTTGGTAGGTCAACACCATCCAGGTGAATCCTCTACACTCATGATAGCCTCCTTTCCAACAAGACCTCCTCTAACTAGTCCCATCATAGAATACCCCCTTCTCCTATGCCTTCTATTTTCCAATCAGCTGAGACTGTCCAACATGAGTTGGAAAAGTTAAAACAAGTTCAAGCCTTGTTTGCAAACAAATATGAAGAGAAGGTGAAAGCCATAATTTTGAAGTTTGCTCACTCAATCAAGGCCTCCATTGTATACATAAATATGAAGAGGATTTTGGAGGTTATGATCAAATTCATAGAAGATGAGGCCACTTTGGAACCAATCCTTAATAAGTGGATGCCCAGAGGTAAGGAGTTGGAGCTCATGTGTTCATCCCATGCAGATGCAGAGGAGAATGACCTTCTAAGGTCCATCAGTGAGTTTATAAAAGAGATGAATATTCTCTCAAAGGAAAGGGCAATTATAAAAAGAAAAGCACAAATATATATAAAAGAATAATCATATCACAAATTTGAATTGTTTCTAGGAGGTTTCATTGGTCCAATTCAGTTAAAAGAAGAGAAGATTTGGTTAGAGGAGCTGGACCACAATTGGTCCCAAAGGGTCAATCAAATTATCAACACTGATGACACATCTTTATTTGTCCAAACAATTGAAGAAATTGAAAAGGTGAAATCTCATTACAGTTTTATAGAAATAGAAATTGGGCATTTAAGAGTCACTTGGAAAAGGCTAGAAGACATGAAACAGAAGGTTGTTAGTTTTACTTGGCCAAGTGATGATGTTTTTTAGGAGTGGAAGGATAATTATGTCTGACAGAAAGAAGATGCTTTGGAGTAGTTAGAAGAGGTTGCAACAGAACAAAAGGCACAAGAGGTTGTGGATGTTGAAAAGGACTAGTAACCACTTCTTGGAGAAGTATTGCGGTTGTAACAAACTTTTTTGAAAAGGGTCTGAAGCTTGTATGTATCCATAATATTATAAATGGATACTAGGACTAATGAAAGAGGGATTGCAAGAATTTGTAAAGAAACTTTGCAGAAATTCATCTGGGTGTTGTCTAAGGATCATAGAGAATATTTTTGAGTTTTGTAAGATTTTTTCAAAAATGAATATCAATACACAGACCATAAACTTTCGAGCCTAGAATTTGTGTTGTCTTCTGGTGTGCTTTCAAATATTTACTGGTTTCATTTAGGTAATCTAGGGTTATTCAACTGAAAATGGATTGTAATACAATCTTTATAGATGTGTTTCTCAGATTTCTTCTTTAGGAGAGAAATTAAATACGTGAGGAATATCTCTGTCAGTATATTATTTTGTATGAGACTTTGAATCTGATGAACACTGTCTAGTCTAATAGGGAAAGACTCTTATATATGTCAAGCATGTATGGGGTTGATAGAAGCCGAAGTGATGCTATGTATGGAGATGTTTAATTGTGAAATTCTTGTTTAGTTTAGATGACTCTGTGGCCTGGATTTAGGCACTAGTATCAGTTGTATTTCTCTTGTTAGATTTCTTGTAGATCAATACTGAACATGAGCATAAGCTTTATTTCATTATTTTAGTTTGTGTTAAGGCGATAGGATTCATTGGTTTTGGAATGGTTTACTATGGATCTTCTCTAAAAGTGTGAATTCATTCACAAGAGGTATACCCGCATAAACTTTGGAAAAGTTCAAAGTGTAGAAGGTTCTAAAAACCTTGTCATATGTTGCTCTAAGGTTCTTTTTCCTTGATCTCTCTTTTTGCTAATAGAGTTATTAATTTCTTACAAGGGATAAAAAGGGAATCAGAATTTATAAACAACAAAAGTGGTGACTTTGTTGGGGAGAGTCATAGTGTGTATCTAGATGGAGGTTGGCACTTGGATTAGTTTGGAGTATTACTTCGATGTCTGTGTTCAAAATTGTATGCCCAACTTTTGATTCGTGTGTTCCTTTCCCTCTCTGAAAATCTTTGTGATTTTGATTTTTAAAGATTGGCAAATTTTCTGTGTAAAGCTTGTTTCCATATTTCCCACAGTCTTTGTGGGTAGCAACTTTGATAATATTAATCGGTCCTTTCAAAATAATTGAATTTCTTTTAAGGAAACAAGCATAATGTAGGGAGGAAAAAACACCAAATCTTTCATGAAGAAGCATCCTCATGAGACGTTGCAAGAAGGATTACCTGAATAGTCACGTAGAGGTCAGAAGAGATCAGTGGTTCATGAAGAATCAAATGCTACTTGGGTACAGAAAAGCACAAATACGGGTAAGATATTTGATAGAACTATTTATGCAAATTCAAATTCATCTTCCCGCAAATCTGAGAATGATGTTTTAGGCTTCCATTCTAGTTTATTCAAAAATTTAGAAGATGTTCATTGTTCAAATAAAAGGATATCACATGCTAGTTTCTCTTGGAAGGACCAGAGTAGTTCAAACATAGTCAAAGATTCTGTAGCTAGAACAATTGATGGAAACATCAGTTTAATTGATATTGATCAAGTCAATATCTTAGACTTTGAAGAAATATTCCTTGATGAAGATAAAGTATCCCAAGAGATAGAAGAACTTAACAAAAGAGTCCATCATTTGATCTCTTTAAGGTCACAAAATGAAGAAAATAAGGAAAGGGAAGTAAAGGAAAAATTGATGGAGAGAGATAGACTCCTGAGACAAATTGCTGACCTCGAGTTGTTGGCCCAAGAAAAGGCCAAGAATGAGGATGAAGGTCCTGCAATTAGAGAAATTTTAGTCCCCCTAGCTAAACCAGCATATAAGTCAGTAATCCAACCAAACAGAGAAGTTCTTAGTGACCCACAACCCGCTAGAAATAATGTTGATAAAGGAAAGCAGAAATGCATGGAAGATGGGTCTAGATCTAAGACTATAGTGGAGATCTCTCACAAGCTTTTAGCACATGAAAGGGAGATGGAGAGAATGAGAAAAGAGAAGGAAGATTTACAAATGGAGTTGGAAAAAGCTAAATTAGAAGCAGCTAATCAAGAAGTCAAAAGGAATATTAGCTATCTAAAAGCCCCTCCCATCACATTTCCTTCAGTAGATCATAGTAAATCTGTTCCTCAGCAAATCCCACTCCCTCCTGTTAAGATTCGGCCAATTCAGCTTGTTAGTACAACAACAACCAATCAAACCTCTCGTATTAATGAAGGTAACCAAATCTCTTTAACTCCGAGCCCCAATGTAAGAATGAACATGGGTAATAACCATGATGCTAACCCTTTTCAGAGAAGACCTATCAACTTAGAATTGTATAGGCAGCTCTTTTTTGATGGAATCCCAGGATATCCTAACCATGTTCCTACTGAGTTAAGAGATAGACTTCATAAGTTTGCTAGAAATAATGCAATTAGTGCAGAAGAGCACTTAAAGTCTTTTGGTGACCTGATCAACAATTATGAGACTATGGATGAAGACATCATCATGAAACTATTTGTACAGTCCTTAGTAGATGAGGCTAGAGACTGGTATAGAGGTCTTCCTATGAACAACATTGGGTCTTGGGAGGATTTCAAAAATTGCTTTCAGGAATAGTATGGTGATAAAACAAATGTGAGCTTCATGCTTAATGAGTTTAACAATATCAAAAAGTTTGATAATGAAATAGTCACTGATTTTAATGCTAGATTCTAGAAAGCAATGCATAGATTGTATCAGGTAATGAGATTAGATGACAACATGTGCCTGAACACTTATTACAATGCATTTGATTCCAAAATGGCTTATATTTTGAGGGATAAAAATCTGCATAGCCTTAGAGATGCATTTAGAATTGCTATCAATGTTGAGAGTAATAGAAAGGCATCTGGAAAATTAGGGAGAAGAACTGATGGTAGGCTATGGCAGGAAACAAAGCAGCTGCCTAACAAAGTTACTAAAGAAGAAGATAAAATAGAGAAGTTAGTGACTGCTATGAAAGATCTGACTGCCAAGGTGAGCAAAAATGATAAACCCCATTATAACTGGCAAGACAGAGCTCCCAGGTTGCATGACATGCCTTACAACACCACCTGGAAGGATGGTAAATGTCAGAATGAAAAGCCAAAAAATACTTAGAGCCAAGATACCCCTGATCTTTTAAAAGGAAAAATGTTCATAACATAGAGAACACTCCTTGGTGTATTGCTTGTGATGGGCCACATTCTCCTCATCAATGTGCTGTGGCTCAAGCCCTTGAAGAATCCATGAGACAAGAAGCTAAGCCTAATATTAATATGTTTGAAACTATAATAGAAAGTGATGAGGAGTCTCTACAAAGTGAATTTAGTGATTGTGATGTGTTGGATAGTAAAAGGTCCTACGAAGGACAACTAACACTTAATTGGCATCCCACTTTGAATGTGGTAACAATCAAAGATGAAGAAGTTCATCTCAGGAGGCCTAGTGATGAGGAAGTAAAAAATCTCACTAAGGCTGCTATAGCCAAGGCCAAGCACAATTACAACATAAGGAGCACTAAAAGGGACAGTGGTCAAGGTGAATTTGGTTCTATGTTTATAAAAGAGGTATCCCAGAAGAAAGCAGCAAGTAGTGCTACTTTGCCTCAAGTTGGTCAAGAGAAGAAAGATCAAGTTAAAGAAGTACCCAAGGGTATAGATAATAAAACTACTAATGATACACAAGGAGCTGCCACAACAAAGAAAGCAAATCAGCCTAAGGCAGAAAGAGCTAAAGCTAATACTAAGTTGAGCAGTAATTCCACATTTGATATGGCTCAGGCTCTTACCCAAATGAAAGTTACTGTCCCATTGATAGAATTATTGAAAATAAAGGAACATAGAGAAGCTACTTTGTCTTTATTTTCTAACATATTTGACGGTAACACAGTTCTACGTACCGGTTCAATTAAAGATGAAAAGGATCAGGAGTTCCAAACCCCAGAGGTGTATGTTGGAACAACTATTACCCAAGAAACCTCACAAGTAGATCCTTTTTATGTTACTCTGTTAGTGAATAACCAGTTGATCAAAAATTGTATGATAGATTTTGGTGCGGCTGGTAATGTAATGCCTTATGGTGTTATGAAAGAATTGGGACTGTCAGTGAGTATAGTATATGGGAAGTGCTATGCTATGGATAACAGAGAAGTGCCTATGATAGGTACAATGAGAGATGTGGAAGTGAAGATAGAAGCATTCCCTGAAGTCACATACAAGATGGATATTATTGTAACTGACACCGAGCCTCATTATGACATGTTATTATCCAAGCAATGGGCTGCAGCAGTGGGTGGAAATGTTCAGTTGGATTTGTCATATTCTACCATCCCAATTAATGGGAATCAAGTCAAATTGTATAGAGAACCATGTGCCCCTAGGTTAATTGAGAAAGTAGATCCTAGTATGCTCAATTGTATGATTGATGTGGATCTTGATAATTTTAGATTACATCTGATTTTACCCCAATTGAAGAATACTAGCTCCATTGTGACTAAATTAGAATCTCAACAACATGGTTTGTGGCAAATGTATTCTGATGGAGCTTGTTCTAACGAAGGGTTTGGAGCAAGAGTTCTCTTTGTATCCCCATCAGGTATGACTTTCAAGTATTCCTTCTTATTAGCCTTCCAATGTACAAATAATACTGCCGAATATGAAGCCTTGCCATTAGGGCTTGAAGTTTCAAAAAGGCATGGAATTGAATTGTTAAAAGTATTAGGAGACTTGGAATTGGTTGTCTCTCAAGTTAGGGCCAAGTATGCATCTAAGAATGATAGATTGAAAAGATACAAGAATGCAGTATGGGATGTAATTAAGCATTTTAGTGCATTCTCTATAAATAGGATAGTAAGATCCAAAAATATCATTGCAGACTTCTTAGCGAATGTTGCATTAAAGAATGATGATGCAACACTAATTGGTATATCCATAGTTGAAGTAAAAGCTAGGCCTGCCATTCCTAACAATGTATATAATTGGCAAGTGTCATTTGTAAGGATTTAGAATTTGGGGTATCTTTAAATCCTAAGAAGTGTCATTTTGCTATTACTGAAGGAAAGCTGCTAGGGCATATTGTCTCTAAAGAAGGAGTAAGAATAGACCCTAAAAGAATAGAGGCAATAAACAATGTGCCTGAACCAAAGAATGTTAAGGGTATCCAATCTTTCTTGGGCAAAGTTAATTTTGTTAGAAGATTTATTGCAAATTTTGTAGAGATAGTCAAGCCCATTGTTAAACTGCTTAAAAAGGATACAAAATTTTGCTGGGATGAAGAAGCTACAAAGGCTTTTACTGAGATCAAAAAGGCTATCCAAGAGGCACCAGTATTGAAATCCCCTGATTACAGTAAGCCTTTCTCTTTGTTTTCTTTTGCTTCATATCACACAGTGGCTACAGTCCTTTTGCAAAAGGATAATGAAGGATATGAACATCCTATAGCTTTCTATAGCAAATCTTTATAGGCTACAGAGTTAAAATATGAAATCATGGAGAAGCAAGCATATGCTTTGGTCAAAGCTGTCAAAGCTTTTAGGCCATATCTTGTAAATGCACAAGTAGTTGCATATGTCCCACATGCTGTTGTTAAAGACATCTTATCCTAGTCTGAGGTCACAGGTAAGAGATGTAGATGGATAAATAGAATCTAGGAGTTTGATTTGGAAATAAAGATCACCAATTTGGTGAGAGGTTTGGGCCTTGCCAAGCTCATGGCTAAGTCAAACCTTCTTGATGTTGAAATAAATAATGTTGAAGTTGAAAACATCCTGGTCACCAGTATTGAAAAATAGCCCTGGCACTCAGAGATAATACATTTTTTAAGGGATTCAACATTTTCAGAAGGAATGACACATAATCAGAGAAGAACTCTAAAGTTGAAGTCACAAAAATATGTCCTTGTTCAAGGTGATCTGTTTTGGAGGAATAGGGATGGGGCTTTATTAATGTGTTTGGATGAATCCCAGACTAAGAGAGTGTTAACTGAAATGCATGATGGAGTGTGTGGAGGTCATTACTCTACCAAGACAACTGCTGGTAAGATAGTTCAGGCTAGGTACTATTGGCCTACTTTGTTTAAAGATACCCATGAATATGTCAGGAGATGTGACCCATGCCAAAATTTTTCATCCAAATTGAAGTATGAAGGAGCTTTACCCCTCAACCCAGTCGCAGTGGAAGCCCCTTTTGTCCAATGAGTCATCGATTTTATTGGAGAGATTGTTGAGAAATTAGGAAGAGGTCATAGGTGGATTATAGTAGCTGCTGACTATTTTACTAAGTGGATTGAAGCTATACCCACTAGAATAGCCACAAGTAAGGTTGTTATTGACTTCCTGATGGATAATGTTATAACCAAGTTTGGTGTTCCTATGAAATTAGTAATGGACAATACCATGAGTTTCAGATTAGAGGAGTTCATTGAATTTTGCACCAGTCATGGGATAATCATGTCATATTCTTTACCATACCACCCTCAAGGTAATGGACAAGCTGAATCAAGTAATAAAAGCCTCTTGAACATTATCAAGAAAATCTTCGAGGAAAATAAAAGGTCTTGGGACCAGAAGTTGAAATTAGCCCTATGGGCAGACAGGATTACTGTTAAAAAGGCAATTGGTGTCTCACCTTTTGAGCTGGTTTATGGTATGCAATCTAGGGTGCCAGTCAAAAATCTTCTTTTGGTTTATAAGTTCCTGCGAGCTGAAGACATGGAGTTGTTTGAACCTTTGGAAGACCAGATGATTCAAATGGTGGAGATAGAAGAAATTAGAACTTTGACTCACAAGAGGAATTTGAAGATCCAATTGCAGTCAAAATACCTATTTGACAAGAGAACCTCATTGAGAAAGTTCCAAATTGGTGATGTAATCCTTCAATGGAATGCAAAAGGACAGGATAAGGGAAAGCATAAAAAGTTTGAGTCACTATGGATTGGCCCCTCTGTGGTCTATGATCTTAATGGAAAAGACTCATATTTTTTGAAGAATATGAATGATCAAATACAGGAATTTCCAGTGCATGGACAATTCCTGAAACATTACTTCTCTTGATGTCCATGCATAGTAGGTCCTTGCTTGTACATATTTAGGTTTGCTTTAAGTTGTTGTTTTTGGGCTTGTGTTTGGTCTGTTTCTCAATGAGTTTTTGAATTCTTGTGTTGATCTTGCGATCAACCATCCCCAGTCAGAGCCGCTGTTATCACTGTCTAAAAAATGGATTTTCTTGTTTCCATAATTGGCTAAAATATAAGAATTTTGAGTCTAGTATGGCCTTGTTGCCTTTGTTATGTCCTAGGTCAGAGGAGGGTTTAAGGTCTGATTTCTAACCCTTCTAGTTTTTGAGAAAAACCCTTATATTTCTATCCATGCATTACTTTTTGTCACTCAAAGAAGGGTCAGTCTGTAGTAAGAAGTGTCCCCCCCATAGGTTATTTCCCTAGGCGACCCCTTAATTTTCAACTTTATACACCTTTCTTTACCTTGTTCTAATGTTTGTCAGACCTCTAAATATTGCACAACTCTTTATTGATTGGGCGATTGGCGTAGCTTCATTAAGACAAGTTGCTAACAAGTTAGTCATTGTGAAATAGCGAAAGGCATAGGTGGGCCCGACTAGGTGGATTGACTGTCAGTTAAAATAATTGCATCTAGAAAATGATCCAGTGGCTCGCGTTGATTCGCTAGCCTGAGATGCACATGGTATATGCTTGGCGAAACAACGAAAACACATGGCAGGTACCAGAGATAAGCGACTTTCCTCGGTTAATAGGTGATCGGGTTGGAAAAGGATCAATGGCTCGCGTTGATTCGTGGCCAGGAGATGCACGTGTTCTACCTTTTGCGAAATAGCGAAAAGGTGGTGGGTCCCGCTATGTGGCAGTCAAAGTGGTAGGTCCAGGTGGCGACGACAGAGTAGTGATGGGGCACCTAGTTGGCGGTTTGCAGCAGGCCCAGGCGAGAGGGTCATGAACAAGATAAACAATAGGCAAGTTCCTGAGATCTAACAGTTCGCGCGTATTCCCGAAGACAAGTTGATCGCGAGATAGTCATCGCAAAATAGTGAAAGAGGCCAGTGGGCCCGAAGGACGGACATGGCACAAAGTTAAAAGCCGATCAAGTATGATTTTATCGAATGGTTCTCATAGTTTTGTGGCCGCAAATTGAATGGAGACTAGTCTTTATGAAATGGAGAAAGACACGTGGAAATCACACGAAGGCATGACATGGTAGGACAAATGGTGTGTTTCGTAGAGTAAAAGATGACCTATCTAGTATACGTGGTTTTAAACGATAGTTGAAGGCCCGCCTTGGTGCAATTGGTAGTTATATGGAGAATAGTGAAACAAAACACATGGCAAACTCAGAACAAAACCTAAAGGAGCTTCCAGAGCTAATGTCCGACTGACATGTGGCATTTGTTAACCGGTGAATAAGTAGAGTAAGTGATTTCCCAATAAAGGGCCCACTTAAAAGGTTTGAAGCTTGTTAAAAGATATTCATCTCGTGGTCGATCCAACGGTTCTCGTTGTTTCGTGGCCCGAAGATGCCTGCACCTTAACCTCTGTGAAATGGCAAAAACTGTTATCTGTCAAGGTGAAGTGCGGTTAGTTGGCGAGACTGACCGTCCTTGTTGGGGTTAAAAGTCAGGCGGTTAGAGATTGATCTAAGGGCTAGCATTGCTTCATGATAGAAAAATGCATGAGTGTTAAAGCCCGCAAAATAGCGAAAAGAAGGTAGGGCCCGATGTTAACAAAGAGAGATCAGACGAAGATAAAGGTAGTGTAGGTTCTTGTAATCCAACGGCCAGCGTTGCTTCGCGAAAGAAAAGTGCAGAGGTTTTATGTTCTACGAAATAGCGAAATCACGAAATAGAGGAAAGACTCAGAGAAGTTATGACCCGTTGGAGCCAATTTTGAATTCATTTTGGTGAATTCAATTCTGAAATGATAGCCGAAGCATGCGGAGTTAATTTTTAAAATTCAATGCCAACTTGCCATTTAAGGGTCCGCATCAACTTGATTTTTAGTATTGTTTCATCGAAGTCTATTGCAGAGCAATTGGTGTGGAGTGATTCTCTTCAAGCAAATAACAAGTTTTTTTGTGTTTTCCTTGATAATTATGGTATGTTCTTAGCCATTGTTGTGTGAGTTGTTTTCATTAGAGGTTTGTGCTAGTTTCGAGTGGTATAGTTGCTTATTCAAGATGGCACCAAGAAGGGAGTTGATAGGAAAAGTGAATTATCAGGACATGAACATTTGTGATGATTTTTTAGAATAGTTAACCATGTCTACCAATGTCGGGGCTAAAGACAAAGAGCTAGTACCAAAAAACCCTCATCTGAGAATTGGGGATGGCCTGTATGATAAGGGAAATTGGTTAAGAGACCCATAAATAGGGATGTTGGGTCTAGGACTTTTCAAAGTAGGTTTTCGGCAAAGACATTCCCTCACCCCTTTGAATAGCATATGGGAACTGGATGTGGGGAAGCTTGTGGTCCCTGGTGTGTTCATGGATGTGGATATATTGACCCTGATGGCATAGAATTATGACCCTATAGCTAGGTGTATCAGGAGTCTGAAAGAATCAACCTTGGTTGAAATAAAAGATGATGAATTCAGAAATGTTTTCAAACTCAGTGAGGCTTCAAATTTGTTAGAGCCTATTGACTTTGAGTCATTAGCTTAGATTTACAATGCACAGAGGGATCATCTTAGGAGTGGCCCATTGAAAGAGTTTTTTTGTTAAGATAGGGGGGTTAACAGTTGTAGGCCACAACACAATGGAACCATTCTCCCTCAATCTATTTACTCTAAGAGCCAAGGGTATGTATTGGGCATTATGTCAGATCTTTGGAGAGGATGCTGAGAGAAACATGCCCACCCATTACATATTAATGATTGCACAAATTTTAAATCCTTCCCTGGCAATAACCTTTGATTATGCCCCATACCTTACTGATGCAATTCATAAAGGGCTAGTAGTGATTAAAAATGGTAAGGTGGATAGGCCATTTGGATGGTATTCCCTATTCATGCACATGTTTTTGTTCAAAGGTGCTGATTATTTTGCAAAGGAAATGGATTTGGTCAAGGTAAAGGATAAGGAAGAGATGCCTGTCCAACTTTGGAGCACTGCCTTATCCTAGGATAGAGAAGATGCTAGTTATTTGAAGTTTGATAGATGCTTTGCATCTAAGATTAGAATCCTTTTATGCACAGAAAACCCTAGGATTCCTAAAGCTCTCTTGGAATTCCTCAGACCTAAAGAGTTTGCAAAGGGTATTAAGATTATTCATAATTGGGGAGACATGTATTTATACCCTGTTTCTACTGTTTTCAAAGTGTATGGTTTTAGGGGTACTCCCTATTTACTGCCCTATCAGGTCCCATTAAAGATAGGGATTGTAGAAGTGATGAGAACAAAAGGAGGAAAAGTACATTGGATTCAAGTCTCTTAGGAGGCATGATTGTTAAGAGAGTCCAAGATACGGGGGTAGTGGAAGCTGCAAGCACAGGTTTGGAAACTGCAAAGTTTAATGTGGCAGTAGCAGAGAAAGAGGCAAAATAAAAAGAAATTGGAGATTATCTTAAAAGCTTACAATGAGGCTAAAGAAGGAATAGCCAAAGGGACAACATTATTACTAAACTCCAGAGTCAATTGGCAGGTCAGCACTATCTAGGTGAATCCTCTACACTCATGATAGCCTCCTCTGCAACAAGAACTCCTCCTACTAGTCCCATCATAGAATACCCCCCTTCTCCTATGCCTTCTAGTTTCCAATCAGCTGAGACTGTCCAACATGAGTTGGAAAAGTTAAAACAAGCCCAAGCCTTGTTTGCAAACAAATATGAAGAGAAGGTGAAAGCCACAATTTTGAAGTTTGCTGACTCAGTCAAGGCCTCCATTGTATACATAAATATGAAGAGGATTCTAGAGGTTATGATCAAATTCAAAGATGATGAGGCCACTTTGGAACCAATCCTTAATAATTGGATGCCTAGAGGTAAGGATTTGGAGCTCATGTGTTCATCCCATGCAGATGCAGAGGAGAATGACCTTCTAAGGTCCACTAGTGAGTTTATAAAAGAGATGAATATTCTCTTAGAGGAAAGGGTAGGTATAAAAAGAAAAGCCCAACTATATAGAAAAGAATATTCGGATCACAAATTTGAATTGTTTCCAGGAGGTTTCATTGGTCCAATTTAGTTAAAAGAAGAGAAGACTTGGTTAGAGGAGCTGGACCACAATTTGTCCCAAAGGGTCAATCAAATTATCAACACTAATGACACATGTTTATTTGTCCAAACAATTGAAGAAATTGAAAAGGTGAAATCTCATTACGGTTTCATAGAAATAGAAATTGGGCATTTAAGAGTCACTTGGAAAAGGCTAGAAGACATGAAACAAAAGGTTGTTAGTTTTGCTTGGCCAAGTGATGATGTTTTCAGGAGTGGAAGGATAATTATGTCGGACAGAAAGAAGATGCTCCAGAGTAGTTAGAAGAGGTTGCAATAGAACAAAAGGCACAAGAGGCTGTGGATGTTGAAAAGGACTGGTAACCACTTCTTGGAGAAGTATTGCGGTTGTAACAAACTTTTTTGAAAAGGGTCTGAAGCTTGTGTGCATCCATAATATTATAAATGGATACCAAGACTAATGAAAAAGGGATCACAAGAATTTGTAAAGAAACTCTGCAAAAATTCATCTGGGTTTTGTCTAAGGATCATAGAGAATATTTATGAGTTTTGTAAGGTTTTTTCAAAAATGAATATCAATATACAGACCATAAACTTTCGAGCCTAGAATTTGTGTTGTCTTCTGGTGTGCTTTCAAATATTTACTCGTTTCATTTGGGTAATCTAGGGTACTTTCGAGCCTAGAATTTGTGTTGTCTTCTGGTGTGCTTTCAAATATTTACTGGTTTCATTTGGGTAATCTAGGGTTATTCAACTAAGCATGGATTGTAATGTAATATTTATAGATGTGTTTCTTAGCTTTCTTCTCTAGGAGAGGAATTAAATACGCGAGGAATATCTCTGTCAGTATATTATTTTGTATGAGACTTTGAATCTGATGAACACTATCTAGTCTAATAGGGAAAGACTCTTATATATGTCAGGCATGTATGGGGTTGATAGAAGTCGTAGTGTGAATTCATTCACAAGAGGTATACCCACCTAAAATTTGGATAAGTTCAAAGTGTAGAAGGTTCTAAAAACCTTGTCATATGTTGCTCTAAGGTTCTTTTTACTTGATCTCTCTATTTGTAGATAGAGTTATTAATTTTTTACAAGGGATAAAAAGGGAATTAGAATTTGAGAACAACATCACCTGCTACGCAACAAGAAAGACAACACTATACGTTGCAACATAGTAAGATGCCCTACTAGACTGGTGAAGGATCTCCTATCGTAGGGGCTCCATCTCTACTCTCATCTCTACTCTCAGAACTACAATCAGATGATCACACTTAGTCCTCACCTCGACAATCTGGCAATCACGAGGAGTCCTCATCTCGGCCAGCTGCCGGTCTCGCTTCGCTAGCTAAGTCTGAGCCACTAGCAACTGTGACTATAGCTCTGCAAGACGTGCCCTCATTGACCATCCAACGTCTGTCCCCTACTCTCTCGTAGGCTCTCCAACCCCATCTCCACCTCCACCTCCACCTCCAACTCCACCCTGCTCCTCTCTCTACTGTCGAACCTGCTTAGGTGCTGCTCACGCCTCCTCCATCCCACCCAATCTCACACCCACTCCTCCTAGGGATCCACCCTCACCCATCTACTATCCTCCCTTAGCTAGGACCTTGCTATTGATAGCACCTGGATCACCACTACCCCATCGCAAAGTCTCAGCTCCCTATGCCAGTGTGGGGGAATCATCCTCAACATCCTCAATATGAGGAGCCTTCACACCTGGATTTGTAAAACATGGGAATGGATGCTATTGAAAATGATCTCTATACTAGGGCAATACTCCTACATCTGCTACATCGTCCAAGTAATTCCACCTCAAGCGGTGTAACCCTATCAACTTCTGCATCGCCAAAGCATATGATAACCACAGAAACCATCCTTGTCTCTCCTTGTTAGCATACCGAACATAAGTTGTATACTCCCGTGAGATCTCCTGAGGTCGTCCATACTGCCTCATCACCCGAGACATGATGAATTGCTCTACAATGGTCTGTGACCTCCCAATTAGTGGGTGTGTAACAAACAAGTCCCTATGAACTAGCTGCCAGTTATCCCACGGCTCCAAACCTCTATATGGTCTCCATACGACAGCTATTAGGTCATCGAGCTACCATCTTCAAAAATCTTTCTTGCCTAGATGGGGCTGTGTAATATATTCAGCATACCTATAAATGATCGGCTTCCCAAGCTCTCTACTATTAGCTACTATCAACTGACACACGGGAAGGTGCTCCCAAGCCCACACCTACAAAATATATACCCCGACGGCCATGCTTCGCCCATCTCTATATACAATCTCATGTATCTCTCGATACATGTGGGCCAATAAACAAGAGCCCCAACCAAGTCTCTGAGGGATCTCTATCAACCTCTCTAACGTCCGACCCCATCCGCACTGGAAGCCCTATTGCCCTCTGTCCGGCATCAAAAACAACCTATCAATCCTGCTAAGATGCATGCTAGAGGATACTCCTCACTATACCTACTCATAAGAATATCCCAACTCATGGACCGAGTCAAAAAGTCAGGATCACCAAAGACATGCCTCACTGCCTATAATCCTAGAAGATTCCCTGAATGATAATCCACCTTATCCCCAGCAAAAGGGCTATGGAGGGTCCTGTATACATCCTTATGCTTCAAATGAAAATGCTCTACCAATTCCGTGAGCATTCCGTGATTCACATGGATATCAGGTAATCCCAACAGATGATTCAAGCCGCACAAGTCAATATGAGCCCGCTCAACCTCAGATAAATGTCACTCTAATGCCATGGTAGGAGGGTACACACATCTGAATAACACAGGAGGTAATCAAACCTACAAAAAACCCAACAATGAAGCATCAACAAACATTCCAAATGAGCCTACAAGAGAAGTAAAACATCACACAAATCGAACTAAGTCAAATGCAAAATCAAAATTTCACATTTACACCCTAAAAAATGCTCACTGTTTCTCGAATGACAGAACATAGAAAAGAAGCATCTCGTATGAGCCAAGATTCACTCTAGCACGACAAACAACCTCAAACAACAAACTTTTGGACTTTGCACGACAAAATGGTCTTTTTATAGACTTGTTGTATGACACATGGGTGGCCCTAGAACAACAAATCTAATGGTCTAAAATGACAAAACAAATTTTGCCAGTTTCTCGTACGAGACATGATCCTATCTCGCATGATAAAACATGACACCCGACTTCAAACATGCGGAAAACTTGCAAAATGAACAAAAAATTTCAAATTTGAAAACACAAACAGGCTTAAGATCGATCACTTACCGTTGGCTCATAGTTTCAGGGTTGATTATGTCTTCTCTGGCACTCAAATCGATGTTGACGAGTAGGGACCACTATTTTCTTCGCAAAAGTCTTTTTTGACTTTTCAAACTTGGAGGGTTAAAATGAATTGAAAATGACACTTTTGTCCAATATATAGCCAAAAACCTAATTTTTCAACTTGCTCCGATGGACATGAAAATTGTACTCTTAACTGATTTGACCGTTCTGATTCCATTTTTGGGATCAAAATCAAAATTCAAGATCATTTTGCTAGTCAATTTCAGACTTTGGACCACTTAGCGATTTTCATCAAATGCTCTTTCTTTAACTTTGCGCTCAATTTCTTATCAATCAACGCAAAAATTTCAAAAATTCCTCTGAATCAATTTGTGTTCAAACAACTTATCATCGCTAAAGAAATTGGCTATCGTCATGTACCCTCGCTATTTTTCGATTTCGCTCCTAAGGGGGCATACTCGTGACCTTATGACCTCCTATTCTTTAATGTCGAGAAAATTTTCAAATCTTCATCGAAAGTCAAGCAAAAATATCTTTTTCAACTAAAGAAAATCAAATAAGACCTCATCGCTAGGGGCATATCAGTTTCATCGCTTCAAATCAAGCTAATATTTCTCTTTGTCTGAATCAATCTCTTAAAGTTAAACAGTTTCATCGCTTTTCATCAAGCTGATTATTCGTTTAAACTCAATCAAGGGTTTAAAGAGTTTCTTTGATCACACTAAATCTAAGCAGGTGTTTAGTTTCATCGTTTCTTGATCAAGCTGAACAGTTTATCTTCATCGTGTCTTGATCAATCAAGTTCAAGATCGATTTTTATCATCACTCATTGTATCTAAGTTCAATCAAGTTCTAGATCAGTAAGATCTGCTTCTTGATCAATCAAGTTCAAGTTCGGTATCTTTTGTTTTCTATCGTTCCTAAGTTCAATCAAGTTTGGGAACAGTATTGCTTTAATCAGACTTCATTTAGCTTCATCGCTTCGAATCAAGCTAAGCACCTCGCTTTCATCTAGTTCATGATCAATCAAGTTTAGAACTGGTATTCCCTAGACATAAACTATTCTTTGAACCAACGCACTGCTCACACATTAATTCAAAGAGGGGCAAATATAATACCCTAAAAATGGTCATCTAAACCATGGGCCCCTAATCTCGACAACATCACCAAGGTCCTAACCAAAGGCAATTAAATAAATCTTGAGCACACAATTAATCCTTTAATTATCAAATGTCACATGAAAAATTATTAACTCAATATTAATTAAATATTTATTTAATTAATTAAATCATTCCAAGTAAATCATTTTAAACAATTATCTTATTTATTTTAATTAAATATCTTTTGCATATTTAATTAAATAAATTAATTTTCCATTAAATCATCAAAAAGAGAAATTAATTTAATTAAAAGAATCAATTGAGCACAAATCTTCAAAAAAGGAAATAAATAAAAAAAAGGAATTAATTGACCAAAAAAGAAATCAATTGGAGACAATCTTGAAAAACAAATTAAAAATTGACAAATAATCTCAAAGAAAGCAATTAAAACAATTGAATATTAAAATTGAGTGAAATAGAGAATAAATCAGTTTTTTCTGATTTAATCTTAATTTTAGTTCAATTTCCTTTAAAACTAAGAAAAGCATCCAATCACATCAATTCACTTGGATTGTGCTTCCTCTTGGAAAATCTTGACCACTCATCATCATTTGATCTCAGCTTTTGGTTTCTTTCTGAATTTTCTATAAATTTAGGCTCATCTCTCATTCAAAGGGAGGCTGGAGAATATATTGTTATTATATTGTTTTTGCTCTAGACTCATTGATATATTGCATGTTAATTATTGATTAAATCATTTAGCTCATTTATTGCTTAAATCTTGTTAGATCAATATTGCATCCATCTAGCATCCATCATGCTCATATAGATTAAATCCTTCACCTTGATGTTGTCTAGTCACTGGTATTGCTAAATAATCTGAGAGCAATCTTATACTCGCATCTTTTAGAAGGCAATGGGTCGGTTTTCTTATGGTTTTCATATTCACGCTTATATCTATCTAACCATACATGTAATGACTTAATTGAAGTGTTGTGCTTACAGATACAGGTCCACTTTTCACACATACAAAATCAACCCTAAGATTCCGTAACATACGTTACACAAAAATAGCTTTGGTTCAACTGAATTACTAGATATTGGAACTCTAAACTTGCTCAAGAATCAAAACCAGATATTAGGATCATGAAATAAGCTACCCCAAACCTTGAACCATCTGCCTTAATCACCACAACCAAAATTACAACACCAATGTCAAGATGTGCACCATGATCTCATTCTCTACTGGTTACTAAGTTCCACCTTCCAGACTTATGCCTTATGAACAAAATGACTTCCAGTAAGTCAAATCTATGTACACCAGATGTAATCCCCAAACTGAGTTGCCATCAATGACAACCCCTAAGCATCTATCATACACCAATCTTCACTGGAACAATGTCTCTTGCCAACAATCTCCCCCTTTGGCATTGATGGCAACACTGTGAAAAATGAACTGTATACTCAAGACTACAGAACTTAAAAATCATCAAGAATCTACAAGCTCCTTATTGGAAATTGTTGTTGCTAGGACATGTTGTTGTTATTGATGTCAACATATTCTTGTGATTTATTTCTTTGGTGGTTGCCGATTGGTTTATTGGATTGTGGTTTGGTATATGGAGTATTTTTAGTATCATTATATCTTTCCGTATTGGTTTTAGTGATCCAAGAGCTTAATTGATGATATCATATGATTTGGTTTACAGTTTGGTTCTTTTGATCAGTGCTTTGCAAAGTTTGGTATTTCCTCTGGTATATTCCGGTGTGATCAGATATTGTGTTGAGACTTTAAGAGATTGTTTGTGATGTTCATGTGTATCTTCATTTCAGATGGATAGTGATTTGGTGATTCGCAAGTTATCTTTCCTCGTGACAGTTGTTGTTGTTTGAGTATTCTTGAGTTTCAGATGTTGATCGATGAATATTTGATAATTGGTGTTGGTGCAGTTGTTACAAATGATTATAATGTGCTTACTGATTTTAGTGATCTACATTGATCATTGTGCATGGTTTTGGTGTTTTGTTTATCCAATGGTGTTGTTCATGCTATATGAGACCTATTTGGTGGTGTAGCTTGTTGCCGTTGAGCTTGGCATGATTTTTGGTGGTGTTGCATGTTTGAGCATTTGGTTTAGGTTCATGTTATTTCATGTATATCAATATATTGGTTTGGTGGTCGATCTTTGTATGATGTGATGCAATTTTGTAATTGAGAGTTGAGGCTTTGGCCAACCTTGTTGTCAAGGTTGATGATCGATATATATAGGTGGTATAGTCATGTAATTTGGGTGTCAATGGTGTGTCTTCATTATTAGAGAATGGTAAAGGTGTGAACAAGAGAATAAATTTTTCGACATTGTGATTGAGAAGATATTGAAGTGTTGTAGAGTAGACAAATGTACTTAACCAAAACTATCACCAGGCATTTGCAGATGCTACTCTTTCAGTTCATTGGATTTCAGATTATTGTCCAAATATTTTGTAAGTTAGGTAGTGAACCTTCCCTTAGGGTTGTAGCCTTCCGGGTTATTGTATTTTGAGTAGTGAGCTCTAGGAAGCGAGCCTGAATGCATGTGCATTCCCCATTGTAATTATTTTCACATACTTCTATAGAGTATCATCTAATTGTGGGTAAGTTCCCACCATGGTTTTTCCCTTAACCAGGTTTTCCACTTCAAAATATTGGTGTTGTGTGTTGTATTATCAATTTTCTTATCTTTGTTGTTGCTGCAGTTATTCGGATTTGCATTTGAGGTTAAGTTTGCTAATTCAGTGAAAACCGATTCACCCCCCCCCTCTCAGTTTTCCCTCATTGTAGTTGTTTCCAACAATTGGTATCAGAGCTAGATCCTCCGGGTTAGCTTGACCACTTGAGGAGATCCGAGATGGCAACTGGAGTTGTTTTCTTTAACAAGGAGAGTCTTAGATTTGATGGAAGTAACTATGCTATATGGAAGAACCAGATGTAGGTGCACTTGAAATATCTTGGAGAGGATTACTAGAAGATTACAAAGGATGCCTATTATGCTCCTTGGAATGGACCAGTTACTACTACTGAGATAAAGGATGCTAAAAATAACATTAGAGCTAAGGAAGCATTGCCGAGTGCCCTGACTGATTCTGAGATGACTAATGTTATGAGACTTCCAAATGCACATGAGATCTGGGAGAAGCTTGAGACCTTATATGAAGGAGATAAACAAGTCAAAGTTGCTAAGTTGCAAATTTTGAAAGGGAAGTATGAGATGCTGAAGATTGGAGAAGATGAGAACCTAAACACCTTCATGGGTAAGGTTAATGACCTTGTCTTAGGTATCAAATGTGCCAGTGGATTCCTTGAAGAAGATGAAATTATTGCTAAGGTGTTGAGATCATTGCCTCCTTCTTACAAACATAAGGTAGTTGTTATTGATGAGATTCAGAGTGTGACTACTATGACAAGAGATATGTTGGTTGGAAAGATTGCTGCATATGAACTAAGTGAATTTGGTGAATCACATGGAAGTTTGAAACAACATTTAGAGAATCTATATCCAAAAAGAAGAAGTATGATCCAGATGAATGCAGAATATCCAAATATGAAAGAGAGAGAAGAGAGATGAAAGAGAAAGAAAGAGAATTGGATGAGCTTGAAGCATTGATTGCTCGAAGATTGCCTAAAGGATCTGGTAAGTATGATGGAAATTTGCCTCTGAAATGTTTCTATTGCAATGAGATAGGACAGTTTTCTTCTAGGTGCCCAGAGAGAATGTCTAAATATGATAGGCATGATAAATTTGATAAGCATGATAGGAATGATAGATATGAGAAGCATGAGAAGTATGATGAGCCTTACAAGTCTAGCCAAAATTATAAACATCATAATAACTATTATTATGCTGTTGATGAAGGTTTTACAGATGAAGAATCAAAAGGTGATGAAATTGTGTTTATTTCTATTAAAGAAGATGAAATGGTACCTGTTGATTCCACAAGCTCCACTATTGAGGAGAAAGATTTAGCTGCTAAAGTTGAAGAAAAAGATGAATGGGTGGTTGACAGCGATTGTTCACATCATATGACCGGTGATAAAATAAAATTTGTGAATATGGAGAAGTATGATGGTGGAATAATAATATTTGGAGATGAAAAATCCTATGTGATCCATGGAAGAGGTTCTATTTCCTTTGATGCTAAGCATAACTCTAACGATGTCTTGTATGTTGAACGTTTGAAGCATAATATTTTAAGTGTTGGATAGATGGTTGAAAAAGGTTATTATTTGTAATTCAAGAATGGAAAATGCAAGATCCTAAATGCCTCTAGTATAGAGATTGTCAGGAACTAAGGCTGAAGGTAATATCTTTCATTTGAATGCCAATGAGAAAAGTTGCTTGATTGTTCTGATTGATGAAAGTTGATTATGGCATAGGAGAATATGTCATGTTAATTTTGTCTCAATGATCAAGCTCAGTTCTACTCAAGTTGTTAGAGATTTGCCTAAAATTGTTAAACTTTCTAATTTGGTATGTAAGGAATGTCAAATGGGAAAGAAAATAAGAATTTCTTTCAAGAGTAAATAGTATACATCTAATGGATTTCTAGATCTTGTGCATACTAACCTATGTGGACCTATTGCAATAAGAAGTGTGCAGGGTGACAAATATTTCATTTTACTAATTGATGATTATTCAAGGATGATGTGGGTTGCCTTTTTGAGGGAAAAATCAGAAGCATTGGACAAATTCAAGATATTCAAAGAAAAGGTTGAGACTGAGACATGATTGAATCTAAAATGTCTGAGATTTGATAGAGGAGGATAATTTTGTTTTGGTGAGTTTGACTCATTCTATGAGAAGCATGGGATTAGAAGATAATTATCTACTCCAAGAACCCCACAACAAAATGGAGTTGTTGAAAGGAAGAATAGAACTATCATGGATGCTGCAAGGACAATGTTGATTGAATGTTCCAAAGATCTATTGGAGAGAAGTTTTTAGAACTATTGTTTACACATCAACCGAGTGCATATAAAAGGTGATTTTGATAAGACTCCTTATGAGCTATGGTTTGCTCATGTTCCTACATTGAGATATTTAAGAATTTTTGAAGGAAGTGTTATATCAAGAGAGATGAGGATATAAGAAAGTTTGATGCAAGAAGTGATGAAATAATTTTCTTGGGACATTCTACAAAGAGCAAAGCCTACCGGTGCTACAATAAGAGACTGAGAAAGATAGTGGAAAGAGAAAATCTAAAGGTAGATAAGAACTATGGGAAAAAAATCAGAGCATGCAGATATGATGATAATCTGAGTGTTGTCTGAAAGCAAATTCAGATAGAAGAATTGAAGTAGAATGATCTAGTAGAGACAGTTAATCCAGATATTGTTGTTGCAGATGAAGAGCTGCAGGAACTTGAAAATCAGAATAATTAGAAGACTCTAAGGTATGTAAGATTGAATCATTCTGAAAATTAGATCATTGGTGATAAAAATAAAGGCGTAATTACTAGAAGAAGGCTAGCTGTCGAAGAGGTATGTTTGATTTCCAAAATTAAACCTAAAGATGTTGTTGAAGCTTGCAAAGATGAAAATTAGATAAAGGCTACAGAAGAAGAAATGAATCCGATTGAAAAGAATAACACATGGGAACTTGTTCCTAGACCTAAAGACAATAATGTGATTGGTACTAAATAGGTATTCAAGAACAAATTGAATGAAGCCAATACTAACTTGTGCGTAGACCTAAAGACAATAATATTACAAGCTGCCTATAAGGATTTCAAAGTATATCATATGGATGTCAAGTCAGCCTTTTTGAATGGTGATCTTGCAGAAGAAGTCTACATTGAGAAACCTAATGGATTTTCATTATCGGATGATGGAGACATGAAATGTAAACTAAAGAAAGCTCTTTATGGACTAAAACAAGCCCCTAGAGCCTGGTATGCTAGATTGGATAAGCATTTGATAAAATTGGGATTTAATAAAGGTACTGCTAATAGTAATCTATATTTCAAGATTGAGAATGATAACATTTTGATTGTTGAAGTTTTTGTTGATGACATTATCTTTGGAGGAGATGATGACTTGAGTATGAATTTTTTCAGTGATATGCAAAAAGAATTTAAAATGTCTATGATAGGAGAGATGAAATTTTTCTTAGGTTTGCAGATTTCACAGACTGGAAAAGGTATTTTTATATCTCAAGCTAAATATGTGAAGGAATTACTGAAGAAGTTTGGGTTAGAAGATTCTAAACCAGTCAGAACTCCTATGCGACTGGCTAAAAATTATCTTAAAAATGATGCATCTCCGAAAGCCAATTAGACCTTGTACAAATCTATGGTTGGTGGACTATTGTACCTGACTCAGACAAGACCTGACATTATGCATGTTGTTTGCATGGCTGCTAGATATCAAGTTGATCTGAAAGAGAGTCATGTCACTGTTGTAAAGAGGATATTAAGAAACTTGAAAGGGACTGTGGATTATGGTTTATGGTATCTGAGAAATCATGATTTTATGTTATGTACTTACATTGATGTTGATTGGGTAGGTGATGTTGATGACCAAAAGAGTACCTCTGGTGGTGGATTTTTTTTGGGTAAGAAATTGGTTTCATGGGCAAGTAAGAAACAAAATTCAGCTTCCCTATTTACTATTGAAGTTGAATAGATTGTTGCTATTAGTAACTACACTCAAGTAGTTTGAATGAAATAAATGTTGAAGGATATTAGAGTTATCTATGATGAGCCTAATGTCATATATTGTGATAATTCTAGTGCTATTAATATGTCAAAGAACCTAATGCAACATTCAAAGACTAAACATGTATCAATCAAGTATCATTTCTTGAGAGAAAAAGTCAGTGAAGAAGAAGTGAAGCTAGAGTATGTGTCCTTAAAGGATCAAATTGCTGATATTTTCACCAAACCTTTGCCTGCAGATACATTTGTCTATTTGAGAGACAAGTTAGGGGCTTCTACCCCTCCCGAGGGGAATTAGATGCATTGAGTTGCATCAATACGATGGACATCACAGTCTTATCTTCTTGTCTGGATTGACGAGCTTATGTTGCTCCTCTGATGGAGTAGTCTGTTTGTAGTTCAATTGAGCTAGTTATAATCATGATTTGTTTATCTAAGGGGGCGAGTTTGGTTTTCTAGTTTTGAGAACCTTTGTCATTGATGTCAAAGGGGGAGAGAAAGCACGTGAAAAACTATCTGATATGTTGTTGGTGAGATTGATCTTAGGGGGAGTTTGTTAAAGATGTTTTCTTTCTTTGCATTGATTATTTTTCACATCCATGTGTTGCCATAAATGCCAAAGGGAGAGATTATTGAACATTGTTTCTGCTACGATTTGTTGTTGTCATTGATGTCAACATATTCCTATGATTTATTGCTCTGGTGGTTGCAAATTGGTTTATTGGGATCATGGTTCAGTATATGGAGTATTTCTCACATCATTATATCTTTCTGTATTGGTTTTAGTGATCAGGGAGCTTAATTGATCATATCATATGATTTGGTTTAGAGTTTTGTTCTTTTGATCAGTTCTTTGAAAAGTTTGGTATTTCCTCTGGTATATTCTCATGTGATCCGATCTTGAGTTGAGACTTTGGGAGATTTGTTGGGATGTTCATGTGTATCTTCATTTCAGATGGATCATGATTTGGTGCTCAACAAGTTATCTTTCATCATGATAGTTGTTGTTGTTTGAGTATTCTTGAGTTTCAGATGTTGATCGATGAAGATTTGATAAGTGATGTTGGTGCAGCTATTACAGATAATTCTAACATGCTTGCTGGTGTTTCCTAATTATGTCCTATTTGTTTTGATGATCTACATTTATTGTTGTACATGGTTTTGGTGTTTTGTTTATCCAGTAGTGTTGTTCATGCTATATGAGACCTATTTGGTGGTGTAGCATGTTGCGGTTGATCTTGGCATGATTTCCAATGGTGTTGCATGTTTGAGCATTTGGTTTGGGTCCATTTTATGTAATTTATATCATTATATTGGTCTGGTGGTCGATATTTGTATCATGTGATATAATATTGTAATTATGAGTTGAGGGTTTGGCCGACCTTGTTGTCAAGGCTGATGATCGATATATAGGTTGTATAGTCATTTAAATGGGTATCGATGGTGTGTCTTCATTATCAGAGAATGGTAAAGGTGCGAACAAGTGAATACATCCTTCAGTATTGTGATTGAGAATAGATTGAAGTGTTGTAGAGAAAACAAATATACTTAACTGAAACTATCATTAGGCGTTTGCAGATGCTACTCTTTTCAGTTCATTTGATTCCAGATTGTTTTCTAAATATTTTTAAGTTAGTGAGACTTCCTTGTAAGGTAGTGAACCTTCCTTGAGGGTTGTAGCATTCCGAGTTATTGTATTTTGAGTAGTGAGCTCTAGAAAGTGAGCCTGAATGCATGTGCATTCCCCATTGTAACTATATTCACATACTACTGCAGAGTATCATCTAATTGTGGGTAGGTTCCCACCATGGTTTTTCCCTTAATCGGGTTTCCAATGTCAAAATATTGGTGTTGTGTTGTTCTATCAATTTTATTATCTTTTTTGTTGCTATAATTATTTAGATTTTCATTATGGTTAAGTTTGCTAATCCGGTGTAAACTGATTCACCCCCCCGTCTCAGTTTTCCCTCATTGTTGTTGCCAACACTCCCCTTAAGAATTAGCACCATTTAGCACCAATTTTCACACTACTCACTCCCTCTTTGATAGCAATGCCAAAGATGGGAATCTACCAAAATTGATATACAAAGATATGTATAGTTGCTCACAAAAATTTGAATGTGCAAAAATTATTCTAAGGGACAACAAATGTTTATACCATGCCTTCTTCAATCTCTCCAAAATGTCAATCATTCCATTGAAAAGGTAAGCATGCATTTCTGCTCCTTGTCTATCTATCAGAAAAGGCTTATTTAGTGCATCCTTAGCATATTGTATGCTACTCATCAAAGAATCTATTCACGGAGTGATAAGACTCCTTACTTCTACTACTCTACTCAAAATTCTATCCTTTTCTTGGTTTAGACTCTTAATCTTGTTAAATAAACTCAACACTTGGGGTTCAAATTTGCTAGCCAGGACTGATTGTGGTGCATATGAGTGAGATATAGTCACTAGCTAGCCTTCACATTCCCTTATTTTCTTGTCAATTCCTATAGTGAACTCTGGAAAAATTAGACATGACTTGTATATATTACCACCTTCATCAAGTGCATCTTGAATGCCATTTAGTGCAATTACCAAATTGACTCTATCATCCTCAATCATCTTCAAAGATTGTTTTAATCTCATAAAATTGAATTTATTCAAAACTTTAATATTTGCTACCCTCTCCAAAGAATCAAAATGAGAACCTACAACATTTAATGGACTCTTAAGATTACCGAAGGGATCAGATGAGTCTAGTTTGAAAGATAGAATAATTTTCTCCAACATGTCTCCTGCCAATGATATCAACTCTTTGTCAGTAGAATGGGACTTAAGAAAGTCCTCATTGGCTTTAGCTTGAGCGAGAATTGCCAACTTCAATGCTTTAATAAGAGATAATGAGCTTAGGTCAATAGGTCCTTGACCAAAGTCATCTGAATCAGTAGCAATTTGTTTCCCTTTGTCAGCACCAGTGTCTCTTGCCACTATTGCTAGAGCCTGATCTACCTCCTTCTCTCCCTTTTCCTTTTTGGCTACCTCTTCACTCCCATTATTTTTACCTTTCTCACCATAATCCTCACCCTTTTGTGCATCATTTGTCTCCTCAACTTCTTTTTCTGACACAATTTCAATCATTGGAGGATCTTGTACAGCTTCACCGGAGATATCAACATTGGCATTATCATCATCAACTATGGTATGCACCTTGGGCTGCTCTTTCAGAATAGATTTCTTAGATGTTTGGTCTTTCTACTTGTGAGGAATAGCTACATGTACTTCCAGAATAGATGTGTCTTGAGATGACACTTCTGGATTCACATCAATTATGTGATCTATCAAAAACTATTTCAAAATAGTCTCTGTCTCTTTGGTTACCTCATCTATCTTCCCAAGCATAAGCTTATTTACCCTCTTTTTACTTTGGAATCTTTCCTTTGCAAGCTTTAATAATCTAGTAACTTCATCTTTAGAGATGATAGAGGATAAGTTTAGTAATACACACTCCTTTATTCTCTCATCCTCTAGACTAGTTGTATGCCTTCTTGCATCCAAAATGTCATATAGGCTTTTGTGAATCATGGATGATAGTTCTATCAATGCCTTACTATAGACATCCACGTATTCAATAATTGGTTCCTTAATTTCTCTCTGATCTTTATCATCAAAAATCTTATAATATATAGGCATATTTTTCAAATTCCCATCCTTAAGTACCTCATCATGTATTTGTTTCAGGGTCATTGGGGGCACAACTTCATATGTACCTTGTACTTTGTCAGATTTGAGAGCTACATCCAATTCAGACTTTTGTTTGTTGCTTACTCTGGCTTTTTTGGATGACTCAAGTTTTGCCCTTGGCTTCTTTGTTGGTTGGGCACCACCAGCTTGAGGCTTCTTCACCACTCTAGCATAAGTGGTTGTCTTCTTCACCTCCTTTACTTCTTTATTAGATTTGGTCTCTATAGACCCTCAACAGTGGCAATGACATACTCTTTGGGGCTTCTCCTTCTTCCTCTTCTCTACTCTACCAGATGATGTTGTTTGTGACTTGGGTGAAGGAATAGGCTTCTGCATTCCGGAGGTAGGTGCATACTGAGACTATCTAGGTTTTTGTTGCTTTGGGGGAGTTGAAATAGGTTTTGATTTCTTGGGCTTGGCCATGTCCTCCTCCTTTAGTACATTTTTCTCTTTGGCCCTTTGTACAACCTCCTTGGATATACCCTAGTGAAGAGGTGCAAGAACTTGATAATCAGAACAATCAGAAGACTCCAAGGTATGTAAAAATGAATCATTCTGAAAATCATATTATTGGTGATAAGATTAAAGGTGTAATGACTAGGAGAAGGTTAGTTATTAAAGAAGTATGTTTGATTTCTAAAGTTGAACCTAAAGATGTTATTGAAGCCTGTAAAGATGAAAATTGGATGAGAGCTATGGCAAAAGAACTAGATCAAATTGAAAAGAATAATAGTTGGGAACTTGTGCCTAGACCTAAGGATAGGAATGTTATTGGCACTAAATGGGTATTCGGGAACAAATTGAATGAAGACGGTGCAGTTGTCATAAATAAAGCTAGATTGGTTTGCAAAGGATATTCTCATAAATAAGGAATTGATTATGAGGAGACTTTTGTTGTGGTTGCCAGACTTGAAGCTATTAGAATCTTGCTTGCTTATGCTACTTATAAAGATTTCAAGGTATATTAGATGGATGTCAAACCTACCTTTTTGAATGGTGATCCCGAGGAAGAAGTCTACATTGATAAACCTGATGGATTTTCTCTATCAAATGATGGAGACATGGTATGTAAGCTGAAGAAAGATCTTTATGGACTAAAGCAAGCCCCTAGAGCCTGGTATGATAGACTAGATAAATATTTGTTGAAATTAAGATTTAGTAAAGGTGTTATGGACAATAATCTATACTTTAAGATAGAGAATGATAACATCCTAATTGTTGAAGTATTTTTTGATGATATTATCTTTGGAGGTGATGATGACTTGAGTATGAAGTTTGTCAGTGATATGCAGAAAGAATTTGAGATGTTTGGTGAGATGAAATTTTTCTTAGGTTTGAAGATTTCACAGACTGGAAAAGGTATATTTATATCTCAAACTAAGTATGTGAAGGAATTGTTGAAGAAGTTTGGGCTAGATGACTCCAAACTTGTTGGAACTCCTATGGTGACTATTTGTAAATTGTCTAAGAGTGATGAATCTCCGAAAGCTAATCAGAGTTAGTAAAGATCTATGGTTGGTGGACTACTATATCTTACTCAAACTAGGTCGAACATTATGCATGCTATGTGCACGACTACTAGATATCAAGCTGATTCGGAAGAGAGTCATGTCACTGCTATGAAGAGGATATTCAGATACTCGAAGGGAACTACCAATTATGGGCTATGGTATCTAAAGAATGATGATTTCATGCTATGTGCCTACACTGATGTAGATTGGGCTGGTGATGTTGATGACTAAAAGAGAACTACTGGTGGAGAATTCTTTTTAGGTAAGAAGTTGGTTTCATGGGATAGTAAGAAATAAGATTTAGTGTCTTTATCTACCGCTGAAGCTGAGTACATTGTTGCTGCTAGTAATTGCACTCAGGTAGTCTGGATGAAGTAAATGTTGAAGGATATTAGAGTTATTTATGATGAACCTACTGTTATATACTACATGATAATTCTAGTTCTATTAACATGTCAAAGAATCTAGTGCAACATTCAAAGACTAAGAATGTTTATATCAAATATCATTACTTGAGAGAGCAATTCAGTCAAGAGAAGGTGAAGTTGGCGTATGTATCTACAAAGGAACAAATAGCTGATATTTTCACTAAGCCTTTACCTATAGATACATTTGTCTATTTGAGAGACAAGTTAGGGGTATCCACCCCTCCTAGTGAGAATTAGATGCATTGAGTTGCATCAATCCAGTAGAATTCAATATCATTTTTCTCTCTGGTCCTTTGTACATTTTTCTCTACTAACTCCTCAACTTCTTTTCTTACTTTCCTCTTCTTTGTTGGTCGAGTGAATTTCTTGTGTAAATCAAGATCCTTTTCTTTGCAGGTATCGAACCTTTCCTCCTTATCATCCATCGACTGAATCAAAAGGTGTTGAGCATATACATCAAGAGTATTTTCATCTACCTCATACCCCATGGGCATGATCAAAAAAGTTCTCAGCTCAACTGCCTCCATGTGACATGGGTTCTTATCAACCATAAAGCAGATTGTTTTCTCATACTTTTCAACTATATCTTTCAGAATCCTCTCTCTTCTTTTCATCATGGCTTGAAATGATTTGAAATAACCCCATAAAGCATATTTTTGTGCAACTACATCACCCAAACCATGCAAACCTTCCTTTATTTGAACTGCCATTAGTTTATCATATCCCCATTGAACTTTTCCAATTCTAGGGGTCTCATTAAAGAAATACAGTGCTATGTAGACTATCAAGGAACCAAATTTTAAAACATGTTTCTTGTCTTGTTTTATCTTCTTCAGATTGCTCAATATCTCACTGAGAAGTACTGCATAAAGGTCATACCTTGTGTCCTCCTTAAGCATCTCATAGGTTGCAAATATAGCAGTACCAGATACATAATTTTGCCTATTGGATTGGTATACCTTATACCCAGTTACCATTGAAGAAAATATTACATCATGATTTATGATATCACTAATTGTCATTGACCGATTGTCATACTGAGATCCATTAACCTTTGTTACCATTGTGTTCTAAACTTTCCTCAGACCAGGGATCTGATCAATTGCATTCAAACAAGTAACCACTTGAATGGCTTGCTTGGTAATATTGTGAGGTCGGTCCAACCATATGAACTCATCATGGATTCAACTTAGGATATATTAGACCAATTCAGGTTCATCGAACACTAGAAAATGAATAAAATAGATGAAACCCTTGTCCTACAATGACTTAAATTTTGGCTTCAAATTTCCCATTCCATCCATCATATTCTTGATATAAAATGATAGAATATCTGCATTTCCAAGCTCCTCAATGTTATAGTGGATGTATGCCCTAATTGTTAGGATAACCAGTGGAAAACTGAGAGGGGAGGTGGATCAGTTGTCAATAGATTATAAAAATTTAAGCACACAAAACCTTTTACCAGAATGTATAAACCAAATACCAAAATAACAGATATAAAAATTAAGCATAAACATAAATCATAGAACAATTATCAACCATCCATTACACATAACACCATGATTTGTACGTGGAAAACCCAGTAAAGGGAAAAACCATGGTGGGAAGCCTAGCCATAGTTAGATAATACTACTCTAGCAAGTACATGATTATAGTAAGAGGAGCCTGCACATGTAGGAAGGCCAATAGCCTAGAGCACATTTCTCATCACAAAAGGAGCCTCACCGACTACAAAATAAATCTAGACTACAATCCGGAAAGATGAATGAGCTGCAAGAATAACATCTCCTATGCCTGAGTACAGTTCTGGTTAAGCTCAATACTGAAGGTCTTAAACCTCTTTTACAAACTCAATTCAATCACCTATGATCAACCAAAACCTCTACTTTTGATTACAACTTTATTCACATGCAGATAATCCTATAACCTTAATCCCACGATCTACAAAGAGATCTTACATCATATTTATACCAACCCAGGACTTAAATAATTTATGTTGGCCACCTAAAAAATAATACAATAGATCCATTACATAATCCCACAAACCAATGATAAGCCAAGTCGGCCTAACACCAAAACAACATAAACCAAACAATAAATCCAATTGGTGACGCATCAGGAGCATCAACCAACATGTTACATAAACCGGTCCATAACCTAGCATAATAACACCAAACCGAAAATAGGTCGCCATAAGCTAAATGAAACACAACGATCAACTGGAACACAAACATGATAACCATCAACATCCCTATAACCTTCTAGAAGCTGCACCAACACCACTTATCGGATTCACCAAAATATCCTCATCAAAGCGCTGCTAGTAAAACCCTTACCGATAACCAATAGGCTTACTAGAACATATGATAGCATCCAAATCATCAAATCCTAAACCAACTAAATGATACACATTAGGAACACATGAATAACCAATCCAAATGAATTCCAACAACCGGACCAAAACCAGAGACAAATCTCTAAATCAACATGATAATCCAATCACTCTATTGGAAGCCGGTAATTAGCAAAATAGATAGTGTTGACACCAATGACAAACATCAATGCAACACATAATCAATTCCTCCGAACTTCCAATAATCTCCCCCTTTGGAATTGATAAAAACAATAGATGTGAAAAACATCCAAGTGCCAAGAAGTGCCAAACAAGTCTCCCCCAAAGGAAGACATCCAACAATCTCCCCAAAATGATATGATAGTGAAGTTCTGAACCAACATACCAAACTCTCCCTATCAATAATATCCCTATTAAGCTTTTTTTTTTACATAAATATCTCTCCCCCTTTGACATCAATGCCAGAAATTTGACATAAAATCAAAGAAAAGTCATAAAACCTCTAAACCACACATCTGACTACTCCCCCTGAGTAGTAGCTCCACCACATCATTGGAATGAATGATCATTCTTAAAATGCATGTCGGATTGATGCCAATCAGCATCACTCAAGTTTCTACTAGAGGGGAAGAAACTCCCAATCTATCTCTGAAGTACTCAAATGATTCCTTAGGCAAAGGTTTAGTGAAGATATTTGCAATCTGATCTTTAGTGTTCACATAAACCAGTCTGACTTTATTTGCTTCCACCTTCTCCTTCAAAAAATTATACTTGATAGAAATGTGCTTAGTTTCAGAATGAAATGCCACATTCTTTGATATGTCAATAGAAGCAGAGTTATCATAGTGAATAACTACCGGTTCATTACAATCCACCCTTATATCCTTCAACATTTCCTTCATCCATAGAACTTGTGTACAGTTAGTAGCAACAACAACATACTCAGCTTCAACAGTATGTTGCTACTGCTACTAACAGTATGTTGTTGTTGCTACTAACTATACACAAGAGAGAAATCTCCACCGGATGTGCCCTTCTAGTCATTAACATCTCCAGCCCAGTCAGCATCTGTATATGCACATAGTGTAAAGTCATCATTTTTAGCATACCACAAACCATACTCATTTGTTCCTTTCAAATACCTGAAAAACTGTTTTCACCACACTCTCATGATTCTCTCTAGGATCACTCTGATATCTTGATACAATACAAACTACATTCATTATATCTGGTCTAGTCTTAGTTAGATATAAGAAATCTCCAATCATAGATTTATACCTTGTAGGATTTATTAGAGCTGATGCACCATTCTTTGTCAATTTATCACTTGTAACCATAGGGGTACCAACTGGTTTGGAATTTTCCATACCAAATTTCTTCAACAACTCTCTAGCATACTTAGTTTGAGAGATGAAAATACCTTTATCATTCTGAGTAATCTGCAAACCTAAGAAAATTTTCATCTCCCCATTCATAGATATCTCAAATTCATTCTTCATATTTTCAGAGAATTCTATACATAACTTATCCTCACCTCCAAAAATGATATCATCAACAAAGACTTCAAAATCCAATATTTCATCATCAATAATCTTATAATATAAGTTACTGTCAGCATTACCTTTAGTGAAACCAATCTTCAAAAGATATTTGTCCAATCTAGCATACCAAGCTCTAGGGGCTTGTTTCAATCCATATAAAGTTTTCCTTAACTTGCAAACCATGTTTATGTCATCTAAAAGTGAAAATCCATTAAGTTGCTCAATTTAAACTTCCTCTTCAATATCTCCATTCAAAAATGTACACTTAAAATCCATCTGATAAACCTTGTATTTCTTATGGGCAGCATAAGCAATAAATAATCTCACGGCTTCAATCCTAGCTACCAGGGCAAAAATCTCATCATAATCATTTCCTTCCTTCTAAGAATATCCTTTACATACCAATCTAGCCTTATTCCTCACAACTTGTCCATCCTCATTCATTGTATTCCTATAAACCCATTTAGTTCCAATAGCATTCTTATTTTTAGGGTGGGGAACTAAAGTCCATGTGTTGTTCTTCTCAATCTGATCTATTTCCTCTTCCATAAATTTCATCCAGCATTGATCTTTACAAGCTTCAGTAACTGATGTTGGTTCAACTTGAGAAAATAAACATACCTCATTAGTTGCCAACCTTCTTCTTGTCATTACTCCTTTGTTCTTGTCTCCAATGATCCAAGCTTCTGAATGATTTAACCTTACATACCTAGGAGTCTTTTGACTTTTTGTTCCTCTACTTTGATCTTTAGTTAATATTGTTTTTTCTAATATTGCCAAGGTAACTGGTTCAACATTTTGTTCCGGTACAAGTTCTACTGGTTCAATTATGATCATCTCCACTTTTGGTTCTCTCTCATAAGTTCTAATTTGACATTTGTACAGCTCATCCACCTTGGCATTAGCACTTTCCATAATTCTCTGCAATCTTTTGTTATAAAATATATATGCTTTGCTTTGATTAGAATAACCAAGAAATATCCCTTCATCACATCTAGGATCAAACTTTCCAATGGAATCATCTCTTTTAATATAGAATTTACTACCAAAGATTTTGAAATACTTAACTGTAGGTGTATGACCAAACCATAACTCATAAGGTGTCTTACCAGTGTCTCCTTTGATATGAACTTTGTTAAATATGTATATCGTCGTGATCACAACTTCTCTCCAATAGATATGAGGTAGATTAGCTTCCATCATCATAGTTCTGGCCGTATCCAAGATAGTTTCGTTCTTTCTTTCCACAACACCATTCTGCTGAGGTGTTCGAGGAGCAGCCAACTATCTCCTTATCCCATGCTTCTCACAATAACTACTAAATTCATCAGATGTGAATTCACCACCTTGATCAGATCTTAAGCATTTAATCTTCAACCCTATCTCTATCTCAACTTTATCTTTAAAGATCTTAAACATTTCAAAAGCTTCAAATTTCTCCTTAGAAAAGTAACCCACATCATTCTAGAATAATCATCAATGATTAGCACGAAACATCTATCACCCTGAAAACTCTTTATTCTACCATGACCACACAAATCAGTATGAATAAGATCAAGAACATCATCAGATTTGTCTTGTATTCTTTTAAAACAATTTTTGACTTGCTTTCCCATTTGACATTACTTACATGCCGTATTATAGGGATTCACAATATTAGGTATATCTCTAACAGCCTTAATTGAACCGATCTTTATAATGCAATAAAAATTCACATGACACAACCTCTTATTCCATAACCAACTCTCATCAACTTGTGTAATCAAACATGTCTTCTCACTGGAGTTCAAATGAAAGATGTCACCTTTAGTCTATGTACCGGTTGCAATCTCCAAACCATATCTATTAATGATTTTGCGTTTTCCATCCTTGAACTATAATTGAAATCCCTTATCCATCAATTGTCCTACACTCAAAAGATTATGCCTTAAACCTTCAACATAATGAACATTATCAGTATTATTCTTACCATCCAATGATATAGTTCCTCTTCCTCTGATCATACATGCTTTTTCATCTCCAAATCTAAACACTCCACCATTAAATTCTTGCAAAGATAAAAAATTCCCTTTATCTCTAGTCATATGATATGAACATCCATTGTCTATCACCCATTCATCCTTGTCTTCAATTTTAGTAGCAAGGGCCTTTTCCTTATTTTGAACAACAGGTGTCAGATCATCTTCCTTGATAGCCAAAAATACCCATTCCTTTCCACTATCGGATCCACTAGCTAAATCTTGTGTCGATTCATCATCAAAATAAGTCACACTTTCCTCATCTGCATAGTAACACAATTTGTCTTTGTTTCTCCTATACTTATGCCTATTCTGATAATCATAGTTAGTCCTAAAAGATCTAGATTTCTCTTCAAATCTTGAATTCCAGTTAGGACATCTAGATGCAAAATGACCTATCTTATTACATGCAAAACATTTAAAAGGTGATTTTCCTTCATACTTACTTCCCGCTAGACCTTTAGGTACCCTTCTAGTAAATAGGGCTTGAAGTTTCTCAAACTCATCATCTTGTTTCTTTATTTCCTCTAGTTTCTTCACATATAAAGCTTTCCAATCACTCTTGTCGGTTGATGATGTAGATGTATGAAAATAAGATTCAGCCTTTGCAGCTCCTTGAGGACCAAATTCTTCAAGCTCAAAAGCAAATAATTTTCCAACCAAAGTATCCCTATTAATAGAAGTGTTAGCCATTGTTCTCAGCTCATTAATTGAAGCAGCCTTCATCTTGTAATCTGGTGGCAAAGCTCTCAATACTTTAGAAACAATCTCATCTTTGCTCGAAGATCCACCACAACACTGAATTTTCATAACAATTTCATAAACTCTTTCCATAAAAGTAGTAATCCTTTCCTCTTCTTCCATCTTCAGATTCTCATACCTTACCTAGGTAAGCATCAAGTTTAGCAATTTTAATAGTAGGATCACCTTCATTCAGAGCCTCCAACTTATCCCATATAGCCTTCACAAATGATTGGTCAGTTAATCCCATAATTTGTTGATCAGAAAGTGCACTTAAGAGTGTTTCTCTAGCTCTATAATCATTCTTAATGTTTTTATCCAAGTTTGTCAAAGGAGGATTGCCAGATGCCGGATTATGTGGAGTATAGTATTTCTCGATGACCTCCCAAATCTCTTTCCCAATACATCCCAAATAAGTTTCCATCCGAATCTTATATACCCTGTAATTTGTTGAATAAAGCTTAGGGGTTTCTCTCTAGAAAATAGATGCAGTTGAACTATTAGCTACCATAGGATCTTCCTCAAGTGGTTAAGCTTATGTAGAGAGGACCAAGCTCTAATACAGGTTGTTAAGATAACCGATGGATAACTAAGAGGGGGGGTGAATCAATTATCAGCAGATTATAAAACTTTAAGCACACAAAACCTTTTACTGGAAAGAATTAACTAAATACTAGAATATTAGATATAGCAATTAAGCATAAACATAAATCACAGAACAATTACCAACCATCCATAACATATAACATCATGATTTGTATGTGGAAAACCTGACAAAGGAAAAAAAAATGGTGAGAAGCCTACCCATAGCCTGATAATACTCCTGCAGCAAGTATGTGATTACAATAAGAGGGGCTTGCACATGTAGGAAGGCCAACAACCTAGAGCGCACTACTCATCATAAAAGGAGCCTCACTGAATACAAAATAAATCCAGACTACAATCCGAAAAGAGGAATGAACTACAAGAATAACATCTCCTATGCTTAAGTACAGTTCTGGTTAAGCTCAATACTGGAGATCTTAAACCTCTTTTACAAACCCAATTCGATCACCTATGATCGGCTAAAACCTTTGCATATGATTACAACTTTATTCGCATGTAGATAATCCTATAACCTTAATCCCACGATCTATAAAGAGATCCTACATCATATTTATATCAACCCGGGACCTAAACAATTAGGTCGGCCACCTAAAAGATAATACAATAGATCCATTACATAATCTCACAAACCAATGATAAACCAAGTCTTCCTAAGACTGAAACAACATAAAATGAAACAATAAATCCAACCGGTGATGCATCGGGAGCATCAACCAACACGTTACATAAACCGGTCCATATCCTAACAGAATAACACCGAACCCAACATAGGTCACCATAAGCCAAATGAAACACCACGATCAATAGGAACACAAACATGATAACCATCAACATCATGATAACCTTCTAGAAGCCACACCAACACCACTTATCGGATTCACAAAAATATCTTCATCAAAGCATTGTTGGTAAAACCCTTACTGGTAACTAAAAGGATTACTAAAACATATGATAGCATCCCGATCATCAAATCCCAAACCAACTGAATGTGATACACATTAGGAACACATGAACAACCAATCCAAACCAATTCCAACAGCCATACCAAAATCAGAGACAAATCTCCAGATCAACATGATAATCCAACCAGTCTACCAGAAGTTGGTAGACAACAAAATAGCTAGTGTTGAAATCAATGATAAATATCAGTGCAACACATAATCAATTCCTCCAAATTGCCAACACTAATATCTCTATTGTGCAATACACCATATGGGACAGAGGAAAATGCACCTTCCGGATAATCTTCAATAGATTTGAATGGATGTCGCTTGAATATGGGCCTCGCTCTCTTAGTGATCTCAACTGCCAAGGGAGTCACAACACCAGATGTGGATGCAGATGACATTTCAAAATTAGGCTATTAATAGATAGCTCATAAATAGATAAATACCTTTTGATTCTCAACCAAATGCTAGGAATCACTAACTGATCACTTCAAGCTCTGTTGTGATTGCTCAATCTTGTTCACTTCACTTTTTTTATCTTACTCTTTGTTTGCAATGTCAAGAATGAATGATTGAAATTTCTTTTTATCCACTAAAAACCTAACTTTAAGTTGTAATAAATGCATAACCCTAAAGGATTCCAGACACCCCGCATCTTAAAGAATTCATCATCGGATACTCAAACTGCCATGAAATCTTCTAGATATCAACTGCATAGCTAATTTCCATCATCTGCAATCATCCTTGACTAGTTACATATCTCCAAAAGAAGGTTTCTAAAGATTTGCATGAAAATATTCCCCCTAAGGCATTAGGCCTTAGTTACTAGATGATGTTCCAACACCAGAATCGGGTGTGGAGTCATTATAAACATTTGAATCTTCCTTTTTAACCCACATCTTCTTATTCTGATCTCTAATATCTTCCACCTTATCTTTTCCCTTTTCATCTAATTTATTCTTGTCTACCAGAGCATTCTTTCTTACATTCTTGCTTCTATAATATCTTGCAGTATGGCCAGATTTGTTGCATGCATGACAAATAACATTTCTTTGCATAGGCCTGAAGTTCATCTGATTTGGTCTCATCCTGCATTGGTTAGAAATCTGTCCAAACATTCCACATGCATAACACCTCTTATTCTGAAAATTGTTCACCATTATGTACATATTTGACTTATGACCAAAGTTGTTGCATATGAAATATTGACTAGTAAAGGTAGGACCATTATTCATTATATTATTCATCCTACTTCTACATTCACTTGCCATATGATCAAATTTACTACAAATAAAACATTTACCACTGAATTTATAGGCATTAGGCTGTCTTACCATAGGTTTCTTGTTCTTCTGATGATTTCTCTAACCAGACTCAGAGGATTCTCCTTTCTCAAATCCAAGTCCTGGCATGTCTTTTCCATTTCTTTGACTTTCCAACATCTCATTCAATCGGGCTGAACTAGCTTTGAATTTTTCTTTGTACTCATTAGTAGTAGAAAGCTCATCTCTCATATTTTTGACCTGCCTTTCAAGTTCTTGTCCATCATTCTTTGTTTACACCAATTCAAGTTTCAACTAATCATTCTCATATGCCAATCTACAACATTAATCCAATCTATCCTTTAATGATTGAGTTAAGGTTTCTTCATTCTTCTTCTGGTCTTCAATCTCCTTTGTCAGCTTCATCACAATGGATTGCATTTCATTCTTCAAGACTGCATTCTCCATGTCTAGCTTCTCACATTCATCTGTCTTGTCTTGTAGGGCTTGATTGTCTATGCTTTGTTCTTATTTTTCCTTCAATTTATCCATCAAAATTCCTCTCTATTCTCTAGAAGTGCTTACTTGATCTTTCAGGGTTTCAATGAAATCTTTAGTTGCATTCAAGTTTCTTTTCAGGGAACTTACTTCTTTTCTTTTTGTATCAAGATCTTCAAGTGCCACACTAAGATGTCTCTTCAAATCAGAGTCCATTGATTCAATCTTCTCGATCTTCCTCAAGCTATTAGGCTTCTTCCAATAAACTAGGCTCTGATGCCAATTGTTGGAATCAATGAACACTGAGAGGGGGGTGAATTAGTGTCTTGCAAGTTTCTAACTCATTTAGTTTATTCTTAATCGACCAAATGCATAAGAAAGAAAATGAAATGCAGAAACATAAAGCAATTATCCACACAACCATAACACCAATATTTTTATGTGGAAACCTAGAAAAGGAAAAACTAGGGTGGGATTTGAACTAATGTAGGAGCATCCCCGGTCGATGAGAAATCTTGCATCAACCAAAAACATTTCCTTTCAGTTTTGTTCTTGTCTAGTTCTTTATGTAGTTTTATGTGTTCTCACTGGTTGGTACCGGTTGTTGCTTGCTTTTAGTGGCAAATCTTATTTTCATTTTCTGGTCTGGTTCATGTTCTTAATTCCATATTTCCAGTTCATTTAGATTCTTTTCCAATTATTTATCACTTCCGGTTGACTGTTTCTGGGTTCTGCGACAGTTCTTGTGCTTACCAATTGGTTTTCCTTTAATATCAGCATGATTCTTAGCATGTGGATCTATCTTGGGTCTTGTCCAGTGTTCTTTGGCATGTGGTCGACCTTCCTACTAAACCGCATGTCTTGGTTGTTATTTTCTGGAAAGATTTCTTTAATTCTTAGGGCCAACCTAGTTACACATCTCATTTTCCTGCATTGGTAAATGCAATCTTATGAGGCTGACCTGGATATATTTTGGTGGGTATAACTATGATGTTATGTAATCATTTGTAGGGGTAGAGGAAGTAGAAATGATAATAAGGATTGAGATTTGCATATTGTGATCTGATAGATTCTTAGAGTTTTGGTTGAATTGTATCTGGTTGATAGCCTGCATGTAACCAGTTAATTGCCGGATGTTCTTTGATAATTATGTGATGATATTCGGTTGATTGCTGGAAGTTCTAAAGAAATAATATGATCTATTTATGTAATCTTGTTATGTTTTCTTGCTACTTTTTTTTGTGTTACTCTTGTTGCATAATCCTGTTGATTCTCTTTGAGGGTTTTACCAGTTATGGTTGCATCATGAACCCACAATATTATTATACTATCTCCACAAGTATGATAAGATTACATAAGGGGAATAAACTTGCATTCAACACACTACCAAGAGGTCACTACTCAATTATGAAAAGGGATAAAACCCAGAGGAAGGCTCACTACCTTAAAGGGTATTACAAATGATTACAATAATGAATGAGCTAAAGTATAGCATCTAACTATGCCAAAATGGAGTTCCGGTTAGTCTCTTATTATCTTCTATAACTGATATTTTATTCTACTTCCTTTTTCTGCTTCGATACACACTGAAGCACCAAAATCTTTATTTACATTCACCAAACTTGCAAATTCACTCATACATACTTTCCTCACACATTAATCTCTTGAAAATGCTCATCCATATTTATCTTGTATATCTGCACCAAAAAAAGGGATCATTTGTCATGTCCACTTCCAAAAACCACATAACATGCAACATGAAATGTGTATCACCAAGTCAGCTCAATCCATTCATAGATCTAAATGCAGACCAAAACACAAAGATAATAAGCTTCCCATAAGTCAGCACAATCACCTCGAACATAAAATTGGTCACCGAAATAAACCCTAAGATTTTGCAACACACGTTACACAAAAATAGCTCCGATTAAACTGAATTATTGGATATCGGACCTCTAAACTTGCTCATGAATCAACGCTAGATACTGGGATCATGAAATAAGCTACCTCAAACCTCGAATCATTTTCCTTAATCACCACAACCAAAATTGCAACACCAATGTCAAGATGTACACCATGATTTCATGCTCTACTAGATACTGAGTTCCACCTTCCAAACTTATGCCTTATAAACAAAATGACTTCTAGTAAGTCAAATCTATGTACACCAGATGTGATTCTTGAACTGAGTTTCCATCAATAAGAACCCCTAAGCATATATAATACACCAATATTCACCGTAAAAATGTCTCTTGCCAACAAGGCTTTCTTGTTCAACATAAAACAGTTAATGGTAGTCTATTTTGTGACAACCAGCAAAGGATTCCCACTAGGCATCCTAACAATTATGGTTATAGGGTGATAATGGTATGCCAACAACTAAATTAACTCAACATATTTGAAAACATTAGGTATAATGAATTTAGCAATATCAAGGGTCTAGGGGTTTGATACAGAGATTAACATAGAGTTTTTAAATGGCGAATCTTCACCAATTGGTGAATTCTGTGATTTCATTTTTCTGGAAATGGCGAATAGTCTAGGGCAACACAGTGGTCAAATCACCTAGAATTTTGGGGTTAATGGTCCACTATATTCTAGTTTCATCATTGACCACATACCGTTCCACATGGATGCCCATAATATTTGCTTGGAATCACTTGGATGTGGGTATTATATCACCTCTGTTACTCACCAGAAATAGTAAAACGACCCTGTACCCATGACCTATTTCACCAACGGTAAATTAATCTTCATTGCATGCATCAGTCCATTTCATATATTTAAAATTTCACGTTAAGCATAATGAGGCCCAATTCGCTAATATCAATTAAAATATTATAAGCATTCGAGGACCCATTTCACCCCGCTTAAATCAAGATGCATTTTGAAACGCCCACAGAATTTGCCAAAAATGCAATCATGGGTTGATATAAATACAATTGAAAGTTTGAAACACTATTTATTACAATTTGTTCATGTCTAATTAGTAAATTTTGGAGCTCTCAATTCACATTCCGTAATTCGAGTTGGAATGTTGAAGCTGATTATAGGGCGAAGGGCCAGAGTTAAAATCCTACAACACAGGCCCAGGCATTCCTGATTCTTGATAGTATTAGTATTAATTCATAGCGAGAGGTCAAGATGTTAGACATGGGTGAGAATCCTCAGGGTGGTGAAGGGATTGAGATGTTAGACAAAGGTGAGACTGAGACTCCTCAAGGTGGTGAATAGATTGGGATGTCAAACAAGGGTAAGACTCCTTAGGACAGTGAAACTGAAGGGATTGGGAGGCCATCAAAATGCCCAAAACTTAGAGATACTACCATAAAGTCTTACATTGGAATTGGCAAAGTTTCTGGTCCATCAATTTCTGTAGTTGTAGAAGCCATTCACAGTAGCTCACCACCACCACAAGGTGGGATTGTCATTGAGTTAAATGCATAAAATAAGGATGACTATATCGGCATGACAAAAGATCTTCTAAGGGATACACACAATGAGATAATTCACTTGGATGAAAATGCTAGTACTAAAGATGATGTTGGTAGGAAGAAAATAAAAAGGAAAGTAAAAATGGGGTGGGAGTGGGAAATGACAAGGAGTTTTAAGATTGATTGGGTAGCAAAATACCCATTCATTGAACCAGTTCCAAACAATGATGAACAACCAACATACTAAAGGTGTAGGATTTGTAACTGGAAAACTAAAAGAGAGAAGAAGATGCAGCTAAATCTTGACACCATAGAAAAGCGTATTGGTAAGGTTTATGAAAAATAGATGATAGATGGAAAGGAAACACGAGTAGTAAGATGGAAATCAAAGGAAGAATGTTAAGTAAGTTGTGGAATATGAAGAGCATAACCACAAAATGACACTGATTGGTAATAGTGGGAATACAATCAAGGCTAGGCTTGAACATGCAATGAAAGATGCAAACCTGACAAAGAGTGTTCAGATGAGTGTTATTTTTCATATCCTGTCGAAAGGGCATCCTATGAAATATTTCTCAGAATATAGTAATTTATTATCTTTTTTGAATGTTCCTCACTATCCTATGTCACATTGGTCAATAAAAACTGGATAGGAAATGGAAAATTGTCTCGCTGTGTTGGGAAAGAAAAATTTACAAGAGAGTGTAAAAGAGTCAAAATTCATTTCATTATCCATAGATGAAGTCGGTAGATAACACTGCTTGGGTCTATATGCATGTGTATATTGTAAAAGAACACATCCGCTGAGCTCATCTACTCTGTGTTCGTAAAATGAGGGGCAATTCAACAACAGAAAATTTATATTTGGAAGTTAAGAAAGCTTTGAATAAAATTGCTGGTATGGATGACTTGACAATTGCCAAAAAGTTGGTGTGTGTTGGAGCTGCAGTAATGCAAGGTCAAAGGACCGGTCTTTATGCAAGATTACAAACTAGTATTGCACCATACATTCTTGGCATTCACTGCATGGAACATCAAATGAATTTAGCATATATAATTGTAAGCAATTTCCCTACAATGTAAAAATTTGAAGATCTAGTCCACGAGCTCCACTCATACTTCTACCAAAGTCCTAAACATTTTGCAGAATTCAGATTTTTGCTGAGGGAGTAACAACAAGAAAGAAGCTTCTCACAGATGTTGAGACTAGATGGATCTCCTTGCATGGACCAGTGGGATGAGTCCTAAAAGAATATCAATCCTTGATTGGACTAATGTATGAGCAACACCTCACAGTAGACAAAGCTCCTGATCTCTTACATAAGTGAAGTGATATAGAAACTCTGTTAACTTTAGCTAGTCTTCTCCCCATATTGGATTCAATGAACAAACTTGTTAAGAAAGCCCAAGATAGAACTATGTATATTAATTAGTATAGAACTCTATGTAAAATGACATGCTTGGCCTTAGATGGTCTATATTCAGATCTAACAAGGCAAAGCCCAAATTTTTTTAGGTGGCAGATAATTATAGATTTGAATCATGCTGAATTTTTTTTACATTTCAATGCAAAAAATGAGTTATGTGTCTTTGTACAAGGATTTTTGATACCAATGCACCAATCTAAAATGGGCAAGCGAGGTAGAGCACTACTGATTAAAAAGGAAGATTTTGATAGGATTGTTAAATCTCTTAGTGATAATTTGAAGTCATGGGTTGTGTATCCTCCATTTCGGCATTCAATTGGAGATAATCCAAATTATGCAAAGGTGTTTCATAAAAAACTAGAGGAATTTATATTGACATTTTTAAAAGATGCATATTGCAATGGACAACCAATAGAAGGAATTTTAAATTCAGATCATCTTAAAAAATAATGTAAATGCTTTGCATTGTGTATGAAATAGTAGTTGGAACTTAGAGAATCCATTTGAACCTAGATCAATCATAAGGCTTTGGAAAAGGATAGATCAGAGTGAAGTATTACATAATGCAATACCAGAATATTTCAAACTTGCTGATTTATGTCAAAGAATGATATTGGGGCCGGTGGAAGATAAGAGAGTTTTCAGTGCATTAGGGCTTTTGAAATCAAAGATAAAAAAAAATTAGACAAACATTTGGAAACTTTCTTGAGGTTGTTTGTAACTCAGTATAATTTTAGAGATTTTCCGTATGATAGGGCACTGACAATCTAGAATTCCATGCATGAAAGACGAGGGTTGTGCAACACTTTAAAAGCTAGTGGTGCTACTACTAGTGCTGAAACAAATGATGGATCTCAGACTCGAAGTCAACATAAAGACGAAGAAATTATTAAATGTTGGTATTTTGGTATGGTTTTGTCATTGATGTCAACACTTGCTAAATACACCTACTTTGGAGATCCAGTAACATTCACCGGCAATCAGTAAACTGTTCAACATTCATTAGTATATGGTTAACCGACAGGATATAATGTTCACCGGTACCTGCAATGACATGAAAGACACTTGGTAATGTCTAAGACATCATGTGGACACTTTTCCTTGAAGTAATATCATTGGTATATTCTTATTTGCATATTTGCCTTTACCGGCAAATAGGTCTAGGATATCTAGGGTTACACCGGCAGGTTTATCTTTTCTAGATCAGCATGGCACGCTATGGAGATGATTTATTATTTTTGTAAATGCATTAAGCTAACATGTTCAATCAGTTATTGCATCAGATATTGTATTATTTGTAAAATGTTTTATTGTAATATCTTGTAGAGCCGACCTACTAAAATTGGTCTTAGGGTATGGTATAAATGTAAGATCTTATTTGTAAGATCAGATGGAGAGTGCAAAAAAAGGATTGTGTGAAGGTATATGCAAGATTAAGCAGAGGTATACACGAAGACATCATTTGAAGGTGAAGCTAGTTTTTTTTTAAGCATATCAGCATTACATCGGTACTGAATCTAGCATATGAAGATGTTATTTTGTGTAGTACATTCTCATTAGATTTAACCATCCAATTGTAGTCAGTGTGACTCCCATTTGTGTTTGAGTAGTGAGCTCTACGCTGTTGGCCTTTCTGCATGTGCAGACCCCTCTTGTACACTTACTATCTGCAGCAGTATCATCTGATTGTGGGTAAGGTTTCCCACCATGGTTTTTCCCCTTACAGGGTTTCCACGTGCAAATATTTGTGTCATGTGTTGTGGTTGACTTTGTGCTTATGTTTCATGCATTAATTCTTACCGGTACAACATTTCCTGTTAACACTATTTATCGACACAATTAATTGTCTCACCGGTATTAAGCAATAAGTTGGTTAATAAGATTTTGGTTTGAATTTATTAGACAACTAATTCACCCCCCCTCTCTTAGTTGTCCTCAGGACCTACAATTGGTATCAGAGCTTAGTCCTCTTTTTGCAGAAGTTTAACAACTTGAGGAGATCCAATGTCTACTAATTATTTCAGGAAGGATAGTCCTAAACTTGATGGAACCAACTATGGAATATGGAAAATCAGAATGGAGACACATCTGAATTGCATTGGTAAAGACATTTGGGAAGTTACTAAGAATGGTTATACTGCTACTGTAGCTGGTCAGCCTGCTCCTATTACTCTAGGTAAAGATGAAGAAAATGATTGCAAAGCAAGAGAAGCACTTTTGAGCGCATTATCAGATAGATCTACTACAAAAGCTATTTGGGATCATTTGGAAACACTGAATGAAGGGGATTCCACAGTCAAAATTGCAAAACTTGAAAGCTTCTGAGTCAGGTATGAACATTTGAAAATGGAATAAGATGAAAGAATTTCTGCTTTTATGGAAAGAGTAAATGAAATTGTTTTAGGTATCAAATGTTGTGGAGGAACCTTGAGTGAAGATGTGTTTGTTTCAAAAATCTTAAGAGGTTTGCCACCAGCATATAAAATGAAGGTTACAGCTATTAATGAGCTAAGAACAATGCCTAATACATCAATAACTAGGGATACATTGATTGGAAAACTTTCAGCTTTTGAAATAGAGGAATTTGGTCCTGTTGCTGTAAAAACTGATTTGGCCTTCAAAGCATCAACATCATCTACTCCATCTTTTGACAAATCAGACTGGAGAGCCTTTTATGCAAGAGAACTTGAAGAAACCAGGAAGGAGAATGAAGAGCTTGAAGAACTTGAAGCACTATTTGCAAGGAAAATGCCAAAAGGTCCAATTGGAGGTAAGTATGAAGGTAAAGCACCCTTTAAATGTTTCAATTGCAATAAAATTGGTCATATGGCTTCAAGATGCCCTGATAGACATGCTAGACTAAGAGAAGAAGCTAGAAGGACATACAAACCTAATCCTGAATATCAGAGATACAGATTTAAGAAAAACAAGGATAAATCCTGTTACGTTGCTGATGAAGGTGTGACTGATGATTCTGATGAGGATCCAGTAGACAACGGATGGGTCTTTGTTGCTATAACAAAAGATCAACCGGTACCTATTGCTCCACCGGTAGAACAAGCCCTAGCAGCTAAAGTTGAATCAAAGGATGAATGGATTATTGACTCAGGATACTCACATCACATGACTGGAGACAAAGGCAAATTCTTGAACTTTCAAGAATACAATGGAGGTTTAGTAAGATTTGGAGATGACAAAGCCTGTTCAATCAAATTTAAGGGTTCAATATCTCTTGATGGTAAACATAACACTGACAATGTTTACTATGTTGAAGGATTAAAACATAATCTTTTAAGTGTTGGTCAATTAGTTGAGAAAGGTTTTCAGTTACAATTTAAAAATGGAAAATGCAAAATCATGAATAGAACTGGTTTGGAAATTGCAACCAGTAATCAGACTAGAGGTAATATCTTTCATTTGAATAACAGTGAAAAGGCATGCTTAATTGCTCATATAGATGAAAGTTGGCTATGGCATAAAAGACTATGTCATGTAAATTTTGATTGCATGGTAAAAATTAGTACTTCTAAGGCAGTTACAAATCTACCTAAAATTGTGAAACCTTAGAATACAATTTGCAAGGAATGTCAATTTGGAAAACAGGTTAGAGCTAGTTTCAAAAGTATTCCAGAAAAATCCTATAATGCTCTTGATTTAATTCACACTGATTTATGTGGTCTGGCTAGAACTAAAAGCTTACAAGGTGATAGATATTTCATGCTAATTATTGATGATTATTCTAGAATGTGTTGGGTTAGTTTTCTCAGGGAAAAATTAGAAGCACTTGGGAAGTTCAAACTATTCAAAGCAATGGTTGAAAATGAAACCAGTAAGAAAATTAAATGTTTAAGATCAGATCAAGGAGGAGAATTCACATATAGAGATTTTAATACATTCTGTGAAGTGAATGGAATCAAAAGACAGTTATCAGCACCTCGGACACCACAATAGAATGGAGTTGTTGAAAGGAAAAACATAACTATTTTGGATGCAGCAAGAAGTATGTTATCAGAAGCAAATCTACCACATGTGTACTGGAGAGAGGCAGTAAGCACTGTTGTCTATACATTCAACAAAGTTCATATCAAAGGTGAAACCAGTAAGACCCCTCATGAAATATGGTTTGGTAATACTCCTACTCTTAAGTATTTCAAAATTTTTTGGAAGTAAATGTTATATTAGAAGAGATGAGTATATTGGCAAGTTTGATCCTAGAAGTGATGAAGGAATATTTCTTGGTTATTCATCTAAGAGTAAATCTTATAGATTTTTTAATAAAAGATTACAGAAAATTGTTGAGAGTACAAATGTAAAGATTGATGAACAATTCAGAGGAACTTCAAGGTATATAGACCCTGAACCGGTAACAGAAATTATGACAAATGAACCAACAATAAATCCACCAGTATAGAATGATGATCCAATTACTCCGGTATCATCAGAGGATTCCACAGTAACTAAAGAACAACAACAGACTAAGACACCCCGATATGTAAGACTAAATCATTCTGATGATCAGATAATTGGAAGCAAATTTAAAGGAGTCATGCCAAGAGGAAGATTGGCGAATGAAGAGGTATGTCTTATTTCTCAAATTGAACCATTATCTATCAATGAGGCATGTGAAGATAAATTTTGGATTAAAGCTATGGAAGAAGAATTAGGACAAATTGAGAAAAATAAGACTTGGACATTAGTTCCCCGGCCTGAAAATAAAAATGTAATTGGAACCAAATGGGTATTTAGAAACAAACTCAATGAAGATGGTAAGGTTGTCAGGAATAAAGCAAGACTAGTGTGTAAGGGATATTCTCAGAAAGAAGGAGTTGATTACAATGAAACCTTTGCACTGGTAGCCAGAATTGAAGCAGTTAGATTATTCTTAGCCTTTGTAGCTCACAAGGATTAGAAAGTTTATCAAATGGATATTAAATGTGCATTTTTGAATGGAGATCTTGAAGAAGAAGTTTATATTGAACAACTTGATGGATTTTATTTGACAGATAACAATGATATGGTTTGCACATTAAGAAAATATCTGTATGGACTAAAACAAGCTCCAAGAGCTTGGTATGCAAGATTGGATAAGTATCTCTTAAAAATTGGTTTTACTAAAGGAAATGCAGATAGCAATTTATATTACAAAGTAACTAATGATGACATTTTGATTATGGAAGTATTTGTTGATGATATAATTTTTGGAGGCGAAGATGGATTATGCAAAGAATTTTCTCTTAAAATGCAGCATGAATTTGAAATGTCTATGATTGGAGAAATAAAATTTTTTTTAGGATTACAGATTTTATAGACTGATAAAGGCATATTTTTGAGTCAATCTAAGTACTTGAAAGAACTACTCAAGAAATTTGGGATGGAGAACTCTAAACCGGTAAGAACACCTATGACTACAAATGACAAATTATCTCAAAGGGATGAATCTACACCTATTAATCCAACTAGATACAAATCTATGATAGGAGGTTTACTGTATTTGACACAAACTAGACCTGATATTATGAATGCAGTATGTATAGTTTCTAGATTTCAAAGTAATCCCAAAGAAAATCATGAATCAGCAATAAAAAGGATTTTTCGGTACTTACAAGGCACAACAAATCTTAGATTATGGTATCCTAAAGATGAAAATTTTGATCTATATGCATACACAGATGCAAATTGGGCAGGAGATGTGGATGATAGAAAGAGCACCATTGGAGGAGCATTCTTTCTTGGAAAGAGATTAGTTTCTTGGTTAAGTAAGAAATAGAGTTGTACATTTTTATCAACAGCAGAATCAGAATATGTTGCAGCAGCAACAAACTGTACACAGGTACTTTGGCTTAAGCAAATGTTGAAAGACATAAAGGTAAAATGCAAGGAACCTATTACTATATATTGTGATAACACTGCAGCAATTGATATATCTAAGAATCCAGTATTACATTCTAAAAAAAAACATGTTTCTATCAAACTAAATTTTCTAAGGGAAAAAGTTGAAGAAAAGGAAATAAAACTGGTTTATGTGAATACTAAAGAACAGCTTGCAAATATTTTTACAAAACTTTTGCCTAAGGAAACTTTTGAGTATCTCAGAGATCAGCTCGGAGTCTTACCTCCACCGGTAGAGACTTAGACAGTTGATGATTGTCATCAACCAATAGAATTAAATGGACAAATCTTTTATTCTAGTATTTGATGAGGAAGCTACTTCTCAAGGGGAGTAGTTGGTATATTGAATTGATTGGTATTTTGTATGAACTTGACCTTTTTGTGACTTTGGCATTTGATGTCAAAGGGGGAGAGATATATGGAAAAATACATTATCTTTTTGAAGAGAGATTGGTATGAGAGATTGATATTGAAAATAAATCTTTGGGTAAACACATATTACTCCCAGGGGGAGAATTGGTTTTTGTACTTGGCATTTCTATTTTGGCACTTTGATGGTTTTTCCATCTTGTGTTGCCATCAATGCCAAAGGGGGAGATTGTTGACATTTTGGTATGGTTTTGTCATTGATGTCAACACCTGCTAAATACACCTACTTTGAAGATCCAGCAACATTCATCGGCAATCAATAAACTGTTCAACATTCACTAGTATATGGTTAACCGATAGGATATAATGTTCACCGGTACCTGCAATGACATGGAAGACACTTGGTAATGTCGAAGACATCATGTGGACACTTTTCCTTGAAGTAATATCATTGGTATATTCCTATTTGCATATTTGCCTTTACTGGCAAATAGGTCCAAGATATCTAGGGTTACACCGACAGGTTTATCTTTTCCAAATCAGCATGGCATGCTATGGAGATTATTTATTATTGTTGTAAATGCATTAAGCCGACATGTTCAATCGGTTATTGCATCGAATATTGTATTATTTGTAAAATGTTTTATTGTAATATCTTGTAGAGCCGACCTACTAAAATTGGTCTTAGGGTATGGTATAAATGTAAGATTAGACGGGGAATGCGAAAAAGGATTGTGTGAAGGTATATGCGAGATTAAGCAGAGGTATACACGAAGACATCATTTGAAGGTGAAGCTAGTTTTTTTTTAAGCATATCAGCATTACACCGGTACTGAATCCAACATATGAAGATGCTATTTTGTGCAATACATTCTCATTGGATTTAACCATCCAACTGTAGTCAGTGTGACTCCCATTTGTGTTTGAGCAGTGAGCTCTAGGCTGTTGGCCTTTCTGCATGTGCGGACCCCTCTTGTACACTTAATATCTGCAGTAGTATCATCTGATTGTGGGTAAGGTTTCCCACCGTGGTTTTTCCCCTTACAGGGTTTCCATGTACAAATATTTGTGTCATGTGTTGTGGTTGACTTTGTGCTTATATTTCATGCATTAATTCTTACTGGTACAACATTTCCTGTTAACACTGTTTACCGGCACAATTAACTGTCTTACCGGTATTAAGCAATAAGTTGGTTGATAAGATTTTGGTTTGAATTTATTAGACAACTGATTCACCCCCCCCCTCTCAGTTGTCCCCGAGACCTACATTAAATACCTGACTCAGAATGAAGACGAACCTGTTAGTACTAGTCAGGTTCAGGATCTTGAGTCAATTTGGGATATAGAAGCCTTAGATTGAGTCACTGAAGTGAATTAGCAGTCAGTTTATAGGTATTTATACTACAGTTCTTGAGTCATATTACAATTTTCAATACTCTAGTTGTTATTGATGATTTTCAATATTGTATTCCTTGAATTTGTCAATCATAGCGGATACTTATTTCATATTTTTAATTGTGAATTTGAATTATTAGTAAAAAATTAGAATTTAGTTTATGAATTATTAGTAAACAATTGAATTATTAGTAAATTTGTTCCACATTATGTTGAACATGAAATGCAACAATTTATGTCACAAGATCCATAAAATTATTTATATTTCATAACTGTTAGAACATTTCTACTGTTCTACATTAAATGCTTAACACGATGTTAGAACAACATTTTTTCCATTTTTCCAAAATGCCAACTACTGTTAGGACTACAAATTTTTTGGCTAAGTCATGTCGAGCTTAGATTCATGTTGTGGGTTTATCCTCTAGTTTTATGGAAGTATCTTTTTCACGATTTTTGGTCATGTTCATGGCGATTAGGGTTTTGTGTTTGTTTTTTGCCTTAGTTGGCTAGTAAACTGAAGTTGTCGTGCGTTGAAAATCTAAGTTGTCCTCTCTTTATTTGTCCATATCAATGTCAAGTGTGGTCAAATGGTTGGTCAGACATGTTTAATGTTTCATCTCTAACTCGCAAATTAATTTTATGTTTAACAATTTAAGTGGCCAGTTAGCGAGTGTTGGTTTGGGTTTAAATCGCGAGGTCTCTAGCTTTTTGGGTGTTAGCATTTTATGCTAGTGAGCTGGAGATTGTTAATGAAATTGCTTTAGTCACGAGGTCTCGAGTTGGTCTGATGTCATGCATTATAGCTGCAAGAGTTAGTGAGTAAGTCATTTCATACAGTTGTTGTCAGCTCTCATGTTTGTTTAATGCTAGCATCTTTAGGTCGCGAGCTAGCAACTTGAGAGTTTGTGGTTAAGTTTTATGGTTATTGCTAGCTCGCGAGGTTAAATGTCTTCAAATGTGATCAAAGTGCGAGCTAGCGAGTGAAGTGCCAGCGCAAAAATATTTCCTTGTCGTGAACTCACGAGGTCAGGAATTGCTAAGTGTTGTCAGATCGAGAAATGGAGATGTTGTGCCACTGCCATGTGTCTCATCTTATTTTAATGGACATTTTGTGTCACTACTCATGCATGTTTATGAAAGTAACATAAAACATTGAAGAGTGAGCGACTATCAATTTTTGTTGGTACTCACTAGGTCGCTGCGGTTAAGATATAAATAGTTTGAGATTTTATGGTTATCGCTAGCTCGCAAATCCTTTATCATCAAGTTAGTTTAAGTCACGAGCTTGCGAGTACTGGGAGATTTTAGTTGTCGCTACCTCGCAAAATGTTTTGCACTTGACTATTTTATGTTATGAGGCTGTGACTGGGTGTGATTTTATGTTATCACAAGGTCGTAAGGTGTTCGCGGTTAAGTCATTTTAATTTGTGATCATGCAATGTGATTGGTATCACAGCTTAGTTGGTTTGGTCGCTTGCTCTCAATTTCATGTTTAACAATTTAAGTGGCGAGTTAGCGAGTGTTGGTTTAGGTTTAAATCATGAGGTCTCTATCTTTTTGGGTGTTAGCATTTTATGTTAGCAAATTGGAGATTGTTAATGAAATTGCTTTGGTCATGACGTCTCAAGTTGGTCTCATGTCATGCATTATAGCCACAAGATTTAGTAAGTCATTCATACAATTGTTGTCGGCTCTCATGTTTTTTTAATGCTAGCATCTTTAGGTCACGAGCTAGTGACTTGATAGTTTGTGGTTAAGTTTTATGGTTATCGCCAGCTCGTGAGGTTAAATGTCTTCAGATGTGATCAAACCGCTGTTGGTATTTTGGATATGTTGATATGGTTTTGTCATTGATGTCAACACTTGTTAGCACTTGATAATTCTTGGAGATCTTTGGTTATGTTCACTAGCATGTTTAGTGACTTATGCACAGTCACCGGTATTTGGTTCACTGACAGGATTATATTGTTCACCGGCACTAAGGATGATCTATTATCATCTGGAGATTACTTGGTTATGTCGAAGACATTGTTTGGACACTTTGTTTTGGTGATTTTATTATTGATCTAATCGGGTTTGCATATTTGTTGTTACCGGAAAATAGGTCCAGGATATGCACCGACAAGCTTATCTATTCCAGATCAGCATGGCATGTCATGGAGATGATTTATTATTATTGTAAATGCATTGAGGTGACATCATGTATCACATATTGATTCATTTGTAATTGATTTTATTGTAATATTTTTTAGTGAGCCGACCTACATATTTGGTCTTAGGTTTTGGTATATATGTAAGATCTCATTTATGAGATTGCATGAGAGTGTGAAAAGGATTGTAATAAGGTATATATGAATATAAGGAGAGCTATACACACATACATCATTCAAGATTGAAGGAAGGTTTGAAGAAGATAAATCAGAGCTTAACAGGTACTAAATCCACCATATGAAGATGTTATTTTGAGCAGTACATTATCATTGGATTTAACCATCCAATTGTAGTCAGTGTGACTCCCATTTTGTGATTGAGTAGTGAGCTCTAAGTGGTTTGCCTTTCTACATTTGCAGACTCCATATTGTACACACATACTATCTGCAGTAGTATCATCTGATTATGGGTAAGGTTTCCCACCATGATTTTTCCCCTTACAGGGTTTCCATGTACAAATAACTATGTTGTGTATGTTATTTGTCTTTCGGTTTCATGCATTAAACTTTACCGATACCGCAATTAATTGTTAAACTATCTACCAACATTAACATTTGGTTTACCAACATTAAGCATTGAGTTTGGTTAAGTTAGTTTCAATTGTATTTATTGGACAATTGATTCACCCCCCCACCCCTCTCAGTTGCCTTCGGGACCTAACAATTGGTATCAGAGCCTAGTCCTCTTTTTGCAGAAGTTTAATAGCTTGAGGAGATCCAATGTCTACTAACTATTTAAGGAAGGATAGTGTGAAGCTTGATGGAACCAACTATGGCATATGGAAGATCAGGATGGAGACACATCTAAATTGCCTTGGAAAGGACATATGGGATTTTACAAAGAATGGCTATACTGTTCCTACTCAAGGTCAACCTAATCCACCAACCTTGGCTAAAGATGAAGAAAATGATTGCAAAGCAAGAGAAGCACTTTTGAGCGCATTGTCAGATCAGCAAATCATGTGATTATCAGATAGATCTACTGATAAATCTATTTGGGATAAATTGGAGACACTGAATGAAGGTGATACCATAGTCAAAATTGAAAAACTGGAATGCTTTCAAGTCAGGTATGAAAATCTGAAAATGGAAGAAAATGAAAGGATTTCTGCTTTTATGGAAAGAGTTAATGAAATTGTTTTGGGTATACAATGTTATGGAGGAACCTTAAGTGAAGATGAAATTGTTTCTAAAGTTTTAAGAGCTTTGCCACCAGTATATAAAATGAAAGTTATAGCTATAAATGAATTGAGAACAATGCCTTATGCATTAGTATCTAGAGACACTCTGGTTGGAAAACTTTCAACTTTTGAACTTGAGGAATTTGGTCCCATTGCTACTATTAAGATAGATTTAGCTTTCAAAGCATCATCATCATCTGAGAAATCTGATTAGAAAGCCTTTTATGCAAGAGAACTTGAAGAAATTAGAAAGGAGAATGAAGATCTAGAAGAACTTGAAGCACTATTTGCAAGGAAAATGCCTAAAGGTCTAGTTGGAAGTAAGTATGAAGGTAAAGCCTCATTTAAATGTTTTAACTGCAATAAGATTGGTCATATGGCTTCTAGGTGTCCTGATAGACATGAAAAATTGAAAGAAGAAGCTAAAAGAACATACAAGCCTAACCCTGAATATCAAAGGTACAGATTTAAGAATAATAGAGACAAATCATGTTACTATGCTGATGAAGGAGTTACTGATGATTTTGATGAGGAACCAATAGACAATGGATGGGATTTTGTTTCTATAACAGAAGATCAACTGGCACCTACTATTCAACTAGTAGAGCAAGCCCTGGAAGCTAAAATTGAAGATAAGTATGAATGGATTATTGATTCTGGATGTTCACATCATATGACTGGTGATAAAAGTAAATTCTTAACCTTTCAAGAATAGAATGGAGGTCTAGTAAGATTTGGAGATGGAAAAGCTTGTTTGATCATAGGAAAAGGCACTATATCAATTAGTTGAAAAGGGATTTTAGTTACAATTCAAGAATGGTAAATGCAAAATCATGAATAGAACTAGTTTAGAAATTGCAACCGATAATCAAACTAGAGGTAATATCTTTCATTTGAATAATAATGAGAAGACATGCTTGATTGCACATATTGATGAAAGTTGGTTATGGCATAAGAGACTGTGTCATGTAAATTTTGATTGCATTGTGAAAATAAGTACAATTAAGGCAATAAGAGATTTACCTAAGATTGTTAAGCCTCATAATCCGGTATGTAAGGAATGTCAATTTGGAAAGCAAGTTAGAGCATCTTTTAAGAGTATACCAGAAAAATCTAATAATGTTCTTGACTTAATTCATACTGATTTATGTGGTCCAGCAAGAACTAGAAGTTTACAAGGAGATAGGTATTTGATGCTAATCATTGATGACTATTCTAGAATGTGTTGGGTTACTTTTCTCAGGGAAAAATCAAAAGCTTTTGGGAAGTTCAAACTATTCAAGGTCATGGTAGAGAATGAAATCAGTAAGAAAATCAAATGCTTGAGATCAGATCAAGGAGGTGAATTCACATCCAAGGAATTTAATACATTCTGTGAAGTGAATGGAATTAAAAGACAATTATCAGCACCTTGAACACCCCAGCAAAATGGAGTTGTCGAAAGGAAGAACATAACTATTTTGGATCCAGCTAGAAGCATGATATCAGAAGCAAATCTACCTCATGTATATTGGAGAGAAGTAGTCAATACAGTTGTTTATACATTCAATCGAGTTCACATCAAAGGTGAAACCGGTAAGACCCCTCATGAACTATGGTTTGGTAATACTCCTACTCTTAAATATTTCAGAATATTTAGAAGAAAATGTTATATTAGAAGAAATGAGTATATTGGTAAATTTGATCCTAGAAGTGATGAAGGAATATTTCTTGGTTATTCATCTAAGAGCAAGGCATATAGATGTTTTAATCAAAGATTGAAGAAAATCATTGAAAGTGCAAATGTGAAGATTGATGAATAGTTTAGAAGGTCTATAGACTCTGAACCGACAGTTGAGATAATCACAAATGAACCTACTATGAGCACACTGGTAGAGAATGTTGATCCAGTCATATCGACATCATCTGAGGATTCCATAGTGATTGAAGAACAATAGCAAGTAAAAACACCCTGGTATGTTAGATTGAATCACTTTGAAAATCAGATAATTGGGAACAAATATCAAGGAGTTATGACTAGATGAAGACTGGCAAATGATGAGGTATGTCTTATTTCTCATATTGAACCAACAACTATTAATGAGGCATGTGAAGATAAATATTGGATTAAGGCTATGGAAGATGAATTGGAACAAATTGAAAAGAATAACACATGGAAATTAGTTCCCCGGCCTAAGGACAAAAATGTAATTGGAACTAAATGGGTATTCAGAAATAAACTTAATGAAGATGGTAAGGTAATCAGAAATAAAGCAAGATTAGTGTGTAAGGGAGATTCACAGAAAGAAGGAATTGATTACAATGAAACCTTTGGACCAGTAGCTAGAATTGAGGCAGTTAGATTATTCTTATCTTTTGTGGCGCACAAGAACTATAAAGTATATCAAATGGATGTTAAATGCACATTTCCAAACGGTGATCTAGACGAGGAAGTTTAGATTGAATAACCTAATGGATTTTCTTTGACAAATGACAAATATATGGTTTGCAGGTTGAGGAAAGCATTATATGGATTGAAGCAAGCTCCTAGAGCTTGGTATGCTAGATTGGACAAATATCTTTTGAAGATTGGTTTCACTACAGGTAATGTTGGAAGCAATCTATATTACAAAGTGACTAATGATGACATCTTGGTTATTGAAGTTTTTGTTGATGATATAATCTATGGAGAAGAAGATGAATTGTGTAAAGACTTTTCTAATAAGATGCAGAAAGCATTTGAAATGTCTATGATTGGAGAGCTAAAATTTTTTTTAAGGATTGTAGATCTCACAGACTGATAGAGGTATATTCATAAATCAATCAAAGTACTTGAAGGAATTACTAAAGAAATTTGGCATGGAAAACTCTAAACCGGTAAGCACACCTATGACTACAACTAATAAGCTATCTTTGAAGGATGAATCTACACCTATTAATCTGACTAGGTACAAGTCTATGATAGGAGGTTTATTGTATTTGACATAAACAAGACCTGATATTATGAATACAGTATGTATTATTTCAAGATTTCAAAGTAATCCTAAAGAAAATCATGAATCAATGGTAAAAAGGATTTTCCATTTTCTACAAGGAACTACAAATCTTGGTTTATGGTATCCTAGAGATGAAAATTTTGATTTATGTGCATACACAGATGCAAATTGGGTAGGAGATGTAGATGATAGGAAAAACACCACCAACAGAGCATTCTTTCTTGGTAGTAGATTAATCTCTTAGTTGAGAAAGAAACAAAGTTGCACATCACTATCAATAGCAAAATCAGAATATGTTGCAGCAACAACTAATTGTACATAGGTATTATGGATTAAGCAAATGTTGAAGGACATAAAGGTAAAATGCAAGGAACCTATAATCATTTATTGTGATAATATGGCAGCAATTGATATATCCAAGAATCCAGTATTCCACTCAAAAACTAAACATGTTTCTAACAAATTCAATTTTCTGAAAGAGAATGTTGAAGCAAAAGAAGTGAAATTGGTTTATGTAAACACTAAAGAGCAAATTGCAGATATCTTTACTAAGCCTTTGCCTAAGGAAACTTTTGAATATCTTAGGGAGAAGCTTGGATTTATACCCTCACCGGTAGAAACTTAGACAGTTGATGATTGTCATCAACCGACAAAATTAACAGAGAAATCATTTTTTCTAGCTTTGATGAGGAGAGCTACTTCTCAGGGGGAGTAGTTGGATAAATTGATAAGTTGGTATTTTGTGATAAGTTTCTTGAACTGATTGTATTTGGTTTTTGTATTTCTTTGGAATTGATGTCAAAGGGGGAGAGATATCTATGCAAAAACACATTATCTTTTGGGGAGACATTATTCCTAGGGGGAGAGATATTATGTATTTTGATTTCTAGTTAATGATCTCTTTGGGAGATTGTTGGTTTTTGGTTTTTGGCATTTCTGTTTTGGCACTTTGATGGTTTTTCCATCTTGTGTTGCCATCAATGCCAAAGAGGGAGATTATTGGTATTTTGGATATGTTGATATGGTTTTGTCATTGATGTCAATACTTGTCAACACTTGAGAACTCTTGGAGATCTTGGTTATGTTCACTGGCATGTTTAGTGACTTATGCACAATCACCAGTATTTGGTTCACCGACAGGATTATATTGTTCACCGGCACTAAGGATGATCTGTTATCATCTAAAGATTACTTGGTTATGTTGAAGACATTGTTTGGAAACTTTTTTTGGGTGATTTTATCATGGATCTTGTAGACACCTAAAATTGTCCAGTCTAATTAAATAAATGTTTTATTTATTTAATTATCTAAGCTTAATTCTTCTATTAATTAAATAAATATTTATTTATTTAATTAATTCACTTATTCTCTTCTAGCCTTATTCCTCATTTAAATAAATACATTTATTTATTTAAATTATCCTTTTCCTAAATTAAATAAATATCTTATTTATTTAATTGATCCCACTTCTTCTATTAATTAAATAAATCTTTATTTATTTAATTAATTCATTAGCCTTTTCTACCCATGACACATGTCATTCATCTCTTAATTCATACACTACCTACCCCTCTCATTATTTTATTATTTATTTTACCTACCCTCTAATCATAGCCGACCTCCTTTTACACCTCTCAATCTTATCCCTCCATTTTATATTGTGTCTTCTATATAAGGAGATGCTTCCTTCATTATCAAACCCTAATGACCTAATGAATCAATTTATGCAATTGACTACACTACGATCCTACTTGCAACCACATTCCGTTCTTTGTTGAGCTCTTGTGCACATAAAATCTGAGAGCAAATATATCAAGCAAGATCAATGGAGATAGGAAGAATGGAGATCAAAACCCTATTGGACATGTGATGGTATAATCTTTGTGATTTCATGTGATTTGCATTGTCTTAGGTAATCTTCATATGTTATGGTGGATCTTTGTTGATTGTTAGGCTAGGGTTTTGTGGTTGAATTCATTTAGCCTTTCAATATTGTTATTATTGTTATCCATTTTCACCATATACATTTTGGCACGCCCGGTGGGACTCTTGTCCCTTTTGCATTTAACCTTTGGTTGCAGATTTTGTGTTTGAAGTTGTAGATCTGGCATTTTCGACATTTTCGCGTCTGCATACTTTCAGATCGCGTTTTTTATTTTCTGGCGCATCTGCGACATCTGGAATCGCGTCCGTCTTTTCGACAAAATTTTATTTTGCAGGTTTCTGAAAGGCGCATCTGTGTTACTGAAACGCGTTTGTGTCATTTTTATCCACGTCTATGTCTAGGAAGCGCGTCTGTGGTTTTCAACTGCATCTGTGATCCACAGAACCGCGTCTGTGTCACAGAGGCGCGTCTGTGTAGAGGGTAACCGCGTCTGCGTTCACCAGTTTTGAAATTCGCATTTTTCATTGATTCAATTTTTGGATTTTGCATTTAGGGTTTCAGATCTGGTTTATTTTTGGACTAACATTTTCAGATCTAGCTAACAAAATTGGTGCAGCTTGTCTTGGAAGCAAAATTGTTTGGTTGAAGGCCCCTATTTTCACAAAGTCTTTTGGGTTTTAAAATTTACCTAACTTGTGTGCTTGCAGGAAGGGGTGATTATTTCAAACAAATCCAAACTACTAACAACTCTTTGTTGCAGGTCCTTGGCAAGGGTTTTTGGATTTTTATTGTGTGCCTTGTTTTTATAGACTAGCAAACACTTCCATTGGTGCACTAAAATTGAATCATTGTCTTTTGTGTCTTGAGCAATAAGCTCTTTTTGTTTAATCTTTAGAGGGCCTATCTTCCCGTGTGGTCATTAGGACTACTAGTGAAAAGAGAACGACCCAAGTGGTAGCGAGGAAAACCCACCTCATCCGAACCACTATAATCAAATGTATTCATGGTGAAAACTATGGATAACGTGTGCTGATTAGTTCATATCGACACTATGTCTCCCCATAAACCCGTTTGATCAAATTTATTTGATCAATTGTAGGGCATAACCCCTACTGGCTGGGAGCCTTCTATATTTACAGAGTTGAAAGTGCCGCATGTATGGCCACACGAGCGGATGCCCTTACTAGCACCTTTTTGTTTTAGAAGCCCAAATCCTTCTAGTTGTTGGGGTAGGAGGTCAGACCTCTGGTAGCGGCCCACACACATACAGTTCTTAGTAGAGATACAAAGTTCGCCATGGGGAGTTTTCATGGGGACTAATGCTTGGCTGACCCGAGAAGTGAGTGCCGAGGGTGGAGCCAGTGAGGTCAAGCATCTAAGTATCCGCTCTGAATAGTGTAGCCTCGGGGGTAAAACCCCATGTGGGATCAACAACTATTGTCTTGGCCAGCCATAAGAATTGTGCTTGACTTATTTTAAATATTCAAAACATTCAAAACCAAACAGCAAAACATTGTGTCTTTTGTGTCTTAAAGTGTATGCAAAACATTTTTACATCAAACAACACACTTTTTCTTGGAGTTATTTTGGAGTCTAGACACTTGCAAACATTGAGTCCTCATCAACATTGTGTCCTCTTGTCACGAAAAACAGTCAAACAGTCAGATTGGGTCACAACAAAACAACTTCACAGATTGGAAAAATTGCACAAAATTTGTGAAACGCGTCTGTGTCGGGCATAATAGCGTTTGTGTTGTCTAGCCGCGTCTGTGAAGGACAGAATCGCGTCTATGTTCCGACAGTCAACATTGCATTTGGCAAGCAAGAAAATCTCAGAAGCGCGTCTGTGTTAATCAGAGTAGCGCCTGTGTCGGGAAACCGCGTTTGTGAAGTATACAGGCACGTTTGTGTCCAAAATTGAAAAACTGTTACAGTCCAGCAAACAACACAGTCAGTTTCAGAATTCTTGAGCTTCCTAGGTCATCTCTTCAGGGTTTCATTTAGCATTCAACCTGTCTTTGGGTCTCACAAAATCCATCATTGCTTTACACCTTACATTACATTCACAATTGTCTAAACTTGAGTCAAAAGGTCACTTGCTTGTCCTCACTATACTTTGTCAACACACTACATACAACAACACTTTGCTAAGTGGTCCCTCATCAAGGTTTCTTACCTTTGGGGCTCATTTGGTTTTACTTAGAGTCAAGGTCAACTTACCTCATCAAGAGAAACTATCCTCTCTTTGGAAGTCACACCTACTCTACTACATACATACTTGGTCTTACACTTTGGGCATTGCAAGTACACTTCAGATTCATTTACATTCCATCCAACTCTTGGTCTTCCATACTCTTTCCATTTTTCATCTAGTCTCACACATCTTGGTCAATACCTAGTTCATGGTTGAAACCCGTCTTCAAAAATCTAGGAGAGAAACTAAAGAGGCTCAAGAGTCCACAAACATGAGTTCTTATGAGTATGACAATGATATCTTTTTCAATTCTGATCATACTACATTACCTGACATGGATGTCTATAGAAACATTCCGAATGTTGAGAACATGGACACTATAAACAACAATGCTACACACAATGACAATGTGGACAACTTTTCAGTACATTCAGCAGATGTGGAAGAATCCATTATGAATCCCCATTTCAATCGATTAGTTGAGGAAATAATGAGGAGGGATAGACAATACTTCTTACAAATGATGGCACAAAGTGGAGCCAAGATACCTCATGATTTTGACATGTCTCAAATAATGGAACATAGACCTTTGCAACAACCTCACTCCAATATGGATCAAAGGAGACCTAATAGTGGAGGAAATAGAAGACCACATATGGTACCTGAATCACCATCGGCTTTGCTTCAAAAACCAGAGGTCCCACATACACATGGTCAAACATATGATACTCACCTTCGTAGACCATTATGGAAGTCTTATGAAGAGAAATATGCTCAATCACATATCAATGCTAAGGATCAACCACCAAAGCAATTGGATGTTCAAAGGCATGCTCAAAATTTGGACACAAGGAAACCTCATGTCAAATTTGGGGGTAACACAATGGAACATGACATGCCTGTAGAATATGGTATACATGCACAAAATAGATATGGTGTTCCTCAACATGAATCTATACCAAGTGGTCCATATACGCAACATCATTATAGACCTCCTCCATATGAACATGTGTATGATCAATATCATCCATATATGCAACATGCACCTTCTCCAATGGGTGCCTCGAACATAGGATATGGTCGAAGAAGTCGATCTCCACCTAAGAGCAATTTGGAGCAACAAATCAGGGACTTACAAAAGAAAATGGAGGACATAAATACACCAAAGCCAACATACACAATGAGAGACATATGTCCTTATCCATTTGACAAGAGCATTCCAATGCCTCCTTTTCCTACACACTTTGTGACACCTAAATTTGATAAGTATAGAGGAAAAGGGGATCCTAAGGCACACATAAGACAATTTTTCATAGCTTGCATTGAGGTAGTAGCAGAAGAGACATATTTGATGAGATTATTCCCACAAAGCTTAAGTGATCAAGCTATGGAATGGTTCTCCCAACTTCCACCTGGAATTAAGTCATGGGGTGATTTAATAGAGGCATTTATTCAACATTTCTCCTACAACATAGAGATAGACATATCAGTCACTACTTTGTGCAACACCAAGCAAAAAGAGGGAGAATCTTTTGCATCATTTTTACAAAGATGGAGAAATCAAGCCAGCAGATGCTCTTGTGAAATTCCACAAAAACAAATGGTAGAAATGTTCACCCAAAATGTTAACAAAGAGATTGGCTATGATCTAAGGAAAGCTTGTTTGTCTACCTTCAAGGACGTCATAGAAAAAGGCTTAGCGACAGAAAAGGTCCTAATTGAACAAGGAGTCATTAAAATATTCAAGGAAAACAAAGATGACTTTAAAGGAAAAGACAAGCCAAGATTTTGGAATAAAACAAGAACACAGTCAATGATGGTGTTGTTGATGCCAACACAGTGCAACCCAAATTCATTTTTTCTGGATCAAGTTCTACAAACAATCAAGTGAATACTCAAACAACTTCTAGATCACGAAGGAAGTATACCCCATTGGGAGAACCACTTGAGTCAATTTTCAAGAAGTTAGTGGCAAACAAGGTGATCACAGTTCCAGATTTTCCTCCATATGAACCAAAGGTTAAACCAAATTGGTGGAATGATGATGAGTATTGTGAATTTCATAAGAGCAAGGGTCATAAGATAGGAAATTGTCATCGACTGAAGAACATCATACAAGATCTCATTGATAGAGGTGACATTGAGATTGAGGGACATTCATCTAATCAAGAACATGAGATGTTTAAGGAACCATTCCCAAAACATGACAAGGGAAAAGCTAAAGCCACAGAGGATCAAACCAACTATACCAGAGCATCCTACAACTATGATTGAACTATCAATCACATCTCGATGGACAATTATGTCTCTACCATTATCATCAAGGACAAAACGTCTGAGAATTCTACCCAGAGACCCAAGATTGTCCTAAAAGGTGTTGGATCTTCTTCTGAACCTACCTCTGAATGTCATGTTACAACCCGCCGAGGTAAAATAACTTTGCAAGGTGCTCCAACTAAAAACACCACTTCTTCATCAACCAAACCTAAGTATGACCTTGTAGAACAGTTAGAGAAGACACCCGCGCTCATCTCCATTCTTGAACTATTACGCATATCTCCCACACATAAAGCCATGCTTGACAAAATCTTGAGAGATACTGCTATTCCTACTGATTTGAACGTGGACTAGTTTCAAGCCATGGTGGGATACCTTTCCATTCCACACTCCCTTACATTGACAGAAGCCGATGACGCATCCGTAAGTCAGCCACATAATGCACCATTACACATTGAAGCCTTCATACACAAACATAGAATCAAACGAGTCCTGATAGATGGAGGAGCAGGTCTAAACATTTGTACATTGAACACTATTAAACAATTGGGATATTATGACAAAGCTGTGAATTCTACAAACAAAATTACTATCAAAGCATATGATGATGAAGAGCGTTCATCCAAGGGTACGGTCACCTTACCTCTCAGAGTTGGGCCAGTTACAAAGGATGTGGTTTGTCAAGTTCTAGACCTGGATCTCACATACAACATATTGCTAGGACGTCCTTGGATTCATGAGATGAGCGCAGTACCATCTACATATCATCAATGTATCAAGTTTTCACATAATGGAGTTGAAGTGACCGTCAAAGCGGATCCAAATCCATTCATATATTGCAACAATCTGCAACCTCGGTCAGAAATAACAATCCCAGTCAATCGAGAAGCTACAGCATATGTGGATCCAGAATCCTTGAAAGCTTTTACATCAAAACAAGCAGAGATCAAAGAAAAGTTCAAGTTTAAAGACATGGGATGTGGTGAGTATATCTTTCATGTTGATCAACTCCCACTATCTCCTAAGGTATTCAGTCAACAAGAACAACCTACAAACAATTTGCAATGCCAAGGAATTGGGTGTGAATCACCTAGTGTTGTGGCTACTAAGTCTGAATGCAAATCTCCTCTAGTGGTGCAAGCATCTCTTGATATCAATAGTCCTAAGAGTGGTTCCAACGAAGAATCTATTGAGCATATCACCAACCCTCTTGATAACTCACATAGCCTTACCATATTATCCACTCATTCCATTTCCACTCCACTTCCAGACTTGGATCAACAAGAATTACAAAAGCCCTTACTCATTGGGGATCAAAAATCAAGCTTTGAAAAGAAAAATCTAAAAGTCAATAATAAAGAAAAGTCCTTTAGTCCAAATCAAAATCAAAAGCTATTGGACTCTACAAAAATCAAAGTCAAGGATAAAAATCCTATGAAAGAAAAACAACAAGAGATGATCTCCCCTGATATCAAAATAACTGGGGGCAAAAGTTCTGCAATTTCAAGCCAAAAAGAATACTTGTTGATCCTAAGTCTCCATCATGCTATCCTACTTTCACTTCTTTTCCTAATCATAAGCCTTCATAACTCATCCACTTGTTCCACACATCCTTTCCCTTCTAGCGATACATCATGGACCTTTAATGGAGCTTCCTTGAAGGACTTTGTTATCAGGGATGCCCAAACTTCTTTAGGTGACATGCATATGGGCCTGTGTAGTCCACACACTAGTAATTCTATCTCAATTCCTTTATCAAGGAAGATAGTCACTCAAGCTACACATCATTCAGTCAAGGAACAATGCAGCTACAATCACAAGGTCAAGCCTCGCACATTTGAGGCAGGTGACTTAGTTCTCAGAGAAAACCCTAAAAATCAACAAGACAGAGAGAAGAAGGGCAAGTTCGAACCAAACTGGCTTGGTCCCTACATTATTACAATAGCATATGGATCTGGTGCATATCAGCTCTCAACTACAGAAGGTGAAACTTTGGAGGATCCTATCAACAACGTGCACCTTCTCAGGTTCTACACATAGCTCTTCAAAATATCCTAAATTCAAAAATACAAAAAAAATCAAAAATTTCAAAAATACAAAAAAAAAATTATAAAACAAAAAAAATCGTTACTTGGTGAAAACCTGGAAAACAGGCGCCTTGTGACACAAAAAAACATTGAAAAATCGAAAAAAGTAAAGAGAAATAATTTCGCCCAAAGGTGAAAACCACTTCGGTGGTGCCCTGGGCAAGTACCATGGTGAAAAATGGGTCACTAGCGCCATGCGTAGAGACATTGCTCCTCCCTCCTTCAGGATTCTCTTTCATCATTTCACTTTGCACACACTCACAACCTATTCGTTCATAATAAACTTACCCATTCCCATCATGGCTTGTTATTGAACTACCAAAGATTGGTTAGCCATTCATAATAAACATTCCTTTTCATCCCTTTCCATCCATAATAAATCAGATCCTATCTGTGGCTAAGGCAAATCCTACGTCTAGTAATGGGTGTGGAACTGAGAACATCACATGTTTCGAGGAGTACGATTTCTTCCAGCTTCCTTCAGTCTATCCGCGCACAATCCACAATAAAGAAACATTTGCATCGCCAGTCCGCAATAAAGTTTCATCTTCTCCGCAATAAAGTATCAGTTTCATGGATTCAGTCAGTTTCAAATGAGATAGCAGCAACAATGAGCTTCAACAAATCAAATCTTTCAATAGACTCAGACAACATTATGGTTCAGTGCTATCTATCCTTTCTGTGAAAGTAAACATTGTGACCACAATCAAATAAGACTTATACAAGTGACAAGAGACACTAACCTTGAGGACTACAGTGAATGTTGGTGTCGAGTCTTGGTTTTCTTTTGATTTCATCTTTTTTTTGGTGACATGTTTTTTAGCTTTTCCAGGATGTCTTTGACTAGAGATTCTATCTCCAGGATGTCTTTGACTAGAAAGGCGAGGATGGGGTATCGTCACCTATTTGTATTTATTGTCTGTGGATTGTCTCTTAGTAATGCTATGACTTGTCCAAGGATATGAGGACACTGTGAGTCTAGTGTGAACTGGGGCATTCCTTGTTTGTGACTGTCTTATCTCCATGCAAATAGGTACAATGACTTTCTGGGTCGAACATATGCCTCGATTATCATAACCTACTTGCCATAATAAAGCTCAATGATGATAACACACAAGAAGCTCTTTCACTTTCATATCTTTTGTCTTCTATCCCCCTTTCTTGATTGACTTCCATCGTCCTTCTCGAGTCCGCATAGCCTACTATCACATGACTGAGTATAATGACACACCAAAAATATTTGCATTTCATGTAGTTGCACCTACATTACCACATATAAGCATTTCATACATACATATAGATATCACAACCGCATCACATCTTGCACACAACACCTGTTAGCACAATTTACATTTGCATTATCATATTCATCTGCATTACTTACATTCACATTTGCATCATGCATACACATATAAAACATAAATGAACAAAAAAATATATATATATTGCATTGCATCATATACATATTTGCATCCATATCATAAGCATCACATAAGAACATCTCATCACATAGGTACACATGCATATAGCTGCCGCAAAGATGCATCATCTCATATATATATATAAAGTGTCATGATACAATGATGTCAAAATCATATGGCTACAATCACCCGCAGGTGTCTACATCATTATACAAAATGGTACAAAACTGATACAGAGGAACTCACTGATCACTCCTGCCAACACTATTGGTAGTGCTAATCCTATCTATGTCATGGTATCCCATGCCACATGTCCCACCCTCATCTCTAGTCTTGCATCCTAGAACACTCGTCTAAGGGCATCCCTGTCTCCATCTCGATCGTATGGAATCAGCTCCCCATCAATCGGTATCCGCATAATCCTATATACATCCTCCAGGGTGACTGTCATCTCACCCATCGGCAGATGAAACGTGCACGTCTCAGAGTGCCATCTCTCAGCCAACGCAGTCAGCAAACCCATGTTTGCTCGAAACTCAGGCACATACAGTACATGTCTCAAACCCATCTCATCGATAGCAGCTCTGTCCTCGGCTATCAACTCAGGTCACAACCTCTGAGTCAAAGGGAATCTCTCCTGTGACTCTAGCATCGGCAAATACTCCTGCAGTCAAACAACTCAATCATGTTAGTTATAGTGGCATTCACTGTTTATCACAAAATGCTACTTGCTATCTAAATGCATATGGTTATCTATCCTAGTGACACTCACTGTTCATCACAAAGTACTACGTGTGTGACACTCACTGTTCATCACAAAGTGTTACTCACATTTGCACTCCCTGTTCATCACAAAGTGCTGCTCATATTTCAGTACTCTAACTTGGTACTCACTGTTCATCACAAAGTGCCTTGATCTATCCGAGTCTTCCTAGAGGATCCGCTTGAGTGTATCTTCTCAGCAGCTTATCCAATCGACAGCATATGTTCATCACAGAACTGTCGATTTGACCTAGAAGATGCAAATTCATAATTTTCAAACGCAAACGCGCTTACATGACATAAACGTGCTCAAAAACTGCATAGACGCGCCTGAACAACACAGATGCGCCTACCTGACACAAACGTGTCTATGCTCTGCATAGACGCGCCTAGTTGACATAGACGTGCCTTCTTGGCACAAACGCGCCTGAACAGCACAGACGCGGCCGCATCTGACACAGACGCGGGTCTAGACATAGACGCGCCTTCTTGACCCAGACGCGCCTGGCACCAACGCAGACGCGCTTGGACATTTTTTGACACTTTTTTGGACCCTAGTCTAAGTGCATTTATTACCCTATTTGACATGCATTAATGACAAAATTAAATGCGTCAAAGTACAAGGAGGTTTGGTGGTACTTACCGGCTCTCCTGCCTCTGCTGGCCTCTGAAATCGGCGAACACGGTCGAATCTGTGAGTGAGAGCCATCGCTGTTGACTGCTCCTGCTCTATTTTCGCTCTGCAATATGCTCTTGTGGATGCATGGATGACAATGAGGATGTATTTCCCCCGTGGTCTATCTTATAGCCTACCCTAGCCCTCGCCTTCATTTCTCGAGTCAGTCTTCGTTGTCCCGTGACTTTGTCACTTTATCCAGTCAATCCATTCTATCTTGTCTTTCTTATCGAGAGATTGTCTGCAATCTTTTCAGACATTTTCATCCAATCTCTCAAGGGGGCATATCATTCCCATTCTGGGGCAACTCTATATCAGTTCATCTTATCTTCTTTGAAACAACGCGACAAGCTGGATTGTCTCAAAGAGGGGCAAAATGTAGACACCTAAAATTGTCCAGTCTAATTAAATAAATATTTTATTTATTTAATTATCTAAGCTTAATTCTTCTATTAATTAAATAAATATTTATTTATTTAATTAATTCATTTATTCTCTTCTAGCCTTATTCCTCATTTAAATAAATACATTTATTTATTTAAATTATCCTTTTCCTAAATTAAATAAATATCTTATTCATTTAATTGATCCCACTTCTTCTATTAATTAAATAAATCTTTATTTATTTAATTAATTCATTAGCCTTTTCTACCCATGACACATGTCATTCATCTCTTAATTCATACACTACCTACCCCTCTCATTATTTTATTATTTATTTTACCTACCCTCTAATCATAGCCGACCTCCTTTTACACCTCTCAATCTTATCCCTCCATTTCATATTGTGTCTTCTATATAAGGAGATGCTTCCTTCATTATCAAACCCTAATGAACTAATGAATCAATTTATGCAATTGACTACACTACGATCCTACTTGCAACCACAATCCGCTCTTTGTTGAGCTCTTGTGCAGATAAAATCTGAGAGCAAATATATCAAGCAAGATCAATGGAGATAGGAAGAATGGAGATCAAAACCCTATTGGACATGTGATGGTATAATCTTTGTGATTTCATGTGATTTGCATTGTCTTAGGTAATCTTCATATGTTATGGTGGATCTTTGTTGATTGTTAGGCTAGGGTTTTGTGGTTGAATTCATTTAGCCTTTCAATATTGTTATTATTGTTATCCATTTTCACCATATAAAGATCTAATTGGGTTTGCATATTTTTTGTTACGGGCAAATAGGTCCAGGATATGCACCAGCAAGCTTATCTATTCCAGATCAACATGACACATCATGAAGATGATTTATTATTATTGTAAATGCATTAAGCCAACATCATGCATCGCATATTGATTCATTTGTAATTGATTTTATTGTAATATCTTTTAGTGAGCCGACCTACACATTTGGTCTTAGGTTTTGGTATATATGTAAGATCTCATTTATGAGATTGTTTGAGAGTGTAAAAAGGATTGTAATAAGGTATATGCAAATATAAGCAGAGCTATACACGCAGACATCGTTCAAGATTGAAGGAAGGTTTGAAGAAGACAAATCAGAGCTTAGTTGGTACTGAATCCAGCATATGAAGATGCTATTTTGAGAAGTACATTATCATTGGATTTAACCATCCAATTGTAATTAGTGTGACTCCCATTTTGTGATTGAGCAGTGAGCTCTAGGAAGTTGGCCTTTCTGCATGTGCAGACTCCATATTGTACACACATACTATTTGCAGTAGTATCATCTGATTGTGGGTAAGGTTTCCCACCACGGTTTTCCCATTACAGGGTTTCCACATACAAATAACTGTGTTATGTGTTGTGTATGTTATTTGTCTTTCTGTTTCATGTATTTAACTTTACTGATACTGCAATTAACTGTTAAACTATCTACCAACATCAAAGTTTGGTTTACCAACATTAACCATTAAGTTTGGTTAAGTTACTTTTAATTGTATTTATTGGACAACTGATTCACCCCCCCCTCTCAGTTGCCTCTAGGACCTAACAACCGCGAGCTAGCAAGTAAAGTGCTAGCGGCAAAAAAATTGTCTTGTCGCCAACTCGCGAGGTCAAGAATTGCTAAATGTTGTCAGATCAAGAAATGGAGATGTTGTGGTGCCATTGCCACGTGTCTCATCTTTTTTTAATGGACATGTTGTGCCACTGCTCATGCCTATTTATGAAGGTAACATAAAACATTGGAGAGTGAGTGACTATTAATTTTTGTTGGTACTCGTTGGGTCGCTGCGGTTAAGAGATAAATAGTTTGAGATTTTATGGTTATCGCTAGCTCACAGGTCCTTCGTCATCAAGTCAATTTAAGTCACGATCTTGCGAGTACTGAGAGATTTTAGTTGTTGCTACCTTGCAAGATGTTTTTCACTTGACCATTTTATGTTGCGAGGTTGCGACTGGGTGTAATTTTATGTTATCGCAAGGTCACGAGGTGTTTACGGTTAAGTCATTTTAATTTGTGATCATGTGATGTGGTTGGTATCACAACTTAGTTGGTTTGGTCACTTGCTCGCATGTTTTGAAGTTGTTTAGCATTATGTTGTGATCTGGTGACAGGTAAGTTTTGGTCTGATTTTGTGGTCATTGCATGCTCGTGGGTTTGTAAGTCTTAAGTCAAAAAGTGTTGCGAGCATGCAATGGTGATTAAGTGTCTTTTTTGTCATGGGCTCGCAAGGGTTTAAGTCAAGTTAAGTTTTGAGTTGTGAGCTTGCAATGAAATAAGTTGTTTTGTTAGATTTGCAATGGTCGCCAGCTCGTAGGTAAAGAACGAATATTCCAAATGCTGTTGCGAGGTTGTGACTGAAGGGCTTGATGAAGATCAATGACTGTCGCTCACTCGCAAGATTCTTTAAGGATTTGTAAAAGGGGTTGTGGGCTTGCGATTAAGAGGATTTGGTAGCATTGTCGCTAACTCGCTGGTTACTTTCCAAATTGTTATAAAATGTTGTGAGTGTGCGAATAAAGATTGGGAATGGATTGGTCGCTAGCTTGCGAAGGAGATTGAAGGAAGTGCAGTTCATCATGTGAGATTGTGAGTTGTTTCCACGTGCCTGAGTGATACTCCAAAAATTAATTGAGATAGAAAAGAGAAAAAGGGGTTCTAAGCAATCAGGGATTTACACGTGGCCTTGTTTGTCGGGTTTTTGTAAAAGTTTTGAATGACAATCAAATAGAAGGGCATGAATTCAAATTTTGCACCAATACTTCAGCTTTGAATTAATGCCACAGTAACTAGTTCATGCAAGTGTGCCAATTAATCAGAGAAGTGATGGCACCCAAATATCATAAATTGCATGATCGAGCTGAGATTTTGTATAATTACATTCTATCTTCGAGGTAATCTAGTGAATTGAGCTCTGCAACAACATTGGAGAATTCAGAGTGTTGGGTGTGGGAAAATTTCATAAAATTGGTTAAGTTTTTCTCTTGCAACTAAAATGAGCAAGGCGACGACAAGTGGACGTTCCAAGCCCAAGGCTATTGAGGAAAAGAAGGATAAGAAATACAAAGAAGAATTTGTAGATTTGTTGCCAAGGACTTTCATTGCTTTGAATACAAAGGAAAGGGCATGGAAAGATTTATGGAGCCAATGTAGAAACTCGACCACACTTTATATGTATGGCACTACTCTGTTTCATTATTTTTGGAATAATAGGGTTAAGGGTGTGGCGATGTCAAACCCTTGGGATTTGAATATGGAAAAGTTAATTGTGCTAGATGTGTATGTTGATGTGGATTTAATCAAAGAGTTGGTCAAATGCTATTGCCCAGTATCTAGGGTAATCAGAAGAAAGAACCAGTCTGCCCTAGTTTCAATTAATAGAGCTAGCTTCGTTGAAGCTTTCTAGATTACTGGTGTTGCATGTACCGATACAGATTTGGAGCGAATTGCAGAGGATTATGAAAAATACAAAGGTGTTATCAAGAAGCATGCAATGCCCATATACATGTCTAGGGTGGATGGGAAATGAGTTAGAATTCCAGATAGTATCGAGCCACCATTATATGCATTGTACAATCTATGGATTATGCAGAGTGTTGGGTTTTGATGGAGATTCAACAGTGTCAGCTGAATTACTGATGATGGCTATGGATATTCAACACCCAAATTTTAACAAAGATTATGATTATGTGGCCTATGTGGTTGAACACATTCATAATGCTCTAGTTGAAATTCAGAGTGGTGCACCTAGCCCTATGATCAGGATTAAATTGGGAAAATATTGAAATCTAATTTTCAAAATTTTCTATGTTTTAGTAAATTGCAATTTTGAGGGTCTTCGGTGCATTTTTGGACAAATATGCTGCTTGGAAACACGAAGAGATATCTTCGATGTTTCCAAAATTTGGTTCTAGATTATTTGAGTACCTTTCCAATGCATCAAACGGTTTGTAATTCGGAGCTAGGATGAGAAAGTTGTGCCTTCTCAAAGTGGACTAAAATATTATATTTAGTTTTTTGATAATTTTGATAGTTTTAGTAGTTTAATTGTAATAAACATTATGGTGACTCTTCGTTTCAATTCCAAGGGATTTGTGTGACCCTTGGGATACATTCGACTTGTATAAATTCCAATTTTGAATAGAATGGAGACAGTTTTTGGTTTGCAATCTTCTTGTTGTCAATTTTTGTGTTGAATTCTATAATACCGCAGGTATCACACCAGGTATTGTAATCTGGTTTTCATAAATCAGATCACCCTACATTTAAGTATTATTCATTGTTGATGCATTTATTCTTGTTCTATAATGTTGAGTTTATGCATAAAGAATTGGAGTTGTTCAAAGAAAAATTTGGTGTCTTAATACCAATACAAGGATGGACCCAGGTTTGGGATAGTAGTTCTCCCCATTCTTCTTTCCTTTACTTAAAAAATTGGATTGTTTTGCCAATTATGGAAATGCTAGGAATAAATAGGGAGAGATTGTCAATTAATATTAGGAGAGTTTTGAGACCTTACCAGTATGTTACAAACTGGTCTATTTCACATAACTAGGGCGACTTTTTTTTTTTTATAACTTTACTCTGATCAGAGTCTATGGGTGTCCTCAGCCTCCATATATTTTACCAAAATTTTTTCCAGTTAGGATTGCTTTTATGGAGTTTATTTGGCAATTGAACCTAGTTGAAAAAGAATACCTTGAGAAAAACATGAAAGGTTCTTTTCTTCCTAGGCTTTGGGTTGTGTTGTTCACCAAAAGTGATAACCCAAGAACACTTGCAAATCTTTCTATGAAATAGCCAATTTTAGTCTACAAAACACCTCAGGGCTTGGACAACATGACAAGGATATGAATCCTTCTACTCTTCAGGCTCTGCAAAACCTAGGCGGGTATACCTTTGATGCATTTAATCAAACCTATTACACATAAGACTGCATCAATCAAAAGAAGATGGATATCAAAAGGTTCAAAAACTAAGAGGTAACTACAGATGGGCTAGATCCACACTTGCAACTCAACATTTTTGAATCATGAGATGGAGGGACACTTCCACATAACATAAAATATAAAAAGATATTCTAATTTTTTATTTTTAAATGGTTTTTTGACAACCTTTAAATATTACAAGAGACCAGTGCCTTATCCAGGCCACAGAGTCATGCATAAAACTGGATGAGAAATCTCAGATGCAATTTTTTTTCAACATTAAATTTTCATGTATCAATGCCTTACATTAATTTAATCCTCTGCTCTGTCACAAAACCATACTTATATGTAGATATCCAATATGCATTCAAAATCATTAATGCTAGGTTTTAGGATTTAAATCCTTCCTTGAAGAATACCCAAAAGACAACATTACACTCTTAGAGGAATCTAAAAGAGACAACTCAAATTATCCTTGATAATATGAAATTATATGAATCTGAGTACATTTTGGAGACAATTTCATGGAAACTCACACATGCCTTGCATATGTGTGAACCTACAAACTGAAACTAAACCTACAGTAAAGACAACACTAAAAACATAGATGAACACACTGTCATTTGCATTGATAAAAGGATGCCATCACTGGAACCTGCAATTTCAGATTTCTCCCTTGGAGCAAATTTCTCAAAAATTGAAACCCCTACAACTGAGAAGAATTCGGAATAAGAAGGAGAGGGAAGAGAATCAAATCTACAACTGAAAATTGCCAAGTGTCTCCCCTCTATCTAAATTTTGTTCCCGTGGATACTACTTCCAAAATATCCCATATTTGTCAAAATTAACTTCATAATCAGATTCCTCATTTTGAGAGCTTTCCAAAAATATATAACACTTTATACCTTGGCCAAAAATTGAATCCTGGGCGAATTAATTCCCCAATGTGCACCATCATTTAAATTTTTCATTTATTAATATAGTTTAAACTATATAATAAACAATTTTAATTTTAATTTTTTGCCCCTGATGTGCTCTGAGGCTTTGCCACGTGGTGCCCTCTGATTGGTCGATGGTGTTGATCGGACGCCACCTGGGATGACACCTCATCACTGCCACATGTTCGCTTGCTCATCCGTCACTTGGCTGCCACATGTATACCACCTCAGCGGCATGTCATCACCATTGGACTGCCACCTGTGCGCCACATCACTGCCACCTCACCAGGAACCGCCTATTGGACATCTGACTATACTCGCCACTTGGCTTTCGCAACTTCGCGGGGTGTAACTTGCATGCATCTTCCTTTCGAGAAATAGCGCGAGCCGTTGATCTCTCTCAAACTTGTTCACTCGTTAACCCGGCCTTCCTCTGCAAAATTTTCCCTGTTTGCCTTGGGAAGCATGCTTGTGTGGGGTCCACCTAGTCATCGCTCATTCATCTCCTCTATCACCTCGAGAAGCATGCTCGTGCATGGGCCCACCTTGGGTGCCCATAGCACCATCCGTCAAAAGCCTTTATGGCTTAGACATTATACATGCGTGGAGCTTTGCTTTTAAACATTAAAATTTTCCATTCCCCAGCCAATGTGGGATATTGTACTTATGCCTGGGACTGTGCATTTTGAAGCTTTTTCTTGAGTTTTAATGGCGATTTTTGCCTGGGGGTTTCAATTCTACAACCATGCAGAGGGAAAACACCAAGGTTGTGGCATTAAGCAATATACCTGCTGGTGAAATTTGATTAAACTTTAATGCCTCCCAAACTCCTCCATCTCCACACAAAGAAAACCACGCCATAACAGGGAGGAGTTGTTGGCAAAAAATGTGGAATGTTAGCTTTACATCTGCTAACTTTATTGGCTTGAAATTTCTTTGGTGCCATTTTACTTTTCATGGCTGGCCAAAGAGGATCTTGACTGAGCGTAGAGCTTAATCTTACACCTGTAAACTACATTTTTTTGAAATTTTAACTGCCCCATTTTCCAAACATGCTCTGTGTAGGGTTTTCAATGGGTTTTGCTTGGGTTTTAATACCTACCAAGTTTCATATACTACAATTCACCCACCACATAGAGCTTTATGCCAGCCAATGTGCATTCTCTGAAGCTGTTGTGTTTGCATTTCCTCAAGACTTCAACATTGCCACAGAAGGAAGAGGATATAATTTCATTTTCTAATTACTTTTGCTTGAAGTTTCCTAAGCACACGTGAGGAGGAACTTGACTGCTGCATACATTTTGCTATTAAGAATTCCTTCATCTTTAACATACCACATTAGGGAAGGATGTTGGCATTGCAATTTGAGTTTATTAAAGATGAAAAATGCCTCTCAGCAGATCTACGCCATAGTAGAGAGGAGGACTTGGCATTGGTTTGGAGGCTATCATAGCCATGTAATACCATATTGCATTTACTTGAAATTAAAATTACTCTACCATGCCACGCACAACAAAGAGAAGATGGGAGACCACACCACACAGAGGACTTGGTTGCTGATAATACCAACACCCTTTTACACAGCCACTTGCATATAATAGATTAAAATCTATCATATTAGAATTTAACTTGGAAGATTACAATTTAAAGATAATCTCATGACAGCCACTCATAAACCAGGAAGGATTCTATCACATAATTATTGAGGCATCATCCTTTCTCTTGAAATACTCCATTTATTATCATACTACTGTAACAATGCCCAATAATGTCTTTACTCTGTCGCATACTTGTCTGGGAGTATCTACAGTCTCTTTTGTTAACTGTGAATTTGCATTTTGGTTTAGTAAATGTGCCTCTTTATTGCGACTGCACGGGAGGTGAATTTTATCATCATCACTCTTATAACATGTCTCATAATCAAAATCCGCATTTAGATATTCTAAAAATCTTTTATTTAACAAAGTCGCCAATAAAATCAATTCGCGGGCATGAGCCAAGTCAGGCCCCAAAGTGGGTCCGACTAAAAAAAATTTTCAATTTCATGCAACTGACCTCTGGAATACTTCACAGACTTCAAACATACCTCTGAAAATGATTGGCATCATTTTCGGATCATTAATCTGCATTTTACAACCTTCAGGCAATTACGCCACAATTTTCGCATTTAATCGCGAAGAAGTAATTTTCAAACCTGTCAAAACACCTTTCTGGAGCTCGCCATCTGACAGGCATGCACTCTGATATGCAAGCATGAAATCTACCAAATGGTTTCTCAAGACGAGTCCCGAGTGAAGAGATATTAATTTCTGAAAACGGCCAACTGGCTTTGTCGACACTGCGGACCTGATGAAGTCAATGTCCTGGCAACACATGACGCCTTTCTCAAAAATATCAAACAACCTCCGTAGGCCCTCAAATTTGAAACATAGGTACCTTTAAGTACATATTAAATCTTTGAATTATTAGTTCAATCACTAGACTGACAGGATGCAAATGGTGCACTCACAAAAATGGCTACATTAACTGATATAACACTGGAGTGCAGATAACTGAATTTGATGGTAAAATGAGCTCTTTTGAAAACCGATCAAACGTATTGATAAAGGCTTGAAATTTTAAACGTAGCTCATCATTTATACTGACATTAGGCTGAAACAAACATTATGGCATGATTCTTACTGAGGCAACTTTTACACTTGTGCGAAACAGGGCTCCGACTAGCTATCGAAACAGGGACTTGCCAAAACATAGAAACTGCAAATGGATTTGGCTTCAAAAACTGAGCAAATGGATTCGTTAAGACTTGAAAATTTGCGAGCTCACTCACATTTATGCATAGAATTTAATCCACTTTGAAATTTTTCATGACGATCAATAGGGAAAAAGATGTAATCACTCAAAGTAGGCTACTCAATAAAATCTGCATTTGTGCCTAAAATGCACTTCCAGCTCACCCCTCAAACTGGGTACCTCATAAAATTATCCAAATTGAATTCTAAAAGTTGCACATCATTGAATAGGCCAAATGAAAGGTGTGGGACATGAATCCCGAGCCTTACCCTCTGAAAATCAACTGGCTCCATTTTACCCCCTTGCTAACTAGGCCATTCAAACTGACTTATTTGAAGATGCTCAGAGATGAAAAGAAAAAATCTGAAATAGGCCTACAAACTTTGACTCAATTTTAATCAGTCCCAATAGGTTGTGTGCCTGATTTTACCATTGGTAGGAATTCCTTTGATGAAGTAAACAATTTCCTTAAACAGTATAGGTTGGTTAATGTTGTGTCTAGATTTTGTGATCCTGAACAATTTATTAAATGTGCATTGCTAAAAATGACACCTTGGGCCACAATAAAGGACCAGGAACCATTGGATGATGAAGATGTGGTTAGAAATTTGCTGAGAAAAGAGGAAGTACAAGAAAGGAGAAGAAAATGGAAGGATGTTGACCCTAGTTTCTCAAGTTTTTGCCTTGATAACCCATACCTGGAGAGGATTAACAGAATGTTGAGTTTATATGAAACTCTGATGGAACAAATTCCTCAAATTCTAGAAGTGGCTTCTCAATAGCAAGACCCCCAAGATGGACAATCTTCACATGGAAAGAGGCCACTTATTGTGTCTGTCGATGATGTAGAGAGTGGGGATGAAGTTCAATATGCCCGAGTGCCACCTACAAAGAAACAAAAAATGAAAGAGGTGGGTGCAATTGTGAGGAGAGACCCTACTAGAGAAATTGTTACAGAACAAGGAAACTACTTTCATCAAATAAGGACACATCTCAAAGAAGTAGGGCAGAATGAAGAACATGGAGAAACAAATGAAGCCCTTGATCAAGGCTTTGATGAGCGTCTGATGTTGTCAAATGAGTTCATGAAAGATGATGACTTTATTAAGTCAGATGAATTTAAAAGTATTATGAGAAGGTTGAAACAAAATCAATTAAGACAAAATTTGATCATAGAGGAAGGAAATGTAGAAAAGAATGAGGAGATTGTCAAGGCACTACAAGAATATGATCCTGACAGGGAGCAAATAACTATAGATCAGGCAAGATAATTGGTTAAGAATACTGGTATGATTGTGATGCCTAATTGGGATATCCAGTCTATTTTTTATTATTGATCAGATTAGGAAGCAAGAGGACCCATTGTTTAAAGATGAATTTGAAATTGGAGATGTAATAAGAGGATCAGCATTGAATCCTAAGTCAAAGACACTTGCTGCTTGGTCTTTTCCCCCTTCCACTCAAAAGCCCTACCTTCTAAATATCCAAGTAGAAAAGAAAGCTGACAGAATGATCTGGATTTTGCAAAACACAAGTGACACAGAGATTGCCTCATTTTTTACTCAAGTTTCTTTCCTGAATTTTTCAAAAATAGAGGATTTGTCAAGAAGATACATAGAAACATATAACCAATTGATTGCATTAGATAAAAAAAATATGAAGAGACAATGATGAAGAAGGCCGCTCTGGAGGAAGAGTTAGTGGAGTTGAAAGAAAAAATTGAAAATGAGCCCCCTCCAATATAGATTACAGAACAAGTACAAGAAATACCAGTTGATGTGACAACAAAAATGGAGGAATACACAGAGAAAATTGAAAAGATTGAAAAAGAACAAAATGTCAAGGCTATCTCTGTTGTGTCAGAATTTCTGAAACATGAGATTAATGTATTGAAAGGAAAATTGATGGTAGTGCATGAATTGCACATTTCTTTGAAAGAGGCAAGTAAAAAATCCTTTGAGGTTGTTGCTTTTCTTAGACCTATGTTCAATGTTTGGTCAAGAAGAAGTAGATTAATGGATAAGCTGAATACTGTAATATTGTATAGTGATGAGTTCCCTTCCAAGATCAGTGACACTAAAGACATGGTGGAGGTAATCAATGCAGCTTATGCATTTTTCATAGGGAAGGATGTGCTTATAAATGAAAAATTGTAAACATTTGGGGAAGGTTATAGTACATTAGTTCCTTCAATTTATGGTAGTAATGGAGAATTGAAATCAATGATTAATTGGACCAATGAATTTGATTTGATTCAGGAGGGAGAAGAAATAATCAAGCATATATATGATCAGGTTGACATTGATTTCCTTAACGGTATGCTTGATTCATTATTCAAGGTTGAGGTTGACCATACAAAGTATATTGTTGAGGCCATGGCAGTTATAGATGCCAGATGGATAGAGTCAGTTGCAAAGTTGGAAGAGGTAAAGACATTTAGTTGGACAATAGACAAAGAGGTGGACAGGTGGCAAGCCATGCTAAAGAAAAATAAGACATTTCAACTTGTTACCCAAGATTCCTCAAACTAATCCTAAGCTTGTTGCATCCTCATCTTATAAAAGGATTCCAAGATTAGTTTGAGAGGGATGACCACTTTTTTTTTTTATCGGTAGAGAAGGATGGCCACTTTTATAATAAATCAATAATTTGATAAGTGCATAGCTGAATCACATTTTGAATCTACTTGTTGATATCAATATGAATATTAATATAATATCATTTGCAGTTTGAAATCTTCACATAGTTGTCTTTGTGTTGAATTTATGTTTTCACCTTGAATTGAATGGTCAAGGGTTTTTCAATTTACGTCTCTGCAAGGAAGATTATGAAATTGTTCTAGGATTTCTTTCAAAGAAAGAATTAAAGTTCTTGGGATAGTTTCAGTGAAATAATTTTTTTTAATACAAATCTGATGATTATATCATTTGTATGAATCTGGGTTGTGTATGTAATGACATTCATTCATTTTTATCTGCAAATGAATCTTAATGAATTTTATTATCAAGTTGTCTTTGAATTATGAGTGACTCTATGCCCTAGGATAAGGCACTGGTCTGCTATCTTGATGGTATCTTGATGAAGTGACCTTCCAATTATAATAGTTGATTCATTATGGGTGAATATGTTTTCTTGTTTGCCTTTGATTATGAAAGTGTGATTTTTTTGAGATCTAATTTTATGATTGCATTCTTTTTATATTAGATTTGATTAGATTTTTGGTCTACCCTCATTTGTGTTTCATTATTACATGATACATCATGTTTAGGGTTCATTCAATTTACTTGTCCATGAGCATTATACTAATCATACCTCTCTTATGGATTGTGATAGTGATGATCATGCACCTAGTAAGGCTTTACCTTATGTCATTGATAACCTCTCTTAATAAGGTTTTACCTTATGTCATGAATTGATTTAAAATTCTTCAATAAGATTTTCATTCCATGTCTGTAATGTTAGTGTGATAGTTTATCTCATGCTCCACTTTGAGTTACAGATCAATTAATGATTTAATTCGCCCGCGGAATTAATTTAATGCTTTGAAAATTATTTTTATTTGCCAATATATATTTTTAACGTTTTGAAAAAAGGTTGAAATTGCCAATATATTTTTTTATGTTTGAAAATAGGTTGAAATCACCAATATTTTTTTTTTATGGTTTGAAAATAGGTTGAAATTGCCAATATTTTTTTTATGGTTTGAAAATAGGTTGAAATCGCCAATGCAATTATTTTTTTGGTTTTAAAAACATTACAATTCTCCCATGCAAATATTTTTTTTTTCTTCAAAAACATTACAATTCGCTGGGATTTTTCACAAACTTTGAGCGATGACAAATGATTCACCGATGAAGATTATTATTTTTTCTTCGTAAACAGCAAAATTTCACCAATAAAATTAATATTTTCCTCGACAATTATACACCTTTCGCCAAGTTTTTACACCTTGTTTGAGGGGGGGGCTTCTTAAAGTTTTCCCTGCAGAGCTATTTCCATCTTTGTTTTTGTAGAAATACCAAAATAAATCCCTCCTTGAGATGGGAATTATGTCATCCCTGCAACCCTCTATTTTATCTTTAAATACATTTCTAGCTCTTGTGTCTACCGAGTTGGGTAATGCGTCTAGTAAAGACTTTTGAATAGGTCTTTTGGTAGGGTTTGGCATCCTAGATTTTTTCTCGAAGCTTTCCTCCCCTTTCGCATTTTCACCCTCCCTAGGTTCTTCCTTCTTTCTAGGCATTTTATCTTATTCTCTTTACTGAAAACTCAAATGACTTCTGCAAATTTGGTAGTTGGAGAGGTAATCAAGTACTTACTTGTTGTAGTGTCCCTCCTAAATTCACATTTTGGATTTATGCTTTGATAGACTTGTTTAGACTCATGGTTGATATTTTGATGATATTTGATCGACACTTATGATATTATTTAGATTCTAGATGCTTATTGATGATGATGGATATTTGATGTAAATCATGGTGTTGGATGACTTATATGATTGATGGTATATTGTGGATTACTTGATGGATGGATTTAGATTGAATGGATTATATGCACTTGATATTCCTATGTGGACTATATAATTAATGATGTTATGATAGTTCTAACCCCTATTTCATGATTATGGTTTCATGCGATGCATTGATGTTTTTATTGTGTGACTATATTCATGAAAGGGATGATGCCTTATTACTCATTGCAAGCATGATATGGTGTTGTGATTCTCTTTTCACTTGATGTATATATGTTGTACATGTATCGTATTGTGTTTAGTGATTTATGCAGGATTGTAGGTACCAGACATCAACTTCGCCTGGTCTCACAAGTTTGAGCATGTCCTATCCCAATGGCATGTTGTTGGAGATGGCATAAGTTTCCTTCACTCATTCTAGGCTTAATTGTGCACCTTGTCAGTTGTGTCATGGTGTAAGTAAGTGGTGGCTAGAGTCTTGTGTCAATGTTGACCCTTTTGTCAGGATGCTTGAGGTGATGTGAGTGTATGTTTATTATTTAATTAATAATTGGATTAATGTAATTTATTAATGTTTAAATTAATTTTTCATATAATATGGAGATTTAATTATTTGGATTATTTATTATTGAGGTTTTGTGGATGGTTTGATTAATTTATTTGATTTATTGATTTATTGTTTAAACTGATTATTCATTAATTTATTGCTTAAGTGATTGGTTATTTATTAATTTATTGTTTAATGGATAATTTATTGTTTATGTTTATTTTTGGTTTGATTTTATATTTTATTATGAATATCTATTTATATGGCTTTCACCCATTTAATTAATTAATTTAATTATTATTGGGGTTGATTTATTAATTTCTTATTTGTGTTTATACTAATATTATCTTGTTTTGGATTAAGACAAAAATAGGTTTTGAAGGGACCCTGAAACCCTTTACAACGAAGATTCTAAAAGGTTTAGAATCAACACAACCAAGCTGATACCAAAACCAAACATGCTATAAAGGATAAAGCAATACATGAAGAAGCCAAAGAGCCAACAAAAAACCAAACTAACTACAAAAAACCAATAGAGACCCACAAACCAACAAAATAGAAAAAATAGAGAACATGAATTAAATTTGGCTCTTAAGGGTCTCAATGACCTCAGTGTCCAAAAGACTCATTTTGTCAGCAATAGACCTAAGTTCTTTGTAGTCCAGAGTTTGAGCAACAACTTTCTTCTTCAAGTTCCCTCTAGTTCGCTTGTAAGGACCAAACTTCGCCTATGTATTATCTTTGTCCTCGTCCACACTGATCAAGACCTTGTCCTGACCATCAAGATTATTGAGCATTATGTTCATGGAATCCGCAGTCTGCTTGACAATTATGTGACTATTGGCCATAATGGTCCTAAGAGTAACCTAGATTTTCTTGTAATTCTCCTCAACAAAGGAGAATCATCCTCAAACCCTTTTTTAATATGATCAATGCCAACAACAACTCTATTAATACAGTCCACCATGGATTTCTTCTCTTCCTCAGTCCACTGACCATCACCATATTGTTTACATTGACAGGTAGGAATAGGCATAGCTTCTAGCTTGCTCCCCAAAGCCCTTTGGTTAAGTTTTACCTCTTTGAGTTCATGGAAGAGCCACTTGAAAAGGCTGAAAGAGTCAATAGCATGATCTCTAGCCAAGCCTAGGATATTCTCATAGTCCACCCTCTTATCACTGAGCTTGGTGCTCTTAGGATGAAGGTCCTTCTGAGAAGAATCCCTCATTGTATTAGCCTCCAAATTACAAAACGAGCGGTGGATTTCAAAGTTCTAGCTACTTGGCTTTGGGCTGACTCTCTGTTTGACATTATTATCCTCAAAATTCCCTTTATGACCATCAGAAGCAGAGGCATCATTAGCAGCAGAGGTAGAGGAGGAAGAAATAACAACCTATTTCAAACCCTTCTTGCTCTTACCCTTAATAGATTTAGCTTTAGGGGAAATCTCAGTCTTAGCTTTTTGGGGAGGAGAGAAAGTATCATCCTCTAACTTCGAGGAGGAGTCCCCATCCTCAGAATCCCCAGCACAGGTATTATTATCAGACGAAGTATGGATATAGAAAGAAGGGGTAGGAAGGGCCCGAGCATACTCATCAATTAACACCAACAACCCTTCATGAATAATAGGGTATTTAACAAGGTTCTTCCTATGATCTTTGAAGCTAGCTCGAAGGGAAGACCAAGAAAATCAGAAGAGAAACCCTAATATTATGGCAGAAGTGATTTAACAATAAAAAATGGTGGTCATATACCCTAGTGAAATGTCTATCAAGAGTAAAGTACTCTATAATTACCTTAAAGAGTTAGGCCCAGATGTCCTTGAGAATACTAATATCATAAAAATTGTTGTCTTCTTCACTAGCTTACCCTTTTCCTTGTCCGATTTAAGGAAATTTTTCACTACAATGTTAGTATAAGTCTTGTCTCTGTAATATTTCATGCAATAAGAGGAAAGTGCAGTGACCTCAGCGATCAAATTATCATCCAAAGTGACTTTTTACCCATGTAAAATAATGGTACCATCCTTCCAGTGCTTATCAAAATAAGCAGTGATATCCTTGTTAACCCCCTGCAACTTCTTAATGTAAGAGGTGACATTCCCTTTCACCAGCAACTTCCATATCTTATGGTTCTTCTTCAATTGCTCACATCTTGGAGGCTCAACCCGCTTCATATCTCTCCCCATGATGCTCAGAGACAAAACATAAAACATTGTGATAACCCTATAGGAAGAATAATAGGCAAAAGGGAAAACCACCCACAAAGCATGGAAAATAACAGCACCGTAATTACATCACCTGTGACCAACACAAGTCATAATGATAACAAAGGCGATCTTTGTAGAATCACTACAAGTAATAAAAGCAATATTACTCACTAGCCTTACTGCCTCAAATTTTGTCATGAAGAATTAGCATATAGAGTTCAGTCTCCACCCTGTCCTCATTGGTTCACATGACTTGGCATTCACTACTAACCCCTTTGTTAGAAAGGTAGTCAACAACAACATTACACTCCTTATAGATATGGGATATAATGCAATTATCGAAAGATAAAATAATATCCCTCGCTTTATTAATCCATAATTCCACATTCCAAGAGGGCTTAGATATACCTTTAAGATATTGTATTATATATTTAGAATCACCCTCAATCCATACATTCTTGAAATCATGTTGCTTGGAAAGATTCAAGCCTTTAAAAGCCCCAATGGCTTCAGCTTGGTGGTCAGACTGAGTTCCCAAGGGGAGTGCCACCGCTGAAATAAGCATGCCACTATGATCTCTCAACACTCCCCCACATCTAGCTAGCCCATGGTTATTCTTAACTGCCCCATCAAAGTTAATTTTGATCCAACCATGTGGAGTCTCCTCCAATCTTCAATGATCCTTTTCTTAGGATTAGTCTTAAGAGTCAAAGAGATATCAAATTGCACCTTCCATGCCTTAGCAACCCTAATATCATAATCATTGCACACTAACCTATTAAGAGGATTAGGTTTTAGATTCAAAATAGAGAGGTTATCATTAATAGCCTGATTGATTTTTCTGAAAATAATATCAGGCTGAAGGTAGACCTCCCTGAAAATGTGATTGTTATGCTCCTTTCATATTCCTCAAGCAACATGAGGGAAAATAAAAGACTTGAGAGACTGTAAGATGTGCTTCTTAGTTGACACCTTCCATTGATCAATAAAATCCTTGACCCATTCAGGAAAAATCCACCTTAATTCCCATCTTTGAAGCACATGACTCCAAATCTCAGCAGAGAAGGGGTAGTGCAAAAAGAGATGATCAAAATATTAACCTTCCTGCATATAGAGATAAGACCTGTTGGGAATAGAAAAACCTCTCCTACTAATATTATCTTGTTACTATTGATAATCGAATATAATATTTAATTACCTACCCCTTATTTCTATTGGTTTATTTTGAATGGGTAAGTAAATAATATTGTAAAATAATACTTACCACGTATTCACGCATGATAGGTATAATATATAGTTTATTGGAATTTTCAGATTGGTCGATGTATTTCTATAGTTTCAAGTTTAATTTTCTATTTAATGGAGTTTTTTGTACACTGTCGGGTTAGCTTCCGAGAGATTTTGATTTGTATTTTTGGATTTAGAATTCATTAGAGCTTAGATTGAAAAGTTGTTTGCTGGATTGGAATACTCTTCATTGAATCATCTCTTGTTTGGATTACGATTTCTAGGTTGGAGCTTTAAACTCCATTTTCTGCATTTTCTTTTGAAAAGATTTCCTGCACTATGAATGTTGAAAGATTGTTTGGGGAAAAGGAATGTGATTTTAAATTAATTCAATTTTGGTTTACAAAAATAATTTGTGAGTATTTAAATATGCAATTTGATTCTAGTGAAAAAATATGGAAATAGTGTTGTCGGGAATGACTTGTCTACATTTTTCCATTTAAATCTATGTTTTCTCTTTTATGTGATTTGTTTGAGTTTTAATGAATCCTTTGGATTGTTATTTGTTTTTTTCCTTATGATTTTTCTACATTCCCTCAAGTTACTATGCACATAGACAAGGATTGTAGTGTTTGAGACCTTGTCGGGAGTTGTTTCCTAAGTTTTTATGAGTGCAATCTTTTCATAGCTTGACCTGCAGATGGTTTATTGTTGTATTGGCATTGGAATGTCTTTGTAATGATATTCTATGCCTATCTTTGCATTCTCAAATCTCCTTAAGTTGTTGTGTAAGTTTTGGTGAGTCCTGTGCACATTTGAGTGTGATTGGGACTGGAGATTGATGTAAATCTCTCTTTGTATGTTCATTATGTCTTGATAATGTGTTTTCTTATTTTTATTTCAACCTTCCACATCTTCAAGAAATGTATTTGGGTTAAATTGAGTCTTTATGCAACTTTGGCAACTTTCATTATCAAATTTACCCATTTTCAATGATTTTTGCATTATGGACTAAAAATGCTATTCTTTAGACCTAGAACACTAATGTTAAGACCCATAATACTAATGTATGATCCTAGAATTCTAAAATATTTTCCTGGAACACTAGTTTGGGGTTTGTTTGTGCTATGCTACCCAGAGTTGCCAGTTTTGATGGTTTTCTCGGGTTTAGTCTTTTTTCTAGATTTTGTGCATTTACTAGAGGTATTTTGTGATTGAATTGAGTACCTCAAAGGTGTTTATTGTTAGGATTCCCACAGATACTGAGAGGGGGGGTGAATCAGTATCTACCCGGTTAAAAGATTTTCTTAACTTAAAACATGTAGAGCATATCAATACTGTATACCGGTAAACAGAAAGTAATGCAATAAACAGAGATAACAACAACCACATGAAAAACACACCATAACATAGTAGTTTAATGAGGAAACCCAGTGTAGGAAAAACCTTAGTGGGATTTGTGACCCACAATATTCACTTACTGGCCAATAAGAGAATATTACTCCTACAAGAGGGGCCTGCACATGCAGGAAGGCCAAGTGCCTAGAGCTCACTGCTCAATTACAAAATGGGAAGTCTCAGTGACTTACAAAATGGATTATATAAATCCAATGTCTTGTACTACTTCAAGATAGCATCTACTATGCCAGATCTAGTACCGGTTTATAGCTCTACTTCATACATAAACCCTTAACCTATAATTCGCATAATAGGTCTGCCTTATTTCGCCTATATATTTTCATCCATCTCTTACAAAATGTTCTACAATGATCTCTTATATATATGAATCATTTTACAACTTTCCAAGTCAGCTTACAATGATTTTACAATAATTAACAAAATATATTACAAACAAAATTCCTGTCGACTTTTGTGCCAGTATACTTCCTTTCACTGTCAGTGTCGGTGGTCTATGTGTCAGTGTAGAATTTGACCTTGCTAGTGCCGGTAGATTGCCTTGCCAGTGTCATAGGATTGTAAGGTTGCCATCAATGACAAAACCTTCAATCACCTACAATATCTCATTGGAGTGTGCATTTTCCAACAATCTCCCCCTTTGGCATTATTGGCAACACTCATGAGAAAAATCCAAAAATTGTTATCCAAAAGAGTCTACCAGAATTGTCTTACCAAAAATTTGTGTACCAAAAGAATATGTGCTCCCCCTAAGCTGATGAGTCATTTGCTGGTTATTTTTCTCATTCCACTACTCCCCCTTTGGCATCAATGACAAAGGTTGTCAAAGTGTCAATTGAGTGTGGTTTCCTGTTTCATCCTTGTAACTGGTTGGTTACAATCTGAAATAGATCTGCCAAAACTAGATTCAGGCTCTCAATGAACATTTTGTTGTCTTTTATTGCGACCTTTATCCTCTGAACTGTACCGGTGAGGTGTTGCATTTGCTCTAGCGGTGTTTTATGTCCTTGAATCAAAGCATCAGATATTTCTTTTCTTAAGGAGGCTAGGTAGTCCAATTTTGGACTAAGTCTCCATTTTAGATCTTTAGGCTTTCTTTTTATTCTATCCTTTTCTCTTTCCAACTTTAGTAGTTCTTCCTCAAAACCTGTTATTTTCTGCTCAAAAACAGATAATGAATTAGATGAATTAATAAAGTTATCAGCTAGTTGATTTATTTCCTCCTGTATCTTGATGATCTTCTTGTCTATATCAACTGTCAGAAAGTTAGTTTTACATGTATCCCTGTACAAAGTTTTAAATTCCTTCAAAGTTCTGCACAGTTTCGGTAAAAGTGTGTCAAATTGCCTTGTACACTTCTTTATTTCCTCCTCAAGTAATTTGTGTTTTTCTTTCTCTAGTCTCTCCTTGAATGCTTCCTCTTTTATTTGTTCAACTATCACAGTGTTGTCAGTAATATACTTAGACAAAGTGTCAAGTTGACTCAAAGAATCTTTATTATCTACATTACATTTAGGTGCTATCATTTTCAAAATTGGAATGGTATCATCTATTGCCTTGTATGCTTGTGAGCTACAATCTGTTATCTTCTTAATGGAATCCAAAAGAACTTTTGTTACATTAGTTGATTTGAATTCTGCATTTTATGAGCCAACAATTTGTATTCCACTAGTGGGAGTAGTTTCCTTGCTTGTAGTGACCTCTGGTAGGTTAGTTTGTGTTTCCATTTCTTTAAGCAAAGGTTTGGATTGCTCAGCTGATGTCGGTGGCAGTGTCTTTGTATGAACCTGTTGCACTACCTATTTATCTTTTGTACTATCTATTACCGGTGGCTCATTAGTCATATTTGTTTTCCCAGTTGTATCCTTATCTACCACAATATTGACTTTTTGTGTGTCAATGTCCACTATATATAACACCTCAGAATTGGGATTGGTGTCCTCTTGTAGTATGTCCATACTCTCACTAGCCGGTTGATTGTTAGTGGTAACTACTGGTGGAGTTTCCAGAGGCGATGGGGATAAGTTATCTTTTATTTTTATGCTAGGTGGTCCACCAACCTTGCCTTTTCCCTTATCCTTATCCTTCTAATATACTTTGATGGGTTTAGGGTTTCTATATTCTTCCTGCTTTTCCTTCTCTACAAGGAATATGTCCCATGCATTAGTAGTTTCCTCTGCTACCTCATTCACTCTACCAACCATAAGTGCTACATGTCGGTGTGGAGTTGAAAATACTAACCGGTTAGCCTCAAAGATTAGATCATCTATCTCTTTTGGTAAGTTGATAGGATAAGCAACAAGTAGTTTTTCAATTTTCATTTTCTTATCAAGCTCTACAACAACTTGCCTTCTAGTTTCAAGTCTTTTAAATAGTTCTGCCGGTAATTCATCTACAACTTGCATTAGAAATTTCTTGTAAATGTCCAAGTGTAGAATTACACTATTTTCAACTTTCTCCTTGTCATCAACTAATAATGAATCATATAATTTATTGATGTTTTTCAGCTTTCCATCCTCTGTAATTTCATCTAGAAGTTTGTCAATTGGAGCAATGGTTTGTTGAGTCTTCTTCTTGGGTGTTAACCTCTTCTTTGAAGTTACTTTTCTAGTCGGGGGCCTTACTGCCTGTTGTTTCTATCTGGTTCTTCTTGGAGAAGGTGTAGATACCCGTGAAGGTTCCCTTTTTCTCACAACTCTTTTAAATTCAGTTGGCATATCACTTTCTAAAGAGGTTGCAACCAGTGAAAGGTGAGTTTCTGGCTGTTGTGCTTCTAACTCATCTTGAGTAATACCAGTTTGCTTAAGTACATCTTCTTTGATAGCTTTAGCTTGTCTAGATCCTCTTCTAATTGTTGCTTCCACCTTCTTTACCCTTTTCTTTGATTGGATTTGATTTTCAATAGTCTCAGCACTTCCAAATACCTCTTCTTTAGGTTCCTTGGGTGCTTCCAGGAGGGATTTTGCATATGTTTCAATTATGTGGTCATCAGTTTCATAACCCATTTAGTAACCCAAATGGTTCTTGGGATAACTTCCTCCATTGCAATCTCATCCTTCTTAATAACAAAACATATTTCATCCTTATACTTATTTACAATTGCTCGTGATAATCTGTCTCTGGTAATCATCCGGGCCTTTAATGCCTGAAAGTACTCATTTATATTCTTTTCTTTGTTTTCACCCATGTTGTTTAGTAAATCAGACAATTGTTTGCCTACTGGTATATCAAAACCAAGATTTTTATTACTGATACTGGACACCTATTTTGTTATGTGCAGCATTAAACAAACAAGTAGGTTTCCAAATCTAAATGTCCCCTTTTTGTCTTTCTTTATCTTTCCAAGATTGTCAATAAGTTCATCTTTCAACCATTCACACACATATATTTTTGCATTATCTTTAATCATATCATAAGCACTCTTTATGCATAGGCTAGAGACTGAGTTTAACCTATTTGCATGTGTGGTTTTGTAGCCTAAAATCATGCTAATGAATCTGACATTAATGTCAGTTACATCATTTACTCTTAAGGATCTCTTATCAGATGTTGCACCTGTTAGGTTAATCACTAGGTAATTTGAGACCTTCTTTGTCTTATCAGGCCTGTTATCGGTGGAAGGTAGCCCTGTCACAGCCTTTACTGCCTCTTTTGTAATTTTTTGAACTGAGTCTAACTCGAAGAATTCACCATGAACCCTGCTTAGAACTATCCTTATAACATCCTTAGGGAAATCCGGAATACTGAGAATTTCAGTGAAACCTAGGGTTTCCACTATCTTGTGCTCAGGTTTAACATTACCGGTTTCATCACAAATTTCAATCTTATACATTTTCATGATTTCCTCATCACCTAATTCTTCTATGTGACAATGAATGTACATTCTAGGGTCTTCAACAAAAACTACTCCTTTGGGGATTTGAGAAAATGCACCAACATTATCATCTTTCTTGGCAATCTCGGGAACTAACTAGAATATGGCTCTAGGGCATTTAATCACTTCGACTATAGTAGGGTTTGCTATGAATTTAGGAATAGATGAAGAAGCCATGGATATAAATACCTTTATCTTCCTTAAGGATGATTGCTTGATGAATTTCTTCTCTTCTTTGCTTGGAATGCCTTCGCTCAAGAATTTTCATGCTCTTCGAATGTTTGAATGCTCGGTGAAATGAAATTGGAGCCAAAACACTTGATTTATAATGTTAATTTTGCCAACCACCACATTTAATGCTTGCCAGTTAAGTAACAACTTAACTTATCTGCCTATATAGAAGTAATTTCAACTTATCACCATCAACCAAGGGAATAATAGAATGTTTCACATTTGACTGCTAAACCCTCAAGGGAATTTTCTTCAATTAGATGAAGCATCTCCTACCGGTGGAGTGTTACTCTCTTTTGTCGGTGGAGTGTTACTCTGTTCTGCTGGTGGAGGAGTGTTCCTATCACCATTTAGATTTGATTTCTTGATCCATTGTTTTGAGAATTCTTGCTTAACTTCTTCAACCTTTTCTTTACCTTTCAAACTAGGACCTTTGTTATTTACCGGTGAGGACTTGCTTCTACAAAATTTTGCAATATGTCCAATCTTGTTATAGGCATAACAAGTCACATTATTTTTCTGAATAGCTTTCCCATATCCTATGCCAGTTTGTGTTCTGCATTGATTAGATAAATGTCCAAATCTTTCACAAACATAACATCTTACATTCATTCTGCAATTCTCTGAATTATGACCAATTTTGTTGCATTTTGAATATTGACTGGTGCGTGTATTGGTATTCTGATAATTTCTAGATCTACATTGATTTTCTCTATGACCATACTTGTTACAGTTAAAGCATTTGCCATTAAATTTATAAGCAGTAGGTTGTCTTACCAGTTTATCTTGATCCTTTGTGTTTGCAGTACCGGAGCTTTCACCAGCTTCAAAGCCAAGGCCATTAGTGTTGCCATTAGTTTTTTGATTCTTCAATAAGTCACCAAGTTCTTCTGAGCTTTTCTTGAATTTTTCTTTGTGTTGATTTGGAGTATCCAGTTCTCTTTCCAAGATACCTTTCTGTCTCATGAGTTCATTTGAGTCATTCTGTGCATGCATTAGATCTGTCTTCAACATATCATTTTCATAACTAAGTCTTATGTTTTCATTTGCAGCATCATTCAGTCTTCTAGTCAAGTCTTCTTCATTCTTCTTCCTATCTTCAATTTCTTTACAAAATCTCATAGTCATATCTTGCATCTCATTCTTTGTTGTCATATTTTCTTGTTTTAGCTTATTCATCAAATCACTAAGAGTTTCCTTTTCATCATTCTCATTTTGCATCTTTTCACAAAGTTCTCTTCTCTTGTTTCTTGTAATAGTAAGATTTTCTTGAAGTGCTTGAATAATATCTTGTGTAGCTTTTAGATCATCTTCAAGCTTGATATTTTTCAATTTTTCTGCATCATAGTCTGAGAGAGCTGCTTCTAATTGCTTCATCAAGTTTTCCATCTCTACCGGTGTCAAGATCTTCCTCAAGTTGTTAGGCTTCTGAAAATAGAGGACCAAGCTTTGATACCAATTGTTAGGATTCCCACAGATACTGAGAGGGGGGGTGAATTAGTATCTAATCGGTTAAAATATTTTCTTAACTTAAAACATGTAGAGCATATCAATACTGTATACCGATAAACAGAAAGTAATGCAATAAATAGAGATAATAGCAACCACATGAAAAACACACCATAACACAGTAGTTTAACGAGGAAACCCGGTGTGGGAAAAACCTCAGTGGGATTTGTGACCCACAATATTCACTTACTAGCCAATAAGAGAATATTATTGCTACAAGAGGGGCCTGCACATGCAGGAAGGCCAAGTGCCTAGAGCTCACTGCTCAATTACAAAATGGGAAGTCTCACTAACTTAAAAAATGGATTATATAAATCCAATGTCTTGTACTGCTTCAAGATAGCATCTACTATGTCAGATCCAGTACCGGTTTATAGCTCTGCTTCCTACATAAACCCTTAACCTATAATTTGCATAATAGGTCTGCCTTATTTTGCCTATATATTTTTGTCCATCTCTTACAAATGTTCTACAATGATCTCTTATATATATGAGTCATTTTACAACTTGCCAAGTCGGCTTACAATAATTTTACAATAATTAACAAAATATATTACAAACAAAATTCCTGTCGGCTTCTATGCCGGTATGCTTCCTTTCACTGCCGGTGTCGATGGTCTATGTGTTGATGTAGAGTTTGACCTTGCTAGTGCTGGTAGATTTGATGTTGGTTTTGTGCTTCGGTAAGAGTATTTGTGCCTTACCATTGAGGGGTTTGCATATATATTGGTTTTCTCCAATGAGAGGGAGGATGCCTCATTGTCAAGGAATGATTATCAAAGCTTGAGTGGGATGAGGTTGCCTCACTATAAAGGATTAGAATGGCTTTTGGATTATCCTTTCATTTCATCTTTATGCCTTGGTTCATTGCTTCTTTATGTTGGTGAAGGATCTAATAGGTATTTGGTTAAATGTATCTTGTTACGCTTCAGTTTGCTTGTTGATGTTGTGAATGCCATTTACATGAGCCTTCATGATGTTGTTGTAATGTTATTTTGATGTATGTTTTTGTTGGCAAGAGACACTGTTCTGGTGAAGATTGATGCATGAGAAATTCTTAGGAGTTGTCATTAATGGCAACTCAATTCAAAAATTATATCTGGTACATGTAGATTTGATTTACTGGAAGTTGCACTATTCATTAGGCATAAGTCTAGAAGGTGGAATACAATATCCAAAAAAGTATGAGTATTGTTATTCCCTACATATCTAGCCCCATTATTTTTCATTTCATGAAAATGCGGGTCTCCTTTTTTGTCCTTTTGTGTTAGTTTTTCCCTTTTGGGTTTTTTTTTTTTTTGGCTTTTGTTTTGGTCACTTTGGGAGTTTGGGTTCCTGAGGTGGGTCTTTGCTTGTTCTATTTCTTGCTTCAAAAACCTGGGTTCCCAGGTTACTGAGTTTGTTTTTGCCTTTGATTATTTGTCTAGCCTTAGATGTTTGAGTTTCTAAAGTTCTGGTTCGTTTGTTTGTTTCCTTATTTGGAAGTTCGGGTTCCCAAACTCCTGAGTTCGCTTAGTGTCGGTTTGGAGCATCACTTTGGAACTTCGGGTTCCTGGACTCCCAAAGTGTTTGTTCATCTTTTGGTTTTCGCCCTGGAAGTTTGAATTCCCGAACTCCTGGGTTGTTCTTCTAGTCTATTCTTCAGAAACCCAAGTTCTTGAGGTTTCAAGTTCATTGCTCGTGTCCCATTTCAAAAACCCAGGTTCCTAAGTTTTTGAAATGGGGATCGTTTGTTTGTTTGCACTACTTCAGAAACCTAGGTTCTCAAGTTCCCGAAGTGGTGGTTTTGTGTTTTTTGAATCTTTGTTTAAAGAACTTTAGAAACTTAGATTCTTGAATTCCCAGATTGCTTTCTCTTTTGCTAATCTGTTTGGTTCGGAACCCAGCAGTCCCAGGATCTCAAAAATTCCTTTCGGCTTCATCTTTGAATCTTTCCCAAGAACTTCAGGTTTTTTGAAGTTCCACATTGCCTGTTGAGTCCTTCCTTAGAACTTTCGAAACCCAAAGTCATAGGTTTCTTTCCTGTTTGATGTTGGACCACATCGGAAACCTAAGTTCTCGAGATCTTGAAGTGGTCCCTTTTGTGTTGTTGGCGAGTTTGGTGTTTTGAGTTCCCAGGATTGCAAATTTGCAAGTTTTTGTTAGTTGTCAAAGCTCGGAACCTCGGGTTCTTGATCTCTTAGGTTTCCTTTATTGTTTTCTTTGTTTTCTCACTCCGAGATCCCGAAGTCCCGAAGTGAGTTGTTTTTGTAGTGTTGTTTCTTTGAGTAGTTTTTTTTATGCTTGTTTGGCTGGTTTCGTAGGTTTGGTTGTGTTTCATGGAATCTTCCCGAAAGATAAAGGACCTTAAAAAATTGTCGATCGCGATGAAGTACCAATATCAAGGGAGAACATATGCCTCAAAGCTGGAAGATACAATTGAGTGGATAACAGACATAGAGATCGAGCATATTGAGCTCGAAGATATTAAAAAGAAAATTTTGAAGAAATTTGAGTTCTAGATTTTGTATGTTTCTGATCCTCCTACTAAGGTAGTTGCATGCTTCATTAGTAACTACAAGAGATATAAAAAGAAATAGAAGATGAACATACAGTTTCTAATGATAGCATGGTATTTTTGAAGAATTTTGCATGACACTAATACTACAACTTCAACTGCTGCTCCAACATGTACCTTGATTATTGAGCAAGTTTTGCATGATTACAAAGTGTTCGTTCATGGAGCATTTTTTTCGTAATGGTCACCCAGTCACAGTTTCATAGTAGTTAACTGCAATTCAAGGCAGATACTTGCATGTTTTACATGATTACGAAGTGTTGGTTCCTGGAGCATTGTTTTTGTAATGGTCACCTAGTCACAGTTTCGTAGTAGTTAACTGGAGTTCAAGGTAGAGACTTGCATGTTTTGCATAATTACGAAGTATTGGTTCATGGAGCACCGTTTGTGTAATGGTCACCTAGTCATAGTTTTGTAGTAGTTAACTGGAGTTCAAGGCAGAGACTTGCATGTTTTGCATGATTACGAAGTGTTGGTTCATGGAGCACCATTTTTCGTAATGCTCACCTAGTCCCAGTTTCGTAGTAGTTAACTGGAGTCCAAGGGAGAGACTTGCATGTCAACTGTGAATCCTTTCTTTTTTTAGAGCTTAATTTAGATAGGTTTATTTCCTAAAAACTAGGACAAGAAACTCTATAAATTGGAGATTTCGATTCATTGTTAAGGGTCCTCAAATTGATGATTTGAGGCCCACTTAGAGATTTTAGATTATTGTATCCAGATTGTTATGAATTAGAATTTTTTATACATTATTTGAAATGAATACAAGAAGACACTTATAGATTGCCTCATCTATGTGTATATGCTATTAATTTGTTCTTTGCAGTCTGGTAATGTCTATTGTTTGAAATCAACAACTTGTTCTGGTTTTATGTTTTATTACATTATGAATCATATTGCGCACGTAAGTGGTATATGACCATTACTAAGATAGGATGATATTGTGGTGATATTTTTTCAATGAATTTGTGAGGTTGTTGACTTTGTAGGTTTATTGGAGGTCCGTTATTGAATGTTGGTTTAAATAATATTGATGATTTTTGGATTGTAGGGTACTGATTGAGTAGTTCATTAAGTTGTGATTGCATTAGTTTCATCTTTATTTTCTTGTTTCCTTTATCTATCCTTTGCAGTTTATTTCAAAATAGTTTTAAATCATAAAATACAAAAAAAGTGAAGTTATTGGAAGTTATTGAGATTTGTTTAACCTGGAGGCCCCTTAACAGGTACAACCGCATCAACCATTGAGTTGCCCATCATCATCAAGACCCGACTATAGAGACCTTGGAGTAGTCAGTTTCTCATAACTTATTTTTTTTAGGAGAGGTGGTGAGTGGTCACATAAACAACCCGACTGTTGGTGAGTGTGTCAAAACACCTGTCAACATAAACTAGTGCTAGAAGGAGGGCCATGTAATGATTTCTGAATTGTTTTCTTAAGTTAGAGTGAGTTAGACCTTTGGAAAGTTTGACTCCAATGGGTATTCCATTGTGCATACTTGGGATTGTTCATACAATTCCTTATCATGTGCATAATGGGCTTCCCATGTTCTTTCCTAAAAATGAACAAAGTGCTTCAGACCATGTAAATATTTTTAAACATCAAGTGTTTTTTCTTCAAAGCACACTGAAGGATGTTGCCTACAACTTGTTTGTTCAAACTCTTTAGGGTTTAGCATCATAGTGGTATGAAATTCTTTCTCCTAGCTTGATTTGTTCATGGCATGATTCCTTTTCTTAAGCCAATTCAATCCTTGCACAAGATTGGAAGATGCATTAATTCAATTTGCAAATGTGAAAAGAGTATCTAGTGAATCAATTGCTCAATTAAATCATAGATTATTGCTTATGTATCAAAGAGTTCAATCTACAAGCAGAGTAATAGATGCAAGATTTTTGATAGGTCATTACTTTTGGGGTATTCTTACTATGTTTGCAGAAAAGATTAAAAGTTTTGGCGAAGTCAATGATGTACATCAAGCACTTGGAATAGCCTTAATCTTGGCAGAATCTAGATATGAAGCTGTGAATAATATTTTTTACCATTTTAATAAAATCATGTTAGGAGGTTGTTCGTATGTACAAACTTGTGCTCAAGCATACACCACACCTATCCAACAACAAGCATTCAAAAGCTACAACTTCCCAAATCTGTCTACTATGACTTCAAATAACATGATAGATCAACCTAGTTGTAATCAACGAATATAACTTGCAAATCTAAATGAAAATGATACATATTATAATGAAGTTGTAGCTACAAAATTCAATGATCAGTCATACCACATGAATCGGTTGTTTGAAAATAAAGAAGTGGCTGCAAATTCTGATTACAAACAAAAAATCAGATTTGGAGGTGATTTAACAACCACTTTCGGTAGAGATTTGGGAGATGTTGAAGTTGCCACAATTCTACCCCAACACTTTTATAATGAAGAATAAACAAGTAGAAGGTTTCATATGCATTGTCAAGGTGAATTCCATGATGATCAACCACACGATGAAGGTGTGCAAAATTCTAGTTTATGGCTGGATAGTACACCTACGCATAAACATTTGGATGAAAGGTTGAGAGAGTTGGGTGTCTCTAAGTCTTTGGGGGATTTTGCATGGGTAGATGGATGTAGAATACATTGCACAAGCAAACATTATGAGATTGATTATTGTGCTTTCCTTGAGAGATTGGATAGATATTTGAAACACATGATTAAACTTGAGGATGTATTCAATCCCTTGGAAGATCATTGGGACCTCAACTTGACAAATGAGTTGAGAGAACAACCCCTACTACTTAAGGCACAAGAGGATTCACAATCATTTAATCATGAAGGTAATTTTATTGATCAAAACCAACATGATGGAGAACTTATGACAAGTATGGACGAAGCTGGTAAGTTGGTGTCTATGCATTCCCCTATCGACGAACATAAGAGAGATGTTAAATTGAATCTACTATGTAATAACAATGTTGATTGGAGTTTGGATTCATTGAACAAAGAAGATTATTTGATGATTAATCTTGATGTGATTGGAGTAAGGAATGACAGTCCCACTGGTTTCGAAAGAGACAATGTTGATCTATGTATTGATTTTGTTAGTAATGGGACTAATCTTGCAAAAGATTATGAAATTGAAAAGGTGAATGATAACTACATTTATGTTGATAAGGGTAATAATTTTGAAATCAACTGCATAGATGGTGATAAAAAAAGTTTTCCACTTGAATTCCAAGCCCAAAATGATTCAAGTAAGTGGAATTACAATGATGAGAAGGAAGACAACATATTCCTTGATGAGGTTGTAGATGATCTTTTCTTGCATTCCAACAATGAGTTGGTGGATCAATATTTTAACACAAATAGAGAGATGAATCTAAATAAAAAATTCCTTGATGAATGCCTAAATAAGATTTACCTCGACCATGAAAAAAACCCAACCAATGCAATGAATGATGATGAAATTGATTTGTTGTATAAAACTAACCATTTGTTATAGCAAAATGTTGATGATGAGGTTGCGGATGGTGAAGGTCAAGCTAATCAAGAGTATACTTCCAAAAGAAAGTCAGAAGTTGAGCTACATGAAATTGATGAAGTTGTTGTTGTGCAAGAAGATGAGAATCCCCAAGCCTTGCAAGTTGAAGGTCAAGGTTATATTTAAATCACTACAGAAGATGAAGTGCAAAGAATGATGAACCTTGTGGAAGAGCTAAGTGCTGAAATGGACAACCCATGATACTTTGGTAATATAGAAGATTTTGCAGTATGTGATTCATGCATAATCCATCTTACGAATTTGCACCTAGAGGTATGTTGTTCTAATTTTATACTTGCCTTGGTGATTGCTGCAAATTTTAAGATGGATACTGAAGAAGGTAATTTTAAGAGAAAGAACCTCATATTTCTTGTTTATTAGAAGAAGGCTTTCAAGTAAATTGTCCAGTGGTAGTCGAATGTCTTAGTTCACTACTCGGGATCGCTATTCATGATAATGATGTGTTATAAATTGAAGCTAATCTTGTTGACAATTAGCATAACACATCACTGATAGATGTTTTTTTTTCACATGTATGAACCTGAGCGAGACACCAAGTTCTTGATGGTATGATGAAAGAATAAAGATCCGGTCAACTACTGAGAGGGGGGGAGGTGAATCAATAGATAGAAAAATTGATATTAACTTCACCAATCTTAGAATCAACCTCTCAAAGTAAACTTATAACTATCAACGCAATATCACTGTCAAGTTAAACCGATTGTCTATTACAACAGATTAATAGTAAACAACTTGAAACTCATAAACATCAAAATACTTTTACTCACATAAGTAAAACTTCATTTCATATTGCTGTCGGTTATCATGACTTATCAAAGTGGATTAAGTAGTTAAGCAAATCAACTATAATAAACATAACCACAAAAACATTCACCACTTGACACAATAATTTGATGTGGAAACCCAAATGGGAAAAACCACAGTGAGATAAGACTTACAAGATAACTATTCTGAACTCTTCTGAAGTTCACCTTGTTAGGAGCCAAGTCTATTAAAGATTTAACAAAAGTCTTGTTAAGAATAGATCTTGTTAGGGACCATTCGGTTAAGGGATTGACTATAATGCCTTGTTAGAAGCAATACCCTATGAGGAGTAACCTCAGTAGAGGATTTGAAATCCAAGCTAATGGAGCACCTAGTTAGAGGATTTGAATAACACTAAGCTTGTTAGAGCTTACTTGGTTAGGGGATTTCAATCTGTTGTAATTGTTAGAAAACAGCAGGGGTTTGTTGATCTGTTTGAATAGCACTACACTTGCTTGTTCAGATCCTTTTCATGCTCCTATCGTCCTTTACACAAATTGCATATACATCATCCGATTTGACAACCACGCACTCAACTGAAAATTAGCCAACTCTGAAACTAAAGAACTCATTGACCTTATAAACAAATCAATAGGTCGGTAATACAACAAAAACCTATTTCTCTCATAGAGATTACAAACAAGTTGGTTCAAGTATGACCATTGGATTACATAAAAATCTCTACACATCATTCAAGAAAGCCTCGACCGCTTCTTGATCACCACTTCATAGAACTTAGTAACTCATCACACGCTTTGCATTACGTGCAATATACTTGCTCATTCCCTAGACAAAAACCGTTATCTCAATGAGCCAAAAACACTTTGAAACTCTCTTCATACAATATGCATACATGTCATAATCATTACCGCTCATCATCAAATCATAAACGAATATCACAAATTCACCAAACTTAATCGGTTAGGGTTTATGAGATCCATAGGTAGGGTTTGCCGGTTCAACTCTCCAATACTTAGTAATATCGGTTCACTCCACAAACTTACCTACCAGTTATAGTTCCCTTTCACTAGCTCTTCCTATCGGTTACAAAACAACATTACAACAATATCATTACTGGATAATTGACATCAGTGACAACATAACATATCATTAATGCAATCTTCATGCAAATGCCAACAATCTCCCCCTTTGGCATTGATGGCAATATAAATATGAATACCATTGATTGATGTGATTGTGAATAGGAATCCTCATTTACATTTTACAATGTACTCTCCTTGTCATCAGTTGTCTTCCTTCAGCTACCAGCTATAGACCTTCTCTTTGTAAATCATACAATTCATTTCCCCAAAAATCACATAGTTCTTCTCCCCCTTTGACAACAATGCCAAATTTCAAGTAAAACATCCAATGTAAAACTTCACTTTTCAACATCAACAACCTGCAACTTGATGCTCTCCCTGTAGAATAACTCCACTTCTACATCAAACCTATTGTAAAATTCTGCAAGTAGCTCTAGGACTGATGTACTCTACATCATGCTCAATTCACCTCATGAAGGGGTACAACCCCTAGTTGACTTCTAAGATACTCAAAAGTAGTCTTAGGCAGAGGTTTAGTAAAGATATCTGCAAGCTGCTCCTTGGTAGAAACATGCTCTAAGATCACATCTTTACTCTGCACTTTTTCCCTCAAGAAATTTTACTTCAATTCAATATGCTTGGTTTGTGCGTGCAAAATAGGGTTCTTTGAAATATTTATGGCACTGGTATTGTCACACAAGATCTTTAAAAGTTATATAAACTTCATCTTGAAACCTTCCAAAATGTGCCTCATCTAGATAGCTTGGGTACAATTCATATAAGCTACAACATACTCAGCTTCAACAGTAGACTATGATATACAACTCTGCTTCTTGCTACTCCATGAAACAAGTCTTCCTCCAAGAAAGAATACTCCATTGGTTGTGCTTTTCCTATCATCAACATTACTTGCCCATTCTACATTTGTGTACACTTTCAAGTCAAAGTTTCCTTCATATGGATACCATAATCCATAGGCAACAATACCTTTCAAATATTTGAATATCCTCTTGGTTGCTATCAAATGTGTTTCCTTTGGATTCTTCTGAAATCTAGCAACTAAATCAACTGCATGAGCTATATCCGGTCTGCTATGAACAACATAGTACAATCTTCCAATCATTGACATGTACTCCTTCTCATCAATAGATGCAGCCTCATCTTCCTTATACAACTCACAACCCGTAACCATTGGTGTCCCAATTGGTTTACAATCACTCAAACCATATGTCTTTAATACCTCTTTCACATACTTAGATTGTGTGATGAAAATACCACTCATCATTTGTTGTATTTGCAAACCTATGGAATTTTTTATCTCTCCAACTAGAGACATTTCAAACTCACTTTTCATTTCGTTTGCAAAATCATTGCTCATGTCATCATTACCCCCAAATATGATATCATCTATAAACACTTCACTAACCAATATTTTATCTCCTTCGGATTTGAGATATATGTTGCTATCTTCACTGGTTCTCTTAAAACCTATCTTCATTAGGTGTGAATGAAGCCTTTCATACCATGCTCTTGGTGCTTGCTTTAATCCATATAATGCCTTGTGCAACTTAAATACCATGTCTTTCTCATCAGTCAGAGCATAACCATCTGGCTGCTCAATGTATACTTCTTCTTCCAGTATTTCATTCAAAAATGCTGACTTCACATCCATTTGATATACTTTGAATCCCTTATGTTCTGCAAATGAAAGTAAAGTTTTGACACCTTCCAGTCTAGCCACGGGTACAAAAGTCTCACCATAATCTTCTCCTTCTTCTTGTGCATAACCTTTGCAAACCAATCTAGCTTTGTTGTGGACTACAACACCATCTTCATTCAACTTGTTCCTAAATACCCACTTAGTACCTATCACATTTTTATTTACCGGTCGGGATACTAGGGTCCATGTATTGTTATTCTCAATTTGATCAAACTTTTCCTCCATAGCTTTGACCCAATGATCATATCCAAATGCTTCCTTAGCAGTTCTAGGCTCAATAGTGGAGATCATGCAAGAATTCTCTCTAATTCTTCTTCTGGTTAACACTCCAGCATCCTTATCTCCAATAATCTATTCAGGATTGTGATTGAGTCTCACATACCTCAGAATAACATGAACATTATCTTCAAGTTATTCTTCTACATTATCATCATCTTCTTTTGAATCTACCTATTTTGGTTGAACTAGTACAACAACATTCTCTTTCCCGGTTTCAGGTTTCACAGGTTCTGGTTCCAAAAACAAAATGCAAGGATCTTAATCATTTTTCTCCACACTAGTTTCCCCTAAGACTTTAGGATACTCATCCACTCAAACATCATCACTCTCAATGATTCTTTGTGTCTAGCTATTATAACATTTGTAGGCCTTACTCTTGGTGGAATAACCAAGAAATATACCTTCATCACTTTTAGCCTCAAACTTGCTAACATAGTCACCTCTCTTAATAAAATATTTGCTACCAAATATCTTGAAATAACTAACATTAGGTGATCTACCATACCAATATTCATAAAAAGTCTTGTCCTTACCTCTTTTTACCAAAATCTGGTTCATACTGTAGACAATTGTGTTGACAGCTTCTCTCCAAAAAGTTTTCACTACACTGGTATTAACATCATCCTAGCAACTTCAACAACTGACTGATTGTTCCTCTCTGCAATACCATTCTGTTGTGTTGTCCTCGGTGCAAAAATTTGTCATTTGATACCATTTTCTTCACAATATCTAGTGAATTCCTCATAAGTAAGTCCACCGCCTTGATCAGTCATTAGACACTTTATCTTCTTACCACTCTCCTTTTCATCTAAGGCCTTGAATGCCTTGAACTTACTAAATTGTTTTGTTTTATCCTTCAAGAATGTGACCCACATCATTCTTGAGCAATCATTAGTGAAGATCATGAAATATCTATCACCTTGAATACTTTTAGTCTGTATTAGTCCACAGAGGTCTGTATGAACAAAATCTAACAGATGTTCCACTGAAAAAGATTTTCTCTTGAAAGTTGAGGATGCCATCTTTCCCAACTAGCATTCTTTGCATAGAGCATTAACCTATTTGTCCAACTGAGGTTAACCTCTCACTATCTTGGACTTACTCACTTTAACAATGTTATCAAAATTTATATGACAAAATCTTCTATGCCAAAGCCAACTATCATCTACTTTAGCAATTAAATAGTTGATGACTTTAGGATTCAAGTGAAATAGGTTACCTTTAGTCTACTTGTCAGTTGCAATCAGTTCACCTTTGCTCCCATAGATTTTGCACATACCATTCTTAAACTCGAATGGATATCTTCTGTCATTGAGTTGAGCAACACTCAAAAGATTGTGCTTTAGACCTTCAATCCAGTAGACATCATCTGCACTGCTCTTTCCATTAAGAGAAATAGTTCCCTTACCTTTAACCATGCAGGGTGAGTCATTACCAAATCTTACAACCCCGCCATCAAATTCCCTTAAAGAAAGAAATTTTCTTTGGTCATGTTGTTCACCAAATCTAGTTAACCCAAGAACACTTGCAAATCTATCTATGCGATAGCCAATCTCAATCAATGAAACACTTCAGGGCTTGGACAACATAACAAGGACCTAAATCCTTCTACTCTTTAGGCTCTACAAAACCTAGGTGGGTGTACCTGTGATGCATTTAATCAGACCCATTACACACAAGACTACATCAACAAAAGTAGATGGATCTCAAAAGGTTCAAAAACTAAGAGGTTACTGTAGATGGGATAGATCCACACTTGCAACTCAATAATGTTTGAATCCTGAGACGAATAGAACAAACTAACATTACAAACATAAAATTAAAGGAAGATATTCTAATTTTTTATTTTAAATCCCTAAGAAAACCCCAAAATCTGTAAGATCAGTGCCTTATCTAAGGGCAATAGAGTCATACATCAAACCAAAAATGAACACCTCTGTTGGAAATCCAATTTATTAAGAAAGATATCCCTGTATTAATGCCTGACATTAATACATTCTAAATTTAGAAAGAGGATCATACATATCTAAACATTATCCTAAATCCTAAATGATTGCTCATATAATTTAAACTCTTCCTTGAAGAGTACCTAAAAACAACCCTTAAACTCCCACTTGAGAGGACAAACCAAAAGTCCCTTGAAGACTAGATCTATTGAAGACAAATAATGTTTAGAGACAATCCAATAAATCGTGTATATGCCTTACACATACATGACCTGCAACAAAAACATTTACAGCAAGAAGATACTCTATCACTGAAAGAAAAGCCCTGCCCTGTACAATCTTGAAGAGAGCTCAGAATTGGAAGCCATGAAAATTGGAGCCACTCTCACAGAACTCTGGAACCCTTACAATTGAGAAGAATTGGGATAAGAAGGAAGAGGGAACAAATTAGGTTTCATCAGAACAAGCCAAGTGTCCCCTTTCTCCAGCTAAATTTCACTTCCTTCCTCTTTCCCATGGAAAATGCTCTCAAAAGATCTGATCTTTGTTGAAAAAAACTTTATTACTGCATTCCTCACTCTGAGAGCTTTTCGGCAATATATAATACTTCATATTTTGGCCAAAAATTGAGCCCTGAGCGAATTAATTCTTCAAGTGTGCACAATCATTTAAATTTTTCAATTTTTTAATATAGTTTGAACTATATATTTAATCTGCATTTAACTTTGATTTTTGCTCTGATTGTGCCCTAACATCTTGCCACGTGGCGGTCTCTGATTAGTTCGCAGGGTCCACTGGGCACCATCTGGGATGACACCTCATCACTCCACCATGTGTCCGGTTGCTTTTCGGCCACCTTGATGCCACATCATCACCACCTAAGCTCCACCTATGCACCATCAGACAACCACCTCACTAGGGCCTGCCTGCTAGACTACTAACTAGACCTGCCACCTGTGCGCCACATGGCTTTCGCCATTTTGCAATGGGTAAGTTTTGTGCATCTTTGGGTCATGAAGACACGCAAGCCGTTGATCTTAATCGGACTTGCTCAATCTTTAACTTGCTGCATTTTCGCCCTAGGCTTTTCACCATTTTGCAGCCCTTATCTCGCATGCATCTTGCCTTTGTGAAGTTGCACACATCGTCAGATCGGCTGGAACCTGCATGATCTTTACCTCTTTTCACTATTTCGCAGGGTTTAACTAGCGAGCATCTTTGGCCTGCGAATCAACGCGCTTCGTCGGATCCTCTGCAACTTGCTCACTGGTTAAGCCAACCCTTCTCTGCAAAATTTGCCTTCTTGCCTCGGGATTTGTGCCTGCATGGGGTCCACCTGTCGCCATCTGTCACCTCCTCAGTTGCCTTGGGATCCATGCCCACGTGCATGGGGTCCACTTGGGCGCCCAATGGGCACCATCCGTCAAAAGCCTTGAGGCTTTGAAATTATACTTGGGTAAAGTTTTACATATAAATATCAAAATGTTCCCCTCCACAATGAATGTGAGATAATGTTGTTTGCCCAGAAACTGCATTTTGAAGGTTTCCTGAGAGTGTAATGGCGCCATAGTGTAGAGGGGGAAAATGATTGGTTTTTACTTTTCTATTTGTCATTTTTTGAAGATTCAATTACACTTGCCAACAGTCATTGCTTGAAGACTTCTGCACATTCACCGTGTCCAACGTGGGAGGGGGGAAAACACTTTGCAATGTGACATTTGCCAAGGAGTTTGAAGCCTCTGCAAACTTCAACGCCCAACCATAGCACGTGAGGGAATAGAGGAAGCATGCCATAGTATTTGCTTGGGTTATTCTAAAAGCTGAAAAACCACGCAGAGGGAGGAGGATAGGATGTTGGCACTTGTACATTACATAAACTTGAAAGTTTCATTGACATAACACCATGCCACGCTACCCTCACTGGTATCTATTTGCTGATGTTGCCAATGCCTTTGATACAATCTGAAAACCCCCCACGTGACCACAAGGGAGGAGGCACAAGTTAACATTTTCTTAAAAGTTTCTCTGGTTCTCCTCCTTCTACATTTTACTCCTGCCAACAATTTTAAAACATAGAATTTTATTATCTTTTAACATGCTAAACAGAGGTCGATGCCTTTCCATTGAATTTATTTAGAATTATCTGCAACTTAAATCACGTGACCTCTTGTTCTTGAAACTCATGGCAGGGGAAGAGAGAAAGGTGTGGAGAACACCATGCAAGGAGAAGAGAAAGGCCACAATGGTTTGTGAGACTACACGCAGGGATCGCCATATCTCCTTCCAAAGATTCTCTTGGCATCAAACACGGTGCTGGTAGGATTAGCTACAATCCCATTCTTGGCAAAATCACCAACAAGTCTTTCATCGGGGGTAAAAGCAACCATAGTGGGAGTGGTTACCTGATCATTAGCAATAATTTCAATTTTGTCATGCTGCCACACTCCCACACAACTATAAGTTATCCCGAGATCAATGCCGATAGCCTTATCTTTGCCCGCTCTGTCCATGTTAGATTTGAGAATGACTTGTTGGAGGAAATAGCTGGCAGAATGATGACCTTAAGCTGATGATCGTAACTGCAAATGGAAACAAAGTTGTAGTTGTTGTTTAAGGAATATTAAATGAAGCAGTTCGCCTGATTGCCTCCTTTTTCTAAAACAATAAAGTTCAATTTAATGAGCTTTATCTGGAATTACTTAGAACCCCTTGCACAAACTCTCAAATACATAGCTTCTACTATCTAAACCTCAAAACATTCCTCTGATTCACCCAAAGAATAAACATTCTTTTGCATTGCACAGGAGGGTTTATGTTGCTTGACAATGCCATTTGCAATTGTTTTGAATCCCTTAAAAACACCCTTTTCAATAACCATGCAAGGAGCATATTAGAATTAGACCTTGCTAAATTCACCATGGTAACAAGACATAAAGGATCATAATTTAGACTGAGCTGGTGGTAATGGCATTTTACCATAAAATTAATGCACAGGCATGAGCCGGGTCAGGCCCCGAAGTGGGTCCGACTAAAAAAAATTTCGTTTTCATGCAACTGACCTTTGAAATGCCTCACGAACCTTAAACATACATCTGGCAATGATCTGCACCATTTTTCGGATCATAAAATTGAATTTTGCAACCTTCAGGCAATTACGCCACATTTTCGCATTTAATCACGAAGATGTAATTTCAAAGTGGTCAAAACACCTTTCTGGACCTCGCCATTTGACAGGCGTGTACTTTGATATACAAGGATGGAATCTACCAAACATTTTCTCAAAATGAGTCCCGAGCAAAGAGATATTAATTTTCAAAAATGCCCAACTGACTTTGTCGACACTGCGGACTTGATGAAGTCAATGTTCTGGCAACACATGATGCTTTTCTCAAAAATATCAAACGACCTCTGTAGACCCTCAAATTTGAACATAGGTACCCTGAAGTACATATTAAATCTTTGGATTCTTAGTTCGACCAAAAGTCTGACTAGGTGCAAATGGTGCACTCATGAAAATGGCTACATTAATTGATATAGCACTGAAAGTACGGATCACTGAAAACGATGACTCAATGAACCCTTTTGAAAACTGATCAAATGGATTGGCAGAGGCTTGAAATTTGAAACATAGCTTTTCATTTATACCAGCATTAACCCAGAACAAACATTATTTCATAACACTTATTGAGGCAACTTTTACACTTGTGCGAAACAGGGCTTCGACTAGGCGCTGAAACAAGGACTTGTCAAAACATGCAAACTACAAACAGTTCGAGCTTGGAAAACTAAGCAAATGAATTCATGAAGACTTGAAATTTTTCACGGAGGCACACTTTTATACATAAAATTCAATCCATTTTGAATTTCTTCATGACAATCAATAGGGCAAAATATATAGATGCTCAAACTAGGCTACTTGGTAAAATCTGCATTTGCACCTAGAATGCACTTTCAGCTCGCCCCTTGAAATGGGTACCTTGTAAACTTATCCAAACTAAATTCTGAATGTTTCACATCATTGCATAGGCCAAATGAAAGGTGTAGGACATGCTTCCCGAGCCTTACCCCTTGAAAATCAACTAGCTCCATTTTACCCTCTCTCTAAATAGGCCATTCAAACTCCATTTTTGAAATGCAAAGCAAAAATTTGAATTGGGCCTCAAAACGTGACTCAATTTTAATGAGTCCCAATAGGTCATTGGTCATGTTATGTGAACAACCATGCTCAATGATCCAATCATCACAATTATCCATGCAAAAAACTAAAGCCTACTGATCGGATGATTCCTCTTTAATGGCTACAAACACAATGTCTTCATTAGCATCACCATCAGATTCCTCATCAGGGATACCACCATCAACTGCAATAAGAGAATATCTTTTTCCTTTTCCCTTGTACTTCTTGAATTTCTCTCACGTGTGCTCATTATCACCATTAGGATAGTTAGATGCAATATGTTCAATCTTGTTGCATGCAAAAAATTTCGAAGGTAATTTACCTCTATATTTACCAGTTCCTCTAGGCAACTGCTTGGAAAACAATTCTTTAAGCTCAACCAAATTGTCTTCATCATCAACTTATCTGTTGGATCTAGATTCATAACTGTGACTGACATCTCTACTTTTTCTCATATATGGGTTAGAAACTGAATCTCTAAATGTAGACTTTGATTTTTGAATACTACCATCATAACCATTTAATTCAAAAGCAGTAAGCTTACCAATGATGGATTCAAGGGTTACCTTAGTTTTGTCAATAGACTTCAGCTCCTTAATGGCTGCAACTCGGATAACGTAGACCGGTAGCAGGGTTCTCAACACCTTACTAACCATTATGGCATCTTCCACTTTACCACCATCACTTTTGATCTCACCAAATATCTCTTTTATCCTCTGACCATACTGTTGGATATTCTCACCTTTAGCCATCCGCATGTCATCAAACTTTCCTCTTAGACTCTCTTCCTTGGAAATATTCACATGTTCATCACCGCTATAAATCTCTTCAAGTTTCTTCCATACCTCATATGTAGTCTCCAGACCATGGACATCAACATATTCTATGTCAAAAAAATAACTGATAATAGCCTCTAGTGCTTGATTGTTTTCTTGTTGCTCTCTCTTCTGATCATCAATAATAATCCCACTAGGTGCAACATATTGAGTACCAACATGTTCCCAGTATTCATTTCCTAGACTCTTAAAAAAAAAAAAAATTCTATCACTCCATATTCTATAGTTCTCTCTATTAAACTTCAGACCTTCCTTCTTCATCATGTTTTGCAAGATCTTTACCTCAAGTTGTTAGACATAGATCTTAGAGGACCTGAGATGCTTTGATACCAATTGATGGTATGATGAAAGAATAAGAATCTAGTCAACTATTGAGAGGGGGGGTGGTGAATCAGTAGATTAAAAAACTGATATTAACTTCACCAATCTTAGTATCAACCTCTCAAAGTAAACTTATAACTATCAATGCAATATCACTGTCAAGATAAAACTGTCAAGTTAAACCAGTTGTCTGTTACAATAGATTAATAGTAAACAACTTGAAACTCGTAAAGATCCAAATACTTTTACTAACATAAGTAAAACTTCATTTCATATTGTTGAAAGTTATCATGACATCAAAGTGGATTAAGTAGTTAAGCAAATCAACCATAATAAACATAACCACAAAAACATTCACCACTTGACACAATATTTTGATGTGGAAACCCAAATGGGAAAAACCACGATGAGATGAAACTCATAAGATAACTATCTGAACTCTTCTAAAGTTCGCCCTGTTAGGAGCCAAGCTTGTTAAACATTTACAAAAAGTCTTGTTAAGAACAAATCCTGATAGGGACCACTCGGTTAAGGGATTGACTATAATGCCTTCTTAGAAGCAATACCCTATGAGGAGTAACTTTGATAGAGGATTTGAAATCCAAGCTAATGGACCACCTCGTTAGAGGATTTGAATAACACTAAGATTGTTAGAGCTTACCCGGTTAGGGGATTTCAATCTGTTCTAATTGTTAGAAAACAACAGGGGTTTGCTGGTCTATTTGAATAGCACTACACTTGCTTGTTTAGATCATTTTCATTCTCCTATCTACCTTTACACAAACTACAGATACATCATCCGGTTCGGCAATCACACACTCAACTAAAACTTTGCCAACTCTAAAACTAAACAACTCATTGACCTTATAAACAAATCAATAGGTCGGTAACACAACAAAAACCTTATTCTCTCATAGAGATTACAAACAAGTAGGTTCAAGTATGACCGTTGGATTACATAACAATCTCTACACATCATTCAAGAAAGCCTCGACCACTCCTTGATCACCACTTCATCGAACTCAATAACTCATCATGCACTTTGCATTACATGCAATATACTTGCTCATTCCCTAGACAAAAACTGTTATCTCAACGTGCCAAAAGCACTTTGAAACTCTCTTCATACAATATGCATACGTGTCATAATCATTACCGCTCGTCATCAGATCATAAACCAATATAACCAATTCACCAAACTTAATCGGATAGGGTTTATCAGATCAACAGGTAGGGTTTATCGGTTTAACTCTCCAATACTTAGCAATATCAATTCACTCCACAAACTTACCTACCAGTTATAGTTCCCTTTCACTAGCTCTTCCTACTAGTTACAAAACAACATTACAACAATATCATTACCGGTTGATTGACATCAATGACAACATAACATATCATTAATGCAATCTTCATGCAAATGCCAACAATTCTACCTTGAGCTGGGACCTCATAGGGATGAAGTAATTATGTGGGAGAATTCTTCTACAATGCAATCAAATCAGGTGACCTCCTTCATTTTCCCTCCATATGTTGATTTGTGTTTGAGTATGAGGTGGGGGAGAATAAAACTTATTTATGGGTAGATCACGATCAAAATGAAAACCCACAATTATTGATTTTTAAAGTTTTGTGCTCTCAAAATGAATTGAAATTGTTAAAGCTTTACATTTCTAAGTACAAAAATAAATTTGCTAGACTTAGAACTTGGCCAACTAAGTTGTTACTGTTGAACATAATGAAAAATCAGTCAAGAAGTGGTCAAAATTTTTATTGTCCCATTTTGTTAACATCGAGTCTTAAGTCATCTTAGTGTTAGTTTAGGCTAGCTAGGTAGGTTTAGTTTAGTTTCCTTTTTATTTTTGTTGATTTTCCTTATGGTTTGGTCTTTCCTGTCTTTTGGTCTTCTTGTGTGGTTGTGTTGTGTCTTCTTTGGTTTCTTTGGTTTTGTTTTGGTTTGTTGTTTTCTTGGGTTTGCTTGTTGTTTGTTCAGTTTTTTTCTAGCTGCTTGTTCATTTCCCTTTTTATTTCTTCGGTTTGTTGTTTCGTTCTGTGCGTTTTGTTTCGTTGTGTCAAGGTACATGTTTATTTTCAAGGATTCTAAGGAAAATATGTTATTTGTATAACAAATTGGGAAAATATTGAGAGAATTTGACTCTTTGCTCTTTACAACTTCATTATTGTTTGGTTGATCTTGAAATCTTTGTCTACATTCGTCCAAGGTGATATATAATGGTTTAATCATGATTTGAGTTCTTGGCTCTCAATTGGAAAAAGGCTAACCTAATTACTCAGCACCATCACACTAAGTCACATCAAATTTTTTTGTAAGATATCAGATGAACTTGTTTCCAAGTGAAAAATCAGAAGTCAGGATGTTCACGTTGTCCACCATGGCTCCCAACCCAGTAATTGGACTTCAATGTTTGAAAGTTGCTTAAAGGTCACAAAGAAATGATCGTTCTATATTCTATGATGTGAAAAAAATGATCTAAAAAAAATGAAAGAGAAAAGAAATGATTCACTTGCAGCAACTAAACTTGGGTGTTTCAAGTAATCTCCATCGGGGCTATGGACGCATGGCTGAGACTAGAGCACTGCTTGATGGGAGCCAGAGGTATCTCTATCGGGGCTATGGATTCTCAGCTGGCAGCAGAGCTATGCCTAGGATGTTATTATATGAAACACGTTGATTTACTTCACCTATGTAGCTTGGGCCCAATTTCCTTTGTTTATCTTCATTATTGAGCAAGATGGAGTAATGAATCATGTGCACACACTTAAGAGTTGATCTTGTTCAGTTCTAGTTCGGTTGCTTGTTAACGAGTTCACTCATCTTTTTTTCTTATACATTATTTTGAATGATAGTAGCCTTAGGCATTGGATAAACCAGAGATCTTGAAGTTCTAAAATGCCTAGATTCATTTTTCCCAGATAGTCGCCATTTGTTATGCCCTACATATCTAGCCCCATCATTTTCCATTTCATGAAAAATGCGGGTCCCCTTTTTTGTCCTTTTCTGTTAGTTTTTCCCCTTTGGATTTTTTTTTTGGCTTTTGTTTTGGTCACTTCGAGAGTTCGGGTTCCTGAGGTGGGTCTTTGCTTGTTCTGTTTCTTTCTTCAGAAACCCAAGTTACTGAGTTCATTTTTGCCTTTAATTGTTTGTCTAGCCCAGATGTTCAAGTTTCTAAAGTTCTGGGTCATTTGTCTATTTCCTTATTTGGAAGTTCGAGTTCCCGAACTCTGGAATTTGCTTTGTGTTGGTTTGGAGCATCACTTCAGAACTTCAGGTTCTCAGACTCCCAAAGTGTTTGTTTGTCTTTTGGTTTTCACCCCAAAAGTTCGGATTCTCGAACTCCCAGGTTGTTCTTTTGGTCTATTCTTCAAAAACCCAGGTTGCTAGTGTTTTGAGTCCATTGCCTGTGTCCCATTTCAGAAACCCGGGTCCCCAAGTTACCAAAATGGGGGTCGTTTGTTTGTTTGCACTACTTCAGAAACCTAGGTTCTTGAGCTCCCGAAGTGGTGGTTTTGTGTTTTATGGGTCTTTGTTTGAAGCATTTCAAAAACTCAGATTCCCGAGTTCTTGGATTGCTTTCTCTTTTGCTGTCTATTCGGGTCAGAACCTTGCAGACTTGAGATCCCAAACTTTCCTTTTAGCTTCGTCTTTGAGTCCTTCCCCAGAACTTCAGGTTTTTGAAATTCTATGTTGCCTGTTGAGTCCTTCCCCAAAACTTTGGAACCCCAAAGTCCTGGGTTTGTTTCCTGTCCAATGTTGGACCACTTCGGAAACTCGGGTTCTCGAGTTCCTGAAGTGGTCCCTTTTGTGTAGTTGGTGAGTTTGGTGTTTCGAGTTCTCGGGATTCCAAATTTGCTACTTTTTCTTAGTCATCAAAGCTCCAGACCTTGGGTTCCCAAACTCCCAAGTTTCCTTTATTGTTTTCTTTTTTTTCTCACCCTGAGATCCCGAAGTCCCAAAGTGAGTTGTTTTTGTAGTGTTGTTTCTTTGAGTAGTTTTTTTTATGCTTGTTTGGTTGGTTTTGCAGGTTTGGCTGTGTTTCATGGAATCTTCCTGAAAGATAAAGGATCTTGAAAACTTGCCGATCACGATGAAGTACCAATATCAAGGGAAAACATATGCCTCAAAGCTGGAAGATGCAATTCAATGGGTAACAGACATAGAGATCGAGCATATTGAGCTCGAAGATATTAAAAAGCAAATTTTGAAGAAATCTGAGTTCCATATTTTGTATGTTTCTGATCCTCCTACTAAGGTAGTTACATGCTTCATTAGTAACTACAAGAGCTATAAAAAGAATTAGAAGATGAATATAAAATTGCTAATGATAGCATGGTATTTTTGAAGAATTTTGCATGACACTAGTACTGAAACTTCAACTGCTGCTCCAGCATGTACCTTGATTATTGAATAAGTTTTGCATGATTACGAAGTTTTGGTTCATGGAGCACCATTTTCGTAATGGTCACCCAGTCATAGTTTCATAGTAGTTAACTGCAGTTCAAGGCAAAGACTTGCATGTTTTGCATGATTACAAAGTGTTGGTTCATGGAGCACCATTTTTATGATGGTCACCTAGTCACAGTTTTGTAGTAGTTAACTAGAGTTCAAGGCAGAGACTTGCATATTTTGCATGATTACGAAGTGTTGGTTCATGCAGTACCATTTTTCATAATGGTCACCCAATCATAGTTTCGTAGTAGTTAACAGGAGTTCAAGGCAGAGACTTGCATGTTTTGCATGATTACGAAGTGTTGGTTCATTAAGCATCACTTTCGTAATGCTCACCCAGTCCTAGTTTCATAGTAGTTAATTGGAGTCCAAGGCAGAGACTTGCATGTCAACTATGACTCCTTGACCTTTTTAGAGCTTAATTTAAATATATTTATTTCCTAAAAAGTAGGACAAGAAACTCTATAAATTGGAGATTTTGATTCATTGTTAAGTGTCCACAAATTGATGATTTGAGGCCCACTTAGAGATTTTAGATTATTTTATGTAGATTGTTATGAATTAGAATTTTTTATACATTCTTCAAAATTAATACAAGATGCAACTTATAGATTGCTTGATCTACGCATGTGTTATTAATTTGTTCTTTGCAATCTAGTAATGTCTATTGTTTGAAATCGGCAACTTGTTCCGGTTTTATGTTCTATTACTTTATGAATCATATTGGGCACATAAGTGGTATATGAGAATTACTATGATAGGATGATATTGTGGTGATATTTTTTCCATGAATTTGTGAGGTTGCTGACTTTGGAGGTTTATTGGAGGTTCGTTATTGAATGCTGGTTTAAATAATATTGATGTTTTTTTATTGCAGGATACTAATTGAGTACTTCATTATGTTGTGATTGCATTAGTTTCATTGTTTCCTTGATCTATCCTTTGCAGTTTATTTCAAAAGAATTTTAAATCATAAAATACAAAAAAAAGTGAAGTTATTGGAAGTTATTTGGATTCATTTAACCAGCAGGCCCTTTAACAGGTACAACCGCATCAACCCTTGAGTCGCCCATCACCATCGAGACCCGACTATAAATACCTTGGAGTAGTTAGTTTTTCAAAACTTATTGCTTTTCAGGAGAGGTGATGAGTGGTCACATAAACTACCTAACTGTTGGTGAGAGTGTCAAAACATCCGTCAACAAGTAAATTGTGCAAATCTTGGTTTGGGTTGCATAACTATGGTTGCACTAATAGAGGTAGATGATTCGAGTTTTCAGGCAGCCTATTTTGTAATTCTAATATTCAGTGTTGATTCATGAGTGAGATTGAATGTCCGGTATCCGATAATTCAGGAAGAACAAAGCTATTTTGATGTAAGGTGTGATCTAGAATCTTTGGGATGATTTCGGTAATTGGTTTTGAGTTTTAAGATATTGAGCCGACGTGTGTGAAGCTTGTTATCAATCTTCTTGGGTCCGCATATGTATTTGTGGATGGATTGAGATGACTTGTTGGTTACACATTTCATGTTGTGTGTTATGCAGTTTTTGGAAGCCGAAATGGGAATTGATTTATTTTGTTGACGTGGATATATAAGACCAATTCATTTGATCATTTTAAGAGATGGTATGAGTGTGAGAATATTGTATGATTGAATGTGCAAAGTGTTGTGAATATAATTGAATGTTTTAGTGCTCCGGGATATGATAGAGTAGCAGAACAGAGTAGAGAGATAGAATAGTGGTAGAAGAACTCTCAAGCCTAACCAGAACTACTATTTGGCATTAGTAGATGCTATTCTTTAGTTTAGACACCATTGTAATCATTTGTAGGACATTGAGTCCTCCAGGTTGTAACCCTCTTTTGTATTTGAGTAGTGATCTCTAGGTAGCGTGAATGAATGAAAGTGCATTCCCCTTTTGTAATATTATCATATTCCTGATCAAAGTATAATAATATTATGGGTTCAAATCCCACCATATTTTTTTCCTTTCTAGGTTTCCATATAAAAATTTTGGTGTTATGGTTTTATGGTTGATTGGTTTATGTTTTTGCACTTTACTTTCATTCTTATGCATTTGCATGTTTAAGAATCAATTTAATAAATTTGTGAATTGTAGAACACTGATTCATCGCCCCCCCCCTCTCAGTGTTCATTGATTCTAGAAATTGATATGAAAGCATAGTTCCTCAGAAGGATCCTAACAACTTGAGGAAGATCTGGAAGATTGAATCAATGGATTCTAGTTTGCAGAAGCAACTTACTATGGCACTTGAAGATCTTGATGCACCGATGAAAGAAAAAAGTAGCTTGAGGAGAAGTCTTGATGTAGCTGAAAATTTCATTGAATCTCTAGAAGAACAAGTGAACACATCCAAAGAAAATAGAAAGGAACTGATGGATAAACACAAGGAGAAAGAAGAACAAAGTTTGACCATCGAGCCCTACAAGAAAAGACAAATGAATGTGAGAATTTTGCTAGACATAATGCAATCCTAAAGAATGAGATGCAATCCATTGTGACGAAACTGACAAAGGAAATTGAAGACATGAAGGAGAATGAGGAAAATCTGACTTAGACATTGAAGGATAGATCTAAAGAATGTTGCAGATTGAACTATGAGAATGATCAGTTGAGACTTGAATTGGTGCAATCCAAAAATGATGGGAAAGAACTTGAAAGGTAGATCATAATTCTAAGAGATGAATTTTCCACTACTAATGAGTTCAAAGAAAAATTGAAAGATAGCTCAACTAGGCTAGAGGAGATGTTAGAAATTTAGAGAAGTGGAAAAGACATGCAAGGACTTGGATATGAGAAAGGAGAATCCTCCAGTTCTAGACAAAGCAATCATCAGAAGAAGAAGAGACCTCCTGGAAGACAACCTAATTCTTATAAATTCAATGGTAAATGTTTTGTTTGCAATAAATTCAGTCATATGGCAAGTCCATGCAGAAATAGGATGATGAATAATGGTCCTACCTTTACCGGTCAATGTTTCAAATGCAAGAACTTTGGCCTTAAGTCAAACATGTGTAGAGAAGGAATGAATAATTTCTAAAATAAGAGATTCTATGCTTGCAGAATGTTTGAACACATTTCTAACCAATGTAGGATGAGACCAAATTAGATGAACTTCAAGCCTATGCAAGGAAATGTCATTTTCTATGCATGCAACAAGTCCGGTCACATTGCAAAATATTGCAGAATCAAGAATGCTCTGGTAGATAAGAACAAATCAAATGAAAAAGGCAAATAGAAGGTTGAAGAGGTCAGAGAGTAGCATAAGAAGATGTGGGTTAAGACGGAAGATTTGAATACACAGAATGGCTCCACACCCAATTCCAATGTTGGAACCTCATCCGGCAACTAAGGCATTTGACCTTAGGGGGAAGATTTTAATGCAAATCCTTAAAACCCCTTTTTCAGAGATCTGCAACCAATTGAGGAAGGTTGCATGTGATTAAGATTATTTGTGCAATTGATATCTCGAAGATTACATGTCGATCTGAGAATCTGGTGATGAATTCTTGGGAAACAAGGTATCTGGGAAACCTTTAGGGTTATGCATTTATTATAGCTTAAAGTTAGTTTTTCAGAGGATAAAAAGGAATTCTATCATTCATTCTTCACATTGCAAACAAAGAGAAAGAGTAGGAGAGTGAGGCAAATGAGATTAAGCAACAAAAATAGAGCTTGAAGAATTCGACAGTGATTACTAGCATCCGGTTGAAATTGAAAAGGTATTTATTCATGTTCGAGCTATTTTTTATACCCTATTTTTGAAATGGCATCATCATTTGGTGTATAAACTTCGTTGGTAGTAGAAATCATTGATGGGGCAAGGCCAGTATTCAAGAAACATCCGTTCAAATCAGTCGAAGATGATATGAATGGAGTATTTTCCTCTGTGTCATATGGGGTGTTGTTTAATGAGGATATTAGGGCATACATTCATTGTAATATTGAAAAGCTTGGAAATGCAGATATGTTATCATTATACACCAAGCATATGATGGAAGAGATAGGGAATCTAAAGCCCAAATTCAAATCATTTCAAGACAAGGGTTTTAGCCAATTTGTTCACTTTTCAATTTTCGATGAACCTTAATGGGCTAGGTATGTCTTGAGTCAAAGCCATGATGAGTTTATATGGATAGATAGACCTCATAAGATCACAAAGCAATCCATTTAAGTGGTAATCTTTTTAAGTGCAACCAGTGAGAACCCCGGTCTGAGACATGTCAAGAACACCACTATGGCAGAGGTAACCGGATCCCAACATGATAACCGATCGATGACAATAAGTGATATCATTGAATATGATGTGAGATTTCCTTCAATGGTGACAAGATATAAGGTGTACCAATCTAGCAGACAAAATTCAGTATTCAGTACTGCAATATATTCATCCTACCAGATACTCAAGGAGGACAAGAGATATGATCTATGTGGAGTTCTCTTAGTGAATTAATGAGCAATCTAAAGAAGATTAAACAAGATAAGAAACATGTTTTCAATTTTTGTTCTTTGATTGTTTGTTTGGCACTTTACTTTTTGAATGAAATCCCTGGTGTAGGAAAAGTACAGTGGGCTTATGATAAATCGATGTCAGTCCAAATTAAAGAAGGTTTGCAAGGATTGGGTGATGTAGTATCACAAAAATCTGCTTTGTCGGGTTACTTCAAATCATTTTAGGCTATTATGCAAAGCAGAGAGAGGATTCCAAAGGACATTGTAGAAACATATGTAGATACCATATTCTTTATGGTAGACAAAGATCAATGCCATATGGAGGCAGCAGAACCAAGAATAGTATGGATCATGCCCATGGGGTATGAAGTGGATGAAACACACTTGATGCATATGCTCAACACCTATTGAGTAAACCGGTAGATGAGAAGGAAGAGAGGTTTGAAACTTACAAGGAGAAAAATATAGACCTGCATAAGAAATTCACTGAGTTTGGAAGGAAAAGGAAGGTCAGAAAAGAAGTTGAAGAGCTTGCAAAACAAATGGGAATAACAAAGAAAGTTGTTCAAAGGGCTAGGGAACATAACATTCTGAAGGAGGAGGACATGGTAAAGCCTAAGAAGACAAAACTGGTCTCCACTCCTCCCAAGCAAACCAAACCAAGGCAAACCAAGTCTGCACCTACCTTCGGTGCACAGAAGCCTATTCCTCCACCCAAGTCACAAGCCAAGTTAACCAGTAGAGTTGAGAAGAAGAAGGAGAAGCCTAAAAGGGTATATGTTGCAGCCACTACTAAAGATGTAGAGATAGAGTTTGATGAAGCAGTGAGAGAGGTGAAGAAGATAACTACCTATGCTAGGGTGGTAAAGTCAAGCCAAGAAAGAAACAAAGAGCTAAAGTTGAGCCATCTAGAAGAGCCAAATTAAGTCGGAAGCCTAAGTGTGAGCTTGATGAATCTTCGAAGTTCGGCAAGATAGAAGGTACTTATATTGTTGTACCCCCATTAAGTGAAATAATTGATGAAGTAGTAAGGAAGGTAATTTGAAGAATGTATCTGTATATTATGACAATTGTGATAAAAATGATCAAAGAGCTATAGATGAAGTTGTTGTACAGTATATGAATGTTTATAGAAAATCCTTGATAGATTTGTCATCTATGATTCCGAAGGGATTGTATGATATTTTGGATGCCAGGAGACATACAGCTAACCTAGATGATGAAAGAATAAAGGAATATGTACTAGTTAATTTGAGTTCTATCATTTTTAAGGATCAAGGTTATAGATTGCTAAAGATTGCTAAACACAGATTCGTATGCAAAAACATAGTTAATAAAATCATTCTCAAGAAAATAGATGAAGTGACTAAAGAGACCAAAGCAATTTAAAGACAATTTTTGAAAGAGAACAAATATGAAGTCAATTCGGTAAAAGATGACACCCAATCGGAAGAGAAAGCACAAGATACTTCCATTCTGGAAGTACAAACAGAGGTTCCTAACATGTAGAAAGATTAACCAAATGAGCAAGTCATTCTGACATAATAGACCAATGTACATGCAATGGTTGTTGATGATGTTGATGATTAGAATGTTGGAGTCTCCAATGAAGCTTAACAAAATCCTTCAGTGATAGAGGTTGACTCTGAAAAAGGCAACTGAGGATATTGGAGAAGCTGATGAAGGAAACAGATAGGTTGATGCTGAGAAGGGTGAAGATGCTATAAAATATGCAAGTGTAGGGGTGGCAAAGAATGAGAAAGGAGAAGAGAAGGATGATCAAGCTCCAGTGACAATGGCAAGAGACATTGTAGCAGACAAATAAAAACAAATTGTCACTGACTCAAATGATTTCACTCAAGGGCCAATAGATCTGAGCTCACTATCACCTATCCAAGCACTAGAGATAGAAACTCTTGCTCAAGAAAAAACAAGTGAGGACTTACTCAAGTCTCACACCGTAGACAAAGAGTTGATAACCTTGGCCATGAAAGTGTTAGAGAAAATTTTGTCATTATTCAAATTGGATACAACTTATACTTCCTCTGGTAAGCTTATAAGAGTGCTCAATGCATTAGAATCTCACTTTGTATCTTTGGAGAAAGTGGTAGATGCTAAAATTTTGACTCAGTTTAATGCTATGAGAATGAGGACAATTTTGAAGATGATTGAAGGAGATAGGGCTAGTTTGATAACTATTATGAAGAATATACAAGATGCATTAGATGAAGGCAATCAAATATACAAGTCATGTCTATTTTTTCCTAAGTTTACTATTGACATTGACAAGAAAATAAAAGAGTGTGAAGGGAAGTTAGCTAGAAAATCTCAATCCTAAGCACGTCAATCAGTACCGACTAGAAATTTTGAAGCTCAAGTTATGAGTATACTTGATAAGGTTAAGAGTTTAAATTAGGAGAAGGACAAAATTTTGGGTAGAGTAGGAGAAGTAAGAATCCTTATCAGTCCTTAGATAGATCCACTGATTAGCAATAAGCACTTGATGCAATGAATGCTCTGAATAAGAGTGTTCCAGAAAATCATAGAGGAGTAGAGATGCACGCCTATCTTTTCAATGGTCTAATAATTTTTTTGGAGAGTTTGAAAAAGGGTTGGGATGACCACTTGTTGTGCCTAAAAACAATCCCTGCAAATATTTTCAAATTTTTGTAAAAAACTATGTACACTCCTGTATATAAATTTTGGTGAATTCCTATCTTTGGAATTGTTGTCAAAGGGGGAGAGAGTGAAGTGAAAATGGTGCAAATTCTCAGGGGGAGCTTATAGATTTGTTGAGGTATTGCAATTTTGAAGTTTTGGAGACAGTTTTGACAGTGTCATTTTTCACAATATTGTCATTAATGCCAAAGGGGAAGATTTTTGGCAAGAGACACTATTCTGGTGAAGATTGATACATGAGAAATTCTGATAGAGTATGAGTACATTATGTAGATCTTGATTTTGGTTACATAACTTTGGTTGTAGTAATAGAGGTAGATGATTCGAGGTTTGAGGCATCCAATTTTGTAATCCTAATATCTGGTGTTGATTCAGGAGCGAGATTGAAGGTCTGGTATCTGGTAATTTAGAAAGAATAGAGCTATTTTGATGTAACGTATGATCCAAAATCTTTGGGATGCTTTTGGTGATTTTTTTGAGATCGAGGAGATTGAGATGATGTGTGTGAAACTTTTTATCAATATATTTGAGTCCACATATGGATTTGTCGACGGATTGAGCTGACTTGTTGGTTACATGTTTCATGTTGTGTGTAATGCAGTTTTTGGAAGCCTACATGGGAAATGATTTATTTTGTTGATGCGGATATATAAGACCAATTAATTTGAGAATTTTAAAAGATGGTATGAGTGTGAGAAGACTGTATGATCAAATGTGCAATTTTTTGTGAATATAATTGAAGGTTTTAGTGCTCTGGTATATGACAGAGCAACAAAACAGAGTAGAGAGACAGAACAGTGGTAGAAGAACTTTTCAGCCCAATTGGAACTATTATTTGGCATTAGTAGATGCTATTCTTTAGTTCAGAAACTATTATAATAACTTTTAATCATTTGTAGGATAGTGAGTCCTCCGGGTTGTAGCCCTCTTTTGTATTTGAGTAGTGAGCTCTAGGTAGTGTGCCTCAATGCAAGTGCATTCCCCTTTTGTAATATTATCATACTCCTTATCAAAGTATAATAATATTGTGGGTTCAAATCCCACTATGGTTTTTCCCTTTCTGGGTTTCCACGTAAACATTTTGGTGTTATGGTTTTATGGCTGATTGGTTTATGTTTCTGCATTTTACTTTCATTCTTATGCATCCGGTGGTTTAAGAATCAGTTTAATAAATTTGTGAATTGTAGAACACTGATTCACCCCCACTCTAAGTGTTCATTTACTCCAATAGTTTTACCCTAAGGTTATGGTCCATGGTTGGGAGAGTGGGCTCTTTCATGCGTAGGACCTAGGTCATGAGCAATAGATTTGTAGGAAGGGGTCTAGACCTATGGAACCACATGAAGAGTTAATGACTAATTGTAAGTGATAAGCATAATAATTAATTAGTGGGTTTGGGTAAATAGGATTCACTTAATCAAGATAATGAAGTTGAGTTTACGCCCTAATGAATCTCAGGGATGAGGTTTTGGGATCTAGAATTGGGAAGACCGTTGATGCAATGTACTGATCTCCCTTGTTTGGCTCCAAGGTGGAGACAGGTTCACATGAGGATAGCATGTGATGATACTCTTCCCTACATGTGTCCATTATCCTTATGCCTTTGTTGTTGATAATGCCTCTGGGAGTTTATTTATTTATGATTAGCCTTGTGGTGTGTTTGGTTTCATTGTTCTTGGTTGTTATCTTGTGATTGTCATGTTGATATCCTTGGTTGTTAGGTGTCAGCCTAGGTCTTGAGTGTGTGTTGGAACCCCATGTCATCTCCTAGCATGGGGGAGGATTCCTATTTGGTTCCACATGGTTGGGTGGTTGATGCCTTTTTCCATTGGGATGTTCTTCATTGATGATAGCATGCATGACTATGGATTCTATGGTTCCCTATTATGCAGATTATCTGTGGAGCTGATTTCTATGTATTAGAGATAACATTGTATCATGATGATTTGTAAATGTGAAAGGAGAATATGTACTTATGTAACTTGTGTTATTATGCATTAGGATATATTGTAGTAGAAGAGAATATGTACTTGTACCATGTACTCTTATGTAATAGGACTTGATGATATAAAGACTATGATCTTGTAATGAAATAAGAGGATGTATTATGAATATTATGTATAGGATTGAGACTATATGGTAGATATGGAATTGGATGTTTGGATTATGCCAATTCTGGTTATGTCGTATGATTCTTAATTGGTTAAATAATATGAGATCCTAATTTGAATGTAAAGTAGCACTTGTTGTTTTTATCTTGCATATGTGTAATGGTTGTTGTAGACACCTGAAAAATGTCTCATTAATTCTACACTAATTATTCATCTATTTAATTAAGTATTTCTTTAATTATTTGATTAAACTAACTATTTCTTCTAATCATTGCCCTTCAACACTCCTAATTATTCTATTTCTATTCTCAAATCATTTTAATCATTTAACCATATTTCATTTATTAATTAAATATTATTTATTTAATTAATTACGACCTTTTCCTTAGTTAAATAATCTTTATTGTTTAATTAATTCAATCTCCTAAGTTTAAATAATTTCATTTAAATTATTTAAATTAATTAATTAAATTCTTCCAAATCCCCAAATTAAAATTCCACTTAATTATATCTAACTTTATTTCATATTCTTCCAAATTCAAATTTCACCTAATTTCATCTAAATTCCAAATCATCAGCTTCACATTTCACCAAATCTGAATTTCAGTTAATTTCATGTGCATTTCAACATTCGAATGACCAAATTCAAATCCAAATTGAAAATGAAAATCAAATTAAATTTCAAATTCCTACAACACATGCTAAATTAAAACTAATTGATCAAATCAGTTGTCTAATCAGTTAACTCATCAATCATCCTTTTTAACTCAAAATCAACTTTTTATGACTAATCATTCAATTCAGTCCACTAATCCATCTATTCAATCATCTCCCTAGTATATTTAGTTCACTAGACAATATAATGAGTTCACTCTCCAATCAATCTTGTTAACAGATCGATCTATTGAGTTAACAAATCAATCAACTCTATTAACTGATCAATCAATTTTAGTTATCTATCAATCAACACTGGAGTTCTATTTCTCACCCCCTTTTTGTTGAAAATCTATATAAACAACATCATTTTCTCAATCAATCTAAAATCACAGAATTAGAGTCTTCAAAATTGTTGTCTATCTTATGTAGGAAATCAAGTGCAATACTTGAGAGCCACCTACATCAACAACAATGGAGAAGAGAAATGGAAGCCTTGCTATATCGATTGAGGGAGTTTTAAATAGATTATTCTTTCAACTCAATTGATGTTGCATTATTCTATTGTCATTTAGGAGTAATATTGATTAGATTAGAGTTGTGATTCACTCTTTGATATCTGATTATGCAATTTACGCTTATTTACTACCTGAGTACAGTTGTCTTGATGAAATAATCTAGTTCCATTTGTAGGACAAGGATGTATTAAGTTTCATGATATGAATCATGGGGATTTGGAATATTTGATTTGATGCTTTAAATTAACTTAGAATAATCAATGGGGTTATGGAAATATGTTTTGGTAGTTCATAATCTCATGATAGGAAAGATAATGAGGGGAACTTAATTGAATTGAATGTTAATGATTTCATGTTATGGTTGTGTTATAGTGATGTTGCTAGTAAGTAGTGACTTTAAAGTGCCCTAGAGAAATAATGAATGGATATACGTTTATGGTTAAGGAGTTATTTATGCTTGCGTTATATGTTGTATCTAATTATGATTATGTTCATGATGTTTTATGCATATTTTTGGAGATAATATATGCTTAGAAGATATGATGGTTTACTTTGTTGCATTAGTAAATGATTTTAAAAAAAACTTTGTTTTGTTGGTTAGTTTAGTTATTTTCTCTAGGGTATTTTGGTGGGCATTACACTTGTGACTGTCTCAAACAATTCTGGTTCTTTTGTCTTTGTCATAAAGATCTCTTTGTGAAATTCTTCAGCTTGAAATGAAAAAATTGAGCTTAGAATCAACTATTAATGGTGACTTTTGATGTCTTTTCTATATTTAATTTGTGTGTGCCATTAACAACTCCACCACCCTTTCAAAATTTTTGATTTATGACAATTCTGATGGCATTATCAACTTGCCTTGGCTCACTATTCTCACAATATCACAACCTTTTATAATTGATCATGTTTTATTGTTGCGAAATAGCGACATTGGTTATCGCTATATCACAACTCTCATTTCCTCTTTATTTTAGCCCTCCTGCCATATGGAAACACCAAGTTTAGCTATTATCACTATAACGCAACATCATTTTTCATTAACTGTCTTTGTCTTGCGATGTGGTGATTGCAACATCATAACATTCTTATTAAGCATTTCTAGCGATATTGCGATAATAGTTTGTTATCACTATATCGCAACGTCTTTATTTTACATTGTGTCCCTTCTTGCGATATGGAAATTATTTTACAATCTTATCACTCTTTATTGTTATTTCACGGACTACCTAATATGATGGAGCCCTGGTCCCGCAAAATGGCAATATCCATGTAGATCTTATTTTTTTCATCGCTATTTAGTGAGATGCCCAATTTAATCAGATTGGGGTCTTGCGAAATGGCGATATATTAATATGCTTTGTCCCCTTCATCGTTTCTTTGCTAGCCACTTAATATAGTGATATGTGAGTTCTGCAAAATTGAGATAACTATGTAGTCCATATTTTACTTTATCGTTGTTTCACAAGCTGCTAAATACAACCAAATAACCATCCTGCGAAGTAGCGATAACTGATGATTTTGCTTTATGGTGGTCCACATGAGATGATGAGTGGTACATGTAGGCATTTTTAGGGAAATGGAGTAGGATGTGAATGAATAGGGTTTTCATGAAGGATATGATTTTAATATTAGGTCTATTCATAGTTCAGAATTTGATTTATGTACAAGGGTCTTGATGTATGTTTTGGGATTTTAAACTAAAAAACACATTAATTTATTTACAATCACGTAACTCAACTTGTGCACAAATATGACTATTTAATTTGAGGACAGTAGTGGGAAAATACTTTAGGATATCATAATTATTTAGGAAACTCACTATTTTTGTAGGTTCCAACATGCTCCAAATATCCACTTGAACTCCTTATAGTATCCTCTCATTTCCTCCATCATAGGTGCACAAATAGTACTAAACTTTTCGATAAACTTCTAGTAAAAAATTGCCTAGACATGAAAAGATCTTACCTCCCCAACATCTATCAATGTAGGCCACTCTATGATTTCTCTTATCTTCTTCGGATCCATCTTCCAGACTTTTGCAGAGATCACAAATCCCATATAAACAAGATTGTTCTTCATGAAATTTCACTTCTTGAGGTTCTTCAACAACTTCTCTTCCCTTATTCACTGGAACACGTGTTTGATATGTCAGATATTTTCTTCCCTTGTCTTGCTAAAAATCAAAATGTCATCCAAATAAATAATCAGGAACTTACCCATGAACTTCGATACTTCATTCATCAACCACATGCATGTTCTAGGTGTATTAGTGAGTCCAAAAGGCGTGACTAACCACTCATACAATCCTTTGTTTATCTTTAATGTTGTCTTCCACTCATCTCACTCCCAAATCCTAATTTGATGGTATCCACTCTTGAGATCAATCTTAGTGAAGTATCTTGCACCACTCAAATAGACCATTATGTCATCCATCCTTGGTAAAGGAAATTGGTACTTTATTGTGATCTTGTTGATGACTCTTAAGTTGGTACACATCCTCCATTCTCCATCCTTATTTGGTGCCAAGATAATAGGTAATACAAATTGGACTTAGGCTTTCCCAAATCAATCCCTTCTCTAGCAACTCATGAAATTATTTTCTCAACTTAGAATTCTTTGTCAGTGTCATCCGGTGTGTTTCTTTGTTAGGAAAACCTGCTATCAGTATCAATTCTATATGATGGCTAATACTTCAGACTAGTGGTAGCCCCTTTGGAACATTATTTGACACAATGTCTTAGAACTCCTCAAGTAGCTCTGCTACTTCTTGTGGTGCCTCTTTTTCCTTTATGCTAACATTTATGGCATCCCCACTACTTCATTTACTTTGAATGAGTCTGAAACAAGTTTACTCATACTTCAATCCATCTAATAAATTCCTTATATCTACTAAATAGATCCTTGCACCATCACACACTACCTCCTTCATTTCTTCCTTCAAAGTAATTAGGATATATTTCTTTCCCTCCTTCGTTATGTTGTAGGTATTCTTCCTCCCATCATGTATGGGCCTTCTATCATATTTATAAAACTTCCCCAACAACAGGTGACAATAATCCATTGGCATGATATCACACAATACTTCATCCCTATATGAACCAATGTGGAAACTGACGAGGCATTGTTCACTCACCATATTTTTTTGATTATATTGTATCTAAGCAATCCAAAACAGGTCCAGGTGCTTGATCCGCTTTAGGCTTTTTTTTTGTACCATCTCCTTAAAGACCAAATTGTTTGTGTTATCATTTTTGATGATAACCTTACAACACTTGCCTCTTGAATTGCACTTGGTTTGAAAATGACTTCTCCTTTGTGTTGATTCATCTCTAGCTTCCCTTTGGAATAATGGTCTCCTCATGACCAATGATTTAACCCTTCATAGATTCTCTATAAATTCAAATGATCTATCACTTTCTTCCTCAGGATAGGCATTCCTAGATCCTAGTCTCTCAGCTTCCAAACACTTCCCTGCCAACATTCAAAGGCACAATGTCCAACCTCTCTACACTTGAAACATGTTGCCCTGAATGTTCCCTAATAAAATCTTCTTTCTATCCTCCTCTACTCTTTATCCTAGCGAAGGTACTCCTTTTCTCTCTAGTCACATAATGAATCCTCCTTGGGCCTCCTTTCTTCCCTCCAAAATGGGTTCCTTCCTCTAGCTCTCTCTACATATAGCCTCCTCTTATCTCATTGTGTCCATGTTTCTGGATCCCTCTAGATCTTCCGTTGTGGCATCTGCTTCGCCCTCCTAGATGATTTTTCTTCCACCCTTAATGCAAACTGATAGCCTTCCTCCATGGTGGCCATCCAAACTAGGATTAAATCCTTTTAAATGTTAGTTCTAAGGCCATTATTGTATCATTCCACCTTCTCCCTTTTAGATTCATTGTGTCTAGTCCTAATGATCATTTTATGAAATTCTTTGGTGTACTTCACTATCTTTTCTCTTAGCCACAAATTTTGAATTTTATTTAGAAGCTCTAATTTGTAGTCTACGAGTATGATTTAGCCCTTCAATTTCATTACCAATCTATCACACATCATTATCTGCTCCTTCCCTCTCTGGTTTCAGTCCACCAGCACATCTTTCCACTAAATGGTAGCATGTCCTTTCAAATTGACCATGACAAACCTTACTCACTTTCGGTCTTCTATCTTCTCAAATTCAAAGAATTCCTCGATCTCATTTATCCAATCAATTGGTTCTTTTAGATTCAAACATTTGGTATAAATAGGAATCTTGATCCTTGGTCACTTTTCAATCTTCATAATTGCCTTCATCATCTTGATCGGATCTATCTCCTCCTCCAACTGACTCTCCTCATCTCTCTCTTTCATCCTCCACTCTTCATCGTTTCTCTCCTCTTTTGGTCTTGGGTTTATACCCTTCCTCTAGCCTTCCTCAGTGGAATCCAATCAGTTCTTCATATATCTCATTATGCACATCATCTAATCCACTCTTCTAGTGATATTGACCATTGTTGGCATCTTTTTTTGGGGACATTTTTCCTTTTGATGTAGGTGTGACCGCTTCAATTCGACGATCTAGTTTATGTTTTCAACTACCTCACTTCAGTGATTTGTCGACACCACCTAAAACCTACCTCCAATTGACAATCTATCCACTCTATGGCTTCTCTAAAACTCTTGCATCCTTAGGTTTGAATCTCACTCTGATATGACTTGATGCAGTCAAGGTTAGAGGGTCTAGAATGGATTGTCCAACTTTGCAACCAAACATATGCCAAAATGCAACACATAATTGAATGCAAAAAGAAACAACAACATTTATTGATGAAAATAAAATGACTACATGTCTACAATCCTTCACCTAATCCATACATTTGGCCCATTGGCCCCTCATGCAAGCTCAAAAGTTGTCATGGGATTATTACAATGACAACAATAAAATAGATGTCTTTTAGATCACCCTATCACTATCTACTACTCCCTAACTATCCTCATAACTATTTTTGATAATATCCTATGTCTCTTTATGTATTTAAATATTGTTCGCCATCACAAGAAGTGACCCACTTTGGCCTCCCAAGTCCCAATGTTGGTGTAATGTGTGTATGAGTCCCAGTTGCTTGAGAGGGATCTAAATGTTGATGCAAATAGGTCCAAACCTATCTAGATGTTGTTACAAGCTAGGGTTGTTGTTGCACCAAAAGATCGACCTGTCAATGCCCGATACAACCACTAGACTTATAGAATCCATAGGAGGCTGTTAAACCATGTCACAAATCTTCATGAGGGACGCTGGCCCACTGCCAACAATCCCCCTCCCAACGTCCTTGCCACGGCCTGCGTGATTCAAACCTATGACCAAGCTCTGATACCACTTTTTACAAGCTAGGGTTGTCGTTGCACCAAAAGATCGGCCTGTCAATGCCCGATACAACCACTAGACTTATAGAATCCATAGGAGGCTATTAAACCATGTCACGAATCTCCATGAGGGATGCTGGCCCACTGCCAACAGATGTCACTTCACCACCATATCCATCACACGACATGCTTCATTAGCTTCATGTGACTTGAAAAAGGTCTTCATGTTTTTGAAATTTGGTCTAATATAGGTTCTTCTGGGATGACCTTATATCAACCAGTGAGCACAAAGAAGTAGATGGCATTCAGAGTCTATGGGCCTCATGGCCCCTAACAACTAAATTATGGTGTAGATACTCCCTTTTCTCTTGCAAGGTGTTTGACAAGTGGGAGAATGCTAGGAAAATAGTTTCTCAACCTTGCTTTTGCATAAGTTTATAAATTATATTAATTTTTCATTTGAGCATGAATTAGTTCAAAGTTTTCCCCAAAGCTTCAAATTGGCTAGACAAGCATGTCGATAAATTTTGATTGCAAGATCACTTCTAGATTTGAAGATATTAAAGTTTCTAATTTTGAAAGTTGCAAACAAAATTTTTGGATTCAATTTTGAGGGCCTTAGAGTCTTTGAAACAACCTAAATTTTTTTGTAACTAGCGGTGTGTGTTATATATTGATAGAGCACATTGCGTGCTTTCTGGTGCTTCAATTAGTTTGTCAATTAGACACCTAGTTCAAAAATTTTGGCCTCTAAAAGTTAGGTCTCCTGAAATAAGAAATATAAAAAATTTGTTGGACACATAGATGAGATATAAAAGAGAGCTAAATGTGTTGGCTTTTTGACATATCATAGGGCATCGTGGATTGGAGATAAGTTGGGCACCACTTTTTGGGTGGTTTTAGCTCATGGTTTTGTAATACTATTTGATGTGTTCATGTATTTTATCTCCTATATATTAGGTGCATGAGATGGTGGTTGTGTGTAAGAGTCTTATAGCTATCGAGTTACCTCTGGTTGGTGATACTATTGTGAGAAGCTTTATCTGCAAGTTAATTGTATTCTATTGTTGATTTTTGAATGATATATTGGGGAGATTTTGGAGTGTGGGATTTTTCTCTTGAAAGGGTTTTCCCCATGATATATCTTGTGTTTATTGTTAATATATTTGCATGTTGTATATGTCCTTCTATATGTGTTTCTTATTTTGTAATAGTTCAAAATTTGTAAGAAAATTTGTGTTATCTCTCCCACTAGATTAGTGTGACAAAACATTTTCCACACCTTAGCTTCCTTCCAAAATGAATGACAAAAATGTCCTCATAGCTCTTTTCCAATTCTAACTATCTGCTCTTTTCAACTTCACATCAATTATACTCTAATCAAATTTAGATCTACTTTGCTTTGTGTTGGAATAATTTAGCATTTTTCTCACACGAGTGTTCAGATCACCAGCTTACTATCACATAAACAACAACACTAACTACTAAAAAACATTCTACTTTCTATATCAATCCACATGATTTATTTTTCATAGGAAGGTCAACCATTGAGGAATTAAATTCTTTATAGTAATGTGCATTATATTGGCCAAGAGATAATTTGAAAGATTTATCTGTTAAACCCTCGCTTTGTCCATGTTTGCATTTGAAGACCCAAATCCTATCAAAACATTGTTGCATTTAAATATTGGTCAGTGATCAAGTATTTCATGAGAGTAAATAACAGTGATCTAAGCATTGAGTGGATTTGAAAAATGTGACATGGATACCGTGTTGAATCAATCATCATCAACAACCAACTATTGCCATAGAAATTAAATGTTAAAAATTATCAATCATTGCCTAAATAGTGATCAACATCCCAAAAATGAACTAGAACTAACATGAACACATGTCATTTTGTTGCTTAATCTAAAACTAAAGTGGGTCCATATTCTCTTCTACTACACTTATGCACAAAGTTGACACACATCCAAACTTTGCAACATCATGACCTTGATAGGCTTAACCAATTGTGCATCCACACTCTTACGAAACTAATAAAAAATGAGCATGTGTAACAATGCTTTCCACCCTCCTTGAAACCTTTTTTCTCTACATGTTTCCCAATTAAGATTATTGTGAAAATTGAGCCCAAGATATTTGTACTCATTCACCACTTCCAACAAATTGCCTTTGAAAATAAAGTTATATTGTGTCTTTTTATTTCTTCTCGGAGAGAAGATCATCACTTTCATATTGCTAATATTTACTTGCATATCTACTTCTTGACAAAAGGTTTCAAGTGTCTTCATCTATTTTCTTAGACCATATGTTGTTTTAGCAATTAGGACGCTAGGTCATCCACATATAGAAGTATATTTATTAGATAATTAGCCAAAATAACTCCTTCTCTACTAGTAGTATTTAGCCATTCTTCTAACTTATCAATTTATAGACCAAACAACATTGGTGAAAGCAAGCAACCTTGTTTGACACTAATATCACTACTGAAAAATTCCAACATTCCATTTGAGGTTCCAATTTTAGCCTTGACCTGCACATATAGCCTATGTACTGCATCTCTAAGCACCTTTGGAACTCCCATTTCCTACATTCTATTCCATAATTTTTCACGTGATATTGTATCAAAGAATTTTCTAAAGTCTACAAAGCAGCAAAAAGATTTGCCCCCTTTGGTATTCCATATTCTTTCAACTAAGAACCTAAGGATAATGCCATGATCAATAGTGGAATGTTTTTTGTCTAAAACCAGTCTATCCTTTGGCTCTTTTTACTTTTCTTTCTACCCAACTACTAATCATCCATTCAATCATTCTTTCAAAAATATTCCCAAGGAGAGGGTTGACTGACCATAATAATGCGGTAATTTGATGGATTGTTTATATTACCTCTTTTGTGAAGATGGATCAGAATGTTGGTTGTCAAATTTTTTGGGAAATCCTCTTCAGTGACATTGTTGAAGATGCGATGGATGTGACGTGCAAGGACCTTGATGGCCCATTTTAAATATTTTTCCTGCACCCTATCTATATCTTATCCTTTCCCCCTACTAGCCTTTTTATGGCTTGTTTGATATCTTCAATGGTAAAAAGTTTAGTATTGATATTGATTATTAGGGGTTCTTATTTATCTTGGCAACACTCATATAACATCTATGCACATTCAATCCATTAACATCACTTGATACTATTTTCTATTTGATTTCTCTTTTGTTGCAAATGTTTCCAAAATATTTTGGGGTTTTGTTTTCCGAGGGTAACCAACTCTACCCTTCATATGTTCACATATTTTTCTTTTTTACATCTCAACAATTTTTCATACTCTGGTACTCATCATCAAATCAAGGATTTGTCGGGAAAGTATTCTTTGCCTATATTTTGGATCTAGCCATCTTGTGAATCAAGGGAACCAACATATCCTTAGAAAATATTAATAAAAAAGGCAATATTAATATAATTTGAGCAAACAAGATAGACAACAGGGCTAGGCAAGTGGGGCTAGTAAATGCATGAACATAAAGGGCTTAATATATAACTTAAGCAACTAAACACGAGGGACAACTAGTCAACTGTAAAATATAACAAAGTTAACTAGGGATCAAATTGATCTAGGACTTTTGGATTTAGGATAAAATGAATAACCCTAACATGCAAGTTTAAACCCTAAACACTGCAACAATGCTTCTAGAAGTGAATTCATATTTGTTAGCCTTGATTCTCCATTCAACCTATTCCAGTGACATCAATGAAAACACTTCGAACAATTTGCATTATCCCTTTACATTTCCAACTGATAGAGACATCGCCAACCTTTGACATCAATGACAATAATTACAACAACTTAGCCTAGTTTCATATGTACTTACACAAGTTTTTCTATCCATTAAATGTCATGTCACTATTTTTATTTGCTTATATTCGGAGTAGTGTTCTATTATTTTTTTGTTTATCTTCAACCCATGTGGTTACCATGCCTATCATTCAAGATATTTTTTTTATCATTGCACAAAATGTATTCTTGACACTTATACTCATTAGAACAATTTATTTTACACGATTCTTAAATGTTTACATTCCTAACTTACACTAATATTTATTGTACTAATTTTCCTTCTTTATTTTTATGCATCCTATGGATACGACCAATTGAAGGGGGGTGTATCATGTCACTAACACTTCTTGGTTGAGATAAAAAACAATTATAGTTGCATTGTAAAAAAACTTGTCATTGTATCAAGATGGATCTTGAGCACATGACATTGTCGTTCTTGATATATTGTTCCATCAAATGACCACCACATAGAGAAAATCATTGCCATACAACTTGTCATACATGTGAAATTGCCTAACCCTAGGTACTCATTTCCTATGTCTCAATTTCTTTGACAATTAAGAAAGTTAATATTTTATGTCTATTTTGATTCAGACAATGCACTCATTTCACTTCTTTTATTTGTTTTATGGGTTCTTAAGGAGCATGTATGCTAAGGATGATGAATGCACAAAGATATCTTTTGGTTTCCACTACTTCATACATGGACCTTGTATCTGTTTAATGTCTAAATTACTTTGCAAACATCCTTGTGACTACTTGTTTACCTTAGATACACACTTATGTTAGGACTTACATGCATCTCAAAGTGGAGACAAAATGTAAAGGTGAAGTTTGCATACCTATGATAATTCTCATTTAATTTTGGGCACATTTTGACAAAATATTTTTATGCAATTACTCATTTATAAAATGTGTAATTTCTACAAAGTTGAGCTCATTCCCCAATACTTCATCTATCCCCATTTACACACATTATGAAATATTTGATCTTATCCCATTATTTTCTATACATTATGCCCCATCCAAACATTATTCCTATTCAATGGTATTTAAAGGCATTCATTTAGATCTTAATTCACATCCTAGATGCATTTGGTCATAGAAAATTGATAGAGCATATGAGCATTTATTGTAGGAACAATTTAATTGAAGTACTAAAAAGAATCTATTTGCATCACAATTCACATCCTTAGGACATTTGCATGCTTGCTTACTATTAGCCAACATTTGCCAAGGTTTTAAAGTTAGCCATTTAAGGGAGTTAACCTAAAGGAAATTGACCCTAGCTATTCAACAACCTTCTCAAGATATTCTTAAATACCACCAATTCTTAACAATTAGCAAAGAGCAAAGATCATGCTGAACTAGAAAGAAAAAGTGCAAGACTGTACCAAAACAAATTCCACATACTACAAGATAGACTAGAAAGAAAGAAATAAATATTGTTTTATGGTCCACAATATTGGGTGGTTTGTATATGGGTCTACAAATAGCTTATGGCAATATGGGACTATCTCGTACTCCTTGTGAGAGGCAACTAATTGTGCTACAAACAAGGCACGCATACCTTACCCCATGTGGGATTTTAACTTATAACCTCTCTTTATGTGAGCAAACTTCTAGAATCGATTGTGTGCAAGTTTTTGGATCAATGTTGATCCAAAAATTCATTCACAATTGATTCCAAAAGTTTGCTCACATAAAGATTCTATGGATTGTGGAAATCTCATATCATCAATTATAACCTCTCTTTCAAGAGCACAAGTTCTCCACTACTAGGCCATATATCCACATATCAAGATAGGCGCATATCCATGTTAGTAACTGATATCCGCAAAGTTGATCTAAATGGGACAACATAAATGATCCAAATACATGAAATCAACCAAGATACAATTCTAAAACTGCAAAAAAATTAAGACAGAAGTCATATCCAGATTACTTGTTTTTTTAAAGTAGAAGTGCAAGACAACCAAATTGAATCCACAAACTACAAAATAGAGTCGTATCTGCAAAATTGACTAAGTGGGTCAACATAAGTGATCCAAAATCCATGAAATCAACCCAGACACAATTCCACAATTTTAATTCTGCAAAAAATAATTTATTTTTTTTGACTTGTTTTTCTACACCAAAATATCAGAATTGGTACTGTATGAGATTAATCCATCCACATCAGTTGTAAAGCTAAGGACAACTCTTCCTTAAAAGTAATATCTACATCCCACTGTTCAAATATCTATTCCCACCCATCACATTAGCTAATCTGGATTAATTTATGTTGAGTTGCATTGGTTTATTTTCCTGCACAGTCATTAATATCATCTTATCTTATCCCTGGTGGTTCTATATTTAGAATTAGAGCAAGAGAGATGTGTCGGTGCATTTGGAGGGTCAGGTCACAAAAGACCAAAAGAAATAATGATTTAAAAGGCAAAAACAGTGAGTGGGTTTGAACAAGCCTAGCCTTTATTATGGGCCCTCCCTTTGCTTTCACCCCAATTTCAATGTTCCATCACACCCAGACATTCTATTCTTTTTACTGCTAACTTCACTTTTCTTATTCAATACAGAAAATGCAGATTTCGCTTGGATTTCACTCAATTTTCTATCTTTTCTGTCCTTATTCAGTTGACAAAAATAAATTGTTGAATGGAGTGAGATACTTGAGCTCACAGCTGAAAGTGAAAGTCAACAAATAAATAGACCATCCAACGTGCAATTATACTACTGGCAATAATGGGTGTAAGGGTGACTATAAGTTTTGAGGTACTCCCTTGTTTTGACTAATATTAGGGAACTTATTATATTTGATATCTTTGAAGAAAAAGTAGGTAAATAATTGCAAGATATTTATTTTAGCAGCTTCCATCTTAGCTTTATATATAGATATTTTCTTATATAACTATTTATTCTAAGCATTTATTACATCTATTTTTACTTGATTATCAATTCATCACCCAAGCTCATTTATGTGGTCTCAAGGTTGACTACTAAATTCCATATTGATATTTCATGGGTATATCTTTCTTTTAGGCTTTGATACTTATTTATACTTCTAATATATTATTTACTTTACTAACTCTTATATTGACATTAGGCTTGTGTATTCTACATGATTTTAGATGTGGTTTACCTCTATTTTTTTTCTTATCTGAGATTGCTTTACCATTTCCATATTGTTTATCCCTAGAAGGCGCATGTGCACATATAACCCTCATATGATTTCTCATTTAAATAATATGAAAATCTTTGATGGTGGTTGTATTGAAAACAACTTAGGTGGCCAAGGGGATTATGACCATGAGTTACATTTGGCCCAACAAGATAGTCAAATTAGGGATAAGTTTTGATAGATGCATTTCAACAAGTTGAATATCACCATCAATTGGTATGTATAATCTATAAGTTAACAATAGACTATCATCATGGATGTTGAGAATGTGATCTTAAAACCCTTAAGAAGTATACTATTGAATATTTTTATTCATTACCTTTGGGTTCAATCAAGTACTTTGATTAAATATTTCTACTACATTCTTATAACACTTTCATATAAAAATAAGATTGAAAAGTAATGTTTATGACCTCACTAAATTCACATGATAGAGCAATGATTGTTGCAATCTTTACATTAGAATCCAAAACAACAATTGGGTGATGGAGAATTAAAAATTATTTTTTTAAAAGGATTACTTCTAGCAAGAAAGAGTAATATGCTCCTAAGTAGCTTTTCATCTTTTAGAGGCATTTGCACACATTTGAGAAATCTTGAAGTTAAATTGTTAGAATCATGTACTTTTAAATATTATTCATTATCATTTCAATCTTCCTATCATTCTACTTGTTTGAAAAGTATTATATTTTTTAAAAGGGTAGTGATGCGAAGGAAATTGTAAAACTTTTTCAAAGGGTAGTAATGTGAAGGAAATTTTAAATCAAGTTGCTATTGATTCTTCAGTTCTTTCTTTCCAATCATAATTTTTAGGAAGTTTACTAAGCTTCAATAATCTACAAGTGATGTTCTTTAAAGTTTGTTGAGTGATAATTTTATAATAGTCCCACTCATCAATCCATATAACCCAACAACCCACTTCCTAAGTGTTGAACACACTCGGAGACTGAGAGGGGACGGAGGGGGAGAATGAGTGAATTATTCTAAATAAAAATTCTCTCACTTCTAATTAATTATTCATTCAACATCTATATGATAAAACAACAAGGAAAGGGAAAAGCCAAAAAACATAACCATAACACAAATTTACGTGGAAAACCCTATAGGGGAAAAACCATGGTGAGAAAAGATACTTGGATCTATCAATAGATAAACAAGAGTACAAAATTGTTTAAGGGTTACAAACCAAGGAAGCAACAACTCCCTGATTTACAATTTGTAAAAGAAAAAATGACTATGATAGATGGCTTTACTCCAAAGATCAATAAACTGTAAACCTTTTCTACACCATTAACTACTCCCAACTCACTGCCTTATGTATATATCTACATAAGTATACATATACATATACATACATACATGCACGTGCACACACACACACATACATGTACATAGTTATACCTGTATATATATATATATATATATATATATATATATATATATATATATATATATATATATATATATATATATATATATATATATATATTTGTGTGTGTGTGTGTGTGTGTGTGTGTGTGTGTGTATGTATATGTATATGTATATGTATATGTATATGTATATGTATATGTATATGTGTGTGTGTCCTCTGCAACGTCTCAAATTCTCAACTAAGTTGGCTCCAAGATAGTTAAAAGTATGAATTACTTTATTAGTCTGTCTCAACCACATATATCATGAAATATAATGAATTGAGAATCAACCCAAGGCATAACCCAGCCCAAAGATAAATCAACACATCTTCCAAACTAAATGCAAATATTTAGGATCATACCACTAGTCGGAGTATAAGCTATGTCAGCTTGACAACAATGTCATAAAACTTGTCTACTTCAATTCCTTTTCTTTATCGAAGATAGACAAGAATACCATATGGATCACGATAGGATAATTTTAGACCTTGCAAAGTGTCCCTACAATCTTCTTTTGTAGTATCTGATAGTTATTTATTGTCACAAGTAGAGAGGCAACTTGTATAGATGAAAATAAAGTATACCCAACCAATTCTATACATTGGCACAATAAAAAACTGAGCTTGTGGTGCCTCAAAACACTTGGAACTTGAATAGTATATGCCTTAATATTCTTTGATCATGTCAATAAATCTGCAAAATCATATCTATCAATTTGGAGGAATGAAAAGCATTTTTAGCTAGCTTCTAAGATACTTTACTCTACCTTGGTACAAACTGGAGAACTTTCAACTCTAAATTACTCTATAGAAGATGCTATGATATGAAAACCTAAATATAGCCTCCTGAATGATTAAAAATCTAAACTTTAGAACTACAATACAAACTATTACAATGCAAAGGAATATGGACCCAAACATTGTCTCTACCTTGGAGAATACCCAGTTTATGCCTTAGATAACTTTTCAAACCTTATCACTAAGTGCAATACGTAGGAATGATAATATTTTATTATGAACAATTTTAAATCATACCCAAACATGTGTTCACATCTCCACATCATAATTTAGACACCAAAAATACAGTATTTACCACTTTCGAGTTGCTTCATGTCATGATCGCATTTGTAATGGGATCTAGATTGCTATACTATCATCACCAAACATGATGAACCACCTATTATTTACATCTACACCAATTCATCTCTCTATCATCAATGGAAACATACTAAAACAATCTCTGCTTAGACATACAAGTGTGATAGTATAGTATGGTTGACATCAAAGGGTTTCCATCAATGACAACATATAGTTATCTATCAATGACAATCTCCCCCATGACAACACTTATTTAAAAGATGTCTTATCTCCCCATATGACATCAAGGGAAAATTGTAGGGGGTCTTCCTTTGTGCCAATAAGGTATGTGTCTATACTCCACCTTAGTTGTAGGCTAACAACTTTCTCCCTCTATGTTGAGGATGCCTTGAAAAATGTGTAATGTGCATAATGTCTTTATCTCATACTCCACATGTATATAAAAAATTAAAAATGTCTTATCCACAAAGCTTATTTACTTTGAAGGTAGGATATTATTGTAAGTTACCTTCAACTGAGCAAGAGATGTGTCTCAATTTTCCTTTGTAGAGACCAAAATGTATGATTCACATTCAAACTAAATATACATATCGCCTACTTCTTTAATGGAGTTTGAAAGTTTAATCTTTTGAACCAAATTTTATCCCTTTGACAACTTGTGTCAATTAAGGAAGCTAGTCTTAGACTCACCACTTCACTTAGTTTTTCCACCCCCCTTTTGATTTTTTATTTTTTATTTATGAGGTGCTTTAGCTGAGTATGGAGGTTTTAAATCCATGATCTTGTAATACCATGTGCTTCATAGGATCATAGATATTTGGTAGTTGGATTATTTGGGACTCAATAGTTCTATATGATCTTTATGTGTTTTGTTGAAACTAGCCATCTCAAGCAAATTTGATACAATGTTATGGCATTATCTAAGAATGTTTTTATATCTTTTATTCTCTTTATGAAAGTATAATACATATTAATACATCTATTAGAGGTATCAAATAACCTCTTGTCATTTTTTTTAATTGTCTCTTGTTCAACCTTTTCTTTAATATGTGATGAATGGACTTTGAAGGATTTCAACAAAAAATTCAACAATTGAGCAAGAACCAGAGATGAGTCAACATTTACTTCTAGCAAACCCTCTTGAATGGTCTTTGTAACTTCATCCAGTTACTCAGTATTCTCCAAATATTGCTAAAGAATTTATTTCCTTGTTGACAAATGTAGAATATCTCTAGGTTGCATTTTGTGGAGGGGAGAAATACTAGAAAAGTCAACTTGTCCATTATGTGTTGGTATTTGAAGTAGTTGTGGAGTTAATAGTAGTTAAAATTCCATCTATAATTGTAAGAGTTCTTTAAAATAATCAAAGAAGGAAGAAGTTCCTTGATCAATCTTCTCCTCAAGCTCAACTAATTTCCCTTTAGTCTCCTACTCCTTTTCAGAACTGTACTTAGAGATATCACCTATTTGCCCCTTAATTGCAACATGATAACTCTTTTTCAGATTTACCTTGGTGTTATCAACAATCTTGGTACTATCATTGGCTCACTTTGTGTTTACTATAGGAGGAATACTCCGTTCTTCTTTTTTTTTGGTAGCTTATCTATTCAATTTTTGTTGCTCAAATATCTCAGGAGGGACAGTTTCCTTGTCCTGTTCATCATTCTCCTTAGGTGAAACATTCTTTGATGTGATCTTCGCAATGGAAGTTTTTTCATCAATTACCAATTTAGCCCTTTTCATTTCCTCCAAAATTTTAGTTTTATGTCCCTTAGTTTACTTATCTATCTTATCTATATCCTCCTCCATTCTCATAAGAGTATTTACTCTTAGTTTGGTTATGAATTATTGAGCTTGACCTTGAGACAATTTATCTTTCTCTTCTTTTGTGATAGCTGAGAATCTAGCCTTGTCTAGGCCTTGATATCTCAACTTAGCATCCTCTTCTATTGCCTCTTTCCACTTGTCATTGAGTGCATTAGCAAGGATTTCTAGGAGTTGATCAATGACCTCATCTAGTGCCACATTATACTTGATCATATACATTACTATAGATTTTTTAATGAAATAAAAGGGGACATCAAGACTGTTGTTGGGTGCTTTATCAAAAAACATCCACCAACAATCCCAAAAGTTATTTACAATATCATCATTTTTACACCATTTGATGAAAAGTTTGGTTTTTTAAGGGTTTACGACTTATCCTGTGCGCGGATTGACGAACATTATGACAATATCAACTTTCAATATATCAAGCTCCTTGACCTACTCATAGGTCAAGACATTCACATATCTAGCCCTCATGGAATTGTTGCAAGGTGTGCGCTCTTGGTATCCTTGTGTTGTGCAATGCAACACTTGAGTTTGTGACATGGCTTAACTGCCTCCTATGGATTTAATAAGTCTAGTAGTTGTATCGGGCATTAACTGTTTGAATCGAAGAACACTAAGAGGGGGGGGGGTGTTCAACCCAACAATAAGAATAATAACTCTAGTTCAAGTCTCAACTCGAAGTTTGGACATTCACTCTGTGAAGTTACTATCTCCATAGTTGGTGTTCATTTGATTGTCAACCCAGGGACGTAATACTTGAAATGGGTCTGCACTATATATGCACTAAGTTCCTGTGATAGCTACCTCGCATTACTGCAGCAACTAACATCTATGCAAGAAAGGTAAGAAATAATTGAAACTATTGAAAGGCTATAGGAAAAACTGCATTAACATAAATTCATTCAAGAAATACTAGCTAAGTCCAATGCTGCCAAATAAGAATTACTTTGTTTGATTTGGCTACAGGAATAGTCAATGGATCTGTTTCCAATGGCTACAAGAATAGTCAATGCAAGAACGTCTACTGTAGCTAAAGAATAAAAATAATTTTAAGAAAGGCACAAGAACACTCACCAAGTGGGTCCCCTTGGATGAGTGCTTCTAGGCTTCCAAAACAATTCTAAGTGCTCAAAATAACATATCTTTATTCATTGTTCCTCAAAAGTCATTACATGATTCAGAATCAAAAGAAACTCAAAACACTTGTAAATTTATTTCTAAAATCCTCTGTTCTGTTTCTTTTCTTTTATTTCTCCCTCCAAAAAGAGATAAAGACCCTTATTTAAAAGAAAACAACTACTTCTTACAAAATAGATCACACTGATGAGAAGAGGCAGATAATTATTCAAGAAAGGAAACAACCGGAGTTAAGTCACTGATAATGTGGATCTAAACCAAACCACGGTCATAACATATCATGGCGGTATTTACAACACTAATGCCCACTTGAGTAAGACATCAGTAAGTATTGTGCACCTACTTTTCCTCTATCATTCCTTATGCTCATCAACATTTCCATTGATTCGATCTTTCAGTCACCTCCTTGAATATCTCTTTCTACAATTGGCGTGATAGGAGAGCTTTCACAACAACACCATTTTTACTCCTGCAATTCAAAAGAAAGAACATACACATCTATTTTAATTAATCAAAACATCTCTTAATTTCACACATGATATTGCCTAAGACAATTCGCATGGCAACAGGAATTAATAACATGGCTGCAGGAACAACTAGCAACAACAAAACATGATTTAATAGGCTCAGGTTAACATCTGAAATGCACATAGTCAACTTTTAATACATCATCACTATCCCATCATATAAAACAAAATATGAGAAAAAATTAAGAGTTTTGGGGATAAAAATATGCTAATGTCTCAACTCATCATGCCCCCCAACTTAAGGTCTTGTTGATCCTCCAGTAAGAGGAAATTTCCTGATTCTGGCACTAACCCTTAAGTCAACAACGGTTCCTTGACCTATTCCTCCTGAAGCTAAACTCCAATAAAACCCTTCATCTTTTCTAGCCTAGACCATCTGGCCTCTTTTGTAACTACTTCATAGGGCTCATCTATAACCTTACATCCCAACAATGGCCACATAAGGATAGGGGGTTGAAAGATCAAAGGTAACCATTTATGGTTTTTCATCCTGTCCAGTTGGATATATTTAGGGGCTCTTTGTATAGCTACTTGAAAATTTGGCAGTGAATGAGGTTCTCCCTATTTCAATTCCTCTGGCAAATTGTTCCAATGTTGAGTTAGGCAGTCAATTGCAGTTGCACTTTCATTCTGAATTAAGTGTTCATATGCTTGAAATATTTCTTCCCTCATTGGCAATACTTGGCCCCTTATAGTTGGATAGATCATCATTGAATTGATAATATTCCTCTGAATTGAGAGGTACAACTCCCTCTTTAAGAGATTTACAATGAATTAAAATGTTGAATATGTCTTTAACCAGAAGATGTGAAGGCACGTTAACACTCATCCATCAACATGGCATGAATGCGATTCAGAATTTAAATAACAAAAAGAGAAATAAATAAATAGCACATAGACCATCTATTTGATCTTCCCAAATATACAAGAATAGAGGGAAATTTAACATTTCATTCTACATATATGAATGTACAAAACCTACAGATTTTTCAATACACATATACTTGATAAGATAGAACAAGACAATATAAGGAATGTGACTGAAGTGATCAACAGATCGATCTCAATCAGAAAAATAAATGTCCATACCAACAGATATGAAAATATATTTTTGCTTATTCCAAATACATAAATAAAGGTGACCAACTGATCACTCTATCCCTGCACTCAAAATCAAGCTATGCAGAATTTAAAATCAATTCTTTTCCCCTATCTCTGTTACATTCATATAAAATATTTCCTCCTTCCCTTCAGCACACAGACCTCTGGAAAAAGAAGAAGAAGCCCCACTTTTCTAGAGAAAATTTCCTTAAATAATCTTCATCTCCTTCCATAACTGAATCTTGAAAAGATTATTAATTAATCTTTTTTTTCTTTTATCGTTTATCCTCTTCCCGATAACTTTTTTTTTAAATCTTCAAATCTTTTATCTTAGAATTTTTATAGACCTGTACTCAGAGATAAATAACTTTTGAACGCGATAATATTTTTCCAATCTCTTTGGTGAGGATTTAGAAAACTAGGTTTTCTAAAACATATTAAATTTTTTGCGCAATCCAACGGTTCAATTGATAGTTATTCCCCTCGCACCGAGACTAATTTTTCTATCTCAAAAAATTCGTGGTTATAGATTACATTGAAAATTACAAACATTAGACATGCCAATGCTAATGGATTATTGAAATTGCTGAAATTTTGAACTCACGCACTTTGAACCTGCATCTGATGAATCTCTAAACTCTGAATTTGAACCTCTGAAATCAAACCTTGAACTACGCTTGAACCTTTGAACCTTGAACCTTGAACCAAAGAAGGTCCAAGGTTCAAGTTCAAAGACCAAAAATTACAATGAACCTGAAATTTAAACTTTGAACCTTGAACTTTTTGAAAAGGTTCAATAGTTCAAGTTCAATGACAATTGTTCTTTTGGACTACCATAGAAAAATCCGCATAACTTTTTACTGAGGGCTTTGTTTCTTATGAAATTTTAACTGTAGAATAAATATGCCAAGTAGAGCATAACCCATAAATCATTTTTTGCATAGGACACATAAGAATTGTGATTTAATTGTTTGGGTATATGGGTAACCCAAAAATAAAACAATTAAAATCTCCTAGCCGACATAGAGTTTGGTCGTAAAAACTTCAGCATTAAAACATTAACAATAGCTGATTTTTAGCTGATTATGAGGCTTTAGGAATGAGAAAAAAAATATAGGGGTAACAGGGGGTATTTCTGCAAGTTGAAAGTCATGCATTCTACCCTCAGTTGATGGTGAGAAGATACATTTCTTCTTTACTGGCAAATATGTTAAGTTTTCACTTAACCGACGAGCATTTAATGCAGTTTTAGAACCTTTTTGGCTATAAAGCACTGGAAAACCCTCATTTCAAACTCACCGAGCATTCAAACAATCAGAGAGTGGGAAACTGAGAAAGGGCATTCTAAGGTGAAGTTGCGAAGTGATTTTCAGGCATTCAAAATTTCGGTTAAGAGGTATTTATCTTTTGAAATGGCAGCCTCATCTTTTGATCTTGAGCTTATTGCAAAACCTATCATTGTGGAAAATGTCAAACGTCCTAGACCCGTGTTTAAGATTATCCCTGAGATTGCAAAACAAGATGATTCTGTCAGAGCTTTTTCTAAAATTCCGAAGGGTGTAGCATTTGTAGAAGACCCTAGAATCTACATACATTGCAACATAGAAAACCTAGGGACTGAGGATTTGAAGAAAATATTTAATGAGGTTATTAACGATGGAAATGGTGTGATTAAACCTGAACATAAGATTGTGGAAGACTTAGGTTTTGTAGAGATTCTGAACATTCCCGAATTTCCAAAGGAAGTTGTAAGACTTGTATTGAGCAGAGTCCATGGATAGTTCATGTGGTTAGAGTCAGTTTGCAAGATAACCAAGGAAGCAATTAAGGCAGTTACTGGTTTACCTTCAACCAGTAGTAGGCCTGATAAAACCAAAAAAATACCTAACAAGGGAGTTATGGAGTTAACCAAAGCCACATCTGATAATTGATCACTTAGAGTGAATGATGTTAAGGATATAAATGTGAGATATGTAAGTATGGTACTAGGATATAAAGCAACTCATGCAAATAGACTGAATTCTGTTTCTAGCCTTTGTATTCACAGTGCATATGAGATGGTGAAAAATAATGCTAAGATTGATGTGTGTGAATGGCTTAAAGATGAACCGATTGATAACTTAAAGAAGATTAAGGGAGACAAGAAATGTACTTTCCATTTTGGAAACCTACTAGTATGCCTGATGCTACACTTTACCAAAGAGATACCCGACATAGGTCACAAGGATTTTGGTTATGACATTCTGGTAGGAAAACAGATACAAGAAGCTTTCACCGGTATGAGCACTAACTATGATAAGAACATTACATACTACTTCAAAATATTTCAAACTAAGATGAGAGCAAGAGAGAGACTACCACAGAGCATAATTGATAAGTATGACAAGGAAATCTGTTTTGTCATTAAGCGAGATGAAGCTTGGATGGAAGCAGTAAGCCCTAGAACTATTTGGGTTATTGAGATGGGTTATGAGGTAGACCTATCTGTTCTGGAGACATATGCTAAAGCTCTACTTGATGCACCAAGGGAGCCATCTGATAAATTCTCTGGTAATGCATAAACTATTGAGAGTAATGTATCTATGCAGAAGAAGACAAAAAGAAGAGAAAATTTTATCAGAGATGCCTCCAAGAAGGTCAAAGAAATCAAATAAAATGTCATGAATATCAGTGGTATATCAGCAAGTGAGCTTGAAGGACTGCAACCTGAAGCACATGTTTCATCGGTTGTAACATCCTCTGATACTGATAGTGGTAAGGCTACTGAGTTTAAAAGAGTGGAAAGGAAAAGGAAAACCTCATAGGTACCTTCTCCTACTCCTAAGAAAACCAAGACACTAAGGAAGAAGCAAGAACCCGTTAGGGAATTGTAGAAGAAGCTTACACCAAAGAAGAAATAGACACCGGTTACCCCTACACTAGATGATCTACTGAATGAGATTACACAACAAGGTATTCTGGTAAATGTAAATAAATGGTATAACTCTTCAAATGATTCTGACAAAAATACCATTCAAGAAAGAATTATTCTACATTTAGATATTTACAAGAAAGTTTTGATAGAAGTGATTGATGAGTCAGCCAATGGTTTATACATGATATTGGAAGCTAAAAGGCTATATGTGATGGAACTAGACAAGAAGTTGAAAGTTGAAGCACTCTTGGCTATACATTCGGTAAATTCTAAGGAAGAGATAGATGAGCTTAGTTCTGAAGCTAACCAATCAGTATTTGTTAGTGGACACTGGCAAGTAAGCCTGATGGCTGGAAGGGTTAAACAAATTGCAGATGAGACTACAGATAAATGGGACATATTCTTTGTAGAGAAGGAAAGGAAAGAGGAAAGAAGCAGACCAAAAATGGAAAAGACATTCAAGGTATATCAGAAAGACAAGGGAAAAGGTAAAGTAGGTGGTGTACCTTCTATAAAAGTAACAGATAACATCCCTCCACCAACTCAAGATACCCCTCCATTAGCACCTTCATCATCGGTTCATAAAACTAATCCACCAGATATAGTTACTGAAGGTATAACCCATGATGATACTAACTCAGAGTCAGATAATTTTTACAATGAATGTAGATACTCAGGATATGAACATTGTTGTTGACAAAGAAACTATAGAGGTTAAGGAAGATAGTGTTGAGGACAACAAGATTTCTGAGAATCCGACACACACAGTTGACTCTTAGAACACTGAGATACTAGCTCAAATAGAGCAACCAGAGGTTGAGAAACAAACAGAGGACAAGACAACTAGCACAAGGCCACTAGAATCCGAGAAACCGGTAGTGGTACAAATAAAGAAACAATATGGGGCAAAGGTTCATGTTGAGTCTGTGACATCGACAGTGCTTAATCAAACTGAAAAACCATCAAAGGTAGAGGTACAGACACAGACAGATCCACCGGAAGAAAATATAAGTAAAGTGGATGCATCTGATGGAAATAAAGAGGATGTAGTGAAGGTGATTGGTCAGACATCTATTGAGAAGAAACTTATAGTAGAACCAAGCACATCTACAGGTGAATTCAAACCCACTAACATTACACGGGTACTTTTGGATTCCATTAAGAGGATTACTGATTGCAATGCCTTAGCATTTAAGGCAATTGATAACACATTACCTATTCTGAAGATGATTGCACTCAATTGTAAGATAGATCACATTAATGATTCTTTAGGGAAATTGGACACATTGTCCAAATTTATTGTTGATAATGTAATAACCATAGATAAGGTGAATGAGGATACCATAAAGGAGAGAGTTGACAAAGAGAAAAACACATTATTTGAGAACACCATAAAGAAATGTACCGATCACTTGGATACACTTTTACCTGTACTTAATTCTACAATTTTGGAATATAAGGAGTTATATAGGGAAGCATGTAAACCTCACTATTTGACAGAGGACATTGATGAGGAAATAAAAAAGACACAAAAAAAAATTGATGACATTGCGGATAATATAATAGGTTCATCTAGACTTATATCAGTTTTTTAGTAGGAAATGGTCGTTTTTGAGGAGAAGTTGGAAAAATTGAGAAAGAGAAGGCAAGAATAAGGTCTAATGCCCGGGAACTAAAGGATAAACTTGGCCCAAGGTTGGATAGTCTTATTACTCAGAGAGTTGAATTATTCTAAGGAAGAGATAGATGAGCTTAGTTCTGAAGCTAACCGATCAGTATTTGTTAGTGGACACCAGCAAGTAAGCCTGATGGCTGGAAGGGTTAAACAAATTGCAGATGAGACTGTAGATAAATGGGACATATTCTTTGTAGAGAAGGAAAGGAAAGAGGAAAGAAGAAGACCAAAAATGGAAAAGACATTCAAGGTATATCAGAAAGACAAGGGAAAAATTAAATTAGGTGGTGTACCTTCTATAAAAGTTACAGATAACATCCCTCCACCAACTCAGGATACCCCTCCATTAGCACCTTCATCACCGATTCATACAGCTAATCCACCAGATATAGTTACTGAAGGTATAACCCATGATGATACTAACTCGGAGTCTGAGATAATTTTTACAATGAATGTAGATACTCAGGATATGAACATTGTTGTTGACAAAAAAACTAAAGAGGTTAAGGCAGATAGTATTGAGGACAACAAGATTTCTGAGAATTTGACACACACAGTTGACTCTTAGAACACTGAGATACCAGCTCAAATAGAGCAACCAGAGACTGAGAAACAAACAGAGGACAAGACAACTAGCACAAGGCCACTAGAATCTGAGAAAACAGTAGTGGTACAAACAAAGAAACAATATGGGGCAAAGGTTCATGTTGAGTCTGTGACATCGACAGTGCTTAATCAAACTGAAAAACCATCAAAGGTAGAGGTATAGACACAGACAAATCCACCGGAAGAAAATATAAGTAAAGTGGATGCATCTGATAGAAATAAAGAGGATGTAGTGAAGGTGATTGGTCAGACATCTATTGAGAAGAAACCTATAGTAGAACCAAGCACATCTACAGGTGAATTCAAACCCACTAACATTATAGGGGTACTTTTGGATTCCATTAAGAGGATTACTGATTGCAATGCCCTAACATTTAAGGCAATTGATAACACATTACCTATTCTGAAGATGATTGCACTCAATTGTAAGATAGATCACATTAATGATTCTTTAGAGAAATTGGACACATTGTCCAAATTCATTATTGATAATGTAATAACCATAGATAAGGTGAATGAGGATATCATAAAGGAGAGAGTTGACAAAGAGAAAAACACATTATTTGAGAACACCATAAAAAAATGTACCAATCACTTGGATACACTTTTATCGGTACTTAATTCTACAATTTTGGAATATAAGGATTTATATAGGGAAGCATGTAAACCTCACTATTTGACAGAGGACATTGATGAGGAAATAAAAAAGACACAAAAAAAATTTGATGACATTGCGGATAATATAATAGGTTCATCTAGACTTATATCAGTTTTTGAGCAGGAAATGGTCGTTTTTGAGGAGAAGTTGGAAAAATTGAGAAAGAGAAGGCAAGAATAAGGTCTAATGCCCGGGAACTAAAGGATACACTTGGCCCAAGGTTGGATAGTCTTATTACTCAGAGAGTTGAATTATCTAAGGCAATAGTTCAAGGAGAGCAATCACCGGAGCAACAAATGCACTATCTCACTGGTATGATCCAGCAGACTGGGGCAACTCTAACTGACATCAACAAGTTTATGCAGAGTCTGAATCTAGTTTTGGTGGACATCTTTCAGATAGTAACCAATCAGTTATAGACTTTGAGGTAGCATTTTTGTACTCTTTTGATTATTTATGACATCCTTTGTCATTGATGTCAAAGGGGGAGTAGTGGAGAGAAAAATGCATGTACAGAGGAGATCACTTGCTCAGGGGGAGCACATTTTTTTTGGATTGGGGAGCACATATTTTTGGATTTCGGTTTTGGGAGAATAGTTTTGATTTTTCTCATGAGTGTTGCCATCAATGCCAAAGGGGGGGATTGTTGGCATTCTACACTCTTATGGGAATAGTTGATGCTGTCATTGATGGAAACCAACTGGTAACTCACCGGCAATTGGTTTCTACATGCCCGACATCACAAAATTCATACACCAGCAGATACCGGTACCGACAGGCACTTACACCGGCATTTCAGATTACATTGGCAACAAAGCATACCGGGACTCCAACCAACATGGTATATTATAATAGACTCATATATGTATGAGATCCTATAGGTCATTTTGATAGTAGATGAGATGATATGTATGGTATAAAATAATTTTTTTGTGGCAGTGAAGGTATTTGGTTAAGGTATCTATCTGAGCTTAAACCGATACTGAACCTAGCATTAGAGATGTTGTTTTGAGCAGTACATTGTATTGGATTTAATTATCCATTTTGTAGTCAGTGTGACTCTTCATTGAGCAGTAAGCTCTAGGCTATTGGGCTCCCTACATGTGCAGGCCCCTTATTGTAAGTAGTATTTATTCATTGGCCAGTGAGTAAATATTGTGGGTCACAAATCCCACTGAGGTTTTTCCCACACCAATTTTCCTCATTAAATATCTTGTGTTATGGTGTTTTCCTATGTTATCTCTATTATTTTTGTTTACTACAATAATTCTTATTTACCGATACACTGTTTTGGGTTGCAAAGTTATAAATAAGTTTAAATATACTGCTAACCAGTTAGACACTGATTCACCCCCCCCCCCCCCTCTCTCATTGTCTTTGAGATTGTCATTGAATCTAACACTCTATCAAGATAAAAACTCATAAGATAAACCGGTTGTCTATTACAACAAATTAATAATAAATGACTTCTTCATATCTAAATGCTTCTGGTTGTCATGACTTATCAAAAAAAGTTAAGTAGTTAAGTAAATCAACCATGAAAACATAACCACAAAAAAATTCACCAGTTGACACAAATATTTTTGATGTGGTAACCCAAATAGCTAAAAACCATGATGAGATGGGACTCACAAGATAACTATCTGAACTCTTCTAAAGTTTGCCCTGTTAGGAGCCTAGCTTGTTAAAGCTTTACAAAAAGTCCTATTAAGAACTGATCTTGTTAGGAATCACCCGGTTAAGGGATTGACTACAAATGCCTTGTTAGAAGCAATACCCTGTACAGAGTAACCTCGGTAGAGGATTTGAAAATCCAATCTAATGGACCACCTTGTTAGAGGATTTGAATAGCACCAAGCTTGTTAGAGATTACCCAGTTAGGAGATTTCAATTCTGCTGTAATTGTTAGAAAACAACATGAGTTTGTTGATCTATCTGAATAGCACTACACTTTCTTGATCGGATCCATTGCATGCTCCTATCTACCTTTACTCAAACTATAGATACAACATCTGATTCGGCAACCACACACTCAACTGAAATATATCTATCTCTTTGCCAACTCTCTAAAACTAAACAACTTCATCGACCTTAAATACAAATCAATCAGGTTGGTAACACAACAAAAACCTAACTCTCATCGAGATTACAAACAAATTCAGTTCAAGTATGACTGTTGGATTACATAGCAATCTTTGCACATCAATCAAGAAAACCTTGATCGCTCCTTGATCACTGCTTCATTGAACTTATTAACTCATCACACACTTTGTATTAGATGTAATACATTTGCTCATTCCATAGACAAAAACCGTTACAACAACTCACCAAAATCTCTTGGAATTGTCTTCATACAATAATCACGCGTGTCATCATCATTAACGCTCATCATCATATCATAAAGCAATATAACCAATTCACCAAACTTAATCGGTTAGGGTTTATCAAAAACAACAGGTAGGGTTTACCAGTTACAACAATAGATAAGGTTTACACCGGTTACCAGTTCACTCCACAAATTCTTCCTACCAATTATAGTAACAATAATACAATAATATCAACAATATCATTACCAGTTTAATTGACATCAATGACAACATAACATGTCATTAATTCAATCTTCATGCAAATGCCAACAATCTCCCCCTTTGGCATTAATGGCAATACAAATATCAGTACCATTGATTATTGCATGATTGTGAATAGAGTATTCACCATGCTCACTATGTCTTCAGCTTGTCGCTGGTTCTCCTTCCCATAATCACATAATTCTTCTCCCCTTTTGACAATAATGCCAAATTGAAAGTAAAATATGTAATGTCAAATTTCACTATGCATCATCAACAATCTGCAACTTGATACTCCCCCTGTGGAATACATCCACATCTACACCAATCCTCCTGTAAAATTCTACAAGTAGCTCTAGGACTGATGTAATGTACATCATACTTAACTGACTACATGAAGAGGGACAACCCCTAACTGATAGTTCTAATACTTAATGTAAGTACAGATCCAATAACCAACAAGATGAGAGGGGGGGGGTGAATCATACAAACTTAATCTTCCATAAAAACATCAGATTCAACCTCGGTAATATATACTTCTGTAATATAACCAAAACTGCTTAACATGCAAACTCAACAGCATATAAACATCATAAACCTCATAAAACTAGATTTAACGTGGAAACCCAAATAGGGAAAAACCACTGTGGGATTTCGGACCCACTAAGAAATATACTCTTCTAGAGTATGCTTAGTTAAAAGCAAATCCTATTAAAGATTATAAACACATTGCTAGATGTGACCCGGTTAAGGGATTTCCCTTAGACCTGTTAGGATCTTCACCTTGTTAGAAGTGACCTTGTTAAAGGATTTTAAACACTCAATCAGAATGTCACCTTGCTAGAGGGTTTTACAAATAAGACTATTAAGTCCACTCTGTTAAGAGATTTTCTATCACTTTCACAAAATAATAGTAATAAAAATCTATCTGCAACTTCACATCTAAAATGCTAAAGAAGATTCTTATTTGCTCAATACAATCTAGACATAGAACTAATCTTGTCCATCTGCTGGGTTTCTATACTCTGTTATTCAAATAGGTCTTCAAGCTTATGTGCTCGGTAATCACTATGTAGCATACCTGTGCATACATTTGCCCGCATACATTGTTTATCAATAGCTCCCTATTTATAAACAATTAGCTAACCGCTTAATCTCCTTGATCACATTTCCCATGATCAATCATAGCCATCAGATCTTCAAACTTTGACCAGGTTCAATGTATCCTTCGATCTGAAAATGTTTTACCCTACCTTGGAACTTGCATACATTTCTTGGAACTTGTGCTAGGGTATTGCGGTTCAATCTAAGTTATAGATCTTCATGTCGATTTTCCTTTGCCATAGATTCATTAACAAACTTCATGCATGGCATACCAATCATTTAATAAGTTCCAGCTCATCAGCTCCCTTCATTAAATAACGCATGTAACCATTTAATGTATTCTGTTACAACTCAGTAAATACTAAACTTCACTCGGTAGACATTCCACCTTCATTAACCGATAGCGATAACCTTAGGGTTTACAGACTAGCTTCCTTAGGGTTTACTGACTAGGTTCTTTGCTCGGTAACATAGTATAGTTTTTACCTTACAAATTACAACATATGTATGATGTTAAAACAATCTAAACATCATGATCTCATCATTGTCTGACTCGGTAATAGTTGCCAATTGAATACCTTATTCATCCCCTTATTCATCATATTCTTTTTGTGTCTTTTACCGACAACTTTATACTCTTCAAATCATACTTCTCAAGATATGGCAACATCACACTAAATTAGAAAATCAATTTCTTGACATCAATGACAAAATAATAATATCAAGACAGTAATAATCCTTAATCAGTTATATCCATAATCACCAACAACCTTCTCAATATCCTTATTGAAATGCCAACAATCTCCCATTGTCTGTTATAATTTCAAACGCCAACAATCTCCCCCTTTGGCATTGATGGAAAAACTAATTGATTTGACCTTAAAAAGATTCGGATTGCTATGATTCTGAAATGCTGAAATGCCTTCTTGCTGTCATCAGAATTCTCCCGCATACATTAGACTTCTCCTCTTTTCTCCAGTATTCTCCCTCTTTTATCAATCTTCAGTTTCAGTTTTTTCATTCAGTCTTCTCCCCCTTTGACAACAATGCCAAAAAGTAAAGAACTAAAACATGATTTCTTCCTGTATGAAGTGAATTCCTTCTATTGTGTATCAACTGAGTCTTGGTCAAATCATTTTGTTTTCAATTCATGTCCCTTGCATTGTATCCTACATTGTTTCTTGTATTGTTTCCTACACACCTTTAGAAAACATCCTAAAGTGTGTAAATCAGCATCAACTCTTAAAAGATATTCAATAGAGTCATTGAATTCATGCTTTCACCGAACTCGGTCAGTGAGTAGAAGATAGGGGTAGGACCCCTAGCTTACTTTTGAGATATTTAAAAGTGTCCCTTGGTAGTCGCTTGGTGAAGATATCTGCTATTTGTTCCTTTGTGCTAACATACTCCAACACCACTATCTTCACTTGAGCTTCTTCTCTAAGATAATGATATTTGATAGAAATGTTCTTTGTCTTAGAGTGCATAACATGATTCTTTGAAATGTTAATGCCACAAGCATTGTCACAGAATATAGTTACTGGCTCGGTAACTTTCTCATTTATACCTTCCAACAGTTGTTTGATCCATGCTATGTTGGTACAATTCATTGCTGCAGCAACATATTCAACTTCTGCTATTGACTGTGAAACACATCCTTGTTTCTTGCTAAGCCAACTCACTAGTCTTTCTTCTAAAAAGAAAGCTCCTCCACTTGTGCTTTTCCTATCATCAATGTTGCCTGCCCAATCAGCATCAGTATAAAATTTTAAATCAAAATCATTTCCTTTCTAATATACTAAGCCATAATCCTCTGTGCCTTTCAAGTATCTAAAAATTCTTTTGATTGCTGTCATGTGTGTTTCCTTAGGATCTGCAAAGAATCTTGCAACTATACCTACTGCATGTGCTATGTCTGGTCTGCTGTGAGCAACATATTATAGCTTTCCAATCATGGATTAGTAAAGTGTCTCATCAACAGATGCAGATTCATCATTCTTTGATAATTTACAGTTGATAGTCATAAGAGTACTTGCTAGTTTTGAATCCTCCATTCCAAATTTCTTCAAGATTTCCTTTATGCACTTGGATTGAGTAATGAAAATCTTATTTTTCATTTGCAGTATTTGTAAACCTATAAAATACTTTATCTCACTAATTAATGACATCTCAAATTCTTTGCTCATTTCATTTCCAAAGTTCTTACAAAGAGAGTCATTTCCACAAAATATAATATCATCAACATATATGGCTGAGATCAGTATTCTATTTTCATCATTCTTCATGTACATATTGATGTTCTCACTTGTCCTTATAAAACCAATCTTAATAAAATAAGAGTGCAATCTTTCATACCATACTCTAGGTGCTTGTTTCAGACCATACAATGCTTTGTTCAATTTACATACCTAATCTTTATTATTGTCTTCAACAAATCCTTCAGGTTGTTCAATAAAAACTTCTTCTTCTAATATTCCATTCAGAAATGCAAATTTGACATCCATTTGATATACCTTGAAGTTCTTGAAAGTAGGATATGCCAACAATGTTCTTACTCCTTCAAGTTTAGCCATAGGTGCTAAAGTTTCACCATAATCAATTCCTTCTTCTTGAGCATAACCTTTGCAAACTAGTCTTGCTTTATTTTGAATGACCTCACCTTTTCATTTAGCTTGTTTTTGAAAATCCACTTTGTAACGATTACAGTTTTGTCCTTTGGTCTTGGGATTAGTGTCCATGTGTCATTCTTCTTGATTTGATCAATCTCTTCTATCATAGCATTTATCCAATCTTCACTATTAAATGCCTCTTTCACTATTCTCGGTTCAAATTCAGATATTAGAAATGTGTTTTGTCTCAGTTTGATCCTTATCATCACTGGATCATCCTTATCTCCTATAATCTGACTTGGTGCATGATGTCTTCTAACATACTTGGCTAATACAGGCTCGATGGGCTCTGTATGATCTTCTTCATCACTTGGTAACTGCATATTTTCTTCAACAGTTTCTCGGTAGGACTTGTCGATTGAACATAGACAAATTTATCATAATCTTCTAGTTCTTTGGAATTTCTTTCATCATTTCTTTCTGCAAATTCATCAATTTTAACATTTGCACTTTCTACTATTTTGTTAAATGATTTGATCAGACATTTAAATGCTTTGCTTCTAGAAGAATAACCTAGAATTGTTCCTTCCTCACTTTTCTAATCAAACTTGCCATTTCTATCATCTTTGTATACATAGCATCTACTTCCAAAGATTTTAAAATAACTTACATTAGGTTTCTTGTCATACCAGATTTCATATGGTGTCTTCAAAGTACCTTTCTTCAGTTGTACTCAGTTCAGGGTGTAAACTGTTGTGCTTAGTGCTTCTCTCCAAAATGTTTGTGGTACTTTCTTTTCAACCATCAAGGTTCTGGCACAATCCACAATAGATCTGTTTCTTCTCTCAGCAATTCCATTTTGTTGTGGAGTTCTCAGTGCAGAGACTTGTCTTTTAATACCATGATCATTGCAGAATAGGTTGAACTCATCAAATGTGAACTATCCTCCTTTATCTGATTTAAGACATTTCAGTTGTCTTCCTGTTTCATTTTCAACTCTTGCCTTGTACCATTTAAACATTTGAAAAGCTTCTGATTTTTCTTTTAAAAACATTACTGGCATCATCCTTGAATAGTCATCCACAAATAATATGAAATATTTATCACCATAATAACTTTGAACTTTCATAGGACCACAAAGATCAGTGTGCACTAGATCTAAAATTCCCTTAGAAGTGTAAGACTTTCTTGTAAAGCTTGATCTTGTCATCTTACCCATCTGGCATCCTCGACACATAGCATTCTCAGGTTTTTCAAGACTCAGTAGACCTCTTACTCAGTGCTTCTTACTTATTTTGATCATATTATCAAAATTTACATGACAAAACCTTTTATGCCATAACTAGGTATCATCTATCTTAGCATACAGACACATGTTCTGAGTTGAGTCAAGGTGAAATGTGTTACCTTTTTTTTGTGTCCCGGTAGCAGCTAACTTTCCATTCTTGTCATGAACCTTGACAATTCCCTTCTAAAATTCTATTTGGTAACTTGTATTGTTTAGCTATGCTACACTCAACAAATTGTATTTCAAATCTTCAACCCAATAAACATCATTGCATCTTGCATTGTCAAGAAGTGTTATAGATCCTTTACCTTTCACCAGACATGGTGCATCATTACCAAATCTTACATAGCCTCCATCATAATCTTCTAACATAACAAACTTGTGTTTATCTCCTGTCAAATGATGTGAGCATCCACTATCTATGATCCAAGAATCATTAGTATTTATGTGAGATATTAGGGTTTTTTCTTCATACCTTTCTTCATCTAATCCATCTTTGATAGCCACATAAACTACTTGCTCTGTATTAGTTTCATCTGATTTATCATCATTGGATTCCTCATCAGCTTTTAAGCATGTCTTTCTATCTCTTTTTCTGAAGTCTCGGTGTCCTCTGTAATGATTGTCTTTCTGTCTGTTATCTCGGTAATCTCTCTTTTCAGTAGAATCTTTGTCAGGATAGTTAGAAGCCATATGTCCTATTTTATCACAAATGAAACATTTCAAAGGTAGTTTTCCTTTATACTTACCTTTGCCTCTCAGTAACCTTCTGGCTAATAGTGCTTCAAACTCTTCCTGCTTTCTAATTTCCTCATGCAGTTTGTGTACTTCTTCCATGTTCTTACGAAATCTTTCACTTGCTCCACTATGATCTCCTTTAGAGTACTTATACTTTCTTTCATTGTAATCATTAGATTCATCAAGATGAAATGAACTAAATGAAGATTCAACTTTATTTACCAAAGATCCACTGTTATCAAAGTTACTTAACTCAAATGCATGTAGCTTACCAATAGTAGCATCTAAAGAAACTGGCATATTAGGTACAAACCTCAATTCATTGATTGCAGAGACTCTGATTGCATAAGCCGGTAGAAGGGTTCTTAACAACTTACTTGTTATATCCTTTTCTTCAATAGTTCCACCCGCTCCTTTGATTTGATTGACAATCTCCTTTAGTCTTGTACTGTACTGAGTTATGTTCTCACCTTCATTCATCCTCATAGATTCAAGTTGTCCTCTTAGACTATCTACTTTTGCTCTTTGAACATGTTCATCTCCTCCATATACTGACATGAGCTTATCCCACATAGTCTGTGCATCATTGCAGCCTTCTAGATCATTAAACTCTGAGTCGATCAATGCAGATGTTATTTCAATCATTGCTTGGATATGTTCTTGCTTTGCCTTTATCTCTTCCATTGTCAATGGATAGGTGCTCAGTGTGATGAAATCATTCTCCAGATAGTATACAACATATTCTCCAACTCCTAATAGGTGCAACTTCATCCTTTTTTGCCATGTAGAGAAACTTGACTTGTTCAGCTTCGGTGCATCCCTCTTATACATCTTTGGATCTTTGCCTCAAGTACCTTTAAACTTTTCTTCTGGAGTCCAAAGCTCTGATACCAATTGATAGTTTTGATACTTAATGTAAGTACAGATCCAATAGCCAACAAGATGAGAGGGGGGGGTGAATCATACAAACTTAATCTTCCATAAAAACATCAGATTCAACCTCGGTAACATATACTTCTCTAATATAACCAAAACTGCTAAACATGCAAACTCAAAAGCATATAAACATCATAAACCTCATAACACCAGATTTAACGTGGAAACCCAAATAGGGAAAAACCACTGTGGGATTTCAGACCCACTAAGAAATATACTCTTCTAGAGTATGCTCGGTTAAAAGAAAATCCTATTAAAGATTACAAACACATTGCTAGATGTGACCCGGTTAAGGGATTTCCCTCAGATCTGTTAGGATCTTCACCTTGTTAGAAGTGACCTTGTTAAAGGATTTCAAACACTCAATAAGAATGTCACTTTGCTAGAGGGTTTTATAAATAAGATTGTTAAGTCCACTCGATTAAGAGATTTTTTGTCACTTTCACAAAATAACAGTAATAAAAATCTATCTGCAACTTCACATCTAAAATGCTAAAGAAGATTCTTATTTGCTCAATACAATCTAGACATAGAACTAATCTTGTCCATCTGTTGGGCTTCTATACTCTGTTATTCAAACAGGTCTTCAAGCTTATGTGCTCGGTAATCACTATGTAGCATCCTTGTGCATACATTTGCCCGCATACATTGTTTATCAATAGTTCCCTATTTGTAAACAATTAGTTAACCACTTAATCTCCTTGATCACATTTCCCATGATCAATCATAGCCATCAGATCTTCAAACTTTGACCAGGTTCAATGTATCCTTCGATTTGAAAACATTTTACCCTACCTTGGAACTTGCATACATTTCTTGGAACTTGTGCTAGGGTATTGTGGTTCAGTCTGAGCTATAGATCTTCATGGCAATTTTCCTTTGCCATAGATTCATTAACAAACTTCATGCATGACATACCAATCATTTAATCAGTTCTAGCTCATCAGCTTCCTTCATTAAATAATGCATGTAACCATTTAATGTATTCTGTTACAAGTCGGTTACAACTCGGTAACAACTCGGTAAATACTAAACTTCACTCGGTAGACATTCCGCCTTCATTAACCGATAGCGATAACCTTAGGGTTTACCGACTAGGTTCTTTGCTCGGTAACATAGTATAGTATTAACCTTACAACTTACAATATATGTATGATGTTAAAACAATCTAAACATCATGATCTCATCATTGTCTGACTCGGTAATAGTTGCCCATAGAATACCTTATTCATCCCCTTATTCATCATATTATTTCTGTGTCTTTTACCGACAACTTTATACTCTTCAAATCATACTTCTCAAGATATGGCAACATCATACTGAATTAGAAAATCAATTTCTTGACATCAATGATAAAATAATAATATCAAAACAGTAAACATCCTTAATCAGTTATATCCATAATCATCAACAACCTTCTCAATATCCTTATTGAAATGCCAACAATCTCCCATTATCTATTATAATGCCAAATGCCAACACTAACTGACCTGTAAGATACTCAAAAGTAGTCTTAGGCAGAGGTTTAGTAAAAATATCTACAAGCTGCTCCTTGGTAGAAACATGCTCCAAGATAACATCTTTACACTGAACTTTTTCCCTCAAGAAATGATACTTCAATTCAATATGATTCGTTCATGCATGCAAAACAAGGTTCTTGGAAATATTTATGGAACTTGTGTTATCACATAAAATCATTATAGTTTCTGAAATATTCATCTTAAAACCTTCCAAAATGTGCCTCATCCATATAGCCTATGTGCAATTCATGTAAGCTGCAACATACTCAGCTTCAGTAGTAGATTGTGAAGTACAACTTTTCTTTCTACTACTCCATGAAAAAAGCCTTCCTCCAAGAAAAAATGCTCCACCGGTTGTTCTTTTCCGATCATCAACATTTCCTGCCCAATCTACATCTGTGTACACCTTCAAGTCAAAATTTCCTCCATATGGATACCATAACCCATAATCAATAGTACCTTTTAAGTATCTAAAAATTCTTTTGGTTGCTATCAGATGTGTTTCCTTAGGATTCATCTGAAATCTAGCAACTATGCCAACTGCATGAGCTATGTTCGGTCTGCTGTGAACAACATAGTGCAATTTTTCGATCATTGACCTGTATTCCTTCTCATCAACAGATTTGGACTCATCTTCCCTAGACAACTTACAACCTATAACCATAAGTGTCCCAACTAGTTTACAGTCACTCATGCCAAATGTCTTCAAGACCTCTTTCACATACTTAGACTGTGTGATGAAAATACCATTCTTCATTTGCTGTATTTGCAAGCCTATGAAAAAATTTATTTCCCCCACTAAAGACATTTCAAACTCATTTTTCATGTCATTTGTAAAACTATTTCTCATGCCATCATTACCTCCAAATATGATATTATCAACAAATACTTCGCTAACTAGTATTTTATCTCCTTCAGATTTGAGATATATTTTACTATCATCACTGGTAATTAGAAATCCTATCTTCATCAGATGTGTATGAAGCCTTTCATACCATGCTCTAGGTTCCTTCTTTAATCCATATAAATCTTTATGCAATCTGCATACCATGTGTTTCTTATTAGTCAGAGCATAACCATCTGGTTGCTTAATATATACTTCTTCTTCAAGTATCCCATTCAAAAACGTTGACTTAACATCCATCTGGTATACCTTGAATTTCTTGAGTGCTACAAATGCAAGTAAAGTTCTGACACCTTCCAGTCTTGCCACTGGTGCAAAAGTCTCACCATAGTCTTCTCCTTCCTCTTGTGCATAACTTTTGCAAACCAACCTAGCTTTATTGTGAACTACAACAGCATCTTCATTCAACTTGTTCCTGAAAACCCACTTAGTTCCTATCATATTTTTATTTATCGGTCAGGGTACCAAGGTCAAAGTGTTGTTCTTCTCAATTTGATCTAATTCCTCCTCCATAGCTTTAACCCAATGATCATCGCCAAATGCTTCCTTAGCATTTCTTGGTTCAATAGTGGAGATCATGCAAGAATTTTCTCTGATTCTTCTTCTGGTTAGTACTCCAGCATCCTTATCCCCAATAATCTATTTAGGATTGTGATTTAGTCTCACATATCTTGGAATAACATGATCATTATCTTTAGGTTCAACTTGTTAATTATCATCATCTTTTTTTGAATTTATCTATTTTGGTTGGACTTTTACATCAATATTTGCTTTGCCAGTTTCAGATTTCATAGTTTCTGGTTCCAAAAACAAAATGCAAGGATCTTCATCCTTTTTCTTTGAACTAGTTTCCTCTGAGACTTCAAGAAATTCATCCACTCGAACATCAACACTCTCAACAGTTCTTTGTGTCTGGTTGTTAAAACACTTGTAGGCCTTACTCTTGGTGGAATAGCCAAGAAATATACCTTCATCACTTTTAGCCTCAAATTTGCTAATATAATCACTTCTCTTAATAAAACATTTGCTTCCAAATATTTTGAAATAACTAACATCAGGTGATCTACCATACCAATATTCATAAGGAGTCTTGTCCTTACCTCTCTTTACTAGAATCCGGTTCATAGTGTAGATAGTTGTGCTGACAGATTCTCTCCAAAAAGTTTTTTGCTACACCTCCTTGTATCAACATCATCCTAAGAGCTTCAACAACTGACTGATTGTTTCTCTCTGCAATACCATTCTATTGTGGTGTCCTTGGTGCAGAAAGTTTCCACTTGATACCATTTCCTTCATAATACCTAGTGAATTCCTCAGAAGTAAATTCACTGCCCTGGTCTGTCCTCGGACACTTTATCTTCTTACCGCTCTCTTTCTTAGCTAAGGCCCTAAATGCCTTGAACTTACCAAAAGCTTAAGTCTTATCCTTCAATAATGTGGCCCACATCATCCTTGAGAAATCATCAATGAAGATCATGAAATATCTGTCACCTTGAATAATTTTTGTTCTTATTGGTCCACAAAGATCTCTATGAATGAAATCTAACAAATGTTTCGCTGAAAAAAATTTTCTCTTCAAAGTTGAGGATGCCATCTTTCCCAACTAACATTCTTTGCATTGAGCATTAACAGGTTTGTCTAACTGAGGCAAACCTCTCACTGTCTTGGACTTACTCACTTTAACAATGTTATCAAAGTTTATATGACAAAATCTCATATGCCAAAGACAACCATCGTCTATCTTTGCAATTAAACAATTGCTGACTTAAAGATTAAGATGAAACAAGTTACCTTTACTTTTCTTCCCGGTTGCAATCAGTTCACCTTTATTGTCATAGATCTTGCACATATCATTTTTAAATTCCAATGGGTATCCTTTATCATTGAGTTGTGCCACACTCAAAAGATTATGCTTTAGACCTTCAACATAGTAGATATCATCTGCACTACTCTTTACATTAAGTGAAATAGTTCCCTTACCTTTAACCATGCAGGGTGAGTCATTACCAAATCTTACAACTCTGCCATCAAATTCCTTCAGAGAAAGAAATTTCCCCCGATCACCGATCATGTGATGTGAACAACCACTATCAGTGCTCCAATCATTATTGTTATCCATCCTGGATACTAATGCCTTCTGGTCTGACATCTCTTCTTTAATGGCTATAAACACACTATCTTAATTAGCATCACCATCACATTCCTCATCAGTGATACCACCATCAACAACAATAAGATAATCTTTTTTGCCTTTGCCCTTGTACTTCTTGAATTTCTCTCGTTTGTGCTCATTATCACCATTAGGACAATTAGCAACAATGTGTCCAATCTTGTTGCATGCAAAACATTTCAAAGGTAATTTACCTCTATATTTACCTATACCTCTAGGCAACCGCTTGGCCAACAATGCTTCAAGCTCAACTAAACTGTCTTCATCATCAGCTTATCTGCTAGATCTAGATTCATATATGTGACTAGCATCTCTGCTTTTCCTGACAGATGGGTTAGAAACAAAAGCTCTAAATGCAGACTCAAATTTTTATACATTACCATCATAACAATTTAATTCAAAAGCAGTAAGCTTGCCAATGATGGAGTCAATAGTTACCTTAGCTTTGTCAATAGACTTCAGCTCCTGAATAGCTGCAACTTGGATAGCATAGATCGGTAGCAGGGTTCTCAGTACCTTACTGATCACTGTGGAATCTTCCACTTTACCTCTTGCACTCTTAATTTCACCGACTATCTCTTTTATTCTTTGATGATACTGCTGGATATTTTCACCTTCAGCCATTCGCATGTCATCAAACTTTCCTCTTAGACTCTCCTCTTTAGCAATCTTAACATGTTCATCACCACTATAAATCTCTTCAATTATTTTCCATACCTCATATGCAATTTTAAGACCATGAACATCTACATACTCCACATTAGACAAAGAACTGATAATAGCCTCCAATGCTTGATGATTTTCTTGTTGCTCTTTCTTCTGATCATCAGTCAACATCCCAGTAGGTGCAACATCCTAGATACTAATGCCTTCTGGTCTGACATCTCTTCTTTAATGGCTATAAACAAAATGTCTTCATTAGCATTGTAATACCCTAAAATTGGTCATCTAAACCATGGGCCCCTAATCTCGACAACATCACCAAGGTCCTAACCAAAGGCAATTAAATCAATCTTGAGCACATTATTAATTCTTTAATTATCAAAAATCACATGGCAAATCAACTACTCAACATTAATTAAATCATTTCCAAGAATATCATTTTGATCAATTATCCCATTTTAATTTATTAAATATCCTTGCATATTTAATTAAATCAATAAATTTGCCATTCAATCATGCAAAAAGAATTAATTTACTACAAAAAGAAGAATTTATTACAAAACAAAGGGTTGAATTGAAAATAAAACAAAAAAAGAATTGAATTAAGAGAGAAATCAAACTTGAGATATTATTTCTTTTTCTAAATTTAGAACTTGAAATTAGAAAAGCAATTTAATTGAATTATTGAATTATTCTCTAAAATTGGAACTAAAAGCTTTTCAGAAAAAGAAGTTCAGTTGCATTGAAAAGACTTTTTTCTTGAATGAATCAAATATGTGCATGGAATTATCTATTTTTATCAGATGTGCATGGAATTAATTTATTATTATTTTCCAATGCAACTTGGACTTCTAATTTGAATGCATTTCAATTAAACTATAATTGGAATCTATCTCAAGGTTAACTCAATCTGATTTCTCAATTATTTTCAATTAATCCTAAATTGAGCTTTTTGTGATTCTCTATAAATTCAGTCTTCAACTCTCATTCCAATTCACCCCAGAGATTTTTGAGAACATGCTTGGAGATTATTATCATGCTAATTTCGCTCTGGAGTCATTGAAATCATTGTGCTTTTTTAGATTACTTCCATCCATTTTACATTCATTATTGCTTACATCCATTGTTGCTTGAATTATTCATCTATCTTGCATCCATATAGCTTAATATCATATAGATTAAATCCTTCATCTTGGTGTAGTCTAGTCACTGGTATTGCATATAAAAATCTGAGAGCAATCTTATACTCGCATCTTTTAGAAGGCAATTACTCGCTTTGCTATGGTTTATTTCTTATTGATTATTGATTACTAACCATGCATATAATGACTTAATTGAAGTGTTGTGCTTACAACTACAGGTTCACTTTTTCACACACACATCTCTGGCGCCCACCGTGGGGCCATGAAGACTACATTTTTCGGCCTCCAAGACTGACTGCTTTATTTTTTGTTATTTTCCAAGTTTCAGATTTTTTGGTTTTTCGTTTGTACATCTCGTACGACAATTCTTACAGGCTGAAACGACAAACTGCAGGGGTCGCATGAATTACAAGCATATTATCGTATGAGTAGACCCTCTGTCATACAATCAGAAATCATCTATCATACGAGCCAACATCATCAGCAATCTGGTCTCGTACTATACTGCATCCTGTCACGAGTCAAGTATCTGTCATATGATTCTGTATTTTCTGGTAAAGGAGGCAAATTTCATATTTTTTTCATTTCTAATTGATTATTCTGACGACTGACCCTGACTGTTTATCTGTCTATCTCAGAGTTTTTCACAGCCTAACTAGTTTTTGCACAATGCTTGTCGAAGAATATGCTTGTCGCACAAAGACAATATGACTACTGATTCATTGTCTTTGCAAGTTGCCTGAAGGAGAATTGACTAAACATCATGTATTCTTTAAATTCATTTTTAGGAACCTAACTTGCTATCTAGTTAAAGAACAAATTTGTCTTTTGTACTTTTAGAAGATTCTGAGAGGTAGGAGAATATGCTCTTGTCTTTTTCTAGACAATCAGAAATCCAAACCCTTGAAGCTTTTTCTTTGTTTGAGATTTGTACATCTTTAGTAGGCCTGCCCTCCCGAGGGCTTGAAAAAATCTTAAAGCCGTTACAGCCGATGTGAGAGGAACGACCTAAGTGGGAATGGCTAGACGCCAAGTACTCCAACCCACTATAAAATAAACGTGATTTGATGAAAATCAAGTCAACAATAGTGTTCAAGAATAGCTCTCCTCCATACCTTCGGGTATATTAAACCTTGGTTTTCAAGGCTGGGAGACCTCTTAATTGAGTTTATACCTTGACCTGCCAAATGGATCCCTGACTAAATCCAATTTAAAATTAGAAGCTACTCAGTTCATCTCCGAAAGGGGGATAATCTTTGTGCAAGAGAGATAGTAACTCTCCCAAGATACTTGTCATTTCATGCCCCCATTAGCATTTGGAGTCAGCTAATACGGCATTGAGAATCCATTGCGTGAGACACAGTGGCCATATTCTAATTAGCTATTGGGTGTGTACCTGAGTCTACAAGCAAAGGTTTTTTTTCCTCACCAAATTCCTTAGGGTTTGCATGCTGTGATTGGAGTCACTATACATACTACTTGTTTTCTGTGTTTTCATCCCTGAAACAAAAACTGAAATACAAAAAAATTAGTGAAGACCAGAAACAACTCAGTGAGTCGAAACTCTATCAGTGTCAAAAACTAGTCCATCCTAAGTCGAAACTCTATCCATGTTAGAAACTAGTCCATCTTGAGTCAAAACTCTATTTGTGTCAGAAACTAGTCCATCCTGAGTCGAAACTCTGTCCGTGTTAGAAACTAGTTCATCCTCAGTCGAAACTCTGTCCATGTTAGAAAATAGTCTATCCTGGTCAAAAATCAGTCCATCTAAGAATTGGTCATACTCAGCAATCAAAAAAAACTCAAAATTTCTAGGCTTTGTCCTATGAACAGTCGTACGAGTCTGATAATTCATCATCCAATATCACATCCTGTGTTGTACGAGTCTTCTAGTTTGTCATCCTAGACCCAATTCTATGTTGTACAAGTCACTTCATTCTGTCATATGGCTTTGTATCCTATTTTGTATGAAACAAAACTGCTCTCAGTCTTTTGTCATCCTGCACATGCCCATTTGTCATATGGTACGAGGCAACAACTCGTATGAAACAGAATTATTATCGTCCTGTAGTTGCTAAATTGTCGTCCGGTCTAGATAATCCTGTCATACGAGTCTCTGGTTTTGTTAGAACAAAACAATCAGACTTGCCTAAAAATAGCTTACATCAAACATAATACTGGTTATCATTTTCCTGAGCATAAACAGATCAAGACAGTGTACCTTTGCCATTTGCGTTGCACGATTTGGTCGATCACCTCTCGGGTAGTTCAATCAACTACCTATCAAATTTTAGTCACTTAGATAACGTCTTATATAGGATAGATCGCTCCTGAAACCAGACTACATCTTACACTATGCTTAGAATCAACTTGGATAACGTCTTAGATAGGATAGATCGTTCCTGAAATCAGACAAAATCTCAGTTGTTTCTCCCAAACAATACTCTAAACAGAACACCTAGCTCTGAAATTGATCTTGACCTCTGCATCACAAAACATCTCTAGGTCACACTAATCCATAAAAATGCCTATTCAAACCAGGAGTTCTCATAAGAAACAAGCCAAAGGCAAAGAAATAAAAATGAGCGCAATATTCCTAAAAATCATAATGACTCCTCATCATCAAGTGAGATTGACAAAGCTACTGAACCTCCAGAAAAAGAAATCCTTGACTGTCAGAAAGACAAAGACTTTAGAAAAATGATGAAAACTATCATGACCCGAGAAAAGGAAGACTATTTCTTAGAACTAGAAAATCAAGGTGCCAAACTTCCTATTGGATATGATGTTCAGACACTTGTTACTAAAAGGGAAGACTCACCTATAATCATGGTACACAAATAGTTACTAGCCTTGCAGATAGAGCTCATAGAGCTAAAGAATAAGGACAAGTCTCCAAAACAATATTCTCTGGAAACAATATGTCCCTTCCCATTTGACAAGAATTTACACATGCCTCCATTCCCTTCACGAGTGGAAATCCCAAAATTTGACAAATATGATGGTACCTCAGATCCTCAAGATCATGTTAGGGAATTTAGTGCTACTTGTATGGAATTCATGCACGATCAAACGTACCTCATGCATCTCTTCCCAAAAAGTTTAGGGGGTCAAGCAATGGAATGGTTCTCAAGTCTACCCAAAGGAATAAAAACATTCGAAGAACTAATCCATCTATCTTTACAACAATACTCATACAACATTCGACATCATGTGACTATGATCGATCTTTGTAATACTCAACAGAAAATGGGGGAACCTCTTCTTACTTTTCTCCAATGCTGGAGAAGGATGTTCTCTAGGTACCCACGACCTATTCCAGACTCTGAGAAAATGGATATATTTGTCAATAACTTGGTCCCCGAACTGAAATATAGCATACAAATGCAAGTACACCCATCATTTAACAAAATGGTAGATAATTCCATTCGAATGGAAGATGTGCTCATAAAGAAAGGAGATATTACACCTTGGAAAGAAAAACAAACATGATCTAGCTCTAAAGAGAAGAACAAGTATTGGAAATTTGCCAAAGACAACAACAAGAATGTTGTTAATGATGGAGTAGTGGACATTGTCAAAACCAACTCAAAATCCACAATATTCAACCTAGCTAGTGGTACACAAGCACTTAAAGCCACTGAGATTGCAATAGAGAATCCACCAAAGAAAACAAAGGAATGGTTCAAAGACAAGCCTTGGCTTTCCAAACCTAAGCGTGATTTTACTCCTCTTGAAGAATCATATGAGTCTACTTTCAAAACTCTGTTGGCAAACAACTTGATAACACTACCAGATAACTCTAGACCATATGATCCGGATGTCAAACCAAGATGGTGGAGAGAAAATGAATACTGTGACTTCCATCGGAATAAGGGTCATAACATAAACAAGTGCATGAAGCTAAAACATGAGATTCAGGATCTCATAGATGCTGGTAAAGTTGTTGTTGGGAATCATCCAACCAATGCTGATCATAAAGCATTTAAAGACCCTTTGCCTGCTTATGAACAAGGTGATTCCTCAAAGACCAAAGGAGGTGCCAAGGTAAATTATGCTTATTCCAGCCAGGACAACGTTATCAACATGATTGAACCTTCACACTTAGAATATTGCAATGTGATTATAGTTCAAGATAAACCAAATGAATCACGATATACAAAAGCTTTGACCAGATCCCAAAAGAAAGTTACCCTCCAAGGAGCTATTTCTTCCAAACCGGCTCAAGAAACATCAAATCCAACAACCTTGCCAAACAAACAAAAGGAATCAACCTTGGACAAATTTAAAAGATTAACCTCATCATCATCCTCTGGATACAGCGTGGTTGAACAGTTGAGAAGGACAAATGCTCAAATTTCAATTTTTGAATTGCTATAGCTCTCATCTGCTCACAAGGAAATCCTAGACAAAGCATTGCTCACTACCACCATTCCAAAAGATTTAGACATTGATCGGTTTTAATCTATGGTGGGTCATCTGACTTCACCTCACTATTTGACCTTCTCTGAGGAAGATGACAATTCATTAAATCATCCACATAACTAGCCATTGCATATTGAAGCCATGATCCACAAACATAGAGTTAAACGTGTTTTGATAGATGGAGGCACGGGGTTGAATATTTGTACTTATCATCTGCTTACACAACTAGGATTCTCTGAAAATGTCATTGATCCAGGCAAGAAAATAATAATTAAAGCCTATGATGAAGAAGAGAGGACCTCCAAAGGTTTGGTATCATTACCAATCAGAGTGGGACTGGTAGAGAGAGCTGTCCTTTTCCAGGTTCTCGATATTCCATTGTCATACAATATATTACTGGGCAGGCCATGGATTCATGAAATGAAGGCAGTACCGTCAACATATCACCAATGCTTAAAGTTTCCTTATAATGGAGCTGAAGTCAATATTCCTGCTGATACAAATGTCATCTGTAATGCATTGACAAAAGGTGCAGATACTTTTGTGCCTCATAATAGGGCAGCCTCTCCAAATGAAGATCTAGAAACATTGATGAAAGACTTAGAAAAGAGATTGAAGATTATAGATACCGGCATGGATGGCTACAAGATAGAATCGGTATTATCATGAGTTCCTCTCCCTCCATCGCCAAAACAATTGGGCAAGCCATCAGAGGCTATGAGAACACAAACTTCAGCTCCGAATACTATATATGATGGTCTCTTCATACAGTCTTCTACCTCCTTAGTGGATGAAATAGAAGAGGATGTTGTGCTTAACTGGCTCTTTAAGGAAGATAGTCCAAATGAGGAGGTATGACATTGTGAGATTTCCTCAAACCAATATGGTCGTGGTTACAAAATGAGTCAGCGCATGGGGTACTCAGGTACTGGTCCTTTGGGAAAACAAAAAGAAGGTATTACTAAACCAATTCAGCTACAAACCAAATCCACACATGATAAGGCTGGACTAGGATACAATCCTAAAAGGACATCAGAACAAAAACATGTTTCTAAGTCTAAAGGCTAGAAAAAGATATCGCCTTTAACATTACATGCAGCAGACACTAAACAAACAAAAGTAGAGTGTAGAAAAGAGAAAGAGGAATCAACGGTCAAGAAAGAAGAAATAGTCAGTGCTCAAGCTTCAACGGTATCAGTTATAATAATACAAGAAGTTGAGGTTCCTGAGGATATAAGAGATGAAGTTGTGAGAATCAGAGAATTGTTTGCACCATTAAAAGTTCCAGTCACATATATTGGAAGGCAACAAGTAGATGATTCAGAGACTGATTCAAACAAGTATGAATGGGGTCCTGACTATCTTTCAAACACATCCGCTACTGAAACTCTAGAAGAATCTAGTGGTGTCATAGATGATACTCAAGAGCTAATGCACATAAAACTAGAGAGGGAAATACAAGAAATTAGACAAAAGAGGCAAGAAAATTATGAACAAGCATTGAAAGAAGGAACAATACCAGAAAGCTTCTCATCTATGTGTCCTTATCCTAAAATAGAACAAATCAGTTATAGCACTACACAGGAAGAGTTAGAAGCTGCAGAACAAGAACCAGTTATCAGTCCAAAAGAAGCTGAATGGAGTAGATGACAAAAAATCACAGAAACAATGAGATCATGTCAACAAGTCTCGAGACACTTACACAATGTATCATTCTGGAACTTGACTTTTCGATCTGCAGTTGTGATAACAATACCATGAATGCTCTTGAACCTATCCAAAATTTGTCCTTAGTACATCCCAAATCGATTGACTATACTTTATAGAATCAACCCATGGATATACCTACTTTTGCCAATGAGTATACATTATCCTATTATCTCAATGCAGTCGAACCTATGAACTCTTCCACCAGTGAACGGAGTGAAAATATGACTGAAGAGGATATCAAGTATCTTAATTGCAAAAATAAGAAAAATAAAAATAAAAGATCTGATGGCGAAAACCATACATTGGTGGTGTCAGAATCTAAAAAAGAGAAAATAAAGGACATACCTAAAGGTGAAAACCTCTCTGAGGTGCCTAAAGGTGAGATACTTGGTATACTGCCCAATCATTTTCAAGAGTAGTCTTCCATATTGATCGAGCCAACTCAGCCAGTGAATATCGGGAATCAAGAGACACCGCAAATTATTCACGTAGCTCAATCACTATCGGCAGAGGAATTGAAGGATTTCACTTACCTATTCTTAGAGAAGAAAATAAATTTTGCATGGACATACTCTGATATGCCAGGCTTGGATCCTGATCTCATTATGCACCATCTCTCAATCACACCAGGAGTAAAACCAGTTAAACAAAAACTCTGTAAGATGCACCCACATGTCGCACTATTGGTCAAAGCTAAACTAGAGAAACTACTTAAAGTTGGATTTATCAGAGCAATAGATTATGCTGAATGGATTTCCAACATAGTACCTGTGTCGAAGGCAGATAAATCTATTAGAGTTTGTATAGATTTTAGAGATCTCAATAAAGAATGTCCAAAAAATGACTTTCCATTGCCAAATATTGATATGATAGTCGACATGACAACTGGGTATGAGATGTACTCACAAATGGATGGATTTTTCGGCTACAATCAGATTAAAATCGCTCCTGGAGATCAAGAAAAGATAGCTTTCACTTGTGCATGGGGAACCTTTTGCTGGAATGTTATGCCATTTGGGTTAAAGAACGCAGGAGCGACCTATCAGAGAGCAGTTACAACTATCTTTCATGACATGATGCATAAGAATATGGAAGACTATGCTGATGACACCTTAGTGAAGACTATGAAAAGATCAACGCATATTCAAGAGTTAGGTCCTATACTTGACAGAATGGAAAAGTTCAAGCTCCGATTAAATCCAAAGAAGTGTGCATTCAGAGTGACATCTGGTAAACTACTTGGCTACATCATTTCAAAGAAGGGCATCGAGGTTGATCCTGAAAAGGTCCAAGCTATAATGGAAATGCCGCCTCCAAAGAACATCAGTCAAATGAGAAGTCTACAGGGACGTCTCCAATCCATTAGAAGATTCATTTCTCAACTAGCAGACAAGGCTCAACCTTTTACAAAAGTATTGAGAAAAGGAATAATATACAACTAGGATCAGCAGTGTGAACAACATCTTCAGCAGATAAAAGAGTACCTGTCTAATCCACCGATATTGATGCTACCTATTCAGGGTGAGCCACTAATCTTATATATATCAGCAACTGATTCATCACTGGGGGCACTTCTGGCATAGCAGGATGACAACAAAAAGGAAAGAGCTATTTATTACATCAATAGGACATTGGTGTCTTATGAAATGAGCTACAGTATAATAGAAAAAGCATGCTTGGCATTAGTCTTTGCATCACAGAAACTGAGGCACTATATGCTCGCACATTCAGTCAAGTTGGTGGCCAAAATTGATCCACTTAAGTATCTTCTTAATAAAGCAACACTCACCGGATGATTGGAAAAGTGGGTAATGATCCTTACAGAGTTTGACATTGAATATGTGGAACACAAAGCCATAAAATGACAAGAATTGCTGATCAACTTGTTGAAGCTCCACTTGAGGATACTTAACCACTACACATTGAGTTCCCAGATGAATCAATAATGCATCTTACTCAACAACCCTGGAAGATGTTCTTTGATGGTTCCTTTACTCAAAATGGTTCAGGTGTTGGCATACTATTCATTACTCCTCAGAAGTACTCAATTCCAAAGTCTTATAAGATTCTATTCCCTTGCACAAACAACATTGCAGAATATGAAGCTTTGGTGAATGGAATAAAACTAGCCATTGAATGGAAGGTTGCTGAATTACATATTTATGGAGATTCTCAGCTGGTTATCAATCAAATCAACGATACATATCAAACTCGAGATGAAAAATTGATGCCTTACAAGAGGATGGTAGATGATTTCAAGAAGTATTTTGCTTTTGTATCATTCCAACAAATTCCTAGATTAGTGAATAGAGCAACAGATGCTATGGCTACCTTGACATCTATGCCTGAGCTACAGAAGTCCAATTTTTGCTTTGATTTCCTAGTGGAAGAGTTATATTACCCTGCTTATGATTCTCCTAAGACCCAAATAGTCTGTTCTATTATTGGACATGACTCATCTCGATACAGCCACATCTATTCCTATCTATGTGATCAAATTATCCTTGAAAACCTTACTCGTAACGAGAAAAGAAACCTAACTCAAAACGCTTCGCGGTATGTTATCATGGCTAACGATTTATTTAGATGAGGTTTGGATGGTACTTTTCTTAGATGTCTAGAAACTGAAGAATCTAAATGTGCATTATCGGAAGTCCATGAAGGTATTTGTGGATCTCATTTGAATGGTTTTACTTTAGCTTGAAAACTATTACGGGTTGGCTACTACTGGCCAGATATGGAAAAAGACACCATAAAATTTGCTAAGACTTGTGAGAAATGTCAGCTTCATGGAAATCTCATACATGCCCTGGTAAGGGACCTCATACCATTTATAACACACTGGCCTTTTCAGCAATGGGCCTTTGATCTCATTGGTCAGATATATCCAGCTTCATCCAACGAACATAAATTCATCATAACTACCACTGAGTATTTCACCAAGTGGGTAGAGGCAGTTCCGCTCACCAAGGCAACTAGTAAACAAGTCGCCTTATTTATCCTAAACTATATAATTTGCAAGTATGAGATACCTTCATCCATCGTGACTGATAATGGAGACAATTCAAAAATAAAGATATGGACGAGCTTTGTGAGAAATTCAAAATAAAACAACACTAGTCATCAGTATATTACCCTCAAGGTAATGGAAAAGCTGAGGTGTCTAACAAAAACCTAGTGACTATCTTGCACAGAATAGTGAATAAGTCTGGGAAGGATTGGCATCTGCAGCTCAATCCCACACTATGGGCTTACAGAACCAGTATCAGAACACCTACTGGGGCTACACCTTTTTCTTTGGTGTATGGGTCCGAAGCAGTATTACCTATTGAAGTAGAAATACCATCTCTAAGAGTTTCATTGCAAGGTCTTGTTACTGATGAAGATCGTAGAATATCTAGATTGCAAGAACTCGAATTGCTAGATGAGCATCGGCAAGTGGTGTTTGATCATCTCAGAGTGTATCAGAAGAGAATGTACAGGGGGTATAACAAGAAAGTTCGACAAAGAGAATTTCAAGTTGGTGACCTAGTTCTGAGAGAAAATCCAAAAAATCAACAGTTTCACGACAACAAAGGGAAGTTTGAACCCAACTGACTGGGTCCCTATATTGTTACTGTAGCATTCGACTCTGGTGCCTATCAACTCTCAAACTCGGAAGGAGAACAACTCTGTGAACCGATTAACACCATCCACTTCAAGAAATTCTTTGCTTAGCACTCTCTACTCCAGCAAAATTGTACAGTTGGAAAAAGTCCTAAAAAAAATCCTAAAAATCAGAAAAAGTCCTAAAGAAATCCAAAAAAAAAAAAGAAAAAATTGCCTTGGTGAAAACCTAGTAAACAAGCACCTTGGTAAAAAAAAAAATGAATCTCTGCCAAGCAGGTGAAAACCTGGCAAACAGGCGCCTCTTGTACTCAAGCGCTCCATCTATCAATGCAACATTGGCATTTCCCACTTTCAAGCATCTTTTGCTTTCGCTTGTACATATTTTTAGTCACTTTTGTGACATCCTGGTTTGTTGGAACCCTCATGACTTGAAACTGATCAACATCCTAGTCTTAGGTTACTCGACAGAGCACATTACATATCCTAAGCAGTGTCAACCAAGTCATTATTCCGTCAGTGAAACTTGGTCGTCCACTCCAAGTCAGTTACCTGTCTCTTGACTACTACAAAGTTTTTATCATTGAGTTCACAAGCAAAACAACATAACGGAAAACAATTACTAAATAGTTTGGGCTATGAATGAAAATTTTCTTTATATGTTGTCTTTTATATTGATTTTCGATTATTGTCCCTCTGAGTAACTCGAGGAAGTCTATTGTGACTAAGAGAAGCAAGGATTGGGGGCATAATATTTTATTTGTTTTTTGCTTGTAGGAATGATCCCGATGATCTAGAAACATATAAATTAGCTGGCTGTCTGTGATAAGAGCCTTCACATTAAGGTGAAATCGCCTCACATACTTCGACTCCGCTTATTTGTATGCTTCAGGGAGGTCCATATCATTTCTTTGTCTGTTTTGAGGGAATTTCTTTATGATGCAATTCGGGTCCCTATGAAATCTATCCAAGGATATGAACAAAAAAAGGGTCATTGCAGACAAGATAACTAATATTGCACATTGAAAAAGAAAGGAACTCTAACCTACCTGTTGTGTTCATTATGCTCAGTGATGAATCTTAAGTATTTTAAATCTAGTGACTAGGTTTAGGTTGCATTTTGCACATCATTTTGCAATTCACTCTGCATTTTTGTGAATCTAGAGTGATTTCAGTATAGTAATAATCTCCTTATCTTATGAATGAGAGCTGAGAGCGTCATCATTTCTTACACTAGGTGGTCTTTTTTTTAATTATTATTTCTTTGATCGAGTACTTGTGTTTTGAGATGTTTAGCTGCATACATAACATTTCATATAGATTCATTCATTTATTTTATTTTTAAATCATTTGCATTCATCTTATTGCATAAAAAGCAAAACAAAAAAATTGCACTACTCATTTTCATTCATTTATTTGCATATGAAAAGAAACAAAAACATAGACATTCATTATCATTTGCAATACATACATTCATGCTGAAATAAATGCATACATGTAGAATAAAGCATATAGAAACATCTCATAATTGAATTGACACAAGTATAATGAAGTCAAATCAGATCTCGTATATATATATCATCTCAAGTCTAAGAGTACAAAATGATGTCCAATGACATGTATAAACTCCCATCGGAGCAAGAATCGTATCGGCTACAAAAAAATAGGTGTGTCTACAAAAAATATCCTAGCTACAAAAAGAATCAACTAGCTAGTGCCCTCTCCCTCATTGCCTAGTGGAGGAGGAGGAGCTTGATGCCCGAGATCCTGGCGTGGTGCTTGTGCTCCCTCTGATCTAGCCATATACTGTGAATAGGGCTGCACCTGTTGTGCAATAGGAACTACGACACTATATGCCACCACATAATATGCAGCCCTACTACTCTGGAGCAACACCTCTTGTCGAAGAGACTCTATCTCTACTCTCGACTTGGCTCTCAATGCTATGATCTAGCAATCACGCTCTACCCTAACCTCGACTAGTTGTCGGTCTTGCTCTGCTAGCTAAGTTTGAGCCACTGTCAACTGTGACTGTAGCTTTGCAAGGCGTGCTCTCATCGACCAACCCATGTCAGCCCCCTACTCTCTCACAGGCTCTCCACCACCATCTCCATGACCATCTCCACCTGTGGCTCCACTCTGCTCATCCCACCGCTACCGGACCTGCCTCGGAGCTGCTCACTCCTCCTCTCCACCACCCAACCTCACGCCTAATCTCCTAAGGGATCCACCCTCACCCCTTTTCTGTCCAGCATCAGCTCGCACTCCGCTACTGCTAGCACCAGGATCACCACTAGTCCATTGTGGAGAATCCTGTCTCTATGCCTATCCCTGCCTATGGCCCTATCTCTGTGCCTATCCCTGTGCTAGTGTGGGGGCATCATCCTCCACATCCTCAATATGAGGAGTATGCTCTCCAGGATCTGTAAACTGAGGGAATGGATGCTGCTGAAAGTAATCCCTGTACTGGGGCAATACCCCCGCATCTGCTATATCCTCCAGGTAATCCCACCTTAGCCAGTGTAAACCTGTCAGCTCCTGCATCGCTAAAGCATAGGATAGCCTAGGTGACCATCCTTATCTCTCCTCATCAGCGTATCGAGCATACGTCATATACTCCTGAGAGATCCCCTGCGGCCAGCCATACTGCCTCATCACTCGTGAAATGATGAATCGCTCCACAATAGTCTGCGATCTCCCAATCAGTGGGCGTGTAACAAAAAGATCTCTTCGCACCGCCCACCAGTCATCCCATGACTCCAACCCACTGTACGGTCTCCATATAACAACTATCAGATCATCTAGCTATCATCTCCAGAAGTCTGTCTTGCCAAGATGGGGTTGTGTAATATATTCAACATACCTATAGATAATAGGCTGCCCAGGCTCTCTGCTATCATCGACTATCGGCCGAGAAACGAGAAGGTACTCCCAAGCCCACACCTGTAAAATGTAAACCCCTGCAGCCATGCTCTGCCCATCTCTATAGAAAATCTCATGTATCTCCTGATACATGTGAGCCACTAAGCAAGAGCCCCAGCCAAGTCTCTGAGGGGTCTCTATCAACCTCTCCAACATACGGCCCCATCTGATCTGAAAACCTTGTTGCCCTCTGTCTGGAATCAATAAGCAACCAATGAAACCTGCTAAGACACATGCCAGTAGATACTCCTCACTGTACCTGCCCATCAATATATCCCAACTCATAGAACGAGTCAAGATATTAGGATCCCTGAATACGTTCCTAAGAGCCTATAGTCCAGGTAACAATTTAGTATCATAATCCACCTTATCCCCAGGAAAAGGGATACGAAGGATCCTATACACATCCTCGGGAGTGATAGTCAACTCCCCAACTGGCAAATGAAAGGTATTATGCTCTGAATGAAACCACTCTACCAACGTTGTGAGCATCCTGTGGTTCACACAAATATCAGGTAACCTCATTAGGTGAGTAAAGCCACACATATCAATATGAGCCTGCTCAACCTCAGACAAATCATGAACCAAAGCCATAGTGGGAGGATATACACATCTAAAGAGCACAGGAGGCAAGCACACCTACACAAAAACCCAACAACGACCATCAGAAAATATTCCACATGAGCCTACAAGAGAAGTTAAACATCACACAAATCCAAATAATTCAAATGCAAAAGCAAAATTTCATGTTTACACTTTAAAAAGTGGTCACTATTTTTCGAATGACAAAACACAGTTAAACAGAATCTTTTACATGTCAGGAATGGCTCTCATATGAGAAAACAGCCTCAAACGACATTTTATTGGACTTCGCATGACAAAATGGTCTCCTAACTGACCTGTCGTATGACACAAGGGTTACTCCCATACGACAAATCTAATGGTCTTAAATGATAAAAGATAATTTGCCAGTTTCTCGTACGAGACAGGATCCTGTCTCGCATGATAAACCACAACACTTGACCCAAAACCCGTGAAAAACTTGAAAAATAAACAAAAAAATTCAAAATTGGAAACATGACGAGGCTAAAGATCGATCACTTACCGCTGGCCCATAGTTTCGGGGTCGATTGTGATGTCTCTGGCACTCAAATCGATGCTGACGAGTAGGGACCACCATTTTTCTTCGCAGAAGGCTTTTTGAATTTTCAAACTTGGAGGGTTAAAATGAATTGAAAATGACACTTTCGTCCTATATATAGCCTAAAACCTAAATTTTCAACTTGCTCTGATGGTCACAAAAATTGTACCCTTAGATAATATGCCTACTCTAATTTCATTTTCGGGATCGAAATTGAAATTCGAGATTGTTTTACTAGTCAATTTCAAAATTTTGATCACTTAGAGTTTTTTTCATCAAATGCTCATTCTTTCTTCAAATTGCGCTCAATTTCAAACACTGAATCTTAATTCAATTTCATTCTACACATCAACATTACAATCAACTCTATGCTCAATTTCTTATCAATCATCACTGAAATTTTCAAAAAATCCTCATGATCAATTTGTGCTCAAATAAGTTATTTTTTGTCAAACAATTTTCTATAATCAATCCCTTGCTATCTTTCGATTTCGCTCCTGAGGGGGCATACTCATGACCTTATGACTTCACATCTCACAAGTCAAGAAATTTTTTCAAAAGTCGAGAAAAATCTTTTCAATTAAAGAAAATCAATCCTTATCACTAAGGGGCATCTTAGCTTCATCGCTTCACATCAAGTTGAGATCTCTCGGTCATCTGAATCAATCAATCGCTAAGGGGCATACCAGTTTCATCACTTCAAATCAAGCTGATATTTGTCTTTCATCTGAATTAATCTCTTAACATTAATTAGTTTCATCGCTTCAAATCAAACTGATTATTCGTTTAAACTCAATCAAAAGTTTAAAGAGTTTCTTTGGTCACACTAAATCTAAGCAGGTGTTCAGTATTCGTTTCTTGATCAAGCTGGACGGTTTATTCTTCGCTCATCGTGTCTTGATCAATCAAGTTCAAGATCATTTTTTATCATCACTCACTACGTCTAAGATCAATCAAGTTCTAGATCAATAAGATCCGCTTCTTTATCAATCAAGTTCAAGTTCAGTATCTTTGTTTTCTATCATTCCTCAGTTCAATCAAGTTCGGGATCAGTATCACTTTAATCAGACCTCATTTAGCTTTGTCACTTTGAATCATGCTAAACACCTTGCTTTTTTATCTAGTTCATGATCAATCAAGTTCAAAAATGGCATCTCCTAGACATCACACATTCTTTGAATCAAAGTGCTGCTCGCACATTCTGTCACCATTTTCTATTAATCTTGCTCCTTGGGGCAAAATTTTCAAGTCCATAGAAACACATATAGGATAACTTATTTAAAATAGAAGGTGATAATCTTTGGCTTTTTAGGACTTCAAAGTGTCCCACGCCTATGAAGTTTCATTATGAGCTCCAACATAACTAAACAAACCTACAAAAAAAAAGAAAAAATAATTTGAAATACAAGATTTGCCTTACATCTTGGATGCTCTTGCATTAAAAGCTCCATAAAGTATTACAAAAATAGGAGATGCAATTCCTATAGCACATTTTAGATTGACACTTGTCAACAAGGAGACAACATGGGAAGAATTAAAAGTCCAAGGAGAATAACTTTTGTACACAAATTTTGCTTCAAAAATTCCTATAAATTATTGATGTTTGATAATAAAAAAAGGACTAAAGGATGCTAGAGGACTTTAAAACATTCTAGGACACTAGTATACAGAATGGAAATTAGTGTTCTAGTACTTAGGTGTCATAAATAAATGTTGGAGTCCTAAAAAATATTTGAATCTAAAAATTATCTTATAGTCCTATTTTTATGCTATAGTCGTGAAAATGTATTGTAGTCCTAGCCAAAGATTGAGAAAACGACCATTTATAAGTCTTATGCCTAGGGGTAAAGTTAAGGATGATAGTTCTGATACTTAATGTAAGTACAGATCCAATAGCCAACAAGATGAGAGGGGGGGGTGAATCATACAAACTTAATCTTCCATAAAAACATCAGATTCAACCTCGGTAACATATACTTCAGTAATATAACCAAAACTGCTAAACATGCAAACTCAAAAGCATATAAACATCATATCACTCATAACACCAGATTTAACGTGGAAACCCAAATAGGGAAAAACCACTGTGGGATTTCAGACCCACTAAGAAATATATTCTTCTAGAGTATGCTCGGTTAAAAGCAAATCGTGTTAAAGATTACAAACACATTGCTAGATGTGACCCGGTTAAGGGATTTCCCTCAGATCTGTTAGGATCTTCACCTTGTTAGAAGTGACCTTGTTAAAGGATTTCAAACACTCAATTAGAATGTCACCTTTCTAGAGGGTTTTACAAATAAAACTGTTAAGTCCACTCGGTTAAGAGATTTTCTGTCACTTTCACAAAATAACAGTAATAAAAATCTATCTACAACTTCACATCTAAAATGCTAAAGCAGATTCTTATTTGCTCAATACAATCTAAACATAGAACTAATCTAGTCCATCTGCTGGGCTTCTATACTCTGTTATTTAAATAGGTCTTCAAGGTTCTGTTCTCGGTAATCTCTATGTAGCATCCCTGTGCATACATTTGCCCAAATGCATTGTTTATCAATAGTTCCCTATTTATAAACAATTAGCCAACCACTTAATCTCTTTGATCACACTTCCCATGATCAATCATAGCCATCAGATCTTCAAACTTGTCCAAGTTCAATGTATCCTTTGATCTAAAAAATGTTTTACCCTTCCTAAGAACTTGCATACATTTCTTGGAACTTGTGCTAGGGTAATGCGGTTCAATCTGCGCTGTAGATCTTCATGGCGATTTTCCTTTGCCATAGATTCATTAACAAACTTCATGCATGACATACCAATAATTTAATCAGTTCCAGCTCATCAGCTCCCTTCATTAAATAATGCATGTAACCATTTAATGTATTCTGTTATAGCTCAGTTACAACTCGGTAACAACTCAGTAAATACTAAACTTTACTCAGTAGACATTCCGCCTTCATTAATCGATAGCGATAACCTCAGGGTTTACTGACTAGGTTCCTTAGGGTTTACCGACAAGGTTCTTTGCTCGGTAACATAGTATAGTATTAACCTTACAATTTACAACATATGTATGATGTTAAAACAATCTAAACATCATGATCTCATCATTGTCTGACTCGGTAATAGTTGCCCATTGAATACCTTATTCATCCCCTTATTCATCCCCTTATTCATCATATTCTCTCTGTGTCTTTTACTGACATCTTTATACTCATCAAATCATACTTCTCAAGATATGGCAACATCATACTAAGTTAGAAAATCAATTTCTTGACATCAATGAAAAAATAATAATATTAAGACAGTAAATCATCCTTAAACAGTTATATCCATAATCATCAACAACCTTCTCAATATCCTTATTGAAATGCCAACAATCTCCCTCTTTGGCATTGATTGTAAAACCAATTTATTTGACCTAATTGATTCGGATTGCTATGAGTTGTTTGTGAGATTCTGAAATGCTCTCCTCCTATCATCAGAATTCTCCCCCATACATTAGACTTCCCCTCTTTTCTCAATCTTTCTTTTCTGCTTTTTTTATTTCAATCTTCTCAGTCTTTTCCAGTCTTCTTCACCAGTCTTCTCCCCCTTTGACTACAATGCCAAAGTAAAGAACTAAAACATAATTTCTTCCTATATGAAGTGAATTCCTACTGTAATGTGTCAACTTAGTCTCGGTCAGAGCATTTTGTCTTCAATTCCTGTTTCTTGTATTGTATCCTGCACTGTTTCCTACACACCTTTAGAAAACATCCTAAAGTGTGTAAATCAGCATCAACTCTTAAAAGATATTCGATAGAGTCATCGAATTGATGCTTTCACCAAACTCGGTCAGTGAGTAGAAGATAGGGGTAGGACCCCTAAATTACTTCTGAGATACTCAAAAGTGTCCCTTGGTAGTGGCTTGGTGAAGATGTCTGCTATTTGTCCTTTGTGCTAACATACTCCAACACCACTTTCTTCTGTTGAGCTTCTTCTCTAAGATAATGATATTTGATAGAGATGTGCTTTGTCTTAGAGTGCATAACAGGATTCTTCAAAATGTTAATGGCACTAGTATTGTCACAGAATATAGTTACTGGCTCGGTAACTTTCTCATTTATACCTTCCAACAGTTGTTTGATCCATGCTATGTTGGTACAATTCACTGCTTCAGCAACGTATTCAACTTCTGTTGTTGACTGTGAAACACATCCTTGTTTTTTGCTAAGCGAACTCACTAGTCTATCTCCTAAAAAGAAAGTTCCTCCACTTGTGCTTTTTCTGTCATTAATGTTGCTTGTCCAATCAGCATTAGTATACACTTTTAAATCAAAATCATTTCCTTTCTGATATACTAAGCCATAATCATCGGTGCCTTTCAAGTATCTAAAAACTGTTTTGATTGTTGTCATGTGTGTTTCCTTAGGATCTGTAGAGAATCTTGCAACTATACCTACTGCATGTGCTATGTCTGGTCTACTATGAACAACATATTATAGCTTTCCAATCATGGATCGGTAAAGTGTCTCATCAACAGATGCAGATTCATCATTTTTTTATAGTTTATAGTTGGTAGTCATAGGAGTACTTACTAGTTTTGAATCCTCCATTCCAAATTTCTTCAAGATTTCCTTTATGTACTTGGATTGAGTAATGAAAATTTCAAGTTTCATTTGCAGTATCTGTAAACCTATAAAATACTTTATCTCACCGATTAATGACATCTCAAATTCTTTGCTCATTTCATTTCCAAAGTTCTTGCATAAAGAGTCATTTCCACAAAATATAATATCATCAACAAATATGGCTAAGATCAGTATTCCATTTTCATCATTCTTCATGTACATATTGTTGTTCTCACTTGTCCTTATAAAACCAATCTTAATCAAATAAGAGTGCAATCTTTCATACCATGCTCTAGGTGCTTGTTTCAGACCATATAATGCTTTGTTCAATTTACATACCTAGTGTTTACTCTTGTCTTCAACAAATCCTTCAGGTTGTTCAATAAAAACTTCTTCTTCTAATATTCCATTCAGAAATGCAGATTTGACATCCATTTGATATACCTTGAAGTTTTTGAAAGTAGCATATGGGAACAATGTTCTTACTCCTTCAAGTCTAGCCATAGTTGCAAACATTTCACCATAATCAATTCCTTCTTCTTAAGCATAACCTTTGCATACTACTCTTGCTTTATTTCGAATGACCTCACCTTTTTCATTTAGCTTGTTTCTGAAAATCCACTTTGTACCAATTACATTTTTGTCCTTTGGTCTTGGGATTACTGTCCATGTGTCATTCTTCTTGATTTTATCAATCTCTTCTATCATAGCATTTATCCAATCTTCACTGTTAAATGCCTCTTTCACTATTCTCGATTCAAATTCAGATATCAGAGATGTGTTCTGTCTCAGTTTGTTCCTTGTCATCACTGGACCATCCTTATCTCCTATAATTTGACTTGGTGCATGATGTCTTCTGACATACTTGGCTAATACAGGCTCGGTAGGCTCTGTATGATCTTCTTCATCACTTGGTAACTGGATATTCTCTTCATTTTCTTCAACAGTTTTCTCGGTAGGACTTGTCGGTTGAACATAGACAAATTCATCATAATCTTCTGGTTCTTTGGAATTTCCTTCATCATTTCTTTCTACAAATTCATCAATTTTCACATTTGCACTTTCTACTATTTTGTTAGATGATTTGATCAGACATTTAAATGCTTTGCTTCTAGAAGAATAACCTAGAAATGTTCCTTCTTCACTTTTCTGATCAAACTTGCCATTTCTATCATCTTTGTGTACATAGCATCTACTTCCAAAGATTTTAAAATAACTTACATTAGGTTTCTTGTCATACTAGATTTCATATGGTGTCTTCAAAGTACCTTTCTTCAGTTGTACTCGGTTCAGGGTGTAAACTATTGTGCTTATTGCTTCTCTCCAAAATGCTTGTGGCACTTTCTTTTCAATCATCAGGGTTCTAGCACAATACACAATAGATCTATTTCTTCTCTCAGCAATTCCATTTTGTTGTGGAGTTCTCAGTGCAGAGACTTGTCCTTTAATACCATGATCATTGCAGAATAAGTTGAACTCATCAGATGTGAACTCTCCTCCTCTATCTGATCTAAGACATTTCAGTTGTCTTCCTATTTCATTTTCAACTCTTGCCTTGTAGCATTTAAACATTTGAAAAGCTTCTGATTTTTCTTTTAAAAACATTACTGACATCATCCTTGAATAGTCATCCACAAATAATATGAAATATTTATCACCATAATAACTCTGAACTTTCATAGGACCACAAAGATCAGTGTGCACAAGATCTAAAATTCCCTTAGAGGTGTAAGACTTACTTGTAGAGCTTGATCTTGTCATTTTACCCATCTGGCATCCTCGACACATAGCATTCTCAGGTTTTTCAAGACTCGGTAGACCTCTTACTCGATGCTTCTTACTTATTTTGATCAAATTGTCAAAATTTACATGACAAAACCTTTTATGCCATAACTAGGTATCATCTATCTTTGCATACAGACACTTTTTCCAAGTTGAGTCAAGGTGAAATGTATTACCTTTTGTTTGTGTCCCGATAGTAGCTAACTTTCCATGCTTGTCATGAACTTTGGCAATTCCTTTCTAAAATTCTATTCGGTAACCTGCATTGTTTAGTTGTGCTACACTCAACAAATTGTATTTCAAACCTTCAACCCAACAAAACATCATTGCATCTTGCATTGTCAAAAAGTGTTTTAGATCCTTTATCTTTTACTGGACATGGTGCATCATTACCAAATCTTACGTAGCCTCCATCATAATCTTCTAACATAACAAACTTGTGTTTATCACCTATCATATGATGTGAGCATCCACTATCTATGATCCAAGAATCATTAGTATTTATTTGAGATATTAGGGCTTTTTCTTCATACCTTTCTTCATCTGATCCATCTTTGATAGCCACATAAACTACTTCCTCTGTATCAGTTTCATCTGATTTATCATCGTTGGATTGCTCATCGGCTATTAAGCATGTCTTTCTATCTCTTCTTCTAAAGTCTCGGTGTCCTCTGTAATGATTATCTTTCTATCTGTCATCTTAGTAATCTCTCTTTTTAGTAGAATCTTTGTTAGGATAGTTAAAAGCCATATGTTCTATTTTATCACAATTGAAACATTTCAAAGGTAGTTTTCCTTTATACTTACCTTTGCCTCTCGGTAACCTTCTAGCTAATAGTGCTTCAAACTCTTCCTGCTTTCTGATTTCCTCATATAGTTTGTGTACTTCTTCCATGTTCTTACGAAATCTTTCACTTGCTCCACTATGATCTGCTTTAGAGTACTTGTACTTTCTTTCATTGTAATCATTAGATTCATCAAGATGAAAAGAAGTAAATGTAGATTCAACTTTATTTACCAAAGATCCACTATTATCAAAGTTACTTAACTCAAATGCATGTAGCTTACCAATAGTAGCATCTAAAGAAACTGGCATATTAGGTATAGACGTCAATTCATTGATTGTAGAGACTCAGATTGCATAAGTCGGTAGAATGGTTCTTAACAACTTACTTGTTATATCCTTTTCTTCAATAGTTCAACCTGCTCCTTTGATTTGATTGACAATCTCCTTTAGTCTTGTACTGTACTGGGTTATGTTCTCACCTTCATTCATCCTCATAGATTCAAATTGTCCTCTTAGACTATCTACTTTTTCTTTTTGAACATGTTCATCACCACCATATACAGATATGAGCTTGTCCCACATTGCCTTTGCATCATTGCAACGTTCTAGATCATTAAACTTTGAGTCAGTCAATGCAGATGTTATTTCAATCATTGCTTGGATATGTTCTTGCTTTGCCTTTATTTATTCCATAGTCAATGGATAGGTTCTCGGTGTGATGAAATCATTCTCCAGATAATATACATCATATTCTCCAATTCCTGATAGGTGCAACTTCATCCTTTTCTACAATGTAGAGAAACTTGATGTATTCAGCTTCGGTGCATCCCTCTTATACATCTTTGGATCTTTGCCTCAAGTACCTTTAAACTTTTTCTTCCGGAGTCCAAAGCTCTGATACCAATTGATAGTTCTGATACTTAATGTAAGTATAGATCCAATAGCCAACAAGATGAGAGGGGGGGTGAATCATACAAACTTAATCTTCCATAAAAACATCAGATTAAACCTCGGTAACATATACTTCAGTAATATAACCAAAACTGTTAAACATGCAAACTCAAAAGCATATAAACATCATATCACTCATAACACTAGATTTAACGTGGAAACCCAAATAGGGAAAAACCACTTTGGGATTTCGGACCCACTAAGAAATATACTCTTCTAGAGTATGCTCGGTTAAAAGCAAATCATGTTAAAGATTACAAGCACATTGCTAGATGTGACTCGGTTAAGGGATTTCCCTTAAATGTGTTAGGATCTTCACCTTGTTAGAAGTGACCTTGTTAAAGGATTTCAAACACTCAATCAGAATGTCACCTTGCTAGAGGGTTTTACAAATAAGACTGTTAAGTCCACTCGGTTAAGAGATTTTATGTCACTTTCACAAAATAACAATAATTAAAATCTATCTGCAACTTCACATCTAAAATGCTAAAGAAGATTCTTATTTGCTCAATACAATCTAGACATAGAACTAATCTAGTCCATCTGCTGGGCTTCTATACTTAGTTATTCAAATAGGTCTTCAAGCTTCTGTGCTTGGTAATCACTATGTAGCATCCCTGTGCATACATTTGCCTGCATACATTGTTTATCAACAGTTCCCTATTTATAAACAATTAGCCAACCGCTTAATTTCTTTGATTACACTTCCCATGATCAATCATAGCCATCAGATCTTCAAACTTGTACAGGTTTAGTGTATCCTTCGATCTGAAAAACATTTTACCCTACCTAGGAACTTGCATACATTTCTTGGAACTTGTGCTAGGGTAATGTAGTTCAATCTGCGTTGTAGATCTTCATGCCAATTTTCCTTTGCCATAGATTCATTAACAAACTTCACGCATGACATACCAATCATTTAATTAGTTCCAACTCATCAGCTTCCTTCATTAAATAATGCATGTAACCATTTAATGTATTCTGTTACAGCTCAGTTACAACTCGGTAACAACTCGGTAGCAACTCGGTAAATACTAAACTTTACTCGGTAGACATTCCACCTTCATTAACCGATAGCGATAACCTTAGGGTTTACCAACTAGGTTTTTTGCTCGATAACATAGTATAGTATTAACCTTACAATTTACAACATATGTATGATGTTAAAACAATCTAAACATCATGATCTCATCATTGTCTGACTCGGTAATAGTTGCCCATTGAATACCTTATCCATCCCCTTATTCATCATATTCTCTCTATGTCTTTTACCGACATCTTTATACTCATCAAATCATACTTCTCAAGATATGACAACATCATACTGAGTTAGAAAATCAATTTCTTGACATCAATGACAAAATAATAATATTATGACAGTAAATCATCCTTAATTAGTTATATCCATAATCATCAACAACCTTCTCAATATCCTTATTGAAATGCCAACAATCTCCCATTGTCTGTTATAATGTCAAATGCCAACAAAGGACTCAAAAATAAATATTACAACAAGAAAAAAAATGATGATAATGACATGAACACTGAGGAAGACAACCACACCTTTTCTCCAACACACAAGAAAATTCAGACACTTCCTGAGGATTGGGAGGTCTACAAGAGGCTCTAAGACAATTCCAAGGACATAGGGATGAGTTTGAATGTTCCCAACACATCCCACTTATCCTCCAACCACAAAGGAGAACTGAAATGAGACCTTGGTGAGGTGGTTCTCATAGTCAAATGCAAGAGTATAAAAATGGATACAACATGCAATCCAGTGTTATCATAATTGAATATTTTCTATGATATTATATTGATTTAAGACCAAATACAAATATTCTCTAAGTTCATTTAAGCTACCATAAAAAATAATGATGAAAAGCATAATAAATGACATGTGTCTTGACACCAATACTTGAGATACAGTAAAAATAATAGTCACACCATCACCACTAAGGAGTCTTCAATATAATAATAATAAAATTATGTGAGAGCACTCAAATTTTCTAATTTACATATTTGACAACATATTATATTAACAAGAAAATTGAAGGTATGGAGTAAATGAATCTCACTTGAAAATCCTTCAAAGCTCATCAAAGATCTTCCAAGTCCCAAAAGTGGTTCCATGCTACCAAACCATGTTTCACCCATGGATTCATCCCACTATTGTATGAGATAGTCACCTAGGCACAAGCACACACACTCATATACAACAAGAGACTAGGTATAACACACATGCCAACCTATATGAATAACCATCATATCATGCACAAGATAAGTAAGACAATCCATCATAGCATACATTCCAAGAATAATGCTCAATCAATCATAATATAAAAATGCTCAAGGGGAAAACATCACCAGAATAAGCATAAGAGATAATCCATATCACATAGCATAGACCTATCAACAAAAAGCATACAATATATCCAAAAAGACTTCTAAAAGGGAAGACAATGGGTGCAGAGCGACAAGGAGCGGGAATCCCAAATTTTAAATTTGGGAATGGCAAATTTCTTGGGGAAGGCAAATTTCCTGGGGAAGGTAGTTTTTCTGGGGTCGGAACTAGCAATCAGGCAAGCAGATAGGCGTCTCAAAGTACAGAAGAGGACAAAGATACAGTCAAATCGGTGGAGGACAAAGATTCCAAAACTGGGGACCCACATGATAGAGGTAAAGGAAAAAAATGGTCTTCACTTTTTGGAGTGAAGCCGCTGGCTAAATCAGGGCTTCCAGAAGTCACAAACATCTCTGATCCAGTTTCAGGGTTGGTTGCTATTTCTGTTCCAGACAAATTGGTAGATCTGGCTATCACTGGTTTAACCATGACTTTAGTTGGTTGATTTGCTGGCTTTAGGCCTAACATTGATGTTGTTAGGAATTTTATAAGGAGGAAATGAGTTTTAAAAGGTCAAGTGGATGTGGTAGCGCTGCCTAGGGGGTTTTTTCCTTTTGCTTTTAACTCTGAAGAAGATATGAATAAGGCTCTATGTGAAGGTCCATGGATGTTCGGCAAGTCAACTTTGGCTCTTCAGAAATGGGCCCCTAACATTTCCCTTGATGAATCCTTCTTTGTATCGGCGCCTATCTAGACACGCCTCTCGGGTCTTTTGTTGGAATTCTGGAATGAGGAAGTCTTTAAGGGTATTGCAAATTCTTTTGGATAACTTCTTTCGATTGACCCAATGACAGCTGCTAAATCAAGGTTATTCTTTGCTTGCATATGTGTAAATGTTAATCAACTGACGGATATGCCCCAATCTATTGAGATTATTTCTAAACTAGGGAAATGGACCCAAGCTATTGAATATGAATCGCTCCCATTTGCCTGTTTCCATTGCAAAAAATCGGGTCATTGGGGAAAATCATGTCTGCTTAAGAAGAGTAAGGAAAGCAAGATCGATAGCAATGTGAAGTATAAAAAGAAATGGCAAACTATTGAGAAAAAAGGAGACCCTTTAGTAGAGTGTGATCTGGATAAGGAAGAAATGGTGCTAGCAAATGAGGTGAAGAAGGGTGAGAATAGTAATAATGAAAAACATGATTGTGTTTCCTCTAATAACCAAATAGAGAGTACTAAAGAAGGGGAGAAAGGAAGAGAGTTAAACAACAAAAATGATCTAGGGGACTAGGAGGTTGGTTCTGTTAGTCAAGAGAAAGAAGAGGAAAGTTCTAATAAGGTTGTGCCTACTTCTTCTTTCTCAAAATCAATTGAGGTAAACTTCAATGAAGCTCAGGAGTTTAACCCTTCTGATATTGAGCCCTTATTTCTTCTAACCAATGGAAGCCCAAAGCCTCTCCAATGTAAAACCCCATCTCATAGTGTGGTAATGGATATCCTGGAAGGAAATCTTAGGATTCTTGGTACAAAAGAGGGAAAATCAAATAAGGAGGAACCCAATGGAGGTATCTCAACTAGAAGCAAGAATAAAAAAAAGGCAGATGTTGGAAGTCAAAACAAAAAGCAGGGGAGACCATCTCTAAAAGATCAGAGGGAACAGGAAAGCTGGAAGAACCATGCTGATGGAACACAGTGTTCCATTGAGTTAGCCCTATCTCCGGTTAAAGTATGAAGATAATCTCCTAAAATATCAAAGGGTTGAATGCCCCTCATAAGTAGGATGTGTTACGAAACATCATAAGAGATCATAAACCGGATGTGGTCCTTATTCAGGAAACCAAGATGAGTAAGGATAAAGTGGAAAAGATTAGAATTTTTAAAAATAATGGAGTTATAGGATCTAGCTCGAAGGGAGCATCTAGAGGAATTGCAATTTTTTGGAACCCAAAAATCATTAAAGGTAAGGAAATCATCTCTGCTTTTAATAGGAACTCTATACAGCTTGAGCATATCAAGGATAACTTTGTCTAGGTGTTAACTAATGTCTATGTGCCTAATACCAAAACTGGGAGAGCTAAATATTGGAGAAGCCTTGCTGAAGACAGACTTAAGTTTGTTGATCAAAGCTGGATAATAATGGGAGATTTCAATACTCCGCTAAAAGAGGAAGAGAAGATGGGAGGTCCCCCTTTTCATCTTGATGGTAAACAAGACCTTATGGAGTGCATTAATGATCAAGCTCTTATGGATGTGGATCTTCAAGGGATTAACTATACCTGGACTAATAGAAGAACCGGAGCTGACTTGATTCAAGTTAAGCTAGATAGAACCTTAATTTCTCCTGAGTGGTTAGCTGAGTATAGTTGTTCTCTTGCTTCTGTTATCGAAATTGGTTCTGATCATTATCCAATCTCTTTTACTGCCAATTATTTTTCGACTAAGAGAAACTTCCCTTTTAGATTTGAAAAAGTGTGGTTATCCCATCCTTCCTTGGAAGCTTGTGTTGCTGATTGGTGGAATTCTGAGGTTGAGGGTATGACTCTCTTTAGAATAGCTAAAAAGCTCAATATTATAAAGGCTAAAATCAAAATATGGAATAAAGAGATTTTTGGGGATATCTTCACGAGTAAAATTCAAATTAAAACTAAAATAAAAGATGTTCAAGATAGAATCCAAGAGAATGGGTTGTCTGAAGAACTGAGATTTGTAGAAAATGGTCTGTTGTCTAAATACCATACTATTATTTCTAATGAAGAGATGTTTTGGAGACAAAGATCTAGAGCCTTGTACTTGAAGGAAGGTGATAAAAATACCCGGTTGTTTCACTTAACTGCTCTTAAGCCTAGGGCGGCTAAAAGGATATCCAGGTTATCCTGTAATAAAGGGATTTTGACGGAGGATAATGATATTAGAAAGGAAGCTCTGGAGTATTTTGGCACCCTTTTGGGAGAAGTGGATAACCTGAATGCCAGTAACCAAAACATCCTATTGCAAGCTATTCCTTCTACCCTGATTGTGGAAGACAATAACTATTTATCCCAAATTTCATCTAATTAGGAAATCAAAAAGGTGGTGTTTTCCTTTCAGGGAGATAAGTCTCCTGGACCGGATGGTTTTCCAATGTTCTTCTAATTTTTTGGCATATTGTGGAGATGGACTTTTGTAAAGGTGTGAAAGAATTCTTTGGTTCTAGAAGGCTTTTAAAAGAACTCAATGCTACCTTCATTGTCCTTATTCCGAAGATCCCAGGAGTTGATTCTCTCAATAAGTTTAGACCTATTAGTCTCTATAACTATGTTTACAAGATTTTATCCAAGGTTCTTACTTCCAGATTACTGGAAATTCTTCCAAGAATTATCTTTGTCCAGCAGAATGGTTTTGTCCCTGGTAGACAGATTCCGGACTCCATTATATTTGTTCATGAAAATATCCATTCTCTAAAAGTGGCTAACAATCAAGGTTTCTTTCTGAAGTTAGATATGGCTAAAGCTTATGATAGAGTGAATTGGAGGTTTCTCTTAAGAATTATGAAAGCGTTTGGTTTTGGTGAAAAAGTTATTCAGCTTTTCTCTCAACTTATGGAAACTTCCTCTTCTACTGTTATTGTCAATGAATCCCCTTCAAGTTTCTTCAAAAGTTCAAGAGGTCTTAGATAGGGGGGGCCCATTTCCCCTATCTTGTTTACTATTTTAGTCGAAAGTCTGGGTAGATTTATTTTTAAAAATGTGGAAGAAGGAAAACTTAGAGGACTAAAACCATCTTCATCCAATTTCACTTGTACTCATGAACAGTTTGTTGATGATTCTATCACTATGGGGGAAGCTACCATTAGGGAAGCTAAAAACATGAAGAATGTGTTGAATATTTATGAATCTGCCTCTGGTCAAAAAATTAATTGGGATAAGAGCTCATTGTTCTTCATCAATACCCCTATTCAAAGACAATCAAGGATTGAAAGAATTCTTGGTTGTAAAATACCTGAGCTTCCCTCTTATTATATGGGGCTTCCTCTATGTATTAAGCCTGCGGATAATTTATGGAATAAGTTGGTGGATAGATTCAACTCAAAATTGGCTGGTTGGAAAGGGGCAGTCCTAAGTCAAGTGGGCAAAGTTACTCTGCTCAAAGCCACTCTCCAAAACATGCCTGTTTATGCTCTCAGTTTGTTCAAAATCCCCAGAAAATTTGCGGAAGCAATTGAAAGGATCCAAAAAAAGTTTCTTTGGTCGAGGGTGGAAGTCAAAAATAGAATTCCCCTTATTGCCTGGAATAAAATTTGTTCTTCTAAGGCCACAAGGGGGTTGGGCTTAAGGAAATAAGTTCTATGAATAAGGCTTTATTAGCTAAACAAATTTGGAGAATGAAAGGGGAGGAAAGAGAATGGAATTTAATTTGGAAAAATAAATATCTTCATATGCAACCTTCTGAGGAAGAATTTTTAGGGGAATCTTTTATTGTTGAAGGTTCTTCTATATGGAATGTAGTCCAATCGGCTAAAAGTTGGGCCGCTGTTGGTCGAATGTGGAATCTGGGGGATGACAGAAGTATAAGATTTTGGGAAGACAGATGGATTATGGATAAATCTTTGGAGTAAATTCCAATCCCTAATGACTAGAAAGATTGGTTCAAAAGCAGGTTTGGGGAGTTGGTCAAAGACTACTGGATAAATGGGAAATGGATTGATTTTAGCCAACAGTGTCTGGGGCCAAAGTTCCTTTAGATTGATCTCTCTGCTAAAGTTCCTAGAGACAACAAAGAAGAGAGATTGATCTGGAGGGAAGCCCCAGATGGGAAATATTTTGTGTCCTCAATTGTGGCTATCCAAAATGAAGTTGTGGAAGAAATTCCTATTTGGGCTAAAGTCTGGAACAAGAAGTTAGTTCCTAAGGTTAATATCTTTTTTGGGATATTCATCCAAAACAAGGTTTTAACTCTAGACAACCTTCAAAAAAGAGGTTTTTTTTTTTCCTAATAGGTGTTCTCTTTGTTGTAGGGAAGAAGAGACTGCTTGCCATATTCTCAATTAGTGCACATTCAGTCAGGAAATCTAGAAAATCATTTTAAGCAGGTGGACATTGAATTGGGTTTTTCCAAATTCCCTAGGGGATTCTTGGTAGCAATGGCATTGCCCTAATTCTAATCAAAAGATTGTGGAGACTTGGAAATTTACTCTCCTGAATGTTATCTGGAATATATGGAAAGAGCGCAACAATAGGATTTTTAGGGATAAAAGTGCCATCCCTGAAGTGGTGGTGGATAAAATTTACAGGAGCATATTTGAATGTATCTATGGTACTAATAATGGACTAGCTGCTAAAGATGACTTCAATGACAGGTGGAACCTCTCTACTACCATACCTAGTATGGAGAAGGGAAGAGAAGGTCTGGTTTGGTGTTTTCCTCCTCAGGGATGGATTAAGGCTAACTTTGATGGGGCCTCTAAGGGGAACCCGGGTAAAGCTGGTTATGGGGGCATTGTCAAGAATTTTGCTGGAAGTTGCTTAGTGGTGGTGGCTGGTCCTTTGGGGAGTCAATCTAGTCATTTTGTTGAAACCTCAGCTACGCTGAATATCCTAATTATAGCTAAGAACCTTAATCATGATAAATTATGGCTTGAGGGAGATTCACTTAATATTATTAAGTGTTTGAAGGGGGAGTCTGAGCCATCATGGTCAATTGAAAACATTATTTTGAAAGCTAGGGAAATCATTGCTAGTTCTAAAGAAATAATTATTCAACATGCCTTTAGAGAGAAAAATATGGTGGCAGAATATCTAGCGAATCTAGGAGTTAATTCTGATTCTAAAAAAATTTGGCATGGGGAAGATATTAATATGAATATTAAAGAGCTCCTTAGAAAGGACAGATTTACGGGGAGAGAAGGACTGCATAATCATGATAGGTTATATGATTAATTTATGCTTTGATGGAAAGGTAATGATTACCTGGCAAAGTGGCAGAATCCCTATCAATTTAATATTACCTTGCACACTTTGTGGGTCATCCTTTTAAAAATTTCAAGTAACTACGGGAAGAAAGTGTTGAGTTTACAACAGAGCTGAAAGTTTGAATTCGAATATGGGAGGAGATTTAAGGAGGGAGGAACCAAACAACACGTCTAGATGGAAGGCAATGCCGAAAGTGTGGGTGAAGCTGGAAAAAGGGTCCCTCACAAGCTTTATGGAGAAGCTGGTTGATTACGACAAAGGTAGGGTAAATCTTGTTGTTTCCAAAATTTCTGAAAATTGGTGTAATGGGTCCTTTAAAATCTATGGGGTAAAGTTCAAATTGGACGCGGGTCTCATCGCGACTGTGACTGGTATGCCCCACACAGGGATCAATTTTTTTAGAGACCTTAAAGTTTCCAATAACGCGGTTAATCTGTTCCTGCGTAAGGAAAAAGAGAGGGCTAAAATTGGAAAAGCCACAGGGGGTTACTATGAAGCCTCCAACATCAAGAAAATCTGGGGCTGGGTTTTGAATGCCATAATGGAATACATAATTGTTGAGGGCTTCTTTTCTAGGGCCCACACTTATAACTTTGTTTTATTAAACCATTTCATACATGCCAAAAGGGTATCCTTGCCCTACTATTACTATCTCTTCAGGTCCCTTTCAAGGTCTCTCAATAAACACAGTAAGAATCCCTCGAATCCGGTTCTCCATTCAGGGCTTTTGATGCTCATTTATGAGCATTGTAAAAACCTTGCCATGCTGGAAAACAAGAGGTTATCTGCTTCTCCATGGAAAGGAAAGAGAAAGTTGGAGGGAGGTGAATCCAACAAGGAAAAGGTGACCTCTAGGAAAAAAAAGTAAGAGTGCCTCTGGGACGGAAGCCCATGAAGAAAAAAATGATACAGAGCAAACTGGAAAAGATGGCAGTTATATGAATACACATGATTCTGAGGGTGAAGACAACTAGAAAGATGAGGAGGTGGGTGCAGAGGATGAAGATGGTGAGAATGAGTCCGATAATGATAGCCCTATCCAAAGTGCTTGCCCTGGCAATGACAACAACCAACCAATGGTGGATGTGGAAGACAAGGATATTGAGGAAAAAGATGTGAATTCTGAGAGGGAGAAGAACAAGGAACTTGAGAAGGAAATGACTAAGGATAGTTTAAGTGAGGATAAGGAAAGTGCTGGTAAAGGGTTAGTCTTGGATAATCTTAAAAAACTCACTGAGGCTAGATTGGATTATGATAAATGGACATATGAACTTTTGAAGAACCTAGAAAAAAATGGGAAACAGATGGACAGGAAAAGGAAGGATTATGATAGGGATCAGATAAAATGGAAGCAGAATATGGAGGAGAAGGTTAAATCACTGGAAGATGGAAATGTGGTGATGAAAAATTTGCTGGGCATTATCCCTAATATTCTGTCAGCTGTCAGTAAAAACCTTGAGGACATTGCTAAGGTGCTCGATAATTCCATCTCTCCTAAATTGGTGGTGGACCTTGACATGGATGAAGACACTATCAAGATTGGTAGTGGTGAAGCTACTTTAGGTGGTACTGCTAAGAGGACCAGGGGTAGTGTCAAGAAAGCAACGACTGCTTCTGCCAAGGATATCCCTAATCTTAGGGAAAATATCAAAGACCTGTATGGGATTAGCAATACCTTGGTTAATGCCTTGAAGAATATCAATTAGTTTCTTCTCTCGGGTCTATCTGGTTTTTGCTAGTTTTTTGGGGCTTTAGCTAGTTTTCTATGGTTTTTTGTTGGCTTTTTGTTGGTTTGTTCCTTATGGTTTCTTAATGCTATATCTTTTAAGTTCCTTTTGTAAAGGGTTTCGGGGCCCCTTCAAAACCTTTTTTTACCTTAATCAAAAATAAAAAGCATACAATACAAGTATGAACATGATTACAATTAATATCTCATTCAATCACACACACATGGATAAAGAAAGACACATCAAATACAACCTAATGGAAAGAAGGATGGGGATACTAGAAGAATGCAAGGAGAGTCATCACAATAGCATAAAGGTAGGGCTTTGCGGAACCAAGTATAAATATGTATCTCAAGGAAAAAATATTACCCAAGTGATATCCACAACTCTATCTGAGAGTGGAATATATTTGAATGATCGTATATGTATATGTCATTGACTTACATCTTGGTTCCTTTACCTAAATAATTTCATTCATTATCAAATAATTACATTAATATCATTATTTGAGTCTCAAAAATAACATCCAGGCATAAGATAACATCAAGAGGCACTTCTTCATAACCATATACCTCAATCCTAGATTCTTCATGCACCAAATTGTCATTTGTACATGACACAAAAATTAATGTACAAAAGTGGGATGCCAAAAAATTGAATATAATCCCAAATAATATAAAGAAGGGGATTCTTACTTTTCCTATTCCAATTCCTCACAAACTATTCCTAATTCAAATAACATTCAAATTTTATTTTCAAATGTAAAACTACTAAAAAAAATTCAAGTACACATTAACGAATGCTCAAAATTTAAACTTTTAATCATTTTTATGACTTTAAAAAATTAATCATATCTTTTTGATTTGATTGTAAATAACATTTTTTTGAAAAAGACAAATCTATTTCTAAATTCTTATAAATTTTTTGATAACCACATCTTAAAATTGAATATTTTTAAAATTCATAACATTAAAAAATATAAAAAAATATAAAATAAATTAATCTATTATTTAAACCACACACATGAATATGATAAACATGAATGAAAAAAAAAGAATAGAATAAAAAATTACCTTTAAAGACAAGGTCGAACCATTCTAAATCCAACAAACACTCAAATTAACCACAATTACAATCTTTTCCCATACAACTCCAAACCAATCAAACAAGATTTTCTTCAATTTCTCTAAGAGAGAGTTTAAGAGAGCATTCCTTCTAAAATGTGCCTTTTCCCTCTTTATGCCTTTTTTTTCTTTTATCTTTTCTAGTCTATTTTCCTTTTTATTTTATTTTCTTATTTTCTTTATAAGAAAATGTATTTGCAAATAATTTAGAATAATTTTTTTCTTTTTTAAGGATTAATGAAATAATTCAAATTCTTTTATAAATAATAATAAGTATTTTTCAAAGAAAATTAAGCTAATTGTAATGTATTAAATCAACTATCTAATACATTTATTTAAGCATTATTTCTCCATTTCAAAATTTTCTAGAAGCTTTTCCTACCATTAAAATATAATGATATATTCAATCAAAATATAAATGATTTTAAATAGAAAAATTAAATTTTATGTATTTATAAGTTGTTCACAACACAAATTCTCAAATCACCACTGATTTAGATCCAAACAAAAAAATCAAAGACTCATCTCACATGAATCAAGTGCAATGAAGATTACCGACCATGATAATAGAAAGTGACATCTTTGATATAACCATCACTAGAAAAGTAACCCTCTATATTTAAATGCTTAGGTCACACCTTAAGCATACCTACACCATACATAATAGCTAAAGTGATACATAGTCACCCAACCAAGATAATATCATATGCATTGTATATAAACTAGACATCTATAATGATAGTGATATTTTAAAATACCATGATAGTCATAGAAGCATAATATGAGCATCTCAAAGAGTACAACATAATTTGAATACCATTAACAAGATTTGAGTCTAAGGCCCTAAGCATTCAATGCATACAACCACTCACAATAATATTTAATAATGAAAATGGTGAGCTTAAAACACTAATAAGAACCTAGAGAAACATACACAAGCATGACTCATGTACAAATTCTACATAGCTAAAATAAAATGTCAAACATAGACATCTCAAGACAATGGACATGAGAGCATAACATAAATTATTAACTACACATGCAACACTCTTGAGAAAGTATTCCTCTAACCATAGTCAATGATATATTTAATCCTTTCAAAACTTACGACAACTTTAGTTTCTTGAGTGAGACAACAACTACTACGACCTTATTTAATTATATAAACACGTAAGTCACTACAAACTGATACATGCATATTATCTAATAAAATAAAAAATCAATAATTATTTTATAAATTATTAAATATTTTACTAATAATATATTGTTATAACATATGTCTTCGGACATGTAGTGCTACGGTTAAAACACTTTGTTGGTGAAGTGGCCACCAAGGTTCAAATCTCTGTTAGGTCTTTGTGCTTGCAAGGCCTTGTGCTCCTAAGGCCTTGTGCCTTCGCTGGGCCATTGTGCTCACAGATTTGAACAAATGAAATGTGGAGATGAGGTCCCCCATTTGTGGCCTCACTGGTTCATAGCTCCAGATCAAAAGCATTTACCCCTTAAATAAAAGAAATATTATTATAACATATAATATACTAATCATTGTTAAAACATACACCTAATTAAATACAATTAGAATTTAAAAAAAAAAAAATTGTAAACCAATTTTATATTACTTCAAAAATGACAAATGATCCACTTCTAAAAGTCTATAGAATCTTAAATTAAAAAATAATTCTTTAAATTCTAAAAGTCTATAGAATCTTAAATTAAAAAATAATTCTTTAACTCAAATATAGATCCCTTGATAACTAACCATTTATAAAAAAAATATAAAAGTTTTTCCACCTAAATTTAGAAGAAATAATGATTTTAAATTGTCAACTTTCATAATAATTAATTTTATTTGACTGAAACAAGTTTATTTAGCATGCTAAACTACGACGTCCTAAAGTTTGACATTTATAGAGTTGGACTTTTCAAAAGAATCCTATGATTTTTGTCTTGAACCATAGACTTATGTTTATGACTTCATTTTAAAATATTGTTTGGAGGGGAAACCTACTACATGTTAACTAAACAACAAAAATAAGTTAACCTTAGTTTTAAGGGTCCTTGTTTTATCTAGCTCATTCATTTGTTTCATTCGAGATTTAACACACTCTTCCATTATTATTTTTCTTAATGTTAGGCAAAGAAATATGAATTTTTTATTTTAAATTAAGTTATGAATGTAAGGAGATATTCTATTTTATTTCATGTGATTGTTATAAATTATATGATAAATTGTGAATTTTAAAAATCAAAAGAAATATAAGCTTTAAATTGATTTTAGTGGTTGGTAGAAATATAAGCTTTAAATACAATGTTGTTCTTAGATTTTAGTTGGCATCAAATCTATGATCTAAAAACTGAACATTTTCTTGCAAATGTAAATATCTTCCATAGAAATGAATATGATGTCTAGACACTTTCAATATCTAAAATGTTTGGGCTTATAATAGATAACAATAGACACAATTAGTTGTTCCTATGGGTCAGCCCCCTTGTTTTTTGGCTTCTTCAAATATCAAAAACAATAGACACAATTAGGATTTTTCTAGATGAGAAATGTTTTCTTATTAATAACCCCTTATTATAGAGTTGAAGACAACAAACAACCATGTAATATGTCTAGACATGTGTGACTATTGGTGTAATCTTGATTCTATGTTCATACGATGATGTATTGTGTAATGAAATTATTTAATTAGGGTTTATCTTTTTATACAACACCCTAGCATACTCTTTCAAATATTCACAGCAACTGGTTAGAAAGGGGGAGCATGAGGTCAAGTTAAAATTTGAATTTATAGGTGTAAGGGTCTACTTTATACTCATATCTAAACCACTTTCATTTTTATGTCCACAAAATTAACCTAGTATGATGAAAACTTTAGATTAAAGATCATATTAGAATCTAATTTTGCATATAGAAATGAAATAGAGATTAGCTCTGATAGGGTTTGATTGTAGGTTGAAAGAAGCAGATATGGAATTATTTTTATGATAAATTAAAATCATTAGGAGCTTAGTTTAGGAGACTAAGGAGTAGTCAATGTGTGAGTGTTTGTAATTGTTAGATTGAAGAGATGTTTGTTTACATATTATTTTGTAGGACGATATTGCTTATTTTGAAAGGATAAACTCTATCAAAATTTCTCCAAAATATTGGGTGTATGTTGTTGGGTGGAGATATAAAGCTTAGCGGAAAATATTGTAATGAATTGTGTTATTTGATTGAGGACAAATTATAGATGATGGTTTTGATGTAATCTCTAAGGAAGAATCTATCAAATTTGTATATAATTCGTAAATGTCTCCTTATCTTGTATATTGAATAAAATCATATCCATTATCTAGATAACCTGTATATTAAAATGAATATTTAAAATTAATACCTAAGTATTTATATAATGAGAAATCTCTAAAGCCTTATCATTAAAGAAAATTATAACTTTCAGATTGTACAATGGTTATTTATATTTGATGATCATAATTGTACCTAGTTAAAATTTACTTAAAACTTATTCTATTCCAAACATTTTGAAGGACAAATACTATTTATACATTATAAAGATGTTCAAACAATATAATAATATTATAAAATATAATAATCTTATAGCTCATACTTGTCAACATGAATACCTAAACACCTAATTTTAAAAGGTACAAATCATTTCCTAAAAATCAATTCCAACTTATCTTAAAAGTGGCAACTCACTCTTAAAGTTTGTATAATCCCAATTTTAAAAATATTTATTTACACAAACATAAAAATAAAAAATAAAAAAATTCTCATAATCATTAACCAATTATAAAAAATATTAGAACTTTTTATTTCCACCTAAATCATTCTAATATATACTAATATTAATACTTTAGGAAGTGTATTAATCCTAATAATGTTATTGCACATGTTCTTAATTTTACTTGGGTAATGTTTTTACTTAAGTTAGGAACTATTGCAAATTCATGCACATTCACGGAATTCTATATTATTGTCTTATTCTTATTCTTATTGAATTTAGGAACTCTAAGTCTATATAATGTAGCTCTCCTTACATATTGTGATAAAGCAAGCATTTTGTAAAAACCTTAGATCAGGAAACATAGATAACTAATGTCAATTAAATTTTTATCAAGTTAGTTTGAATATACTTTTATGCGCTATATTTTGGTATTTGAATTTATACTAAATTCTAACATCATATTTGAGCATAGGTGTTAGGATAGGTTTTTGTCAATTTAGAATTTTTAGAGTTAGAGATCTTAACAAGTTGCATGCATAAATTTTTGAATAATTCAATGTGTTTTTCTTTCATATCTTTGGATGAATTGAAAAATCAACAAGATCTTTATTTTTTATGTGTATTCTTATTCTAATTTGTAGAATATAGTGTTATGGAGTCTACAAAACCCTATTTTATTACATCCAAAAAGTTTGAGAAGTTCAAGATTGACTTTTGTTTCCCCAAACTTAAAGTTTGGTAGACTCAATAGTAGAATAAAAGGATTTAAAAGCAAAATATGATAATCAACTATAATTATTGGATATCATTGGCATATGATGAACTTGCATGTTGATATGATGATAATGTATGTTATCATTGATGTCAATAAGTGTAAGAGAACCGGTATGCAGATTGAAAGAAGTTGGTGAACCGGTATGAAGAGGCATAAAGAGATGTAGTGAACCGGTGTCAGGGTTTCACTAAGTGTGACTACCGATTGGTAGTCTTAGCTCTATGGTTATCGGTTTGGCGATCCAGCTTATGAGATGCAACCGATGATACTCTGTGATGAGTTAGCTAAGAGATGTGAATGAGATTGAGGTGCCATGTCAGCCTTGTGCGCGTGAAGGATTGAGGTATGAGAAGATCAATCACGTTTGGAGTCTACCTTGGGAATGATCATTCTTCTTAGTGGTATGAGAAGAAAGCGTGATGGGTTATTGATTCCCATGTGCGGTGAAGAATGAACGATGTAGATTGTCTTGTGATCTGTTTGAATTTGTAATACTCTATGCAATATGTTTGGATGATCAGGAATGGACCGCCTATGTTGTAAACCTAAGATGCTTAGGGTTTAGGGTTTATGCTACCGACCTGACTGATGTCTATAAGGTCATTGATGTTTGTTATTGTAAAGTTGTGAGCAAAAGTTGTGTGTGTATCCGAGTGATGAGATACTTGCCAGACCAGTAAGAGGAAAATTGCCGAGTGTGATTATAGAGTAGAGGAAATGAAAAGGATCTGCCTTGGCATGTAGTGTTTTTATCAGATCAGAGTTTTACCTATTGTCTTCTAACCATTTCAATAGTTGGAAAATCCCTTTACCGGGTAGCTTTAACAGGCTTATTGTAAAACCTATAACCAGGTAACTCAAGATTGTTGAGTTCTTTAAATCCTCTAGCAAGGTAACATTTAACAGGGTATATAGCCATCCCTTAACCGAGTGATCTCTAACAGGATCAGTTCCTAGTAGAACCTTATTGTAAAGTCTTTAACTGAACTAGGCTCCTAAAAGGGTGAGCTTCAAAAGAGTTCAAAAACAAGCTTGTGGGTATTCATCCCCACCGTGGTTTTTCCCATTTGGGTTTCCACGTGAAAAATCTATGTGTTATGTGTTATGCATTTTTCATGTGATGTTTATAAAGTATTTGGTTGAAAGATTATGCATGCAGAGTTAATAGGTTATGGTATTTCTAGTATACCACATGCATATGTTTATGGGTGAATTTGATGTCAAGTATTGATCGTATTTGAAGTGTTCAGACTTATCAGTTTATGATATCTGGTGTCTTACTGTGTTTAACCGGTATTGCCATGGTTAAGTTCAATAATGGTGATAACCAGTTGGTATTGCTTTAGCTAGATAAGTTGTTGGGAGAGTTTTTGTCTGTACTGATTCACCCCCCCCCCCCCCCCCCCCCAAGTACCGGTTGGGGTATCTGTTGTTCATCATTATTCATCAATAATATGAAACATTCTTTAAGTTAAAAGAATAGCTTATCCTATTGAATTTGGAAATTTGTATAAGCAATTACTTTCTTTTTAGATGTTTTCCTTATTCTCATTATATTTAAATAATCTAAGTCTATTAATGTAACTCTCCTTCCATATTTTGATAATAATGAAACAATCATTTTGTGAGCAATATTACATCAAGAAACATAACTAATTAATGCCAATTTCAATTCTATTTAGATGGTTTGAATCTACTTCGATCCATTAGATTTTGGTAGTCGAACTTATCTCAAATTCTTAAAAAATTGGAACATATAAGTGATAGCAGCAATCAGGAAGGAAGATTGGGAGGGGGGGGGGGAGGGGGTGAATCAATCTTCACCGGATCAAAGCAAATTAAACATCAAAACATAAACTGATAAACTGTAGCAATGAATCAGATAAGAAAATTAATAGCACAACACCAATATTTTGACATGGAAAACGCGATTAAGGGAAAAACCACGATGGGAACCTACCCACAATAAGATGATACTCTGCAGTAGTATGTAAAAATATTACAATGGGGAGTGCACATGCATTTAGGCACACTGCCTAGAGCTCAGTGCTCAAAATATATATATCCAGAAGGCTACAACCCTCAGGGAAGTCTCACTGACTTACAATATGATTCGGACTACAATCCAGAAGAAATGAACTGCAATGATAGTGTTATCACTGATTAAAATGGGTTTTTCTTTTCCCATGATTGGTTATGGTTTTGTTGATTTATTGAATAAGGTGTAGTTCCAAATGCTTCAGCTTTGTTCTAGACCTCAAGGGTTTAAGGGTTTTTGTTTTTAAATCCTCTTGTGTTCGGTTCTAAAACCTCTGGTTTCTAATCTTTCGTTACTTTATTCATTTAAGTAATGGGTCATGGGGTCATAGGAAGTGTCCCCCCTTGTTGTTTGCCTAGGCGGTCATGTTAATTAATCGAAAAAATTTATGCCTTATATGTTTTTCTTCTAAAGTTGTCAGGCCCAGTAACTAGTGCGCATCTCACGGGTGGATCCACGGCTCGCGCTATTTCGCTAGGCGAAGTTGCGCATAGTTTAAAACCAGTGAAGTTGCAAAAAACACATGGCATGCCACATAGACAGTCCAGTTGGTGGTTGACAGCGAGTAAATTGGCGGCACGTGGCATAAGTCACAATAGTCAGTGGGCCAGGATTAAAGGCTAAAAAGGCGGTCCCCAGAGGTGAGTCAAGTCGCAGGTGGAGATGACTTGGCAGGTATAGCTGTTAATAACTTACTGGAGCCCCGTGGTTTCCTTTTGGCAAATAAGAAGGTGACAAGTCAGCTCCGAAAGTGACTGGGCGCTAGGTGTTCAGGATGCGTCAGTGGGCCCACCCCTCCTGAGAGCCTTTTCAAGCGGTTAAAAGCAGATCAACTTGAGTGATGATCCGACAGCCCGTGCTATTTTGCAAGGGTAAGATGCACGTCCTTTATACCCCATGAAATAGCAAGAGTGAACGCGAGCCGTCCACGTGTCATGATGACACGTAGTCTAAGAAGAAAGTGTGGGCCCACCAAAGTGGAACCGGTGGTATGAAAGAAAGACACGTGGCCAGTATCAAGTGGAATGCGAAGGGAATTTTAAGGCAAATGGTTGGATGCCACATGGTATCATGTAGCCAATAGAAAAGCGGGACCCAGAGAAAAGCCAAAGCCATCAGTTAACCTAACGCTCGATTAAGTTTCTTTTGATCGAACGGTTGGCGTTATTTCGTAGAACCAAGCTGCCCGAAAGTTATGCTTCGCGAAGTTGCGAAAGAGCAGAATGAAACACTTGCAGGGATATTGTGACCCGTTGGAGCGAAAAATACGACTTCTTGTATGAATTCAATTTTGAAGGGATGGCCGAAGCATGCAGAATCAATCTTATAGTTAAGGCCCTGAGTACAAATATTTGATTTCCTAACAACCGGGTAAAGATATTTTTAAAGGATATTGCAGAAGAGCAGACGCAGAGTTATTTTCCTCAAATATAGAGCAAGTCGGTCCAGTTGCAGAGCAAATTCCTTAAAGCAAAGAATAGGTTCTCTCATATTTTTGTGTAGCAATTCTTGTGCAGTGTTCTAAATAGATAATTAATTCTTCGCAGAGTTGTTTAAGAGTGACATTTATTTCTTGCATTTTCAAAATGGCTCCCAAAAGAGAATTTTCTAGTAAGGTTAGCTATTCAGAGAGGAGTGTATGTGATGATTTTTTAGAACAGTTGACGTTGTCAACTAACCAGGCATCAAAGGCAAAAGAGCTAGTGCCCAAGGCTCCCCGTCTAAAGATAGGAGAAGGATTATATGACAAGTGCAATTGGTTGAGAGACCCACAGGTTGGACTGTCTGGGTTGGGGATGTTTAAAGTGGGATTTGGAATGAGAAATTCTCCTACCCCGCAAAACAGTATCTGGGAACTGGATGTTGGGAAACTAGTAGTCCCAGGGGTATTCATGGATACAGATTTGCTGACCCAAATTGCGTTCAACTATGATCCAGTCACAAGAAGCATTCGGGATGTAAATGGGAAAACCCTTGTGGAAATTAATGCTGAAGAGTTTAGGACAACATTTGGGCTTAATGAGTTTACAAACTTTCTAGAACCAATAAATTTCATAGCATTAGCCCAAATTTACAGTGCACAGAGGAGTCATCTCAAGAATGGGCCTCTTAAGGAATTTTTTGTGAAAATAGGAGGGTTAACAGTTGTAGGACCCAACACACAAGAGCCCTTCTCATTAAGTATGTTCACCCTGAGGGCTAAAGGAATGTATTGGGCACTTTGCCAAGTTTTGGGAGAAGATGCTGAAGCAAATATGCCGAATCATTACTTGTTAATGATCGCTCAGATTTTGAATCCTTCTCTTGCAATCACATTTGATTATGCCGCTTATATTGTTGATGCTATTCATGGAGGGTTGATAGGAATCAAGAATGGAAAGGTGGACAGGTCTTTTGGATGGTACTCACTCCTAGTGCATCTTTTTCTCTTCAAAGGTGGTGATTACTTTGCTAGTGGGCTGGACCTGGTTAAGGAGAAGGAAGGAGAAAAAATGTCAGTATAGTTATGGAGTACTGTATTGTCATGGGACAGAGAGGATGCCAGTTTTTTGAAGTTTGATAAATATTTTGCATCTAAAATAAGGACTCTCCTCTGCTCAGAGAAACCAAGAATCCCCAAGGTTCTTCTGGAATTCATAAGACCAAAAGAATTTGCAGAAAACATAAACATTGTTCATAACTGGGGTGACATTTATTTATATCCAGTTTCCATAGTTTTCAGAGTTTTTGGTTTCAAAGGTACTCCATTTTTGTTACCTTACCAGGTCCCTCTCAAAGTGGGAATCGCAGAGATCCTCAGTCAAATTAGTGGCTTGCAAGAGGTAGAGTTGACAAGCAAGGGTAAAGGGACTATTTTCCCTGCAGCTACCATAGTCCACCAATTTGTAATAACAAAGGGAGGCTGAAATTGCTTTGAGGATTTCCTCAAACCTTATCATTTATCCATTGCAGTGTCCAGGTGTGCCGATCCAGAGGACTTCTTCAACGGTATGTTTAGGAAGAAGGTAGCATGCAGAGGTAAGCCTCATCAATTCCAGTTTCCTGAAGACCTCATCATAAATGAATTTGATCTAGATGAGCAGGAGCTAAGAAAAGAAAAGTGGGTGGCTTATAAGAAAGCCCTAGATTTTGTGTATCAGTTTGATGCTAGCTATGACCCATTGTCTAGCTTTTTCCCACTAGAAGAGAAACTAAAGTTTTTAATTATTTTCTTTGAGGATGTGATGCAGACATTGAAGGAGAAGAGGGAAGCTATAATCACGAGAAACCCAGAGAAAGCCAGAATGATCCTTAGTAGGTCAGCTTCTAGTAAGCCAATCCTTCCTGGTGATTACACACTGCATAAGAAATCAGGTTATAGTGTGCTAGTGCCTACAACAAGGGAGCCCTTTACCTCCAAAGGAAAGAGGAAGATACAAGATGTCATTGACATCTAAGAGAGCCCAAAGAAGCAAAGGGTGGGGAAAGAAATACAATCAGATACACCTTTGTATTCCCCATTCCAATCCCCTATCCATATAGGAAATGAGCAAGCAGCGGCTGAGCAACTCCTACAATTGGGTAGTCTAGGGGAAATTGCATACACCTATGATGAAGTGGAGGAAGGGATGCCGGAAGAACCCATTGCTACTGGAATGGATATTACCTCCACTGAACTTAAAGGCCAGGAGTGGGATCTTGAGATAAAGCAGGTAAGTAGTGCCTTTCTAGCTGATAACAATTTTGTCACATCAGAAACATTCATGCAATTTATATGGAAGCAACACATAGATAAATATAATGCTAGATGTGAAACAAGAAAGGCTGAGCAGCCCAATAAAGATCCAGCCTTGGTGGAAGAGGAAATAAAGTAGGAGATGATGGAAGAATTCAAAACCATCAACCCTGAGCAGGGAAGAGATATGGTAGCACAAGCTGGAGTGCTTATCTTACCTGAATGGGATATTGCAGATGCCCTGGTATTAGATGCAGTAAGGAAAGAGACTAAACCAATGGAGGGGGTCAGTTTCAATAAGGATAATGCTGCACTCATTATGTGGTCTCTCAAGAGAAATGAGAGCAAGAAAAGCAAAGACACCCTAGGGTCAAGTTACCTTGGTGGAATGATGGTGAAGAGAGTGCAGAGTACAGGGTTAGTAGAGGCTGCCAACACTATGCTAGAAACTGCAAAATTTAGTGTTGTAGTAGCAGAGAAGGAAGCCGAAGAGAAGGAGGCCCTCCAAATCAAGCTAGAAACAGTTCTGAAGGCTTATAACAATGCCAAGGAGGAGGTAAGAGGTAAGGATAACATCATTGCCAAATTGCAGAGCCAGTTGATTGGACAATACCATCAAGGTGAGTCTTCAACATTGATGATTTCCTCTTCTCCTACAAGGCCTCCACCTTCGATCCCTATCATTGAGTTTCCACCATCTCCAGCACCCTCCAGCTCTCAAATGATTGAAATTACTCCTCAAGAATTAGAAAATTTGAAACAGGCTCAGGCCTTATATGAAAAGAAGTATGAGGAGAGGGTAAGAGCTGCAATATCCAGTTTTGCAAATACAATAAATGCCTCATTGCTCTACAACAATGTAGGTGAAATTATGGAAATATGGAATGAGCTCAGGAGAGACAAGGCCATTTTGACGCCTATTTTTGATAGATGAAGGCTTAGGGAGCAGGATTTAGAGTTTATGTGTGTATCCTGCGATGAAGCAAGGGCCAATGCAATTATTAAATCCACTTCTGATGTCGCTAAAATCTTAATTCAATTAGCAGCAGAGGTGGATAATGTGGATAGAAAGGTAAATTTGTGCAAGAAGGAATACACTGACCAAGTTTTTGAGTTGCTCCCAGGAGTTTTTGCTAGCCCAGATCTGTTAAAAGACAAACAAATGTGGCTCAAGGAGATAGAAGCTAAATTGTCAGCAAGAGTTAAAGGAATTATTGATCTTGATGATGCTTCTTTCTTTGTTGTGACAATACAAGAGATAGAGAAAAATAAGTTGCATTATGCTTTTCTCAATTCAGAAGTCAATAAAATTAGAAATTCTTGGAAAAGGTTGACTAAGACTAAAGATAAAGCGATTAATTTCTCATGGCTGACAGAGGAGATATATAGTGAGTGGGCAACTAAATATGCCACCCATGATCCAGAACAGTTGGAGAGCGCCCCTGAAAAGATAGAAGAGGTTGCAACCGAACAGCTTGTTGAAGAAACTGCAGAAGTTGAAAAGAGCTTGTAACTGCTTTTGCGAAAAGTTTGTAACCTCTTTACTCTGAAAGAAATAATTGTAACAAACTCTCCTTGAGAAGTCCGAAGCTTTGTGCATCCATGTTGTTATAAATGGATACCAGGACTAGAGGAAAGGGGATCGCAAAAAATTGTAAGAAAACGCTATAGAAATTTATCTGAGCTTTTCTAAGTCTAAAGGAGAATCAAAATTTCTTGTAATGTTTCTTGAACTAAATATCAATATACAGACCATCGGTTTTGAGTAAAGCTTTGTGTTGTCTTCAAGTTTGTTCACAAATTTGTTTACTATTTTCATTTTGAATAATCCAGGGTTGTTCTATTTGAATGGAATTGTAAAGCAATTTTAGTATAAGTGTTCGTTAGCTTTTCTCTTTAGGAGGGAAATTAAAGAGGCAGGAATCACTCATACTAGTAAACTCTCTGGAAGGAACTTTGAATTTTGATGACCATAGCTTGGTTTAGAGTTCTTGAATTCTTATAGGTGTCAGGCATATACAAGGATTGATAGAAACCAAGCCGACGGGAAGCATAAAGATGTTTTGTTTGAGGAGTCTTATTTGAGTTTAGATGACTTTGTGACCTTGGATAAGGCACTGGTATTAATTGGAGTTGTTTATTGCATACTTTGTTGATCGAAATGCTGAACTTAAGTACAATTTTCATTCTTTGTTTTCAGTTGATTTCAAGGTGAATAGACCCACTGGTTTTCTGGACTGGTATGCTATGGGTTTATGTTTGAAAGCATGAATTTAATTCACAAAGGTATACCCACCTGGGCTCTGAGTAAGCCCGAAGTGTAGGAGGTCTAATCAAACCTTGTCATATGTTGTCTTGAGAATTTCCTTATCTTTGATGTCTCTTCTGCACCAAGCTTTAAACCATATTATTTTAAGGATGTTAAAGGGAATCAGATTTTGAAGACAACAAAAGTGGCGACTCTGCCGGGGAGAGTTACAATAAAGATATAAGCATAGATCTATGTTGAGGCTTGTAAAGAAAGTTATTGTGTGTTTGTGGATAAGATTGCTTGTTTTCATTATTCCCATAGTTTTGTGGGTGGCGACTCTGTTACTTTGAACCAGTCCTTGTGAGATACAAATCTTTCTGAAAGGAAGACAAGTAAGATGCAAGGAGCAAAAAACACAAGATCTTTCATGAAGAAACATCCTCGTGAAACTTTGTACGAAGGTCTGCCAGAACAGTCACGGAGAGGCCAGAAGAGATCCGTGTTGCATGAGCCATCAAATGCTGCTTGGGTGTAGAAAAACAATACTACTAGTAAGATGCTTGACTGACCTGTTTATGCAAAGTCTAATTCATCTTCCAGAGATTCAGAGCATGATATCTTAGGTTTTTATTCGGGATTGTTTGGAAATATTGATGATGCACCTATTCTAAATCAAGATCTATCTCATGCTAGTGTTTCTGCAAAAGATAGAACCAGTTCAAATGTAATTAGGCACTCTGTTCCTAGGACAATTGATGGGAACATTAGTCTGATTGACATAGATCAAGTTAATGCATCAGACTCTGAAGAAAACTTCCCTGAAGAGGATAAAATGTCTCAAGAGATTGAAGAATTAAATAAAAGAGTCCATCATTTGATCTCCCTAAGAGCCCAAAATGAGGCAAATAAGGAGAAGGAAGTTAAAGCCAAATTAATGGAAAGAGATAGGCTTCTTAGACAGATAGCTGATATTGAAATGCTTGCTAAGGAGAAAGAAAAAAGTGATGAGGAAGGCCCTGTGATTAGGGAAATCCTAATCCCTAAAACTAGACAAGCTTGTAAGTCAGTAGCCTAGCCAATTAGGGAAGTATTAAATGACTCCCAGCCTCCTAAAGCCAATCTAGATAAAGGAAAACAAAAATGGGTAGATGATGGAATAGAGTCTAAAACCGCAGAAGAAATTTCTCATAGGATTCTAGCACATGAGAGAGAGACGGAAAGGATGAGGAAGGAAAAGGAAGATCTCCAAATGGAACTGGAAAAGGCTGAGTTAGAAGCAGCGAATCAAGAAGTAAAAAGAAAGATTAACTACTTAAAGGCTCCCCCTATTACATTCCCATTAGAAGATCTTAGTAAGCCTAATTCCCAACACATTTCATTTCCTCAGGTTAATGCTCAACCTGCAGTACAGGCTAGTATTAACTCAGTAAGCCAACTACCTGTGAATAAACAGTATACCCCGACACCTCAATCTCCAATCCCAAAAGCTAGAGTGACCATGGGAAATAATAGTGCTATTACCCCTTTTCAAAGAAGGCCCATTAATCTGGAACAATATAGACAATTATTTTTTGATGGGATCCCAGGATATCCAAATCATGTTCCCACTGAGCTAAGAGACAGACTCCATAAATTTGCTGGGAACAATGCAATTAGTGCTGAGGAACATCTGAAATCTTTTGGGGATTTAATAAATGATTATGAGATAGCAGATGAAGATGTTATTATGAAACTGTTTGTTCAATCCCTGGTTGATGATGCAAGAGATTGGTACAGAGGTCTTCCAATAAATAGCATAGGTTCATGGGAAGATTTTAAAAATTGCTTTCAAGAGCAGTATGGCAACAAGACTAATGTGAGTTTCATGCTAAATGAGTTCAACAACATTAGAAAATCTGAAAATGAAATGGTCACTGATTTCAATGTCAGATTCTAGAAAGCTATGCACAGATTGTATCAGGTGATGAGACTAGATGACAACATGTGTCTTAATACATATTATAATGCATTTGATTCTAAGATGGCCTATATCTTAAGAGATAAAAACCCCCATAATTTGAGAGATGCTTTTAGAATTGCTATAAATGTAGAAAGTAACAGAAAAGCATCTGGAAAATTAGGAAGAAGGACTGACGGTAGATTATGGCAAGAAACCAAACATCAACCTAATAAAGTTGCTAAAGAGTATGATAAAATAGAAAAATTGGTTATTGCTATGAAAGATCTGACTGCTAAGGTTAACAAAAATGATAAACCTTATTATAACTGGCAAGACAGGTCGCCTAGATTACATGATATGCCCTATAATACCAATTGGAAGGATGGTAAACCCCAAATTGAGAAGCCCAAAGTTACCCAAAGTCAAGACACACCGGATCCCTTGAAAGGAAAAACTATTCACAATATAGAAAATACTCCCTGGTGTATTGCTTGTGATGGACCACATTCCCCTCATCAGTGTGCGGTGGCTTAAGCTCTGGAAGAATCTATGAAACCAGAAGCAGAGCTTGACATTAATATGTTTGAAACCATTGTAGAAAGTGATGAGGAATCTATGCAAAGTGAATACAGTGATGTACTAGATAATGAAAAGTTAATGCAAGGACAGTTAGCCTTAGGTTGGCATCCTACATTGAATGTGGTAACAATTGAAGATGAAGAGGTTCATCTTAGAAGGCCCAATGAGGAAGAAGTTAGAAATCTCACTAAGGCTGCAATTGCCAAAGCAAAACATAACTATAATTTGAGAAGCACCAAGAGAGACACTGATCAAGGTGAGCCAGGTTCTATGTTTGTAAAAGAAGTCACAAAAAAGGGGGCATCAAGCAGTGTTACTACTTTTCCTAAAGTCAGTCAAGACAAAGAAGAACAGGTTAAAGATGTACTTAAAGGCATAGATGATAAAAATGTTGGTGATGTACAAGGAGTAGAGACAGTGAAAAAGGCAAGTCAATTCAAAACACAAAAGGTTAGAGTTAATACTGAAAAATGTAATAATTCTACATTTGATATGGCCCAAGCTTTAACTCAAATGAAAGTCACTGTTCCATTAGTAGAATTGCTAAAGATTAAAGAACATAAGGATGCAACTTTGTCTTTATTCTCTAGTATATCTGATAGTGACACAGTATTATCCACTGGTTTAGCTAAAGTTGGAAAGGATCAAGAGTTCCAAACCCCTGAGGTTTATGTTGGAACCACTATCACTCAAGAGCCTTCTCAGGTAGATCCCTTCTATGTTACTTTGTTAGTCAATAACTGGTTGATCAAAAACTGCATGATAGATTCAGGAGCTGCTGCTAATGTAATGCCCTATGGTGTTATGAAAAAATTAGGGTTATCAGTAACCACTGTGTATGGGAAATGCTATGCCATGGATAACAGAGAAGTACCTGTGATAGGTACAATGAAAGATGTGGAAGTAAAAATAGCAGCATTTCGTGAAGCCACTTACAAAATGGATGTTATTGTTACTGACACTAAACCCCACTATGGTATGTTACTTTCCAGACAATGGGCAGCAGCAGTAGGGGGAAATGTTCAACTGGACTTATCTTATGCTACCATTCCTATTGGTGGTAATCAGGTCAAATTATATAGAGAACCACGAGCTCCTAGGGTAATTGAAAATGTAGACCCCAGTATGCTTAATTGTATGATTGATGTAGATTTAGATAACTTTAGACTTCAACCAATTTCACCTCAATTGAAGAATACTGACCCAATTGTAGTTGAGCTACAAGCATAGCAGTATGGGTTGTGGTAGATGTATTTTGATGGAGCTTGCTCCAAAGAAGGATCTAGAGTAGGGGTTCTTTTTGTGTCCCCGTCAGGCATAACCTTTAAATACTCATTTTTATTGGCATTCCAGTGCACAAATAATACTGCAGAGTATGAAGCCTTATTACTAGGACTTGAGGTTGCAAAAAGGCATGGAATCCAACTGTTGAAAGTGATGGGGGATTCATAATTGGTTATCTCTCAGGTAAGATCTAAATATGCATCCAAAAATGATAGATTAAAACAGTATAAGCATGCTATTTGGGATGCTATTGAGCATTTTGATGCATTTTCTATCAATTGGATAGAGCGAGCAAAAAATATTATGGCAGATTTCCTAGCTAATGTTGCTTTGAAAAATGATGATGCAATGCTAACCGGTATTTTCACTATGGAAATAAAAACTAGGCCTGCTATTCCTGATAATGTGTACAATTGGCAAGTTTTTGTTGATGATGAAGACATTCTTAGGTTTATTCAATGTGTTGATGACTATGATGGACAAAAGATTGATTGTAATGCATTGGTGGAAGTGGTAGACAATAGAGAGACAGTGTTTGGAAATGATGTCCAGTTGGAAACCAATGAAATACCTAAAGGGCTGGTAGAGCTTGAAAGCATGTTTAGTTATAATGATAGTCATTTACATCAGCAGTCTACCACCAAGTTGGAAGAGTTAGAGGAGGTAAACTTGGGGACAAAATCATCCCCTAAGTTGGTATATATTGGAAAGAAATTACCCCCTCATGTCAGGACTAACCTTATTAATTTATTGAAAAGGTATAAGCATGTCTTTGCTTGGTCTTATGAAGACCTAAAGGCGTATAAACAAGATCTTTTTCAACATGTCTTTGCTTGGTCTTATGAAGACCTAAAGGCGTATAGACAAGATCTCTTTCAGCATGAAGTTCCCTTACTTCCAGATGCTAAGCCTTTCAGATAGAAACAGAGGCCTATCAATCCCTTGTTAGAAAATAAGATGCAACAAGAGTTGACCAAATTGAGAGGAGGGATTATCAAACCAATAAGGCATTCTTCATGGGTCTCCAATTTGGTTCCAGTAAGGAAGAAGAATGGAGACATTAGATTGTGTGTAGATTTTAAGAATCTAAATGTTGCTTCCTTGAAAGATAATTACTCATCCCCAAATATGGAAGCCATGCTACAAAGAGTGACAGGCTGTGATCTTTTATCCATGATGGATGGTTTCTCAGGATAAATCAAGTGTTGGTAAGGGAGTCTGAACAATTTAAAACAACTTTTACTACTCCATGGGGAACTTATGTATATGTGAGAATGCCATTTGGATTAAAAAATACAGGAGCTACATTTCAAAGAGCTATGGATGTAGCTTTCAAAGAATTCATAAACATCATCATGGTGGTGTATCAAGATGATCTAACTTGTTTCTCTAAAAGGGCTGATGATCATTGCGGACATCTAGAGAAGGTGTTCATTAAAGCCTTGGAATTTGGTGTATCATTGAATCCCAAGAAATGTCATTTTGGGGTCACTGAAGGAAAGTTATTGGGACACATAGTTTCTAAGGAGGGGGTAAGAGTAGACCCTAAGAGAATTGAAGCAATCAATAGGGTGTCTGAACCTAAAAATGTGAAAGGTATCCAATCCTTTTTAGGTAAAGTAAATTTTGTCAAGAGATTCATTGCAAACTTCATAGAGATAGTGAAGCCTATTATCAAATTGCTTAAGAAGGACACAAAGTTTCATTGGGATCAGGAAGCTTCAAAAGCTTTTGCTGAGATTAAGAAGGCAATCCAGGAGGCACCAGTGTTGAAATCCCCTAATTATAGTAAGCCTTTTTCTCTATTTTCTTTTGCTTCATATCATACGGTGGCTGCAGTATTACTACAAAAGGACAATGAAGGATATGAACATCCCATAGCCTTCTATAGAAAATCTTTGCAGGTAGCAGAACTAAAATATGAAACCATGGAAAAACAAGCTTATGCCCTAGTTAAAGCTGTTAAGGCTTTTAGGCCATATTTGGTGAATGCAAACATCATTGCCTATGTCCCACATGCTGTAGTTAAAGATATTTTGTCTCAGTCTGAGGTTACTGGGAAGAGATGTAGATGGATCAATAGAATTCAGGAGTTCAACTTGGAGATAAAGATCACCAAATTGGTGAGAGGGTTAGGTTTGGCTAAGCTCATGACTGAGTCAAATCTCATGAATGCATGAATGTAGAAGTACAAAATGTTGAGGCTAGAGATGCTTTGGTCACTAGTATTGAGAGGCAACCCTAGTACACAGAGATAATCCAAGTTTTGAGAGGTGATATACTCCTAAAAAAAATGACATATAATCAGAAAAGAACTCTGAAACTCAAGTCCCAAAGATATGTGCTCATTCAGGGTGATCTTTTCTGGATAAATAGAGATGGAGAGTTACTAATGTGTTTGGATGAGTTTCAAGCTAAACAGGTGTTGACTGAAATGCATGATGGAGTATGTGGAGGTCACTATTCTGCTAAGACTACTGCTGGTAAGATAATACGAGTTGGGTATTATTGGCCCACCTTATTTAAAGATACCCATGCATATGTTCGGAGATGTGATCCATGTCAAAAATTTTCATCCAAACTCAAGTATGAAGGAGCCTTACCCCTAAATCCAGTCTCTGTAGAAGCTCCTTTTGTTCAGTGGGGTATTGATTTTATTGGAGAAATTGTTGAGAAGTCAGGGAGAGGTCATGGATGGATCATAGTGGCCACTGATTATTTCACCAAATGGATAGAAGCCATCCCTACAAGAAGAGCTACTAGTAAAATTGTCATTGATTTCCTGATGGATAATATTGTAACTAGATTTGGGACATCTGCAAAATTGGTGATGGATAATGCCATGTGTTTTAGATCAGAAGAATTTGTAGGCTTTTGTACTAGTCATGGTATACTCATGTCATACTCTTCACCTTATCACCCTCAGGGGAACGGACAAGCAGAATCCAGTAATAAAAGCCTGTTGAATATCATCAAGAAAATCCTAAAAGAGAATAAAAGATCTTGGGATCAAAAGTTGAAGTTAGCTCTGTGGGCAGATAGAATAACAGTTAAGAAGTCAATTGGAATGTCACCTTTTGAATTAGTTTATGGTGCCCAAGCTAGATTGCCGGTAAATAACCTTCTTCCAGTGTATCAGTTTTTGCAAAATCAGGACATCGAGGTATTTGAACCAATGGAAGACAGAATGATCCAATTTGTAGAAATGGAGGAGCTTAGGGCTTCTACTCATAAGAGAAATCAGAAGATCCAGTTGCAGTCAAAGTATCTTTTTGATAAAAGGACATCACTAAGGAAGTTTCAAATTGATGACATGGTTCTTCAGTGGAATGCAAAAGGACAGGATAAGGGAAAGCATAAGAAATTTGAATCACTATGGATTGGCCCTTTTGTGGTCTGTAATTTAAATGGTAAGGATTCATATTTCTTGAAGAATATGGATGATGAGATGTAGGAATTTCCAGTGCATGGACAATTCCTGAAGCATTATTTCTCTTAAATGTCCATGCATGGTAGGTCCTTTGTTTGTACATATTTTGTTTCTTTCCCGCTTTTCTGTTTTGGTTTGTGTTTTGGTCTGTTTTTCCAAAGTTTTCTGAGTTTTCTTGTGTTGACCTTGCGATCAACCATCCCCAGTCAGAGCCACTATTATCACTGATTAAAATGGGTTTTTATTTTCCCATGATTGGCTATGGTTTTGTTGATTTTTTGAATAAGGTGTAGTTCCAAATGCTTCAGCTTTGTTCTAGACCTCAAGGGTTTAAGGGTTTTTGTTTTTAAATCCTCTTGTGTTTGGTTCTAAAACCTTTGGTTTCTAATCTTTCGTTACTTTATTCACTTAAGTAATGGGTCATGGGGTCGTAGGAAGTGTCATTCTTGTGCAATGTTCTAAATAGATAATTAATTCTTCGCAGAGTTGTTTAAGAGTGGCATTTATTTCTTGCATTTTCAAAATGGCTCCTAAAAGAGAATTTTCTGGTAAGGTTAACTATTCAGAGAGGAGTGTATGTGATGATTTTTTAGAACAGTTGACGTTGTCAACTAACCAGGCATCAAAGGCAAAAGAGCTAGTGCCTAAGGCTCCCCATCTAAAGATAGGAGAAGGATTATATGACAAGGGCAATTGGTTGAGAGACCCACAGGTTGGACTGTCTGGGTTGGGGTTGTTTAAAGTGGGATTTGGAATGAGAAATTCTCCTGCCGCACAAAACAGTATCTGGGAACTGGATGTTGGTAAACTAGTAGTCCCAAGGTTATTCATGGATATAGATTTGCTAACCCAAAGTGCGTTCAACTATGATCCAGTCACAAGAAGCATTCAGGATGTAAATGGGAAAACCCTTGTGGAAATTACTACTGAAGAGTTTAGGACAGCATTTGGGCTTAATGAGTTTACAAACTTTCTAGAACCAATAAATTTCAAAGCATTAGCCCAAATTTACGGTGCACAGAGGATTCATCTCAGGAATGCGCCTCTTAAGGAATTTTTTGTGAAAATAGGAGGGTTAATAGTTGTAGGACCCAACACACAAGAGCCCTTCGCATTAAGTATGTTCACCGTGAGGGCTAAAGGAATGTATTGGGCACTTTGCCAAGTTTTGGGAGAAGATGCTGAAGCAAATATGCCAAATGATTACTTGTTCATGATCGTTCAGATTTTGAATCCTTCTCTTGCAATCACATTTGATTATGCCGCTTATATTGTTGATGATATTCATGGAGGGTTGATAGGAATCAAGAATGGAAAGGTGGACAGGCCTTTTGGATGGTACTCACTCCTAATGCATCTTTTTCTCTTCAAAGGTGGTGATTACTTTGCTAGTGGGCTGGACCTGGTTAAGGAGAAGGAAGGAGAAAAAATGTCAGTACAGTTATGGAGTAATGTATTGTCATGGGATAGAGAGGATGCCAATTTTTTGAAGTTTGATAAATATTTTGCATCTAAAATAAGGACTCTCCTCTACTCAGAGAACCCAAGAATCCCCAAGGTTCTTCTGGAATTCATAAGACCAAAAGAATTCGTAGAGAACATAAACATTGTTCATAACTGGGGTGACATTTATTTATATCCAGTTTCCACAATTTTCAGAGTTTTTGGTTTCAGAGGTACTCCATTTTTGTTACCTTACCAGGTCCCTCTCAAAGTGGGAATCGCGGAGATCCTCAGACAAATTGGTGGCTTGCAAGAGGCAGAGTTGACAGGCAGGGGTAAAGGGACTATTTTCCCTGTAGCTACCATAGCCCACCAATTTGTAATAACAAAGGGAGGCTGGAATTGCTTTGAGGATTTCCTCAAACCTTATCATTTATCCATTGCAGTGTCTAAGTGTGCCGATCCAGAGGACTTCTTCAATGGTATGTTTAGGAAGAAGGTAGCATGCAGAGGTAGGCCTCATCAATTCCAGTTTCCTTAAGACCTCATCAGAAATGAATTTGATCTAGATGAGCAGGAGCTAAGAAAAGAAAAGTGGGTGGCTTATAAGAAAGCCCTAGATTTTGTGCATCAGTTTGATGCTAGCTATGACCGATTGTCTAGCTTTTTCCCACTAGAAGAGAAAATAAAGTTTTTAATTGTTTGCTTTGAGGATGTGATGCAGACATTGAAGGAGAAGAGGGAAGCTGTAATCAAGAGGAACCCAGAGAAAGCCAGAATGATCCTTAGTAGGTCAGCTTCTAGTAAGCCAATCCCTCTTGGTGATTACACACTGCATAAGAAATCAAGTTATAGTGTGCTGGTGCCTACAACAAGGGAGCCCTCTACCTCCAAAGGAAAGAGGAAGATACAAGATGTCATCGACATCCAAGAAAGCCCAAAGAAGCAAAGGGTGGGGAAAGAAATACAATCAGATACACCTTTGTATTCCCCATCCCAATCCCCTATCCATATAGGAAATGAGCAAGCAGCGGCTGAGCAACTCCTACAATTGGGTAGTCTAGGGGAAATTGCATACACCTATGATAAAGTGGAGGAAGGGATGCCAGAAGAACCCATTGCTGCTCAAATGGATATTACCTCCACTAAACTTAAAGGCCAGGAGTGGGATCCTGAGATAAAGCAAGCAAGTAGTGCCTTTCTAGCTGATAACAATTTTGTCACATCAGAAGCATTCATGCAATTTATATGGAAGCAGCACATAGATAAATATAATGGTAGATGTGAAACAAGAAAGGCTGAGCAGCCCAATAAAGATCTATCCTTGGTGGAAGAGGAAATAAAGTAGGAGATGATGGAAGAATTCAAAACCATCAAACCTGAGCAGGGAAGAGATATGGTAGCACAAGCTGGAGTGCTTATCTTACCTGAATGGGATATTGCAGATGCCCTGGTATTAGATGCAGTAAGGAAAGAGATTAAACCTATGGAGGGGGTCACTTTCAATAAGGATAATGCTGCACTCGTTATGTGGTCTCTCAAGAGAAATGAGAGCAAGAAAAGCAAAGACACCCAAGGGTCAAGTTACCTTGGTGGAATGATGGTGAAGAGAGTGCAGAGTACAGGGGTAGTAGAGGCTGTCAGCACTGTGCTAGAAACTACAAAATTTAGTGTTGAAGTAGCAGAGAAGGAGGCCCTCCAAATCAAGCTAGAACATTTCTAAAGGCTTATAACAATGCCAAGGAGGAGGTAAGAGGTAAGGATAACATCATTACCAAATTGCAGAGCTAGTTGATTGGACAATACCATCAAGGTGAGTGTTCAACATTGGTGATTTCCTCTTCTCCTGCAAGGCCTCCACCTTCAAGCCCTTTCATTGATTTTCCACCATCTCCAGCACCCTCCAGCTCTCAGATGATTGAAATAACTCTTCAAGAATTAGAAAATTTGAAACAGGCTCAGGCCTTATATGAAAAGAAGTATGAGGAGAGGGTAAGAGCTACAATATCCAGTTTTGCAGATACAATAAATGCCTCATTTCTCTACAACAATGTACGTAAAATTAGGGAAATATGGAATGAGCTCAGGAGAGACAAGGCCATTTTGACGCCTATTTTTGACAGATGGAGGCCTAGGGAGCAGGATTTAGAGTTTATGTGTGTATGCTGCGATGAAGCAAGGGCCAATCCAATTATTAAATCCACTTCTGATGTCACTAAAATCTTAATTCAATTAGCAGCAGAGGTGGATAATGTGGATAGAAAGGTCAATTTGTGCAAGAAGAAATACACTGACCAAGTTTTTGAGTTGCTCCCAGGAGTTTTTGCTAGCCCAGATCAGTTAAAAGACAAACAAATGTGGCTCAAGGAGATAGAAGCTAAATTGTCAGCAAGAGTTAAAGGAATTATTGATCTTGGTGATGCTTCTTTCTTTGTTGTGACAATACAAGAGATAGAGAAAATTAAGTCGCATTATGCTTTTCTCAATTCAGAAGTCAACAGAATTAGAAATTCTTTTAAAAGGTTGACTAAGACTAAAGATAAAGCGATTAATTTCTCATGGCCGACAGAGGAGATATATAGTGAGTGGGCAACTAAATATGCCACCCATGATCCAGAACAGTTGGAGAGCACCCCTGAAAAGATAGAAGAGGTTGCAATCGAATGGCCTATTGAAGAAACTGCAGAAGTTGAAAAGAGCTTGTAACTGCTTTTACGAAAAGTTTGTAACCTCTTTACTCTGAAAGAAATAATTGTAACAAACTCTCCTCGAGAAGTCCAAAGATTTGTGCATCCATGTTGTTGTAAATGGATACCAGGACTAGAGGAAAGGGGATCGCAAAAAATTGTAAGAAAACGTTGCAGAAATTTATCTGAGCTTTTCTAAGTCTAAAGGAGAATCAAAATTTCTTTAAATGTTTCTTGAACTGAATATCAATATATAGACCATCGGTTTTGAGTAAAGCTTTGTGTTGTCTTCAAGTTTGTTCACAAATTTGTTTACTATTTTCATTATGAATAATCCAGGGTTGTTTTGTTTGAATGGAATTGTAAAGCAATTTTAGTATAAGTGTTCGTTAGCTTTTCTCTTTAGGAGGGAAATTAAAGAGGCGGGAATCACTCATACTAGTAAACTCTTTGGAAGGAACTTTGAATTTTGATGACCATAGCTTGGTTTAGAATTCTTGAATTCTTGTAGGTGTCAGGCATATACAAGGATTGATAGAAACCAAGCCGATGGGAAGCATAAAGATGTTTTGTTTGAGGAGTCTTATTTGAGTTTAGATGACTCTGTGACCTTGGATAAGACACTAGTATTAATTGGAGTTGTTTATTGCATACTTTGTTGATCGAAATGCTGAACTTAAGTACAATTTTCATTCTTTGTTTTCAGTTGATTTCAAGGTGAATAGACCCACTGGTTTTCTGGACTAGTTTGCTGTGGGTTTATGTTTGAAAGCGTGAATTTAATTCACAAAGGTATACCCACCTGGGCTCTGAGTAAGCCCGAAGTGTAGAAGGTCTAATCAAACCTTGTCATATGTTGTCTTGAGAATTTCCTTATCTTTGATGTCTCTTCTGCACCAAGCTTTAAACCATATTATTTTAAGGATGTTAAAGGGAATCAGATTTTGAAGACAACAGATAGCATCTACAAATTCCTGATGACAGTTCTGGTTAAGCACAATTGTCTACTCCGCAACACCAATCTCACCTTAACACTACATTGAATGACAAGTCTCTGGTTCACACAATCACATCTCTCTAATAATGCAGACATAATACCAACACCTAAATTACATAAGCATCTCACCTATATATAGAATTCATCAATCTTGATAACAAGGTCGAGTAAACCCTCAAGCCTCAACTTACAATTATAGAAATTACATCACACGGTACAAAGATCGACCATCAGACTGACATTATGATTTACATTTCATAGAATGGACCTAATTTAAATTTCCAAATGATCACATCTACCAGAAATCATGCCAAGATCAACCGCAACATGCTACACCACCAAAAATACCGCATAACACAAAAATCATCACCAGTTCATAAAAATTACCAAAAAAATCGCATAATGATCAATGCGGATTTCCAAAACAAATATGACATGACTATGAAACACCAACAAGCACGTTAGAACCATCTGGAATAGTTGCACCAACACCACTTTTCAAATCTTCATTGATCAACATCTAGATAGCTCAAGAACACAACCAATTGGCAACTGTCGTGAAGAAACATAACTTGTGGAGCACCAAATCACAAACCATCGGAAATGAAGATACATAAGATCATCCCCAAAAATATCCCAAAGTCTCAGCACAGGATCTAATCACACTGGAATATACCGGAGGAAATATCGAATTTTGCAAAATAGTGATCAACAAAACAAAACTTCAAAAATGGATAAAAAATGCTTCCCAAACTCACTGGAATAAATCACAGGAATATGTTGACATCAATGAAAACAAAATATCCTAGCAACAGCAATGACAACAACCAAATCCAACAATCTCCTCCTTTGTCATTGATGGCAACATATGAATGTGAAAAACAGTCAATGCAAAGAAAGAAGATATCACTAGCAAGCTCCCCCTAAGATCAAGATAGATAAAGCAGTTTTTCACATGCTCTCTCTCCCCCTTTGAAAACAATGCCAAAGATCTCCAAAATAGAAAATCAAACTCTCTCCTGATACAGAATCATGAATCTCTCTCCCCCTAGGATACACAACCAAATCAACAGACTACTTTAGCAGAGGAGCAACATTAACTCATCAATCCGGATAAAAGAATAAGGCTCTGAATTCCACCGGATTGATGCAAATCAATGCATCTAATTCTCATCAGGAGGGGTGGATACCTCTAACTTGTCTCTCAAATAGACAAATGTATCTGTAGGTAAAGGTTTAGTGAAAATACTAGGAATTTGTTTCTTTGTAGATACATACTCCAGCTTCACCTTCCCTTCACTGACTTGCTCTCTCAAGTAGTATATTTGATCGATATATGCTTAGACTTTGAATGTTGTACTAGATTCTTTGGAATATTTATAGCACTAGAATTATCACAGTATATAACAGTAGGCTCATCATGAATAACTCTGATATCTTTCAACATTTGCTTCATCCAAACTATTTGAGTACAATTACTAGGAGTGACAATGTACTCTACTTCAACAGTAGATAAAGATATTGAATCTTGTTTCTTGCTAGCCCATGAAACCAACTTCTTACCTAAAAAGAATGCTCAACCAGTAGTACTATTTTGGTCATCAACATCAAGAGCCCAATCTGCATCAGTGTAAGCACATAACATGAAATCATCATTCTTCGGATACCATAAACCATAATCCATAGTTTCCTTTAGATATCTAAATACCCTCTTAACATCAGTGATATGACTCTCCTTCGAATCAACTTGATATCTTGCAGCCATACACACAACATGCATAATGTTGGGCCTAGTCTGAATAAGATATACCAATCCACCAACCATAGATATGTACAAAATTTGATTAAATTTAGGAGATTCATCATTTTTGGATAGTTTACAACTAGTCACCATAGGAGTTCCAACCAGTTTGGAATCATCTAGTCTAAACTTCTTCAATAGTTCCTTCACATAATTAGTTTGAGATATATAGATACCTTCATCACTTCTAGCATCAAAATTTCCAAGATCCTCATCTCTCTTAATATTAACATTTCCTACCAAAAACTTTTAAATATTTCATAGTAGGAATATGACCAAACCAAATCTCATAAAGGTTCTTATAGGTATCACCTTTATTACGAAATTTGTTGAATGTATAAACTGTAGTGCTAATAGCTTCTCTCCAGTAGACCTTCAGAACATTTCCTTCAATCAACATGGTTCTTGCAGCATCCAAAATAGTATGATTCTTCCTTTCAACAATTCCATTCTGTTGTGGAGTCCTAGGAGAAGATAGATGTCTTCTGATTCAATGCATCTCACAGAATGAATTGAATTCACCGGAATAAAATTATCCACCTCTATCAGATCTTAGACACTTCAGCTTCAATACAGACTCAACTTCTACTTTAGCTTTGAATATCTTAAATTTCTCAAATGCTTCTGATTTTTCCTTCAAAAAGACAACCCACATCATTCTGAAATAATCATCAATTAGAAGCATAAAGTATCTATCACCCTTCACACTTATAACATTTGTAGGTCCACATAGGTCAGTATGCATAAGATCCAACAATCCATCAGATGTATAAGGTTTTCTCTTGAAATAAATCCTTGTTTGCCTACCCAACTGACACTCCTTACATACTGGATTAACATGTTTAACAATTTTAGGTAGATCTCTAACAGCTTGTGTAGAACCGATCTTAATCAATGAATCAAAGTTTACATGACAAATCCTTCTATGCCACAACCAACTCTCATCTATCTTAGCAATCAAACAAATTTTCTCACCAGCATTCAAATGAAATAGTTTACCTTTAGTCTTAATCCTAGATGCAATCTCTATACTGGAGGCATTCAATATCTTGCATTTACCATCCTTGAATTGTAAATCATAACCCTTATCAACCATCTGTCCAACACTCAACAAATTATGCCTCAAACATTCAACATACAAGACATCATCAGTGTTATGCTCACCATCAAAAGAAATAGAATGTCTCCCATGGATTACACAGGCTTTTTCATCTCCAAATCTAACTATTCCACCATCATACCTTTCCATGCTTACAAATTTTATTTTGTCACCGATCATATGATGTGAACAACCGTTGTCAATCACCCATACACCCTTTTCTTCTACCTTAGTGGCCAAAGCTTTCTCCTCAACAAAACAACTAGTGGAATCAATAGGTACAGGTCCATCCTCTTTAATGGCAATAAACAAAAATTCATCTCCTTCTGATTCATCATCTATAACACCTTCATCTGCAACATAATAACATTTCTTCTGGTTCCTAAGGTTAGACTTGTAAGGCTTATCATAGTTTTCATGCTTCTCATATCTATCATTCCTATCATACTTATCAAACTTATCCTGTCTATCATACTTAGACATTCTCTTTAGACATCTAGAAGCAAAATGTCCTATCTTATTACAAGAAAAAAACTTTGAGGGAAAATTTCCATAATACTTACCAACACCTTTAGGTAATCTTTGAGCAATCAATGCTTCAAGATCATCAAGGTCTTTTTCTTTCTCTACTATCTCTCTTCTTTCTCTTTCGTATCTAGATATCCTGCACTCATCAGGATCATAGTTCTTCTTACTAGATACCGATGATGATGCTCTAAATGTAGTCTTAGACTTTCCATGTGATTCTCCAAATTTGCTTAGCTGAAATGCAGTAAGTTTTCCAGCCAACACATCTCTTGTCACTGTAGTCACTCTCCAGATCTCATCAATAGCAACAACCTTATGTTTGTAAGTAGGAGGCAAAGATCTCAGCACCTTAGCAACAATCTCATCTTCCTCAAACTTTCTACCAACATTCCTGATACCAAGGATAAGTTCATTCACTTTAGCCATGTATGAATGTATGTTCTCATCATATCCCATCTCCAATGTCTCATACTTTCCTTTCAATCTCTACAATTTAGCAACTTTCTCTTGGCTATCACCTTCATACAGGATCTCAAGCTTCTCCTAGATCTCATGTGCGGTCTAAAGTTCCATAATATTTGTCATTTCAGAATCAGTCAGGGCACTAAGCAATGCTTCCTTTGCTCTGATGTTATATTTTTCTTTCTTAACCTCATCAGGAGTGGATGGTCCATTCTGAGGAACAACATAGACATTCTTAGCAATCTTCTAGTAATCTTCTCCAAGACATTTCAAATGCACCTCCATCTAGCTCTTCCATATAGTATAGTTACTTCCATCAAACCTCAGACTATACTTCTTGAAAAGAATACCTTGAGCTGCCATCCCGGATCTCCTCAAGTGATTAAGATTCTACAGGAGGATCTAGCTCTAATACCAATTGATAGTAGCAATCAGCCAGGAAGACTGAGAGGGGGGGTGAATCAATCTTCACTGGATCAAAGAAAATTAAACTTCAAAACATAAATTGATAAACTACAATAATGACTCAAATAAGCAAATTAACAACACAACACTCAACACCAAGATTTTGACATGGAAAACCTGGTTAAGGGAAAAATCACAGTGGGAACTTACCCACAATAAGATGATACTCTATAGTAGTATGTGAAAATATTACAATGGGGAATGCACATGCATTCAAGCACACTACCTAGAGCTCATTGCTCAAAAGATATATGCTTGGAAGGTTACAACCCTTAGGGAAGTCTCACTAACTTACAATATGATTCAGACTATAATCTAAAAGAAATGAACTGCAATGATAGCATCTACAAATGCTTGATGACAGTTTTAGCTAAGTACAATTGTCTGCTCTGCAACACCAATCTCACCTCAACACTGCACTGAATGATAAGTCTCTTGTTCACACAATCACTTCTCTCTAATAATGCAAACACAATACCAACACCTAAATTACATAAGCATCTCACCTATATATATAATTCATCAACCTTGATAACAAGGTCAACTAAACCCTCAACCCTCAACTTACAATTACAAAAAATACATCACACGATACAAATATCGACCATCGAATGAATATTATGATTTATATTATGTAGAATGGACCTAATTTAAATTTCCAAATGATCATATCCACTAGAAATCATGCCAAGATCAACCACAACATGCTACACCACTAGAAATACCGCATAACACAAAAATCATCACTGGCTCATATAAATCACCAAAAATCTCACACAACGATCAATGTGGATTGCCAAAACAAATAGGACATGACTAGGGAACACCAACAAGCATGTTAGAACCATCCAGAATAGTTAAACCAATACCACTTTTCAAATCTTCATTGATGAACATCTAGAAAGATCAAGAACACAATCGATCGATAATTGTCATGAAGAAAGATAACTTGCCGAGTGTAGCATCATAAAATTGCACCCCTTGCAATTTTGACTGCATTTTAGGCCATCACCCTGGCGACGACATTTCCCTACCCAATTGGGACCCTTTTCTATCCTATTTCTTCAAATTTGCCTTTGTTTTAACCCTAGTATCACCTCAGGACCTTGTCTAGGCCTGGAAATAGGGTAGGACAGGGGCGTGGCACCCCTATCCTCCCTCTTTGGGTGGCCTCAAAATGGGTCCATTTGACACTTGATCCTAATTTGCTCTTCAGGATTTAAATTTCCCCTATGTCGGCCTTCTGTGAGATGAAAATTATTCTCTTAGAAAAGTATAAAAGGGGATCTAGTTCTCTCAATGGCATAAGAAAAAATGAGGCAATGATAAGTGAAGATAAGCAGAAATTAGGTAAACAAGTGGAAGGTCTCCATTATCATCATCAAGTCTTCTTCCTCTTCATGTGTCTTCATCCATCTATTGGAGCAACATTACAATATTCATTTGCAAGCATGTGTGTGTGTGTGTGTTAAGGTTTTGTCATGTTACATGCCATTTCATGCAACACTTGTGATTACATTCAAGAAGCAAAGAAACCATCATCAACAAATTGCAGATCTATAAGGTATACATTTCCATTATTTACATCTAAACATTTGCAATTAATTTCTTTCAAGGTTGATTCCTCAACCGGGGTTTGACTAAGGAAAACCCCTATCCACAACCCTTCTTCCCTTCTTTTTTATGTGTAGGTTGCAGGTGTGCAACTATAACTGCAAATTTAAGCTTCATTTTTAGAGACGAAAAAGCGCTTTTTGGCATGTGGATTTTTCAGAGTACCGGGTGCAACTTCAACCCGATATTGACAAATTTTCTCCAAATTTGCAGGGCAGATCTATATCAGTCTAAATATCTTAGATCTAAAGTTACAACGCGACCCGAAATTGGTAGCTTCTTATTTCACCCATTTTATCTTTATTTTTTGCATAGTCAACAAGTCAACTCTTCCACTTACAAAAGAGGGTAAATTGCATTGCACCCTTGCAATTCACTTAGTATTCAGATCCTTATTCACTCTAGGGTTTGGATCTAGTGAATTCAACCCCTCTTTTGAATGTAAAGTTTCTCCCAAGTGAAAATCATCCTAGTGATTTCCTTTCTCTCTCCTAGGTGGGGAATCACTAGGGTTCAATTTTCCACTTTACATGAAGCACCAAATCAAGAACCATCAGAAATGAAGATACACAAGATCATCCCAAATAATATCTCAAAGTCTCAACATGAGATCTGATCACACCAGAATATACCGGAGGAAATAACAGATTCTGCAAAACAATGATCAACAAAACCAGACTTCAAAACTAGATCAAAAATGCTTCCCAAACTCGCTGGAATAAATCACAGGAATATGTTAACATCAATGACAACAACATATCCTAGCAGCACCAATGACAACAACTAAATCCAAAAATAAGATAATATTCATAATTTATTGGATTGTTTAGAATTTAATAATGTATTGGATGCAATTTCATTGATATTTAAATTATTTTAATTTAGTAAAAAATCCTAATTAGCATGCGAAGCTATGATATTTGTATTTTATTTTAATATAATATAATATCCAACTTATACATAACTACGTAGATGATATTATTATGTTTTGTTGAAAGTTATCTTTATATTAAGATTTGAAAATATTTACACTTAGATATTCTTTCTTTTAACACTAAAATATTGTGATGGACTATCTCTAAAGAATTAAATATTATGCTAACAATATTAATGAATTGTGTATTGTATGAAATATGATTAAATACAATTATGTGATTGAAAAGGATGTCTTAATATTTTCTTGAGTGTAAAACTAATAGGGTTAGATCAAATTAAAATTGAAGGGACTTATCTCATGTGTAGGACAATATGTTTCTCTTTATATATTAAATAAGTAACTAAACCTTATGATAAAATTGTAACATAATTGTCTCTAACACATGCCATGGGGTCATTATATGTTCTCCTTGGATTACTTATTTGAAACCGTGATGCAATGTCTAAAATGTTTCAATCTAATTGATTTAATAATGTATGGTTTTAGACATGATTGAGTGAAGGGTAAATGCTATACCTAATTATATGATGCTTTTGTGTGCATGTGTATGTATGTATGTATGTATGTATGTATACACACACACATATACATGTATATATATGTGTGTGTGCATATATGTATATGTATATGTATATGTATACATGTATATATGTGTGTATATTTATATATGTTGGAAAGAGACACTGTACTAGTTGATTTAAGTGCTTAAGGAATATTTTGGGGTTGTCATTGATGGCAACTCAGATCAGAAATCTCATTCAATATATGCAGAATTGTTCTATCGGAAGTTTGATATCCATTTTTCTTAAGTTTGGAAGGTGTAATACAATATGTGACAGAGTATGAGTACATTGAGTAGAACTCAATTTCGGTTGCATAGTTTTGGTTGCAGTGGAAGAGTTAATTGATTGGATGTTCAAGATAGCTTAATTTGCAATCCTAGCCTTTGGTATTGACTTTCATGCAAGATAAAGGATCAGGTATCTGATATTTTAGAAAGAACAGGGTTATTTTGGTGATTAGTGATGAAGCATATTATGCAAAATATTTGGGATGATTTTGGTGATTGATTTTGAGTTTGAGGTGGTTGAGCTGACATGTGTGAAGCATATTATCAATTTTTTTATGTCCGCATATGGATTTGTAATCAGATTGAGCCGACTTATTGTTACACGTTTCATGTTTTGCAAATATTTTGAAGCTGACATATTGTTGACCTAATCAAGTGGTGAAAATATATAAGGCCGATCTATTTGATCATTTTATGTATATATTTTGATGTGCAGAGAGTGTATGAGCATTTGAGCGCAGTTTCACATGCACTATCTTTGATTTAGTGCTTTGGTGTACGACAGAGCAGCAAAACAAAGAAGTTTGTCAAAACAGTGGAAGACAGTCACTTTAAGCTTAACCAAAACTACATTTTGGCATTTGTAGATGCTACTCATAAGTTAAGACATTCTTCTTGTCATTTTAAATCATTTATAGGATAGTGAGTCGTCTAGAGTTGTATCCCTCTTTTGTAATTGTGCAGTGAGCTCTAAGAAGTGTGCTTGAATGCATGTGCATTCCCCTCTTATAATGTTATTATACTCTTGATCATAGTATTATAATATTGTGGGTCTCAATCCCACCATGGTTTTTTCCCTTTCTAGGTTTCCACGTAAAAAATTTAGTGTTATGGTTTTGTGCTTGTTTGTATTAATTTTTTGCACTTTACTTTTATTCATTTACATCTAATGGTTTAAGAATTAGGTTAAGAAGGTTATAAATTGTAGAACATTGATTCACCCGCCCCTCTCAGTGTTCATTGATTCCAACAATTGGTATTAGGTCTTACTTCCTTTAAGGAAGCCTAACAACTTGAGGAAGTTTGGAAATAGAAAAATCAATGGACTCCGGTTTGCAGAAACAACTTATTGTGGCACTTGAAGACTTAGAGGAAGCAAGGAAAGAAGCAAGTAGCCTAAGAAGAAATTTGAGTGATGCTGAAAATTTCATTGAGTCATTGAAAGAACAAGTGAACACATCTAGAGAGAAGAGAAAGGGTCTAATGGACAAAATCAATGAGAAAGAAGAGAAAAGCATTGATAATCAAGTCCTAAAAGAAAAGACAAATGAATGAGAAAAACTTGCTAGAGATAATGTAGTCTTGGAAAATAAAATGCAATCAATTATGATGAAGATGACTAAGGAGATTTTAGATAGGAAGAAGAATGAAGAAAGTATGAATCGGTCATTGAAGGATATATCTGATGAATGTTGTAGATTGAATCATGAAAATGACTTACTAAAGCTTGAATTGATACAATCCAAAACTAATGAGCAAGAGCTTGAAAGAGATCATAATTCTAAGAGATGAACTTACTACTGCTAATGAGTACACAGAAAAATTCAATGCTAGCTCAGCCAAGCTGGATGAAATGATACAAAGTTAGAAGAATAAAAGTGATATGGAAAGACTTGGATTTGAGAAAGGAGAGAGCTATGGGTCTGGTCAAAGCAATCATCAAAAGAACAAGAGATCTATGGTAAGACAACCTAATGCTTATAAATTCAATGGTAAATTTTTTGTTTGCAATAAATTTGGTCATATGGCAAGTCAATGCAAAAATAGAGCAAATCAGAGTAATTCATCATTCTTCGGACAATGTTTCAATCGCAATAAATATGGTCATAAGTTAGTTGAATGCAGAAGTATGGTAAATAGGAGAAATGTAAGATGTTATACTTGTGGAAGATTTGGATATATTTCTAACCAATGAAGATCAAGGTGAAATCAAAGTAATTTCAGGCCTAATCAAAGAAACAACATTGTATGCTATTGATGCAGGAGCATCCCTAGTTCTTGGCAAATCTTTTTTTTAGTTTGTTTTGTAGTTTTAACACTCTTTCTGCATTTTCTTGCATTGGCTCACTAGATCTTATGGAGCTAGATTTTTCTTAAGGAAATGATCATCTTACTTATCCCTAAATCATAAAGCATTTGGCTCATTTTCTGACAAGTTATCGATTCGGGATTCAGACAGTTTTCTAGCTTAGGGCATTGGAACTACTTGGACCTATTTGCTATTGATGAATCTTGTGGATCTCTTCCATAGCATGTGAAGCCTAGTTTGTAAATTCCAATGGTCCTTGGCATGTGGCCGACCTTCCCTTTGATCCGCACTTCATCCTATGGATTTTTCAGAGGAATCTCTTTGGTGGAGGTTGACCTGTTGGCTTTACATGTTTGATCTTGTTCTTCAGTATTTGATCCCTTTTGGGCTGACCGAATCTCCCTAGTGTTGGAATCCAAGAACACTGAGGAGGGGGGGTTGACTCAGTGTTCTTTCAGTTAGAGTAATTTTAACCTTATTAATACATCCACTTATTACTAGTATACATAAAAGAAAGAAACATCAAGTAATATCAATGCAACCATATGAGTCAACACCATAACACAAATATTTATACGTGGAAAAAATCAAAGAGGAAAAACCATAGTGGGATTGGTGACCCACAATATCTATCCACTGGCTATAAGAATAAATATTACAAGAGGGGCCTGCACATGCTACACATGTAAGAAGGCACACTTCCTAGAGTATACTGCTCATCACAAAAGGAGCCTCACTAACTATAGATCCAAATACTGGATTACAAACAAAAACTGAACTCAAAATGTACATCTGCTTTGATAGATGAGTTTTGGTTAAAGCATTGTCTGTATCGGTTAAACTGTAACCTCTCTTACCAGTATCTTAGATCGCTTCCCAATCCTCTAGATGAATAATCAACATCGATTGCAGATCTTTACATTCACATTCTATTTATCAAAATAACATCATAAAACCTTTCACATCAGTTGTCTTCCATATATCCACATCATTTTTAAATAACCTAACCCAAACTGACTTATATACCCATTTATATGAATAAACACAAATGCCTTATGTCGGCTTACAAACATATCACAAAAGGTAATACACATGTCAGCCCAGATAAAATATAAACATAAAACAATATGATCATTTCCGCTTCCACGCTTGTCAGATCAATCTCCTATGTCAGCCTTAGAGTATCGGTTCAAAGTTTGTCAGTTCCCTGAATTTCGGTTCCCTTGATTGCCGATGAAGTGAATGTCGGTTACCTTTATTGCTGGATCTCCCATGAAGTGTGTTGCCAACAATAACAACACTTATAACCCAGATCAGTGTCAATTGCCAACAATCTCTCCCTTTGGCATTGATGGCAACACTCATGTGAAAAATGAATCGTTGAAGTGTTGTACCAGTTCCCATCCAAAAATTGATCTCCCAAAACTGATCTTAGAAGACTACTCCTCCTGAGCTATACATTACTTCTTATGTCCATAGACATTTTTCACATCCACCTCTACCCTTTGACAGCAATGCAAAGACAAGGGCAAAAAGAATAATAAATGAAGTTCTATACAAACCAAAATGTGATTACTGGATCTAGATATACTAAAAAATATCCAGATAAGCACCCTTCAAAAATGCCAAATAAGTATCCCAACCAGATTTCAAAGTTCCCAAAATAGATATAAACCCATTCAGAATGTAAGCATGCAGTTCTTCCTCTGTTAGGGTTGTCGGTGTGGCAAAAATCATATATTCCATACATTCCCGCTTATGAAGTAGCAAAGTATTTAGTCGGGGACTTACCAAACCTTTCAACTCTCTGGCTCGCCAGATAAACTTGTCTTTTTCCTTCTCCAAGGCTGAAATTGTAGACTCTCAAAGAAAAATCTGACCATCAACCGTGTTGGTCAATGATTCAATACCATAAAAAATTACCACAAGTTGTTTCAACTTATCCTTATCCTCCTTAGCCTTTTCATCTAGCTATGTTGTTAGTTTTGTTGTGTTAGTGCAAGATCGGTGTATTCGATTGCATTGATGAAGAGCCTCATCAATCCTTGTCATCTCATATGTCAGCTTAGCCATGTCGGATTTGATCATGTAATCACAGGTGACCTTCCTAGCTGCATTATACCTTTCCACCAACTACGGGTTTGGCACTTGTTGAAGAGTTTTATACTCTTTGGCAATGTGCTCAGTCAAAAATTTCAACTTACGGGATGGACTAGCTACTTGATCAATCTTGCATTTTGGTGCAAGCTGTTGCAAAATAGAAATAGCTTGCACAATAACCTGCTTATCTTCTGACCCTTCCTTCCTTAATTTATGAGCTGCAACAAACATCAATTCAAAACTGCTCAGCTGCTCAATGTTCTTATTTCCAAGACACAAAAAATCTTCTTGACTGAATGAGTCAAGTGCCAACAATGACAGACCAACAGACAATGAAGGTGTTGGTACCCAGACCTCAGTCTGATCAACATGACCTTCATCCTTTTGATCTACTTTATCCTTTACCTCCTCAGCACCAGTGGTTTCGCCACTTGGTGCAGTTATTTCCACTGCCTCAACCTCATGAACTTCAACTTTATCAAAATCAATTACCAGATGATTATCTACCAGTTTATTGATCTCAACATCTTGTACAAGTGTAACTATCAAAGAAATGTTCTTAGATGTTTTTCATGATGGAATCTAAGAACATTGAGAGGGGGGTGAATCAGTTTTCTACCGGAATGGAAAAATTTAACCTTATTAATACAAAAAACTCAACAACTGGTAAACATAAAAGCATATAACAATAAGCAACGGTGCAACCACAAAGATAAACACCATAAGACCATAGATTTATACTTGGAAAAACTCAAGGAGGAAAAACCACAGTGGGATTGGAGACCCACAATATCTATCCACTGATCAGATGAATAAATATTACAATAAGGGGCCTACACATGTAGGAAGGCACACTGCCTAGAGCGCACTGCTCGTCACAATGGAGTCTCACTGACTACAAAAGAGGTTAACCACCTCAAAATATTTGGACAACAATCTAGAAAGAAGAACTACCTATGATAGCCTCAAACATGCCAGACTATAGTTTCAGTTAAGCTCAAATCCGGAGGTCTAAAACCCCTTACATAAACCCAAATCGATCACCTATGATTGACCAAATCCTCTACATAAATAATTAATACATTATTCGCTCCTTTCCTACTCATTTGTTCTACAATGAGATCTTACATCACTTTTATACCAACTCGGGACCTAACCAATTAGGTCGGCCACCCAAGTGATAATTCAATAGATCCATTGCATAATCCAAAAATAAAATCATAAAACATGTCAGCCTAAGGCAAAACAAACATCATCCAATCAATAAAACATCACAGAAGTGCATAAGAAGGATCCACCAACATGTTCATGAAACCGGTCCATAACCTATATAGCACTAGACCTAAATTAGATCCACACATGCCAAAGTAATGACACCAATCAGTCAAGGCACAAACATAATCACCATCAGCATCCTGAATCCCTTCTAGAAGCCACACCAACACCACTTATCATTACATCAAATATCTTCCATAAAGCTCTACCGACGAAACCCTTACCAGACCTACAAAGCAGTCTTACTAGAACAGAAGATAGCATCCGATCATGAAGTCAATACCAACTGATTGAAACATACTTCAAAAGCATATGAACCATTCATTCAAACTTATTCCATCATTCAGATCATACTGGTGACAATGAACTAATAATCTTCCCAATCGAATCCTTCTACTAGAGGCCAGTAAACAACAATAATAGCTAGTGTTGACATCAATGAAAAAACATCAATGCCACACATAATCAATTCCTTCATATTACCAACGATCTCCCCATTTGGCATTGATGGCAACACTAGATGTGAAAAACATCCGAAGTGCCAAGAAACACCAAACAAGTCTCCCCCTATGGAAGACATCTAACAATCTCCCATAAAATTATATAGTAATGAAGCTTTGAACCAAATATCTCTGTACCAATTAACCATCCATATATCTGAACCAAACTCTCCTAATGAGACACAGCCAATATGAAATTTTGTTTCTCCTCCTTGTGCCAATAATCTCCCCCTTAGACTGATATCTTGTTAAGCTTTCTTTTTCACATATATATCTCCCCTCCTTTGACATCAATACCAAAAATATGACATAAACACCAAACAAAAAACATAGAGCCTTTGAACACATAGCTGACTACTCCCCCTGAGTAGTAGCACCAACTCATCAATCCAGAATGAATAGAACCTCTATAAATGCATACCCAATTGATGCCAATCAGCATCACTCAAGTCTCTATCGGAGGGGAAAAAAATCCCAATCTGTCTCTCAAATGCTCAAATGATTCCTCAAACCAATCTGACTTCATTTTCTTCTCCATCAAAAAAATTATACTTGATAGAAATGTGCTTAGTCTTGGAGTTAAATACCGGATTCTTTGGTATGCCAATAGTTGCAGAGTTATCACAGTGAATAACTACCAATTCATTGCAATCTACCCTTATATCCTTCAGCATTTGCTTCATCCATAGAATTAGTGTACAATTAGTAGAAACATACTTAGCTTCATAAGTACATGACTACTTCTTGCTGATCCATGAAACCAACTTTTTGCCAAGAAAGAATGCTCCACCAAATGAGCCTATCCGGTTATCAACCTCACCTACCCAATCTGCATCTAAATATGCTCATAGTGTAAAGTCCTCAAAAACTAAAAACCATACCAAAAAAACCTTGAAAATATCTGAAAAATCCTAGCTACCAGAGCAAGGATTCAACATAATCAATTCCTTCCTTGTGAGAGTATCCTTTGCAGATCAATCTAGCCTAGTTCCAAAAACATCCAAGTCCATGTATTGTCCTTTTCTAAATAATCCAATTCCTCTTCCAAAGTTTACATCCAACATTTATCTTTACAAGCTTCAATTATCGATGTCAGTTCAACTTGAGAAATTAAACATACCTCATCAGCTGCCAACCATATTCTTGTCCAATTATCTAATCTTCTGAATGATTCAACCTTACATACCTAGGAGTCTTTTGACTTTCTGTTCCTCTGCTCTGATCTTTAGTTATTGTTGAATTTTTTGATACTATCAAGGTAACTAGTTAATCATTCTATTCCAATATAGGTGCTATCGGTTCAGTCATGATAATCTCCACTTTTGGTTCTCATTTATAAGTTCTGATTAACAATCTTCACAATTCTCTGCAGTCTTTTGTTATAACATCTATATGCTTTTCTTTTATAAGAATAACCAAGTAATATCCCTTCATCACATCTAGGGTCAAACTTTCAATTCACTATCAAGGATTCTGAAATATAAAACTGTAGGTGTATGACCAAATCATAACTCATAAAGTGACACTGGTAACCAAACCAAATCCAAGATCCAACAAATCTTCATCATTTAACCTTCAAACTGACTTCTCCAAAGATTTGAAATAGGCTTTTAGACCACTACTAGGCAGATTTGTCATCAATTTGCATCCCCTTAAGGAGAATGCCTTAGTTATCAGATGAGTTTCCTATCAATGTAGGAAGATTCTGCTCTGTTGGTTGAGTAACCATGGTATATCCTTCAATCAAATCAACATTTGGGGCAATTTATTCCTTTTTCATCATATTTATCACTTCTTGTAGGTAGGTTCTTGCTTCTGCACAATTTAGCAATATGTCCTACTTTGTTGCATGCATAACAAGTGAGATTATTCTTCTGAATTGCCTTATTGTAACCTTGACCATTCCTTGACCTGCATTGATTAGCCATATGTCCAAAATTTCCACATGCATGATATTTCGCATTCATTCTACAATCTTTTGTCTTATGACCATACCTTTTACAGTTTGAACATTGACCAGGAACTGCATTATTATCTTGATTTGCTCTATTTCTACAATGTCTTGCCATATGACCAAATTTGTTGTAAGCAAAACATCTAGCATTGAATTTATATGTATTGGGTTGCCTTACTGGTGACCTCTGATTCCGGTTGACCTTCTGATCCTTCAATAGCTCATCAAGTTTAGCAAAACTAACCTTAAACTTATCTTTGTATTCATTTGTAGCATCTAGATCTCCTCTTAGGATTGCCACCATTTTTTCCAACTTGTGTTCATTGTTTTGTGATTGCACCAATTCAGTTTTCAACATATCATTCTCATGTGCCAACCTAATGCATTCCTCGGATCTATCTTTCAGAGATATAACAAGATTTTCTTAATTCTTCTTCAAGTCTTCAATCTCCTTGCACATCCTCATAGTTAGGGATTACAATTCATTCTTCATCACACCATTCTCCTAACTCAACTTCTGGCATTGTTCCTTAAGGGCATCTTTCTCTTCATCATCTTGATTTTGCATAAGTTTCTTCCTTTTAGCTTGAGCATTAGATAGCATTTCTTGCAGAGTGATAATAAATTCTTTTGCAGATCTAAGTTCATTTTCCAACTTTATGTTCTTAAAATTTTCAGCTTCAAAATCTTTAAGAGCAACTTCTAGCTACTGCCTCAAACACATCTCCATGGATTCTGGTTTCAAGATCCTCGAGTGGTTAGGCTTTTGCAAAAAGAGGACCAGGCTCTGATACCAATTGTTGGAATCCAAGAACACTGAGAGGGGGGGTGAATTAGTGTTCTATCGGAATGGAAAAAATTAACCTTACTAATACAACAACTCAACAACCGATAAACATAAAAACATATAACAATAAGAAACAATGCAACCACAAAGATGAACACCATAACACCATAGATTTATAAAAACCACGGTGGGATTGGAGACCCATAATATCTATCCACTGATCAGATGAATAAATATTACAATAAGGGGCCTACACATGTAGTAAGGAACACTACTCATCACAATGGAGTATCACTGACTACAAAAGAGGTTAACCACCTCAAAATATTTGGACAACAATCCAGAAAGAAGAACTACCTATGATAGCATCAAACATGCTAGATTATAGTTCCGGTTAAGCTCAATACTGGAGGTCTAAAACCTCTTACATAAATCCAACTCGATCACCTATGATCAACCAAATCCTCTGCACAAATGATTAATACATTATTCACTCCTTGCCTACACATATGATCTACAATGAGATCTTACATCACTTTTATACCAACCCAAGACCTAACCAATTATGTTTGCCACCGAAGTGATAATTCAATAGATCCATTACATAATCCAAAAATAAAATCATAAAACATGTCGGCCTAAGGCAAAGAAAACATCACCCAATCAATAAAACATCCCGAAAGTGCATAAAAAGGATCCACCAACACATTTCATTAAATCAATCCATAACCTAGATAGCACCGGACCTAAATTAGATCCACATATGCCAAAGCAATGACACCAATTAGTCGAGGCATGAACATAATCACCATCAACATCCTGAATCCCTTCTAGAAGCCACACCAACACCACTTAGCATTACATCAAAGATCTTCAATAAAGCTCAGTTGGTGAAACACTTACCAAGCCTACAAAGAAGGCTTACTAGAACATAAGATAGAATTTGATCATCAAGTCAATACCAACTAACTGAAACATACTTCAGAAGCATATGAACCATTCATATAAACTTATTCCATCATTCAAATCATACAAGTGATAATCAACTAATAATCTTCCCAATCCAATCCTTCTATCGGAAGCCAATAAACAACCATAATGGCTAGTGTTGACATCAATGAAAAAACATCAATGCAACACATAATCAATTCATTCATATTGCCAACAATTCATTCCAAAACCGGTAGATCTCCACCTAGTATACCTTTACCTTTAGCATCAACTGTGATGTCTAGAATGTCATTCTTAGGCAGAATATCCAGTGATGTAAAGAAACCTGGTTTATCCACAGAATTTAACCCAAGCCTCATGAGTTTCCTTCACAATTTCATTTTCTCTTCCCACCATAAGACTTATATACCGGTGTCCACTCTGGAAAATTATTTTATTAGAAAACTCTAGACACTATTTCATCTCTTCATCAATTATAGCACCACAAACAATTAGCAATTCCTAAATCTTAATATGCTTATCCTCCTCAATATCTGATAACCTCCTAGCATCTAACTTATTGTACAAATCTATCGATATTTGAGTCTTAATTTCAATTAAAGCTTTCTTATATATATATCTAAATATAACAAAATTAATTCCTCAATCTCCTTTTGTTCCTTATCATCCATATCACCATATTAGTGTTGCATGTTACTCAAAAAACCATCCTTTGTGATCTAATCAATCAATTCAGCAACAGAAGGAGGAGAAATAACCTTTACACTTTTACCAAATTCAAGAGCAATATCAAAATTTGATTTCTTCTTCTTACCAGGGGTGGGAGCAGACTCCTTGGCTGATTTCCTTTTCTCTGTAGGCTTCCTCTCCTTCAAAATTTTCTTTTGAGCTATCAGAGGAGTGATTATGGATTTCTACAGCTTCCCTTCCTCAGGCTTCTTCCTCTAAATCCTCATATAGATCTTAGGAATCTTCGGGATTTATTCCCCAGTCTTAGAACCAGATTCAACAGGAGCAATAAATGTTTCTGGTTTCTTCCTCTTAGATAAACCCTTACCGGTTCCTACTGTTGGAGAAGCCTGAACAACTGCCAGAGAAGATGCCTCTACCAAACCAATGATTTGTTTGATTTCAGAGGACATCTTCTAGATAGCCTATCCAACCTTCTTGATTTGTCCTTCCCTTTTCTTCTTGCTGAAACCAATCTTCATCTTAGATTCCTTCTGCTTAGTTGTGCCAAATGTTTCTCCTTCTCATCAACCAGAGCATCTATAAGAATCTTGGAATAAAGGTCCAACATCTGTGCATCAACCTCATAGCCCATCTCAACAACCCAAATAGTCCTAGGTTGTACTGCATCCATCAAAGTTTCATCCTTTTTCACGATGAAGCATATGTTGGTAGAGTATTTATCAACAATATGCTTATGGATCCTTTCCCTCTTCTTCATAGCTTTCTGAAATGCCTTGAAATAACCCCACAAAATGGAGTCTCTATCTTTTCCCAAGTTTCTCAATGTATCCTTGATTTGTTTACCTACTGGTATATCAAAGGCCCATTGCCTCTTACCGGATCCCGGTATCTCATTCAAAAAGAAAAGAATCAAACAAACAATGAGATTTCCATATGGGAATGTACCTTTCTTACCTCGCTTAATCTTTCCCAAATTAGAAATTAACTCATCACACATCCATTGAAAAAGATCATATTTCTCATTTTCTTTGACCATCTTGTGTGCACAGAAAATATAGGAACTAGAAACAGAGTTCAGTCGGTTTGATTGAGCTACCTTGTATCCAATTACCATGCTTTCAAATTGAACAACTTTATCTCTAATAGTGCTAATCCGCATCAACCGGTTGTTGGAGGTGGCACCGGTTAGCTTGCTCACCTCATTGTTTGAAATCTTCCTCCTACCTGGTGTCTATCCAACCTAGGGTAAGCCGATGATAACATGAATCACCTCCTTGGTGATTTTATAGGGCCACTCAAGCCACATGAAATCTCCATGGACTTGGCTCAGCACATACCAAATCATCTCATCCTTGAACTTAGGCATCTCCAAATGTTGGTGAAACCCTGATCCTTTTGAATTTAAAATTTTGGTTTAAGCAATCCATCCTTGTTCAACAAAGTAGGCAGATACATTGATTTAATTTCTGATGAACCCAAATCCTCTAGAGTGAAATGAATATATGCTCTCACATCTTCAACATAAAGAACTTCATCGGGAACCCTAGAAAATGCGTCGATAGAGCCATCGACCTTTGTAATTTGAGGGCATTCTTTGAATTTTAGATGTGGATGATCCTTAATATCCACCACAATAGGGATAACCACATCTGCCAGATCGGGAGCAGATCCAGAAGCCATTCTGATTTCAAAAAAATGGCATGAAAACAAGGGAAATGCCTCACAACCAAAGCCAGTGAAAACCTTTGATAAATCTGCACAAGGAATATTGGAAATTGCTAGAAAATGCTCTTAATCACCTTGATCACCTTAAACTTTCTCTTCTTTTCTTTGAGTGATGTGTGATCAGAAATGAAGCAACTTATCCCTTTTAATATGTGAAACCCTAATTTCCTATTGACATCAATGCTTGCCAGCATATTATACCAAATACAAAATCCATTATCTCAGCACCAATGAATCTCCAAACTATCTTCACCAAGATCTAAAACAAGCTTTCAGACCACTACTGGGGGCAATGTAGGATCTGATATTAATTTTTCTCCCCCTAAGGCTAAGGCCTTAATTACCGGATAAGTTTCCTGCTGGTGCAAGAACATTCTGCTCTGCCGATTGGGTAACTAGAGAATTTACCTCTATTGATTGATCTTCAGACTTCCTAATATACTATTTAGCATGATCATACTAGATCTCATCAACCTTTTTCTTTCCTTTCTCATTTGATGTGTCATTCCCTTCCAGTGTATTCTTTCTTTTACAATATTTGCCAATATGTCTTATTTTGTTGCATGCATAACAAGTAACATTGTTCTTCTGAATTGCCTTGTTGAGTCCTTGACCATTCTTCAATCTACATTGGTTAGCCATATGTCCAAACTTTCCACATGCATGACATCTCACATTCATTCTACAATATTTTGTCCTATGACCATACTAATTACACTTTGAACATTGATTAGGAACAACATAATTATTCTGATTTGCTCTATTTTCTACATTGACTTGCTCTATGACCAAAATTATTACAAAAAAAGCATCTACCATTAAATTTTTGTGCATTGGGTTGCCTTACTGGTTATTTTTTATTCTGGTTGTCTGGTAGATTCCCTTGATTTGCAGTACCAGAACTTTCTCCATTCTCAAATCCAAGACCTCTAGTGTCTCCGGTGTCTCTTTGATCCTTCAATAATTCATCAAGCCTTGCAAAAATGACCTTGAACTTTTCTTTGTATTCATTTGCAACATCCAAATCACTTCTCAGGATTGACATCATTCTTTCCAACTCTTGCTCATTGTTCTGTGATTGCACCAACTCAGTTCTCAAGACATCATTCTCATGCGCCAACCTAATGCATTCCTCAGATTTGTCTTTTAGATATATAACAAGATTTTCTTCATTCTTCTTCTGGTCTTCAATCTCCTTGGATATCCTGATAGTCATGGATTGCATTTTATTCTTCATGATATTATTCTTCTGACTCAACTTCTGACATAATTCCTTAAGGGCATTCTTCTCTTCATCATCTAGATTATGTAAAAGTTCCTTCCTTTTAGCTTGAGCAGATGATAATTCCTTTGCAGAATTCAACTCATCTTGTAGCTTCAAGTTCTTCAACCTTTCAATATCCTAGTCCTCAAGTGCTACTTCAAGTTCCTTATGTAGACTCATCTCCATGGATTTTGGATTCAGGATCTTCCTTGAGCTGTTAGACTTATTCAGAGGTACAAGGCTCTGATACCAATTGTTGGAATCCAAGAGCACTGAGGGGGGGGGGGGGGGGGGGTGGTGAATCAAAGTTCTGTCAGTTAGAGTAATTTTAACCTTATTAATAAATCCACTTATTAACTGGTATGCATAAAAGAAAGTAACAACAAGTAATATCAATGCAACCGCATGAGTCAACACCATAACACATATATTTATACGTGGAAAAAATCAAAGAGGAAAAACCACGATGGGATTAGTGACCCACAATATCTATCCACTAGCCAAATGAATAAATATTACAAGAGGGGCCTGCACATGTAGGAAGACACACTTCTTAGAGTACACTGCTCATCACAAAAGGAGCCTAACTGACTATAGAGCCAAATATTGGATTTCAAACAAAAAATGAACTCAAAATGTCCATCTGCTATGCTAGATGAGTTTTGGTTAAAGCACTATCTGTATGGGTTAAACTGTAACCTCCCTTACCAATATCTTAGATCACATCCAAATCCTCTAGACCAATAATCAAGAGCAGTTGTAGATATTTACATTTTCATTCTATCGATCAAGATAACACCACAAAACCTTTCGCATCACTTATCTTCCATATATCTACATCATTTTTAAATGACCTAACTCGAACTAACTTATATACCCATTTACATGCATAAACACAAATGCCTTATGTCAACTTACAAACATATCACAAAAGATAAGACACATGTTGGCCCAGATAAAATATAAACAAAAAATAATATGATCATTGTCGGCCTTACAATACCAGTTCTAAGTTTTCCAGCTCCCTTGATTGTGAGTGAAGTGAATGTCGGTTACCTTGATTGTCGGATCTCCCATGAAGTGTGTTGCCAAAAATGATAACACTTATAACCCAGATGAGGGTCAATTGCCAAGACCTGGATCATATAAATTATTGTAATTGAGAATTAGAATTCAATTCCAGAGAAGTTAGAAGATAGATCTTAAGATTTAGAGGTCCGGAGTCAACCGATTCTGTAATTGAACATGTATGTAGCAGTCCAGTGAGATGAATCTTGTAACCCAGATGTTACCAGTTATCTGTAATCAATTTTCATGATCTAATTCATTCAGTTCTACATTGCCTCCATCATATCCTCTTGTTTTTGTTGTGTTTACTCTTGCTGCCTAGTCCAGATTGATCTCTTTGACTCCTAACCAGTGACTGCACCAAGTGGTATCAAAGTGATATTTCATTCCAGAGATTATGATGTCTTGATAATTTTGTTGTAGGGTGGTGAACTGTGGATCCAACTTGCAGATGCAAAGGATTAGCATGATGTTGGAAATATGTTGGATTTGATTAAGTGTTGACATTGATGTCAACACTGTATCCCGGTTGGATATGGTTCTACTATCCCAGTTGGACCTATCCCGGTTAGAATTGGTGTTTATCTTGGTTTTGGCTGCGATTCTGATCCTGTATGATCAGATCCCTAGTTTCAGTTTTTGGATGCTTATCAAGATTCTTATATGCTTGCCATATTCTATTGGTTCATGATTTGGTGCTCCAGTGGCTATCGCTTATGTTCCCAGTTGGTATTTCCTGATACCAGTTAGCTTTACCGGTTAGTGATATTTAATGATTTGGCTAGATGATTTTGGTCTGGCTTATGGAATTAGTTTCTATCATATTGAAGGTGCTTCTTGATCATGTCCTAATTGTTTGGTGGCTTTTCATTGGCCGGCGTGCTGTTATGGTGGTCCTATTTGGATACGGTTAGACTTTCTGTGTTATTGCACTGAGGGTTTTTACCAGTTGGTGAAACGTGTTGGTGATTAGTCTTAGCGTGATTTTCGATGGATATAATTGTTTAGGAATTTGTTTTAGGTCCATGCTATGTAATGTAAATCATAATATTGGTCTGGTGATATCGTGTGATATAATTTTTGTAATTATGGGTTTATGGGTTTAGGTTTTAGCCGACCTTATCAATAAGGTTGATGATCTGTATTTATAGGTGACTTATTCATGTAATGGGATTGATGGTTGTGTTTGCATTATCAGAGGAAGGTTTATGTGTGAACAATTGATATATCATTCGACAAAAGGTTTTGGTGTTGCAGGGCAGACATCTGTGCTTAACCAGAACTGTATCAAGCATTAGGAGATGCTACTTTCATAGTTCATTCTTTCTAGATTGTAGTTCGATTCTTTTGTAAGCCAGTGAGACTTATCTTTTGTGATGAGCAGTGAGTTGTAGGTTGTTGTCCTGATTGCAAGTGCAATCCCCATTGTAATTATTTCACATACTATTGTAGAAGTATTATCTGATTGTGGGTAGGGTTTCCCACCTTGGTTTTCCCCTTTACTGTGTTTTCCACGTCAAAATATTGGTGTTGTGTGTACTGTGCTTTCATGTTTTATCTTTTATTGTGTTGGTTTCTTTGTGCTCTAGTTTAAAGGTTTTAATCTGCAATAGTTCTAATTTTTGATAGTAGACTAATTCATTGCCCCTCTTAGTTTACTCTTAGTATTAGATTTGTTTAACAATTGGTATCAAAGCGAGGTCCTCTCTACAGAAGCTTAACCTCTTGAGGAGATCCGATGACATCTGCATCTAGTTCCACATTTAATCTCGACCGGAAGGAGAGTGTTCGTGTTGATAATTATTCATCTTGGATATTATTACACCTTACTTAAGTTTACTTAGGTACATGCATTTCATAGTAGTTTGGTATGAGAGACTTGGGTGTTTGTGCTACATTGGGATAGTGTGTGTAGGATAATTTCCACCTTTTATGGTGTGATTTTGTTATTATTTTATCATATCCACTTATTGTGGAGTGATAATTCCACCTTTGGTGGGTGATCCACCTCATGTGGAATATTTTATTGTTTCTCCTACCTACCCTTGTTTCTTATTGAGCCACATGTCATGTTTGTGTGCTAATATACCCATATAGCCTTGCCTATATATGCAGGCTCATATTCATTATATGAATAACTATTGATCTTTTGATCATCTTTCTATTGATGAGAATACAGTTTATTCTTGTCCTATATTTTGTCTCTCTAATTTGTACTTTTCATTGAGTTCTTGATCTTGGTAAAATCTCACATGGTATTAGAGTCGTTAGAGCAACATTGATTCGTCTTTGAGAGACATAATTGCGACGTCAAGAGGTAGATCTGAGGAGAAGCATCTTTTGGAGGTTTCCTAGACCAGATCCAACCTCGCCATTGCATCCGAGTGGTCATTTCCATGAATTTTAAGTATAAATTTGACCTATTGTGGTGAAAATCAAATTTCGGGCTTGGAGGAAAATTTTTGCCCAATTTGGACTGTACGGTATGGATTTTTGAAATTTGAAAAAATAAAAAATAAAAAATAAAAAAAATATATAATGTGGCCGGCAGTCTGCAGACTACCCCACACACTGTACTCTGTAGTTTTTTGCAGTCGTCCACATGCTCCGGTCGCTGCATCCGTACCGCCCGGGCCCCGTTGTTCATAGTCCAACCGTCGCTGCACCCGTACCTCTCACCTTCTAGTAAGGCCATTAGTTTGCACCACCGCTGATAACCTGCACCACTGATGGGGCCACATCCTCATCGACCGCCTCCGTTCCATGGCCCCTGTCACGCAACCCACATTCTACTAATAAGATTTTGACATGTCAACAGTCCGTATAGTACAGATGCCCAGTCAGCAAGGAGGTGAAGTTTTCACGATGGCTAGATGACCATGAAATTTAACATCATGTTTTCTGACATGATCATTTTTTGAAAATTTGCAAGCCCCCTCCGTTGAGCTTTTTGATTTTGCAGTTCAACTTCAAATGGCCATATCTTACTCATTTTTGCTCCTTTTTTGGTGCAATTTTTTTTGAAATGGGCTAATTTTTTGTCTACATTCTTGTGCTGGCATTATTTTCTGATTTTGATGGACAGATATTTCATAAATCTTAGTTTTTTGTGACTATACCTATCCAATCCCCATATTTGCAACTTCTGGGACTCTGTTTGGGCTCATACAACTCCTTTTCAACTATCATTTTTTTTGAAAGTGCATTATATTTCGTCTACTCTCATAATATGCTACCAGTTTGTAGAAATTTTGGGTAGAAATTGTACTTTCAGCACATGGTCTTTTATGGCCAATTTGTCACTTGTATTGCATAGATCTATCTTGTTGGTCTTTTACATTGTAGTTATCAGCCTTTTGGGGTAGTTGTAAAACAAAATTAGAAGTCCACCTTTCCATTGTTTGCAAGTGGCCTATTCTACACACACTACATATAAAGTGCCAAAATCATCATTTTGAAGGGGGGTACTTTGATTGATTAAATTTGGGGGGGTGTCTCTTGTGTTTTTGTGCTCTTGTGTTCCTTCCTTTTTGCTACTATAGGTTCTTCTAAGTTTCCTCTCTTAACTCCTCATAATTATGCTACTTGGAAAATTGATGTATGGAGTAAACTTATGGAAAAAGGACTAACTCATTACATTGATGGAACTATTGTTGCTCCCACTAATCCTAAGGTTGATCTTACTGGTCACTTGGATTGGCTCACTAAGAATATCATAGAAATTGGTACCTTAAGAAAGTATGTATCAAAGGATCTCATTTTTCATATTGAGAAATGTACTCTAATCTAGGATGCTTGGAAAAAGTTTCAAGACTTGTATGGTCAAGTTGATGAGATTAGGGATACCAGATTGATAGTGATCTCACCATGTTAGATCCCAAGAACTTTGATAATATACAAGACTATGTCACTAAGGCAAAAGAGTTGAGGGAACAACTCAAGGATTGTGGTCTTGATAAGAAGGATACTCAGTTGATACTCAATTTGATGGGCAAACTTCAACAAGAATATGCAACATTTGTTTCTAGTTTCCAATTGTTAGGATTAATGATAGTCCCAAAGATACTGAGAGTTGGGGGGGGGGGTTGAATCAATATCTAACTGGTTAGCAGAATATTTAAACTTATTAAGAATTTTGCATCCCAAAATAGTGTACCGATAAATAAGAATTAATGCAGTAAACAGGAACAATAAAGACAACATAGAAGACACACCATAACACAAGATGTTTTAACGAGGAAACCTAGTGTGGAAAAAACCTCGGTGGGATTTGTGACCCACAATATTCACTCACTGGCCAATTAATAAATATTACTTACAATGAGGGGCTTGCACATGCAGGAAGGCCAATTGTCTAGAGTTCACTGCTCAATAAGAGTCACATTGACTACAAAAGTGGATTATGAAATCCAATACAATGTACTGCTTCAAATCAATATCAACTATGCCAGGTTCAGTACCAGTTTAAGCTCATTCTTTAACCAAAACCTTCGTTGTCAACTATATCTCCTTATACAAAATATCATCCATTTATTCTCTCCATGCATATACCTTACTACTCAAAATGACCTATAAAATCTCATACATATATATATGAGTCTTTTACAATATGCCTTGTTGGCTTTACAAAAGATAATTACAATTAAATACAATAAACAAAAGTTTATTCCCTGTCAGCTGGGGTGTCGGTATGCATTGTTGTTGCTGCTGGTGAAGTGTTTGACAGTGTATGTAGATGTCTATGCCAGTGCCGGTGTCTGCCGATGGCTTTACCAGATGAGTGCCAGAAGGTTGCCAGATGGTTGCCATCAATGACAACACCAACTATTCTCATAAGAGTGTAGAATACCAACAATCTCCCCCTTTGGCATTGATGGCAACACTCATGAGAAAAATCCAAAAACTATTTCCAAAAAATGAAGTCCAAAAAGTTACCAAAAGATGTGCTTCCCCTGAGCAGATGATCTCCTCTGATTAATCATTTTTCTATGTCCACTACTCCCCCTTTGACATCAATGACAAAGGTTGTCAAAAATTGTCAAACAAGTGCAAAAATTTCACCTCAAAGTTTGTAACCGGTTGGTTACAATTTAAAATATATTTACCAAAACCAAATTTAAACTTTGCATGAATCTATTGCTATCATTTAAGGTTGCCTCAGTCTGTTGGATCATGTTGGTGAGATGATGCATGTTCTCTTCCGGTGATCTTTCTCCTTGAAGTAACCTTGACGATCTCATTTCTTTGAGAGATAAGGTTGTCCAACTTAGGACCAAGTTTATACTTAAGTTCTCTAGCATTAGCCTTAATCCTTGCCTTCTCTTTCTCAAATTTCTCCAATTTCTTTTCAAAACCTGCTATTTCCTACTCAATAACTGATATAGGTTTTGATGAACCAATTATGTTATCAGCTATGTCATCTATTTCTTTCTGTACTCTGCTTATTTCCTTTTCTATGTCCTTTATCAAAAGATGTTTGCATGTTTCTCTGTACAACTCTTTATATTCCAAAATTGTAGTATTCAGTGCCGATAATAGTGTATTTATGTGTTTTGTGCACTTCTTTATTGTATCCTCAAAGAATTTATCTTTTTCCTTTTCAACTTTCTCTTATTTTTCTTTTTCCACAACAAAGATCCCATTTATCAGCAGTCTCCTTTGCAATCTCATTTACTCTACTTGCCATTAAACTTACTTGTCGGTGACCACTAGAAAAAATGGATCTGTTAGCCTCACAAATTAGGTCATCAATCTCCTCTTCTGAGTTAATCGAATGTATAGCTAGAAGTTTTTCAACTTTTAGTTTCTTGTCTAATTCCATCACTACAATCCTCTTTGCATCTAATCTTCTATATAGTTCATTGGGCACGTCATCCACAACTTCAATTAAAACTTTCTTGTATATATCCAGATGTAAGATTATACTGTTTTCAATGCTTTCCTTTTCTGAATCTTTCAATGTGTTATACAATTTGCTCACATTAGCCAAATTACCATCATTATTTATTTCATTTAGCAAATTATCTAATGAGGGTATGACCGGTTTCTGTTTCTTCTTGGGAGTTAGTTTCTTAGTTGGTTGCCTTACTGCCTGTTGTTTCTTCCTTAAGGTCCTTGTCCTTTTGGACGGAGGAGAGGGTACCGGTGAAGGTTTTCTCTTCCTTTCAACTCTTTTGAATTCAGCTGGTATCTCACTGTCAGAAGATGTGCCAACTGATGAAATGTGTGCCTCTGGTTGCAGTCCTTCGAGCTCACTAGCCGATATACTAGTAATGTTCATAACATTTTCTTTGATTTCCTTTACCTTCTTTGATGCATCTCTTATGTATTTTTCTCTTTTCTTCCTTTGCTTCATTGTTTTCACATTACTTTCAACTGTTTCAGCACTACAAAAAACTTCTTCTATTGGTTCTCTAGGTGCATCTCACAAGACTTTTGCATAAGTCTCAATTATGTTGAGATCTACCTCATAACCCATTTCTGTTACCCATACAGTTATAGGTAGTACAACTTCCATCCATGTTTCATCCTTCTTGATTACAAAACAGATTTCTTTATCATATTTATCCACTACACTCTGCGGTAGTCTTTCTCTAGTTTTCATTTTGGCATGAAAAGCTTTGAAATATTCAGTTATATTGCTATCTTTTGCAGTTCCCATGCCGACAAAAGCTTCCAATAATTGTTTTCCTACCAGTATGTCATAGCCAAAGTCTTTTTGTCCTATACCAGGGATCTCCTTTGTGAAATACAACATTAAGAATACTAAGAGATTACCAAAATGAAATGTCCCTTTCTTATCACCTTTAATCTTTTTCAAATTATCTATGAGTTCATCTTTCAGCCATTCACATACATCTATTTTTGCATTGTTGTTCACCATTTCATAAGCACTATTAATGTAAAGACTAGAAACTGAATTAAGTATGTTTGCATGTGTAGTCTTGTAACCTAAAACCATACTTATGAATCTCACATTGATGTCCTTGATGTCATTCACTCTTAGTGATCTACTATTAGATCTTGCTCTAGTTAGGGTCATGACTTTTTTGTTAGGGACTTTCTTTGTCTTGTCTGGTCTGCTATCAGTTGAGGGTAAACCTATTACTGCCCTAATTGTTTGTCGGGTGAATTTGCAGACAGAGTCTAACCATAGAAATTCTCCATGTTCCCTACTTAGGACAATTCTCACTACTTCTTCCAGAAATTTAGGGATATTCAATATCTCAACAAAACCTAAAGTCTCCATAATCTTGTGCTTGGGTTTAACAGTGACATTTTCATCACAAATTACAATTCTAAACATTTTTAATAATTCCTCAGAACCTAATTCTTCAATGTTGCAATGAATATAAATCCTAGGGTCTTCAACGTAAGCTACACCTTTTGCAATCTTTGAAAATGCTCCTATGGAATCATCTTGCTTAGCTACTTCGGGAATAATTTTGAACACGGGCCTAGGGCGGTTTACATTTTCCACAATAGTAGGGTTCGTAATAAATTCAGGAGAAGAAGAAGAAGCCATTTGAAAAATACCTTTAGCTGCCTGATAATGTCTGAATGCTTGAAAGAAATCGCTTCACACCTTCGCTTTGAATGCCTTTGCTTAGATTTCGCGCTTTCTACTAATTTGAATGCTCAGTGAATCAAAAATGAGGGAAAATCGATGATTTATAATGACTTTTCCTTCAACAACCGCATTAAATGCTCGTCGGTTAAGTGAAAACTTAACACATCTGCTGGTTAAAAAGAAATTTATCTTCTCACCATTGGCCGAGGGTAATCTGCATGATATTCAACTTGTTGCAATACCCCTAAAGGGTTACTTCTCAGTTGGATGAAGAATCTCCTGTCGGTGGAGTAATACTCTATTCTACCGGTGAAGGGATAGTCTCATCAACATTCTGATCTGTCTTCCTAATGCATTGTTTTGAAAATTCTTGCTTTACCTCATCTACCTTTTCTTTGCCTTTCAAATGGGGTCCTTTATTATTCGCCGGTGAAGTCTTGCTTCTACAAAATTTTGCAATATGTCCAATTTTGTTACAAGCATAACAAGTTACATTATTCTTCTGAATAGCTTTTCAATAGCCTATGTTGGTTTGTGTTCTGCATTGATTAGATAAGTGCCCAAATCTTCCACAAACATAACATTTCACATTCATTCTGCAGTTTTCTGAGTTATGACCAACTTTGTTGCATTTAGAACATTGACCGGTGGGTGCATTGATGTTCTGATTGTTTCTGAATCTACATTAATTTTCTCTATGACCATACTTGTTACAATTAAAGTATTTCCGATTAAATTTATAAGCACTAGGTTGTCTTACCAGTTTATTGTGATCATGATTGTTTGTAGTACCGAAACTTTCTCCAACTTCAAATCCAAGTCCATTAGTATCTCCATTAGGTTTCTGAATTTTCAGCATGTTATCAAATTCTTCTAAGCTTTTCTTGAATTTCTCTTTGTGTTGATTTGTAGTAGCCAACTCATTTTCTAGAATTCCCTTTTGTCTCATAAGTTTAATTTTATCATGTTGCATGTGAATCAGATCTGTCTTCAACATATCATTTTCATGACTGACTCTTATATTTTCATTTCCAACATCATTGAGTGTCCTAGTCAAGTCATCTTCATTCTTCTTTCTATGTTCAATGTCTTTACAAAACCTCATAGTCATATCTTGCATTTCATTCTTCATAGTACTATTTTCTTGTCTCAACTTGTTCACAGGTTCATTAAGAGTTTCCTTTTCATCATTATCATTTTGCATCTTCTCATGAAGTTCTTTTCTTTTATTTTGAGCTATAGTAAGATTCTCCTGAAGTCCTTGAATGAATTCCTGTGTAGTCCTTAGATCATATTCAAGTTTGATATTCTTCAACTTCTCTGCATCATAGTCTACAAGAGCTCCTTCCAATTGTTTTCTTAAGTTCTCCATCTGTACCGGTGTCAGAATCTTCCTCAAGTTGTTAGGCATTTGCAAATAGAGGACCAGGCTTTGATACCAATTGTTAGGATTAATGATAGTCCCAAAGATACTGAGAGGGGGGGGTGGGGTGAATCAATATCTAATCGGTTAGCAAAATATTTAAACTTATTAAGAACTTTGCATCCCAAAACAATGTACCAGTAAATAAGAATTAATGCAGTAAACATGAACAATAAAGACAACATAGAAGACACACCATAACACAGGATGTTCTAACGAGGAAACCCAGTGTGGGAAAAACCTCAGTGGGATTTGTGACCCACAATATTCACTCATTGGCCAATGAATAAATATTACTTACAATGAGGGGCCTGCACATGTAGGAAGGCCAACTGCCTAGAGCTCACTGCTCAATAAGAGTTACACTAACTACAAAAGTGGATTATGAAATCCAATACAATGTACTGCTTCAAATCAGCATCAACTATGTCAGGTTCAGTATCGGTTTAAGCTCACTCCTTAACCAAAACCTTCGATGTCAACTATATCTCCTTATACAAAATATCATCCATATATTCTCTCCATCCATATACCTTACTACTCAAAATGACCTATAAGATCTCATACATATATATGAGTCTTTTACAATATGCCTTGTCATCTTTACAAAAGATAATTACAATTAAATAAAATAAACAAAAGTTTATTCCCTATCGGCTAGGGTGCTAGTATGCATTGTTGCCGCTATTGGTGAAGTGTCTGCCAGTGTATGTAGATGTCTATGCCGGTGTCGGTGTCTGTCGGTGGCTTTACCAGATTAGTGCCAGAAGATTGCTAGATGGTTTCCATCAATGACAACACCAACTATTCTCATAAGAGTGTAGAATGCCAACACCAAACCCATAGGGTGACAATGGGTTCAAGCTACGCAATGCCTACATTTGATGCTTTTGCCAAAATGTTGATGATGGAACAAACTAAGTTGATAAGCATGGGCATTATTAAGGCTTCTAAGTCTCAAGAATTAGTGGCAAATCAATGAAACATGGGAAATCAAGGAAAGGACAACTCAAACAAGAAGAAATGGCAATCAAAGCCTAAGGACAAAGCATCACCTTCTCCACAACAAGGAAATTCATCCTCTTCCAAGAGGGACAATTCACCAAAGAGGGAGAGACCTACTTGTGCATATTGTAAAAATTTTGGCCATGAGGAGCGTTGTTGCCATTCTAGGAAGATTGATGAGCTCACACATATCCTCAAAAAGCATAACATTGATTTGCCTAATATCTACAAGAAGGACAATTCATCATCTTCCACTTCCTCACATTCAAAAGGAAAAGGGAAAGCATTCATGGCTTCTACAAGTGGGAAGACTCCCTCTTTTTGGAAAAGAAAAGGATAAGCTCTTTGTGCTACTACAAGTCATGATTCAGGGAGATGGCTTCTAGATTCAGGGGCTTCTCATCATATGGCATCTTTGCAGTCTATGTTCTCTACATTTGAGCCTTGCACCATGTTGTAGATTTTGATGGGCAATCATACATACATGGATGTGATTGGGAAAGGATATATTGCCATTAGGGATAACTCCTTCAATGATGTATTATGTGTACCCCATTTGACAAACACTCTCCTTTCCATCTATCAAATCACACATGGCACAACTAAGAGAATTATGGAGTTTACACCTAAGTCAGTTTTCATTAGAGACTTGGAGACTAGAGATATCATTGTGACTGGGGTGGTTGATCATGCATCTCAGTTATACTCATTTTTTAGATTTTGTTGATGATGACGATTTCACATATGACGATTCTACACATGATGAGTCTATATATGACGGTTCCGATTTTGAGGAGAACTTTGGGTACTTGAACTTGGGGATTCTCACATGTGACCCCATTCTTGAGCCTTGTGTTTCATCTCCTCCTATTGATATCATATCATCTATTGCACCCGATGATGTAGATAGTGTGACATTTTTGCCTTCTTGTGATTCAATGCAATAGGATATTTCATGTCTTCTAGCTTCAGTTTCATGGGATGGCTACTTGATAGACATTGCAGGTTTCTTTATGGAATCCTACATTTCAAATTTTGGAGACATCATTGATGACATTCATCTTCTCTTTGATGAAGATGATCCTTCTTCGATTGTTGTGAGGGAACACTCTGACCCTCTTTTTCATTCTCTACATAATCATTCTTTCGAGGTTGACATGATTGTGGATTCTTATGTACAATAGTTGGAGGAGGTCTCTGTATGCTTAGAGGAGACATGTGAGTCTTCAGGACATATTTTATATTCATCTCCACTAGATCTTGGAGTACCTTTTTCAGCAGTGTGGAGCAGTTTACCACCTTTGGAAGGGGTATCTTTCAACATCAACATGGGGACACTTGAGCAGTTTTTAGAGACTTCATTCATCATGAGTTTTTTTCCTACATCTTCCCTTCATTATTGGGGAGACTTCATGGATACACCTTTGGTGTTGTTTCTTCCTAAGGGGAGGAATGTTGTTCGATGTTCATGGAGCAGTTTCTTCATTCATTCTCAAGATTCTATCATTGGTGCAGATTCTACATTGAGGGGGGGCTACCTAGCTTCTCTTCTTCTCTCATATGGGGGGGAATTTTTCATCACATGGGGTTTTATTCCTCATATACTTCTATGAGAGTTCTCTTGTATATCTTTCATCTCTCTTTTGGGGGAGGTTTTTTTCCCATTGGATTTTTCTCTCTTTCCCTGCTTTGTGAGAGATTTCATTGCATTAGTTTGCATGCATTTGCATTTGTACATGGGTACCTAACATGGCCTTGTATCCGAGACCCATATTACATTGCTTAGTTGCATTGTATACTTAAGTGCATTCCCCTAAGTTGCACTTAAGGGAGGGTGTTTGTGTAAATATTTATTCATCTTGGATATTATTACACCTTACATAAGTTTACTTAAATAAATGCATTTCATAGTAGTTTGGGTATGAGACACTTGGGTGTTTGTGCTACATTGGGATAGTGCGTGTAGGAGAATTTACACCTTTTATGGTGTGATTTTGTTACTACTTCATCATATCCACTTATTGTGGAGTTATAATTCCACCTTCAGTGGGTGATCCACCTCATGTGGAATATTTTATTGTTTCTCCTACCTACCACACCTATTTCCTACCTACCCTTGTTTCTTATTGAGCCACATGTCATGTTTGTGTGCTCACATATCCATATAGCCTTGCCTATATATGCAGGCTCATATTCATTGTATGAACAACTATTGATCTTTTGATCATCTATCTATTGATGAGAATACAATTTATTCTTGTCCTATATTTCGTCTCTCTAATTTGTACTTTTCATTGAGCTCTTGATCTAGGCAAAATCTCATAGAGAGTCCTAGAATTGATGTCACAAATTACAAGATATGGAAGCAAGAAATGAAGAATCATCTGAGATGTCATAGAGCTGAAGTTTGAGAGCTAGTGGACAAAGGGTATATACCTCATGATCCTGATTCTAGAACACTGACACTTGTTCATGAATAGAAGAGAGCTGAAAATTATTTTAAAGCAAAAGAAGCATTATTGAGTGTCCTATTCGATGAAAAGGTATTGAATGTCATAGAGTTGGAGAATGCAAAGCAGATCTGGATAAAGCTTGAAACTCTTTATGAAGGCGACCAAGCAGTAAAAATTGCAAAACTTGAAGGCTTCCGGGTGAGATATGAAACTTTGAAGATGGAAGAAGATGAGATGATTAGTTCTTTCATGGATAGAGTAAATGAAATTTTCATGGGGATCAAATGTTGTGACAGATCAGTTAGTGAGGATGAGGTTGTGTCAAAGATTCTGAGAGTTCTACCTCTAGCTTACAAGATGAAGGCTACTGCAATTAATGAACTTCAGACAATATCAAGTACCCCTATTACCAGAGACACACTACTTGGGAAATTGACTTCTTTTGAGCTTGAGGAACTTGGAGATCAGAGTGATACTAAAATAGAGACTGCATTTAAAGCATCTACCTCCTGTAAGCAAAAGATAGATTGGAAGGAATTGTATGCTAAGGATTTGAAAGACATTGAGATAGAAGATAAAGAACTTGAAGAGTTGGAAGCTCTAATTGCTAGAAGAATCCCTAAAGTACTGATTGGAAGAAATTATGAAGGAAAAGTCCCTTTTAAATGTTTTTCATGCAATAAGATTGGTCATTTTGCTTCTAGATGTCCTGAGAGAGTTGCTAGGAATCAAGAAAGATTTATGAGGAGTTATAAGCCTAATCTGAAATATCATAGCAAACCTAGATTTAGAAAGAATAAGGATAAATCATGTTATTATACTGGTAATGATGATCTTGGTATTACTGATGACGATGATGATGAACCTATAAGTGGATCTGGTAATGGAAGCTCCAGTAAAGATTGGGTCTTTATTGCTATCAAGGATGATTCTGTAGTAGCTATCATTGAAGCTACTCATACTGAGGAGAAGGCTTTAGTTGTAAAAATTGAAGAAAAGGATGAATGGGTTATAGATAGTGGATGCTCACATGACATGACTGGTGACAAGAGGAAGTTCTTAACTCTACAAGAATTTGATGCTGGACTAGTCAGATTTGGAGACAACAAGGCATGTAGGATCAAAGGCAAAGGAGAAATACCCTTGGATGGTAAGACTAATACTGATAATTCTTATTATGTTGAAGGCTTAAAGAATAATATTTTAAGTGTAGGTCAGATGGTGGATAAAAGATTTCATTTTCAATTTAAGGATGGTAAATGCAAGATTATCAATAGATTTGGATTGGAGATTGCATCTAGAACTCAGACCAAAGGAAACATCTTTCATCTGAACTCCGGTGATAAGGCTTGCGTGATTGCTCAGGTTGATGAAAGTTGGTTAGGGCATAAGAGGATGTGTCATGTAAATTTTGATTTCATGGTCAAGATCAGTTCAACACAAGCTATCAGAGATTTTCCTAGGATTGTTAAATCTCATAATCCGGTATGTAGAAAATGTCAAATGGGTAAGCAAGTTAGAACCTCTTTTAGAAGCATACATGATAAATCTAATGAAATTATTGATCTTATTCATACTGATCTATGTGGACCAGAAATGACTAAAAGTTTTCAAGGTGATAGATATTTTATGTTACTTATTGATGACTATTCTAGAATTATGTGGGTTGCATTTTTAAAATAAAAATCAGAAGCTCTTGAGAAATTCAAAATTTTCAAAGCTATGGTTAAGACAAAATAAGATTGAAGATAAAATGCTTAAGATCAAATCAAGGCGTTGAGTTTACACTCGGTGAGTTCAACAACTTTTGTGAGAAGCATGGAATCAAAAGACAACTTTCTGCACCTAGAACCCCACAATAGAATGGATTAGTGGAAAGAAAGAATAAAACCATATTGGATGTTGCAAGGAAAATGATGAATGAAGCTAAATTACCTAATAGCTATTGGAGAGAAGTTGTCAATACCACTGTATACACTTTCAACAGAGTACACATAAAAGGTGATATTGGTAATACTCCTTATGAATTGTGGTTTGGTCATACTCCTATAGTCAGATATTTCAAAAATTTTGGAAGTAAATGTTCGGTGTGGAGCCTGATCAGTCTCCAAGTGGGAGATTGTTGAAATGTGGTGACTGATTAGCAAAGTACTGTACACTCAGCACGTATCCTCGTTGGGGTCTGGGGCTGGGCCGGGCCCCAGGCAGGGGTTCGGGGGCGGCAGCCCCCGAGAAAATTTTTTTTGCCATTTTTTGTTGATGAAAACCGACATTGTAATAAAACCCTAAAAAGGACGACTTTGTTTGTTGCCCTAAAAATGCATGTTATAAGTGGCTGGGATGCTTAAGGCATTGTAAGGTTGATGTACTATTTTTGCTGGATAATAAGAAAGATTGGATGGCTGTGTATGGTGGACGTAACCCATTCTGGGTGAACCACGTTAAATCTTTGTGTTATCTGTGTCCTGTTTTATTTCTTTATCTTTTGTATTTAAATCTGCATATAATTGTTAGTTCATATTTGCTTCGGATCTGCTTGAAACCCTAACAGTAAATTCTATATCAGAAGAGATGATCCATTAGGAAAATTTGATCCTAGAAGTGATGAAGGAATATATTTGGGTTATTCTACTAAGAGAAAAGTATATAGATGTTATAACAAAAGATTGAATAGGATATTGGAGAGCATAAATATTAAGGTGGATGAACAAGGCAATAATCAAATCAGATCTTATGACTATGGACCGGAAGATGAATTTGTCAGACCAGAACCGGTAGTGCAAGAACCTATTAAGAACATTGAACCAGTGACTCCGACAACATAAGAAAATTCAACAGTGACTATTGAACTGCAGAAAGAGTCAGTAAATCAAGAAAATTCAAAGACTCCCAAGTATGTGAAACTAAATCATTCTGAAGATCAAATCATTGGAGATAAAAGGAAAGGTGTAATGACTAGAAGAAGGTTAGCTACTAAAGAGGTATGTTTAATTTCTCAAATTGAAACAACATCTTTTATTGAAGAAAGTAAATATGAAAATTGGATGAACGCAATGGAAGAGGAATTAGATCAGATAGAAAAGAATAAGACATGGGAATTAGTTCCTAGACCTAAAGATAAGAATATTATTGGAACTAAATGGGTTTTCAAAAATAAATTAAATGAGGAAGGTCAGGTTGTAATAAATAAAGCTATATTGGTCTCAAAAATAAATTAAATGAGGAAGGTCAGGTTGTAATAAATAAAGCTATATTGGTTTGCAAAGGTTATTCACAGGAAGAAGGTGTTGATAATGATGAGACTTATCCTCTGGTTGCAAGAATTGAAGTGGTAAGACTATTTCTTGCCTATGTTGCACACAAGAACTACAATGTATATTAGATGGATGTCAAATGTGCATTTATGAATGGAGATATTGAAGAGGAAGTCTACATTGAGCAACCTGATGGATTTTCTTTATTAGAGGACAAGGACATGGTTTGCAGATTGAAGAAAGCTATATATGGTTTGAAACAAGCCCCTAGAGTATGGTATGCTAGATTAGATAAACATCTTTCAAAGCTCAATTTTAGTAAAGGTAATACTGATAGTAATCTATATTATAAGATTGAACATGATGACATGTTGATCATTGAAGTCTTTGTGGTTGATATCATTTTTGGTGGATAAGAAAGTTTATGCATGATATTTACTGATGATATGAAGAATGAATTTGAAATGTCTATGATTGGTGAGATGAAATTTTTCTTAGGTTTGCAAATCACTTAGAATGATAAAGGTATTTTCATTTGTCAAACTAAATATGTGAAAGAATTTTTCATGCCCAAACTTTTGGGCAAAAACGGAACAACAATGTTTTTTTTAAACAACATAATTACATTAAATAATCTACAATAAAAATGGAATAGATAAGTTTTGTCTTAACTATGGGTTAACTCAAGGTTAAATAGAATGGTTACCTAAGTTACTTTAAATCAACTCGGTCATTAATTTCTCCAATACTAAATCAAAGATATTAATTATCTCAACAATATTTAAAATACTCACGACTAAATAAAATAATGATAACTTATATTAAAAAAATTAATTGAATGAACACAATTACACTTTTAAATATAACTAATAAAGTTAACCAACAAAATTAAAATATTTGTCAAATAAATATATTTTATGCTAAAGTCAAATTTTTAAGTCCCCTTAGACATTTAAATTTCAACTATTAAATATTCGGCCAATCATGACCTCATAGGCTAAAATTTTACATTAAACAATTAATAAATTTTATTAATAAAATCCCCCAAAGGAATTTTAACCCAAATATCCATATTTATTTAAATATGAAAACTAACTATATAAAATTTGTCATTAATAACCCTAGTTAATAAAATTAAATCAATTGGGAATATATTACTATATAAAAACTAATTCCCCAAAAACTAATGTAGGAACAACTTTCCTATTTAAATAATTAAAATGTAAATGGGTTTAAAAATCACTTTCCTATTTAATTAATTAAATTGTAAATGGGTTTTACCCATCACAAATTGAAAAGAGTTCCCCCCCCCCTCTTTTAAATTTTAATCATTTTAAAACTTTGAACCCTAATTAGGGTTGGGTTATTTCTTATAACCTATCTTATTCTTTTCTTTCCTTCCAAATGCTAACCCTAACTCAAAAATGGGTTAGGGTTGCTTCTCTTAATACATCTCTCTCTTTTTTTTTAATGCTAACCCTAACCCGAAAATGGGTTAGGGTTGTTTATTTTAACATATCTTATTTTTTTCACCTTTGGTGTGTGTGTGTGTGTGTGTGATGCAAGTTTCATGACGGTGAAGGAGGGAGAATGGAGGCCAAAGATCTTTCACGAGGGGGCGGCGGGTCAAACTGGGTTCACTGCAATGGTGGCCGCAACCGACCACTATGGTTTAACTGTAGTGGCGACCGAACCGTTCACTATGGTTAACCCGTAGTGGCAGATGAGCCGACCACTGTGGCTTAACCCGCAGTGGCGGATGAGCCGTCCATTGCGGCTTAACCGTGAGGGGGCGAGGTGGGGTAGAGCCCTCAGCTCCCCATTCCGATCTAGCAAAGGTAATTTTTTTTTTTTAAAATAGAAAGAAGTTTATATATATATATAATCTGTGAAGACATGCATGATTTCAGTATATAAAATCAGAAAGTTAAAATGACAGATTACAAGAATATTTCATTTCCACTTTATATATGTGTGTGTGTGTGTGTGTGTTTGATATGCCTATACTCCTGCACAACATATTTATTCTGATCCAAATATTCTAATTTATTTAATCCTAAATGTATAATTGTTACAGAATATTTGCACAGACTAGATAAACTATATATATATATTTTTTATAGAATAGTAAATAACAAAATTGTAAATAATAGAATAGTAAATAACAAAATAGTAAATAAAAGAATGGTAAATAACATAATGGTAAATAACATAATAGTAAATTTTCTTTTAATTTAATAACTCTATAACTAGATTTACATTCTTTTCACTATCATGCTATTACAGAATAGAAGAAGATTACTAGGATTTAATTTATTTACAGCTATAACTATTTTTTTGTTTTTAAAAACATTTAATACAATAAGATGCAATATCTAATGCATTTTATTTTTTTAACACTTAAAGTCAGAATATAATATCATTCTAAAACTTTCTTTTCAAGCAACTATATCAACACAGAAATATTCCACAAATGTAATTCTTCCTTTTTTTTAATGCAAAAATATAATAATACTTCAAATTTAAAATACATCTTTTTCTTTTACATGAAAAAATCTATTCCAATAGTTACATTTACTTTTTTGCAACTAAATACAATGACGAAAATTCTTTTTACAAATAAGTAGATACAAAACCTAGCCTCTCATTTCCATTAAATGAGGGCTTCCTAGATACATATATTTTCTTATTACAAAAAATAAAAATAGGTTCAACTCAAGCTTTTTCCTCCAATCTTTTCTCAAGCAAAACCTACAACAAAACTTGAAGGTTGTGACCATGGAGGCTCACCTCCCAACCATAGTGGCAGTCGAACCGTCCACTGCGGTTAACCCGTAGTGGCGGTCAAGTCGTACTATTTCATAGTGGCGGTCAGAAAGTTAAAATGACAGATTACAAGAATATGCCTATACTCCCGCACAACATATTTATTCTGATATGAATATTCTAATTTATTTAATCCTAAATGTATAATTGTTACAGAATATTTGTGGTCAACCATAGTGGCAGTCAGAAAGTTAAAATGACAGATTACAAGAATATTTCATTTCCAGCGTATATGTATATTTATTATAGGTTTATATATATATATATATATATATATATATATATATATATATATATATATATATATATATACTCCTGCACAACATATTTATTCTGAACTGAATATTCTGATTTATTTAATCCCGAATGTATAATTGTTACAGAATATTTGAATAGAATAGATAAACCATTTCTTTTTTTTTAACAGAATAGTAAATAATAGAATGGTAAATAACATAATCGTAAATAACATAATGGTAAATAACATAATGGTAAATAACAGAATCGTAAATAACATAATAGTAAATTTTCTTTTGATTTAATAACTCTATAACTAGATTTACATTCTTTTCACTAACATGCTATTACAAAATAGAAGAAGATTAGAAGGATTTAAATATATTTACAACTGCAACTATTATTATTATTATTTTTAAACATTTAATACAATAAGTTGTAGTATCTAATGCATTTTTTTTTAAACACTTAAAGTTAGAATATAATATCATTCTAAAACTTACTTTTCAAGGAACTATATCAACACAGAAATATTCCACAAATGTAATTCTTCCTTCTTCTTTTTTGCAAAAATATAATAATACTTCAAATTTAAAATACATCTTTTTCTTTTACATGGAAAAATCTATTCCAATAGTTACATTTACTTTTCTGCAACTAAGTATAATGAGAAAAATTAATTTTACAAATAACTAAATACAGAACCTAGCCTCTCATTTCTACTAAATGAGGGCTTCCCAAATACATATATTTTCTTATTACAAAAAATAAAAATAGGTTCAACTCAAGCTTTTTCCTCCAATCTTTTCCCAAGCAAAACCTCCAATAAAACTTGAAGGTTGTGACCATGGGGACTCACCTCCCAACCTAGGCTTACAAGAAGCCACCCCTGAGCTAGGAGAATCAAGACTAGACGGGAAACACATTCAAACACATACAAGAAAAAAACTCATAACAACAAAAGACACTCCCAACCCAAGGATTAAACAATGTCACTTATGTGACTTTTCAAGTGGGGTGAAGGTAGACTAAATACCTCGAGGAGAATTCTGCAAGTAGAGAATATAATGTCATAGCAAGGCTACAAATAAACACATCCACAAGTTCCAAACTTGTCTCTATAATCCCTTATGTCTCCCAAGGCATACAAGCCAACAAAACTCCCTGTATGACCCCCATTGCATAAACAAATCACTATGCAGCAAGGGTCACAAAATCCCTTGTGAATCACTCTCTTCCAAAGAGAGCCTCTCACTCATAGGTTGTCAAATAGCCCTTCACCCCAAAGCCACTCTACCCTCCCAAGGGTGAGTTTGGCCTTGAAAACTCCCAACACAATAACATAAAACCTCAACCAAAAACACATAAGGAAGAACTCAACATCTTCCTACACACACACACACACACATATATAAAAACAATGGAAAAACAAATACAACAATCTTTTTTTTAAAAACAACAACATATATGAGATAGGAGTTCAACCAACCTTAAATCTGCGAAAAGGGTGAAAAGAAGTTATAGGAGAGGTTCCCAAATCCACAACTTTTTTTCCTTCAAGACTTAGCCAAAATCTTCCCAAAAACTTACAAAAAATTCTCAAAAAATCTAAGTCTCCAAAATGGAGAGTGGGTGATCAAACTTCTCCCTCCCAAACTATTCCCTATGAAGACACTCCTCACTCTTTCCAACCCACTTGGGAAGGGTGAAGGATGTTCATTGGTTGGTCTTCCTAATATCTTACAGACTCTCTAGCCAAGACACCTCAAAAAAGGTAAAAGGAATGGGGAAGAGAAATGCCACTTATGACGAGGGTTATCTAACCTAGGAAGGCTCTTATAAAGATGAAATTCAGCCAACTTGGGAAACTCAATTTTTGGGGAGGCTAAACAGGCCCTAGGGAGTGGACACCTGGATAAATTTGGCCTTCATCCATAGGTACATCATATGGCCCACTAAAAGTTCCACTAACTTGACCCTAGGAGTTAGTTTAACTCCCTAGAAGTCCACCCAAAGTTTACCTACGGGTCAACCCTAAGTTGACCTTTCTAATGGCTCCCTATCTAAGGATTTCTTGGGACCATTCTAGGATAATTGAAAAATAATATGCATTGGTAAAACAAATTTCCTCCAAAAGGGACATGCCATTGCCAACTCATCTTACAACACGTGTCAAGTGACACCACAAAAAGAATTACACATCACTAAAATACACATGGCAAATGCCCCTTCTTTTTGGAATTTATAAATTAAACAATTTCCAAATTAAACATACATCCAAGCATAATATTTACAAATTAAAACACATTTACAAACGAGGTGTTGTCTCTCCAAATAGACAACTCTTGGTTTCAGAGTCACACATAAGCCTAGGCTTGATTCTTCGAATAGTTTCCATGGTCACATGGAATAATTTTCCTGCACATCTCACTTGCACATTAGTAATTCCAAAAATCACATATAATATTATCAAAAAAGAATACAATTCAGACATCGCATAGAATTTCAATTATAAGAATCAAGTATCCAATTATCTGATAACATCTTCATAAATAATCTACTAAATGGCATCATCATCATAATCATGGAATTAAATCATTTATAAAGAAATCATCCACAATTTATAGCATCAAACTAAAGTACTGCAAATCAAAGTAAATGACACAATCATATCAATGTTATCCAAACACTGGATCATATAAAATCTATGTTCATAATGCATCAAAATAAAGTATCAATAATAGGTTTAACATGAAAATAACTAAAGTGCTATGATGGCTCGGGGTAGGGCCTCACACCCTTCCCCTCTAGGCATAAACTTCCTCTTGGAGTTCATAAAAAAGATGGGGGTATTGAGATCTCATCTGCACTGCGTCCTCCCATGATGCCTTAACCTTGTCATAACAATCCCACTGGACCCTAACCTTGTCAGCTCTCGACCTTGAAGAGACAATGTCCGGCGAGCCAAAATGCGGATGGGCTCCAAAGCTAGCTTCCCATCCAACTCCACCTGCAAGGCATCCCAATCCAGAATATGAGACTCATCATAAATGTACTTCCTCAGAACTGATACATGAAACACATCGTGGATGCATGATAGGCTAGGTGGAAAAGCTAGATGATATGCAACTGGTCCTATCCTCTCAAGGATCTCAAATGGTCCGACAAAGTGAGGTGCAAGCTTAGAACCCTTTCCATAATGGATTGGACTCTTTTGCAGTCGCACTCTCAGGAAAAATCTATCCCCAATCATGAAGCTCCAGTCTATTCTCTTTACATCTACATACTTCTTCTTCCTATTATGTGCCTCTCTAAGGCGTTGTCTAATCAAAATCACCTACTGTTCCATATCACGAACCATCTCAGGACCTATGGCCACTCTATCCTCAATATGGTCCCATCTCAAAGGTGTCCTGCAAGGTCTGCCATACAAATCCTAAAAAGGTGGCATCCCCAAAGAAGTGTGATGCCCATTATTATAGACAAAGTCTACTAAAGGAAGGTACTATTCCCATCTAGTCTGATGATCCATGACGTACATGTAGAGGAGGTCTTCTAACATCTAATTTACCCTCTTTGTCTATCCATCCATTTCCAGATGATAGGTTGTATTGAAGTTGAGTCTGGTACCCATTGTTGCCTGTAATGACTTCCAAAAGGAAGAAGTGAAGAGGGAATCTTTGTTTGAGATAATCTTGCATGGAACGCCATGAAGTCTGACAATATCTTGCAAGAATACATGTGCCACTACTGGTGCTATGAAGGTAGTCCAGACTGGTGAGAAGTGGGCCACCTTGGTCAACTTGTCAATTGTCACCATGATGGCATCATGCCAACGTGTTGACATAGGAAGACCAATGACAAAGTCCATCGATATAGTATCCCACTTCCACCCTAGTATCACATGAGACTGGAGCAACCCACCTGGATGGTGGTGCTCTACCTTGACTCTCTGGCACTCAAGGAATCGGGCTACTAGTACAACAATGAACTGCTGCATACCTGGCCAATGATATAACTGTCTCAAATTTGCATGCATCTTCTTAACTCAATGATGCGCTACATAAGGAGCTCCATGAGCCTCCAACACAATGAAATCATGCAATCCTCTGGAAGAAGGTACATAGATGCGCCCTCTATGGCGTAGTAGTCCATCAGACTCTAATGAATAGTCTACATATTTCCCTTTCAGGGTCTCCTGATATCGCACTATCTGACATACCTCTAAATACATCCTTTGGAAGCTACTGCAATATACGACCTCTCAAATCGGTGTCCATAGACATGGAGCATATCTCATGATGTCTCCTACTCAAGGCATCTACAACTACGTTCTCTTTCCCCTTGATATAGTGAACTTCAAAATCATACTCATGTAAAAACTCCATCCATCTCCTCTAATGAGCATTAAGATTAGGCTGAGTGAATATGTACTGCAAGCTCTGATGATCAAAATGAAGCTCAAAATGATGACCCAAAAGGAAGTGTCTCCACCTCACAAGTGCATGCACTACTACTACAAGCTCAAGGTCATGTGTAGGGTAGTTAAGCTTGTGACTCTTAAGTTTTCTAGACTCATATGCTATAACTCGACCCTCCTGCATAAGGACTTCTCATAATACATCCAAGGAAGCATTTGTGCATACCATGAAATCAGCTGAGGGGTCTAGCACAATAAGAATAGGCACACTAGTGAGTTCCCTTTTTAGATCCTGGAAGGCCCTCTCACACCTTTCTATCGACTCGAATTTCTTTCCCTTTCACTAAAGGCATGTAATGGGATGTGCAACCCTAGAGAACCCCTCAACAAAGTGTCTGTAGTACCTTGATAGACCCATGAAACTCCTGACCTCTGTCACACTCGTTGGCGCTCACCAATCCATAATAGCTCTGATCATTGATGGGTCAATTGAGATCCCATCACCGGATATAACATGTCCTAGATATCTGACCTCTGATCTAAAGAATGCACACTTTGACAAACTGCCATACAATCGATTGTCTCTCAAGCACTGCAATACCTATCTCAAGTTCTCCTCGTGCTCCTTCTCATTCCGTGAATACATCAATATGTCGTCGAGGAACACAATCACAAACTGATCAAGGAATGTGCAGAATACCCCATTCATGAGACTCATGAATACAACTGGAGCATTCGTAAGACCGAATGGGACCACGGTGAACTCATAGTGGCCATACTTGGTATGAAAAGTGGTCTTGTGGATATTGCCGATGAATACTAAGGGGGGGGGTGAATTAGTATGCCAAAAATCAATGTACTTAAACACTTTGCTAGACTAACAGTAAACCGATAAAACAGTTTAGCAGACAAACTGGTTAGCACACATGCAAACCAAATAGCAAATAATGCATTCACCCACAAAAGAACAAACACCATAACACAAGATATTTTGATGTGGAAACCCAAATGGGAAAAACCACAGTGAGATGGAACTCACAAGTAACTATCTGCAGCATAGGAACCAGACCGGTTAAGGTCATACAATGTTCTTTACCAGAACAGATCCTGTTAGGAATCTCCATCTCTGTTAGGAGATAAGTCTGATTAAAGACTACCTTGCTAGAGGATTTTAGATCCATAGATGTGAACCACCTTGTTAGAGGATTTACAAAAGGCTTTTGGGCCTACCCGGTTAAAGGCTTCAAACTTGTTGAAGATGTGAGTAATCAACAAGTGAGTGATCTAGCTAATAGCATAGATTCCTTGGTTAGATCCTTGATAGCTCATTCCTAATGCATTCTAGCATTATTTCAGTCTTCTACACATTCACACTCTCTCTAACTCATCAACCACCTTGAACCCTAGCAACAACCTAAAACCCTAGACATGATGTCCTTATAAAGGAATCTTGTTTTATGTTGGTCCAATAGGATTACAATACAATTTCCTAGGTTCAATGCATCTAGACATATTCTGTAACACGACACAAAAAGTACTGTTAAAGTGTCAGCACCATCAAACAATCGGTGGATGGTAACTCATCACAAAATGTTGGTTGGTAAATCATCATAAAGTATTACCAGTTCATACAAAATACCGGTTTAAGCAAATTACCGGTTGCCGGTTTGACAAAATTAAGACTGGGAAATATGTGTTCTTCCGCTTTGATCCTTCGTACCACTTGAGATCCTTGAACCGCTTGGGGTTAGCATACCACTTTAGATCGGTAAACACTTTCTGCAAAACACCAATAGTCTAAGGACTATAATGCATCATACCGGTTGGGAACAATTGCCAGTTAAGCGTAACTCATACATATAAAAGTGATCTCAATGCAAGTGTGAGTCCATCAATGACAATCACAACATAATCATAAAAAATGCCAACAATCGCTCTCTACAATCCTCAACTGATGGTACCTTGACTTCAGATCTATCTTGGAAAACACTTTGGCACCCTAAAGCTGATCAAATAAGTCATCGATCCTAGGAAAGGGATAATGGTTCTTGATGGTCCCTTTATTCAACTTCTTGTAATCCATACATAAACGAAGGGATCCATCCTTCTTCTTCACGAAGATGACTAGTGCGCTGCAAGGGGAGATGCTAGGATGAATGTGACCCTTCTCTAAGAGTTCCTCAAGCTGCATCTTGAGCTCATTTGTGGTCATCCTATATGGTGCTCTCGAAACAAGCTCAACTCCTGGTACAAGATCTATGTGAAAATCAATCTCTCTGCTAGGTGGCATACCAGGTAGCTCGGAAGGAAACACATCTGCAAATTCCTCAAGGATAGGATGATCATCTAGGGAAGGATTTTTCTCATTCTCTTCCTCTCTATGACTGATGGTGATGGCAAAAAACTAACATCCCTTTTGCATGCTTCACTTAAGCTTCATAGTGGAGATCATACAAAGTGATACAGGCCTCTGAATCCCTGAAATAACTATGGAGGTACCCTGATCATCCACACACTCGATCTTTTTCTGGTGACAATCCATCTTGGCTCTATGGGCATATAGCCAATCCATGCCAAGAACAATGCCATAATATCCTAGAGGTGTGACTCAAAGGTCTACTAAGGTGGTTCTACTCCCAATCTGAAGCTGACAGCCCCTAACCATTGACTCAATAGACACTCTAGCTCTTGAAGCCAACTCCACTTCCTAACTAACAGCTTGCCTAGATGCCACTAGCCCACAACGCTCCACTATCAATGGAGATATAAAAGAATCAGTAGCTCCTGAATCAAACAAGATAGAAACACTGCTACCTTTGATCATATATGCGGCCTCTATGACTATGGCCTAATGCTCTACTTGGCAGTTGTCAACCGCTTCGAAGACTCTATGGTACTTACCCATGTCCCCAACTGTAGGCTCTGAACCTGCCATCCTCTGATTGCCTACCATCTGACCCTATGGACACTCTCTCGCCACATGCCCCATGGCCTTAGAAGTGAAGCAAGCACCACGTGTCTAGAATTGAGCACCCTATGGCCTAGAGTATCCCTATCCTCCTATCCTACTTGAACCACTAAATCCACCCCTGGAGGTCTGTCAAGTCCATGTCGGAGGTGTGTAAGGAGCCTGTGAATGCCACGACTTGGGCTTAAACCCCTGCTGACTATGTGGAGGCCTTTGCCTCTTATTTTGTTGTGACTGCTATGGAGGAGGGGGTTTAAAGGTCCCTGATGAATTCTTATAGTTACCCTTCTAGTGGGGTTTCTGAAACCCAAAAGACTGCGGTATAGGGTTTTGGTTCTGATGTCGATCTTGCGTGCCCTGTGATCTACCCTGAATCTCCTTTGATATCAATGCCTTCTCCACGACAACCCTAAGTCTCCCTGGAGCTGCCATCCTGACTGGTCTTGCTATCCCAGTATTCAATCCTCTGATGAACCAGTTGACGAGTAACTTCTCATCTTTCAGGTAGTCTACGTAGGGTAAGAGCTCAAAGAAATTACTCTCATACTGGGACATAGAGAGACCCTTCTGTTGAAGGTCATGGAACTCATCAATCATGTGCTGCCTATAGTGCTCTAACATGTACCTATCTCTAAATCTCTTTGTAAAGATGTCTCAAGTAATAGTGTCCCTAGATAAATTATTCTTGTACTCCTCTTGCCTCCACCATGTGGAAGTCGTCCCTCTCAGAAGGTGAGTGACAATCTGTGCCTTCAAATTGCTCTCATAAGGATGCAATCTAAAGCACCTATCTAGACTCAAAAGCCAAGTCTCGGCCTCTACCCCATCGGTAGATCCTGCAAAGGATGGTGGTTGAAGACATAAAATCTCTCTAATCTGATCCCCGGGATCATGGGGTGCTCTCTCAAAAATAACTGGTGCCACTACTGGAGGTGCCTCAGGTAGATGGACTGACTCAGGCTCATGCTCAACCTGGGCCTCTATATGGTTAGGAGGTGGACTCCTACTTCCCTCCCTAGCTGCGGATCTATGACTCTCAGAACTCTGGTGTTCTACCTGATGATCAATTGGTTGTTTGGGAGGAGCTTCCTGATCCCCTTCTGGATCTGGCTCATCCCACACAATGTCCTCGTGTGCCATGCGAGCACGTCTAGGACCCCTACCGTGCTTACGAGCTTGTCGTGTAACCAACGACATCCTCAAATGAATAAAATAAAATAAAGTAAATAAATAAAATTAATAACAATTCTTAAAGAAAATAATATTAAAAGCGAAACATAATGGAAAAAGGTTCCTAGTGTTGGAAACCCCACTCTGATACCAAAATGTCATGCCCAAACTTTTGGGCAAAAATGAAACAACAAATTTTTTTTTAAAACAACATAATTACATTAAATAATCTACAATAAAAATGGAATAGATAAGTTTTTTCCTAACTATGGGTTAACTCAAAGTTAAATAGAATGGTTACCTAAGTTACTTTAAATCAACTTAGTCATTAATTTCTCCAATAATAAATCAAAGATATTAATTATCTCAACAATAAATAAAATACTCACGACTAAATAAAATAATGATAACTTATATTAAAAATAATTAATTGAATGCACACAATTAAACTTTTAAATATAACTAATAAAGTTAACCAATAAATTAAAATATTTTCTAAATAAATATATTTTATGCTAAAGTACAATTTTTAAGTCCCCTTAGACATTTAAATTTCAACTATTAAATATTCGGCCAATCATGACCTCATAGGCTAAAATTTTACATTAAATAATTAATAAATTTCATTAATAAAATCCCCCAAAGGAATTTTAACCCAAACATCCATATTTATTTAAATATGAAAACTAACTATATAAAATTTCTCATTAATAACCCTAGTTAATAAAATTAAATCAATTGGAAATATTATTACTATATAAAAAATAATTCCCCAAAAACTAATGTAGGAACAACTTTTCTATTTAAATAATTAAAATGTAAATGGGTTTAAAAATAATTTTCCTATTTAATTAATTAAATTGTAAATGGGTTTTACCCATCACAAATTGGAAAGAGTTCCCCCCCCCCTCCTCTTTTCAATTTTAATCATTTTAAAATTTCAAACCCTAATTAGGGTTGGGTTATTTCTTATAACCTATATTATTCTTTTCTTTCCTTCCAAATGCTAACCCTAACCCAAAAATGGGTTAGGGTTGCTTCTCTTAACACATCTTTCTCTTTTTTTTTTAATGCTAACCCTAACCCGAAAATGGGTTAGGGTTGCTTATTTTAACATATCTTATTTTTTTTCGCCTTTGGTGTATGTGTGTGTGTGATGTAGGTTTCATGGTGGCGAAGGAGGGAGAATGGAGGCCTAAGATCTTTCACAGGGGGCGGCGAGTCAAACTGGGTTTACTGCAGTTAACCCGTAGTGGTGGTCAGAAAGTTAAAATGACAGATTACAAGAATATTTCATTTCCAGCTTATATATATATATATATATATATATATATATATATATATATATATATATATATACTCCTGCACAACATATTTATTCTAATTTGAATATTCTGATTTATTTAATCCTAAATGTATAATTGTTATAGAATATTTGTGGTCAACCATAGTGGCGGTCAGAAAGTTAAAATGATAGATTACAAGAATATCTCATTTCCAGCTTATATGTATATTTATTATAGGTTTTTATATATATATTTGATATGCCTATACTCCTGCACAACATATTTATTCTGATCTAAATATTCTGATTTATTTAATCTTGAATGTATAATTGTTACATAATATTTGCACAGAATAGATAAACTATTTTTTTTTTTTAACAGAATAGTAAATAACAGCATGGTAAATAACAGAATAGTAAATAACATAATGGTAAATAACATAATAGTAAAAAACAGAATTGTAAATAACATAATAGTAAATTTTCTTTTGATTTAATAACTCTATAACTAGATTTACATTCTTTTCACTAACATGCTATTACAGAATAAAAGAAGATTAGAAGGATTTAATTTATTTACAACTGCAACTATCATTATTATTATTTTTAAACATTTAATACAATAAGCTGCAATATCTAATGCAATTTTTTTTAACACTTAAAGTCATAATATAATATCATTCTAAAACTTTCTTTTCAAGGAACTATATCAACACAAAAATATTCCACAAATGTAATTCTTCTTTCTTTTTTGCAAAAATATAATAATACTTCAAATTTAAAATACATCTTTTTCTTTTACATGGAAAAATCTATTCCAATAGTTACATTTACTTTTCTACAACTAAGTATAATGAGAAAAAATATTTTTACAAATAACTAGATACAAAACCTAGCCTCTCATTTCTACTAAATGAGGGCTTCCCAAATACATATATTTTCTCATTACAAAAATAAAAATAGGTTCAACTTAAACTTTTTCCTCCAATCTTTTCCCAAGAAAAACCTCCAATAAAACTTGAAGGTTGTGACCATGGAGGCTCACCTCCCAACCTAGGCTTACAAGAAGCCATCCCCGAGCTAGGAGAATCAAGGCTAGACAGGAAACACACATTCAAACACATACAAGCAGAAAACACGTAACAACAAAAGACACTCGCAACCCAAGGATTAAACAATGTCACTTATGTGACTTTTCAAGTGGGGTGAAGGTGGACTAAGTACCTCGAGGAGAATTCTGCAAGTAGAGAACATAATGCCATAGCAAGGCTACAAATAAACACAACTAGAAGTTCCAAACTTGTCCCTATAATCCCTTATGTCCTCCAAGGCATACAAGCCAACAAACCCCCCCTTATGGCCCCCATTGCATAAACAAATCACTATGCAGCAAGGGTCACAAAATCCCTTGTGAATCACTCTCTTCCAAAGAGAGCCTCTCACTCATAGGTTGTCAAACAACTCTTCACCCCAAGGCCACTCTACCCTCCCAAGGGTGAGTTTGGCCTTGAAAACTCCCAAAACAATAACATAAAAACTCAACCAAAAACACATAAGGAAGAACTCAACATCTTCCTACACATAAAAAAAAAAAACAATGGAAAAACAAATACAACAACATACATGAGATATGAGTTCAACCAACCTTAAATCTGCCAAAAGGGTGAAAAGAAGTTGTAGGAGAGCTGCCCAAATCCACAACTTTTTTACCTTCAAGACTTACCCAAAATCTTCCCAAAAACTTACAAAAATTGCTCAAAAAATCTAAGTCTCCAAAATGGAGAGTGGGTGATCAAACTTCTCCTTCCCAAACTATTCCCTATGAAGACACTCCTTACTCTTTCCAACCCATTTGGGAAGGGTGAAGGATATTCATTGGTTGGTCTTCCTAATATCTTACAGACTCTCTAGCCAAGACACCTCAAAAAAGGTAAAATGAATGGGGAAGAGAAATGCCACTCATGAGGAGGGTTATCTAACCTAGAAAGGATCTTCTAAAGATGAAATTCGGCCAACTTGGGAATCTTAATTTTTGGGGAGGCTAAACAGGCCTGAGGGAGTGGACACATGGCTAAATTTGGCCTTCATCTATGGGTACATCATATGACCCACTAAAAATGCCCCTAACTTGACCCTAGGAGTTAGTTTAACCCCCTATAAGTCCACCCAAAGTTTACCTACGGGTCAACCCTTAGTTGACCTTTCTAATGGCTCCCTATCCAAGGCTTTCTTGGGACCATTCTAGGATAATTGAAAAATAATATGCATTGGTAAAACAAATTTGCTCGAAAAGGGAGATGTCATTGCCAACTCATCTTACAACACATGTGTCAAGTGACATCACAAAAAAAATTACACTTCACTAAAATACACATGGCAAATGCCCCTTCTTTTTGGAATTTATAAATTAAACAATTTTCAAATTAAACATACTGCATACAAGCATAACATTTATAAATTAAAACACATTTACGAATGAGGTGTTGTCTCTCCAAATAGAAAAGTCTTGGTTTCACAGTCACACATAGGCCTAGGCTTGATTCTCTAAATAGTTTCCATGATCACATGGAATGATTTTCTTGCACATCTCACTTGCACATTAGTAATTCCAAAAGTCACATATAATATTATCAAAAAATAATACAATTCAGACATCACATACAATTTCAATTATAAGAATCAATTATCCAATTATTTGATAACATCCACATAAATAATCTACTAAATGGCATCATAATCATGGAATTAAATCATTTATAGAGCAAGCATCCACAATTTCTAGCATCAAAATAAATTACTGCAAATCAAAGTAAATGACATAATCATATCAATGTTATCCAAACACTAGATCATATAAAATCTATGTTCATAATGCATCAAAATATAGTATCAATAATAGGTCCAACGTGAAAATAACTGAAATGCTATTGCGGCTCGAGGTAGGGCCTCACAAAATTGCTTAAGAGATTTGGACTTGAGAATTCTAAACCTGTCGATACTCCTATGGTAACCAGTTGCAAATTATCTAAGGATGATGAATCTCCTAGAATTAATCCAAGAAGATACAAATCAATGATTGGTGGATTGTTGTACTTAACTTAGACTGGACCTGATATAATGAATGTTGTTTGTATTGCTTCTAAATTTCAGTCAGATCCTAGAGAAACTCATGATATCGTTGTCAAGAGGATATTCAGATATCTAGCAGGTACAACATACTATGGGTTATGGTATCCAAAAGATGATGATTTCAGACTTTGTGCATATACAGACTCTAATTGGGCAGGAGATGTGGATGACCAAAAGAGCACTACAAGTAGTGCATTCTTTCTTGGAAAGAAGTTGGTTTCATGGCTTCGCAATAAACAATCATGTACTTCAATATCTACTATTGAAGCGTAATATGTAGCCGCTACAACTAAGTGTACTCAGATATTATGGATGAAATAGATGTTGAAAGATATAAGGGTAAGTTATGATGAGCCTATTGTTATTCATTGTGATAATATTGATGCTATTGATATGTCAAAAAATATGATATTTCATTCCAAATCAAAACATATTTCTATAAGGTATAATTTCTTGAAAGAAAAGTTAGAAGCAAAGGAAGTCGGATTGGTTTATGTGCCTACTAAGGAACAGATTGTAGATATTCTAACAAAACCATTGCCTAAAGATACTTTTGAATATTTTAGAGATTAGTTGGGGGTTACCACCCCTCCGAAAGAGACTTAGAGATGCAGGAATGCATCAATCCGGTGAGCGTATCAGACATACTTTTTGATTCAGTTTGATGAGATGATGATGTTTCTCAGGGGGAGTAGTCAACCATTTGGTTCATTTTTTCTTTTTGGTTTTGTATCCGTCCTTTGTCATTGATGTCAAAGGGGGAGATAGTGCTCATGTGAAAAATAGCTAATCCTTGAGGAGATGGTATTCATGTTTATCTTAGGGGGAGATATACTTCAGATCAATCTTCTTTGGGAGACTGTTAGCATTCCTTGGCACTTGGATGTTTTTCACATTTCCTATTTTCATCAATGCCAAAGGGGGATATTGTTGTCAATATGATGGATTTGGTTAAGTGTTGTCATTGATGTCAACATTGTATCCCAGTTGGATATGGTTCTACTATCCCGGTTAGACTTGGTGTTTATCTTGGTTTTGGCTGTGATTCTGATCTGGTATGATCAGATCTCTGGTTTTTGTTATTGGGTGCTTATTTAGGATGGTTATATGCTTTCCATATTCTGTTTGTTCATGATTTGGTGCTCTGGTGGCTATCGCTTATGTTCTCGGTTGGTATTTCCCGATACCGGTTAGCGATATTTGATGATTTGGTTAGATGATTTTGGTCCGGCTTATGGAATCAATTTTTATCATGCTAAAGGTGCTTCTTGATTATGTCCTAATTATTTGGTGGCTTTGCATTAGCTAGTGTGTTGTTATGGTGGTCCTATTTGGATCCAGTTAGACTTTCTATGTTATTGCATTGAGGGTTTTTACCAGCTGGTGAAACGTGTTGGTGATTGGTCTTAGCATGATTTCTAATGGATATAATTGTTTGGGAATTTATTTTAGGTCTATTTTATATAATGTAAATCATAATATTGGTCCGGTGATATTGTGTGACATATTTTTTGTAATTATGGGTTTATGGGTTTAGGGTTTAGCCGACCTTATCAATAAGGTTGATGATCTGTATTTATAGGTGACTTATTCATGTAATGGGATCAATGGTTTTTTGGCATTGATGGTTATGTTTGCATTATCAGAGGAAGGTTTATGTGCGAACAAGTGATATATCATTCGGTAGAAGGTTTTGGTGTTGCAGGGAAGCCATATGTGCTTAACTGGAACTATATCAAGCATTAGGAGATGATACTTTCATAGTTCATTCTTTCCGGATTGTATTCTAATGCTTATGTAAGTCAATGAGACATCTCTTTTATGATGAGTAGTGAGATGTAGGTTGTTGGCGTGATTGTAAGTGCAATCCCCATTGTAATTATTTCACATACTGATGCAAAAGTATTATCTGATTGTGGGCAGGGTTTCCCACCATGGTTTTTCCTTTTATCGGGTTTTCCACATCAATATATTGGTATTGTGTGTATTGTGCTTTCATGTTTTATCTTTCATTGTGTTGGTTTCTTTGTGCTCTAGTTTAAAGGTTTTAATCTGCAATAGTTTTGATTTCTGATAGTAAACTTATTCACCCCCTCCTCTCAGTTTACTTCCGGTATTAGATCTGTCTAACACATAAAATGGCACAAAGAGGAAATAGGAATGGTGGAGTGCGTGGGAATGTAGACGTTGCTGTGATGGAGATATTGAGAGAAATTTCAGCCTGGTTGGAAGCCGTTGAGATAGCCCAGAGAAGAGGCCAACATATTGAAGATGTGAGAAAAGATGAAGAAGAAGAAGCACTAGCAGAACAAGTAGAAAACTCACCGGCGATCAATCCAGATGAAGAGAGGTTCTTGAAGGTTTTGAGTAGGGTGAACACTAAACCACATTTTACCCTACTGGAGTAAGATGGAAAGTTGCATTCAAATGAATTAATGCATTGGATCTTAGAGATGGAGAAGTACTTTGATTTTGAGAACACCACAAAAGAAAGGAAGGTGAAATATGCCTATACCCGGTTGAAGGGTCATGCATCTCTTTGGTGGGAGCATTTGCAGTTTGATAGACAAAGAAAAGGTAAATAGAAGATTAAATCATGGGAGCGGATGTTTGCTAAGTTAAAATCAAAGTTTATGCCAACTGATTATCAAATAAATCTATTCTAGAAGTTACAAAACTTGAAGAAGAAAGAATCTAGTGTGAAGGAGTATACCGAAGCACTCTACAAGATGAATATTAGATCTGGACATGTCGATAATGAGGTTGAACAAGTTGTGAGATATTTGAATGGATTGCAGATGTCTATACAGGATGAAATAAGTTTGATCAAGTTGCAAAGTGTTGAAGAAGCTTACCAATATGCCCTAAAATCAGAAGAGAAGTTGAAAAAAAGACTTGAATGGAGACAAAGATGTAGAGGTGGAAGATTTTCTAGAGGTAGAGGATATTCTGGAGGAAGAGGATATTCTGGAGGAAGAGGAACCTGTACAAATCAGAACAAGGAAAAGGAAGTAAGAAAAGAATATAATTCATACCTTAAGGATGATAGAAATTTCTACTGAAGGAGAGAACCTGATGGCTACCAAAATGAGAGTTTTGGAAAAGATGACAGAAGACAAGATAAGAGAGTGTTTAGAGGTACTTGATTTAAATGTGAAGGAGAAGGACATCATGATTTTGAATGTAAGAAGACAAAGAACACTGGGAGAACACCCTTGGTGGAATAAAGCCCCACCAGATTAGCTAACAAACTAGAAGATGGAGAACTATTGATGATGAGGAGAGATTTGTGTCATACCAGAGAGGATGAAGAGCCCTTGTAGAGGCAATTTTTTTTCAAGACCAGATGTAAGGTATCCGATAAGTGCTATAAAGTAGTTATTGATAGTTGTAGTTTGGATAATCTTGTTTTGAAAGAGATGGTGAATAAATTGAAGTTGGAAAGATTGAAACACCATAAGCCTTATCATATAGCATGGATTCAGGATGATCATAAGTTGTTAGTAAGTGAGCAGTGCTTGGTGAAATTGAAAATTGGGAATTATCATGATGAAGTTTTTTGTGATAATATGCCTATGGATATTTGTCACCTTTTATTGGGTAGTCCTTGGCAGTTTGATAGACAAGAAATACATGATGGGAGAAAGAACATTTACACCATTGTAGAAAATGGGATGAAACAAACCTTATTACCCTTGGAGGAGCCTTTAAAGAGTGAAGTTTGTACGAATGCCATAATTTGTTTGGTGGATGGAAGGAAATTCCTAGATGGAATGAGACATGAGAATGCATGTTTTGCCTTAGTTCCTAAGAAGACTAAGAACCTGGAGCATGAAGAACAATCAAAGGAGATAAAAGGGTTGATGATAGAGTATGAAGACATCATTTCAAATAATGTACCTGATGGATTACCACCTGTGAGGAGTATTGGTCATTGCATGGACCTAATTCTTGGAGCTAGTTTGCCTAACAAAGCTACACACCAGATGACACTGATAGAGAATGAGGAGTTCAATAGACAAGTGTAGGAGTTATTGAAGAAAGGTCAAATTAGAGAAAGTTTGAGTCCCTGTGTAGTACTAGGAGTGTTAGCACCTAAGAAGAATGGATAATGGAGGATGTGTATCGATTCTAGAGCAATAAACAAGATCACAATAAAGTACTGGTTTCCTTTACCTAGGATGGATGACATAATGGACTGTTTGAGTTGAGCCAAATACTACACAAAGATAGACCTGAAGAGTGGATATCATCAGATCAGAATCAGAGAAGGAGATGAGTGGAAGACAACATTAAAGACAAATGAAGGATTGTACGAATGGTTGGTGATGCCTTTTGGGTTGACTAATGCACCAAGTACTTTCATGAGGTTGATGAATGAGGTACTGAAGAAATTCTTGGGTAATTTTGTTATTGTATATTTGGATGACATTTTGATTTTTAGTAAGATAAAAGAGGAGGATTTGTTGCATTTAAGACAAGTTTAGTAGAGGTTAAGAGAATAAAACTTGTTGATAAATCTTAAGAAGTGTACTTTCATGAAGGAAGAGTTAGTCTATTTGGGATTTGTGATATTTGTGGAAGGATTGAAGATGGACCCTAAGAAGGTAAGAGAAATTGTTGAATGGCCTACATTGGAAAGCATTGGAGAGGTTAGATCATTTCATGGATTGGCTAGTTTCTACTAGAAGTTTATCAAAAATTTCAGTTCAGTTTGTAGTCCTATGACTGAGAGAATGAGAGGAGATATGAAGGAATTCAAGTGGACAACCTAATCAAATAAAAGTTTTGAATTCTTGAAGAAGAAGGTCACTGAACAACCTATGTTAGATTTACTAGATTTCAACAAAGTATTTCAAGTTGATTATGATGCAAGTGGGAATGCAATTGGAGCCATGTTAAGTTAGGAAGGGAGAGCAATAACTTATTTCAGTGAAAATTTGAATGATGCCAGGAGGAGATATTCAATGTATGATCAAGAATTTTATGCCATAGTTCAAGCCTTGAAGAAGTGGAGACATTACTTATTGCCTAAGGAGTTTGTGTTGTATTCTGATCATCAAGCCTTGCATTATTTCAATTGTCAGAGTAAGTTGAATTAGAGAAATATGAGATGGGTAGAATGTTTGCAAAGTTACACCTTTATGTTGAAGTATATGAGTGGGAAGTCATACAAAGTTGTTGATGCATTAAGTAGAAGGAGGAATTTACTGACAAAGATTAGAGTGACAGTATTAGGATTTGAGGAGTTTAAGACCTTATATGATGATGACTCGTATTTTGTAGAACCTTGGAAATCATGTAGAGCACTGATTATGGTAGATAGAAGCAAATGGTTGAATTATTTCATTCAAGATGGGATACTATTCAAAGGAGTTCAGATGTGTATACCTAAGAATTATATGAGGGAGAATTTGATAAAGGAAAAATATAGTGGAGGATTAGCCAGACACTTTGGTGTTGACAAAACAGTAGCATTGGTGAGTGAACATTACTTTTGGCCTTAGATTCATAAGGATGTTAGAAAATTTGTGCAGAGTTGTAGAGTTTATTAGGTTGCAAAAAGTAGTAGTCAAAATGTTGGATTGTATAAATCTTTGACAGTGCCAGCGAGACCTTGAGAAGACATAAGCATGGATTCCATACTTGGATTGCCTAAAACATAAAGTGGAAATGATTCTATATTTGTGGTGGTGGATAGATTCTCGAAGATGGCTCATTTCATACCTTGTAAGAAGACATCAGACATAGTGCATATAGTTGACTTATTTTTCAAGGAGGTAGTGAGATTACATGGATTACCTAAGAGCATAGTTTCAGACATAGACACTAAGTTTGTTGGTTATTTTTGGAGAACACTTTGGAAGAAGATGAAGATAGATTTAAAGTTCATTTCTACTTTTCACCCACAGACTGCTAGACCGACAGAGGTAGTAAACAAGAGCTTGGGAAATTTGTTGATATGCTTAGTTGGAGAGAAAATGAGAATTTGGGATTTAATTCTTGCACAAGAAGAGTTTGCCTACAATAATTCATTGAACAGGAGCACCAGAAGAATAACTTTTGAGATTGTTACCGGAGCATACTCTAGAGGTATATCGGAATTAAGAGATATCAGTAATGAAAGCAAGTGGAGTGCAAAAGAAGAAGAATTTGTAGATCACATGAAGGCTTTTCATATCCAGGTTAAACAAAATTTGGAGGATATAAACAACAAGTATAAGGAGAAAGAAGATGAGAAGAGAAGACATAAGGAATTTGAAGTTGGCGATGAAGTGATGGTGTATCTGAGAAAAGAAATATTTCCAGTTGGAACCTTGCAAGATCTTGAGGAAGTTCAGTTCTGGAAATGTATATGAAGTGGAGTTACCGGATAGTTTGGGCATTTCACCTATATTCAACATTGCAGATCTACATCATTATCATGAATTAAAATTTAGTGGACAGTATTGCAAACTTAGAGAAACAGTTGCCCCGGAAGGAACCAGAGCAGATTGAAGACATTTTGTATAGTAGGATTGGGTGTAGTACCCAGAGAAGTCAATAAAAGGAGTATGTTGTGAAGTGGAAGGATAGACCAGTTGAAGATTCATCTTGGATTTCTCAAGAAGAGGTAGACTGTGTAATGCCTACCAAAACCCTAAAGGAAATGACTAAATACTATCAAAAAGAGTGCAAATAATTTTAGTTTTTTAAATATGGCAATAAGAAAAATGTGCCTAGATTTAAAATGGAACCCAGACCCCTGCCAGAACAGGGTATGAAAAATATTTGCCAACCAAAAGAATGATAAACAAACATGCAATTTTTTTGAAACAAAGTTTCTCATAAAAACAACTTTTTTTAAAACAACAAAATGAGCCAATTTCCTCATACCAAAACTTGCTTTCAAAATGGGAAAAACAATAAACCCCCAAAATATGAAGTTTCCAGCAATATCCATTTTTTGTTAAATATAATTTTTGCCCCAAAACTGAAATTCCTCAAAACCCATTTTCACAAATTGGAAGAGAAATGAGTTGTTCAAATTTCAACAAATCAAAATGTGTTCTCCCCAAAACCCGAATAAAAACATAATTCTTTTCTTTTAAACCACCAATTTTAATGGAAGAATAATAACAATCCACACACAAAATCATAAATTTTAAAAGAAGAGAAACAAGGGTTTGCTAAATTCCAACCTCTTCCTTCCATATGCAAGCAATTCTTCACCAAAACTCCCATTTTTCACAAATAAAAAAGCATCCCCAAATCTGAAAAATTACCTCTCTAAAAAGACCTCTTTTTCCAAAAATATCCTTTTTTTTTTAGGGCAAATTTCTTTTCTCCCATTTCTGTTTTTCACTTTCCCAAAAATATATGAAAAATCAAAATACTTTTTCTTTCAAATACATATTTTTAAATAAATCTAATTTACTCATAGCAAAAGTCAACAAGGGGGATATTTTATTTTTCACATCTTTAATGACCTTTTTTCTAAAAAAAACAAATAACACAAAATCAAATCACCATATAATTTTCAGGAATAAAGATTGACTATTAATTTAATTTGCTAACTTGGTGAATATGGTTTATTTGTTTTAATACCAAAGGGGATCATTTTAGTTTAACCCTAATTTAATTTATTCCTAACAATACACTTTAATCCATAATTACCCTAGGTCCCTAAGGTAAAATAATAAATTTCACAATTAATATACTAGAAGGATTTAGCAAATCACAAAACGAATCTGGAAACTCACAACAAGTGGTAAATTTATTGTGGCCTCTCTTTATTATTAGCAGTTTTCTAAAATGGATAGTCCTTGTTGGGCTAAGGCTTGGGTGAAAGGCCTAACTCCTAATATTAATATTTTCTTCTAGACAACCCTTCAAGATAGAATTCTAACTATTGATAACCTCAGAAAAAGAGGTATTTGTATGCCTAGTGTTTGTTTTCTTTGTATGTAGAATGAGGAGACCATTAACCACTTGCTCTTTCATTGTCCCTTCTCTGCTGATATCTGAGGAAGATGTCTGGATCACTTCAATATTAGTTGGAGTTTCTCAGAATCAGTTCAAGAGGTTTTTAATTCTTGGCAGCACCCATCAAGGAATAAGTCTACAATTTTGTTATGGAAATTGGCCTTACCCCATATATGCTGGGGTATATGGAAAGAGAGAAATGAAAGAGTGTTCAGAGAGGTGTCTAAGGCTCAAACTGCGTTTGAGAAAATAAAAAGAAACATATTGGAAAATATTAATATCATAGGTGATATTTCTAACCCTCAAGACAAGGATGATCAAATAATCTTCAAGTGGAGATTAAAAGGATGAGATTACTTTCAGACTAATCCTAGAGAGGGTGTGAAATGGGAATGTCCTCCCAATGGTTGGATGAAAATCAACTTTGATGGAGCTTCAAAGGGAAACCCTGGTAATGCGGGATGTGGTGTGGTCCTAAGGGACAAATGGGGAAAATGCAAAATCATTAAATGCATACCTATAGGAAATCAAAATAATCATGTTGTTGAGGCTATGGCAGCTTATCATGGGATGGTCCTAGAAAAGGAAGCCAACTGCACCAAAGTCTGGTGCGAAGGAGACTCTTTGAAAATAATAAACTATTTGAAAAAGGAGTTCCCGCCATCTTGGTCAATAAACAATGCTATTAAAGCAGCGAAGAAAATAAGTGACACATTTGATATGTGTGTTTTCACACACATGTACATGGAAGCTAATTCATGTGCTGATTGGATCGCCAACCTGGCCTACCAAACTGAGGAAATTATTACTATTAATGGTGAGAGAGAACTTGCATGTGAAGCAAAATCGATCTGGACCGTATTTAGATGAGGCAACATGGAATCATCAACCATAATTTCTAACTGCTTCTTCCACTTATTTCGATGAAGGCTTACAATGGCGGTGATGAGCATTTATTTAAGTGTCTCTTCATAATTGCTTGGCATGGATTTAGGGTTGTTTTTCAGGGCAACAATAGAAACCAGAGAAGAAGAATTAGAGCCGAGAGTAGGAAATTCAGTGAATGCAGAGGAAAAATGGGAGGGAACAAAAAATGGTTCAAACCTACCTCTTGTTCGAAATGGAGGAAGAACAGAGAGGTTTGGGATATTCTTTAGGAGGGGGGTTTAAGTGTGTTTATGGAGAGGCTTAGTGGCAAAGATCCAATGGTCACTAAGAACTTTATCAAGAATTGGAAGAATGGCAAAGTTTTGATGGGGACCCAGATGATGAGTGTGGATGAGGAGATTATTGCTAAAGCCACGGGAATGATGAAAGAGGGCATGAAATTCTATAAAGATCGTAGCATCTCTGATAAGGCAGCGAACAAATTTCCTGTCACGGAAGGTGAGAAGAAGAAAATGGTGAGGTTGACAACTCCTATCACTCCCCAAAATGTTTATGCAGGCCATGGAGGTTCATTTTGTTTTCTACAATTACCTATATAACGTTGGCTGGCAGATTTATGAGAGCTTACATGCACCATTTTGTGTTTCTCAGCCATTTCCACCATGGGGAAAAGGTAAGCCTTCCATATTATCTTGCATGTTCCATGGACCATACTATCAAAGAGATATAGAAAGACCCCAAGGGAGACCATTCTCTTCATCAGGGTCTTATGGCTCTTGTGTATAAATTGCTAAAAGGGAAATGCATTGAAAAACCTATTAAAGGTAAAAATGCAAGGGATGAGGAAACAGAGAGTGAGGTTAGTGGTTTTAACTTTGACTCGGAAACTGAAGGCGAGTTGGAGGAGCTAAGTAAAAAGGGGAGGAACAAGGGAAAGAGGAAGAGGATAGTGATGGATTCAAATATTTCAGAGTTTGAGGCCGAATCCTTCAAAGGTAAATTAATCAAAAGCAAGAAAGGTAAAGGTATTGGAAAGCGAACCCAGAGGAAGAAGAACATCAACATGGGAGGTAACAAAGATATTAATCAAATTTTGATTGATTCTGATGAGGAGGCAGATGAGGATAAAAATGATAATGGGCAGGGTAAGAAGGGGGATGATATCCCGATTGTGGGCAGCAATGAGGATTTGAATACTCAAGGTCTACAGAAAGAGGATCAAGAGGACAAAAGGGGCAAATCTAGTGATTATGTTGGAGAAAATGAGAGTATTAAGGGTTTCTGTGATACCGTCAGTATAATGGTGAAAGACATAGGCATCCTGAAGAAGGATATGAATATTGTCAAAAGAGCCACGATAAGCGACAAACCTCTATCTAAAAATGTCAAAGAATTGGTGGTGGCAATTAATAATGTTGAAGCCATTGAAAACATGGTGCGTAAAATTATTGAAATTGAAAAAATAGGTTAAGGAGATGGAAGGAAATAAAGAGGTGAAAGGGATGGAAATTGCTATGAACAATCTGGGCAGCAGAGTTGATAGGATGGAACTCATAGTAAAGATGATAGCTGAACAAAACTTCCAGATTCTCAAAGCCTCGGTGGACAATATGAACATTTTGATTAACAGATTTGATAACATCAAAGATAAAGAGGGCAATAAGGATAAGCTAGACAAAAAGGTCACGAGAAGAGGACTAGAGCCAACACCAGGAATAAGGGTGACATCAAGGGTCGAGAGATGGATGATTTAAAGACCTCTATGAACAACATGAAGTAGATGGTGGTCCATGCTGAAGATATCATGAAAAATATTTAGCTATCTCGGTCTCGATCTTTGTTTTAGTCTTTGTGCTATCTTTTTGCTTTCCTTTTGCTATCTATTTGTGGTTCTTCATGTTATGTGTGTTGAGATCCCTTTTTTTTTGGGTGGGATCAGTTTTTGTTGTTGGAGTGATTAGGCACAGTTCTTTCAAGCTCCATTGCTCTCCTAATTTGTAAAAGGTTCGGGTTCCTTTCAAAAACCTGTTTTTACTTAATCAAAACAAATCACAAAATGAAACACACACAAACTCAGCCAAACATCGTAGAGACATGACTCACATACAAAAAATGGTAGAGATGGCTGAAGATTAACAATGCTCACCATCGAGAAAGGCTAGGGATGATATGAAGGCAAGGTGGAGTTGGTACCCCATAGCTACATGGTACTAGTACTTGCAATTCCTACACACACACACATACACACACACATATATATATTCAATAAAAGTGTTAGCCCGAGATCAGTAGCACGTAAATCAAATTAACAACTAATCATACATAAGAATTAATGCATAATCAACATTTACCAATACACACCTCAAGCATAATACCTAAATATAACATCACAACATGGTATATCAACCATCCAAGTAAGCCACTAAAAAGTCAACTAAGGTCAAACTAGGTTTCAAAGAGTCTGATCAGGGGAGGGGTAATACAAACCGCCTTGGTTTTCCTTTGACCCCAGCAAAGAGGGAATCACTTTTTCAACAACCCCAGATGTCTGATGCAGGAGCATCCCCAATTCTTGGCAATTTTGCATCAACCAAAAATATTTCTTTTCAGTTTGTTTTCTATTTTGCGGTTTCAACATTTCTTTCTACATTTTCTTGCATTAGCTCAAAGGATCTTGTGGAGCTGGATTTTGCTTAAGGACATGATAGTCTTCCTTATTCCTAAATCGTGGAGCATTTAGATCATTTTCTAGCAAGTTATCGATTTTGGATTCTGAGACAGTTTTTTGGCTTAGGACACCGGAACCACTTGGACCTATTTGCTATTGGTGAATCTTGCAGATCCCTTCTGTAGCTTGTGGAGCCTAGTTCATGGGTTCCAATGTTCCTTGATGTGTGTCCAACCTTCCCTTTGATCCACACTTCATCCTTTGGATTTTTTGGATGAATCTCTTTGGCGGAGGTCGACCTAATTGTTTTACATGTTTGATCTTGTTCTTCGGTATTTGATCCCTTTTGGGCCGACCAGATCTCCCTAGATCATATAAATCATTGTAATTGAGCATTATTATTTAATTCCAGAGAAGTTAGAAGATAGATCTTAAGATTTAGAGTTTTGGAGTCAACCAATTCTGTAATTAAGCATGTATGTAGTAGGCCAGTGAGCCAAATCTCGTAACCCGGATGTTACTTGTTATCTGTAATCAGTTTTCATGATCTAATTCATTTAGATCTACATTGCCTCCATCATATCCTCTTGTTTCTATTGTGTTTACTCTTGCTTCCCAGTCTGGATTGTTCTCTTTGAGGTCCCTCCTAACCAGTGAGTACACTAGCTATGGTTGCAACATATATGTTCATATTGCAAAAAAATGTAGAAGTAAGAATATGAGAAAGAATGCTCTGGCAAACAAGAACAAAGCAAATGATAAGGGAAAAGCAAAGGTTGAAGAGTTCAAAGAGTAGAACAAGAAGATGTGGGTTAAAAAGGATGATTGAAATGCAGTAAATGGGTCCACACCTAATTCCGGTGTTGGAACCTCATCTGGTGACTAAGTCATTTGGCCTTAGGGCAAAGCTTTTCATACAAATTATTAAAACCCCCTTTCTAAGATCTATAACTGGTTGTGGAAGGTTGTAGATGATTTTGATTGGTTGTGTAGATGATCTTGAGAGATATCAAGAAGATTTCATGCCAATTTGATACTCTAGTATAATATTCATGAGATATAGAGCATCCGGGAGAACTGTAGGGTTGAACATTTATTGCACCTAAAAGTTAGGTATTCAAAAAATAAAAAAGGCATTTTAGCTCTCATTTCTTACATTGCGTTCAAAGTGAAAGAGAAAGGGAGTGTGGAAAAGAAGATTGTGCAACTAAACCAAAGCTTGAAAAGATTCAGTGAAGATTTCTTGCATCTAGTTGAAGACAAAAAGGTATTTTTTGAGTTCGAGTTATTTGTTCATAACCTAGAATTTGATAATGGCATCATCTAGTGTGGCGACTCAATTGGTTGTCGAAATAATTGATTGAGAAAGGCCTAAATTCAAGAAAAACCCATTCAAAGCAATGGAAGATGATCCAAATCTATCATTTTTATCCATTCCATATGGGGTATTGCATGTTGAAGATATTAGGATATACATCCATTGTAATATTGAGGAGCTTGGGAATGCTGAAATGCTAACAATGTACACCAAGCACATGATGGATGGTATGGGAAACCTAAAACTAGAATTCAAATCTCTACAAGACAAGGGTCTCATTCATTTCATGAACTTTTTGGTCTTCGATGAAACTAAATGGGTCAGGTACATTTTGAGTAGGGTCCATGATGAATTCATATGTCTTGATAAACCATAAAAGATCACCAAGAAAGCAATCCAAGCAATGACATGTCTAAATGCAATCAGTGAAGTTCCTAGTTTAAGGAATATGAAGAACATGATAGTTACAAAGGTAACCAGTTCCCAACATGATAGAAGATCGATGACAATCAATGACATTGTTGAGTATGATGTCAGATTTTCATCTATGGTGACGAGGTATAAGATATATCAATCTAGAAAATAAAACTCAGTCTCTGGTATAATAATTTATGTAGCTTATCAAATTCTTAAGGAGAACAAGTTGTATGATCTATGTGGAGTACTTCAAAGTGAGCTTATGAGCAATTTGAAGAAGATAAAGAAAGACAAGAAGCATGTTTTTAAGTTCGGTACTTTGATTATATGTTTAGCCTTCTATTTCATGAGAGAGATCCCCGAAGTAGCCAAAGTACAATGGGCATATGACAAACCAGTGGCAGTGCAAATCAAGGAAGCCTTACAAGGATTAAAAGATGCTCAAGCACAAAAATCTATCTTATGGGGTTACTTCAAATCCTTCCAAGGCATGATGCAAAGCAAGGAAAGGATCCCAAAGGAGATTGTAGAAAAGTATGAGGACACCATATGCTTCATGGTAGAAATTGACCCATGCCTAATGAAATTCATTGAACCAAGGATAGTTTGTATCATGCCCATGGGGTATGAAGTTGATGCAAATACTCTTGATGCAGATGCACAACATCTTTTGAGTAAGTTGGTGGATGTAAAGGAAGAAATATTTGGGACTTACAAGGAGAAAATTTTGAGCTTGCACTCTCTATTCACCAAGCCTAGAATGCAGAAGAAAGTAAGGAAAGAAGTAGAGAAACTTATTGATGATATTGGAATTACAAAGGAGGAAGTTCACAGGGCCAGAGAATAGAACATATTAAAAGAGGAGGACATGGTCAAACCCAAGAAGACTAAACTAGTTACTCTGCCTAAGCCAAGGCAAACAAGGTCAACACCTTTCTCTGGTGCTCAAAATCCTATTCCCCCACCTAAGCCTCAGTCCAAATCATCTGGTGGAGTAGGGAAGAGAAAGAAAGAGAAGACATAAAGAGTCTATGTGGCAACCACTAGAGAAGAAGAGACCAAAATTGCTGAAGCAGTGAGGAAAGTGAAGAAATCCACTACTTTTGCCAGGGTAGTCAAGAGGCAACCATCCGATGAAGGTTAGCCAAGAAAAAAGCCAAGAGTTGAAGCTGAGCAATCTGGAAGGCCTCGATCAAGCAAGAAGCCCAAGTTTGAGCTTGATGAAGCTTTGAAGTCTAGGAAACTTGAAGGTAAATACACTATTGTGCCACCCATTTCATTAAGTCAGATAGTCGATATAGTAGTAAAGGAAGGGAATTTGAAGCATGTATCTTAATGGTATGATAATTGTGATGAGAATGGTAAAAGAACATTAGAATTTGTTATATAATACATGAATGTATATAGAAAACCCCTAATAGAATTATCATCAATGATTTTGAAGGGTCTATATGAAATTGTGGATGCCAGAAGGTATATGACTAGTCTAGAAGATGAGAGAATAAAAGAGTATGTATTGGTTAATTCTCAGTAATTTCTAAGAGTGAAGTAGATATAATTATTAAGATTGAAAAGAGTAGATTTATAAGTAAAACCAAAAATAATAAGATCATGTTTCGAAAGATTGATGAAGTGGCTAAGGAAACAAAAGTAATTTTGAAGCAATTTTTGGAAGAGATCAAGTATGAGACAAATCTGACGAAAGATGACACCCATCCAGAAGTGCATACACAAGATGATACCTTCATTCTAGATGAGAAAACAAATTAACAAGATGCAGTTGAAGATGATACTATTGATAATTAGAAGGTTACAGACTCAAGTGAAGTAGATAAGCATCCTGTGGTGATAAATGTTGAATCAGAGAAGGCAGCTCAGGAGTTTGGTGATGATAAGAGAAAGGATGCAGAGAAAGGAGAAGATGCAATGAAGGAGAAATACAAGGTTGACTAGGTTCCAGTGGCAAGAGACATTGTGGACAAGGGCAAGTCAATTATCAATGACACAGATCTCACCAAAGGGCCTATCGATCTTAACTCACTATCTTTTGTCCAAGCACTCAAGCTTGCAACACTTGTACATGCCAATGTTAGTGAAGACTTATTAACGTATCACTCTGAGAATAAAGAGATCATATCCATGAATACAAGTATGTTGGAGAAAATTATTCCATCTTTCAAGCAAGATATAGTAGACTCACCCTCCGGCAAGCTGAGAAATATGCTAAAATTTGTATATTCTCATTTTGTATCTTTAGAGAAAGCTACCGAATGAAAGGTTCTTAGCCAATTCAATACTATGTGGTTAAGGACAATTTTGAGAATGGTTGAAGGTGATAGGGATAGTTTGATTGCTGGTATGAAGGCCATTTAGGAGGCATTGGAAAAAGGCGATAATATTTACAAGGAATGTCTTCTTTTGCCTAAATTCACAATTAAGATTAATAAGAAGATCAAGGAATGTGAAGGGCAATTAGCCAGTATATCTCAATCCTATGCCCCCAATCAGTTTTTTCCAATAATTATGAAGCTTAGGTGATGACTCTACTTGATAGAATCAAGAGCCTAAATCAAGAAAAAGATAGAGTAGTTGGTAGAGTGGGAGAACTCAGGAATCTAATAACTCCCCGGTTGGATACTTTGCTTAGCAGTCAACAAGATATAATGAATGTTGTGAATAAGAGTGTTCCTTCAAGTCTCGGAGGAGAAATGATGCATTCCTATCTTTTTAGTGCTCTGATCAATATTTTGGAGAGCTTGAAGAAAGGTTGGGATGACCACTTGCAGTCTTCAAAGACCATTTTTGTAGTAATTTTTAAATTTCTATAAGTTATTGAGTATACTCTTGTACATAAATTTTGGCAGATAACTACCTTTTCCATTGATGTCAAAGGGGAAGAGAGAGGAATGAAAAATGACGTATATTCTTAGGGGGAGCTTATTGAGTTGTCATATTTTTGTCGTTTTGAAGGTTTGCAGTATATGACAGTGTCATTTTTCATCAAGTGTTGCCATCAATACCAAAGAGGGAGATTTTTGGAAAGAGACACTATATTGATTGAGTTAAGTGCTTAAGGAATGTTTTGGGGTTGTCATTGATGGAAACTTAGATCAAAAATATCATCCAGTATATGCAAAATTATTCTACTAGAAGTTTGATATCCATTTTGCTTAAGTCTAGAAGGTGGAATATAGTATGCGATAGAGTATGAGTACATTGAGAAGAACTCGATTTTGGTTGCATAGTTTTGGTTGCGGTGGAAGAGTTAAGTGCTTGGATGTTCAAGACAACTTAATTCACAATCCTAGCCTCTGATATTGATTCTAATGCAAGATAAAAGATCTAGTATCTTGTATTTTAAAATGAATAGGGTTATTTTGGTGATTAGTGATGAAGCATGTTATGCAGAATCTTCGGGATGATTTCGGTGATTGATTTCGGTGAGTGGTCAATCCGACATTTGTGAAGCATATTGTCAATTTGTTTAGGTCCACATATGGATTTGTAATCAAATTGAGCCTACTTATTGTTACATGTTTCATGTTTGGTAAATATTTTGAAGCAAACATATTGGTGACCTAATCAAGTGGTGCAGATATATAAGGTTGATCTATTTCATCAGTTTATGTATGGATTTGATGTGTGGAGAGTGTATGAGCATCTGACCATAGTTTCACATGCACTATCTTTGATTCAGTGCTCTGGTGTATGACAAAGTAGCAGAACCGAACAGTTTGTTAGAATAATGGAAGACAGTCACTTTGTGCTTAACAGGAACTGCATTTTGGCATTTGTAGATGATACTTATCAACTCAAACATTCTTGTTTTCATTTTAAATCATTTGTAGGATAGTGAGTCCTCCAAGGTTGTAGCCCTCTATTGTAATTGAGCAGTGATCTCTAGGAAGTGTGCTTGAATGAATATGCATTCCCTTCTTATAATATTATTATACTCTTGATCACGATATTATAATAATGTGGGTCTCAATCCCATCATGTTTTTTTCCTTTCTGGGTTTCCACATAAAATTTTGATATTATGGTTTTGTGCTTGTTTGCATTAAGTTTTTACACTTTAATTTTATTCATTTGCATCTAATGTTTTAAGAATCAGATTAAGAAGGTTATAAATTGCAAAACACTGATTCACCCCCCCTCTCAGGGTTCATTGATTCCAACATCATATACATATACATTGTTGGAGATTGTTAGACTTGTGTTAATAATATCATCATTGAAGTCAAATTAGCTATCTGGTTTTGACCGGACAATATATGTGGTCCGGATGTTATGGATGTTGTGAATGTTGTATGTGAGGATTGTATGCAGTCAGTATGTGCAGTTCAGTGTTTCTATTTTGGTCTGAAGTCATTATGCAACATGTTATGGACAAATCTGGATGATGAGTCTTGAGGTTTCCTAGAGTTCTCATTATCTTGATGTTAGGAGTTCTCATTGATCTCGATAATAGCTATGTGTCCCAATGTTAGCTCCTTCAATAATTGTCAGAAGTATATCTTCAAGTTTTGTGTTGTGGTTTTCTTAGTACTCGTGAAATATACATTTTGTATATATTAAGCTTGATTTTTTTATAATGGGTCGGTATTCTTGGGTCCGGATGATCTTGCCCCATTTCGATAATCTCAGTGTATGCATTAGCAATCAGAGTATGTAAAGGAAGCATCTAGAAGTCTTGTGGATGCCGACATGAGCATATTGATAACATGTTGAGCTTAGCTGACATGCTATTTTATATTTTTGCCCTCCTGTATATATATACATGCATATATTGTTGGCATTCTATACTCTTATGAGAATAGTTGATGTTGTCATTGATGGCAACTAACTGGCAATCGTCTGGCAACCAACTAGCAACCAACCGACAAATACCAGCACCAGCAATAGACTTCTACATACACCGACAGGCACTTCACCGACATTGGCAACAATGCATATCGACACTCAAGCCGACATGGAATAAACTTTTGTATATTGTTTTGTAATGTAATTATCTTTTGTAAACACCAACATGGTATATTTTAAAAGACTCATATATGTATGAGATCTTATAGGTTATTTTTGTAAGGATATAGATGAGAAGTATAAGACAATTTTGTATAAGGTGATATAGTTGATAGTGAAGGTTTTGGTTATTGACTGAGCTTAAATCGGTACTAAACCTGGTATGAGAGATGTTGTTTTAAAGTAGTACATTGTATTGGATTTTGATAATACATTTTGTAGTCAGTGTGACTCTTTATTGAGCAGTGTGCTCTAGGTTGTTGGCCTCCCTGCATGTGCAGGCCCCTCATTGTAAGTAGTATTTATTCATTGGCCAGTGAGTAAATATTGTGGGTCACAAATCCCACTGAGGTTTTTCCCACACCTGGTTTCCTCATTAAATATCTTGTGTTATGATGTGTTTTCTATGTTGTCTCTGTTATTCTTATTTGCTACATTAATTCTTATTTATCGGTACACTGTTTTGGGATGCAAAGTTTTAAATAAGTCTAAATATTTTGTTAACCAGTTAGACACTGATTCACCCCCCCCTCTAAGTGTCTTTGGGATTGTCATTGATTCTAGCAATTGGTATCAGAGTCCGGTCCTCTATTTTGAAAAGCCTAATAGCTTGAGGAAGATTCTGACACCGGTACAGATGGAGAGCTTAAAAAAATAGTTGGAAGGAGCCCTTGAAGATTTTGATGCAGAAAAGTTGAAGAATATCAAACTTGAAGATGATCTAAGGACTGCACTGAAATTCATTAAAGGACTTCAAGAGAACTTTGCTATAGCACAAAATAAGAGAAAAGAACTTCATGAGAAGATGCAAAAAGATGATGATGAAAAAGAAACTCTTAGAGACATTGCAAACAAGTTGAGACAAGAAAACAATAATATGAAGAATGAAATGCAAGATATGACTATGAGGTTATTTAAAGATATTGAAGACAGGAAGAAGAATGAAGAAGAATTTACTAGGAGACTTAATGATGCTAGAAATGAAAATCTGAGACTTAGTCATGAAAATAATATGTTGAAGATAGATCTAATTCACATGCAACATGATAAAACTAATCTAATGAGACATGTTGGAATTCTAGAAAATGACTACTGCAAATAAACACAAAGACAAATTCAAGAAAAGTTCAGAGGAGCTTGATGACATGCTAACAAGTTAGAAGCCTAATGGAGATACTAATGGACTTGGATTTGAAGTTGGAGAAAATATTGGTACTACAAACAATCAAGATCATAACAAACCGATAAGACAACCTAATGCTTATAAATTTAATGGAAAATGTTTCAATTGCAACAAATATGGTCATAGAGAAAATCAGTGTAGATCTAGAAATAATCAGAATACAAATCCACCCACCGGTCAATTTTCCAAATGAAACAAAGTTGGTCATAATTCAGAAAATTACAAAATGAATGTGAAATGTTATGTTTGTGGAATATTTGGGCACCTATCTAATCAATGCAAATCACAAACCGGTCAAGGATATGGAAAGGATATTCAGAAGAATAATGTGACTCGTTATGCTTGTAATAAGATTGGACATATTGCTAAATTCTATAGAAGCAAGAATGCACCGACAAACAATATGAGATCTAGCTTGAAGGGAAAAGAGAAGGTAGAAGAAGTAAAGAAAGAATTTTCTAAATAGTGGATTAAAAAAAGAGATCAAAGAACTGATGAAACTATATCTTCACTGGTAGAACAGAGTAATCCTCCACTGACAGGAGACTCTTCATCTAACTGAGGAATAATCCTTTGGGGGTATGGTAGCAAATTGAAAAACATGCATTCTACCCTCGATTAATGGTGAGAAGATACATTTCTTCTTTACCGGCAGGTGTGTTAATTTTTCATTTAACCAGCAAGCATTTAATGATGTTTTGAAGAAATTTTTGGCTATAAAGCAATGAGAAACCCTCATTTCAAACTCACTGAGCATTCAAAAATTTTGTGAGTGCAAAATTGAGCAAAGACATTCAAGGTGAATCTTAGAAGTGTTTTTTAAGCATTCAACAAGCATCCAGATAAGAGGTATTTTTCATAATGGCTTCTTCATCTTCTATTCCTGAATCTATTCCAAACCCTACCATTGTGGAGAATGTAAAACGCCCTAGACCCATTTTCAAAATAATTCTTGAGATTGCGAAGCAAGACGACTCTGTAGGAGCTTTTTCAAAAATACCTAAGGGAGTAGCATTTGCAGAAGACCCTAGGATTTACATGCATTGCAATATAGAAGATCCAGGATCTGAGGAGTTAATGAAAATGTTTAATAAGGTTATTTGTGATGAACATGGAATTGTTAAACCCAAACACAAGATTGTGGAAACTTAAGGTTTTGTGGAGATACTGAATATCCCTCAATTTCCAGAGGAAGTGGTAAGGATTGTATTGAGTAGAGCACATGGATAATTCTTATGGTTGAATTCTGTTTGTAAGATAACCCAAGAAGCAATTAGGGGAGTTACTGGTTTACCCTCAACCGGTAGTAGACCTGATAAGACAAAGAAGATTCCCAATAAAATGGTGACAAGCCTAACCAGAGCAACATTTGATAATAGATCACTTAGAGTAAATGCTATTAAGGACATTAATGTGAGATATGTAAGTATGGTTCTTGGATACAAAGCCACACATGCTAACAGACTCAATTTTGTTTCCAGTCTTTGTATTTACAGTGCACATGAAATGATAAACAACAATGCTAAGATAGATGTGTGTGAATGGTTAAAAGATGAGATTATTGACAACCTGAAAAAGATTAAGGGAGACAAGAAGGGTACTTTTTGCTTTGGAAACCTTCTAGTATGTTTGATGCTATATTTCACTAGAGAGATCCCCGATACAGGACCCAAAGACTTTGGTTATGATATATCGGTACGAAAACAACTACATGAAGATTTTACTAGCATGGGAACTTCTAGAGACAACAACATAACAAATCACTTTAAAACTTTCCAATCTAAGATGAGAGCTAGGGAAAGGATTCCTCAAAGCATAGTTGAGAAATATGACAAGGAAATCTACTTTGTCATCAAAAGAGATGAAACCTGGATGGAAGCAGTAAGCCCTAGAACTATTTGGGTTACTAAAATGGGTTATAAGGTTGATATACATGTTCTAGAAATGTATGCAAAAGCACTGCTTGATGCACCAAGAGAGCCATCTGAAGAATTGTTTGGAAATCTAGAAACCATAGAGAGTAAAGTGTTTATGCAGAAAAGGACTAAGAGAAGAGAAAAATACATTAGGGATGAATCCAAGAAAGTAAAGGAAATCAAAGAAAATGTCATGAACCTTAGTGGCATATTGGCTAGTGAGCTTGAAGGACTTCAACCGGAGGCACATATTTCATCAGTTGACAGATCTTCTGACAATGACAGTAGTAAGGCAGGTGAATTTAAAAGAGTGGAAAGGAAGAGAAAACCCTCACTGGTACCCTCTCCTTCTCTGAAGAAAACAAGAACATTAAGGAAGAAACAACAGGCGGTTAGGGAACCTAAGAAGAAAAAGACACCGACAAAACCCACATTGAATGACTTACTGAATGAAATAACAGAGGAAGGTAATTTGTCTAATGTAAAAAAATGGTATACTTCTTCAAATCATACTGACAAAAACACTATTGAAGAAAGAATTATTCTTCATTTAGACATTTATAAGAAAGATTTGATTGAAGTTGTTGAGGAGCTACCAAATTATCTCTACATGAGACTAGAATCTAAAAGGCTATCAGTGATGGAATTAGACAAGAAAATGAAAGTTGAAGTACTCTTGGCTATTTGCCCGGTTAACTCCAAAGAAGAAATTGATGAACTTATTTATGAGGCTAACCGATCAATATTTTCTAGTGGACACCAATAGGTAAGCTTGATGGCTGAAAGAGTGAAGGAAATTGCAGAAGAAATGATAGACAACTGGGATATATTCTTTGTGGAGAAAGAAAAACAAGAGGAAATGAACACACCTAAGAAGACATTTAAGGTTTATCAAAAGGACAAAGGTAAAGGAAAAATTGGTGGATTTCCAAACATTAAGATTACTGACAATCTTCCACTGCCACCTTTGGATACTGCACCGGTGCACTTAGAAGATCCACTAATTATTAACACTGAAGGAATAAGACATGATGATACTAATCATGAATCAAAAATGTGGATACTCAAGAGGTAAACATTGTTGTGGATAAGGATAACTCTAAAGTTAAGGCAGACAATGTTGACAGTAGTAACATAGCATAGAAACTGGTAGAAACTATTGAAACCGAGACATCAACACAAACAGAGCAACTGACACAGATTGAAAAACCTACTAAAGATAAAGGTACTTGCATTGGGCCACCAGAGACAGAGATACCGATAGAGAATCAAACTAAGGTACAGGTACACACAGAAACAGAGAAACTGACAATCACAAAAGAATAGTCTGAGAAACCTTTGTAGGTTGAGATGCAAACCCAGACTGATCCACCAGAGGAAAATACAAGCAAAATGGATACACCTGATGGAAGAAAAGAGGTAATAAAGATAATTGGTCAGACATTCATCACATCTACAAGTGAATTCAGACCTACCAATTTTACAGAGGTACTACCTACCAATTTTACAGAGGTACTTTTGGATTCAATCAAGAAGATAATAGATTGCAATACATTGGCCTAAAAGGCAATTGACAACACATTACCTATTCTTAAGTTGATTGCACCAAATCGTAACATAGATCATATTAAGGATTCTTTAGGTAAATTGGACACATTGTCCAAATTTATTGCTGATAATGCAATAGCTATTGATAAGGTGAATGAGGACACAATTAAGGAAAGAGTTGAAAAAGATAAAAACAATTCTTTGAAGATACTATAAAGAAGTGTACGGGACACTTGGATACATTATTACCGGTACTTAACTCTAAAAATTTGGAGTACAAGGAGCTATATAGGGAAACATGCAAACCTCACCTTTTGACAGAGGACATAGATAAGGATTTAAAAAAAATACAGAAAGAAATTGATGACATAGCTGATAATATAATTGGCTCATCCGGACATATATTAGTTTTTGAATAGGAAATGACAGTTTTTGAGCAAAAGTTAGAGAAACTTGAGAAAAAGAAGGCAAGGATAAGGTCAAATGCCCAGGAACTTAAAAATAAACTTGGACCTAAGTTGGACAATCTTATCTCTCAGAGAAATAAAATCTTTAAGGCATTAGTTCAAGGAGAGCGATCACCGAAAGAACACAAGCATTATCTCACCGACATGATCCAATAGATTGAGGCAACTTTGAATGATAGAAAAAGGTTTATGTAGAGTCTAAATTTAGTTTTGGCAGATATTTTTCAGATTGTAACCAACCGGTTACAGACTTCGAGGTGAATTTTTTTGATTATTTTTGACAAACCTTTGTCATTGATGTCAAAGGGGGAGTAGTGGAGAGATAATTGCTTATACATAGGAGATCAGTTGCTCAGGGGGAGCACATCTTTTTTGACTTCATTTTTTGGACCATTTTTTGGATTTTTCTCATGAGTGTTGCCATCAATGACAAAGGGGGAGATTGTTGGCATTCTACACTCTTATGAGAATAGTTGATGTTGTCATTGATGGCAACCAATTGGCAATAATTTGGAAACCAACTGGAAATCATCTGGCAACCAACTGGTAGATACCGGCACCGGTAATAGACTTCTACATACACTGGCAAACACTTCACCGACATCGGCAATAATGCATACCGACACTCAAGCCGACATGGAATAAAATTTTGTTTATTGTTTTGTAATGTAATTATCTTTTGTAAAAGCCAACATTGTATATTGTAAAAGACTCATATATGTATGAGATCTTATAGGTCATTTTTGTAAGGATATAGATGAGAAGGATAAGGCAATTTTGTATAAGGTGATATAGTTGACAACGAAGGTTTTGGTTATTGACTGAGCTTAAACTGGTACTGAACCTAGCATGAGAGATGTTGTTTTGAAGTAGTACATTGTATTAGATTCTGATAATCCATTTGTAGTCAGTGTGACTCTTTATTGAGCAGTGTGCTCTAGGTTGTTGGCCTTCTTGCATGTACAAGCCCCTCATTGTAAGTAGTATTTATTCATTGGCCAGTGAGTAAATATTGTGGGTCACAAATCCCATTGAGTTTTTTCCCACACCAGGTTTCCTCGTTAAATATCGTGTGTTATGGTGTGTTTTCTATGCTATCTCTATTATTCTTATTTGCTGCATTAATTTCTATTTACCGGTACACTGTTTTGGGATGCAAAGTTTTAAATAAGTCTAAATATTATGTTACCCAGTTAGACACCGATTCACCCTCCCCCCTCTTAGCATCTTTGGGTCTGTCATTGATTCTAACATATACATATGTAGTAGCATAAGAAAGGAAAGAGAGAAGAACAAGACTAAGTGTGTGAAGGTGTGTGATGCACAAAAGTTGGTAGCAAAGATAGTAGTGTATGAAATGCATGTTGCGAACAAAAAAAGGAGACAGTGTTGTAGTGGTGTAGTAGTCCTTTATCAGACCTACTATAGGATAGTTGTGCAGAGATATCTAAATAGATCTACTTTAGAGCTTGAGATTCGTCATCTAAGATTAACCTTAAAACTGATCCCATGCATTTTGAGATTCTATCCCTTTAGTTCAACCCTTTTACTTGCAGTGAGTATTCTGGCAGTTAGCCATCTCTTTGTTGTATCTACAGTGAGCCACCTAACAATTAGCTACCTCTCTTTGTAAACACAAATATAATTAGTTATATTCTCCTGAGAGTTAACACTCTCCATGGTTTTTCCCATTTGGGTTTTCCACATATAAATTTTGTTGTTTATCTCGTGGTTGTGTTCTTCATGTTTAATCTGCATTAACTGCTTTATATCAGTCAAGTTTGTTGATATTTAAGTGGAAGGTTATAATTGAGAAGAAAAGTTTTAATCTCTAGGAATACTGATTCACCCCCCCTCTCAGTATGCTGGTGCTTTCAACCCGATCAATATACATATACACATACATACACATATACATATACATATACATATACATATACATATACATATACATATACATATACATATATGTGTATGTGTGTGTGTGTGAGAGAGATAGAGAGATATTCTAGATTCGAGATGGAAAAAATACCAAGTATTTAATTAGAAATAATAATTATATAGAAAATTTTTAGTTGTCATGTGTAGAGGAACTTAGCAAGATGATGTGAGCATGAAAAGTAAAATTTTAACATATACATATACATGTACATGTACATGTACATATACATATACATATACATATATGTATACGTATACACATACACATACACATACACATACACATACATATACATATACATATACATATACATATACATATACATATACATATACATATATGTGTGTGTGTGTGTGTGTGTGTGTGTGAGAGAGAGAGAGAGAGAGAGAGAGAGAGAGAGAGAGAGAGAGAGAGAGAGAGAGAGATTCAGGACGGAAAAGAATACCAAGTATTTAATGAGAAATAATAGTTATAGAGAAAATTTCTAGTTGTCATGTGTAGAGGAACTTAGCAAGATAATGTGAGCAAGAAAAGTAAACTTTTAAAAAAGATAATGATATTTTGGAGAAAATAACATAGAAATCATGTCCTAACTATGTAGTTTGTTAATTATTAGAAGAATGGGTAAGTTTCTTTAGGAGTTAATTTTTTTATCACTAAAGATATGATAGCTCCATCAAATGTTCTATAAATTAAAGGTGCTAAAGTCGAAAGGCCTAGAAATACAAGATACTAGTGTTTCATAGAATACTTATAGGAATGGGAATGTCTCATTTGACACCAAAATGACTACGATAGGGAGGATTTTTTGAACCATTTTACTATTGTAATTTTTCACCTAATTAAATAATTTTCTTTAGAGGGAAGATTTAGAACTATGCACAATTATCATTTCACATTGCTTAACTGTTTAAGGAATGCAAATTTGGTTATTTTTCCTTTTTTTAATTGTCATCCCTAGATAAATGTATAAAGGGGAGAGATTACCCTCGTTTGCATCAAGGACTAACCTTTATTATTGTATAATTTTAATCTACCATGACTCTGGAGAATTAATCCCCAAAATTGGTGTTGATACCCCCCACACAACTACTAAATTCTCTCTTCCTTTTCCTTCTATCATGGCCAAACTAAAAAAAATTGCCCTAAAATTAGTGAGAAAGGAAAAAAGAAAATTTCCTTTATTAAGGAAATTTTGAACCCTACCTCTTCAAAATAGATAGTTAACATGAGTATTGACCCTTTGCCATCTATTCATACTACTAAAAAGAAAAAAAGGTAAGTCTACTTTAATCTCTAATCAGATTCCCCCATCCTTGATTCCTAAAATAAATAAAGGAAAGAAGCTAAAGGAGGCTCCCCATAAGGACCTTCCTACACCTATTAAGGACAATGAGAAGAGTATGAACTCCAACTGCTATACCAAAATAAAAAAGGTTAAAATAAATTCATTTTTTTTCAATGTTGCCATTGCTTTTATTATTCCTAAGGATGGTATTGTTAGGGAGGAAAAGGTTGTTTCCTTTGGTGAACAAAGGTCTTCCGGGTTGATAAAAGTTTATGTGAATACTACTAAGTTATTTTGTATCAAGAAGAAGGAATGCACTATGGTTTATAAAGTAAAATAGAGAGATATTAACCAACTTTTGGACTCCAATGTACATATTTAGAATGAAGATCTTGACATTCAAGCTTTACACGAAGAGATTAAAGACTCTTTGTCCCATTATCTAACCTAATTAAAGAGGTTAATGCTAATAATGAGGGGATTAGTAGTGAATAATAATCCAAGAAAGATATTTTAGATACTTATTATACTTGTTAGGGCCAAAAAGTTGGAGTACTTAAATGATATTTTTTTGTTCTATCAAAATTGTAAGAACAATTGGACCAACATGTATGAAACCATGAAATTGTATCAACATAGGCTTGCAAAAATGTAAAAATCTATGAATGAGCTAGTTAAAATCACTAATGAGATAATGAGAAGGTCTATCATTGGGGTCATCATAGCTTAGTCTAAGCTAAACAAGAAAAATAAATAGCAAGTTTGATGAAGGGCTACTTCACCGTACAACAACAACAACAACAAAGGAAACACAATTGAAAATAATTATTTTTTATTTTTCCAAACTCTACAAATTATCAACCAAATTTCCTTTACAAATATGCAAGCTAGAGTTACAAGACTTTCTATTTATGTCCCACATTAAAAAAATCAAATTTGAATGCCTAAACCTCTATCACAATCCCCTATTTATATTGCTATTATGTCTCTTGCAATTCTCATTACCTTTCTAGGAGATCAACACATGTTATCTAATAAATACTCTACTTAGCTCCAAGAAACCTCTAGAACTTCCCTAAAAGGGCACCTAAGGAGGTGGCTTTTTAAATTCACAATATGGGCTCCTAGAAAGGTGCCACATCTATTCCCCCTTAGCATGAATATTCCCCTTCCTTTTTCCCATGCCAAGAAGTTTTTTTTCTGAATTTTACATCATAAATAATAGGAAAATGTGTCCATTCTGTAAAAATTACAATTGCCTTTACACATAGGTTGAAAATATTAAATAATTTAACCTTCATATGTCCTCTTAGATAATTTACTAGGTGTACAGAGACATATAAATGCTTTCATTTATATTTATTCATCTAAACTTAACTAAAAACTTAACATAAATATTTTTTGTTGATGCAAGATTTCTATATGCCCATGGATGCTCCTAAATCAAGGTTAAGGAAGATGAAGTGCATGGTTCTAACAAGAAGAAGGGTGAGTAAGATTATCTCTTCCTAAGTGGAGTATCTCAATTGTATGAAACACTTAAAATTATGAGTAAGGACTGGGAGTCCTAACTCCAACTTTTGGATTTTAGTGTTTCCATTTTATTTTTATTTTTTTAGCTATTGTCTTATCACTGTCCTCCTTCTGTGCTATTTTGTTTGGTTTAGCATAGTGGCCAACTAGTGGACTATGTTTCTTATGCTCTATTTTTTATGTTTTTCTTTATGTTGATATATACTTAATGTAAGGTACTAAGCCCTTTACCTTCTTAATAAAAAATATAGAAATCGTGTAACTAAAATAACTAAAATACAAAAAATAATAGAAGAGTTGTGTAGCTTATTTAAAATGGAAGGAAAATTACATTTCTAAGAGTTTTATTTGTTAATGTTAGATGAGGCTGTCACCTTGAGCTTCATAGAGGGGATAAAATAAAATCTCATGCCAAACAAAGGAAATAAAAGACGCCTTTAAAGAGAGGGAGAATAATGAAAAATCCTATAGTTGGAGATTACAAAGAGAATTCTAGGAGGCCATTCCTTATTGTATCTAGGAACAATTTCTTGTGGAAGGAGTTCCACCAAGTTGTGTTATTAATGGAGGATAAAAAATAAAAAAGAAATCACTTTTTGAAGTTCATTACCTATGGTCCATTAATAAATGTTGTAAAGTGGGACACAATTCATCATGGAGAACTTCACAATGATATTATGGGTTGCCCAAATGGAAAGGTGTTAGATAGTTCAAATAATTGGAAGACAACTGAGAGGGGGGGGGGGGTGAATCAGTTGTCACAGATTACCAGAACAATTAGCTATTTAAAATGTAATACCAGAACCCAAAATATTAATATTGGAATAACAGTTAAACCAATTAAGAATAAACAATAATCATAGAATAAATACCATCCACATGACACCAAGATTTGTACGTGGAAAACCCGGTAAAGGGAAAAACCACGGCGGGAAGCCTACCCATAGTCAGATAATACTTCTGCAGTAAGTATGTGAATTATAGTTGAGGAGCCTACACTTGCAAGAAGGCCAACAGCCTAGAGTGTACTAGTCATCACAAAAGGAGCCTCACTGACTACATAGAAATACAGACTACAATCTGGAGAAGTGTTGAATTGCAAAAGATAACATCTCCTATGCTTGAGTACAGTTCTGGTTAAGCTCGATACTGCAGGACTAATTCCTCTTACATAAACCCAATTTGATCTCCAATGATCGACCAAATTCTTTTCCTGAATGATATTACATTATTCGTACATTACATTCCTTGACCATGACCTCTAACATAACTGTGATTATCTACAATGAGATCTTACATCTATATATACAAACCCTCAACCATAAACAATTAGGTTGGCCACCAGATAATAAACCAATTACATAATTACGAACTATGTTAGCCTTAGACCAAACAAATAATATTCAACACATAAGACATCCTGAAAATACATCAAGAGGTCTAATCCACATGTTACATTAAAGCCGATCCATAACCTAGATCAATTTGGTCCCAATATAAGTCCACATTCTTCAAAAATGATCTCCATTCTCCAAGTCTCAAACATGATCACCAACAACATCTTGAAACTCCACCAAAAGTTGCACCAACACCACTTATGAAATTCATCAAAGATCTTCATCAAAAACTCTGTCTGTGAAACCCTCACCGGAACCAAAAGCCAAGCTTCCAAGCAAATAGGATAGCATTTGATCACTAGACCAAATCCAACTGACCAAATATGAGCATGAGTATCATGAACAAGCCAATTCCATCACCAAACTTTACCGGAGCCTACCAGATCATGCCAGATGCAAATCAACCAGAAACCACTCAACCTACTGGAAATAGAAGGGTGTCAGTAAAGCATCCAATCAACTAGTGTTGGCATCAATGAAAAACTATCAATGCAACACATAATCAATTCCACCAAATGGCCAACAATCTCCCCCTTTAGCATTGATGGCAACACTAGATGTGAAAAACATCTAAATACCAAGAAATGCCAAACAAGTCTCCCCCAATGGAAGACAACCAATAAACTCCCACATACAACTCTGAATGTCAATATCTCTCCCTTTACTTTTCTTATTCATATTTCTCCCCCTTTGGCTTTTTCTTTTTCTTTATTTATCTTTTTCACATCTATATCTCTCCCCCTTTGACATCAATGCCATAAATCTAACAAAATATCAAAGCAAGAACATAAACCACTGAATCACAAAGCTGACTACTCCCCCTGAGTGGTAGCATCCCACATCACTATCAGAATGAATAGTATCTCTCATAATGCATGTCGGACTGATGCCAAACCACATCAATCAAGTCTCTACCAGAGGGGTAGAAACTCCCAATCTATCTCTCAGGTACTCAAATGATTCCTTGGGCAAAGGTTTAGTGAAAATATCTACAATCTTCTCTTTAGTGTTCACATAAACCTGTCTAACTTCATTTTCTTCCACCTTTTCCTTCAAAAAGTTATACTTGATAGATATGTGCTTTGTTTTAGAATGAAATGCCAAATTCTTTGATATCAATAGCAACAGAGTTATCACAGTGAATAAGTATCGGTGCATCACAATCCACCTTTATATCCTTCAACATTTGTTTCATTCATAAGATTTGTGTACAATTAGTAGCAGCAACAACATACTCAGCTTCAGTAGTAGATAAAGCAGTACATGATTGTTTCTTGTTGATCCATAAAACCAACTTCTTTCCAAGAAAGAAAGCTCCACCAGAAGTTCTTTTCCAGTCATCAACATCTCCAACCCAATCAACATTTGTATATGCACATAAAGTAAAGTTATCATCCTTAGGGTACCACAAGCCATATTCTGGTGTACCTTACAAGTATCTATGTAGACACCTAAAAATGGTCAATGCTTGCGGAGTCATACTTTAACACTTGCACATTGCCTCATTTTAGGTTTTTGTGTCGCATTAACATTTCTCCTATGATTCGTACTTGGTTTTTATCATTTGCGAACATCGAGTCATTCTTCTACATTCTTCATTCGTCTCGCTCTCGAATTTGGTCTTGTCAACAGCAATATCCAGTCATGATTTTAATCGATCTTATCTTATTGCATCAATATGCATGCTTATTTGTCATCATTTTGGACATCATCAATCCTAATTAGGGTTTTGTCCTCTTGTCAATCTTACGATCAATTTATCATCGATCGTTGTACTCTTATCAATCTTGTCGATTTATCATCAATCCTTATCATTTTCAATCTTGTTGTTTTAACGATTGATTTGTCATCGACCTTTGTCATGTTCAATCTTGCCATTTTGCGATCGATTCGTCATTGATCGTGGTCATTTTCAATATTGTCATTTTGCAATCTATTTTGTCATCGATTCTTGTCCTCTTGTTTAATCTTGTCATTTTGTGATCGATTTGTCATCGATCGTTGTTTGTCTCAATTATGTCAATTTGGATCAATTTGTCATTGTTCCTCATCAATTGGCGCATTTTCTCAATCAGATCATTTATCACATTGGTCATTTATCAATCCAAAATCAAATCATGATCGATATCAATTATCCTTTGTCAAGACCTAATTGTCATTCTCGCATTGCTAATTCGTCTTTTAGGGTTTTATGATTTAATCATTTAACCTTGTGTGTCATTTCTTCCTCTAGGATTAATAAATTATTTATTTATCCTAAGTCTTCTCATCGCAATTAAATGTTCATTTAATTGGCTAATTATTCCTCTTTGTGAATTAATTAATAAATGATAAATTATTAATTAATTTACCTAATTCCTAATTTCTAATTTTCATCAATTTTCCTAATTCCTAAATTCTTAATTCTCTAATTTCCTAATTTTCTAATTCCTAATTTCAATTTCCTTCTATTTCTCTCCTAAATTCATGGAAATGACATGCCAATTTGTCATAAATTTGTCATAATTGACAATCAATCAATTTTGACATAGAAGTTGTCATAATTTGTCATAAATTATCAATCAACAAATTTTGCATAGAAAGTGCATAATTTGTCATAATTTGTCATAATTGACATAATTGATTTGCAATTTCCATTTGAATTGAATCATGCTAATCTTGTCATCTCTCCAATTCTTCTATAAATTAGATGATGTTCATCAATCAAAGCTAATTGGTAATCAGACTATTGAATTTCTAATCACTTTGTCAAATCAGGCTTCTAGTATTCTTGTGTCAATGTCAATCTCGCTTTCTCAATTAGGTTTATGCACTTGAAGGTGAGATCTACAACAAAACTATTTGGAGAAGAAAGAAGAACAATGGAGCCGCATGAAGGGAACATCTAGTTTGCATAATCTTTAGTTTTGAATGTTTTATCTTTATGTCTCTATTGGATGTAATTAGGATAGATCATTGCAATTTGCTTTCGTGATTGAGCTAGATTAGTTTTTAAAATGTTTGTGATGATTTCTGAATTCCTATGCTACATTAATTGGTGAACCCAATGTGAACACTAACCATCTAACCTCTTTATGGTGTTTTTGAGTGCTTTCAAGTTGATTTGCAGGCCAAAATACCCCAAAACAGGGTCGTGCAGGATTTTCTGGAGACTTCTGCGCCTGTGTTGAGCAACTTGTGCCTGTGTTGAGCATTCTGTGCCTATGTTGAAGACATTCTACACTTGTGTCCTGCATTCTGCACCTGTTTCCTGAGTTCCGCGCCTATGTAAAGTCCAGAACAGGGGTAAAAATGCAGTGTTTTATTTGAAATTTGTTTAGTTTTTGCATTCTATTTTTTGTGCTTTGGATTTTGGTACTAATTATCTATGCAAAATATTGGCATACGCATGGCAAAGACAATAAATCAAACTACTAACATGTGTTATGCAGAATCGATAGTCAAAGACAACAAATCAAACTCCTAACTTGGGTTTTGCAGGTTGCCTTGGAGAAACAATTAAACTTGGTGTTTGTCTTTAAATGTTTTAGGCACCTAGTGATTTCTAATAGGTTGGAATGAACATGTTTTTTTGCTTTGATTGTTGAGTGTGACATTGGAGTAGGAGAGTATGCTCTCATCCTTTTAGGGTGATCAGAAATCCAGATCTTCGATACCATGCTTTTGTCTTTGATTGTGTGTCTCCTTTAGAGGGCCTGCCTTCCCGACCACTTTGCTTTTGCCAGCAAGTGATAATCGTGAGAATGGAACAACCCAAAGTGAGTACGGCTAGAATTCCTTGGCATTCTAACTCACTATAAAAAAATACCCGATGAGCGAAAGCTTTGAAGGAAGTGTTACGTGGGAATTGCAGTTACTTGGGAAGTGATGACCCTTGAACTCTTTCTCATATCAACATCTAAGTAGGGCCTCTTGGTCTAAATCATGCTTGCGTGACTACATTTGTTTGGTATCTTGATGGGCTTAATGTCTCAATCACACTTGCGTGACATCAAGGAGTAATGCTTAACATAAATCCTTACTACACACCTTGATTTTAGAGGCCAAAAACCCTTCTAGTTGCTTGAGAAGGACAAATTCAGATACTTGGAAGAAATACAAAGTTCTCCATGGGGAGATTTCCATGGGGACTGATGCTTGGCTGCCCTGAGAAGTGAGTGTCATGGAGGGGAGCCCATGGTGTCAAGCATATATGTATTCTCCTTGAATCTCATAATGAGTCTACCTCTCAAGTACTTAATGTCTTTGCCTACCATAAGAAATGTGGAATTGAGCATGATTGTCTTGAGTCTAAGTTGCAATATCTTGTATTCTTTGCTTGTCAAAAGTTGAATTGCATCCCATTTCAAAAAGAAAAACAAATTGATTCAAAGCATAAGATTAAACACAAGAGACATTCATCCAACAAAGGTTCAACAAGGTTTCAAAACTCATCTTCAAACATGGTTAGCAAACATTGTTCAAAATCTTATCTCAACAAGCATGTCACTTACATTTAGGTTCATCCTAGGTTGCATTTTGCAAAGTTCATTGTCAACTATCAAGGTTAAGTTTCACCTAAGTCATACTCCATTGCATATCAATAAGGGTCATCCATTTGCATATGTCCTCTTGCATTAAAGTCATATCATTGTCATACATGGCATACCTTAGGTCTCTTCATTAAGCTTAGGTCATTATCATATCATATTAAGGTCACTTGCATACTAATTGTCCCTTTGCATATAGTGTCAAAAATAGGTTTTGTCATACTTGAGTAATCCAAATCTTTGATGCAACCCTAAATCATTGTTAAGAAGTCTAGACCTTATCAAATCTTTTGTCCTTTTGTCATCAATATCTTAGTATCCAAGCATATAGGGGAGACTTTGTCATTTTGTCCTTTTGTCACTTAAGTCCTTTTGTCCTTTGAGGTCTAGATATCATTCCAATTTCCTAAGGGTCCCTCTCTTCGATTTGCATTTCAAAAGTTTGTCAAAATCTTCAAAACAACCAAAAACATAGATTGCATGCTCGTCTATCTAGTTTGCATTTAGTTGCATATCATACATTGTCTTTGAAAATTCCAAAAACATTGCATTTGCACAAGTGACATGCCTATTGAGACAAGATCAAAATCTAAAAAGATGGGCGAACCAATGTATCAACCCATGGACAACATAGCAAATTCGCAGTTTCAAACCAGTCAAACAGTACAAATTGAAGGTTCATCAAACACATCTTTACCACCATATGGAACTGTTCAACTTGGGCCACCTCCATTATATGAACCAGTGTTTGTAACTATGAAACTGGGACATGGGAGTGTCCCACCAACTCCAAGAGGAAGTGCGCCTTTCAATTTGAATCAACCACAACTGCAACATGACATTCAAACTCAAACATTATATGAAGAACAAACTCTCTCACAAGGATTTGGTTCAGATCAAGGCATTCAACAAGAAATGAATCCAAATGTCCAACCAGATTCTTCATCCGATTCTGATACTTCTGATGATGTTGACATGTTCCTTCAAGATCCAAAGATAACAAAAAAGATGGATAAGTTCTTGAACAAGGTCTTTAAGATGTTTCCACAAAAGTATCTTAACATGATGAGTAATGTGACATCTTCAAGTGACCAAATCAATATGCAAGAACAACAAAACGGTGAGTTGTTAAGTTTTTCCCTACATCCAAATGAAGAAAATGCACAACAAGCAACTCAACCTACATTGATGAGTAAACGTGCTTCAAAGGCATTGATAGTGACTATTCCTCAAAAGTCACCATTTGAGACAATAAATAATCCACTATTCAACACAACACCTGTAACACAAGAGCAAATGAAGAACAGCCAAATATTGACAGCTGTCCCTCAACAAGAAGTGGTTCCTTACATGCATAAAGTGGGATCAAAATCTAAGATGCAGGAAAGCTTCACAACTGGAATGCCTAATGTCACCAATGTCCAAAATAATTCCACGATGCAACAAAGTTCTTATGTCCCGTTAAGTTCAATATCTTTGCCGAACACTATTGCAACAAATCCTTCGATAATGGCAACACAAAGAGCTACAGATAGTGGTTTGCACCAACAACAATTATTGCAACAATTGAGTAATATCCAAAAGGTACAATCAAATGTGCAAACAAGTAATGTGCAACAACAACAATTTCACATTCGGCAACAAATTGCAGCGCCTTCGGCACCATTACAAGTTAATGCACACTTGCAACCATCACAATGGATTGGACAAACAACACAGCAAGTTAATGCAAGTGCTATACCCCATCCTAAGGAGAAGCAACAAAAAGCACCTAAACAAAGTTTTTTACAAATGATGGGATATACACCACAATGACAATTGGCACAAAGTCAACAAATTCTGATTTGTCAGCCTCAACACCAACATGTGCCACAATATGTGCCAAGGCAAACAAGCTATCCTACTTTACAACCGCAATTGGTGCCTGTGCAATATCAACAACCTACTCAATTGCAATATCAACCTAGGCTCCAAGAAGCACAACAACAAGGTCAATATCAAGGCATAGCACAACCGCAGCAAAAAGCGATGTACCAAGAACTTTATATGCCGGAAACACCAAAAACAGTCATTTCAAAGTATCAACAACCGATCGGAAATGCGATGTATCGACAAAGGATACCAACTAGGATTAATGATGGACCTCTAAACTTTGATACAATTGCACAACAACTTGAGAAGTTGCAACAAAAAGTTGATGCATTAGAAACTAAAGGAACAAAGAAGTTATACAGATCAAGATTTATGTCCTAATCCATTTGACAAGAGTGTACACATGTCTCCATTCCCTAAGCATTTTGAGGCACCTAATTTTGAGAAATATAAAGGGAATGGCAATCCAAAAGATCATATTCAAGCATTTTTCATGGCATGTACTGAGGTAAGCTATGAAGAGACGTATTTAATGCGCTTATTTGCACGAAGTCTCACGGGACAAGATATGGATTGGTATTCACATCTGCCAGGAAATATAAAGACTTGGTCTGAATTGGCTCAAAAGTTTTTATCTCATTTTGCATTCAACATCGACAGTGATGTGACCATGTCAGATTTATGCAACACCAAGCAAAAGCAAGGTGAATCATTAGTGACTTTCTTGCAGCGATGGTGAAGCTTGTATAGTCGTTCTTCTCTTGATATACCCGAAGAACAACAAGTGAATCTGTTTATCCAGAATTTGGTCCCAGAAATGATGTATGAGCTAAAATTGAAAAGTCCTAGTACTATAGAGAAACTCATTAAGAAGGGAATGAGCATTGAAATAGCTTTGGTAGCTAAAGGAATTATCAAGCTCAATAAAGACAATGACAACACTAATTATTCAGGGGATAGAAACAGATTTTGGCATAAGAACAAGAATGTCACTAATGATGGAGTTGTTGATGCAAGAGTGGTGAATGCAAATCAACCCCCATTCATGATCAAGAAATTGAGTGTTCCTAATATGTCAACCATGGAACAAAATCAAGCACCAATGAGCAATGTTACTCAACAGCCGCAATACCAACAGCATGCTCAACAACAGCATACTCAACAATATAACCAACAACAAGGCCAACAACAAAACCAGGAGCGCAACCCTTCCAATCGCGGGATGGGCCTCCTCGACAATTTACGCCATTAGGAGAGCCTATTGAATCGGTAATGAGACAATTGATACAAGAAAAATTTATTAAGCTACCAGATATCAAGGCAGAACCAGCGGTAAAACCGCATTGGTGGAATGATAATGCATACTGTGAATATCATCAGTCCAAAGGACACAAAACTGCATCATGTTTTCAATTGAAACACCTGATTCAAGATTCATTAGAGAAAGGAGTAATTGAGGTAGATCCACCCCACCTGACCTCTAACACTGATCATACTATTTTCAAAACTCCTTTGCTTGATCATGACAAGGGTAAAGCGTCTTCTTCCAACTCTACCCAAATGGCCAATTATGCAAGTTCTGGTTATAATAATGTCATTAATTGTTTTCATGCATCAAATGAGTATGTTTCTACCCTAAGAATAAAGGGACAAGATCCTTCTTGTGCAGTCACCACTCGTCAATCCAAAATAGTCCTGAAAGGAGCTCCTACAGCTCCTCCCAAGCCAACTCCTGCAAGTCACTATAATCTTTTGGATCACCTAGGAAAGACACCTGCACAAATATCAATCCTTGAGTTATTGAAAATGTCTCCCATGCATCGTGCAGTCCTAGATAAAGCTTTAATTGAGTCCACTGTTCCGACAGATATTGATGTTGACCAGTTTCAAGCCCGGATTAGACATTTAGCCGTTTCCCAAAATGTCGCATTTTCTGACAATGATATCTCACCTGATAAGCTCCCTCACAATGATCCTTTACACCTTGAAGTCTTTGTTCATAACTACAAAATCCGACGAGTCTTGATAGATGGTGGAGCAGGTCTTAATATTTGTACTTTGAGAGTGGTTATTGGCCTTGGATATACAGAAAATGACATTGATGCTTCTAAAAGAATAACAATCAAAGCATATGATGATGTTGAGCGCCCATCCAAAGGGATAATTACATTGCCTATCAGAGTTGGTCCAATGATAGAAAACACCTTCCTGCAAGTCCTTGACCTTGATCTCCCTTATAATATGATCCTTGGCCGTCCATGGATTCATGCAATGAAAGCAATTCCATCCACCTATCATCAATGTTTAAAATATTCTTACAATAGAACTGAGATAACAATTCCAGGGGATCCTAATCCATTTCAATTTTGTGCTACTCTAAAGGATACCCCTCAGCAGCAAGTCCCAGTCAACAGAGAGGCCAAATCACATAGCTATGTGGATCCTAATCAATTATTAGATGCTGTCAAAGGAAAATTGAAGATACAAGACCAAGGATGTGGAGAATATTCAATGGATCAGACATTCCTCATCGGGAATTTGCCAATATCTCCAAAATCATATGGCAAACCGCATTTATTGCAAAAGGAACCTAAGGTCATTATTCAATATCAGCCTCCTACTACATTTACAAGATGGAGTGAACTTGACAAGGAAACTGTAGATGATGATGTCATAGATTGGCTTTATAAAGATCCAACTGAGACCCCACCTGTCAGATTGCCAGTGGAACGATATGGAAAAGGATTTACTATGCTACAAAAGAAAGGATATGATGGTTGCAGTGGCTTAGGCCTGAACAACAATGGAAGGCTAGAACCTGTCATACCCAAGAGACAACCTCCAACTTTAGGGTTAGGTTTTGTACCATTGTGAATTGGATCCACATCTACCCAAGTGCCCACATGTAGAAAAGGGTGTGATTCTGACGATGAAATAACACCTAAGGATACCCGACTTGAAACTAATTCTAATGAATGGGAGTGGAGTTATTTTTCTTCTAGCTCCTATTCCCTCGATAATATTTTCATTGACCTTGATAATTTGCCTATGGAAGACAAACATGAACTAACTCCTCTTCCTAAAACCTATCCTCATGCTTGGATAGAGACATTTTGGGATCCAAGCTTTGAATCCGATACAAGTAGTTCGGATAGTGACACTACAGATGTTCATATCTTTACCATATCAGCCCTCTCTCTCCTTACAACTGATGATGACATGCCCCTCATCTATCCCCATCTTATCCAACATGACCAACAAGAACCGCTCATATTGGACTATTTTCAAAATGATGAAGCAATTGCAGAATTCCTTGGACTACGAGAAGGCATACCACAAGGTGATCACAAGGTAGGATTTACTCTTGACTTGGATTCCAGGACATATTTTGGGGAGTCAACTCCCTCTTCTAGTCATCAAAATGAAAAAAGAAAAGAAATAGTAAAAAATAAAAAGAATAGATCTTTGGGTGAAAACCGTAAGGCACTCTTTGATCATACAAAAGTCAAAATAAAAGACGTACCTGCGGGTGAAAACCTCTCTGAGGCACCCAAAGGTGGAAGAGTGGACATACCCCTATCAAGTCAGGACAAATAAACATTGCTTGTGGAAATGACCGAGGAAATCAATTTGGGTACACCTGACAACCCTAAGGTCATTCATTTTGCCGCTTCTCTCTCACAACAGGAAAAGATAGATTTTGTCAATTTCTTTCTTGAGAAGAAGATCAACTTTGCATGGTCCTATGTAGATATGCCTGGCCTTGATCCAGAATTGGTTCTTCATCATTTACCACTAAAACCTGATGCTAAGCCTATCAAACAGAAACTTAGAAAGATGCATCCTCAGGTGGCTCTTTTGGTCAAAGTGGAACTAAAAAAATTACTAGATGTGGGCTTCATCAGACCCATTGATTATGCAGACTAGATTTCAAATTTAGTACCAGTTAGCAAAGTAACTGGGGGCATCAGAATCTGCACAGATTTTAGGGATCTCAATAAAGCATGCCCTAAAGATGATTTTCCATTGCCAAACATAGACATCATAGTGGACATGACGGCTGGATATGAGATGCTTTCATTAATGGATGGTTTCTCTGGCTATAACCAAATTTGCATTGCTCCTGAAGATCAACATAAGATAGCATTCACCTATGCTTGGGGTACCTAATATTGGAACGTGATGCCCTTCAGTCTTAAAAATGCAGGTGCAACATATCAAAGAGCAATGACGACAATTTTTCATGATTTCATGCACTCTGATGGAGGACTATGTTGATGACTTGTTATGCAAATCTGTCACCAGAGATAGTCATCTAGCCATCCTGGGCCTGATCTTTGACCGAATGGAGACCTACAAACTCAAGCTCAATCCAAAGAAGTGTGTCTTTGGTGTCACAGCTGGCAAATTACTAGGATACATTGTTTCTCACCGAGGCATTGAGGTCGACCCTGCCAAAGTCAAAGCAATAATGGATATGCCTCCACCTTCAAATCTCTGGCAATTAAGAAGTCTGCAAGGAAAGCTCCAGTCAATCCACCGCTTCATAGCTTAGTTGGCCGACAAATGTCATCCATTCCAGCATCTATTGCATAAAGGTGTCACCTTCAAATCGACTGAGCAATGTCAATCAGCCTTTCAAGCTCTTAAAGAATATTTGCTGTCGCCACCCATTCTAATGCCTCTAATAGAAGGAAAGACATTTTTATTGTATATTTCTGCAACTGAAATGGCATTAGGAGTTCTCTTGGCCCAACAAGATGAGAATGGCAAAGAGCGAGCTATTTACTATATCAGTCGGACACTGGTAGGCTATGAGCTAAATTATTCAACTATTGAAAGGGCATGCTTAGCAGTGGTATTTGCAACGCAGAAACTCTGACATTATATGCTGAGCCACCGAACATTGTTGGTTGCAAAAATTGATCCCTTAAAATATTTGCTTAGCCGAGCAGCTTTGAGGGGTTGCCTAGCAAAATGGGTCATGATTCTCAGTGAATTTGACATTGAGTATATGGAGCGAAAGGCCATAAAAGGACAAGTCATAGCAGATCAACTTGCAGAGGCTCCTATTTCTGATGATCATCCCATGTTGACCGATTTTCCAGATGAATCAGTCTTTGCTTTCACATCCTCTAATGAATGGAAGCTATACTTTGATGGGTCCCATACCATGTTCAGGTCTAGAGCAGGCATCTTGTTTGTCACCCCTCAAGGTGATGCTAATCCAAAGTCTTATAGAATAACTTTCCACTGTACCAATAACATTGCAGAGTATGAAGCACTGGTCACATGACTCTGAGTTGCAGTCCATTGGAACATCAAGCATTTGCAAGTCTATGGAGATTCTCAATTAGTCATCCGACAAGTGAATGATGACTACAAAAGAAAAGATGAAAAGATTATTCCCTATAAGCATATGGTAGATATCTTCAAGACCAAATTCATGGCTATCCATTTCAGTCAAGTTCCAAGAATGCAAAATAATTCGGCAGATGCAATGGCTACGATTGCCTCCATGTTAAATATACCAAACAATATGGAAAAATGTGAATTTTTAGTTGAACAATTGCTGGTTCCTTCTTTTGACATTCCGACAGCGGATGTGATGTGCGTTCTTGTTGGTCCCAACTCCCCATGGTACAATGACGTCTATCAATATTTGAAATCCCAAACCTTACCACCCAACCTTTCTGCTAACCAACGTCGAGCCTTTATCCGACAGACAGCCAAATATGTCATCATCGCCGACACCCTTTACCATCGTTCCTTTGACCATACCCTCCTCAGGTGTTTGGATTCTGACGAAGCACAAATGGCTTTACACGAGGTTCACGATGGTATATGTGGGGGCCATTTCAATGGTCTAAGCTTAGCTAAAAAGTTGATTCGTGCTGGGTATTATTGGCCCACTCTGGAAAAAGATGTTCATGATTTTGTTAAGAAGTGCTACAAATGCCAGATTCATGGAAACTACATTCATGCACCAGCCCAAGAGCTTCATTCTGTCATATCTCCGTGGCCTTTTTCTCAATGGGGATTGGATCTTATTGGCAACATTCACCTGACCTCGGCAAATGGACACAAGTTCATCATTACAGCCACAGAGTATTTTACAAAATGGATCGAGGCTATCCCCATGACCTATATCACGGGTGTCTAGATTTCAAAATTCTTGCTGAATTATATCATATGCCGGTATGGGGTTCCCCTTGCCATAGTCACAGATAATGGTCATCCCTTCAAGAATAAAGATGTTAAAGAACTCTGCGAAAAGTTTCATATCCAACACTGTTTCTCCAATCCATACTATCCACAGGGGAATGGTCAAGCCAAAGCATCAAATAAAACCATTATCAAGATCCTGAAAAAGGTTGTCAATGATGCTGGTCGAGATTGGCATGTTCAGTTGAATCCAGCACTATGGGCCTATCGCACTTCTATCCGCACACCTACTGGCGCAACACCTTATTCCTTGGTGTATGGTGCGGAAGCTATTTTACCTTTGGAGGTGGAGATTCCTTCCTTGCGTGTTTCCTTGCAACATCTGATTGATGACGAGACACACAGAGTCTCTTAGCTGCATCAGCTTGAGATGTTAGATGAAAAACGTCAGACAGCTCTGACACATTTGCAAGCATATCAAAACCGTCTTCGTCGCTCTTATAATAAGAAGGTCAAAGGGCGACACTTTGAAGTGGGAGACCTGGTTTTAAAGGCAAACCCTAAGAATGCCTAGTCTACTGACATCATCAAAGGTAAATTTGAACCTAATTGGGTTGGTCCTTTCATAGTAACTGCAGCATATGGCTTGGGGGCATATCAGCTTGCTACCCCGGAAGGTGAACCTCTATTTGATCCTATAAACAACATGCATCTTCGCAAGTACTGGGCATAATTTTCTATCAGTACTTCTTCAAATATGATCTTGAACAAATCCAAAAAAATGAAAAAAGAGAAAAAATACAAAAAAAATGAAAAAAGAGAAAAAATACAAAAAAATGAAAAAAGAGAAAAATACAAAAAAATAAAAAAAGAGAAAAAATACAAAAAAATGAAAAAAAAAAAGAAAAAAGAAAAAGAGCAAAAAGAGAAAAGAAAAATGATTCTCCCTCTAGTGAAAACCTGGCAAACAGGCGCTTTGGGGCAAGTACCTTGGTGAAAACCTGGCAAATAGGCGCCATGTGTAAAATGAGATCGTTGCTCCGTCATCTATCATGACCTCTAAACTATGCTTGTTCTCGGCCGGTTTCTCACGTCTATCTTTGTCTTGACCCAATGTCCTATTCCAGGTCTGTTATTGGTCAACATCATTGTCTTACATACCTCGGTTCCTTGTCCATATGTTTTGGTCCTGGTCTATGTATGTCTTTCAGATGCGCATTGGGTGTGTTCCCTTGTCATGATCGATCACTGGAACTTAAACATTTAAAATGTCCTGAAAAAATCTTCAAAAAAAATTTAAAAATGTCCTGTAAAAATCCTTAAAAAATTGAAAAATGTCCTGAAAAAATATCTAAAAATTGAAAAATGTCCTGAAAAAAAAATATCTAACAATTGAAAAATGAAAATCCCTAAAAATCATATAAAGTCCTAAAAAAATGAACACAAAAAATGTTTCAAAAACATTAAAATCCAAAAACAAGCATTTTGTCAATAAAGGATCTCTCTTTGTGCATAGACAAATCACTGAGCATACATCCAATGACACGCAATCACACATTGTGCTTTAATGAAATCATGCATGAATAGGTGAACTTTTTCATTCAAACCAGACATTCAAACTGATCAAAATTGTCTTATCAATCGAACATCACCATCGAAATCAATTCGTCCTTGGCACACTATCATGAGTCTTATACAGGGTGTGGTATACTCGAAACTAGACTGTGTCCTGTCTTAGACGGGGTACCACATTCCCTAAAACCAGACAGCATGATCGTCCTATCTGCACTTTCAACTTTTGAAAATGAAAATCAAGATGTTTGTTTGATTTGTTGGAATTTGTGCATCTTATCTTTTTATTGATTTATCTTTGGCTTCGGTCATGTTCCTATGTTGCTCGATGATGTCACTGAGTGATTTAGAGTGACCGGGATGGATCATGGTCCTTTTTCCTTTTTTGTGATTGTTGTTTGTCTATGATGTGTCTGTCTTTTGCAAAAAGGGTTGCATTTCAGCTCTGGCCTTCAATGCCATGATGCTATGCATCCATTTTGCTATATAAAAATAAAGGTTCTCACCTACAAAGTGCATTATTGAAAGCAAGTTTTTCTTCATTTCTAACTTTCTTTTGTCTCATTTCTTCTTACTAACATTTCTTTCGTCAGTTTGTATAGTCAGTTTGGTCTAGTGCTCCGATTTCCCAACACACATATGCTGCATCCTGCATCCATTTGGTTAGTACATTTGCATTATATCAAACATCATATCAAGCATTTTATCCATTTCATATTATAAATGCATCAAAAACACATAAAAAAAAACACATATCCATACATATTCCACAAGGGTACATAAACAGTACATAAGCCATCCATACATGGAAAATAACATAAGTCATTTGCATCTCATCATATCGATGCATATCATATCATCTATCACAATAATATCGGAGTACAAAATCGAACTGTCTGTCCTAAATATGGCCCGCAGGCTGACTACAAAATGTCAAACTACATAATGTCTATTGTCTATCTAAGGAGCACGTGCCTCTGTCACTGGGTGCTTCCTTGGTCCTCCTCATCCTTGCAAGGTCTTGCGGATGATGTCCCTCCTGGTCTTGGCTATGGTGGTCTCATCGGTCCACTCACCCCCATGCTGCTCAATGACCTCCGAGAGCGTGCCCTCCTCTCTGTCCTCGATTGTGCCCGATATGAAGGTGCTCTCTGCTCTGGTGGAACTGCACTCTCATATAGTGTCCTCCAATGGCGTATCTCCTCTCCCGTGCACTAGCATCCCGGATCGACCCAATATACTCAGTGACTCTATCCTTCTCGTTGTGCCTGAGCTACTGCTATGTCTCAAGCCGCTGTGAGTTTGGCTATCTCTCCCTCTAAAGTCACAATGTGATCCTACTGACTCGCTATGGTAGCCCTGAATATCTCCATCTCCTCTGTCCTAGCTGTCTCTGGCTCTATGGGTATGTCCTATAATGCCTCCTGCTCATCATTGTCATCCCCCTCATCCTCGTCCCCACCCTCATCCTCCTCGTCCTCATCATCTCCCTCCTCCTCTCCTGTGAGTGGGAAGTCCTCCTGTCTCCTTGGCATTGGAATATCCGGATCTGTCAATGGCACTGGCCGCTGTCGTGCAAACCATCTATCATACTCATCTATCATCTCGACGTCTGCCACATCTGATCTCCAATCCCATTGTCTCTGCTGTAGCTGTGAGAAGTCCGCATATGTTGTGTGTGGCTGAATCATACTCCCCCACTGACTCGTCTCTCTGTGAGATTGGGCAAAGTGTGCAGTCCTCCTAGGTACATCCTGCCTCTCTCCAAACTATCGTCTGACTCTCTCTGGCAGGTACAACTCAATCACTCTCTGGTGATTCACTGGTCGCCCAATCAGGTACCTCTCCTATCTACAATATGGTAGCTCATCACTATCATCTGACCATCCCGGGCAATCACAATATGGCCTCCATATGAACTCTCTCAGTCGGTCTAGCTCATGTCGCCAGTATAGTATGTATCCAAAAGGACCCTGTCTCAGTGCTCCCCCATAGCAGTACACATATGGTCGGTGTGGTACTACCTGTCTATCTGTAATCGGTCGACATATGGCTATGTGCTCAAATGCCCATACCTGCAGCAATGTGACTCCACAGCTCAAAGTCTGAACTCCCTGATATGCTATCTGATGCAGCTGAAAATAGAGCATAGCCAGTACACATGGTCCCCATGCATACACTGTCCCCTCTATCACCATCCACTCCAGCACTCTTCCCCATCCAATAGGGAATCCATGTCCTCATCTGTCTCCTGCTAGTAGACATGCTATCACCATAGCTATCACCACATATCCTCGATCATACTCTGATGCCATAGTCTCCCAGCCAATCTCCCTCTCGACAATATCCAGATCATCTGCGTCACACTCAAATAATCTACACAATGCGTCTCTCCCTATCACTGGGTCATACTCTATCATCTCTCCATAAATCAGAATGCGGAGGATACACCATACATCCTCCAGTGTCACCGTCACCTCTCTAGTCGCCAGATGGAATGAGGAAGTCTCTGAATGCCATCGCTCTGCCAATGTGGTAAGCAGTCCTGTGTTTGCCCTAATCTCGGGCATGAATGTGACATAGTATATCCCAAGTCCTGCTAAAGTATCTCTCTCTATGCTCCTGAGTCTATGTCGTAGCATGAAGCAATCTGGTCGGTTTTCCCGTGTGATCAACGAATACTATCGACTCTGCATCACAATTGGGGCAAATTTAGTCAGTTTTAGGGTTTTCTCCTACAGGTTGCATTTCCTCATTTTCATGTCTAATCAGGGTTTTTTTCATCTAATTTGACCTATCCTACCCTTATTCCCCTTTTCCGGATCATTTGCATGTCATTTTGACCAAACTTAGGGTTTGCATTGCACAATTGCGCCTGTGTAAGGTAACCTGCACCTGTGTCAGGTAACCTGCACCTGTGTCTCCCTAACAAGCGCAGAAGACCCTACACAAGCGCAGAAGTCCTTTTTGGCATCCCCTGTGGGCCCCGCAATGTCCCACAAGCAATTAAAATTCATGAAATTGAAAACATGGGTATTTGAGATCCATACCGCTGCTCCTGCATTGTCTGGTCATCTGAATGTACGTACATGTTCCCCAAGGTGATCCGCCATTGGAATGTTCACCATCTCTCTGCAAGTGTCCTTGTCCAGAACAACAAATTCTCCTCCTTGGCTAGTGCAAATGAGCAATTTTCACCTCTCTTGGTCTCATTTATAGATCTTTGTCAATACATAGATGGACGTGCACCCTCTCCATCTTATGTTGGTCATGGTCTTTTGCATCTTCAATTGCTTGTCCTTCATGCATCCGATCTCTGATTGTCAGTCCGTTCGATCCTATCATTCTTATCGATCAATTGGCCTCTTTTCTAGACATTTCCGGCCAATTCCTCGAGGGGGCATGCATATGTCATCATTATTGTCTAGGGCATTTTCATATGTCATTGTCATTGTCTAGGGCATTTTCATTATTGTTCTTTGAAACAACGCTTAAAATCGCATTGTCTCAAAGAGGGGCAAAATGTAGACACCTAAAAATGGTCAACGCTTGCGGAGTCATACTTTAACACTTGCGCATTGCCTCATTTTAGGTTTTTGCATCGCATTAACATTTCTCCTATGATTCGTACTTGGTTTTTATCATTTGTGAACATTGAGTCATTCTTCTACATTCTTCATTTGTCTCACTCTCGAATTTGGTCTTGTCAACAGCAATATCCAGTCATGATTTTAATCGATCTTATCCTATTGCATCAATATGCGTGCTTATTTGTCATCATTTTGGACATCGTCAATCCTAATTAGGGTTTTGTCCTCCTGTCAATCTTGTGATCGATTTGTCATCGATCATTGTACTCTTATCAATCTTTTCGATTTATCATCAATCCTTATCATTTTCAATCTTATCGTTTTAACGATTGATTTGTCATCGGTCGTTGTCATGTTCAATCTTGTCATTTTGCGATCGATTCATCATTGATCATGGTCATTTTCAATATTGTCATTTTTCAATCTATTTTTTCATCGATTCTTGTCCTCTTGTTTAATCTTGTCATTTTGCGATCGATTTGTCATCAATCATTGTTTGTCTCAATTATGTCAATTTGGATCAATTTGTCATTGTTCCTCGTCAATTGGCACATTTTCTCAATCAGATCATTTATCACATTGGTCATTTATCAATCCAAAATCAAATCATGATCGATATCAATTATCCTTTGTCAAGACCTAATTGTCATTCTCGCATTGCTAATTCGTCTTTTAGGGTTTTATGATTTAATCATTTAACCTTGTGTGTCATTTCTTCCTCTAGGATTAATAAATTATTTATTTATCCTAAGTCTTCTCATCGCAATTAAATGTTCATTTAATTGGCTAATTATTCCTCTTTGTGAATTAATTAATAAATGATAAATTATTAATTAATTTACCTAATTCCTAATTTCTAATTTTCATCAATTTTCCTAATTCCTAAATTCTTAATTCTCTAATTTCCTAATTTTCTAATTCCTAATTTCAATTTCCTTCTATTTCTCTCCTAAATTCATGGAAATGACATGTCAATTTGTCATAAATTTGTCATAATTGACAATCAATCAATTTTGACATAGAAGTTGTCATAATTTGTCATAAATTATCAATCAACAAATTTTGCATAGAAAGTGCATAATTTGTCATAATTTGTCATAATTGACATAATTGATTTGCAATTTCCATTTGAATTGAATCATGCTAATCTTGTCATCTCTCCAATTCTTCTATAAATTGGATGATCTTCATCAATCAAAGCTAATTGGTAATCAGACTATTGAATTTCTAATCACTTTGTCAAATCACGCTTCTAGTATTCTTGTGTCAATGTCAATCTTGCTTTCTCAATTAGGTTTATGCACTTGAAGGTGAGATCTACAACAAAACTATTTGGAGAAGAAAGAAGAACAATGGAGCTGCATGAAGGGAACATCTGGTTTGCATAATCTTTAGTTTTGAATGTTTTATCTTTATGTCTCTATTGGATGTAATTAGGATAGATCATTGCAATTTGCTTTCGTGATTGAGCTAGATTAGTTTTTAAAATGTTTGTGATGATTTCCGAATTCCTATGCTACAATCTAAAAATCCTTTTCACCGCAATCTCAGGATTTTCTCTAGGATCACTCTAAAATCTTGAAACAATACGAATAGCATTCATAATGTCAGATCTAGTCTGAGTCAAATAAACAAATCGTGTAGGATTTATCGGTGCAAAAACATCTTTTCTTGTCAATTTCTCACTTATAACCATAGGAGTACTTACCATTTTAGAATCTTCCATACCAAATTTCTTCAACAATTCCTTAGAATATTTAGTTTGACCGATGAAAATACCTTTTTCAGTTTGAGTAATCTGCAAATTTAAGAAAAATTTCATCTCACCAATCATAGACATCTCAAATTCTTTCTCCATATTCTTAGAAAATTCTATGTATAACTTATCTTCACCTCCAAAAATAATGTCATCAACAAATACTTTAATAATCAATATATCATCATCAGTGATCTTATAATATAAATTACTGCCAACATTTCCCTTAGTAAAACCAAGCTTCAAAAGATATTTATCCAACCTTGTATACCAAGCTCTAGGTGCTTATTTCAATCCATATAAAGCTTTCCTTAACCTGCAAACCATATTTGTATCATCTGATAGTGAAAAACCATCAAGTTGCTCAATATAAACTTCCTCATCAAGATCCCCATTCAAAAATGCACATTTAACATCCATCTGATAAACCTTGTAGTTTTTATAAGTAGCATAGGCAAGAAATAATCTTACAGCTTCAATCCTAGCTATAGGTGCAAAAGTATCTCCATAATCAATTCCTTCCTTCTGAGAACATCCTTTACAAACCAATCTAGCCTTATTCCTTATAACTTGACCATCCTCATTCAATTTATTCCTAAAAACCCATTTAGTTCCAATAACATTTTTATTTTTAGGCAAGGGAACCAAGGTCCATGTAATATTTTTCTCAATCTGATCTAATTCTTCTTCCATAGATTTCAACCAATATTCATCTTTACATGCCTCAATTACTGATATCGGTTCTTTTGAAATTAAACATACCTCATTAGTTACTAGCTTTCTTCTTTTCATCACTCCATTGCTCTTATCCCCAATGATCTGATCTTTTGAATGATTCAATCTCACATACCTAGGAACCTTTTGACTTTCTATTCCTCTTCCCTATTCTTCGATTACTATAAAATTCTCTAATACTACCAGAGTAACTGGTTCAACACTCTCTTCTGGTAAAGGTGCTACTAGTTCAGATATAATAATTTCCACTGTCGGTTTCTTGTCATAAACTCTGATTTGACTTTTGTTTAGCTCATCTACTTTGACATTAGCACTCTTAACAATTCCCTACAATCTCTTGTTATAACATCTATATGCTTTCCTTTCATTATAATAACCAAGAAATATGCCTTCATCACATCTAGTATCAAATTTCCCAATGATATCATCTCTCCTGATATAACATTTACTACCAAAAATTATGAAATACTTAACTATAGGTGTATAGCCAAACCATAATTCATAAGGTGTCTTACCGGTTTCTCCTTTGATATATACTTTGTTGAATGTATAAATTGATGTGTTCACTACTTCTCTCCAATAGATATGAGGTATGATAGTTTTGATACTTAATATAAGTACATATCCAATAGCCAACAAGATGAGAGGGGTGGGGGGGTGAATCATACAAACTTAATCATCCATAAAAACATCAGATTCAACCTCGGTAACATATATATCAGTCATATAACCAAAACTATCAAACATGCAAACTCAAAAGCATATGAACAATATAAACCTCATAACACCAGATTTAACATGGAAACCCAAATAGGGAAAAACCACTGTGGGATTTTGGACCCACTAAGAAATATACTCTTCTAGAGTATGCTCGGTTAAAAGCAAATCCTGTTAAAGATTACAAACACATTGCTAGATGTGACCCGGTTAAGGGATTTCCCTCAGATCTGTTAGGATCTTCACTTTGTTAGAAGTGACCTTGTCAAAGGATTTCAAACACTCAATCAGAATGTCACCTTGCTAGAGGATTTACATATAAGAATGTTAAGTCCACTCGATTAAGAGATTTTCTATCACTTTCACAAAATAACAGTCATAAAATCTATCTGCAACTTCACATCTAAAATGCCAAAGCAGATTCCTATTTGTTCAATACAATTTAGACATAGAACTAATCTTGTCTATCTGTTGGGCTTCTATACTCTGTTATTCTAATAGGCCTTCAAGCTTCTGTGCTCGCTAATCACTATGTAGCATCCCTGTGCATACACTTGCTCGCATACATTGTTTATCAACAGTTTCCTATTTATAAATAATTAGGTAATTGCTTAATCTCCTTGATCACATTTCCCATGATCAATCATAGCCATCAGATCTTCAATCTTGTCTAGGTTCAATGCATCTTTCGATCTGAAATTTTTTTACCCCACCTTGGAACTTGCATAATAGTCTTGGAACTTGTGCCAAGGTATTGCGGTTCAATCTAAGCTAAAGATCTTCATGCCGACTTTCCATTGCCTTAGAGTCGTTAACAAACTTCTTCCACGGCTTACCAATTATTGATCCTCTCTAGCTCATTAGCTTCTTTCATTAAATACCACATGTAAACATTTAATGCATTCTGTTATAGCTCGGTTACAACTCGGTAACAACTTGGTGAATACTAAACTTCACTCGGTAGACATTCCACCTTCATTAACCGATAGCAATAACCTTAGGGTTTACCGACTAGGTTCCTTAGGGTTTACTAACTAGGTTCTTTGCTTGATAACATCGTATAGTATTAACCTTTACATTTTACAACATATGTATGATGTTAAAACAATCTAAAACATCATGATCTCATCATTGTCTGACTTGGTAGTAGTTGCCCATTGATTACCTTATTCATCCCTTTATTCATCATATTCTTTCCTGTGTCTTTTACCGACTTCTTTATAATCTTCATATCATACTTCTCAAGATATGGCAACATCATACTGAATTAGAAAATCAATTTCTTGACATCAATGACAAAATAATAATATCAAGATAGTAAAACATCTTTAATCAGTTATATCCATAATCATCAACAACCTTCTCAATATCCTTATTGAAATACCAACAATCTTTCATTGTCTGTTATAATGCAATATTGCCAACAAGGTAGACTTTCTTCCATCATGATTTTTCTAGCAGCATTCAAGATAGTTTTGTTCATCCTTTCCACAACTCCACTCTCTTGAGGTGTACTAGGTGCAGAAAATTCTCTTCTTATACCATGCTTCTTGTTAATGCCCAAAAATGGGTTTACAATGACTAAAAGGCAGAGACCAAGTTGTTTTCTCTTGATAATATCTATGGAAAGCCACTTCCAACTATTTAATATTCTTCAAAATTGGACCAACAATGACAAGGATGCTAGATCCTTCTATACTTTAGGCTCTGCAAAACCAGGGAGGATGATCCCCATGCTTATCTGTCATTTTACGCCACACTCACAAATCATGCATGAAATAAAGCAGATAATCTCATATAATGACTCAACAATAAGGGAGAATGCTTAGGAATGGCAAATTCCTTAGTGATCCTAAACCCATTTGGAGCATGAGATGACTAATACATATGATAACATTCATATAAAATGAAAGTATTATAATTTTCAACAAGTTATAGCAAACTAGTGGTGATTTTCAAATGGTAAATAACTACCCAGGGATTCACTTAACTACAATCAGTGCCTTAATCCATTGGGTACGTGAATTCATATTGCATTAGACTATACTTCTGACAGAATTTATCTAACAACATAAAATCAAAGATAATATTGCCTTACAATATATCATGTTTGTAATCCCCACCCAAAACTACTTATCAAAATCCCTGTAAAGACCCCTATCACTCGGCAAATTTATTCAAGAATTTAATTGACCTATTAGACCAAAGCATGAACAAAAGGTTACATACACCACAATAGTGCAATGAATGATAAAATCCTTGATAATACACATTCAAAATGTAATAGAACAATACATTGGAGAGAAATGGGTTTGAATCATATATTCATTCATTAATTTCTACTGTCTCTATAAAAATACAATCCATACATAACTCCTTCAAGAACCTACAAAAATCATAGACACAAGACTCTTTTCTATTTTTTTTCTCTGTAAAATGACCTTTTACAATCATTTTGTTTCACCTAGACTTTGCTATTTGGAAACAGAAATTCAAAACACATAAGGGACCAAAATTCCAAACCTCGTCTCATGCCCTAAACTCCCTTTTATAAAAAACAAGGGAGCAAACAAGCTTCAGCCCAGAGGAGACACCTGTCATCTAGGAATGACTATGCGTAACATCATTCTATTATATAAAACAATAATCCTTGAACTTGCTTATATTGGATCAAAAGTTGTAGCCACCTTCTTCAAAACTCATGATGAAAATTACCCCACCTTGTCTTACGGGTTGCAAAATATCTGTCATTAGAAAACAAAAATAGTTATGCAAATGGTTTACAACTTTATGTACGCTTGTAAAATTCATCTTATAAAAACAAGTAATCAATTAGAAGCAAAAAGGGAAATCACGAATCCCTCCTAACCAAAGAATTTAACAAACTAACAATGAAATGATACAACCAAGCAAAATAGGAATTATGAATGAAATCAATAAAAACTCCCTATTCTGTGACTACGTAGAACTTCCATTGCTCTTCACCTCTTCGTGGTATGATGGCTCTCAGATATTGCGCTGGTAACCTACAAGTGACACAAAGATTCAAAGTTCGTGATTGTTGAAAATGGAGATTGGATGCTCAATTTATAGAAAATTGGAGAAGATTGATTGAAAGGTGGAACAAATTGATCAAGAGGTGTGAACTCAGGTGAGCTCAAATGAAAATTGATAGTTGAACTGCTGATTGTAGGAGTGAAACTCAATAGATTGAATCGATTAATTGTGTTAACTGATTGAGAAAAAGCTGATTGGGGGAAGAAAAAGAATGATTGGAGGAAATAAAGAGGATGACAAAGAAAGCTTAATTTAGAAAAAGCTAACTGAAAAATAGAAATAGAGATGGGAGAGATAAATGATTTAATTAATTAATTGATTGAATTAATTAATTTAGCATGTGCTTGCATTTAGATTTAGATTTTTAATTTAATCTTTGCATGAGATTTTAATTCAAATATTTGAATTTACTAATTCAATTTAGTATTTGAATATATTTAGAACTTGACTTTGATTTTCAATTTGGTTTTTGAAATCATGCACATGTATTTGAATTTGGAAGAAATTAGAAGAATATGAAATTGAATGAAATGAGAATTTGGGGATTTGGAAATGGAAGAATTAATTAGTTAATTAAATAATTTAAAGAAAATGTTTAATTATTTAGAAATGGAATTTAATTAAATAATAAAGATTATTTAAATTAAAGGATTAAATCACAATTAATTAAATAATAAATATTTAATTAATATTTAGAAGAATGTTGAATGATTAGATGATTAGAGATAGAAATTGAATAATTAGTAATTTATTTAAATAATAAAGATTATTTAAATTGGGGAATTAATCATAATTAATTAAATAATAAATATTTAATTAATATTTAGGAATGATTAAAATGATTAAATGATGATAGAATAGGAAAATAGAATAATTAATAAGATGATGAGGAAATATGAAATTCTAAGAAATAGATTAATTAAATTAATTAAATAATAAAGATTATTTAATCAATTAGAGGAATAATTAGTACATTATCAATGAGACATTTTTAGGTGTCTACATTTGCCCCTCTTTGAGACAAAGTCAGAACGATATTGTTTCAAAGAAAACAAAAAATTCTGCCCCAATATGCCTTGGTACTGTTGCATAGTGTAAATATGCCCCCTCGGAAAAGGTGGTCAGAAAATTCCAAAATTGAGACCATGTTTTCGATATCAGTGTAATGAGCAAGCGTGTGAAATTTCATGTGATTTCGAGATCGTTTGAGTAGGCTACGAGGTGTTTGAACCTGGCGGGGACCACGAGCGTCGAGGTGTCAAAAAACCCTAATTTTGAGCTATAAATAGAGATTTTTAGGTTTTCATTTGCTCATTTGCTCTTCAGTAATTCCTTGGTTTTCTCTGCAATTTGTGTGCTTTTTTCTGAGTATTTGATCATCATGGCTGGTTATAGAGCTCGATTGCACCTGTCTGACCGAGTACGTTCATATCAAAGACCTCCCGGGACCGGCGGCATGGTATTTTTCCAATTTTTTCCTAATTATGCCTGTTTTTTCAAAAAAATTCCAAGATCAAATTTTGCTTTGTGTTATGCAATCGCTTGTCGATTTTCACGCATTCGTGTTAAGTGTACCACAAATGTTTCAAATGCTACGCATGCGTCCTAAGTGTTATGCATTAGTGTTAACATGCCGCATTCATGTACATCATTACGCATAAGAGTTTATCATTACACATGCACCCATTTCATTACGCATTAGCTTTAATCATTACGCAAGAGTCATATTTGTACCGCATAAGTCATAACTGTCATGCATTCATTGTATATGTAATTTTTTGTCATGCGTTTGAAAATATTTAAGTTTTTCGGGATCTAATATCTGATATTTTGATCATTTTCTCGTTGCAGGAGAACATTGGAGTGTTATACTGCCGACAAAGCAGACCTAGTGGACTTGATCTTCGAGTTGACTTACCGGATGAGGAGATTGAGCATATCTGATAGCTTGGTCTATACCATGTTTTACATTTTCCAGAGGTTACGGTCAACAAGGCCATGATTACAGCTTTGATAGAGCAGTGGCATTTCGAGACCTATTCTTTTCATCTTCCGACTGGTGAGGCATCCATTATGTTAGAGGATGTATGGTGTCTACTGTGTATTCCCATTCATGGTGAGAGAGTTGTATTTTACCATGATGATGGCATTGCTGGACTATGTGCACTTTTCGAGTGTGAGATTCAGGACTTGTAGATCAGTGGTCATTATGAGATCCCTTGGGCCCGATTAGACTATGATGACCTGACCATTGTATTATGTGGTATTGTTGGTGGTTTACTAATACCTAACAGATGAGGTCATGGGTTTCCAGTTGGATGGGGCAGAGTGCTCCATGACATGATTGTGCATCGTCGACTGTATGCTTGGGGTCCTTGTCTACTTGCCATGTTATATTATCAAATGCATGGTATTGTGTATCTTGGATATCGTTCTATCAGTTGTGGTGTTACTTTTCTTTAGACATGGGCATGGGAGCACATTTCTATTTCAAGGCCTGTTATTCATGTAGACTTGCAGCCTAGTGAGCCTTATGCCTTCTGATACACAACAGGTATCAGGCATAGGGGTTCAGGGAACACCTTGTACTGGAGACATCGGTTTGACATATTGCAGCATTTTATTTGGAGACCTTACTTAGATGGCCCTAGTTGGCCTGATGATGTAGTGCACTTGTCTTTCTACCAACATCAGAGATATCTTATTGGGAGGACCTTTGAGACCCAACAGATTATCAAGATGTATCTTCTAGGGCAGGTTCTTAGACAATTCGGTGAGGTATAGGTGACACCTGTGGTTACTGCCTATTTTGCTCATGTATCATGAGAGGTATCTGATTGGGGTGTGTGCATACAGCCACATGTTGTTTCTACTGAGTTCAATTCTCTACAGCCATTACTCTGGGGTTGGGGTAGAGGTGGAGCGGATCCAAGGACGATGGTGGAGTACGATGCGTGGTTTGCTAGGCACAGGCTAGTGCCTTTTACCGATCCTACTGTTCCAATTACAGCACAACAAATTCACCATCCTAGACAGCAGCTGAGGATAGATGCAGGGGAGAGAGCCGATGGAGTAGGAGAGGGTGGAGCTGGGGGAGGAGATGATGGAGATGAGGGAGATGAGGATGTAGAGATTGGTGGGGACACCGAGTCTATTAGCAGTGAGGATAGTGATGATTCTTCTGAGTCATCGAGCAGTGAGGATGGAGGTGAGGATGAGGATATGCCGGAGCTAGAGGATGTGCATGGTGCTGAGGATGGGAGAGGAAATGTTGATGATGAGCTCGAGACTCTTAGAGCGTGGGTCTAGAGTTTGGAGGTTGAGGTCGCCAGATGAGATATTGAGCGAGAGACTTACCATGCAGATTATGGTGCTCTTGAGGCTGAGAGAGATCATCTCTAGAGGGAGAGAGATGAGGCAGTGCAGAGATGTCAGATTACCATGGATGCCTTTGATCAACTTTTTAGAGCAGGTATAGATGCACGTGACTAGGCATATAGGTATTTCACTGCTTTGCAGGAGTCTATTTATTATCAACAGGCATATGACAGAGCCGTCCCTAAAGGTCAGAGAGAGCCTAGCTTCAGTGCATTTATGGGGAGGAGATCGAGTAGATCTACTTCATGACGGACTAGCAGTGGTGGCATTATGGGACCACCTCAACATCCTGGGGCAAGATCTAGTGGACAAGATCCACCTACAGACAGAGGCAGTGTTGGTTGATCATGTTATCTGAGCCTTCGGGCTTTATTTATTGTATTCACACACATTGTCATTTTTGAGTTATATATATATCACATGCGGGTTTTGATAGTGATCTATGTATGTTTTGCTTCTCCTATATGCTTATATGATATTATGAGTGTTATGATGTATATCTATTCGATTCTATATGATTATGAATGCAATGGTAGTACATGTATGTATTAATGATGTAAATGAATTTTAAAATGAATGCAAATGACTCTATAAAGAATACTAATGGAATCTATAATGAATGTTATGCTAATGAACTCTATAATGAAATGCAAATGAAATGTAAATGAAATCTATAATAAAATGAAAATGAACTCTATTAATGAATTCTTTTTTGTATGATAATGGTTGAACCAATTTTAACTCAAGTACATCTTGAAGAAATGTTAGTTAAATGATAGAAAGAAAAATGGATGGTAGAAAGAATGTGATTTAGACAGAAGGTGAGAAATCAAAAAACTATCAATAAGCAAATGAGATGAAAATGAGAATGAAATTGAATGAATCACGAACCTATGTCACATATTGTATTGCGTCAATATATATTCATCACTAAGCCTTATTATTGAACATTGAAGCTTTAGCGCATCAGGGTATAAGGAACCAAGATGCAAAGATATCTCATTGAAGAAACAAACACGTAGCAGACAAGGAGTGAACCCTCCATTTTGGGAATTGCGTTAGGGGTCAAGGTATCTGTGGCGATTTCACCTTGATGTGAAGGCTCTTATCACAGACACCCACTAGAGCAATTTCCCTAGAATTTCATCGGTTCACACCACAAACAACAAACAAAGAAAAAGATAATGCCCATCATAGCTCCTCTAGTCACTTGTGGACATCCTTGAGTAGCATAGGAACAATATTTGTCACCAAATAAAAAAGATAAAGACTGACCCAGATAAAATTTAGTAGCTATACTAACCTTGTGCCTTCGTTCTCAGTTGTTTGATGTGATGGTTGATAATGTATGATCTCAGAAAGTTGCAGACCCCGTTTAAGACTGGCCTGTCTGATTTTGAGTGTATCCTCTTCTGTTTAAGACAAGATAATGATCACGTTGATATGGATATGATATGATTGATAAGATAGTTTGATCATTTGATTGCAGATGTTTGACTGGATAGTCATATCCTTTGTTAACTTCGTGTGAAGTGTTTGCTGGATATTTGCTAGGGTATTTGTTTCTCACAAGACATTTTATTGCAAGTTTTTCTGATTGATTGATTTTTTATTTTTAGTTCTTTTCCAAGAGCTTTTGCAATGTTTTTGGATTATGTAGATCGATATTTGAATGTTTTTGGTTGATCTTTTCAAGATTGTATTTGAATGTTTTTGGTATTTTTAGATTTTTCAATGTTTTTGGATTTTGTGGTTTTGCGATTTTTTTTGGATTTTGAGTTTTTCACTGTTTTTGGATATTTTTGAAGGACGTTATATGATTTTTAGGATTTTTTTAGGACTTTATACAATTTTTTGGATTTTTTCAGGACTTTATATTATTTTTTGGATTTTTTCAGGACTTTATCTGATTTTTTAGATTTTTTCAGTTATGCCCCCAGTGTGCAGACCTATATGAGATGATTATTTGTAGAATGTATATGGAGACAAATGAATTTTGGACATGACCTATGTGAATGCAATATGCAAGATGAAAATGCATTTCCTATTCGAACAAGGTTGACTGTCTCTATTTTTGCATTGGTAATACACCAATAGAAATGGAGGTGCAAAACATCTCATAGATAAGCAGTCAATTGATCTTTAAGGCCCTTTAGAACATTCATCTCAACACACTTAGTGACTAGGATTTACAAATGGAGATGCGGAAAACTTCCCCATTGGTTCTTGAAACTTTGATCTTCTTTTGCCCATGTGTGTGCAAATGCGTTAATTCCCGCTCTTGTGTTCACTAAAGATCCTTAGCATCCTATATGACTAGCTACATGATTTTTCTAACTTCAAAAGCATCTTGAATAGAGCCTTGCTGCCAGCAAGCCTTGAGAGCTCCGACGAGGTTATAGACTGTAATTTCTCAAATATTGCTCCATTGCTAGGAGGCGTCCATAGCCCTGATGGAGTTACTTGCATGTTCCCATAGTCAAGATTTTTATCACATTTGTATACATGATATTTCAGTTATATATCATTGCTCTATTTTAGATGGATATTTGGCATAGCTCTTTTTCTCTTTTTTCTTTTCTTGCCTTGACTTCTAAGTAATGAAACCTACTTGGGTGTGACAATTACAATGGCGCTGAAGTAGAAATTTAGATTTTTCACTTATTCATATGATCAACTAGGTGTCTAGAATGAATTAGAGGTCTTCTTAATGTGTGAGATATAGCAATTGATAAATTGTGGGTTAACAAGTCTCAAATAGTGAAATCACTACCCAACCATTAGTAAAGTGTCGTCACAGGGTAATGTTGAGAATGAATGACTTTAGAACCTCAAAGACTTCATGTCCAAATATCTAAGAAAGGAAATGACCCTTGTTTTCCTTAGATGCAAATGAATGATAAACTCGAATAGTTGCCTTGTTTTATTGATGCTTCTATATGAAAATGTGGAAAGTTTAAGAATGCGATGCATTTAAAAAAGAAACTATAGGTGATGCAGTGGTTTAAATGATATGATATGCAATGCAGAAAGTAAAACCTAAACTACACAACCCTTAGGTATAATATCGCTTAAGGTGCATGTTGTTCATAGGGTCAAAGAGTGGATCTCCCTCCTTGGTAGCCAAATTATATGCTCCATTGCCTATGACCCTTGTTATAATGAAAGAACCTAGCCAGTTAGGTTTGAATTTCCCTAGCCTTTCTCGTTCCTCTAGGTTCCTTTGATTCTCTTTAAGTACTAGATCTCCCACTTCAAAAGTTCATGGGCAGACCTATTTATTATAACTTTGTCTCAGTCTATTTTGATATCCTTGTAGATGGTTAAACGTTGTTTGTCTTTTTTCATCAAGGGTTTCGAGTTCTTGTAACCTTGCTACCCTATAGTCTTCCTATGATATGATGTTTTGTAAGGAGACTCTTAGAGACGGTATTTCTATTTCAATGGGGAGTATTGCTTCTATACCATAGACCAAGGAATATGGTGTTTCTCCTATAGGTGTGCGTACTCCTGTTCTATAAGCCCAGAGAGCGAGATTTAATTGGAGATGTCAATCCCGTCCTGTGTCAGTGACTACTTTCTTAAGAATTTCCAATATCATTTTATTTGTAGCCTCTGCTTGTCCATTACTTTGTGGATAATATGGTGTGGAAAATCTCTGTTGTATGTGAAATTTGTCACACAATTCTTTCACTTCCTAGTTTTTAAATGGATGTCCGTTATCTGTAACAAAGCACATTGGAACTCCGTATCTACATATAATGTAGTTGAGCATAAATTTTTCTATCTGCTTTCCAGTAATGTATGTTAAAGGAATTGCCTCAACCCATTTGGTAAAGTATTTAGTGGCTGTCAAGGTAAACTTGTGCCCATTGGAAGAAGTAGGGTTGATTTTACCCACTAGATCTAATCCCCATTGTGAAAATGACCATCGTGATGTGATGGGTTGAAGATATTATGCTGGTGTATGAATAAGGTCTCCATGCATTTGGCATTGTTTACACTTTTGTACATACTTGTAAGCATCCTTTTCCATGGTTGGCTAGTAATACCCTATTCTCAGCAATTTCTTTGACAATGGCGGACCACTTTGGTGAGCCCCACATATTCCATCATGGACTTCTTTTAAAGCAAGGTGTGCTTCATTCTCATCCAAACATCAGAGAAGAGTTCCATCGAAACCCTTTCTATACAAAGTATCAGCTATAATGGTGTATTTAGATGCCTGACGAATAAAGGTCTTCTTTTGATTTCTGGACAGATCCAGTGACATGTATTGAGTATGTAGATATGTGTATATTTCATTATACCAAGATGATTCTGGACCCACGATTGCACATACATATTCTAATAGGGGAGTCTCATATGCAGGTAGCATCAACTGTTCTATGATGAACTCAAACTGAGTTTCGTTAGCAGGCATATTCAGAAGAGGTTCTATGGTTGCCATTGCATCTGTTGCCTTGTTTTGTATTCTTGGTATTTGTTTGGAGGTAATTTTGCTGAAGTGTTCCTTGTAATCTTTGACCAGCTTCTTATAAGGCATGAGTTTGTCATCCTTTGTGTTGTAATCATCATTGACCTGTTTTACAATCAACTGTGAATCACCATAGACCTGTAAATCTTGTATTTTCCATTGTATAGCTATACGAAGCCCTATGAGGAGAGCTTCATATTCAGCCATATTGTTGGTACATGGGAAAATGATCCTAAATGACTTAGGTATAACATCCCCTTGAGGAGTAATGAAGAGAATGCCTGCTCTAGATCCATGACTTGTATATGACCCATCAAAGTATAACTTCCACATTACTGAGGTAGTTAATGTAAACACAGATTCATTTGGAAAGTCTATCAACAATAGATGATTGTCCTGTATAGGAGCCTCTGCTAATTGATCAGCTATGGTTTGTCCTTTGATGGCTTTTCTATCTATGTATTCTATATCAAACTCACTCAAGATCATAGCCCACTTAGCCAATCACCCGGTCAATGTTGCTCTGCTCAATAGGTACTTGAGTGGGTCAAAGTGTGTAATGAGTTGCACCTTATGACTCAACATGTAATGTCTGAGCTTTTGGGATGCAAAGATTACTGCTAAGCATGCTTTCTCTATGGGGGTATAATTAAGTTCATAGCCGATCAGAGTCCTACTTATATAATAAATGGCTCTTTCTTTTCCATTTTTGTCATTTTGTGCCAATAGAGCTCCTAGAGCTGAGTTCATTGCTGATATGTATAACAATAGAGGTTGTGCTAGAATAGGAGATATTAACACAGGTGTGTTCAAAATATAATATTTTAGAGCTTGGAAAGCTTCCTGGAATTGTTCTGTCCATTTAAAAGTAACTCCTTTCCTAAGTAAATGTTGGAATGGGTGACACTTATTTGCCAACTGTGCTATGAATCTCCTTATGGATTGAAATCTTCCTTGTAATTCTCTGAGTTGTTTAAGTGTTGACGGAGGTTGCATATCAATGATTGCCTTGACCTTGGCAAGGTCTATTTCAATTCCTCTATTTGATACTATAAACCCTAACAGTTTACCTGTTGTTACACCAAACACACATTTCTTTGGGTTTAATCTGACATTATATTGTTCCAACCAATCAAATATCTATGTAAGAACTGCAAGGTGACTTTCCCTGGTTTGTGATTTAGCCAATATGTCATCCACGTAATCTTTCATTATGTTATGGATCATGTCATGAAACAAAGTTGTCATGGCTCTTTGATATGTTGCTCCAGCATTTTTGAGACCAAATGGCATCACATTCCAGAAGTACGCTCCCCACGGGCATGTAAAGGCCGTTTTATGTTGATCTTATGGTGCAATTTTAATCTGGTTATATCTTGAAAAACTATCCATTAAGGATAGCATCTCATTTCCAGCTATTAGGTCAACTATCATGTCGATATTGGGTAGCAGGAAGTCATCCTTAGGACCAGCTTTATTTAGATCTCAAAAATCAATACAGATTCTTATGCCTCCCGTGGGCTTAGTCACAGGTACCAGGTTGGATATCCATTCCGCATAGTCAATAGGTCTAATAAAACCTACATCCAGCAACTTTTGTAGTTCTATTTTAACCAGTAATGCGATACTTGGATACATTTTTCTCAATTTTTTCTTGTAAGGTTTAACTCCTGGTATCAATGGTAAGTGATGCAACACTAATTCAGAGTCTAATCATGGCATGTCTGAATAGGACCAAGCAAAGTTGATAGGTTGCTGCTTGAAAAAATGAATGGATCTGTCTTTTTCTTCTTTGCTCAGTGATTTTGCCAGATGGATGTTATGTACAACCTCCCCTTCTGCTATGTTTACTTCTTTTGTTTTCTCTGTAAGTAATGCTAAACTTTCTCTTTCTGTAGGAAGATTACCCAAGTCACTTTTATCATTATGGGTAGTTTGATCCTTATCTTCTATTGGAGAAGTACTTTCTTCTCCAAAGTATGTCATTCTATTTAGGTCTATAGCAAACCCTTCTTTATGATCACCTTGCAGAAATCCCTCTCTGACTCCTAGAAATTCTAAAATTGCTTCGTCGTTTTCAAACCAATCCAGCGTTGGTCTTCCTTCTTGCCCCTAATCAATCAAGTGTGAATGTACTAGGGTTAAATCATTACTCCTTTCTTTAGTATACTCTGATAACATGAGGACTTGATTGTTTGACTAACTTTGAGTATCTTCATCATGTATAAGCCTTATTTGATTCCTTAATATTACACTTTCTGATGGGCTGGAATCATGGAGTGATAAGAATTCGTCATTATGAGAGTCTGTCTCACTTTCAATATATATTTCATCATATGAGCTATCATCACTTATTTCTTCTTGTTCCTATGCCTGATTCTGTTGTAGATTGTTTGGTCTTTGTTGGATATTAGTTACCCTTCTTAAGCCTAGTATAAGCCTTTGCAATCTTTCTTCATCTGTTTCGTTAGGTTAGGCCTGAGTTGCTTCTCATGGTAAAAGTAGTGACAATAAACATGGGTGGGATTCAGGTGGTGGGGGTAATCCTGCATCTGTTGCCACATTAGCCTGTACTATTGTGTCAATAACTGCATCATTTTGTAACTAGGTGATAGGTTCTTGCAAGAGTTGTCTCATGTCTTCGCCATCTGATTTTGCGTATGGTGATGTAGGTTCCTGATTACTTGTTTGAGATGAAGATGGAAGTGCCTGTGTGGACAAATTCCTTAGTGATATGTAATCTGATGGTTTTCTTAGTATATCAAGAGTATGATGTCTTGCTTCATTGATATGTTATAAATGCTTGTATCCCAATCCTGGATTTCCTAGATTATCATTAGGAACAATAGGTTCTAGTCTTCCTTGTTTCTATAACCCAAGGCCTGTGGTACCATCATATCTATGTCTTTGGAGTATTTTGAATCCATTTCCATACCGATCTGTGTGTATTCTGGGTATTGTCATATGATCTTCTTCTCTATATATCCAATGGTTAACATCTTCGTTCAAGGATTCTTCCTGTAAGTCACCCCATCTAATGAAAGAGCATGAATCTGTGTATCTGATAATTTCTTTTCCTTTGTCTCACTTTTGCACTATATCTGGTCGATTGCGTAGCACTAACAGGTCGATTGTGTGACAAAATGCAGACAACAAAAAAACTTAAAAACTAAAAAATAGAAAACTAAACCCGATCAGGAACCTGCGAAACCAATTGTGAAGCCCTAGCCAAATTCCTCATCATCCATTCAATATTGATTAGATCATATTTAACTATATAAGAAAGAACTAGGATATTAAATCTGTCTAAGGCCAGTTGTTCTTCTAAATCCTGTATCAATTTTTCTGCTTGGAGAACCTTTTGATAGTGTTTGGCTTCTCTCTGTTGTTTCGTCCTTCTTGCACCTGAAATCTTGAACTGAATTTTTCTTGCCATAAATTTTGTTAATCAAATCATGAAATAAAAAGTAATTTGATGTCGGATTAACTAAATTTAAGACAGAATTAAACAGAACAGATAAGAGACAGAAGAAGAAATTAAACAACAAAGCTTCCTGTGAATGTGTGATCCAGAAAGGGGCGATTGCACGATCGTGACAAGGCAATTGTGTGACCCTGTTAGAACGAATGCGTGACCCCGAAGGGTCGAATGCGTGATTCTGTCTATTCGATTGTGTGATGGAAATATCTTTTCTCAAAATTTGTGCAACCTGCAAAAAAAAAAAAAAAATCCGCACAATCTGCAAAAATCACACAGAACACATAAAAAGGTTAAATTGTTGTTAGTTCACATCGGGTTCACCAAAATGTGCGCTTGTAAAATTCATCTTATAAAAACAAGTAATCAATTAGAGGCAAAAAGGGAAATCAGGAATCCCTCCTAACCAAAGAATTTAACAAACTAGCAATGAAATGATACAACCAAGCAAAATAGGAATTATGAATGAAATCAATAAAAAATCCCTATTCTATGTCTGCGTAGAACTTCCATTGCTCTTCTCTTCTTCGTGGTATGATGGCTCTTAGATATTGCGCTGGTAACCTACAAGTGACACAAAGATTCAAAGTTCGTGATTGTTGAAAATGGAGACTGGATGCTCAATTTATAGAAAATTGGAGAAGATTGATTGAAAGGTGGAATAGATTGATCAAGAGATGTGAACTCAAGTGAGCTCAAATGAAAATTGATAGTTGAACTACTGATTGTAGGAGTGAAACTCAATAGATTGAATAGATTAATTGTGTTAACTGATTGAGAAAAAACTGATTGAGGGAAGAAAAAGAATGATTGGAGGAAATAAAAAGGATGACAAAGAAAGCTTAATTTAGAAAAAGCTAACTAAAAGATAGAAATAGAGATGGGAGAGATAAATGATTTAATTAATTGATTGATTGAATTAATTAATTTAGCATGTTCTTGCATTTAGATTTAGATTTTTAATTTAATCTTTGCATGAGATTTTAATTCAAATAATTGAATTTATTAATTCAATTTAGTATTTGAATATATTTAGAACTTGACTTTGATTTTCAATTTGGTTTTTGAAATCATGCACATGTATTTGAATTTGGAAGAAATTAGAAGAATATGAAATTGAACGAAATTAGAATTTGGGGATTTGGAAATGGAAGAATTAACTAGTTAATTAAATAATTTAAAGAAACTATTTAATTATTTAGAAATGGAATTTAATTAAATAATAAAGATTATTTAAATTAAAGGATTAAATCACAATTAATTAAATAATAAATATTTAATTAATATTTAGAAGAGGGTTGAATGATTAGATGATTAGAGATAGAAATCCTTGCATTTGTTCTTTTATCATACAAGTTTTTAATTTGCATCTCCAACTTTGTATTTCTTGTACTTGCTTCTCTCCTTGCTTCATCTAATTCCATCAGAGCTTCAATTCTCAACTGCATATCATCATCTATATCATTGTTATAAGTTTGGACAAATTTATACATTTCCATCAAATTATTTTGGGGTAACCTTGCTCATATATCATAAACCAAATCAAAAGGTGCACATTCAATTGCTTTCTTGATTGTTACCCTTTTTGCCCAAACAACTAATCTCATCTTTGAATCTTATTCTTCTGTCATGCTGAAACTTTTGGGCACAAATGGAATAATTTTTTTTAAAAAAACAAAAAACTTAGCCTAATAAAACTAAATTGCTAAATAACGCTTGACCGGTCTTGTCTTAACTAAGTTTGGAGTAAATCTAACAACTAAATCAATTAGGCAAAAATAATCTAAATTTAAAAGCGGAATATGAATTCTCCAAGCGATTATTATTCTCTTCCTTAATTAATAAATAATTAAACTCATTGAACAAAATCTCTAATTTAATTTGTAAGAGGTTTTATTAATCTCAAATAACCTATTAATTGCCTAAGAATTAAATTAAATAGCCCTAGCTCTTAGGTTAAATAAACTTATTGTTTATTTTAACAATATGCGTAATTTGTCTAAAATTTGACTAAAAGGATTAATAAAGTCCATAATGAAATTTACCCTATAAAATACAATTAATGTTTGGCCAATATAAATAATTAATTCCACTAAGGCTAAATACTAACAAAAGTTTTGCTTTTTAATTTCCTATAATAATGGAACCAAAAAGGATTTAAAATAAACTTTTAAATAAACTCCTTAATAAGTCTAAAAGTAACACTTATAATCTCCTAATTAGCCAAATAACCCCAACAAGACTTTTTAACCTGAATATAATATATATATGGGTAAATACCTATATGGGTCATTTGTAATAATTATACCTTACTATTTTACTATATACATATATGAATATATATATAATTCTTATAAAATATTTAATGAGCATTACTAAATGATATAGTTCTATCATTTTAGACTAGCTCAAATCTATGGGGGGAAATACCCTATATAAATTTTGGATAGGGTTTTCCCCCTCTTTTTTTTTCTTATTATTATTTTACTTATTCATTTACTTCTTAAAAAGAATGTAACCCTAACTTTTTGAATTCTAACCCATGCATATTTTTTTTTATTTATCTATTTGTATTTTGCCCTAACCCAAAAATTGGGTTAGGGTTTGTGTGTGTGTGTTTTCTTTTGTGCAGGGGCAAGAGAGGCGGCGGCCATGGGAGCCATGAAGGGCGGAGTATTCTTCATAGTTCGTGAGGTTGGAAGCAGCACGCATATTTCACAGGGGGCCGAGAGCATATGGTGGTGCAGGGGTACGTAGGGCCGTCGGCAATGATGTCCCTGTGGGATGCGGCCCGTAGTGGCGGCCAAGGCCGCCCCTATGGGTCGCAACCCGCAGTAACTCCGCGGCCGCCCTTGTGAGTCCCGCCCCACAATGGTGCCTCGACACCTCTGTGGGTCGTGACTCACAGGGAGCCTCGAGCCGCCTAGCCCTCCGCAGGAAGCTTCGGCCCACGGCCTTGGGGGAGCCGAAGGGATTAGCACAAACCCCCCCCATTGGGTGACATCTTTTTTTTTTTTTTAAGTTATTTAAATTATATTTTTCATAATAAAATCAACTTATATATATATATATACAAAATCATGTATATATACATCTGTTTTCTTTTTATTTAACATGCAGATTTTCAGAATGAAATATTTTAAGGTATAAATATATATATATATATATATATATATATATATATATATATATATATATATATATATATATATATATATATATATATATATATATATATATATATATATATCTAAAATATATATATATAGGTATATATTTTTACAATAACACACTTTAAGCAAAACTATAAGTTTCCTTTCTGATTAATCTTTTTATACATGCAGAAATTAATAATTTCATTTATAGCATGATAATGGGTAATATATTCATTTCTAATAGGCTGAATATGCGAGTTTTATATTCTGCCTTCTTTTCTTTTTTTAATGTCATAAGCATTCTGTAAACTAATATTTAAAATACACTCCAACAACAAGCTCTATTTTATATATTTTTCTTTTGCAAATCTTAGATGCTAACTTTAGAAATGTATCACTAATGAGATTCATTTTCCTGCAATTAATTAAATGACAGAAAGTAATAAACTATGACAGCGACTATATTAGCCTAAGAAACATTACAAAGAACAACTTAAAGTTAAATATATTAAAACCTATTTCACTAAATTTTTATTTGCATTTAACATCAAAGGCCTATGTGCATGCTTTTCCCATTTTCCATAAGTTTACTTACATGAGGAAATAAATGAACTTATATTTTTCTATATGACAAGATCACAACAAATATTCTTTTAGTAACTATAGGGACTTGATAAAAGTAATACACATTTCATTTTGCAAAGGTAAATTAATAGAATGAAGCATTTCTTTAAAGCATATTTAGTATACAATGTAGATAACAAATACAAAGGGGTTTGAAAACCCTACTAGTTTCTCTTTTCCTTTGAAAGAGAACTTTAAATAAGATCCATGCATTTCTTTACTTTTGGAAAATAAATACATCATTTGGCTATCCTTTACAAAGCTACAATAATAAGTACAACTCTGTTTTTTTTAAATCTTTTCTGCAACTTAAGTAAAAACCAACAACTAACTTCTTCCTTTTTCCTTCCCATCCCAGGCAACCTACAAATAGAACAAAAGGCTTGACCATCGACTACTCACCTCCCAGCCTAGGCTTACTAGAAGCCACCCCCGAGCTTGAAGAACCAAGCACTAGACGGGTTACACACAAACATTCACAACAAACAAAGGGGTAAACACTCAACAACAAATTTTCCCATCCAAGGCTACACTTCACCACAACTTGTGATGATTTTTCCATGGGTGGAAGTGGACCAAATACCATTGGGGAGACTGCAAGCATGGAACATCTCAAGCCACCTCATGGCAACCAAAATACAACAAAATACATCTCCACACCCTTATGCCCCCCAAAGGCATATAAGCCATATCTTCTCTCCTTATGAACCCCAAATGCATACACAAGGCTATGCAGCAAGGGTCACAAAGAACACCCTTGAGATAGCTCTCCATAAAGGAGAGCCTCTCACCCAAGGCTTTTATAATTCTTCCACCCCAAGACCATCCTACTCTCCCAAGAGTAGAAGGCCTTGGACACTCCCAATACAAGAAACCATAAAAAGAAACAAAGGAAGGAAATTACATTTTCTTCTACAAAGCAAAATACATATACACATTTTTTTCCATACAAACATTTCTCTAAACAAACATATACAACATAAACAAAAGAGAGTAAGAACCAACCTTGATCTGCCCAAAGGTTTGATAGATTTAGTTGGGGATGAGCAACCCAAATCCACACAATTATCTTCACCAACACTTGGCCAAAAGTTCTATCCTACAACTATCCTTCAAAAATTGCATAATCTCCAACAATGGAGAGTGGGTGATTAACTCACAAAGTCCCTAATCCTTGCCTAAGAAGGCCTCTCTCACTCTTTCCAACCCCTTGGGTAAAGTGAGAGTTCCCATTGGTTGGTCTTTTGAACCTCTTACATGTTGCTAAAATTGGAAAGAGAAAAGGTAAGAGAGGATGGGGAAGAGAGTCTGACACCAAAAGGGAAGATTGTCTATCCTAGGAGGAACCTTCTAAGTTGATTTTTCGCTCACCTTGGGAAAACCACTTTTTGAGGTGACTAAACAGTCAAATGGGAGTAGTCACATGTTTAAAAATACCCCTAACCCATAGGTATACCCTTTGGACCTTTGGAAAAGCCCTAAAACTGACCCTAGGAGTCCATTTGACCCCTTAGAAACCCAACTGAAGTTAACCTACGGGTCAAACCTGAGTTGACCACTCCCAAGACTCCCTACCCAAAGAAAATTTGGGACCACACTCATATGTTTGAAATGGCTTTGGTAGAAACAAAACTCCCTCCAAGAGACAAGTCAAAATCAATGACACTAATTAGCACATGTGTCAAGTGACACAATAAAATACATTATAAAACTCACACATGGAATTTGTCTCTTGTAGGATTACACAAATTAATAAAATCAATTTAACACACATGCATCATTTACTTTCACAAATAAAATACAATACAAACGGGGTGTTGTCTCTCCGAATAGACAACTCCTAGCATTACAAACGTACATAGGTCTAGGTTTGGTTCTCCATATTATTTCCATGGTCACATGGATAATTTTCCTGTGCATCTCAATTAACACATTAGTAATTCCAAATAACCATAAATATATTATTAAACACATGAATTCCAATACACATCAAATGCTCATACCATTGACAATAATAAATCAATATCTTATATATTCCAATTTGATTCCACATAAGCAATTATCATAATCCTCAAAATTGATCCATTCATATTATAAGCATCCTATTTCTATCATCAAAGTAAAGTTCTGCAAATCCAATAATTACATACATCATTTCAAAGTAATTCTATTGTAGCAACATATAAAGTTTCATATTCATAATGCATAAAAATGAAGCATCAATATACGTCAATGTTATCCAAATCATGGAATCATATAAGTTCTAAATCCATAATGCATAAAAATAAGCATCCATAATAGTCTCAGTATGAAAATAATAGAAATGGCAGGATGAGTCGGGGTAGGGCCTCACACCCTCCCCCTCTAGGCATGAACTTCCTCCAAGAGTTCATCAAAAAGGTGGGGGTACTGTGATCTCATACATGTTGCATCCTCCCATGAAGCTGTAACCTCATCATAGCAATCCCACTGGACCCTAACTTGGTCTAGCTCTCGATGTTGAAGGGCCAGCATCCGGCATGCCAAAATGCAAATGGGCTCCAAAGCTAGCTGCCCGTCCGACTCCACCTGCAAGGTATCCCAATCTAGAAGATGAGACTCATCATATATATATTTCCGCAAAACTGAAACATGAAACACATCATGGATGCGCGACAGGCTAGGTGGCAATGCTAAACGGTAGGCAACTAGTCCTATCCTCTCAAGGATCTCAAATGGTCCTACAAATCGAGGTGCGAGCTTAGAACCCTTTCCATAACGGATTGGACTCTTATGCGGTCACACTCTCAAGAAGACTTTGTCTCTAACCAAGTAGCTACGATCTATCCTCTTCGCATCTGCATACTTCTTCTGTCTATCCTATGCCTCTCTAAGATGCTACCTAATCAAATCCACCTACTACTCCATATCCTGAACTATCTCAGGACCAATAGCAACTATGTCCTCTATGTGGTGCCAACTCAACGGTGTCCTACAAGGTATGCCATATAGTGCCTGATAGGGTGGCATCCTCAAAGATGTGTGATGCCCATTGTTATAGGCAAACTCCACTAAGGGAAGGTACTCTTCCCATCTGGTCTGGTGATCCATGACGTACATGCAGAGCATATCCTCTAACACCTGATTAACCCTCTCTGTCTGACCATCCATTTCCAGATGATAGGCTGTACTAAAATTGAGCTTGGTACCCATAGCTGCTTGTAGTGCCTTCCAAAAGGAAGAAGTGAAGAGGGAATCCCTGTCGGAAATGATCTTGCATGGGATGCCATGAAGTCTGACAATGTCTTGCAAGAACACCTGAGCTACTACTGGTGTTGTAAAGGTGGTATGAACTGGTGAAAAGTGGGCCACTTTGGTCAACTTGTCAACTGTCACCAAGATGGCATCATGGCAACGAGATGACATAGGGAGACCAATGATGAAATCCATGGATATAGTATCCCACTTCCACTCTGGTATAGCATGAGATTGGAGCAACCCACCTGGATGGTGCTGCTCCACCTTGACTCTTTGACACTCGAGGCATCGGGCTACCAACTGAGCAATAAGCTGCCACATTCCTGGCCAATGGTATAACTCCCTCAAGTCTGCATGCATCTTCTTAACTCTAGGATGTGCCACATAAGGAGCTCTATGAGCCTCCATGATAATGAACTCCCACAATCCCCTAGAAGAAGGTACATAGATGCACCCTCTATGGTGTAATAATCCATTGGTCTCTAAGGAATAATCCACATATTTCCCTTCTAAAGTTTCCTGAGATCGTATAGCCTAGCAAACCTCTAAATACCATCCATCCTCTGGCAACTATTGCATTATCTGATCTCTCAAATCCGTGCCCATAGATATGGTGTATACCTTGTGACGTCTCCTACTCAAAGCATCTGCAACTACATTTTCTTTCCCTTTGATGTAGTGAACATCAAAATCATACTCGCACAAGAATTCCATCCATCTCCTCTCACGTGCATTAAGATTCGGCTGAGTGAATATGTACTAAAGGCTCTGATGGTCTGAGTGTAACTCAAAATGATGACCCAATAGGAAGTGTCTCCACCTCACAAGTGCATGCACTACTGCTGCAAGATCAAGGTCATGAGTAGGGTAATTAAGCTCATGAGTCTTAAGTTTCCTAGACTCAAAAGCTATAGCTCTGCCATCTTGCATAAGGACTGCTCCTAAACCCTCTAGGGAAGCATTTGTGCAAACCATGAAGTCAACTGAGGGATTTGGCACTACAAGGATAGGTGCGCTAGTAAGTGCCTTCTTAAGTTCCTGAAAGGCCTTCTCGCACTTCTCTGTCCACTCAAATTTCTTCCCTTTATGCTAAAGAGAAGTAATAGGATGAGCGACTCTAGAAAATCCCTCAAAAAAATATCGATAATAACCTGCTAAGCCCATGAAGCTCCTGACTTCTGTCACACTGGTTGGCGCTGGCCAAACCATAATGGCTTTGATCTTTGATGGGTCAACTGAGATCCCATCCTTGGATATAACATGAACAAGGTACTTGACCTCTGTTCTAAAGAAAGCACACTTCGACAAATTGCTATACAACTGATTATCCCTCAAACACTACAAAACCTGTCTCAGGTGCTCCTCATGCTCCTTCTCATTCCGTGAATATGTTAATATGTTGTTGAGAAACACAATCACAAAATGGTCAAGGAATGTGCGGAATACTCCATTCATGAGACTCATGAAAACAACTAGGGCATTCGTAAGACCGAATGGAACCATAGTGAACTCATAGTGGCCATATCTAGTGCGAAATGTGGTCTTGTGGATATTGCTATCCACTATCCTCAACTGATGGTACCCTGACTTCAGATCAATTTTGGAAAATACTTTGGCACCCTGAAGTTGGTCAAATAAATCATCTATCCTGGGCAAAGGATATTGGTTCTTGATGGTTACTTTGTTCAACTGATGGTAATCCATGCATAATTGGAGAGATCTGTCCTTCTTCTTCATGAAGATGATTGGTGCACCCCAAGGGGATACACTAGGATGAATGTGGCCTTTCTCTAGGAGTTTCTCAAGCTGCATCTTGAGCTCATTAAGCTCATTTGTGGTCATCCTATATGGTGCTCTTGAAACTGGACTGACTCCTGGAACAAGGTCTATATGAAAATCAATCTCTCTACAGGGCGGCATACCGAGTAACTCTGAAGGAAATACGTCTGAAAATCCCTTAAGGATAGGATGGTCATCAATAGATGTTTCCTTTTCTTCTTCTTCATCTCTATCACTAATGGTGATGGCAAATAATTGGCATCCCTTTTGCATGCTCTGCTTAAGTTGCATTGCAGAAATCATACGAAGAGACATGGGTCTCTGAATTCCAGTGATTACTATGGGAGAACCATGATCATCCTCACACTTGATCTTTTTCAGGTGACAATCCATCTTGGCTCTGTGGGCATAAAGAAAATCCATGCCAAGTACAATGCCATATGATCCAAGTGGTGTAACTCTAAGGTCTACTAAGGTGGTGGTATTGCAAATTTGAAGTTGACATCCCCTAACCTCTGATTCCACTGACACTCTAGCCCCTAAAGCTAATTCCACTTCCCAACTGACCTCTTGTCTAATTGCCACTAACCCGCAACGCTCCACCACCAATGGAGATATAAAAGAGTCAGTAGCTCCTGAATTAAATAATATAGATACACTGCTACCTCTGATCATACCTGCAACCTCAATAACCATGGCCTGATGCTCTACCTGGCGGTTGTCAACTACTGCGAAGACCCTATGGGACTTGCCCATATCCCCAACTATCGGCTTTGATGCTGCCATCCTCTGACTGCTTGCCATCTAACCCTGAGGACACTCCCTCACCATGTGTCCCATGGCTCCACATGTGAAGCAAGTGCCATGTGCTTGAAACTGCATGCCTTATGGTTTGGAGAAGGACTATCCCCTTGTTCTGCTAGAACCACTATACCCACCCCTGGAAGACCATTGAATCCTCGCTGGAGGTGTGTAAGGAGCCTGAGATTGCTGATCTCACCTCTGACCCTGTGACTGCCACTGCTTGGGCTTCACTCCCTGCTGACTTTGTGGAGGCCTTTGCCTCTAGTTCTGCTATGACTGTTGTGGAGGAAGGGATTTGGAGAACCCTGATGTGTGTCTATTGTTACCCTTCCAATGGGGTTTCTGAAACCCATAAGTCTGGGGTGTAGGGTTACGGTTCTAGAACCGATCCCTCGAGTCTTGGGGTCTGACTTGAATCTCCTTTGCTATCAAAGCCTTCTCCATGACAACCCAAAGGCTCCTTGGAGTGGCCATCCTCACCGGTCCTGCTATGCCAGTATTTAGCCCTCTGATAAATCAGTTGACGAGAAGCTTCTCGTCTTTCAGGTAGTCTACGTATGGTAAGAGTTCAAAGAACTTGTTCTCATACTGGGTCACTGAAAGACCCTTCTGCGAGAGGTCATGGAACTCATCCACCCTACGCTGTCTATAATGCTCTGATAAGTACCTCTCCCTGAATCTCTCTATGAAAATCTCCCATGTGAGAGTATCTATCACTAAGCCACACTTATATTCCTCCTGTCTCCACCATGTGGAGCCTATTCCTCGCAATAGGTGGATTGCTGCACATGCCTTTAGATTGCTCTCAGAGGAGTGCAATGCAAAGCACCTATCCAGGCTCAAAAGCCATGCCTCTTCTTCTACCCCGTTGGTAGATCCCCCAAAAGATGGTGGTTGTAGGCGCATAACCTCTCTGATTAGATCCCCTAGATCCCGACGTGCCCTCTCATAATACATTGGTGCTACTACTGGAGGTGGTGCTGGTAGGTGAACAGACTCGGGCTCATGCCTAGCCTGACTCTCTATGGGATTAGGAGGTGGACTCCTACTCCATTCCCGTTCTACTGTTCTATGGCTCCCTAAGTTCTAGTTCTCAACATGATAATCTACTGCCGGAAGCCTATCCTGGACTATGCCAATCAGGTTCTATAGAGCTACCAAGATGTCTTGGTTCAGGTCAACTGACCATTCGGGAGGAGCCTCTGGGTTCACTTCCGGAACTGATTCCTCCCTATCGACCTCTTCGCGTGCCATGCGTTCACGCCTAGGGCCTCTACCATGTTTGCGAGCTTGTCACATAGTTGGAGGCATCCTTATGAGAAAATAAAATAAAATGAAATAAATAATTAATTTTGGAGAAAAATTTAACTAATTAAAAAAATATATAATAATAAAAATAAATATAATTTAATTAATTAAATAATTAAAGCGAAAAGTAATGGACAAAGGTTCCTAGTGTTGGAAACCTTGCTCTGATACCAAAATGTCATGCCCAAACTTTTGGGCACAAACGGAATAATTTTTTTTTTTTTAAACTTAGCCTAATAAAACTAAATTGCTAAATAACACTTGACCAGTCTTGTCTTAACTAAGTTTGGAGTTAATCTAACAACTAAATCAATTAGGCAAAAATAATCTAAATTTAAAAGCGGAATATGAATTCTCCAAGAGATTATTATTCTCTTTCTTAATTAATAAATAATTAAACTCATTGAACAAAATCTCTAATTTAATTTGTAAGAGGTTTTATTAATCTCAAATAACCTATTAATTGCCTAAAAATTAAATTAAATAGCCCTATCTCTTAGGTTAAATAAACCTATTGTTTATTTTAACAATATGCGTAATATGTCTAAAATTTGACTAAAGGGATTAATGAAGTCCATAAAGAAATTTACCCTATAAAATACAATTAATGTTTGGCCAATATAAATAATTAATTCCACTAAGGCTAAATACTAACAAAACTTTTGCTTTTTAATTTCCTATAATAATGGACCCAAAAAGGATTTAAAATAAACTCCTTAATAAGTCCAAAAGTAACACTTATAATCTCCTAATTAGCCAAATAACCCCAACAAGACTTTTTAACCTGAATATAATATATATATGGGTAAATACCTATATGGGCCATTTGTAATAATTATACCTTACTATTTTATTATATACATATATGAATATATATATAATTCTTATAAAATATTTAATGAGCATTACTAAATGATATAGCTATATCATTTTAGACTAACTCAAATCTATGGGGGGAAATACCCTATACAAATTTCGGATATGGTTTTCCCCCTCTTTTTTTTCTTATTATTATTTTACTTATTCATTTACTTCTTAAAAAGAATGTAACCCTAACTTTTTGAATTCTAACCCACACATATTTTTTTTTATTTATCTATTTGTATTTTGCCCTAACCCGAAAATTGGGTTAGGGCTTGTGTGTGTGTGTGTTTTCTTTTGTGTAGGGGCAAGAGAGGCGGCGGCCATGGGAGCCACGAAGGGCAGAGTATTCTTCACGGGCCGCAAGGTTGGAAGCAGCACGCATATTTCACAGGGGGCTAGGAGCATATGGTGGTGTGGGGGTACGCAGGGCCACCAACAGCGACGTCCCTGCGAGACGCGGCCCGTAGTGGTGGCCAAGGCCGCCCCTACGGGTCGCGGCCCGCAGCAGCGCCGCAGGCACATAATTTCATTTACAGCATGGTAATGGGTAATATATTCATTTCTAATAGGCTAAATATGTGAGTTTTATATTCTGCCTTATTATTTTATTTTATTTTTATGTCATAAGCATTTTGTAAACTAATATTTAAAATACACACCAACAACAAGCTCTATTTTATATATTTTTCTTTTGCAAATCTTAGATGCTAACTTTAGAAATGTATCACTAATTAGATTCATTTTCCTGCAATTAATTAAATGACAAAAAGTAATAAACTATGACAACAACTATATTAGCCTAGGAAACATTAAAAAGAACAACTTAAAGTTAAATATATTAAAACCTATTTCACTAAATTTGTATTTGTATTTAACATCAAAGGCCTATGTGCATGCTTTTCCCATTTTCCATAAGTTTACTTACATGAGGAAATAAATGAACTTATATTTTTCTATATGACAAGATCACAACAAATATCCTTTTAGTAACTATAGGGACTTGATAAAAGTAATACACATTTCATTTTGCAAAGGTAAATTAATAGAATGAAGCATTTCTTTAAAGCATATTTAGTATACAATGTAGATAACAAATACAAAGGGGTTGAAAACCCTACTAGTTTTTCCTTTCCTTTGAAAGAGAACTTTAAATAAGATACATGCATTTCCTTACTTTTGGTAAATAAATACATCATTTGGCTATCCTTTACAAAGCTACAATAATAAGTACAATTCTTTTTTTTTAAAATCTTTTATGCAACTTAAGTAAAAACCAGCAACTAACTTCTTCCTTTTTCCTTCCCATCCCAAGCAACCTACAAATAGAACAAAAGGCTTGACCATGGAGTGCTCACCTCCCAGCCTAGGCTTACTAGAAGCCACCCCCAAGCTTGGAGAACCAAGCACTAGATAGGTTACACACAAACATTCACAACAAACAAAGGGGTAACCACTCAACAACAATTTTTGCCATCCAAGGCTACACTTCACCATAACTTGTGATGATTTTTCCATGGGTGGAAGTGAACCAAATACCATTGGGGAGACTGCAAGCATGGAACATCTCAAGCCACCTCATGGCAACCAAAATACAACAAAATACATCTCCACACCCTTATGCCCCCCAAAAGCATAGAAGCCATATCTTCTCCCCTTATGACCCCCAAATGCATACACAAGGCTATGCAGCAAGGGTCACAAAGAACACCCTTGAGATAACTCTCCATAAAGGAGAGCCTCTCACCCAAGGCTATCATACTTCTTCCACCCCAAGACCATCCTACTCTCCCAAGAGTAGAAGGCCTTGGACACTCCCAATACAAAGAAAGCATAAAAAGAAACAAAGGAAGGAAATTACATTTTCTTCTACAAAGGAAAATACATATACACATCTTTTTCCAGACAAACATTTATCTAAACAAACATATACAACATAAACAAAAGAGAGTAAGAACCAACCTTGATCTGCCCAAAGGTTTGATAGATTTAGTTGGGGATGAGCAGCTCAAATCGACACAATTGTCTTCACCAACACTTGGCCAAAAGTTCTATCCTACAACTATCCTTCAAAAAATGCATAATCTCCAACAATGGAGAGTGGGTGATTAACTCACTAAGTCCCTAATCCTTGCCTAAGAAGGCCTCTCTCACTCTTCCCAATCCCCTGGGTAAAGTGAGAGTTCCCATTGGTTTGTCTTCCCAACCTTTTACATGTTCCTAAAACTGGAAAGAGAAAAGGTAAGAGAGGATGGGGAAGAGAGTCTGACACCAAAAGGAAATGTTGTCTATCCTAGGAGGAACCTTCTAAGTTGAATTTTCGCTCACCTTGGAAAAACCACTTTTTGAGGTGACTAAACAGTCACATGGGAGTAGTCACATGTTTAAAAATACCCCTAACCCACAGGTATACCTTTTGGACCTTTGGAAAAGCCCTAAAACTGACCCTAGGAGTCCATTTGACCCCTTAGAAACCCAGCTGAAGTTAACCTACGGGTCAAACCTGAGTTGACCACTCTCAAGACTCCCTACCCAAGGCAAATTTGGGACCACACTCATATGTTTGAAATGGCTTTGGAAGAAACAAAACTCCCTCCAAGAGACAAGTCAAAATCAATGACACTAATCAGCACATGTGTCAAGTGACACAATAAAATACATTATAAAAATCACACATGGAATTTGTCTCTTGTAGGATTACACAAATTAATAAAATCAATTTAAAACACATACATCATTTACTTTCACAAATAAAATACAATACAAATGGGGTGTTGTCTCTCTAAATAGACAACCCCTGGCATTACAAACATACATAGGTCTAGGTTTGGTTCTCCATATTATTTCCATGGTCACATGGATAATTTTCCTGCGCATCTCAATTAACACATTAGTAATTCCAAATAACCAGAAATATATTATTAAACACATGAATTCCAATACACATCAAAAACTCATACAATTGACAATAATAAATCAATATCTTATATATTCCAATTTGATTCCACATAAGCAATTATCATAATCCTCAAAATTGATCCATTCATATATAAGCATCCTATTTCTATCATCAAAATGAAGTCTTGCAAATCCAATAATGACATACATTATTTCAAAGTAATTCTATTGTAGCAACATATAAAGTTTCATATTCATAACGCATAAAATGAAGCATCAATATACGTCAATGTTATCCAAATCATGGAATCATATAAGTTCTAAATCCATAATGCATAAAAATAAGCATCCATAATAGTCTCAGTATGAAAATAACAGAAATGTCAGGATGAGTTGGGGTAGGGCCTCACATCTTCTATAGGATTCATTTAAAATCTTTATCAGACTTTTGTTACTAGATTCAGCTTGTCCATTTCCTTGTGGGTGGTAAGGTGATATTATAAGAAATCTGACCTGAAACTCATTGCATTATCAAAGACTATCCACTCTGGACATCCAAATCTGGTTAATATATTGTTTGTAAGGAAATCAATTACCACCTTACTTGTTGCTTTTTTAGTGGGTATAGCTTCAACCCACTTAGTGAAATAATCGGTGGCTACTAAAATCCAAGAATGGCCACTACTTGATTTGCATGCTATTTCTCCAATGAAATCATAACCCACTATTGAAGTGGAGCTTGCACATTATAGGTCTTAATGGAAATTTTTTTGAAAATCTCTGGCATGGGTCACACTTTTTGACAAGTTGATTTGCATCTTTGAAAATTGTTGGCCACTAGAAACCAGCTCTCAATACTTTGTGTGTAGTTGTTTTATCCATATAATGCCCTCCACAAACTCCACTATGTAATTCAAACAACAACTTCTGAGCCTGGTCCTGGTCCACACATTTCAACATGACACCATCACTGTTCTTCCACCAAAGCTTCCCATTTACAATGGCATATTTAATAGATGTAATTTTAATGTCCTTTTTTTGTTATCAATCATATCTTCAGGACATTTCATCCTCTGCAAATAATATATGATATCATCATACCATTTTTAACCATCCATATCATAGTGATAAGGCTTGTTCTCTTCTTCCACAATATTTATCTAATTTGCATCCAAATTACTCTGGGCCATTAACTTTGCCAAACCCAATCCTCTCACTAATTTAGTGATTTAGATATCAATATTAAATTCCTAGATCATGTTTATCCATTGACATCTTCTTCCAGACACTTTTTGCCGTGTGAAAATGTCTTTAATTGTAGCACAAGGCGCATATGCAACCACTGTTGCCCCCATCAAATAAATCCTAAAAGCTTTACATCCTTCACTAGTGCATAAGATTGCTTTTCATTTAAATCATACTTTAATTATGCATCTTGCAAAGATTTACTATAAAATGCTATAGGTTGTTCGAAGCCTTCTGAATTCTTTTGCAACAATACATCAGCAACAGTATGAAAAGATGCAAATGAAAATATCTGCATAGGTTTTCCATAATCAGGTGTTTTAAGAACAAGTGCATTTTTAATAGCCTGTTTAATCTCTTGGAATGCCTTGACTGGCTCCTCATTCCATTCTATTTTTGCACCTTTCTTTAACATTTTGGATATAGGTCTACTAATTTCAGCAAAGTTAGTGACAAACCTTCTTAAAAAATTTATCTGTCCAAAGAAGGATTGAATACCTTTCACTGTTCTGGGCTGAGGGACTTTATTTATCACTATTACCCTTTCTGGATCAATTCTCACACCATCTTTTGAAACAATGTGACCCAACAACTTACCTTCAGTTACCCCAAAAGCACATTTTCTTGGGTTCAAGGATATCCCATATTCAATAGCTCTGTTAAATATTTTTTCAAGGTGACCACAATGATCACTTTCCTTTTTGGAATAAGTTGTAAAATCATCCTGATATAGTACTAAGAATACATTTATAATATCAAAAAATGCAACATCCATATCTCTTTGAAACATTGCTCCTACATTTGTTAAACCAAAAGGCAATCTTACATAAACATAGGTTCCCCAAGGTGTAATAAATGATGTTTTGTATTGTTCTAGCTCTCTAACCATCACTTGGTTATAACCTTAAAATCCATCAATCATGGACAAAAGCTCACAACCTATTACCCTTTGTAACATTGCTTCCATGTTTGGCAATGGATAATTGTCTTTTAATGAAGATATATTTAGATTTCTAAAATCAACACATAATTTGATATCTCCATTCTTTTTTCCGATAGGCACCAAGTTAGACACCCATGATGAATGTCTGATAGGTCTTATAATCTCAGCATCTCTTAGCTTGACTAGTTCCTCTTGCATTTTAGGTGCTAATGTTGGATTAATAGACCTCTATTTTTGCCTAAAAGGCTTGGCATTTTCTTTCAAAGGAATCTCATGCTGAAATAAATCTTCCCTGTAACCCTTCAAATCATCATACGACCAAGCAGAAACATGCTTCTATTTTCTTAATAAATCAATTAACATCTTTCTGACCTTGGGTGACATTTTCTTTCCAACATATACCTTTCTTGGAGCTTCTTCTGTCCCAAGGTTAATTTCTTCTAAATCTTCAGTGTGTGGGGCAATAGTAGCAATCTTAGCTTAATCTTGATTGTCAAACACCCTCTCTAAAACAACCAAACCTCTAGGAATCTTATTTGTCTTTAATTGAATCACTTCTTTCCCAAAGATTGTTTCTTTATCATTCTCTGTTTGCACAAAAGCACTGAAATCAATCTCCTGATTTTCATATTCATCTACACAATGTAGAAATCTTAAAATATCATCATCATCATTAAAAACCTACTAGTTTTTAATTTTATCAAGGACTGAAGGTCTTGTCTGAATCTCAATCCTTGAAATTCCAGCAAAAGTGATGTCCTCTGGCCTTAAAGCTATATTTGCCAAGAGATCAGTCATTCTGTTATGACTGCTCTCTTTCCATTCAATACCAAATGCGTCAAAGTTCTCAATTTGGTCCCATACAACATTCCTATATTATTTCAACCTTTGTTTTTTGATGCATATTTAGATCTAATCTGGGATATGACTAACTCAGAGTCTCCAACTACCTTAAGATTCTTTATCCCATGTTTTTTAGATAATTTCAGCTCAAGCAACAACGCTTCATATTCTGCTACATTATTTGTACATGGAAAGGACAAGGTAAAAGAAAACTTAAAAAGTTTCTCCTTAGGGTGAGATGAACAATACACCTACTCCTGAGCCATCTTTAGAACTAGCTCCATCAAAATACATGGTCCATAAATCATCATGCCCTAATGACTTCTCTACTTCTTCATCCAATAGTGCAGGTTGTTCCTTTTTCTTTAGTGGAGTCTTCAACCCTGAATGCATTTATCTCTATATCTACGAAACAGGTCATATTATCATCAGATTGTACTATATGTACCATCATATATGGTACCCTGGATTCTCTTTTGACCCTTATATTTTTACCATCAATGAAAAAATTAGCATAAGATAGGTCACATTGCAAACTTCCACCCATAGAGGCACTCCACTTTCTTGATAATAACATCCCATAATGGGGTGGAATATCCACAACTAGGACACTCATAATCAATTCTTTCTCAGGGAAAGCAACGAGTTTATAAGGTAGTGCCTTTATAGTTCCTATCCCAGGCACTTCTCTTGAATCCATAGCACATCTTTCGTGAGGAGTATCTACCTCTAAACCCATGGATTGCATTATCCTCACTGACATAACATTATTTGAGGTCCTAGAGTCGATCATGCAATTTTTCAAAACTCCTCCATTGATAATAACACTTAGAAAGAAGGGATCTACATTGTCGAGGCTCTCCCCCACTGTATCTTCAAGGTAAATTTGGGGAATCTGGGAAACCATTCCCTCTAACTCTTTATCCTTTTCTTCATTTCTAATTATTTGTTCCTTCATATTATGAGATATATTATTATTCTCAATTTCAACAGGATGAGAAGCACCTTTGACCCAAGCCATGGTTTTCTCCCTATGTTCTTAAATTCTTAACATCTCTTGTAAAGGAACCTTAACTGTAATCTGAGAAAGCAAATGAAGCATATCCATAGGCATGTAATCTGGTAATTCAAGTGACATACCTAGTTGTTCTTCATATATCTTGGATATGTTGTGTTCAATGCTCTGTATCCTTTGTGAATCTCCTCCAACAGGTGAAACAATTTCTTCAACTATCTTTGCTTTCATCTTAATTGGAGAAATTTTTTCAATAGGTTTTACAACCTCTACTTTTTTGGCTCACTCCTTTTTCTTGACCTCCTTAATTTTGATTCTTCTTTCACTGATTTATCCTCCCTCACCTCTTTTCCTTTATTTTTCAACTCTTTGACAAATAGACCTAAAGGCTTGCCCTAGTCTTAACCTACAACCCTGTTTCTTAATTGATAATTGCTTTATACCTGAACCACCATAGCAGTTGTTATTTTAGCAATCTCTTCATTTGAGGGTCTTCTTAAGGACACATAACACTCACCTTGTTCAACATTCCACATTCGGTCATCAATAGATAATTCCTCATCAGAAAATACATGTTGATGATATGTTTCATTTATTTTCCTTTGATTATCTATATCAAAGTCTTGAGTCTCCATATCACAAGAATATTCTGCTTCTCCAAGACAAGAAAAAATCATAAGATGATCAACATTGTCACCTTCAAAAGTTTCTTCCTCTTCTTCATGTGTCTCATCTTTAGCAGAAATAAATTATGCTATGACACAATATTCAGGTGAATGAGGTGATTGACAAGCAACACACCAGGGAGTATCATCCACCATGTTCATTGTATGTTTCTATAATAGATCAGGGGTTTGTTGTTCTTTTTACCCTTTTACTACTGGAAAGGCTTTCCATATTTCTAGTTTGTATTGTAAGGGTAATCTTGCAACCTTAGTGGTCTATTGAATTTATTGAATGGTGGCTTCTCTAGTATAAAACTCTTGTCATTTTTTGCCATAGTCAATTTTAAATCCTTCAAGGTATTAAGTACCTTGTCCCATCTTTCTTCTTCTTTAGGTTTTGTACCTAAATACTTCTCAATTTTATCTTTGGCATTCCTAGAAAATCTAGGATCCTCTCTTCTTCCTAGCTTACCTGAAGCTCTTCTATTTCCTTCCACATTTATAGCTATTCTAAATGCATCTCTTAAAGTTTGAGGATCCTTGTCTCTAAGTATATATGTCATTTTCGCATCAAATGCATTCATATATGTAGTCAGACAAACATTGTCATCCAACCTTAACACTTGAAATAACTTATGCATAACCTTTTGAAATCTGATATTAAAATCAGACACATCTTTGTTCAATGATTTTTTTATATTATTGAACTTGTTTAACATGAAACTGGGGTTTGTCATGTCACCATACTGTTGTTTAAAAAATCTTTCAAATTCCTCCCAGGAACTGATACTTGCAGTTGGTAATCCCCTATACCAATCCTTGGAATCCCTTGTTAGAGATTGTACAAATAACTTGTTAGGATTCCCATAGATACTGAGAGGGGGGGGGGGGTGAATCAGTATCTAACCGGTGAATAGAATTTCTTAACTTAAAACATGTAGAGCATATTACAACAGTGTACCGGTATTCAAGAAAGAATGCAATAAACAGAATTAAAAACAACCACATGAAAAAAACACCATAACACAATGATTTAATGAGGAAACCCAGTGTGGGAAAAACCTTGGTGGGATTTGTTACCCAGAATATTCACTTACTGGCCAATAAGAGAATATTACTTACAAGAGGGGCCTGCACATGCAGGAAGGCCAACTGCCTAGAGTTCACTACTCAATGGGAAGTCTCACTGACTTACAATGATGGATTATACAAATCCAGTATCTTGTACTGCTTCAGAATAGCATCTATAATGCCAGATCTAGTACCGGTTTCTACTCTACTTCTTACATAAACTCTTAACCTATAATTCGCATAATAGGTCTTCCTTATTTCACCTAAATATGATCTTCTTTCTTACTTCTACAACCTTACAAAATGTCTACAATGATCTCTCTTATATATAAGAGTCATTTTACAACTTGCCAAGTTGGCTTACAAAGATTTTACAATAATAAACAAAATACAATATAACAAAAATCCTGTTGGCCTCTATGCCGGTATGCTTCCTTTCTCTTCCAATGCCGGTGGTCTGAGTGTTGGTGTAGAGTCTGATCTTGCTAGTGTCGGTGTAGTGTAATGCCTTGCCGGTGTAATGTCTTGTCGGTGCCATAGGATTGTAAGGTTGCCATCAATGACAAAACCTTCAATCACCTACAATGTCTCATTGGAGTGTGCATATGCCAACAATCTCCCCCTTTGGCATTGATGGCAACACTCATGAGAAAATTCAAAAGTGTATCCAAAACTGTAATCCAAAAATATGTTACCAAAAATGTGTTACAAAAAAAATATGCTCCCCCTGAGTAGATAATTCTTCTATCGGTTATTTTTCTTATTTTATCATACTACTACTCCCCCGTTGGCATCAATGACAAAGGTTGTCAAGTTGTCAATAGAGTTGTAGCCTCAACCTTGTATCTGGGTAGTTACAATTTGAAATAGATCCGCCAAAATCAAGTTTATACTCTCTATAAACTTCTCACTGTCTCTTATTGTTGTCTCTGTTCTTTGAACTATATCAGTGAGGTGTTGCATATGCTCTGCTAGTATTCTCTGTCCCTGTACAAGTGCCTCAGATATTTCCTTTTGCATGAATGCTAGATAGTCCAATCTTGGACTCATTCTTAGTCTCAAATTCTTTGCCTTATCCACTATTCTCTCCTTTTATCTTCCTAGCTTAAGTAACTCTTCCTCAAAAGTTTTTATCTTCTGTTCAAAAACTGATAATGTATTAGGTGAGTTAACAAAACTGTCTGCAAGTTTATTGATTTCATCATGTACCTTGCTCATCTTCTTATCTATGTCTACTGTCAAAAAGTTTGTTTTGCAAGTATCTTTATACAGAGTTTTAAATTCCTTTAATATTTTTGCAAGTATCTTTATACAGAGTCTTAAATTCCTTTAATAAGTTGCACAGTTTCGGTAGAAGTGTGTCAAATTCTCTAGTACACTTCTTTATCTGATCTTCAAAGAATTTTTACTTTTCAATTTCTACCTTATTCTTCAAAGTCTCTTCCTTTATTTGCTCAATAGTCACTGTGTTCTCAGTGATGTATTTACACAAAGTATCAAGTTGTTTTACAGAATCCTTATTGTCTATGTTATAGTTAGGAGCTATTACCTTCAAAATTGGGATTGTGTCATCTATAGCTTTATAAGCCTGTGAGCTATAATCTGTTATCCTTTTGATTGAATCTAAGAGTACTTCAGTTACATTTGTTGATTGGTGGCCTGCTAAGGAGGAACCAACATTCTAAATTTTGTCAGTGGAGGAAGTAACCAAGCTTGTTGTGACCTCTGGTAGGTCTGTTTGTGTTTGCATTTCCTTAAGCAATGGTTTGTGTACTTCTCTTGTTGCTAGTTGTACTATTTCCTCATGACTCTGTTCCTGTACCTGTTCCTGTTCCAGAGCCTTTTGCTCTTCTTGTTTCTCTGTTTGTTGCTCTGTGTTATCATCTATCGGTTTCTCTTATGCTTGATTAGTTTGCTCAGTTATCGGTGGCTCACTAGCCATGTCTGTCTTACTAGTTGTATCTTTATCTATCACAATGTTGATCTTTTGTGTATCAACATCTACTGTGTATAAGACTTCAAGATTAGGATTTATATCATGTATATTCATAATTTCAACTGCTGGTTGATCTTCTGTAGTTGTTGTTACCGGTGATGTAATCAAAGGAGGTGGGGGTAAGTTGTCTTTTACTTTGATACTAGGAGGTCCACCAACCTTTCCTTTACCCTTGTCCTTGTCCTTCTGATATACCTTTATAGGTTTGTGGCTCATGTACTTTTCCTATTTTTCTTTTTCAACTAGGAATATATCCCATGCATTTTTTGTTTCTTCAGTTACTTCATTAACTCTTCCAACCATTAAAGCAATATGTCGGTGTGCAGTAGAGAATACTGACCGGTTGGCTTATGCAATTAAATCATCTATCTCCTTAGGTGAGTTTACTGGGTAAACAACTAGTAACTTTTCAATTTTGATTTTCTTATCAAGCTCTATAACAGCTTGTCTTCTTGCTTCCAGTCTTTTGAACAGTTCATCTGGTACTTCATCTATCACTTCCATCAAAAATTTCTTATACATGTCCATGTGCAAAATAACACTGTTTTCCACTTGTCCTTTTTCATCTGTTGTCAGAGTGTCATACAATTTCGTTATATTCTTTAGTTTCCCTTCCTCTGTAATTTCAATTAGCAATATGTCAAGAGGGGCCATGTTTTGTTTTGTCTTCTTCTTCTTTGGTGTATTCTTTCTAACCAGAGATCTCATTGCTTGTTGTTTCTGTCTAGTTCTCCTAGGTGAGGGTGTGGTTTTTGGTGAAGGATCTCTTTTCCTTACAACTCTTGTGAAAGTAGCTATCGGTGATACGTGAGTTTTGGGCTGTAGAGTTCCTAACTCATCCTCAGTGATACTGGTTTGTTTCAATACATCTTCTTTAATAGCCTTAGCCCATCTAGAGCCTCTTCTCACAACTGCTTCAACCTTTTTCACTCTCTTCTTATATTGAATTTGACTTTCTATGGTTTCACCACTACCAAATACTTCTTCCTTTAGTTCATTTGGTGCTTCCAGAAGTGCTTTAGCATAAGTTTCAATTATATGATCATCTATCTCATAACCCATCTCTGTTACCCATATTGTTCTTGGGATGACTGCTTCCATCCAGATCTCATCCTTTTTTATTACAAAACATATATCATCCTTGTATTTGTCAACAATGTTCTATGATAATCTGATTCTCTTATTCATTTTGGCCTTAAGTACTTGAAAGTAGTCATGAATGTTCTTTTCCTTGTCTTCACCCATGTTATTCAATAGTTTTGTTAACTGTTTTCCTACCAGTATATCAAATCCAAGTTCTTTATAGCCTATACCGGGAACCTATTTGGTTATGTGTAGCATCAAGCATACAAGCAGATTACCAAACCTAAAAGTTCCTTTCTTATCTTTCTTTATCTTGCCTAAGTTGTCAATTAACTCATCTTTTAACCATTCACATATGTCAATTTTCACATTGTCTATAATCATGTCATAAGCACTCTTAATGCATAAACTTGAAACTGAGTTGAGTCTATTTGCATGAGTAGCTTTATACCCTAAAATCATGCTAACAAATCTCACATTTATATCTATTACATCATTTACCCTCAAGGACCTTCTATCTGATGTTGCACCAGTTAGTTTAGTAACTAGGTCATTTGAGACCTTCTTAGTCTTGTCTGGTCTTTTACCGGTGGACGGTAACCTTGTGACAGCTTTCACAGCTTCCTTGGTAATTTTGTGAATTGCATCTAACTAGAAAAATTCACCATGTACCCTGCTTAAGACTATCCTAATCACATCCTTGGGAAATTTAGGAATGCAGAGGATTTCAGTAAATCCTAGGGTTTCAATGATTTTATGTTCCAGTTTTGCATTTCCGGAATTATCACATACGATAGATTTATACATTGTTTTGATCTCTTCATCTCCTAATTCCTCTATGTTGTAATGAATATAAATTTTGGGGTCTTCAGCATAAACAACTCCTTTTGGAATTTGGGAAAAAACACCTATATTGTCATCTTTCTTTGCTACCTCGGGTTCTACTTGAAATATGGGCCTAGGGCATTTTATAACCTCGACTACAGTAGGGTTTGCTATATATTCAAGTGTAGAGGTGGATGCCATGATGATAAATACCTTTTTCTACCTTTGGATGGATTGATTGCTTGAAGTGCTTCGCCTCTTTGCTTGAAATCCCTTAGCTCTGCAAATTTCGCACTCTACAAATGTTTGAAATCATGGTGAAATGAAATGGAGCCAAAACCACAAATTTATAATGTTTATTTTACCATCTACCACATTTAATGCATGCCGGTTAAGTATCCACTTAACATTGTTTGCCGGTATAGAAGTAATTTCCAACTTCTCATCTCTAACCGAGGGAATAACAACACATGTGTCCTTAGATTGCCAAACCCTCAAAGAAACTTTCTTCAATTTGATGAAGAACTTCCTACCGGTGGAGCACTACTTTGTTCTGTCGGTGGAGTAATACTATGTTCTGCAAGTGGAGTGTTGATTGGTTCTACTGGTGGAGGAGTATTCCCAACATTTAGATCAGCTTTTCTAATCCATTGTTTTGAGAATTCTTGTTTTACCTCTTCAACTTTTTCTTTCCCTTTCAAGCTAGAACTTTTGTTGTCTGTCGGTGATCCTTTGCTTCTATAGAATTTTGCAATATGTCCAATCTTGTTACATGCATAACAAGTCACATTATTCTTTTGAATAGTTTCCCCATAACCTATGCCAGTTTGTGTTCTACATTAATTAGATAGGTGTCCAAGTCTTCCACAAATATAACATCTCACATTCATTCTGTAACTTTCAGAGTTGTGACCAACTTTGTTGCATTTTGAACATTGATCGGTGGGTGTGTTGATATTCTGATAATTTCTAGATCTACATTCATTTGCTCTATGACCATACTTATTATAGTTAAAGCATTTTCCATTTAATTTATAAGCATTAGGTTGCCTTACCGGTTTGCTATGATCCTATGTGTTTGCAGTACCAGAGCTTTCACCAACTTCAAAGCCAATTCTAGAAGTGTCACCTTTAGGTTTTTGATTTTTCAGCAAGTTACCAAGTTCCTCTGAGCTTTTCTTGAATTTTTCTTTATGTTGATTTGCAGTATCTAGTTCTCTTTCTAATACGTCTTTCTGCCTCATCAGTTCATTGGAGTCATTCTAAGTGTGCATTAGATCTATCTTCAATAAATCATTTTCATAACTAAGTCTTGTGTTTTCATTTGCAGCATCACTTAGTCTTCTGGTCGAATCTTCTTCATTCTTCTTCCTATCCTCAATTTCTTTACAAAATCTCATAGTCATATCCTGCATCTCATTCTTTGTTGTCATGTTCTCTTGTTTCAACTTGTTTATCTGATCATTAAGTGATTCCTTTTCATCATTCTCATTTTGCATCTTTTCACAAAGTTCTCTTCTCTTGTTTCTTGAAATGGTAAGATTTTCTTGAAGTGCCTGAATGATATCCTAGGTTTCTTTTAGATCATCTTCTAATTTGATATTTTTCAGTTTCTCTGCATCATAGTCTGAAAGAGCTACTTCTAGTTGCTTCATCAGATTTTCCATATTTACCGGTGTCAAGATCTTCCTCAAGCTGTTAGGCTTCTAAAAATAGAGGACCGGGCTCTAATACCAATTGTTAGGATTCCCACAGATACTGAGAGGGGGGGTGAATCAGTATCTAACCAATGAATAGAATTTCTTAACTTAAAACATGTAGAGCATATTATAACAGTGTACCAGTATGCAAGAAATAATGCAATAAACAGAATTAAAAACAACCATATGAAAAACACACCATAACACAATGATTTAATGAGGAAATCCAGTGTGGGAAAAACCTCGGTAGGATTTGTTACCCACAATATTCACTTACTGGCCAATAAGAGAATATTACTTACAAGAGGGGCCTGCACATGCGGGAAGGCCAATTGCCTAGAGCTCACTGCTCAATGGGAAGTCTCACTGACTTACAATGATGGATTATACAAATCTAGTATCTTGTACTGCTTCAGAATAGCATCTATAATGCCAGATCTAGTACTGGTTACTACTCTGCTTCTTACATAAACCCTTAACCTATAATTCGCATAATAGGTCTACCTTATTTCACCTAAATATGATCTTCTTTCTTACTTCTACAACCTTACAAAATGTCTACAATGATCTCTCTTATATATAAGAGTCATTTTACAACTTCCCAAGTTGGCTTACAAAGATTTTACAATAATAAACAAAATACAATATAACAAAAATCTTGTCGGCCTCTGTGCCGGTATGCTTCCTTTCTCTGCTGGTGTCGGTGGTCTGAGTGCCGGTGTAGAGTCTGATCTTTCTAGTGCCGGTGTAGTGTAATGCCTTGCTGGTGTAATGCCTTGCCAGTGCTATAGGATTGTAAGGTTGCCATCAATGACAAAACCTTCAATCACCTACAATGTCTCATTGGAGTGTGCATATGCCAACATAACTTCATAACCACATCTTCATGCTCCACCTCATAATCATTCAATTTATCAATGAATGCTCTTAGGTGTTCTTTTCTAATTATAAAATTATTACCTACGAATTTACTAAATTTATCCCTTAAATTATTTGGGATAACATTGGAATATCCTGGGATCCCATCAAAATGTAATTGCCTATACCTCTCTAGATGGATAGGTCTTCTTTGGAATTGTCCTACTATAACTCGTCCTGCAACATTTGTTGTAGTATTAGTTGTAGTAGTGTATGTTCTAGTGTTAACACCTACAATTGTGTTGAGATCTTTAGGACATTGGGGATGACTACTATTTTGAGTATTTTCCTGACCCTTTTTCCAATAAGTGGAATCCCAGTATTATGAATATTTTGGTCATTTTGAGATGGAACACTTGTAATGATATTTGGGACTGCACCAGAAACTGCTTGAGTTTTGGATGGACCAGCAACAAATGAGGCATTGTTCAAAGTTGACAATTTAAGGAAATCAATTTTCCTTTTCATTTCTGCATTCGAGGCTTCCATCTCAACTCTCTTTAACTCTTTTGCAAGATTTTCATTTTCTATCTTGGCTATTTCCAACTCAATATCAATTTGGGATAACTTTATGCTTAAATCTGGGATAGTCAAAGACTTCTTATTATCTATCTTAATGGTAGACACCTTTTGTTTTCCCTTATCCAAGTCCATTCTAGGAACCTGAATATTTGGCTGGTTAAGATCAGCTAACTTTTGAAAGTCCATATTGATCTTAGCCTTTTCCCTTATGACATTTTTAGATTTCTTATCTAAAATCTCCCTTAGAACAGGGCCCTCAATAACAGGCTTATCATTTTCTTGCGCTAAGGCTTTAAGTGTTGCTAACTATATTATTAGACCATCTCTTTCTATCATAGCTCTAATAACCTCAGACTCTTTTTCCTTTTCTCTCTTTTCAATGTATCGATATCTCCGAAAAATTCTTCTAGATCTGGTAAGGTTATTTCAGATCCAGAAGTGTCATCTAAGTCAATCAAGTTCACATCATTCTGGTCTCGTACTGATTCGTAATTATGAGAAAAAATTGTTATGAGACCTAGAGGAGGAGGTACACCAATAGCATTCTCACTTTGACAACTTCTACTTCTACTCTGACTCCTTACCTTCTTTGAATATTGGAGTTGATTTCATTCTTTCCTTTGTGGTTGCATCTCTTCTTGTATAGGTGTATCAAATAAAAAATTATAAAATCCTAAACTATTTGATTCAAAACTTTTGAAAGATGATGCATGAACCATAGGAACTGAGTTTAACTGTGACTTACTTTCATTCTTATGCTTGGGATTCCATGATGAGGGAGCAACACTTGTTTCTGCATTTCTTCTCATTCCTTGTCTTTGCAGAGGTCCTTGAAGCTCTTCCAATTTTTATTCAGGGTGCAACTTCATGTAACTTCTGGTGCTCTTTGCTTTACTCATAGTAACAAACTGCTTCAAAAATTTGATAGAATTTTTAAAAAATATATGCACTGGCATAAACACCTCAGAGTCGCGACCCAAATTACTTTGGGATATCAAATAATATATTGCTTGATACTCCTTGAAAGAAATCTATGAACATTGTTCATAAAATGGAATATCTTTTTCACAAAAATGTAGAACACCCCATTCATAGGAAAACATGAACCAAAATACAAAACCGCAGGCTCTACCATCAAACCACAGAAATACTATGAAAACTTCTACTGCATTTCAAAACAAGAACTCTTTAACAAGAGACTCCTTGTCATCCAGTCCCCAGCAGAGTTGCCATCTTTTTTGGTGACTCAGATAGGATAATATCAACTATATATTAGGAAAATATTTTCTAACCAGAGATTCTTAATAGTTCATTTCCCCATCAGAGTCGCCATTTTTTGTTGGTGCCCAAAAAAGGGTTTACACTGACTCAAAGGAAGAGACCAAGTTGTTTTCTCCTAATAATATCTATGGAAAACCACTTCCAACTGTTTAATATTCTTCAGAATTGGACCAACAATGACAAGGATGCTAGATCCTTCTACGCTTTAGGCTCTGCAAAACCAGGGAGGATGATCCCCATGCTTATCTGTGATTTTACACTACACTTACAAATCATGCATGAAATAAAGCAGATAATCTCATATAATGACTCAACAATAAGGGAGAATGCTTAGGAATGGCAAATTCCTTAGTGATCCTCAATCCGTCTGGAGCATGAGATGACTAATACATATGATAACATTCATATAAAATGAAAGTATTATGATTTTCAACAAGTTATAGCAAACTAGTGGTGATTTTCAAATGGTAAATAACTACCCAGAGATTCACTTAACTATGATCAGTGCCTTAATCCATTGGGTACGTGAATTCATATTGCATTAGACCATACTTCTGACATAATTGATCTAACAACATAAAACCAAAGATAATATTGCCTTACAATATATCATGTTTGTAATCCCCACCCAAAACTACTTATCAAAATCCTTGTAAAGACCCCTATCACTTGGCAAATTTATTCAAGAAATTAATTGACCTATTAGACCAAAGCATGAACAAAAGGTTACATACACCACAACAGTGCAATGAATGATAAAATCCTTGATAATACACATTCAAAATGTGATAGAACAATACATTGGGGACAAATGGGTTTGAATCATATATTCATTCATTAATTTCTACTGTCTCTATAAGAATACAATCCATACATAACTCCTTCAAGAACCTGAAAAAGTCATAGACACAAGACTCTTTTCTATTTTTTTCTCTGTAAAATGACCTCTTACAATCCTTTTGTTTCACGTATACTTTTCTATTTGGAAAAATAAATTCGGAACACATGAGGGACCAAAATTCTGAACCCCGTCTCATAGCCCTGAATTCCCTTTTATAAAAAACAAGGGAGCAAACAAGCTTCAGGCTAGAGGAGACACCTGTCATTTAAGAATGACTATGTGTAACAACATTCTATTATATAAAACAATCATCCTCAAACTTTCTTATACTAGATCAAAAGTTGCAGCACCTTCTTCAAAACTCATGATGAAAATTACCCCACCTTGTCTTACGGGTTGCAAAATATTTGTCACTAGAAAACAAAAACAATTATGCAAATGATTTACAACTTTATATTCATCATTTGAATACATTCCACTCCACGTGCTATATTATTCATTGGATGGCCAATTAAAATTCATTATTTCATCTGCTTTTTCCCTATATGGAATATACTTAATAGCTACTTGGTTTTCCACTCTTTCATAAGTTTCAAAAAATAACCCTATAGCAATTATCTTATCCATACTATCTTCTAGCATATCCATATTTAGCCCATCACAAATCATTTCTACTTGGGTTTTGATGACTCTCTCTGCCTCTTCCTTCCAAGACTACAAAGGCTTAACTGCTCCCTCTCTATCTTCAATATCTGGCTAAAGAGTTTTTTCTAATTCACTAAAACTCTTCATCAACTCCCTGATCTTTCTTTCTATATTTTCTAATAGAATTTGGGATTCCTGCATTGCTTTCACCACAAATATGTTGGTTGGAGTGCATGTGGCATCTCAGTATAAAATTTAGAAGCCATATACATCATTCTAAGCTCATTTCCCCTTTGTAACCACTTTGTAAACAGGGGAATTGCTACTTCTTTATAATCATTAAACTTTTGAATAACATCAAAAAGTAAAGACTATAAGGCATGAATACTGTTCAACCTGCATTCAATTTTCTCATTTAAATGAGTTAGCACAGAGATAACTATATTCTTCTGCTCCTCAGCTAATTGTTTCTCTGATTCTTTTAATTTATTCTCTAATTCAACAATTTTCTCCAATAGTTGAGACTCATTTGGTTCAGTTGATCTTGTAGTATCAGGCTCATCATCATCATCATCATCATCATCATATGGGACTAACATGATGCCAGGGGTATTAGTACTTATATTTAATTGAGCTACCTCTTCTCTTTGGATCATATGTGGTGACCTAGATATTGATGGCTCAGATGGCCCTTCAAGTGTAGGATATGAAACCTTTATTTGTCCTTCCTCTAGGAGTTGCACTCTCATTTCCAACTCCACACATCTTTTCTAAGTTTCATTATAATCATTAAAAAGCTTATCAAATTTCTTCATTAGCTCAGCCCTCTCTGAAGATTCCTTTTTTGCACTCTCATGTGCTAGGTTAGCCACATCAACATTCATTTTTTTAGCCTCTACACTTGATGAGTTTCCTACCCTCTTTATAATAAAACTTCCCCTCATGTTGGGGTTTAAATCACTGATGTCAGGCTTCCAAAGTCCTTCTTCTAATTCCAATATAGCCAAGGTTGCATAATCATCTGCAAAGTTTGATCCCCTTAATGCTAACCCTTCTTCTTTCTCCTTTGATTTCCTTATGGCATCAAATTCCACTGCATCTACTATATCCCACTCTAGTAGTATCAGGACTCCAGCCTGACTTATAATTTTCTTGCCCTCATCAATAGTTATTTCCTTGAACTCTTCCTTCATTTCACTTTTTACTTCCTCTTGGATTTCATGGTCTAATCTTTCTGGCCTTTGGGCCTTCCTTTCGGCAATTCTTCCTTTATATTCCTCAACCTTTTTTTTCCATACTAACTGCAAAAAGGTTGGGCTTTTTACAAATACATCATCCTCAAGGAAGCTATCACATTCTGCTTTTCCTTCATCTTTGAAGGCTTTACTCTGAATATCCAAGGGAGTTAGGCTTCTCCATACTAACTATGAAAAGGCTAGGCTTTTTACAAATGCATCATCCTCAAGGAAGCTATCACATGCCTCTTTTATTGCATCTTTGAAGGCTTTACCCTTGCATCTAAGCTCATGTCCCCTTTGTAACCACTTTGTAAATAGGGGAATTGCCACTTCTTTATCATCATTAAACTTTTGAATAGCATCAAAAAGTAAAGAATATAAGGCATGAATACTATTCAACTTGCATTCAATTTTCTCATTTAAATGAATTAGCACAAAGCTAACTATATTCTTCTACTCCTCGGCTGATTGTTTCTCTGATTCTTTTAATTTATTCTCTAATTCAACAATTTTCTCCAAGAGCTAAGACTCATTTGGTTCAGATGATTTTGTACTATCAGGCTCATCATCATCATCATATGGGACTAACACCATGCCAGGAGTATTAGTACTTATATTTAATTGAGCTACCTCTTCTCTTTGGATCATAGGTGGTGACCTGGATGTTGATGGCTCAGATGACCCTTCAAGTGCAGGATATGAAACCTTTATTTGTCCTTGCTCTAGGAGTTGCAGTCTTGTTTCCAACTCCACACATATTTTCTGAGATGCATTATAATCATTAAAAAGCTTGTCAAATTTCTTCATTAGCTCAGCCCTCTCTGAAGATTCCTTTTTTGCACTCTCAGGTGCCAGCTTAGCCATAACAACATTCATTTTTTTTAGCCTCTACACTTGATGGGTTGCCTACCCTCATTATAATCAAACTTCCCCTTAGGTTGGGGTTTAAATCATTGATGTCGGGCTTCCTAGGTCCTTCCTCTAATTCCCATATAGCCAAGGTTGCATAATCATCTGTAAAGTCTGATCCTCTTAATGCTAACCCAGCTTCTTCCTCCTTTGATTTCCTGATGGTGTCAAATGCCACTGCATCTACTATATCCCACTCTGGTAGTATCAAGACTCCAACCTGACTTATAATTTTCCTACCCTCATCAGTAGTTATTTCCTTGAACTCTTCCTTCATTTCACTTTTTACTTCCTCTTGGATTTCATGGTCTAATCTTTCTGGCCTTTGGGCCTTCCTTATGATAATTATTCCTTTGTATTCCTCAACCTTTGTTTTCCATACTAACTGCAAAAAGGTTGGGCTTTTTACAAATGCATCATCCTCAAGGAATCTATCACATGCCTCTTTTCTTGCATCTTTGGAGGCTTTACCCTGAATATCCAAGGGAGTTAGAGTTTCTTTGCATTTGCAGCTAGCTAAGTAAAAATTCTAGAAGATCAGCTTGTCACCAACCATACCATCCTAAAGAGAGTTGAAGGCACTTCTAGCATTTGGTCATGAAGGAGAAACCCAACAATAGATGGTTCAACGATTCACACTCCATGCAACACAAGGGGCATCTACTAATCCTACATACTCCAACTACCATCAAATGATCTCCTGTCAATATCTAAGGCTTCTTGTTTGCAAAGTATCACCTACTCCCAACAAAGTGATGAGACCATCCTATCAACTTAATCTAAGCTTTCTAAATTGCATATCCCATCTTCACTAAGTATTCCCTTGTCCTTGAACCACACCAAATAATTTCATGCTCCCTGACAAAAATATTGATCTTCCTCTATTCTAAAGATATTTTGAGTGCCTACTTCACCTCTTTTGATATTGTGAAGGAGGAGATATCAATCCACTCGAAGCATTGTCCAATCCGACCATCTACCATATGAATGTAATCTACCACATTACAAACATAAATGACTTGGATTGAATCAATATAACCCCTTATGCCATCACTTTCCTTTAGCAACCTATGCCCATTCTATGAGTTTTCCTAAAAGTTAACCTTCCTTCAATCATTTATTTTCCATGCCAGGTTCTTTGTGATTAGTCTTATGTTGTCCCAAAGAAATTTCTACACTATCAATCCCCACTAAGAATTAGCCATTGTTAGAATCCTGCTTGAATCAATCTCATCAAGATATTTTTGTTGTAAGATTCTACACCATACTTTGTTTGGCTCCCTATACATTTTCCAAGCTAGTTTAGCACCTAAGGCAACATTCTGCATTCTCATTCTTCTTAGCCCCACACCTCCCTCAGCCTTAGGAAGGAATGCCTTCTCCTAGTGAATTAATGAGATCTTATCCTATTTGGACCCTTCTTAAAGAAATATCTTTAGAAATATTTTAAGATTAGTAACTGAGTTGCTAGTGATTTAGAAGCAGGACATCACATATATTGGTATTGTAGGTAATATTGCCTTTATCATGGTCAATCTTCCCACTAGAGAAAACCATTTACTCCTATAAGTAAAGGCTTTGATTCTATATTTTTTAACTATTTCCTAGTGAGAAGATCTACGAACACCAAAAAAAGAGTGGAGTTCCCAAGTATTTTGATAGTGGGTATCTACTATGAAACCCAAAAAGTTGGTCTTTCATTTTGGTACACCTTTCTTTGCATTGGAAAATATATCCTTGACTTTTCCTTGTTTAGGATTTGCCCAAATAGCCTTGACTGTTGGTCCAAATTGGTCTTCATCTATTTTGCTTCCCTTAGTGTGGCCTCTCCAAATAGAGCTTTGTCATTTGTAAATTGGATTTGGGTGATTGGTTATATATCCTCTATTACCATTATACCTTTCAACCTATTCCCATCCCTCTAGAGCTTAAAAGACCTCATCAAATCCTCTTCCATTATCACAAACAAAAAGGGAGATAATGAATCTCCCTATCTTAGTCCATTCATGGCTTCAAAAAAACCACACAAATAACCATTAATCAATGGAGAATTGAGTTGCGGAGACACATTTTTGGATCATTTCCAACCATGAATCATTGAAACCAATTTTTTCATTACTATCATCAAGAAGCCCCAATGTACCTTATTGTATACTTTTCTTAAATTTAATTTTATAAGAATACCTTTAATCCTCTTTTCAAAATGGTATGGATTGCATCATTCGTTACAATAATGCTATCACTTATCTCCTGAGAAAGAGTGAATCCATGTTTCTCTTAAAAAATTATTGATTTGAGTATTGTTTTCAATTGATTTGCCAATTCCTTTGCCATAATTTTATAAAATATGTTGCATAATGATATTATTGATCTATAGTGAATGAAGGATGTGTACACAAGCTTCTTGGGGATGATATTTAGCATCATTTTAATTCTAAAATCTTCCACCAAATTAAATACCTCTAAGCCCAAAAAGTTCCAACATTTTTTTATAAAAGTCCTAGAAAGCCATCCGAGCTAGGGGACTTGTCTCGATGAAGTTGACATGTTGTTTATTTGACTTCTTCCAAGGTAAATGGGGAATTAAGCATCATGTTGTCAGCCTCAGTAATGCATTCCAAAATACTAGAGAGAAGGGGGTCATCCAAATCATTTTCTACTTTAGGCTTAGTAGCAAGTAGAGATTTTAAGAATTTAATTGCTTCCATTTTGATAGCATCCTTATCTTGTGCTACAAAGCCATCCTCTCAAATTATTTTTCTATCATGTTCCTTACCCTTCTGGCATAGTAGATGCATCGAATTTTTTTTTTGAGTCCCTCGCATTGACTACCATACCAATATTGGGAAAATAAGAAGAAGTCTAATATTTCCAAGATGTTTGTAAACCCAATGTGCCTGTTTGTCCATGTGATAAATCCATTTTTTGGAACACAATCAACTACCCACACCTCACCCACAAAACTCCTAAAGTCTAGAATTGTCTTGTTTACTTTATTTTATCCACCACTTTTTTCACTAAAATCTAGGATCACATTAAGGTCCCTGCCAAGAATGAATTGTTTGTTCCAAAGAGAGTTTATCTTGGAACCAATAGTGGACCAATTACCTTGCTTTTTCTCTATCTTTATAGGGTCATCTATATAATAAATAGAAAAAAATGTAGATTTGTATTTAAGCACATCACCTAACACACCATCTAATTATGTTGGGATTTAATATTCTTGATTAACACACTATTCACTTTTTATAGTATGGTTTACATAGCCCGCCACCCCCATGTTACTATGAAACAAACCAGATTAAGACCTATCTTAGTTTAGACAAACTCAACCATCATTTTATTGTATGACACTTAGTCAAGCATGCTTTGTCAAGTACGTTAAGGCCCTTGAGATTTCATGTAACAATCTTCATTTCTCTGCAAGGGAGGGGTTTCCTCCCTTGGATTTTTTCATAAAATCTTTGATATTTGTGAGACCTATATTTTTTTTCTTACTCCTACTTTTACCTATTTGTCTTCTATGATTGTTCCCTCTTTTATATCTTCCAAGAGTCCTTGATGTGAACTAGCTGATGCACCTTGGACCGATAATAACAAGATCATCTAGGTTGGAGAGATCTCCTTCTAAACCAAAACCATCTAAATTCTAATCATCATCAATCTTCAGACTCTCCAAACAAATATTTTCAGCCATGATATGTTCCTTCTCTTTCTTCACTTCTATAGCATCCATTTCCTATTAACTTACCTTTTTTGCTTTCTTGTAAATCCTCTCAATGGTAACCACATTCTCCTTTGTTTGAATCTCTTCTATTCTAGGATTGGTAGATAAACAATCTTCCCTTTCAAAGCTAGGTCTTAGGATTCCAACCATCTTGGGGTGGGGAGGCGAAGAGTGACTAGCACTCACAACCCAATCAATCCAAGTGAAGGGGATGTTTCCACTCCTCCTTGTTTTGTGTATGGTACCAAGGCATTATTCTACCTATTTTCCAAGGCCTCTTTTCTTATCCATATTTTGACTAGTGGTTTTGGGAAACCATGTTTATAATGATTCACATTACCACATCTCAAACAAAAGAATACTTGAACCTCCACTTCAATAGCCTATTCCCAAATCCCTCTTGATGAGGCTAGTCAGATCATCTTAGGAATCACATAAATAGATACTAGTTATTGATTTGGACAAACAAATATGAATCACCTTCTCCCATATTAAGGTCGAGGACCATCCTTAGCTTAGATGTAATCAACTAGAGGCAATCTCCCAACTAATATTTGAATAGAAATTTGTATAGTTAGATTCAATACACTCATTTGTATGGTTCCAGCAATCTAGGATTGAAATTTTCAGTTCATTTCTATACATGAACCAATGATTGTCTGCACTACTAGGGAGTTTAGGTAATATATCATCCCTTTCTTTCTCCATCTCAAAATTTACTATGAAACTTGTTTGGGCATGAAATTAACCACTGCTTTAGTCAATCAGTTTTCTACGACTCATGCCCTTATCTTCTCTCTACTACCCTTTCATCCTATAATTCTTCCAATAGTTGCCATTTGTTCCAATGCCTCTTCCACTTTATCCACCACCGAAGAGACATTAATTCATAGGATTTCACCTCACTTAGGGCCTTGCCAAAGTTGTTTATTTTAGAATTGTCAAAAAATTGTTGTTGTCACCTACTCTTCACCATTTTGCATTTTTCTTTTACTTACTCTAGAATTTGCATATTTTAGATAACAAATTTAAAAGGTAGATATCTTTAATTTTTTTTACTAAAAAAAAAAATCATTTTCATTTTGTTTTATGTACATGACTTATATTTATTTCATTTTATACACTTAAGAGTTTTTTTAATTATTTATTTACTTATAAATTATTTTATTTTACTTTAGAATTATTTAAGAATCATTTTTTTATCTACTAGGAGTTATTTTATAGTTTTAATATTTTTAAATTTATGTCAATTTTTCAATAGTTTTGGCATGTAGACCAACCTTTGTAAACAACCAAAAAGGCTTGATAAATAAGTGGCTTTGTAATGTGAAATAAATCATATTTAGATAATAAAAAGAAAGTGGATGGTTGTTTCTCTGTGGATGTAGTCTGCATTGGATGAAATGCATTAAATTTATGGGTTATTGTGATTTTTTTAATTTTTGATTCTTTTATTCAATTTTATTGATCCAGTCTACCTAAATCCTAACATAAATGACCTCCTAGAATAAAGTAGAATTCACCACTAGATTTAAAAGGCCAAAGAAAAAGATTGATATTAAATTTGATATATTTTGACCATTGGGGCTTGAAGGAAAATAAATGCTCCCATATATGTAACTATTTGATCAAACAAATGTATTGTACAAAAACTACTACACTATTTATTTTTCAAATCATGGAACGATATTGAGGGTGGTAACTCGTATATTATAGGAATACAATGATAGGTTTATTGAGCACATAGTAACATAGAATATGATGTGACATTTGATAGCTATCCACCATCAAATGTCACATTGTTGATGGGACCCTAGTCTCAGACCTCGGTAATCCTATAGCCTCCCCAAGGGGTTGGAGTCTTAGAACATTTAATTAGAATTAAATTCACTTTAGATCCAACACCAACTATATTCTCATACACTACCTATACACCACCACTAAAAACTTATCACCATTGTGCCACTTGATGATCAAAATTTGTATCATGTTACCAATTGTATGAATAACCTCTTTTAGGTCCCTTTCTAGCTCTTAAAGGGGTTTCTCTTTCGTGTGGAATGAATTTTACATATAGTATCAATTTTATTTTTTTTATTATAGCAATAAAAAATATATCTTCAACCAATAGAAAATGGTATAGGTTTGGATATCAAGAATAAATTGTGTCAGCTAGTATCAAATTAGAATGGTTAATAGATGACATCTTCCATAGATGAAATTAATTTGGATTTTAAACAAGTGATGGTGATTATACGTAGTGTTCCACATACTGGATGAGGTGGTTTTCCAATTGGATGAGTAGGGAGAGGTTTGTACTTTTTGAGCATTTGTAAGAGCCTAAGATTTGAGGTATGGTTGTGTGATCATCCAAATAAATCTATGGGTGAATCTTGTGGGAGTACACGTTTTTACTAGATTGATAATATTGTATAATAATTTATTAGATTCGATGTTTCTTGTTATAGAACTATAGGTATTTTTAGAGTGTGGAATTCGATAGAGATAGGCACACAAGTTGCCTTATAGTTTGAGAACATGGTTAATATGCATGTGATACTAGGAGTCTCAATTTAGTGAGATATAAACTTATAAGTACACCAATGGTGATGATCATTGTGCCATGAATATTCATACATGTTTAAAAATTGGCACAACATGATCATGTATGTGGTTAATAATAGTGAGTTGTGATATTTAACTGATTCATGATTGCAAGTGGTGGTATGGTTCAAATTTAGGAGGTTTTTCTTATCTTAGATGATTTTTTCGCTCCTTCACTATGGTTACTCATGTACTCATTTATGAGTCAAATGAAATCTATAGTTAATTTAGTGTTTGATTCATGAGAGGTTTATAAGTTATTTTCTTTGTTTGCTCAAATTACAATTTATTGATGTGTGGTGGTGAGTTCACAAGTTGTATTAGTTTGGAATCTACAAGTTATGCATTATTTTTAGTTGGCCACCCATTGATTGTAGTGATAATTCAAACATGAACAATTGTTAATGTTGATGAAAAATTAGATAATTGGTCTTATCTATGGTTATTTTTACATTGGCATGATGAATTAGAATAGAGGATGGAATATTAGAGTACTTATATAATCAATTATTGTTAGTAGTAGCATGGTTATTTATCATGATGTCATAGATGCCTTGGTTACACATTTTTGGTGGTACCTTTTGATAAGATTTTTTTTGGTGTTCATTTATCTACTTGTCTTGGAGTTATTGATTCTACTTTATTCTTAGAATCTATTGGTATTATAGCTGAGTGTGTGTGGACCATGAGTGATCTTCATCTAGGAGATGGTTATCCTGATACGATGAATAGCTCAATATCATAGTTTAATGGGATCTTTAATAGTTATTTGGGTTGATAACTTCATGATGGATGATAAAATTCATTGGCTATGAGTGTCATGGGAAAATATTGAGATTAGGATTCTTGTAAGTAGTTAGACTTCATTTACATCTTTATGCAAGAAAGTTAAGTAGGGGAAAAACTTCCTACACTAACTTTGAGAGGAGGGTAATGCAAAAACTTTTACAAATCTTTACAACAGTTATAAAAACTTAACAAAAATAAACATAAATAGCATGCATACCACAAAATGGTGATTTACATGGTAAAACCATTTTGAGAGAAAAACTCCACACTCCAAAAGACGACCAATATAATATTTAAAAATTAACAATAGATTACATTATACTTGCAGATCAAGCTTCTTGTCGAAGTATCCCCAATGGAGATACAAAGGAAACTCAACAAATATTAGACTCTTTGAATACATCACAATACATAGCCACAATACAATGGCCTCGTAAAATAGGGTTTCCTTATAGGGAAGACAAAGTGCACAAAATATCCACTATTATATCTATGATCTAATGTTAAGTGGTCAAAATTTATAGTGATAAATTATACATAAAATGTGGCTTCGAGGGTGCTAGCCCCAAAATCCCCCACCATGATGCATGACCCCCAAACTCTCCTATGGGGGCCATTCCCCCTAGACCTCACAAGGGGGGTACCCACACCTTACAACTCCTTGTACTTATTTATCAATAGTAACCTTTTATTATTGCAAGGTTGAGACAACATTTTCCTAACACTCAAGTTCTTTTGATAGAAGATAGTTATAATCATATTATTAAAGATATTGATATCTTGACTAGTCATGGAGAACTCTATGAGTCATTTTGGAGGTGTTATATTTTGCAAAGGATCCTTTCTTGAGAGGATGTTTGGTATTGTGCCATGGTGTACTCTTGATCACATTTTAGAGTATTAGCATGGTATAGGTGCTCTTAAGATTAGGGTATATATTCATTGGAGCATGTGATCTCCTAAAAGGATATGTTAGACCATTATTTCATGACATGTTTCTAGATTCTACATATGTGTAGGTGGACATTTGATAGTGATATGCATATTTGTATTAAAATTTGTTCATGTGATTGGGAGGTTCAACAAAGTGTGGTGTTGAATTTGGAATTTGGATTTTAGCATGGATTGATTGATTATAAGAGCTCATGGATACTTGGAGATTAAGGTGAGGCCAAAGTTTAATTGATTTTAGAGACATTTGTTGAGATTACTCTCTTCAAGATATTTCAACAATAAATCCAAGGATCCCTCACCTATATATGGATGTGAGTTTTTGATGAACCTATAGAGGATATTTTTCTTGAAGGGATTCATTGTGACATCATGCATCTTAGAGGGTAAATCTTGTTGGCATGATTGGCATAACTGATGAAGATGAGATGATGATGGATGACTATACTGGTAGAGGAAAGATGACATGATCAATTATTTGTGTTGTCATCGATGGAAACCAGGGTAAACTGATGTTTAATGATGTTTACAATTGGTTTTTGGTGATTGACTTGTTGGCTAAGTGATTTGGTCTACTGGAGTGAGAGTTTGACAGAGTTTACTGGCAAGACTGCAAATTAGGACCTTAACTGGTATAGAAGATAAGTTTTGATGGAATCAAGTGATTGACGATGTTTGGTGACTTGTGGTTTGATACATAAGATTTTATGATGGATTTAAGTATGTAACCAGAACCGCATCCTATGATGGCTACTGGAAGGCATGTTTTTAATTTATGATGAAGTTTTGTCAGGGTTTAAGAAGGGTTTAAGGTCTGGTAAAGAATTCTCTTAACCAGTAATGATTTTTGGTTTGGCGGTGATCTACATCAAGTTCACGTGTTGATGATAACATGACACAAACTACGTGATGTGTTTGAAAGGTGTTTTGGCACGTTTGGAGAGTAAATTTCTTGGGAATGTACAAAGTGCTTAGCAGGATGTGCTAAGGGTTTGACTTTGTACTAGATCGACTTGCTGTGATGATTTATGATCATTCAATGACCGATATTGATTTGTAATTGATTGCAATGATCCATATGATGATTTGTGATGATATATGTAGTAAGTCTTGGGGTTTTGATGCCGACCTAGTTGTAAAAGTTATTTATGTCGATAAGGTTGATGTTTTGAAGTGTCGGTGATTTTGAGAAGTGAAGTCGAACCAGTATGGGTGAGAATATCTACCAGTGAGATGTAGACTTAGAACTTAATTGGATCTAATCAAGCAAGCAGTTGAGTGCTATACACAAATCATTCACTGTTGTTTTCTAACAATTACAGTAACTAAAATCCCTTAACTGGGTAGGTCCTAACAAGCCTCATATTGTAAAATCCCCTAACAGGGTGACTCAATATCCGAGTTCTAAATCATCTTGCAAGGTTAATCCTAACATATCAAAGCTTCTAATAGGGCTGAGGTAAATCCCTTAACTGGGTGACTTCTAATAGGGTATGCTCCTAACGGGGCATCATTGTAAGCTTCTAATTGAGCTTGGCTCCTAATAGGGTGCATTCTGAAAGAGTGCAAAATATTTGTGGGTACCAATTCCCATTGTGGTTTTTCCCTATTTGTTTTTTCACGTGAAAATCATGGTATTCATGTGTGGAATGCTTTTCTTGTGATGTTCATGTTTTATTTTTGATAACCGGTTAAGACAGTTTATGCTTGTTTATTATAGATCTTTAAGTGGTTACCAGTATTGATGATTATATGATTGATGAATCATTCTGATTAGTTAATAAGTTGGTAATAGTGTTTGCATGATCTGATAAGGAAATTTTTTATGAAGAATTGGTTTAAGTGTTGAATGTTTTCAGATCTGAGATAAGTCTATTTTGGTGTTGAAAGTTTCAGTTTTTGTTAATACATTTAGTTGTCCTTGTACTGTCTTTGTGCTTTCCTTTGGCTATCTAGTGTTGCTTCCTTTGTCTTGTGTTCTCTTTTTGTTTTGGTTGGGAACTATTCTATGTGTGGGTGATCAGGCATTGTTGTTTTCTGCCTCTTTTATGCTTTATCTTTCTCTTGCTTTGTAACAAGGTTCAAGGTTCCTTTCAAAAACCTATTTTTAATTAATCAAAACAAATATCACTCACCACACTTAGTTTACTTGAAGAAGAATTATTTAATAAGTATTTACCACCTTTTCTTCATATGCATCTTTTTTATTCATTTCCTTCTCATGGATATGGATATTGATCTATGCTTGTTAATTTAAGAGTCATTTGAGGAGTGTTTGGAAATTTTATCTCCTTGTGCATATTAGTTTGATTATGATATCATTTATGAGTATTTTATGAGATGTTTGTTGTGCGTGTATCACAAAATGCCCCATTATTCTTCCATCAAAATGAAGATCCCCTTATTTTTGCTTAGCTTTGACTTGTTGTGATAGTTAATTTTTTTCTCTCCAATCCCCAAAAGTCCCAAATCTAGCATGCCTTATAGAAAAACTTCACCATAAATTGAAACAACATTGAAAAGTACCATAAGTTTATTTTTATAATTTCACTGAATTCTTTAAAATGAGAAATTTATTTACTTATGGGTTTTGTCCAACCATAAAGCTTAATTCTAATTTATTAGTATTTTAACATAGAACTAGTTCATTAAGACTTTTATTGCAAACCTTCACTTATGTGAACATCATGAATGCAACTAACCTTCACTAAGCAATTGTAGTCAAATGCCTGATTCACTTGACCTTACTTGAATCCACATTTATTTGTTAAGTTGAATGGTTTGTAGAAGTTACACTCATTACTAAAATATAACTTTGGAGTAAGAATGTCCATTTCACTTTCTTTTGTCTATAAAAATCCTTGACCATAATCCCAATTTAACCCTTTCAAAGATTACGTACCTTATTGAACTTCCTCTCCCAAGTGCATAAAAAATTGTTAGTTTATTTTCAAAATACTGCAACCATACGATAATGATGTTAGTGTTTCATTATGATGATATAATTTAAGTTCCAAGATCAATTTAAGCTCTCACCCATTGTTAATGCCATATTCACTTTGATGATATCATCATTAAAACTTCCTATCTAAACTAGATCTTTATAGTCAACACAATCAATTCACATGGGGTTTTATACATAGCTAGTAGTGAGTTAGTTTTCCATGTTGTGGGAAGGTTACTCTCTTATGAACAAAAACATAAAGAATGTTGCCTACCAAGTTCACTATGAATTTTCACATGTCAATATTCATTTGAATTCTCACATACTTTCACCACTACATTAAATGATTATCTACCACTTCCCCAAGAACTAAATGAGACTAATTATCATACAATTAATAGAAACAAAGGTAAATTAATCAAAACAATTTTTCACAAACTCATTTCATACAAGTAAAAATGGAGATTTCACAATACTTAAGGTGATCATTCCTAAATAATAATTTGACAAGGTAGCAATTATAGAGAAAAAATGCATAGGATGAGGAGAAAAAGTAGCATACAAACATGATCTCTCAACAAGAGTTAGAGTTTTAGTTTAAAGAGTGTAAAACCCAATGTATGTACCTACATAACCCTTTATAATTTTTAAAATATTTGAGTGTTTTGTTATAGTTAAGTTTGAATTCCAATTATAAAAAATATGGCTTCGTAAATGAAATATATTTCTTGCCTCTCACTCTAGTCTTGTAAATTGCATCCTTTTACAATTTCACACTCATTTTTGATTCACTTTGGTGGTTTTGCCTCATGCTCCTAATTTATGTTTAATTGTGCTTAGTTTTGAGACTATTTTTGGAAGCTCAATGCAATTGTTAGGATAACCGGTGAACAACTGAGAGGGGGAGGGGGGTGAATCAGTTGTTAAAAAATTATGTGAATTAAAGCACTTAAAACCTTATACTAGAATAATTGATAAAGCATTAAAACATAATTGAAAACCAGAGAACCAATACCATGCAACCATAACACATAATGTTGGCATTCTACACTCTAATGAGAATAGTTGATGTTGTCATTCATGGAAACCAACTAGAAACCAACCAGCAATAGGTTTCTACACATGCACTGACATCACAGATATCATACATCGGTAGGCACTGACACCGATATGCACTTTCACTGGCATCCAATATACACCGGAAATGAAGTATACCAGTACTTAGGTCGACATGGGATAAAGTTTTGTTTATGTGAATTGTTTTGTAAATGTAATTAACTATTTGTAAGCCAGCTTGGTATATTGTATAGACTCATATATGTATGAGATCTCATAGGTCATTTTGTATGTAGTAGTAATGGAAGAATGTAATTATTTGTATAAGGTGATATAGTGGACAATGAAGGTTTTGGTTAAGGTATCTAATTGATCTTAAACCGGTATTGGACTAGTCATTTGAGATGCTATTTTGAGAAATAAATTGTATTGGATTTAATTATCCATATTGTAGTCAGTGAGACTCTTTTGAGTAGTGCGCTCCAGGTAGTTGGCCTTCCTGCATGTGTAGGCCCTTATTGTAAGTAGTATTTCTTCATTGGCCAGTGAGTAAATATTGTGGGTCACAAATCCCACTGAGGTTTTTCCCACATCAAGTTTCCTTGTTAAAATATCTTATGTTATGGTGTGTTTCTATGTTGTCTCTATTATTTGTGTTTATTGCATTAATTCTTGTTTACCAGTACACTGATTTGGGTTGCAAAGTTATAAATAAGTTTAAATATTCAATCAACCGATTAGACACTGATTCACCCCCCCCCCCCTCTCATTTTCTTTGGGACTATCATTGAATCTAACAATTGGTATCAAAGCCTAGTCCTCTATTTACAAAAGCCTAACAGCTTGAGGAAGATTCTAAAACCAGTACAGATGGAGAACTTAAGAAAATAGTTGGAAGGAGCTCTTGAAGATTTTGATGCAGAAAAATTGAGGAGTATCAAACTTGAAGATGATCTGAGGACTTCTAAGGAATTAATTAAAGGACTTCAGGAGAACCTAGTTATAGCATAAAATAAGAGAAAAGAACTTCATGAGAAAATGCAGAAACATGATGATTTGAAGGAAACTCTTAGTGATATTGCAAACAAGTTGAGGCAAGAGAACACTAACATGAGAAATGAAATGCAAGACTTAACCATGAGGTTATGTAAGGATCTTGAAGATAGGAAGAAGAATGAAGAAGACTTGACTAAGAGACCTAATGATGGAGGAAATGAAAATCTAAGACTCAGTCATGAAATTGATATGCTAAAGACAAATCTGATTCACATGCAACATGATAAAGATGAGCTTGTGAGACAAGTTGGAATTCTTGAAAATGAGTTGATCATTGCAAATGAACACAAAGTCAAATTCAAGAAAAGTAAAGAATGACTTGATGACATGCTGAAAAGACAAAAACATGATGGAGATATAATTGGACTTGGATTTGAACATGGAGAAAGTTTTGGGACTGCAAACAATCAAGATCATAGTAAACTGTTAAGACAAACTAATGCTTATAAACTCAATGGGAAATGTTTCAATTGCAATAAATTTGGTCATAGAGAAAATCAGTGCAAATTTAGAAATAATCAGAATACAAACTTACCCACTAGTCAATGTTCCAAATGCAACAAAGTTGGTCACAATTCAAAAAATTGTAGAATGAATGTGAAATGCTATGTTTGTGGTAGATTTGGCATTTATCTAATCAATGCAGATCACAAACCAATCAAGGATATGGAAAGGCTATTCAGAGGATTAATGTAACTTATTATGCATGTAACAAGATTGGACATATTGCAAAATTTTGTAGAAGCAAGACTATACTGAGGAACAATAAAGGATCTAGTGTGAAGGGAAAAGAAAAGGTAAATGAAATAAAACAAGAATTTTCAAAACAATGGATTAAGAAGGGAGATCAGAAAGTTGATGAATCTATCTTTGCACCACTAGAACACAGTAACCCTCCACTGGTAGGAGATTATTCATCTAATTGAGGAATAATCCTTAAGGGGTATTGCAACAAATTGAAAATTATGCATTTTACCCTCGGTTGATGGCAAAAAGACACATTTCTTCTTTACTGACAAATATGTTAAGTTTTCACTTAACCGATGAGAATTTAATGCAGTTTTAAAGAACCTTTTTGGCTATAAAGCACCGAAAAACCCTCATTTTTGACTCACCAAGCATTCAAGAATTCAAAGAGCAAAAAATTGAGAAAGGGCATTCTAAGGCGAAGCAGCAAAGTGATTTTCATACATTCAGAGAATTTCAAGTTAAGAGGTATTTATCAAAATGGCAACTTCATCTTATGTTCTTGAGTTTATTGCAAAACCTATCATTGTTGAAAACATCAAACTCCCTAGACCCGTGTTTAAGATTATTCCCGAGATTGCAAAGCAGGATGATTCTGTTGAAGCTTTTTTGAAAATTCTGAAGGGTGTCACATTTGCTGAAGACCCTAGAATCTACATCCATTGCAACATAGAAGACCTAGGGACTAAGGATTTGAAGAAAATGTTTAATGAGGTTATTACTAATGAACAAGGTGTGATTAAACCTAAACATAAGATTGTGGAAGACTTAGGTTTTGTAGAAATACTGAACATTCTTGAATTTCCAAAGGAAGTTGTAAGACTTGTATTGAGCAGAGTCCATGGAGAGTTCATGTGGTTAGAATCTATTTGAAAGATAACCAAGGAAGCAATTAAGGAAATTAGTGGTTTACCTTCAACTGGTAGTAGACCTGATAAAACCAAGAAAATACCTAACAAGAGTGTGACAAGCTTTACTGGAGCCACATCTGATAGCAGGTCACCTAGAGTCAATGATTTTAAGGATATAAATGTGAGATATGTAAGTATGATACTTGGATATAAAGAAACACATGCTAATAAACCGAATTCGGTTTCTAGCCTTTGTATTCATAGGACATATGAGAAGGTGAACAATAATGCTAAGATTAATGTTTGTGAATGACTTAAAGATGAACTGATTGACAATTTGAAGAAGATTAAGGGAGATAAGAAAGGTACTTTCCATTTTGGGAACCTACTAGTATGCTTAATGCTATACTTTATCAAAGAGATACCTGACATAGGTCACAATGATTTTGGTTATGATATCCCGGTAGGAAAATAGATACAGGAAGCTTTCACTGGTATGGGCACTGACTATGATAAGAACATTGCAGATTACTTTAAATCCTTTCAAACTAAGATGAGAGAAAGAGAGGGATTACCACAGAGCATAGTTGATAAGTATGACAAGCAAATATGTTTTGTTATTAAAAGAGATGAGACTTGGATGGAAGCAGTAAGCCCTAGAGCTATTTGGGTTACTAAGATGGGTTATGAGGTAGACCTACCTATTCTAGAAACATATGCAAAAGCTCTACTTGATGCACTTAGGGAGCCATCTAAAGGAATATTTGGTAATGTAGAAACTATTGCAAGTATGTATCTATGCAGAAAGAAAGGAAGAAAAGAGACAAGTTTATCAGAGATGCCTCTAAGAAGGCCAGTGAAATCAAGGAAAATGTCATGAATATCAGTGGTATATTAGCTAGTGAGCTTAAAGGACTGCAACCAGAAGCACATGTTTCACTGGTTGTGACATCTTCTGATACTGACAATGGCAAGGTTGCTGAGCTTAAGAGAGTGGAAAGGAAAAGGAAAACCCCACCGGTACCTTCTTCTCCTCCTAAGAAAACTAAAACACGGAGAAAGAACAACAGGCAGTTAGGGAACCGCAGAAGAAGCTTACACCAAAGAAGAAACAGACACCTGTTACCCCTACACTAGATGATCTACTAAATGAAATAACACAAAAAGTTAATCTAGTAAATGTAAATAAATGGTATCATTCTTTTAAAGATTCTGACAAAGTAACTATTGAAGAAAGCATTATTCTACATTTGGATATTTACAAGAAAGTTTTGATTGAGGCTGTGGATATTTTACCTAATGATCTCTATCTGAGACTTGGGACTAAATGACTATCAGTGATGGAACTTGATAATAAATTGAAAGTTGAAGCACTTTTGGCTGTACATCTGGTAAACTCTAAGGAAGAGATAGATGAGCTTATATCTGAAGCTAACCGGTCAGTATTTGTCAGTGGGCACCGACAAGTAAGCCTAATGGTTGGAAGGGTTACAAAGATTGCATATGAGACTACAGACAACTAGGACATATTTTTTGTTGAGAAGGAAAAGAAAGAGGAAAGAAACGAACCAAAAATGGACAAGACATTCAAGGTATATCAAAAAGATAAGGGAAAAGGTAAAGTTGGTGGTGTTCCTACTATAAAGATTGCAGATAATCTTCCACTACCACCTCAAAATACCCCTCCGGTACACATAGCTAATCCACCGGATGTGGCTACTGAAGGTGTAACTCATGATGATATTAACCTAGAGTCTGAAATACTTTTCACAATGAATGTAGATACACAAGATATAAAAATTATTGTAGATAAGGAATAGGTAGTTGATAATGAAAATATAAAGGTATCTAAGAAACCGACACACACTGTAGACTCTTAGGAGACTAAGAAACCGACACAAACTATTGATTCTTAGAACACTGAGATACTAGCTCAAGCAGAGCAACCAAAAACTAAGAAACCTACAGAGGATAAGACAACTAACACAAAGAAACATGAATCAGAGAAACCATTAAAGGAAGAGGTACATACACAGACAGATCCACCGGAAGAAAATGTAAGTAAAGAGAAACAAATTATTGGCAATAAGGAACAAATAATAAAGGTAGTTGGAGAATCTATCACATTAGCAAGAGAATTCAGACCGACTAACATCACAGATGTTCTTTTGGATTCTATCAAGAGGATAATAGATTGCAATTCCTTAGCATTTAAGGCTATTGATAACACTTTACCTATCTTGAAAATGATTGCACCTACTTGTAAGATAGATCACATTAATGATTCTTTAGGTAAATTGGACACATTGTCCAAATTTATTTCTGAAAATGTTCTAACTCTGGAAAAGGTGAATGAGGATAGCATTAAGGAGAGAGTTGACAAAGAGAAAAATACATTATTTGAGAACACTATAAATAAATGTACCGATCACTTGGACACACTTTTATCAGTACTTAATTCTACAATTTTGGAGTATAAGGAGCTATATAGAGAAGCATGTAAACCTCACTGTTTGACAAAGGACATTGATGAGGAGATTAAAAAGACACAAAAAGAGATTGATGACATAATGGACAACATGATAGGTTCATCTGAACTTATCTCAGTTTTTGAGTAGGAAATGGCTATTTTTGAGGAGAAGTTGGAAAAACTTGAGAAAGAGAAGGCAAGGATAAGGCTGAAGGCCTAGGAACTAAAGAATAAAGTTAGTCCAAGGTTAGATAGTCTGATTACTCTAAGAGCTAAACTGACTATGGCAACAATTCCTGGAGAATGATCACTAGACCAGCAATGCACTATCTCACTGGTACGATCCAACTAACTAAGGAAACTCTAACTAACAACAATAAGTTTATGCAGAGTTTGAACCTAGTCTTGGCGGACATTTTTTAGATTGTAACCAACTAGTTACAGACGATGAGGTAGAATTTTTGTATTCTTTGATTCTTTTTGACATCCTTTGTCATTGATGTCAAAGGGGGAGTAGTAGTATACAAAAACATAAGGAGTAGTATGGAGAAAAATGCATGTACATAGGAGATCACTTGCTCAGGGGGAGCACATCTTTTTGGATTTCATTTTTGGATAGCTTTTTTGGATTTTTCTCATGAGTGTTGCCATCAATGCCAAAGGGGAAGATTGTTGGCATTCTACACTCTAATGAGAATAGTTGATGTTGTCATTGATGGCAACCAACTAGCAACCAACTGGAAATAGGTTTCTACACAAGCAACAACATCATAGATATCATACACTGGTAGGCACCAACACCAACAGGCACATTCACCGACATCCAGTTTACACCAGAAATGAAGTATACTGGTTCAGGCCGACATGGGATAAAGTTTTGTTTATGTGAATTGTTTTGTAAATGCAATTAACTATTTGTAAGCCAACTTGGTATAGTGTATACACTCATATATGTATGAGATCTCATAGGTCATTTTGTATGTAGTAGTAATGGAAGAATGTAATTATTTGTATGAGGTGATATAGTGGACAATGAATATTTTGGTTAAGGTATCTAACTGAGCTTAAACTGGTACTGGACCAGGCATTTGAGATGCTATTTTGAGAAGTACATTGTATTGGATTTAATTATCCATATTGTAGTCAGTGAGACCCTTTTGAGTAGTGCACTCTAGGCAGTTGGCCTTCATGGATGTGCAGGCCCTTATTGTAAGTAGTATTTATTCATTGGCCAGTGAGTAAATATTATGGGTCACAAATCCCACCAAGATTTTTCCCACACCAGGTTTCCTCTTTAAAATATCTTGTGTTATGGTGTGTTTCTATGCTATCTCTATTATTTGTGTTTACTGCATTAATTCTTGTTTACCGGTACATTGTTTTGGGTTGCAAAGTTATAAATAAGTTTAAATATTCAATCAACTGGTTAGACACTAATTCAACCCCCCTCTCAGTGCCTTTGGGACCATCATTGAATCTAACACACAACACCATGATTTGTATGTGGAAAACTAGGTAAAGGGAAAACCTGTGGTGGGAAACCCTACCCATAGTCAAATGATAGTTCTACAGAAAGTATATGATTACAATAGGGCCCTGCACATGCAGGAAGGCACACTACCTAGAGCACATTTCTCATCACAATGGAGTCTCACTAACTACAAAAGAGGCCAACCACCTCAAGATATTAGGACAACAATCCAGAAAGAAGAACTATCGGTGATAGCATCAAACATGCCAGATTACAATTCTGGTTAAGCTCAATACCGAAGGTCTAAAACCTCTTACATAAACCCAAATCAATCACCTATGATCAAACAAATCCTTTACACAAATTATTATTACATTATTTGCTCCTTGCCCATACATAAATGATCTACAATAAGATCTAACATATATTTATACCAACCCGGGACCTAACCAATTAGGTCGGCCACGCAAATGATAATTTAATAGATCCATTACATAATCCTGAAATAAAATCATAAAACATGTCGGCCTAAGGCCAAACAAACATAATCCAATCAATAAAACATCCTAAAAAATGCATCGGAGGATCCACCAAAACGTTATATGAAAACCAATCCATAACCTATATAGCAACGAACCTAAATTAGATCCACACATGCCAAAGCACTGACACCAATCAGTCAAGGCACGAACACAATCACCATCAACATCCTTAATCCCTTCTAGAATCTGCACCAACACCACTTATACATTACATCAAAGATCTTCAATAAATCTCTACTGGTGAAACCCTGACCAGACCTATAAAGTAATCTTACTAGAACATAAGATAGTATCCAATCATCAAGTCAATACCAACTGACTGAAACATACTTCAAAAGCATATGAACCATCCATTCAAACTTATTCCATCATCCAGATCATACCGGTGACAATCAAATGATAATATTCCCAATCCAATCCTTTTATCAAAAGTCAGTAAACAACCATAACAGTTAGTGTTGACATCAATGACAAAACATCAATGCAAAACATAATCAATTCCATCATATGGCCAACAATATCTCCCTTTGGCCTTGATGGCAACACTAGATGTGAAAAATGTCCAAGTGCCAAGATATGCCAAACAAGTCTCCCCCTATAGAAGACCGCCAACAATCTCCCATAAAATGATATAGCAATGAAGCTCTGAACCAAAACTTAATCAAAAGACCAAATACCGCCAAACTCCCCCTAAGGAGTACAATCAATCTTAAAAAATAAATAGAAATGGTTTGGTTTTTCACATATATTCCTCCCCCTTTGACAAAAATGCCAAAGATATGACATAGATATCAAATGGAATATGAAAACTCTAAATCTCAAAGCTCACTACTCCCTCTGAGTAGTAGCAATATTTCATCAATCCAAAGCAGAAGATAGCTCTGATAATACATCCAGACTAATACACATCTGCCTCATTTAAGTCTCTACTGGAGGGGTAGAATCACCCAATCTATCTCTCAAATACTCACATGATTCCTAGGACAAAGGTTTAGTGAAGATGTTTGCTATCTATTATTTAGTGTTCACATAAACCAATCTGACTTATTTTGCTTCTACTTTTTCCTTCAAAAAGTTATACTTGATTGATATGTGCTTAGTCTTGGAGTGAAATACCGGATTCTTGGATATGTCAATAGCTGCAGAGTTATCACAATGAATAAAAAATGGATCATTACAACTCACTTGTATATCCTTCAACATCTGCTTCATCCATAGAACTTGAGTACAACTAGTTGCGGCTGCAACATATTCAGCTTCAGCAGTAGATAAAAAAATGCATGACTACTTCTTATTGATCCATGAAACCAACTTCTTCCCAAGAAAGATTGCTCCATCAGATGTGCTCTTCCAGTCATCAACATCACCTTCCCAATCTGCATCTATATATGCACATAAAATAAATTCATCATCTTTAGGATACTATAAACCATATTTAGTTGTTCCTTGCAAATATCGGAGTATCCTTTTTATTTCACTTTCATGATTTTCTCTTGGATTACTTTGAAATCTTGATATAATACTGACTACATTCATTATATCCGGTCTAGTCTGAGTTAAATATAGCAAACCACCAATCATGGATTTATATCTTGTAGAATTTACTAAAAGGGATACATCCTTAATTGACAATTTCTCACTTGTAACTATACGAGTACTAACCAGTTTGGAATTTTCCAAACCAAATTTATTCAATAATTCCCTTTGACTGATAAAGATGCCTTTGTTAGTTCGAGTAATCTGAAAACCTATAAAAAATCTTATTTCTCTAGTCATAGACATTTCAAATTCACTCTGCATATTATTAGAGAATTCCATGCACAATTTTTCTTCACCTCCAAAAATGATATCATCAAAAAATACTTCAATAATCAGAATATCATCATTAGTGATCTTATAGTATAGGTTACTATCAGCATTACCTTTTATAAAATCAAGCTTCAAAAGATACTTATCCAACCTTGCATACCAAGCTCTAGGAGCCTATTTTAGTCCATTTAGGGCTTTCCTTAATCTACAAACCATATTTTTGTCATCTGTTAGTAAAAAATCCATCAGGTTGCTCAATAAAGACTTCCTCTTCAAGTTCTCTATTCAGGAATGCACACTTAACATCCATTTGATAAACCTTGTAGTTTTTATAGGCTGCATAAGCAAGAAATAGTCTAACAACTTCAATTCTAACTATCGGTGCAAAAGTTTCACCATAATCAATTCCTTCCTTCTGAGAGTATTCTTTGTAGACCAATCTAGCCTTGTTTCTTACAACTTGTCCATCCTCATTCAATTTGTTTCTAAAAACCCATTTAGTTCCAATAACATTCTTATTTTTCAAGTCGAGGAACCAAAGTCCAAGTATTGTTCTTTTCTATCTAATCCAAATCATCTTCCATAGCTTTCATCCAATATTCATCTTTACAAGCTTCAATTACTGATGTCGATTCAATCTAAGAAATGAAACATACCTCTTGATTTTCCAATCTTCTCCTTGTCATAACTCCCTTGTTTTTGTCTCCAATGATCTGATTTTCAAAATGATTTAGCCTTACATACCTTGATGTTTTCTGATTTTCAGGTTATTTGTGCTACTTTTCAGTTATAGTTGAGTTTTTTGATGATGTCGGGGTAACTGGTTTAGTATTCGGTTCTAGTACAGGTATTACTGGATCAGTTATGATCATTTCTACTATTGATTCACTATCATAAGATTTAGCTTGATCTTTGTACCGCTCATCCACTTTCACATTAGCACTCTCCACAATTCTCTGCAATCTTTTGTTATAACATCTATATTGTCATGCCCAAACTTTTGGGCAAAAATGGAACAACAATTTTTTTTTTTTAAAACAACATAAATACATTAAATAGTCTACATTAAAAATGCAATAGATAAGTTTTGTCTTAACTAAGGGTTAACTCAAGATTAAAGAGTGGTTTACTAAAGTTGATTTAATTAATTAAATCAATTTGGTGACAATAATTAGAGAAGACTAATTATTCCCTACAAGGGGTCGTCACAACTTAATTAATTAATTTAACTAAATTAATTAATTTCCCCTAATTAAAATTCTCCAATAAAGAATTGAGAGATATTTAGTATCTCAATAGTATTTAAAATACTTAAGGCTAAATAAAATAATGATAATTCATATTTAAATAATTAATTGAACGTACGTGATTACACTTTTAAATATAACTAATAAAGTTAACTAATTCAATTATAACATTTACCAAATAAATCTATTTTATAATAAAGTCGAATATTAAGTCCCCTTAGACATCTAAATTTCAACTATTAAATATTCGGCCAATAACGACCTCATAGGCTAAAATTTTACATTATACATTTAATAAATTTCATTAATAAAATCCCCCAAAGGAATTTTAACCCAAACATCCATATTTATTTAAATATGAAAACTAACTATATAAAATTCTCGTTAATAACCCTTGTTAATAAAATTTAATCAATTATGCGAATAATATAGCTATATAAAAATTAATCCCCAATTTTAATTAAACCTTGATAATAAAGACTATATTAAAAATCAATTTCACCCTAGTCAATATTAGGAGTTAATTAATCCCACATATTGACTATAGTTAAATGGGGGGGAAAATTCTTTTTCAAAATTTAAAACGAATTCCCCCTCATTTCATTTTAATATTATTTAATTACAAACCCTAACTAGGGTTGATCTATTCTTATAAATTAACCTATTCTTTTTATTCTTTCCAAATGCTAACCCTAACCCGAAAATGGTTAGGGTTGCTTATCTTAACACATCTTTTTTTTTTTTTTTTTAATGCTAACCCTAACCCGAATATGGGTTAGGGTTGCTTATTTTAACATATCATATTATTATTAGTTTTTTTGCCTTTGGTGTGTGTGTGTGTGTTTGTGTTGCAAGTTTCATGGTAGCGAGGATGGAGAAGGGAGGCCGAAGAGTCTTCAAAGGGGGTGGCGGGGTCGAACAGGTTCACCGTAGTGGATGGCGGCAGCGGCTCTTGGGCACCACTGCGGACACCCACAGTGGCGGCCGTGAGCCGTCCACTATGGTTACCCACAGTGGCGGCTTGTGCCGTCCACTGTGGTTAAGCTCTCAGGCACCATTGCGGACACCCACAGTGGCGGCCGTGAGCCGTCCACTGTGGTTACCCACAATGGCGGCCCCATGTCATCCACTGTGGTTACCCACAGTGGTGGCCCATGCCGTCCACTATGGTTAACCACAGTGGTGGCAACCGCCCACTGTGATTTACCATAGTGGCTCGGCTAGGTCGAAAACATGCATTGTTTTATTTAATATATATATATATATATATATGACTGTGCAAGCATGCATAACTTCAGTATAAATCAAAAAAAATAAAAAAGACAATATTTCATATTCCAGAATATATGTGACAAATAAAATATATATATATATATATATATACATTGTACATGAGCATTTTTTTTTTTGCGAATTGTTATTAGGATTTTAATATGGAAAACTCAGAATACTAAAATAAATTAGCATTTCCTCTAATTCCAGGTTTCTCATATTTTACTAAATCTATATTTCTTTTGTCAATAGAAACAAGATGTAAAACAAATTTATACTAACTCTAAAATGTCTATTTATTTATTTCAAAAATGTCTATTCATTTATTTCCTACTTAACAAGCATTTACATAATAGAAAGATTAGCAGAAATTTATTTATTTACAGTTGCAACAGAAATCTTTCTACTATACATGTTTTTCAGATTAAAAAGAGAATAATAGTAAAGATTTTATTTAGTGCTGCAACCCTATTTTTTTAAAATCCAATCAAACAATAACAGCAAGATACAATGCATTATCAATACTAATTCTTAAAATATCTATCTGTTTTTCCTTTGTATCTGAGCTATAGACATAAGCAATATTTCCTTTCTTTACTAATAACTGCATTACATATTTGAATATATTTCATTTCTTTTTGCATTAAACAATTAAAACAGAATATAATATCATTTTCCAATCTTTTTCCAGCAACTAAATCAATACAGAAATAATCCAAAAATGTATTCATCTCATTTAAAGGATAAATACTTCAGGTTACAATGCAACACCTTTTCTTTATATTTCATGGCAAAACTTAGTCAAATAAATACATTTAATACTTCAAATTTAAAATACATCTCTTTTTGTAAATACTATTCCAATAGATACATTTTCTTTTCTGCAACTAAATACATAAAGACGTAGGATCATCTCAAATTTTTTTCCTCCAATCTTTTCCCAAGAAAAACCTATAATAAAACTTGAAGGTTGTGACCATGGAGGCTCACCTCCCAACCTAGGCTTACTAGAAGCCACTCCCGAGCTAGGAGAATCAAGGCTAGATGGGAAATAGACATTCAAACACATACAAGCAGAAAAATCATAACAACAAAAGACACTCCCAACCCAAGGATTAAACAATATCACTTATGTGACTTCTCAAGTGGGGTGAAGGTGGACTAAGTACCTCGAGGAGAATTCTGCAAGTAGAGAACATAATGCCATAACAAGGCTGCAAATAAACACATCCACAAGTTCTAAACTTGTCCCTATAATCCCTTATGTCCCCCAAGGCATACAAGCCAACAAAAATCCCCTTATGACCCCCATTGCATAAACAAATCACTATGCAGCAAGGGTCACAAAATCCCTTGTGATTCACTCTCTTCCAAAGAGAGCCTCTCACTCATAGGCTGTCAAACAACCCTTCACCCCAAGGCCACTCTACCCTCCTAAGGGTGAGTTTGGCCTTGAAAACACCCAAAAACAAAACTCAAGGAAATAGAATAACAAAAAGAAGGAAAACTCATAGGGAAGAACTTCAACAATCTTCCCACACACAAAGTAACCAACATTGAAATCATCTTATAACAAAAAATTTCAACAACACAAAAACATACAAGAATTAGAAACTAACCAACCTCAAATATGCCAACAAAAGGGTGATGAATCCTTTGGAGAAGAGCTGCCCAAATCCCCTATCTTTCTCCTTCAAGACTTGGCCAAAATCCTCTACCAAAAACTTGCCAAAAATTACTCAAAAATCTCTCAAAAATGGAGAGTGGGTGATCAAACTTCTCCCTCCCAAACTATTCTCTATGAAGACACTTCTCACTCTTTCCAACCCACATGGGAAGGGTGAAGGATGTTCATTGGTTGGTCTTCCCAATACCTTACAGACTCTCTAGCCAAGACACCTCAAAAAAGGTAAAAGGAATGGGGAAGAGCAATGCCACTCATGAGGAGGGTTATCTAACCTAGGAAGGCTCTTCTAAAGATTAAATTCGGCCAACTTGGGAAACTCAATTTTTGGGGAGGCTAAATAGCCCCTAGGGAGTGGACACATGGCTAAATTTGGCCTTCATCCATAGGTACATCATATGGCCCACTAAAAATGCCTCTAACTTGACCCTAGGAGTTAGTTTAACCCCCTAGAAGTCCACCCAAAATTTACCTATGAGTCAACCCTGAGTTGACCCTTCTAATGGCTCCCTATCCAAGGTTTTCTTGGGACCATTCTAGGATAATTGAAAAATAATATGCATTGATAAAATAGATTTCCTTCAAAAATGGACATGTCATTGCCAACTCATCTTACAACACGTGTCAAGTGACACCACAAAAAGAATTACACATCACTAAAATACACATGGCAAATGCCCCTTCTTTTTGGAATTTATGAATTAAACAATTTCCAAATTAAACATACATCCAAGCATAACATTTACAAATTAAAACACATTTACAAATGAGGTGTTGTCTCTCCAAATAGATAACCCTTGGTTTCACAATTGCACATAGGCCTAGGCTTGATTCTCTGAATAGTTTCCATGGTCACATGGAATAATTTTCCTGCACATCTCACTTGCACATTAGTAATTCCAAAAATCACATATAATATTATCAAAAAATAATACAATTCAAACATCGCATACAATTTCAATTATAAAAATCAAATATCCAATTATCTGATAACATCCACATAAATAATCTACTAAATGGCATCATCATCATAATCATGAAATTAAATCACCTATAGAGCATACATCCATAATTTCTAGTATACAAATGAAGTACTGCAAATCAAAGTAAATGACATAATCATATCAATGTTATCCACAACACGAGATCATATAAAATTCAAGTCCATAATGCATCAAAATATAGTATCCAAAATAGGTCCAACATGAAAATAATAGAAATGCTATGTCAGCTCGGGGCAAGGCCTCACATATATGCTTTGCTTTTAGTTGAATAACCAAGAAATATTCCTTCATCACATCTAGGGTCAAACTTTCCAATGGAATCATCTCTTATGATATAACACTTACTTTCAAAGATTCTGAAATACTTAAGAGTAGGGGAATGACCAAACCATAATTCATAAGGTGTCTTATCAATATCTCCTTTGATATGAACTTCGTTGAATGCATAAACCACTGTACTTACTACTTCTCTCCAATAGATATGAGGCAAATTAGCTTCCATCATCATGCTTCTGACTGCATCCAATATGGTCATGTTCTTTCTTTCCACAATGCCATTCTGCTGAGGTGTCTGGGGTGCAGATAACTGTCTCCTAATGCCATTTTTCTCACAATAGCTATTGAACTCACCGGATGTGAATTCACCACCTTGATCTGATCTCAGACACTTGATTTTCAACCTCATCTTTGTCTCAACCATAGCTTTAAAGATCTTGAATTTATCAAAGGCTTCAGATTTCTCCCTTAGAAAAGCAACCCGCATCATTTTGGAATAGTCATCAATGATTAACATGAAATATCTATCTCCTTGAAAGCTTCTTGTATTAGTAGGACCACATAGGTCAATATGAATCAAATCAAGAATATCGTTAGATTTATCAGGTATCCTCTTAAAAGAAGTTCTGATTTGCTTACCCATTTGACATTCCTTACATACTGGATTACGAGGCTTCAAAATCTTAGGTAAATCTCTAACTACCTTAGTTGAACTGATCTTTACAGTGCAATCAAAATTTACATGACACAACCTCTTATTCCTTAGCCAACTTTCATCAATATGTGCAATCAAACATGTCTTTTCAATGGAGTTCAAATAAAATATGTTACCTCTTGTCTATGTACCGGTTGCAATCTCCAATCTCGATTTGCTAATGATTTTGCACTTTCCATCCTTGAATTGTAATTGAAATCCTCTATCTACCAACTGTCCTACACTCAAAAGATTATGCTTCAGACCTTCAACATAATAGACATTATCAGTTTTATGCTTACCATCCAATGAAATGGTTCCTCTTCCTTTGATCATGCATGCCTTGTTATTACCAAATCTGACTTGACCACCATCAAATTCTTGTAGGGTTAGAAAATTTCTTTTGTCTCCTGTCATAATGAGAACATCCACTATCTATTACCCATTCATCTTTGTCTTCAACTTTTGCTGCAAGGGCCTTTTCCTCATTTATAATAACTGGTTCCAGATCATCTTCCTTCAGAGCATAAAATACCCAGCCTTTTCATTGCCGGATCCACTAGCTGAATCTCCTACTGGTTCTTCTTCCGAGTCATCAGTTACTCTGTCCTCATCAGCATAGTAGCATAATTTTTTTTGTTTCTCCTGTACTTATGCTCAATCTGATATTTAGGGTTAGGCTTAAAATATCTTCTTGCTCTTTCTTCCAATTTTGAATTCCTTTCAGGACATCTAGATGCAAAATGACCTATCTTATTACATGCAAAACATTTGAAAGGAGATTTTCCTTCATAATTACTTGTTGTTGGACCTGTAGGTATCCTTCTAGCAAATAGGGCTTCAAGTTTCTCAATCTCTTCATCTTCTTTCCTAATTTCTTCCAATTTATTTGCATACAAAACTTTCCAATCTTTCTTTCCGGTTGATGATGTAGATTCCTTAAATGCAGTATCAATCTTTGTAGCTCCTGCAGGACCAAATTCTTCTAGCTCAAAAGCAGATATCTTCCCAACAAGAGTATCTCTATTGATAGAAGAATTAGGCACAGTTCTTAGCTCATTAATTGCAGTTACTTTCATCTTATATGCTAGTGGAAAAAACCCTTAATACTTTTGAAACAATCTCTTCCTCACTCAGAGATCCACCACAACAATGAATTCCTAGTATAATTTCATCTACCCTTTCCATGAATGTAAAAATTCTTTCATGTTCCTCCATCTTCAATTTTTCATATCTTATCCGGTAACATTCAAGTTTTGCAACTTTAATAGTGGGATCACCTTCATTTAGAGTGTCCAACTTGTCCCATATAGCTTTTGTCGATAATTTATCTAATGGTCCCATGATTTTCTGATCTGATAAGGCGCTTAAGAGGGCTTCTCTAGCTCTGTAGTCATTTTCAATATTATTTTCCAAGTCTGTCAGTGTAGGATTGCCAGATGTCGGATCATGAGGAGTGTAACCTTTCTGAGTTATTTCCAAATTTCCTTTCCAATGCATCTTCAATGAATCTCCATCCGAATCTTCCATACTCCATAGGTTGTTCCATCAACCATAGGGCTGTCCTTTCAAAAATAGTAGTTGAACTATTCATTTCCATAGGATCTTCCTCAAGCGGTTAATCTTCTACAAAAAGAGGACCAGGCACTAATACCAATTGTTAGGATAACTAGTGACAATTGAGAGGGGGGTGAATCAGTTGTTAATAGATTATGTAAATTAAAACACTTAAAACCTTATACCTGAATAACTGATAAAGCATTAAAGAATAATTGTAAACTAGAGAATCAATGCCATGCAATTATAACACATAACACCATGATTTGTATGTGAAAAACCCAGTAAAGGGAAAAACCATGGTGAGAAACCCTACCCACAATCAGATGATACTTCTACAGAAAGTATATGATTATAATAGGGGCCTACACATGCAGGAAGGCACACTGCCTAGAGCGTACTTCTCATCACAATGGAGTCTCACTAACTATAAAAGAGGCCAACCACCTCAAGATATTAGGACAACAATCCAGAAAGAATAACTGTCGATGATAGCATCAAACATGCTAGATTACAGTTTTGGTTAAGCTCAATACCAGAGGTCTAAAACCTCTTACATAAACCCAACTTGATCACCTATGATTGATCAAATCCTCTACACAAATCATTATTACATTATTCGCTCCTTGCTCATACATACAAGATCTACAATGAGATCTTACATATATTTATACCAACCCGGGACCTAACCAATTAGGTCGGCTACCCAAATGATAATTCAATAGATCCATTACATAATCCTGAAATAAACTCATAAAACATGTCGTCCTAAGGCCAAACAAAGATCATCCAATAAATAAATAAAACATCTCAAAAATGCATCGGAGGATCCACCAACATGTTACATGAAAACCGGTCCATAACCTAGATAGCACCGGACCTAAATTAGATCCACACACGCCAAAGCAATGACACCAATCAGTTAAGGCACAAACACAAATACCATCAACATCATGAATCCGTTATAGATGCTGCACCAAAACCACTTATGCATTACATCAAAGATCTTCAATAAAGCTCTGCTGGTGAAACCCTTACCGGACCTATAAAGCAGGCTTACTAAAACATAAGATATCATCCGATCATCAAGTGGTGCAGGAGCACCTACCTATGAAGGCATGAGCTAGGAGCAAGATGATTTTCTATTAGTTAGAAGAAATGTAATAAGACCCTATGGGTCCTTTTTTTTTGTAATTCAATTTCCTAGGACTGTAACAAGTTTGTCCATGTTTGGATCAAATTGTGATCTAGGGTCTGGTAGAGAAAATTGAGTCAATAAGGGTCATAATGCTCTAAATTGAGGGATCAAGTGATAACAAGTCTATTTGAATCATTTTTTATGTTTCAAAGTCAAATGTAATCATTTTGGGGGACTATGATAGTCTAGAGTCTAAGTTGGTAGAATTATGCAAAAGTTGTCATATTGTCAATTTGTTGTCATGACAATTTTGTACTTTTTGTAAATCGGGATTCTCCAATAGTCAATCAGTTTGAAAAATGGTTGGAGGAGGTTATGGTCATTTGGGAAACACCTTTAAAGGCCCCAAATATTGAATAATGTAAGTTGGTTGTGTTGATTGATTTGGAAAGGAATTGGAAGCATCAAGAACTATTGGAAACTCGAAAGAAACCGTCTAATTTTTTGTGAATTGCATACTGAAGGTGGATTAGTAAGAATTATCATGGCATAGATCCTATAACTAGATTGTTTTACCTTTGGTTTTCTTTTAGTGTGAAGTCTTTAAGTGATTTTTGCTCCATTCTACAAGCAAATCTCTACCGGGTAGCCTAAAACCCTTAAACCCCTAGGGTTTGACTGCAATAATATGTTTTGGCCTATCAATCCTTAACTGAACTCTCCATCATTATAGGAGATGATAGGCCAATATATCATATGTTAGTACCAAAAGCCATTAAGAGGATGCAATAGGGTGAAGAGGATGGAGAACTAACCCTAGGTCTGACATCTCTATGTGACAGACCGGTTCGATGAGTGCAGTGTGTGAGAATTGAGAGGTAGAGCATTGGGAAAGAGATTGAATGTGGTAGAAGAGTATTTTTAGGTTTGCATAATATTTCATGGTCAATCTTGGTCATCCAATAGGAGAACCAAACCATTTTGTGAAAGGCGTTCAGTCAAATAGGTTTAAAAGCCCTATTAGTTCTATTAGTGCAGCACCAGTTGGAATATCTGCAAGTTGTTCCGATACCAAAAACTGAGATATTTTTTATAAATCCCAAAAGGGTATTTGAAAACATAATTTGTTTTTCTATATCCTTAGGGTGTCAAAACTTATCACTCGATTCCTTCAAAAGGAGGCCTAATAGCAACCAGTTTAGGTTTGTGGGCGAATGAGTCAAGATTGATGTTCTGGTGGAGCTAAACCATGAAATCATGTTTCATTCATGTTCAGGTGTTGTGAGAACACCCCTCCAAGGAATGTTGTATTGAACTGGTCAAGTGGGCCATTCAAACCCTTAAGCCTAGCTAGTAATATCCCACTCATTATTTGCTAGTGTGTGTGTGTAGTCACACAAGAACTTGAGAAGTGTTAGTTGTCTGTATGTGGACATAGTGGAGCCTTGAGGTTTTCTAAAGTGTTGTGTTAGGATATTTGGAATTGGGGATTATAGGTTGAGTCTGTGAACCTTAGAAGTTGACTGGTTAAGGTTAACCTCCTTCCGGTTGTTAGGTCTCAGAGACAACTGAGAGGGGGGGGGGTGAATCAGTTGTCTAATAAATTCAAAACAAAAACAACTTAACCAACTTAATGCTTAATACTGATAAACTAGTCCAATATGCCAGTAGACAGTTTTAACAGTTAATTGCAATACCAGTAAGGATTAATGCATGAAACAAAAAGACAAAGTCATTCACAACATATAACACCAATATTTGTATGTGGAAACCCTGTAAGGGGAAAAACCACGGTGGGAAACCTTACCCACGATCAGATGATACTACTGTAGATAGTAAGTGTATACAAATGGGGTCTGCACATGCAGAAAGGCCAAGCACCTAGAGCTCATTGCTCAAACACAAATAGGAGTCACACTGACTACAATTGGATGGTTAAATCCAATAAGAATGTACTGCTCAAAATAGCATCTTCATATGTTGGATTCAGTACCGGTGTAGTTCTGATTGTCTTCACTAAAACCCTCTTTCAACTTCAAATGATGTCTGCATGTATAGCTATGCTTATTCTTGCATGTACCTTCACACAATCCTTTTTTGCATTTCACATCCGATCTTACAAATAAGATCTTACATTTATACCATACCCTTAGACCAATTTTAGTAGGTCAGATCTAGAGGATAATACAATAAAATTAATTTATAAATCAATTAATACCCGATGCAATACCCAATTCACCATGTCGGCTTAATGCATTTACAACAACAATAAGTCATCTCCATAGCGTGCCATGCTGATTTGGAAAAGATAAACCTGTCGGTGTAACCTGGACCTGTTTGCCGCTAACAACAAATATGTAAATATGAATATGCCAATTAACAAACCTTCAAGAGAAAGTGTCCAAAAGATTTCTTTGACATAACCATGTATTTTCCATGCCCTTCCAAGTGCTGGTGATAATTATATCATGCTGATGTACCAGATACCGGTGACTATGCATAAGTCACTTGCTTGCTGGTGAATGTTGTTGATTCTCCAAAGTGCCAGAGTTGATAAGTGTTTAGTAGGTGTTGACATCAATGACAAAACCATACCAAAATACCAACAATCTCCCCCTTTGGCATTGATGGCAACACAAGATGGAAAAACCATCAAAGTGCCAAAACAGAAATGCCAAATACCAAAAACCAACAATCTCCCAAAAAGAGATCATAATCAGAAATCAAAATACAGATACAGAGAGTAATAATCTCTCCCAAATAACAATCTCTCCCCCTAGGAGAAACATGTGTTTTCCTTGTGTTTTTCCATACCAATCTCTCCCCCTTTGACATCAAATGCCAAATAAAAAAAATACCAACCAATTCAGTATACCAACTACTCCCCCTAAGAAGTAGCTTCCTCATCATAGCTGGAATAAAAGATTTCTCTATTAATTTTGTCGGTTGATGACAATCATCAACTTCCTATGTCTCTACCGGTGGGGGTATGACCCCAAGCTGATCTCTGAGATATTCAAAAGTCTCTTTAGCCAGAGGTTTAGTGAAATATCTGCAATCTATTCTTTAGTATTCACATAAACCAGTTTTATCTCTTTTGATTCAACATGTTCCCTTAGAAAATTCAGTTTGATAGAAACATGTTTGGTTTTAGAATGTAATACCGGATTCTTAGATATATCAATTGTTGTAGTGTTATCACAATACATAGTAATAGGTTCCTTGCATTTTACCTTTATGTCCTTCAACATTTATTTAAGCCATAATACTTGTGTACAGTTAGTTGCTACTGCAACATATTCTGATTCTACTGTTGATAAAGATGTACAACTTTGTTCCTTACTCAATCAAGAAACTAGTCTGCTTCCAAGAAAGAATGCTCCATTGGTGGTGCTTTTTCTATCATCCAAATCTCCTGCCTAATTTGCATCTGTGTATGCACATAATTCAAAGTTTTCATCTCTAGGATACCATAATCCAAGATTTGTAGTGCCTTGTAAGTACCAGAAAATCCTTTTTACAGCTGATTCATAATTTTCTCTGGAATTACTCTGAAATCTTGAAACAATACATACTGCATTCATAATATCAGGTCTGGTTTGTGTCAAATATAGTAAACCTCCTATCATAGATTTGTATCTAGTTGGATTAACAGGTGTAGATTCATCCCGTAGTGATAATTTGTCATTTGTAGTCATAGGTGTGCTTACCGGTTTAGAGTTCTCCATCCCAAATTTCCTTAGTAACTCTTTTAAGTACTTGGATTGACTCAAGAAAATACCTTTATCAGTGTGTGAAATTTGCAATCCTAAGAAGAATTTTATTTCTCCAATCATAGACATTTCAAATTCTTGCTGCATTTTAATAGAAAATTCTGTACATTATCCATCTTCTCCTCCAAAGATTATATCATCAACAAAAACTTCTATAACCAAGATGTCATCATTAGTCACTTTATAATACAAGTTGTTGTCTGCATTACCTTTAGAAAAACCGATTTTCAAAAGATACTTATCCAATCTCGCATACCAAGCTCTTGGAGCTTGCTTCAATCCATACAAAGCTTTTCTTAACCTGCAAACCATATCTTTGTTATCTGTCAAAGAAAATCCATCAGGTTGTTCAATGTAAAATTCTTCTTCAAGATCTCCATTCAAAAATGCACATTTAATAACCATTTGATATACTTTGTAGTTCTTGTGTGCTGCAAAAGCCAAAAATAATCCGACTGCCTCAATTCTAGCTACCGGTGCAAAGGTTTCATTGTAATCAATTCCTTCTTTCTGAGAATATCCCTTACACACTAGTCTTGCTTTATTTTTGATAACCTTACCATCTTCATTAAGTTTGTTTCTGAATACCCATTTGGTTCCATTTACATTTTTATCTTTAGGCCAAGGAACTAATGTCCAAGTGTTATTCTTCTCAATTTGTTCTAATTCTTCTTCCATAGCTTTAATCGTTCATCTTCACATGCCTCATTAACAGATGATGGTTCAATTTGAGAAATAAGACATACCTCTTCATTTTCCAATCTTCCTCTTGTCATAACTCCTTTATACTTGTTTCCAATTATCTGATCTTCAGAATGATTCAGTCTTACATACCGAGGTGTCTTTGTTTGTTGTTGTTCCTTAGTTACTGTGGAATTTTCAGATGATACCGGTGTAACTGGATCTTCATTCTGTACTGGTGGATTTAGTGTAGGTTTATTTGTTAGAATATCTATTGTCGGTTTAGAATCTATATACCTTGAAGTTCCTCTGAAATGTTTATGAATCTTCACATTTGTACTTTCAACAATTTTCTGCAATCTTTTGTTAAAACATCTATATGCTTTACTCTTAGATGAATAACCAAGAAATATTCCTTCATCACTTCTAGGATCAAATTTCCCAATGTACTCATCTCTTCTAATATAGCATTTACTTCCAAAAATTCTGAAGTATTTAAGAGTAGGAGTAATACCAAACCATAGTTCATGAGGGATCTTACCGGTTTCACCTTTGATGTGAACTTTATTGAATGTATAGACCATTGTACTTACTGCCTCTCTCCAATATACATGTGGTAGGTTTTCTTCTGATAACATACTTCTTGCTGCATCCAAGATAGTTTTGTTTTTCCTTTCAACAACTCCATTCTGTTGTGGTGTCCGAGGTGTTGATAGTTGTCTTCTGATTCCATTTACTTCACAGAATGCATTAAATTCCTTAGATGTGAATTCTCCTCCTTGATCTGATCTTAGACATTTGATTTTCTTACCGGTTTTATTTTCTACCATAGCTTTAAACAATTTGAACTTTCCAAGTGTTTCTGATTTTTCTCTGAGAAAAGTAACCCAACACATTCTAGAATAGTCATCAATGATTAGCATGATATATCTATCACCTTGTAAGCTTTTAGTTCTAGCTGGACCACATAGATCAGTATGAATCAAATCAAGAGCATTATTGGATTTTTCTGGAATACTTTTGAAACTAGCTCTAACTTGTTTTCCAAATTGACATTCCTTAAATACTGTATTGTGAGGTTTGACAATTTTAGGTAAATCTCTAACTGCCTTAGTAGTACTTATTTTCACCATGCAATCAAAGTTTACATGATAGAGTCTCTAATGCCATAGCCAACTTTCATCAATATGTGAAATCAAGCATTTCTTTTCACTGGTATTCAAATAAAAGATATTACCTCTAGTCTGATTACCAGTTGCAATTTCCAAACCAGTTCTATTCATGATTTTACATTTTCCATTTTTGACTTGTAACTGAAATCCTTTCTCAACTAATTGACCAACACTCAAAAGATTATGCTTTAAACCTTCAATATAGTAAACATTGTCAGTGTTATGCTTACCATCAAGAGATATTGTACCCTTACCTTTGACCAAACAAGCTTTATCATCTCCAAATCTCACTAAGCCTCCATTGTATTCTTGAAAGTTCAAGAATTTACCTTTATCTCCTGTCATATGATGTGAGCATCCTGAATCAATGATCCACTCATCCTTTACTTCAATTTTAGCTACCAAGGCCTGCTCTACTAGTTGGACTGTAGGAGTTGGTTGATCTTTTGTTATAGCAACAAAAACCCATCCATTGTCTATCGGATCCTCATCAGAATCATCAGTCACTCCTTCATCAGCAAGATAACAAGATTTGTCTTTATTCTTCTTAAATCTATATCTCTGATATTCAGGGTTAGGCGTGTATGTTCTTCTAGCTTCTTCTCTTAGTCTAGCATGTCTACCAGGCCATCTTGAAGCCATATGACCAATCTTATTACAATTAAAACATTTAAAGGGTGCTTTACCTTCATACTTACTTCCAACTGAACCTTTAGGCATTTTCCTTGCAAATAGTGCTTCAAGTTCTTCAAGTTCTTCATTTTCTTTCCTGCTTTCTTCAAGTTCTCTTGCATAAAAGGATTTCCAATCAGATTTGTCAAATGATGGTGCAGATGATGTAGATTCTTTAAAGGCTAAATATGTCTTTATAGTAGTAACATGACCAAATTCCTCAATTTCAAAGGCTGAAAGTTTTCCAATCAATGTATCTCTAGTTATTGATGCATTAGGCATTGTTCTTAACTCATTTATAGCAGTGACTTTCATTTTATATGTCGGTGACAATCCTCTTAAAACTTTTGAAACAATTTCATCCTCACTTAAGGTTCCTCCACAACATTTAATACCCAAAACAATTTCATTAACTCTTTCCATAAAAGCAGAAATCCTTTCATCTTCTTCCATTTTCAGATGTTCATACCTGACCCAAAATCTTTCAAGTTTTGCAATTTTGACTGTGGAATCTCCTTCATTCAGTGTTTCAAAATGATCCCAAATAGCTTTAGCAGTAGACCTATCTGATAATCCCATGATTTGTTGATCTGATAATGCGCTCAAAAGTGCTTCTCTTGCTTTGCAATCATTTTCTTCATCTTTTCCCAAGGTAGGTGGATTAGGCTGACTAGGAGTAGGAGTGGTATAACCATTCTTTGTAACATCCCAGATGTCCTTTCCAATGCAATTTAAATGTGTCTCCATTCTGATCTTCTGTATGCCATAGTTGTTTCCATCCAGTTTAGGACTATCCTTCCTAAAATAGTTAGTAGACATTGGATCTCCTCAAGCTGTTAAACTTCTACAAAAGAGGACTAAGCTCTAATACCAATTGTTAGGTCCTAGAGACAACTGAGAGGGGGGGGGGGGGGGGTGAATCAGTTGTCTAATAAATCCAAACCAAAAACAACTTAACCAACTTAATGCTTAATACCGATAAACCAGTAAAATATGTCGGTAGACAGTTTAACAATTAATTGTAATACCGGTAAGGATTAATGCATGAAACAAAAAGACAAAGTCATTCACAACATATAACACAAATATTTGTACATGGAAACCCTATAAGGGAAAAAACCACGGTGGGAAACCTTACCCACAATCAGATGATACTACTACAGATAGTAAGTGTATACAAATGGGGTCTGCACATGCAGAAAGGCCAAGCGCCTAGAGCTCACTGCTCAAACACAAATAGGAGTCACACTGACTACAATTGGATGGTTAAATCCAATAAGAATGTACTGCTCAAAATAGCATCTTCATATGCTAGATTTAGTACCAGTGTAGTTCTGATTGTCTTCACTAAAACCCTCCTTCAACTTCAAATGATGTCTGCATGTATAGCTATGCTTATTCTCACATATACCTTCACACAATCCTTTTTCGCATTTCACATCCGATCTTACAAATAAGATCTTACTTTTATACCATACCCTAAGACTAATTTTAGTAGGTCGGCTCTAAAGGATAATACAATAAAATTAATTTATAAATCAATTAATACCCAATGCAATAACCGATTCACCATGTCGTCTTAAATCATTTACAACAACAATAAGTCATCTCCATAGAGTGCCATGCTGATCTGGAAAAGATAAACCTGCCGGTGTAACCTGGACCTGTTTGCCGGTAACAACAAATATGTAAATATGAATATGCCAATTAACAAACCTTCAAGACAAAGTGTCCAAATGATGTCTTTGACATAACCATGTATTTTCCATGCCCTTCCAAGTGTTAGTGATCATTATATCCACCCGGTGTACTAGATACTGGTGACTGTACATAAGTCACTTGCTTGCCGATGAATGTTGTTGATTCTCCAAAGTACTAGAGTTGATAAGTGTTTAGTAAGTGTTGACATCAATGACAAAACTATACCAAAATACCAACACCAGTCTGTTGCCTTCTTATCATATTGGTATCATAGCAGGATTTTTAAGATCACTTGGGTGGTGTGGTCTTAGTGTATGCCAGAGGAAGAGATTGAAATAGGGGCTGACAAATTTCCTCCTAAGAGTATGTCACAAGATGCAGTGAAGAAGTTGATTGAAGAGATGCTGGAGTCCAAGCTTAAAGAATTGAAAAAGACTAAGGATAAGGAAGATGGAAGTGACATCGATGAAGAAGGAGATAAAGACGATGGGGAATCCTCTAAGCTGGTAGAGGAGATACCTGTAGATCATAGGGCATTTGTAGATGCCTTGAGGTCAGTCAATAGGGACACCATAGATGGTTTGCCTATATATAGTGGAAGTTTGGAAGCGGAAGATGTGATAGACTGGATTGAAGCATTGACCAATCATTTTGAGTAAAAAGAAATCCCTGAAGATAAGAGGGTTAAGATGGAAAAAGCAAGGTTGAAGGGGTCTTCTCTTACATGGTGGAAATATGTACAAGGAGAGAGAGTTAAGGAGGGAAAAAGTATGATAACCTCCTAGGAAAGGATGAAAGTTAAAGTCAAGGCACAATTCATGCCCATTGACTATGAAGTGCAGATGTATAGAAAATTATAGAACCTCAAACAGAGATACCTTGATGTGAATGTATATACGAAGGAGCTTCATAAACTCAGTCTCAGATCAAAGAGACAAGAAGAAGAGTCAAAGAAAGTGGCCAGGTAATTGAATGGGTTAAGGATGAATATCCAAGATGAGATCAACATCTTGGCACTGGAGACAGTGAACAACTATTTTCAATTGGCCCTAAGGGCATACGAGAAACTAAAAAGAAGAAGTGAGGCAGAGGAAGTTTTTGAGGAAGAAGTCCTAACCAAAAGTCTACTAGTGAGTCTAGCCAGAGAGCAAGTTGGGGATTGAAGTAGCAAAGGAGGCTACCATGGGAGAAGACCTAATGGAAGAGGTGGGACAGATGGATCAGGGAGAGGATCTAAGTTCTCTAGTATGAGATGCTATAACTGCAATCAAATGGGGCACCCAACCTACAAGTGTCCAAAGAAGGCCTCAACTTCTCATGGTGATGAGAGGAGAACCACTTTGACTCAAGAAGATGCAAGGAATGTGACATCTTCTGAAGTGAATTTGACATCAGAGATGGAAGAGAACCCAATGATCAAGAGGACACTGCTCAAGGAACTAGTGAATACTGAGCCACCCCAAAGGAAGGCTTTGTTTAGAATCAACTACCATATTCAAGGTAAGGTTTGTAAAGTTATCATAGATTCAAGATCTACTAATAACATTGTATTTTTGGAAGCAGTAAACAAGTTGAACTTGGAAAGAATACCCCATAGTTGTCCATATAGATTCAGCTGGTTAAACAAAGGGCATCACATACTCATCAATGAATAGGCAAGGGTAAAGTTCAATATTGAGGGGTATAAGGATAAAATTTTGTGTGGAATCCTTCCAATGGATGCTTGCGATCTTTTTCTTGGAAGACCATGGAAGTTTGACAGAAAGGCTCATCATGATGGAGAAAAGAATGCTTACTCTTTCCAAAAGGATGGTGTGACCTTTAGGATACAGTCAGTGGTAGAAGGGGATCCACAACATGTAGGATCTAGTGTGATGATGGTAGGAGAAAAAGAATTCATTGATACACTAAAGGAGGAAGGTGGAGTAGGTGTTCCTTTTATTTTAAAGCCCAAGGAAGTAAGGAAGAAGAGTGTGAGTGAGGTAGGACCTAAGGAGGTCAGAGAACTACTAGACCAGTACAAAGGAGTGGTTGCGGAAGATATACTTGATTCCCTACCACCTATCAGAGATATTAGTCATTAGATTGACCTCATACCAGGAGCAATACTTCCTAACAAGGCATCATATAAAATGACCCCACAACATAATGAAGAGATAGCTATGCAAATTCAAGAGCTCCTAGATAAAGGGTTGATAAGAAAGAGCCTTAGCCCATGTGCAGTGCCTATTGTTTTAGCCCCAAAGAAGGATGGGAAATGGAGACTTTGCACTAATTCTAGGGCTATCAATAGGATAACCATCAGATATAGGTTTCCTATTCCAAGGATAGAGGAACTAATGGATTATTTAGAGGGATCTACCTATCTCTCTAAAATTGATCTCAACAGTGGGTAACATCAAATAAGGATAAGAGAGGGCGATGAATGGAAAACTCCATTTAAAACTAATGAAGGGTTGTATGAATAGCTTGTGATGCCTTTTGATCTTTTAAATTCCCCTAGCACCTTTATGAGACTAATGAATGAAGTGTTGTAGGAGTTTATAGGGAAATTTGTGGTAGTCTACCTTGATGACATATTGGTGTTTAGCAAGAGCAAGGAGGAGCACTTGAAACACTTGGAGATAGTCTTGAAGCAATTGCAAGAGTAGAAGTTGATGATAAATTTAGAAAAGTGTGACTTCATGAAGTAGTAATTGGTGTACTTAGGTTTTTTCATCTCTAAGGGTGACTTGAAGATGGATTCTTCCAAGGTAGAGGCTATTCTGAATTGGCCTACACCTAAGACAGCCAGAGAGGTAAGAAGTTATCATGGTTTGGCAACATTTTATAGCAAATTCATTAGAAATTACAATGATATTTGTGCACCTATGTTAGAAACCATCAATGGTGGTGGTAAGGTGAAGTTTGTGTGGACCAAAGAAGAAGATAAAAGTTTTGAGTATCTAAAACAAAAAGTTGCCAATTACCTAGTCCTAGTATTGCCTGATTTCAGTAAGGTCTTCACCATTGAATGTGATGCAAGTGGTTTGACTATTGGAGCAGTATTGAGCCAAGAGGGGAGATCGGTGGCCTTTTTCAATGAAAAACTAAATGAAGCAAAGATGAAGTATTCCTCATATGGTTTAGAGTTGTATGCTCTGAAAAAGTGGAGGCATTACTTGCTTCCTAAGGAGTTTATTGTGTATACTGACAATCATGCTCTTATTTTTTTGAATAGATAAGAGAAACACAGTCATAGACATATGAAATGGATTGAAAGTCTTCAAGCAGACACCTTCATCATCAAGCACAAGAAAGGGGTAGCCAATAAGGTTGCAGATGCTCTAAGTAGGAGGGTGTTGATAGTGCAAGAAGTACAGTTGTAGAGTATAGGTGTTGAAGCACTCAAAGGATTGTATGAAGAGGACAAAGATTTCAAAGAAATATATAAAGTATGTTGTGAGTTTGCAAATGCTTTTCATGGAGAATTTTATGACTACACCTTGCAAGATGGTCTTTTGTTCAAAGGTTGTCAGTTATGTATCCCTAGATGTTCAATGAGGGATAATGTAGTAAAGGAGAAACATAGTGGTGGTTTAGGAGGTCACTTTGGGATAAATAAGACTTTGGACCTAGTTAGGAGATTTTACTTTTGGCCTCAGATGCAGACGGATATCATAAAGTTTGTGGAGAGTTGTACTATGTGTCAGAGAGCAAAGGGGGTCTCAACCAATACAAGACTGTACCAACCTTTTCCTATACCAAGTAGACCTTGGAAAAGTTTGAGTATGGACTTTGTGATGGGATTACCCAAGACAAAGATAGGTCATGACAGTGTGTTTGTTGTGGTAGATAGGTTAAGTAAGATGGCTCACTTTATTCCTTGTAAAACCATAAATGATGCTAGCTATATTGCTGGATTGTTTTTCAAAGAAATTGTTAGAATCCATGGGTTGCCTTTGAGTATTGTATCTGACTGGGACAACAAGTTTGTAGGGCATTTTTGGAGAACCTTGTGGAAAAGGGTGGGTAAAAATTTGTCTTTTAGCTCAGCCTATCATGCTCAAACCGATGGCCAAACTGAAGTTGTGAATAGGTCATTGGGAATTCTTCTTAGATGTTTGACAAAGGATCATGGAAGTAGTTGGGATGTGGTGATATGTGAGGCCCTACCCCGACCCATCCTAGCATTTTAGTTATTTTCATGTTGGAACCATTATTGATGCTTCATTTCTATGCATTATGGATGTAGAATTTTATATAATCCTAGGATTGGATAACATTGATAAATTGATGCTTCATTTCTATGTATTATGGATATAGAATTTTATATGATTCCAGGATTGGATAACATTGATATGGTGTATGACATTTATTTGATTTGTAGAACATTATTATGATGTTAGAAATATGATGCATGTCTTATGAAGGGTTGAAATTTATGAGAATTATGATAATGCCATTAAGTTAATTTCTTTATGTGGATTTCATTGGATATATGGTAAATTGATTTGTATGATGGCAATTGTATGTAGAGTGATTGAATTGTATTCCTTTTTATAGGTTAAATTTATATGTGGTTATTTGGGAATTATTAATGTGTAATTGAGATGCGCAGGAAAATTATCCATGTGACCATGGAAACAATATGGAGAATCAAGCCTACTCCGATGTGTGATTGTGAAGCTAGGGGTTGTCTATTTGGAGAGACAAACCCTCATTTGTAAATGTATTTTAATTTGTAAATGTTATCCTTGGTTGAGTGTTTATTTTGGAAAATTGTTTAAATTATAATTTTTAAAAGAGACATTTGCCATGTGTGTTTTGGTGATGTGTAATTCTTTTTGTAGTGTCACTTGACACGTGTTGTATGTTGAGTTGGCATTGTCATGTCTCTTTTTGAGGAATTTATTTTACCAATGTTTATATTTTCAATTATCCTTGATGGTCCCAAGTAAACCTAGGATAGGGAGCCATTAGAGGGGTTCAACTCAGAGTTTACTCATAGGTAAACTTTGGGTGGACTTTCAAAGGGTTAAACCAACTCCCAGAGTTAGTTTAGGAGCATTTTTAGTGGGCCATATGATGTACCTATGGATGAAGGCCAAATTTGGCCATGTGTCCACTCCCTAGGACTTGTTTAACCTCCCCAAAAAGTGAGTTTCTCAAGCTGGCCGAATTTCATCTTTAGAAGAGCCTTCCTTGGTTAGGTAACCCACTTCATGAGTGTCATTCCTTTTCCCCATTCCATCTCCCTTTTTGAGGTGCCTTGGTAAGGGAGTGTGTAAGGCTTTGGGAAGATCAACCAATGAGCATCCTTCACCCTTCCCAAGTGGGTTGGAAAGAGTGAGGTCTGGCTTCATAGGGAATGGTTTGGGAGGGAAAAGTTGATCACCCACTCTCCATTTTGGAGACTTAGGATTTGCAGAATTTTTGGAAAGGATAGAATAGAAATTTTTTGGCTAAGTCTTGAGAAGAAAGAAGTGTGGATTTGGGCAGCTCTACTCCAAACTATCCCTTGCATCCCTTTGGCAAATTCAAGGTTGGTTTAATCTCTATCTTTGTATGTTGTAAATTTGTTTTGAAAGATTGTATGTATTTCATTGTTTTCCCCCATTGTGGTTTTATTTGTGAGGAAAGATGTGTGATCTTTCCTTTGTTTTTGGTTGAGCATTTTATTTATGTTTTGGGAGTATTCAAGGCCAAACTCACCGTTGGGAGGGTAGAGTGGCCTTGGGGTGAAGGGTTGTTTGGCAGCCTTAGAGTGAGAAGCTCTCTTTGGAAGAGAGTGATCTCAAGAGATTTTTGTGACCCTTGCTGCATATTTTTGTTTATGCATTTGGGGGTCATAAGGGGAGATTTGATGGCTTGTATGCCTTGGGGGTCATAAGGATGGTTGGGAAAAGTTTGGAACTTGTGTTGTGTTCTTGGTTGCCTTGCAATGGCTTTGTGTACTACTATTTGCAGTTCTCAAGGTGCTTAGTCCACCTTCACCCATATAAAAATCACAGATGTGATGATGTTAAGCCTTGGGATGGGAATGTGTTTGTTGTGAATTTTGTCTTCCTTGTTTGTGTATTGCTTGTGTGTAACCCGTCTAGGTCTTGGTTCTCCAAGCTCGGGGGTGGCTTATAGTAAGCCTAGGTTGGAAGGTGAGCCTCCATGGTCACAACCTTAAGACTTTGTATTGCGGGTTTGCTTGAAAAAAGGAAGGAAAGAAAAGCTAGGAGTTGTTACTATTATTATTGTTTTAGTTGAAAAAGAAAAATGTATTTATTTTTTTGGAAGCCCTCATTTAGTAGAGATGAGAGGCTAAGTTGGGTATCTACCCATTTGTAAATTCTACCATGTTGTATTAAAAGTATTTCTTAAACCATGTTTTATCATGAAATGAAAAGTATTCTATTATTAAATTTGACTTTGCAAGAAAGAAATGAAATAAATTTGCAGTATGATTCTATAGTTTGTGAGTTATTATTTATTAGAATTTACTTCTTGCAAATAAAAGTTAATTTCTGTTTGAGTTATTTTAGTTTTCATTCTGGAAAAAAAAAAAGATGTTAATGCTGCATTTTACCTTGCTTTTATAAATCAATAGATTTTAGAATTTGTTAATTGCAACTGTTAAATAATTTATTTCTACTATAAATCAATGGATTTTAGAATTTGTTAGTTGCAACTGTTAATTAATTTATTTCTGCTAAAAGTTATAAATCTGGAAATGCATGTTAGTAGGAAAAATAATTCTAATTCTATTATTTCTATTCATTCTGTAAAAACAGTAAAATTACTCATTCTGTAGATAAATAAAACTGTCATATTTTACAAAATCTGAAAATAAATCTAGACTATTTAACATATCTCTAAGGTTAACTATGTAACATTAAAAATGAAAAGAAATACATTTATTTAAATCTATTAGTTTTAAATAATCTGCCTTAATGTGTTAGAAAATAAAGACTTAAACATGAAAGAGAAAGCTAGATATCCAATAGATTTTTTTTTTTTTTTTAAAAAGAAAAAAAAACTAGATAGTTTAAAATGCCTTGTTTTAATAGATCAAATATATGCATACATATTTAAATGTTCTATACTATAAAACTATTGGACAATAAACATTTATCTACTTTATGTTGCTAGTTATTTATCTATTTTTGACAATTATTTTTATACCTTTGTATATTTAAAATATATACAAATATATATAAGAATATATATATATATATATATGTAAAATATATATATATAACTAAATTCTTAAAAAAAAGAAAAAGACTAGGGGAAATCATACCCCGAGGGCCGGAGCCGAAGCTCCCTAGGCTACCTTGGGGTGGCACAAGGCCCTCTGTGGACTGCAACCCACAGTGGCCGCCACTGTGGGCCGAGGTCCACAAGGGCGCCCGCGGCGCCGCTGCGGGCTGCGACCCGTAGGGGCAACCTTGGCTGCCACTGCGTGCCGTGTCCCGCTGGGACACCACTGCGTCGCTGCGGCCCACTGTGTTGATATCCGCCACTATTAAACATGGCCCTCTGCCATTGTTAGATCTTGAACCTGCATAACACACAAAACCCTAACCCGAACTTTAGGTTAGGGTAAAACAAGAAATAAAAGAATAAGAATGGCTAGGGTTAGGATTGATAAGATTTAGTTAGGTTAAGATTAAAAGAAGAAAGAAATAAAAGTTTAATATTAAAAGTTTTAAAAAGAAAAGTGGGGGGGAAACCCCTTTCTAAATTAGAAAGGGTAATCCCACATATATTTAGTAATATGGGTATTTAATTTATTTTAGAAGGGGTTTATAGTTTTATCTCAACTTTTATTTGTCTTTTTAATTATTTATTTATGGGATATATATATATATGTTTAGATTTAAATTCTTGTTTGGAGTATTTTATTAATGAGGATTAATAAAATACTATTGTAATCATTTAGCCTATAGGAGATTTATTTTAGTCAGTATTAAAGTTGGTATTTTGGAAAAATGAATTATCTTAGGCAAATGTTTTTATTGTTTTAATTAAACCCTTTAGTAATCAACTCTTGGACAAATGTTATTATCTTAGGCAAATGACAGTTTTGGAGAATTATTTCCACATTTAATTATTATCACATGCATGGTTAAGTTAATTAAATTAACTTTGGTAATCAACTCTTTTATATTTTGAGTTAACCCATAATTAAGACAAGACTTAATTATTGCATCTTTAATTTAGCATAATTAGTTTTATTAGGATGTTTTGAAAAAAAAAAAACAATTTGTTGTTCCGTTTTTTGCCCAAAAGTTTGGGCATGACATGATACCTCGGGTAGAGTATGCTTATAATGATTCAATAAACAAGAGCACAGGTTTGAGTCATTTTAATATTTTCTATGGTAGCCATCCAAGAGGATTCTTTGAATTGAGAGATGTCCAAGGGTTGGACAAGAGGACTGGACATGGTGATGAATTTGCAGAGGCTATGAAAGAGGTGCATCAACAAGTTAGAGATACCTTACAACAGAATAGTCAAAAGGTTAAAGCAAGAGTGGATCAGAGAAGGAGAGGTGTGCAGTATCAAGTGGGTGACATGGTAATGGTTCATCTCAGCAAGGATAGGCTACCCAAGGGAAGCCATAGCAAGTTAAGGATGCACATAATTGGACCTTGTAAAATTTTGGATAAATATGGTCCTTGTTGGCATTGTGTTGTCAGTGATGTCAACTGATATAGGTTAACTACTGGTAAAAGAGAAGTATGTGCAACAATTCCATGGAGGAGTACAGGATGAGATATCTTTGATATCACCTTGTGTTGTAGAACACTGGTAAGGTAAGGAAGAGAATGTCATTCAAATGAATGACCACTAGAGTCACCGGTACACAAGTTAGTGTTTGACTTGTGTGGATGAAATGGACAGGTTATCAGTATAGTGTATCACTAGTAAGGAAAGGATGTTAACTGGTAAGCAATGTGTTAACAATGAACAGAATGCTTGGATGTTGTTTGTGATGAAGAGGTAGAATTTTACCCAAATCACATCAACACCAAAGGAGAAGGATGAACTGGTCACCGGTATGCTGTGTGATTGTAGAACAACAAGACTCCCACCGGATAGAGATGTAGTCGCCATGTGTAGAGTTGACTGACAATGAATGTGCCCACACCTAATCACATGTGACTATTTGAAGATGTGTTGCACAAATAGGGAAGTTAGATGAGTGCATTGTAGGATGCAGATGACAAGGTGTCACTCCTTCGGTAAGTAGAGTTTATCTTCTATTATGCATAATGTAAAGGAAAGTGTTTGAAGGATGACACTGGATCTACCGATGAATCAAAAGAATGCCTCCAGTGCATGAAATCAAGGATATGCACTGGATCGACAGAGAAGGCATGATGAGATGCTAAAACAAATGAAGAGTGATGGGTTTGAAACTTTGACAAATCGGCAGAGATGTTGTCTGGTCTGATGATGAAGAAGGAAAGGTTGAGAAACTACAGATAGAGAGTGCAACCGACTTGCAGATGCTTCAGATGAAAATAATTGAAGGTAGATGACATGGTGTCATCAAGAGTGTACACCAGTATGTAAGTCCATCGGTAATATGGACATGGTGCATATGCAGAAGACTTCCCATCTGATGGGAATGATCATGCTATGATAGACATGTCTAGCGACCGGTTAATGTGTTCCACCGACTGTTTAGCAAAGAGAGGACATGAAGGGTAACCGGTAAAGTGTGAGATACCGACAGGGTTAGTGAACTGATAGAAAAGAAGAACCAATTGAGTGTTTGGTCTATGATCTTGTTCATACCAACACAGATGATATAGAAGAGGTGGAGGTCATCAGGGATGCCATGTAGAGATGAAGTGGCAAGCTCACAGAGGTCGATGAAGTGTCATGTAGGGATAGGTGTTTCTACAAATGTGAATTTAATATGGATCCCATGATTTGTGGATCAGATCAAAGGAGTGCGACTCGAGGAAGAATGAACGACAAAGAAAAATCAGGGAGTTGTTGGCACCTAAATCGAAGCAAGAAAATAAGATTGTGAGAAGACCTTGAGAAGGAAACAACAAAAATATTAATGGCATTTTGACAAATGCAGGTCGAGATATAGGTACGTGGTTGCTAAGTTTAAAAAACATGTATAGGAAGGTGTATTAATGGCAGTGATGTGCAAACAGCTGTCTAGGGGATCAAATTAGATAAGATTTGATTGGATTTGGTTTTTCTCAAGGTTGATGAGGAAACCCTAACTTTCTATGATTTGAATTGTCTTTTGGCAAGAAAACTAGGATATAAATAAGGAAGCCAAAATCATTGAAGTTTGTTGCTGAATGGAAGAAGATAGAGTTGCTACAAAGTGATTGAGCACTGCATGAGAGAGTTAGATCAGTCAAGCTGAAAGTAGTTGAAGATAATAGTGATTGAGGGAGTGAAGGTTAAACTAGTGATAGGGTTTAATAGTGGGTTTCACTAGTATGGTTTGAGAAACTAGTAAAGTAGCTAGATTGCATCAGAGGATATAATCGATAGGTGCTTGTACCGGCAGGAAGATAATTGAGAGGACTGAAGAGAAAAGTAGTGAGGAGGAGATCTAGTAGAGAAAGAAGAAGGGTAGAGGTGAACCGGTAGAGTTTACCAGCAATACAATAATAGAAGAATGAACTGGTGTAACAGAGAAGGTGTCTCATCTGTAGAGTGAGGTATATGAAATGGTTACAAGATTAACTTGTAAGAGTATGACTAATTTTGTATTTGAAGCTATCATTGTGATCAATGAGTTGTAGCTCGGTGTAGAGGTTGTAGCTCCTTTGGGTTGGTGCCCATAAACTAGCAGGGGTTGTAGCTCCTTTGGGTTGTAGCCCATAAATCAGTTAGGGGTTGGTGCCCTAAATCAGGGGTTGGTGCTCCTTGGGTTGGTGCCCTAAACTTTGTAATAGAGATTCATTATGAGGCTGGATTGGAGTAGTAGTCTCGAACAGCATTGCTCACCGAGGTTTTTCCCAACTTGGGTTTTCCTCATACATACTAGTGTTATGTGATGTCCCTTTGTGTTAACACATTTGTGTTTAGTCTTCTCACTAATCGGTAAGTCTACATTCAGCTAGATCTGTTAATCGGTATACTCACATAGGATAGTTAAAGGGAAAAGAATTTGAGAAACATTGATTCACCCCCCTCTCAGTGGTGCATTGTGTCTAACAATTGGTATCAGAGCCTAGGTACCCTATTTTTCAAGAATTTTCTTACTTGGGTAGATCCTATTAAGAACACAATGGTTATGTGTGAGTCAATCCCTACTCCTATGTTTAATGGATCAAACTATGCCATTTGAAGTTGTAGAATGGAAGTCTACCTATCCCCCCTAGGTTATGATGTCTGGGTGGTGGTTGTTAATGGTCTCCCTAGGAATGTTAGTCCTCCCACTAGCTCTGAAGAAGAAAGAAGATGCAAGTGCAATGAAGAAGCCATGAAGGCTTTGTTCTATGGACTAATCAGTGATGTCTCCTCATAGGTGGATAAGTGTAGATCAACAAAGAGTCAATGGGATAGACTAAAGAAGCTCTATGGAAATGAACCGTGCACCACTGGATCAGTTTGTGAAAGTGAGAAGAACAATGTTGTAGACACCTGTATAGATGACAAAGGCAAATCAGATTGTTGGAGTAGCAATGGTGATGTAGAAACTCATCTCTTCATGGCCCATGAGACAGATATTGAGAATCACACATCAAAAAGGGTTAATGTAGATAGATCCCATTGGTATGATGTGTTTGGTAGTAATAATAAAGAAGATGAAGAAGAAGGAGATAAGGTAGATAGATCTAGCCAGCAAGATCTATTTGTTAGTGAAGGTGAAGAAGAAGATGAAGCAAAAGTTGATCTTGAAGGAGAGCTTGTAAATACACTTGAAGAACTCAATAGAGTAAGAAAGGAATACAAGCTATTCAATAATGTTTCTATAGTGGAGAAATACTGGTTGGCTAAATGCCTTGAAGAATTTGATAAATGCATCTCAAAGTTGAAGTCTCAAGAAGAAGGTACTAAGGAGTGCTGGTGTGAAGATCTAGAATCTAGGCTAGAAGTAAAATATGAAGAATATCAATAGCTGCTTGGAGAAATGGAGGTTCTCTGAAATGACCTTGAGAAATGCCAGGATGAGATCAAGGTAAGAATCCAGTTTGATGGCAGCAGTGATGCCTTGGACAAAATGTTGAAGAAGCAAAAGCATGCCAAGGACATTGAAGGTTTAGGAAGTGGTGCCGGTGAATGCTCCACCAGCAAGAATGTCCCCCACAATGACATTCTATTTGTCTCCTCAAATGGAGAAAATAAGGGACAAACCTTCACAGTAAAAAATGCTCCTCGAAAGAAGGTTGACCTAATCACAACTGGTGAAGACTTGCAGACAAGAATGAAGACCGGTGTTGAAAGAAGGAGGAACTTGCAGTCACATGGAGGCTGGTATAGAAACTTTGCTCTGCAAAAAGGTGGATACAGAGCACATGGAAGTTAGAGGCCTGCATGGAACCAAAGAAGAAATTTTTTAGTAGGAGCAAGAGGTCCACCGATTTCGGTTGCTAGTCACAACAACATGACAATAAGAAGATGGTAAAACCGGTATGTCAAGGGATTCCCCAATCATGAAGTTGGGATGAATGTTGTGTGCTACTATAGCACTACCTCTGGTTGTGATGTTGAATCTGGAAATGAAAGGACCCATCAACAGAAGGTGGTAAGACCTGCTCCTAGGCCTAAAAATGGGAAGAAGAATGAGATCAAGCAGGTATGGAGGAAGAAGACCATGGACCAACACTATGCATTCAATGCACAAGTGATATCTTTGAAGGCCTAGAGGAGATGCAGGATCTTAGGGGGAGTAAGACACTGAACTTATCATTCACCCCTCAGTGAAGAAGGACACTTGGAAGAACAAGGTGTTGTTGGTATGATGGATGCATATGAGATGATAAGTGTGTGTAGAGGCTAACTTGGCTACACACCTATAGGTTAGAGTTGGATCACTACTACATGTGTCAATGTATGACAAGATAACAAATGGAATCAGATACAAGCTGACACGAAATGGTAGGAGTCACAGGAAGGTTCTCTGGTAGTGATGATGGACTGGTACAGGAAACCGGTATGTCCAGGATGTTACTGACATGAATTCTAAAAGGTACTTGAAAGTTTTGTAAGACAATGAGGTTGGAGATCATTGCAATAGCCCCGGTAGTATGGAATGTGGATTTTATGTCTCAAGTGGTATTGGAAAAGACCTAAATGACATATGTTGGCCCGATGGTTGATCATGCATGCTCACATGTTTTTGAGCTAACCGGATTGATCTATGACTTGATGATGACATTATATTGCATTGTGTACATCCAGGATCATGTCATAGGCTGTGTTGAAATAATGGAGCTGAAAGATCAGTAGACATTCACAGTTGCATGGCTCAACTGGTATATGGTGAAAATTGGAGTTCGAGTATTGGACCTGACCAAAGATGAGGACCTGAGATGCATGACTCAAAGGGAGTTCAAGTGCTTACGATGTTGAGCCAACATGCTTGAACATGTATGTGTATTGACTGCCCAAACTATAGATGATGGAAATTGCAGTAGGAATACCCAGGAGAATTTCATGGTTATGGGTATCTACTTGTCATTTGGTTGGTTGTATTCATAGTACAATCACATTTGATTCTAAATAAATTTGGGATCAAATGGGAGGTGATGTATTTTGACCAACAGGTGAGTAGTATTCACTGACACATCCTTCTGTAATTGAGTGCTTTAACAAATGGTATGAAATTACTCAATTGGTGTCAGTTGATGGTTGAGTCCTCCATCTCAAGTGTTGTGACTTGAGAAGATGTAACACGTAGTTTCAAAGGAGGAGATGCTTCCAATGAAGATAAAGGGGGAGAAATAATTTTTTCAGTGAGTGGTATATACAAGGAGGAATGATATCTTGACAATGCCCTTTGCCATTGTTGTCAAAGGGGGAGAAAGATTCTATAGTATACTGCATACTACATGTGTGAGAATCCATTGGATCATACAAAGGGGGAGAGAGATTATGTAGTATGTCGGATACTACATGAGCTGACATCAATGCCAAAGGGGGAGATTGTTGGCATTGTATTGTCATTGATGTCAACCGGTATAGGTTAACTACTGGTATAAGAGATGTATGTTCAACACTATCATGGAGCAGTACAGGATGAGATATCTTTGATATTACCTTGTGTTGCAGAATACCGGTAAGGTAAGGAAGAGAATGTCATTCAGATGAATGACCACTAGAGTCATCGGTACATAAGTTAGTGTTTGACTTGTGTGGATGAAATGGATAGGTTACCGCTATAGTGTATCACCGATAAGGAGAGGATGTCAACTGGTAAGCAATGTGTTGACAATGAGCAGAATGCTTGGATGTTGTTTGTGATGAAGAGGCAGAATGTTGCCTAAATCACATAAACACTAGAGGAGAAGGATGAACTGGTCATTGGTATGCGGTGTGGTTGTAGAACAATAGGACTCCCACCAGATAGAGATGCAGTCACCATGTGTAGAGTAGTCTGACAATGAATGTGCCCACATCGGATCACATGTGCATGTTTAAAGATGTGTTGCACAAACAAGGAAGTCACATGAGTGCATTGCAGGATGCAGATGACAAGGTGCCACTCCACCGGTAATGGATCTTATCTCCTATTATGCATAATGTGCATTATAGTTCTCTGAGATAAGAAAGAAAAGGTAAATGCAAGTGTTTGAAGGCTGACACCAGATCTACCGGTGAATCAAAGGAATGCCTCAAGTGCATTAAATCAAGGATATGCACTAGACATATAGAAAAGGCATGATGAGATGCCGAAACAAATGAAGAGTGATGGGTTTGTCACTTTGAAAAACCAGTAGAGATGTTGTTTGGTCTGATGATGAAGAAGGCAAGGCTTAGAAACTGTAGATAGTTGTGACCTACAGATACCTCAGATGAAAATAGTTGATGTAAGATGACATGGTGTCATAAAGAGTGTGCACTGGTATGTAAGTCCATCGGTAATATGGAAAAGGTGCAGATGTAGAAGACTTTCCATCCGATGAGAATGATTAGCTATGGATAGACATGTTTGGTGACTATTTAAGGTGTTCCACAAGTAGTTTAGCAAAGAGCAGACATGAAGGGTAACCGGTAAAGTGTGTGATACTGACAGGGTTAGTGAACCGACAAAAAAGAAGAACCGGTTGAGTGTTTGGTCAGTGATCCTGTTCATACTGACATAGATGATCTCGCAGAGGTGGAGATCATCATGGATGCCACGTAGAGATGAAGTGGCAATCTCATAGAGGTCGATGAAGTGTTGTGTAGTGATAGGTGTTTCTAGAGATGTGCATTTAATATGGATCCCATGATTTGTGGATCAGATCAGAGGAGTATGGCTCAAGGAAGAATGAATGACAGAGAAAAATCAGGGAGTTGTTGGCACCTGAATCAAAGCAAGAAAATTAGATTGTGAGAAGACCTCGAGAAGGAAATAGGAAAAATATTAATAGAATTTTGACAAATGCAGGTTGAGATATAGGGTCGTGGTTGCTAAGTTTAGAAAAAGTGTATTGGAAGGCGCGTTAATGGTGGTGATGTGCAAACAACTATCTGGGGGATCGGATTGGATAAGATCTGATTGGATTTGATTTTCCTTGAGTTTGATGAAGAAACCCTAATTGCCTACGATTTGAATTGTCTTTTGGCAGGAAAACCTGGATATAAATAAGGAAGCCAAAATCATTGAAGGTTGTTGTTGAATGGAAGAAGATTGAGCTTCTGCAAAGTGATTGAGCATTGCATGAGAGAGTTAGATCAGTCAGAGGGAAAATAGCTAAAGATAATAGTGACTGAGGGAGTGAAAGTTAAACCAATGATAGGGTTTAATAGTGGGTTTAACTGGTATGGTTTGAGCAACTGGTAAAGTAGCTAGATTGCATCAGAGGAGATAATCGATAGGTTCTTGTACCAGCAAGAAGATAGTTGAGAGGATTGAAGAGAAGAGAAGTGATGAGGAGATCCATTAGAGCAAGAAGAAGGGTAGAGGTGAACTGGTATATTTTACCGAAAATGCAGCAGCAGAAGAGTGAACTGGAGTAGCAAAGAAGGTGTCTAATTGGAAGAGTGAGGTATATGAAATGGTTACAAGATTCACTTGTAATAGTATGACTAATTTTGTATTTTAAGCTATCATTGTAATAACTGAATTGTAGCTCGGTGTAAGGGTTGTAGCTCCTTTGGGTTGGTGCCCATAAACTAGCAGGGGTTGTACCTCCTTTAGGTTGTAGCCCATAAATCAGTTAGGGGTTGGTGCTCCTTGGGTTGGTGCCCTAAACTTTGTAATAAAGATTCATTATGAGGCTAGATTGGAGTAGTAGTCTCCAATAGTATTGCTCACTGAGGTTTTTCCCATCTTGGGTTTTCTTTGTACATACTGGTGTTATGTGATGTCCCTTTGTGTGAATTCATTTGTTTTTAGTCTTCTCACTAACCGGTAAGTTTGCATTCAACTAGATTTGTTAATCGATATATTCACATAGGATAGTTAAAGGAAAAAGATTTTGAGAACCACTAATTCACCCCCCTCTCAGTGGTGCATTATGTCTAACAGTCCCAATGCTTACAAAATTGACCTCCCTAATGATGTTTCTATTTCACCTATATTTAATTTTTTTGATCTAACATTGTATAGGAGTCCTATTGTAGGAGAATGTTCATGTGAATCTGTTCAAGAAAGTGAAGAATGGATTAAACACTTACCACCTAAGGAACCACCTAAAATGGAGTACATCTTGGATAGTAAGGAAGCCAAGAAAACAAGGCACAAGACCTATTTTGAATAGTTAGTTAAATGGCAAGGCCTTCTTGACTCAAACGTTACCTGGATGCTGGAGGAAGATATCAAAAAGCAGGATGGTGATTTACAACAATTAGTCTCTAAGAGGACTTGAGACAAATTTCACCCAGGGAGTATGGTGCAGGAGAACCTACCTATGAGGGATGAGCCAGGAGCAAGATGATTATCTATTATTTAGAAGCAATGTAATAAGACCCTATGGGTCCTTTTTTTTTTGTAATTCAATGTCCTAGGAGTGTGACAAGTTTGTCCATGTTTGGATCAAATTGACATCTAGGGTCTGGTAGAGCAAATTGAGTCAATAAGGGTCATAATGGTCTAAATTGAGGGATCAAGCGACCACAAGTCTATTTGAGTCATTTTGTATGTTTTAAAGTCAAATGTAATCATTTTGGGGGACATTGACAGTTTAGAGTCTAGGTTGGTCGAATTCTGCAAAAGCTGTCATGACAATTTTGCACTTTTTATAAATCGAGATTATCCAATAGTGAGTCAGTTTGAAAATAGTTGGAGGAGGTTATGGTCACTTTGGAAACACCTTTAAAGGCCCCAAACACCAAAGAATGTAAGTTGGTTGTCTTGGTTGATTTGGAAAGGAATTGGAAGCATCAAGAACTATTGGAAACTTGAAAGAAACCGTCTATTTTTTTGTGGATTGCATACTAAAGGTGGATTGGTAAGAATTCTCATGGCATAGATCTCGTAACTAGCTTTTTTTACCTTTTTTTTTCTTTCAGTGTGAACTCTTGAAGTGATCACTTCCCCATTCTACAAGGAAATCTTGACCGGGTAGCCTAAAACCCTTAAACCCCTAGGGTTTGATTGCAATAATGGGTTTTGGCCTATCAATCCTTAACTGAACTCTCTAACATTATAGGAGATGATAGGACATTGTATCATATGTCAGTACCAAAATCTATTAAGAGGATGCAACAAGGTGAAGATGATGGATAACCAACCCTAGGTCTTGGATCTCTATGTGAGAGATCGATTTGATGAGTGCAGTGCATGAGAATTGAGAGGTAGAGAACTGGGAAAGGGTTTGAATGTGGTAGAAGAGTATTTTCAAGTTTGCATAATATTTCATGGTCAATGGTGGTCATCCACTAGGAGAACCAAACCAATTTGTGAATGGCGTTCATTCAAATAGGTCTAAAAGCCCTATTAGTTCTGTTAGTGCAGCACCAATTGGAATATCTACAAGTTGTTCTGGTACCAAAAACTGAGATACTGTTTAGAACTCCCAAAAGGGTATCTGAAAACATAATTTTTTGTCTAGATCCTTAGGGTGTCAAAATTTATCACTCGATTCCTTCAAATAGAGGCCTAATAGCAACCAGTTTAGGTTTGTGGGCGAATGAGTCAAGATTGATGTTCTAGTGGACCTAAACCATGAAATATTATTTCATTTGTGTTTAGGTGTTGTGAGAACACCCCTCCAAGGACTATTGTACTGAATTGGTCAAGTGGGCCATTCAAACCCTTAAGCCTAGTAATAACCCACTCGTTTGCTAGGGTGTGTGTGTAGTCACACAAGAACTTGAGAAGTGTTAGTTGTTTGTATGTGGACATAGTGGAGCCTTGGAGGTTTTCTAAGGTGTTGTTTGGTATCATTGAACCATTGCTTGACTTGGTGTTGTGTTAGGATCTTTGGAATCAGGGATTACTGGTTGAGTCTGTGAACCTTAGAAGTTGACCGGTTAAGGTCAACCTCCTTCTAGTCTGCTACCTCCTCATCATAAAGTCAATACTAACTAACTGAAACATACTTCAAAAGCATATGAACCATACATACAAACTTATTCCATCATCTAGATCATATCAATGACAATCAACTAATAATCTTCCCAATCCAATCCTTCTAGCGAAAGCCGGTAAACAACCATACCAACTAGTGTTGACATCAATGACAAAACATCAATGCAACACATAATAAATTCCATCATATGGCCGACAACAATCCCTTACTCAAAAACCTTTTTCTAGCCAAAAATACTAGGATTAGGGAACCCAATGCTTCCTAGGACCCTTATCTAGGCATTTTGGCCCGAAATTTGAAATTATAATAGTTGATTTTATAAGTAATGATAAAATGCTCCCAAATGTTAGCCTTAACCAAAAATTAAGTCCAAAAAATTGTAAGTTATATATAAATACAACTCCCTCTCTCATTTAAACATTTTTCTATCATCAAGACATAATTTAATCCAATTCCAATTGAGGAGTCAGTCAAGCATCTTAAAGGAAATTGAGAACATGTATACAATCAAGGATTCAAGCATTCAAGTTTAGTAACCAAGATCAATTTTTATGTGTTCCCCCACATTGAAGGCATGTATCAAAATTCATCAATTAATATCAAGCTATGTGTGAGACTTCAAGACAAGCATTTCATATTGAAGGTATAATTTATCATTTAAAGCATTTCCTTTAAGGTTTTCATCCTTTACACTACTAGGAGTAATCTCTCTTTCATCCAATATTATTGTAATGAAGGAAAAAAACCAATGGGTTTGACTTAGGCAAGCCCCTATACAACACAAGATTTTCCTCTCTTCTTGTGTGTGTAGGTTCAGATTTGATAGCCAAAAGTTGTGGAATTATATAAAGCACACTCAGACAAATAGTCATAGACTTCGAACAAGCAAAAACCCCTTGATTATGTCAATTAGCTCATTTGTTTGACACTTTAGGTTTATTTTTGGAGGGAAAGATCTTAAGAGCCTCATGATCTAGAATTTGAAGCTTTCAGTTGCTGAATACAACTTTAGAATAGGGCACCTATCTTCATAGTCTAAAAAATTAGCTTCTTGTCATAGGTTCTTCTCTATCTCCTCATTTCAGGTCTTTGGTGAACACACCATGGTATTGAGAAGGGGAGATTAATCAATACTAATGTTAAAACACTTTAATTATATTCCTTTAAACTCCAAACCATAATTAACATATCTTTGCAAATATGAAACACAAAAGCACAATACACAAAATAACACCAAATTTATGTGGAAAACCCAAGGGAAAAAATTTGGTGAGAATCACACTCACAATATGAATAATTGATTAAAATATTTTAGGCTCAAGGCTAAGGAGCTCACATCACCTGATTAGACTTGCAAAACTAAGTGCACAACCTTAGGGAAAGATACAAAGGAATTGCAATACTGAGACGCACAATCTCAAGGCAAGATACAAAGAGTTGCATAGGCTACGAAAGTACTCACTATCTTTCAATAGGTATAAGGAATAATGAATTGTAATAAACAAGATCTCTTGATCATGTTTCTATCCTTGAATCATTGTTTCAAACAAACAATATCATGGCGAACATCGTTGACTTCATTCACCATCTCAAAATACTACCACACTAAATATTTGATCATCAAAACTCATCACAAACTAAAATTCCCCACTTTTTTTGCTTACATATCATTCACATCTAATTCACAACAAATCCACACGCATTCCATACATCATCTCATACATCCACACACCCATTTATACAAGGTTACACATTGAAACCCTCAACTAGGTTTCTCTCAAATAGAGTATACATGAATTACATAAAGTTGGCACCAAAACCAAAAATATGGTCCACTCTAAGAGATAAAGGGGACCCGAAAAAATAACATTACATCTGCCTAAGTCTATTCCAATGAACTGCACATGCTAGAATATCCACCAAAGTTGGTATCAATCGTAATGTATAGAACATAATCAAACACATTAACCAGTCAACCCAAATGCATAACCCAATGCAAAATACTCAATTTGGATCCACACACACCACTATGAGACCCATATTAATATTATAACTCAACCTCAAATGTATATCCTAACTAAAAGTATGATCCAAATAAAATACACCACCCAAGTCAGCTAAAGACCAACATAGCTAACAACCATATACACAAAACAACATAACTACACTTGTCAATCAAAAAAACATCTAAAAACTAACTTGGAACATTTGATGAGCCATATAAACATGTCCACCAAGCCACTACACTTGAATAAATATAGAGGAGAAATGCAGAGCATTCTCCAGACCAATCTTGGTAGGCAACCTCACTATCAACAAAGCGCGATACAATCAACTATTGTAAAATTTTGTAGTTGTAGTTTCCTTCTTCCAATGTGATGATATATGGATGATATCTAATTCCCATTTTATACATAGGTGACCCCCTATTGGGATTTTATTTTAGTTCATTTTTAATACAAAAAAACTAATAGATACCCCCCAAGGCAATAAGAACTCCATTCTAAAACAACTCATATCTTCAATACCTACAAAAAATAATTGTTGTGATCCTTCCTTCTAGCTTCTAGGAGCTCTGATACCATGTAAAAAATTTCTAACCTTCAAATAGAGTACAGATCTGCTGAAGGATCTAGCTAAAAAATAAGAAAAGCAAAACTATATGTAAAACTGATGATAACACCCCCCCTTAAGTCTAAGGAGATTAAGTCTAATGAAAGGAAAGAGGAAATAAGGAAAACCTAGTGGGAATAAAACCCCCCCTCAAAATTTACACTAATTATGCATTGCACTTACTATGTTGCCCTTCATCATAAGAAGTTCTTCCAAAAAGTGAAAATGAAAAGATAGGTGATATGGAAGACCATGTATCCCCCCACAATATGTAGACAATGGTATATGATCGAATGCTTGAAAATGGATGCAAAATATGATCCACGGTCATCAAATAACATTCCTTCCCTTAGGAAGAAACCAAAACAAAGATGTATGAATGGAGTCTCCCAAATCTTGAAAGGAATATGTAGGAAGAAATCTCATGATGTATGATGTCTCTAAAAACTAATGTAGATCATAGTCCAAAGACAATAATGATCTCTCCGCATGCTACTCAAATGTCTTTAATCCAATGTCAAATTGTGATAAATGTTGATAAGATAAATCAGGTACCATAGAAGATTCATGTACAATGATCATGGATGTATGGTGATACTTGGACCAATGAAAATCCAGTACTCCCATGATAGAAGAAAATATAGGCAAAGAGAGAGAAAGAGAGTCTAAAGATGTGCCCATAATATCAGCCGACAATGAATCAACTCCATAAGAGTTATTTGAAAAGAGGATATGAAGATCCTCAATTGTGTCCTCCAAAACGACAATATGAGATTCTATAAACAAAAAAACAATGTCTAGTAGAATTATATCTCGTTTATCAAGAGGACAAGAATTAACTTGTTGAAGAGAATTTGAGAGGGCATTCGAAGAAGCCAAGATCTCTATCAAACTGACAGGTGGAGGCAATGAAGGTACACAAACTATCTCTATATGTAGACAAGGAGCAACTTGATATTTTGATGCATTCCCAAAAAAGAGTTGAAAGACATTATGTGAGAAATGAGGACACCATTCATGCCCATGTTGATTTCTCCCACAATACCTGCATCTGCAACCCTTATACATATACATAATTCACTCCTTAATATATCTCCAAAAGAGTACAAAAATAGAACCTTCAATATAATGATTATTCCCATCTAAAACAACTCAATCCTCAGTGGCTACAAATAAAAAGTGTTTAGCTTATTCTTCCTAGCAACCTCGCTCTGATACCATGTAAAATTTTGTAGTTGTAGCTGCACAACACATAATAGATCTAGATATAAAGAAAAAACACAAACTTGCAGATCCAATGCATAGAAGATAAGAATAGAGCAGCTAAGAAAGAAAGTTGTATTAACCATATTGTATCATTTACATTATCCAAATGCATGCTTTTATACAATAGTAACCACCGCATGATCATAAAATTTACGGTGGAAACAACAACATAACAACTCTATCAAAATTAGCGTTGAAAGGGGTGGAGATAACAAGTGGTATTTCTCTTTAGTTAGCTTATATGTGAGCATGCAATTCATAGATCATGGAGCTGACTATGTTGCATGACTATGTTGCATGCGCTAACAACTATATCATCTAAGCAACTGAGAATCTAAAAATATGATAGTGCAAAATCCATAGAACATATTCATTATATTGAAAACCACAAGCTATGAACATCAAGAACCAGTGAAAAACATTTAAGTACTCTTTCCTGTGTATAAAAATAATTACTGCATATTGTAACTTCGACTACATCAACCTTTTGGAAATCCCTCATACTTACTCAACATCACAACCAAACCACACAACATCATCTAAACACTCACTTCCATATGAACTAAAACAGCTGCACTAGACACATTGACATCAATGACAACACTAGGCAGGTTGATATCAATGACAACATAAGCAAGACAACTCAAGTTTTTAACAATCTCCCCTTTTATCATTGATGGCAACACTTGTACCACAAATAATCAATAATCTCTTTCCAATAGTATCTCTATCCCACAATAGTATCACTCTCTTTCCCCTTTTGACATCAAGGATAAATGATGTTTTCAAATAATAACTTTCTCCTCAACTATATAACTCTCTCCCCTTTCCGAGTAAAACTTTGATAACTACAACTCTCACTAATCCCCCTAAGAGAAACCATTGCATCATTCCAGGAAACAAAAGATAACCTTTGAATCTATCTTTGGAAAGATACAACACTTTTATGCATCTAGTTTGAAGAAAAAGGTAATGACCCCTAACTTGTATTTGAGATACTACAAGGTATTCTTCACCAGTTTTGTGGTAAATGTTTGCAATCTAATCCTTTGTAGGTACATACTCCAATCTAACTTCCTTCTATGCAACCTCATCTTTTAAGAAATGATAATGAATAGAAATCTATTTAGTCCTTCAATGTATTACCGGATTCTCTAATATGTTAATTGCACTTGTATTGTCACATATAATAGGAATTTCCTCATCATACATCATCTTAATATCTTTCAAAGTTTTCTTCATTTGCATAGCCTAAGTGCAACATAGTGTTGCTGCAATATATTCTACCTCTAGAGTAGATAATGATATCGAGTCTTGCTTTTTTATCAACCAAGAGACCAATCTATCTCCCAAAAAAAATGCACCACCACTTGTAATTATTCTATCATATGCACATCCAGTCCAATCATCATATGTGTATGCCTTCAAAGTAAAATAATCATTTTTCTTGTACCACAAACCAATATCCAAAGTTTCTTTCAAATATTTGAATATCCTTTTCACTTATTGATCATGAGATTGCTTTAGATTAGCTTGATATATGGTAAACAAACAAATAGCATGCATAATATTTTATCTTGAAGTAGTCAAATATGATGCTTCTCTAATCAAGAAATTGTATTGTTTCTGATCAACTTCCAAAGATCCATCATCCTTACTCAGCTTACAACCAGTAGTCATAGGAGTTATAACTAGTTTACAATCATCCATGTTGTTCACCAAAAGTGATAACCCAAGTATACCTGCAAATCTATCTATGAGATAGCCAATCTCAATCAATGAAACACCTCAGGGCTTGGACAACATAACATAAGATCCTAATGATCCTCCTGCACTTCAGGTTCTGCAAGACCTAGGGGGGGACACCCTTTTGATGCATTGAATACAACAATCACAAACATAAGACTGCATCAACAATGAGCAGACAAACCATTCCACAAGCTCACCAAATTAGGTAACATGTACAGATGGGCTGGATCTTATACAAATAATAGGTGAAATAGAGCTTTGGAAGGATAGAACATTAACCCCTAAACATAAAGGGAAATAGATTTATCTTTTAAAATGTATATCTGAGACCATTCCCAAATCTGTCAAAGACTAGTGCCTTGTTCATTGGGTAGCAGAGTCACTCACAGAACTACAAATATGAATCATAGATGCAATTTTGTTTTCCTTAAACAAGATATTCATGCATCAATACCTTATATTAATGCACTATTTGATTCATTCATAAATTCATCAGATCTGGATACATATTTCATTATTTATGACTGACTATAGAATTTAAACTCTTCATTGAAGAATGCCTACAAACAATCATACAATCTCCTTGAGATGACAAATTTCATCCTCCTTGAGGATTGAATTCATAATAATGAAAAAACATATCACAGAGACAATCTTGTGGGAAATTACTCATGCCTGACACAAGTAAGACCTGCAATTAAAACTATATTTACAACAGTGCACTGCAATCTCTATACCCTGAAACCAAACAGAAGCATTTACAAACTTGGGTCAAGATCTTCAGAAAATGGAAGCCATCAAATCTGAAGCATTTTTCCAAATTTCTGGAACCCTTACAACTGAGAAGAATTCGGAATAAAAAGAGGAGGGAAGAAAATCAAATCTGCAACTGAAATGCCAAGTGTCTCCTCTCTAACTGAATTTTGTTCCCATGGAAACTGCCTCCAAAATATCCCACATTTGTCAAAATTAACCTCATAATCAGATTCCTCACTCCGAGAGCTTTCCAGCGATATATAATACTTTATATTTTGGCCAAAATTTAGACCCTGGGCGAATTAATTCCCATTTGTGCTCAGTCATTTAAATATTTCGAATTTTAATATAGTCAGAACTATATCATTTATTCATTTTAATTTTGATTTTTGCCTCCATTTGTGCTCTGACGCCTTGCCACATGGTGGCCTCTGATTGGTTGATGGGGTTGACCGGATGCCACCTGGGATGACACCTCATCCTTTGCCACCTATCGGCCATGTCACCGTTGCTACTTGCTTGTATGCCACTTCATTGCCACGTCATCGCCACTGGACTGCCATGACCATCTATCACGACACATGGATGGCTCTCGTTCACTTTTGCTATTTCGCAGGGTGTAACTCGCGTGCATCTTCCCTTCACGAAATAGCACGCACCGTCGATCCATCTCGAACTTGCTCACTCGTTAACCCGACCTTTCTCTGCAAAATTTCGCCTGTCTGCCTCAAGAAGTGTGCCTGTGTGGGGACCACCTAGTCACCATCCAATCAACTCCTCCATCGCCTTGGGAAGCATGCTCGCGCATGGGCCCGCCTTGGGCGCCCATAGGCACCATCTGTCAAAATCCTTTATGGCTTAGACATATTACTATAGTGCGTTTTTGTTTATAAACATCAAAAAAGTCCACTTCCCAGCCAATGTGGGATACTGCATTATGCCTGGGACTGCGATTTTGGAGCTTTTCTCTGAGTTTTTAATGGCGCTGCCCATTCATTTTGTGTGGGATTTTAATACCCCCTTCCATTTTATTTACTTGGATGATTTCATGGTCCACATGAGGGAGGAGATTGTTGTTACCTTGTTTGCATTATGCTTTAAAACATTTTTAAAAAAAACAAAACTTTCTCCCAACTACAGCACACAGCAGAGAGGATTGGCACATGTTTGAAAATCTTTCAAACTTACAACACCATAACATGTGCCACGCAAAAGGAGGGTACTGCTGCAAATTGCATCTGTTTGAAAGTTTAAATTGCACTCCTAGCCATCACACACAGCAAGGAGAATGCTGGGAAGGTTGGAGAATTTGGCTTTTGCTTGGAATTTCACCATGGGGCTGTTGTATGTGGGAGGAAGGGAAGTCATTCAAGTGTTGCATTTTAATAAATTTCAAAGCTGCCCTCTCCAACACTTCCAAATGTGTTTGCTTGAAAGTTAAAATAGCCTCCAAACTCCACAGCAGAGGGGGGAATTTGGCATTGGAGTTTTTCATATGCCATGTGAGGAAGGGAATAGTTTGGCTGGAGTTGCTATCTGTTTGCACTTGAAGACCAATGCTATTGCTGTTGTTTACAAACTCCACTGCTTAACCACTTGGTTTCAACACTGCCTGTGTGCATTTGCTTGAAAATTTTAATTGCTGCTCATACATGGAAGGATTGGCTGGCGATTGAACTTGCTGCCACATTTTCTTTGAAATTTGCTTAAAACCTCCTTTCAACACCACACACAGGAGGACATTGGCATGTTTACTAATTTGCATTGGATTGGAAGTTGTACTCTTTCACTTGCCATGCAAAGAAAGGATTATTGGCTGCCTTGTAAATTTGGAATTACACCTACCAACATTTGCATTGAAAACTTATAATGCCTCATTTGTTAACTACCAATTTGCAATTTGGTTTAATAAATGTGCCTTTGTTTTTCGACTGCACAGGAGATGGATTTTATCATCATCACTCTTATAACATGTTTCAAAATCAAAATCAAAATTTAGATACTCTAAAAATCTCTCAGTGAACAAAGTCGCCAATAAAAATAATAAGGCATAGGCATGATCCAGGTCGGGCCCCAAAGTGGGTCCGACTAAAAAAAAATTTGTTTTCATGCAACTGACCCTTGGAATGCTTCACGGACCTCAAACATACCTTCGGAAATGATCGGCATCATTTTCGGATCGTTAATCCGCATTTTACAACCTTCAGGCAATTACGCCACAATTTTCGCATTTAATCGCGAAGACGTAATTTTCAAACCTGTCAAAACACCTTTCTGGAGCTCGCCATCTGACAGGCATGTACTTTGATATACAAGGATGACATCTACCAAACGGTTTCTCAAGGTGAGTCCCGAGCGAAGAGATATTAATTTCCAAAAACGGCCAACTGGCTTTGTCGACACTACGGACCTGATGAAGTCAATGTTCTGGCAACACATGATGCCTTTCTCAAAAATATCAAACGACCTCCATAGGTCCTCAAATTCAGAACATAGGTACCTTAAAGTACATATTAAATCTTTGAATTCTCAGTTCGATCACTAGACTGACAGGATGCAAATGGCGCGCTCACAAAAATGGCTATATTAACTGATATAACAATGGAAGTGCGGATAACTAAATTTGATGGCAAAATGAGCTCTTTTGAAAACCGATCAAACGGATTGATAGAGCCTTGAAATTTGAAACTTAGCTCACCATTTATACCAACATTAGCCCGGAATAAACATTCTGACATGACGCTCACCTGGACATTTGTACACTTGTGCAAACATCACAAACTACAAACGGATTGAGCTTTGAAAACTGAGCAAACGGATTCATAAGGACTTGAAATTTTGCATGTTGACTCACATTTATGCATAAAATTCAATCCATTTTGAAATTATTCATGATAATAAACATGGGAAAAGATATAAACATCCAAAGTAGGCTACTTAATAAAATTTGCACTTGTGCCTAGAATGCACTTTCAGCTCACCCCTCGAAATGGGTACCTAGTAAACTTATCCAAACTGAATTCTGAAAGTTGCACATCACTACATAGGCCAAATGAAAGGTGTGGGACATGAATCCCGAGCCTTACCCTCTAAAAATCAACTGGCTCCATTTTACCCCCTTGCTAACTAGGCCATTCAAACTGACTTATTTTAATCATTTGGAAATGCAGGGCAAAATTTTGAAATGGGCCTATAAACTTGACTTAGTTTTAAATACTCCCAACAATCCATACCAAACTTCTTCAACATCTCCTTAATATACTTGATTTGAAAAATGAAAATACTTTCTTCTAGCTATGTCACTTAAAGTCCAAGGAAAAAAGATAGCTCATCAATCATTGACATTTCAAATTCTTTCTGTATTTATTCAACAATTTTTTTACAAATACTATCATCGCATCCATGAAATGATGTCATCAACATACACAAACACTATTAACAGTTTATCACCTTCAACTTTATAGTAAATATTACTACATGTTCTACCTTTCTTCAAGTTATGTTGCAATAATAATCTATCCAACCTTTCATACCCAGGCTTGGGGTTTGCTTGACTCCATAAAGTGTCTTCTTGAGCCTGCCATATCCAAATCTTTTGATAACTTAAACCCATCTGGTTGTTCAATATGCACATCTTCTTCAATTTCTCCATTCAAGTATGTTGACTTGACATCCATCTAATATACCTTAAATTTCTTATATGTAGCAAATGCAAGAAACATCCTTATAGCTTCAATCCTATCTATGGAAGAAAAAGTTTCCTAAAAACTCTATAACTTCAACTTATGAATAACCAATACAAACTATTCTTTCCTTGTTCCTTGTAACCTATCCATCATCATTTAGCTTATTCCTAAACACCCACTTTCTTCCTATCACATTCTTGTCCACTGGTCTAGGTACCAGCTCCTATGTCAGAATCTTTTCAATCTAATTCATCTCCTCTTCTAGAGCTTTTATCCAATTATACAGACAACTAAAAATTTGATCATCATTATCTGATCAAATTAATTTCTATTATTCCCTTTCATCTAAAGTGAAGCCATTAGTTAAATAATTTATTTCTTTAAATATATCTCACTTCCTCTATGACCCTGGCTAAATTAATTTAATTAATTTGGCTAGATAACCTTTTGATCCCATTTCATTAAATAAATCCCATATTTATTTAATCAAATGTTCATCTTCCCTTTTTCCTTCAAAATGAATTAATTTAATTCATAAACCTCCCATTAAATTCAATAAACCTCCTTATTTATTTAATTTAATCTCTCTCCCTCCACTTGGAATCAAATTGATTTTTTAATTCCCTCCACTTATTTTCTCTCCACCCATTGCATCCTGCTACATTTACCACTTGCCTCCTAATCCTTGATTATTTATATAATCACCCCCCCTAAACATATGCACATTTCTAATTCCAAAGCTTAGCACCCAAAGTTAATCCATGTCCACCTCAACCTTAAATATTAAGTACCAAATCTTCCACTTTTGTCCTCTCCAAGGAATAAAGAATTCCTTTATTCCTTTCCCCCAAGTATATTGAAGTGCGAGGACAAGAAATGCCTTTTTGGAAAATCTTACTCACACTCTTCCCCCGACCACCTAGTCCTATCATCTTCTCACATGAAACTTTTCAGCCCCACATTTAATGTGAGAACCCTAAGTTATCTAATCCCTTGTATCTCTAATTTTAATCCTAACCCTTCAATACCCAAATCCAACACTTAACCCAAAAAACAAATCTCATTCTCTCATAATGCAACACTTGAATCTACAATCTTTGAGCACTACACTATCTTCATGCAATCTTGAGAAAATTTGGAGCTATCATACCATTATGATGCCAAATTTTTGAGCACACATCTAACCAAGAATCAAATGAGACATTGTTATATAAAAAGGAAGGTTTAATAACATTTGGGTTGTCATTTAATTCCTTTGTTTTATGTTGTTTAGCTTCCTTTTTCATCCTATCATGCTGATTTGTTAATTTGTGTGTTTTGGGTATTTTCGTTATTGTTATTCTCTTTGAAATCACATTTTGGAACACACACTAACCTTCATCTTTTCTATCATCTCCACAAAAAATTGGCTCCACCTAAGACAAAAAACATAAATTTTCTTGTTCACTAGTCTCAACAAGTCTTTTTGTCTAAACTCCTTTGTTTTTTTCTCCAATGATATGATCTCTTGGATGGTTTTTTCACACATGCGTTGTACATGTCTTAGGTTCTTGTTTATCTTCTTTCTCTTCTACATTTGTCTCTTCTATGTCTTTTAGGACTTCCTTTTCTTCCACCACAACAGAAGTGTCCTCTATCTCAACCTCAGGTTTAGGTGCAACATGAATCCACTCTTCACTCACTTTCACATATATACTTTTCACAATCTTCTTTATCCTGTTGTTGTAACACTGATAATCCTTGCTTATTGTATAGTATCCTAAGATTATTTCTTCATCGGATCTTGCATCAAAATTTCCCATGCCTTCTTCATCTCTTCTTATGTAGCACTTGCTTCCAAATATTCTAATATACTTGACTATAGGTTCTTTTTCATGCCATAGCTCATAAGGTGTCTTTGTATTATTAACTCTTACTTGTATCCTATTAAGAATATACACAATAGTATGCACAACTTCTTTCCAATACACATTAGGGAGGTTAGCATCTTTCAACATAGTTCTAGACATCTCAACAACAATCATATTCTCCCTTTCAACAACTCCATTATGTTGAGGAGCCCTAGGTGTAGATAATTTAATTATAATATCATTTTCTTCACAAAATATATCATTTTCATTTTATGTAAATTCTCCTCCTATATCAAACCACAAATACTTTATTTTAGCATCTACTTGATTCTCAACCATATATTTAAATATCTTAAATTTATCAAAAGCTTCAAATGTTTCTCATAAGAAAGTAACCCATGTCATTCTAGAATAATCATTAATATGCAACATTTAATACCTTTCACCATTGAGCCCTCTTGTCCTTGTAGGTCTGCATAGTTCTGTATGAATCAACTCCAAGGGCCTTGTAGTAGAATATTATTTGTTCCTGAATCTATTCCTTGTTTGCTTCCCCATCTAACATCCTTTGCATACTATATCAATGGGATTGATAATCCTAGGTAAATCTCTCACAACTTCAGTTGAACTGATCCTCACCATGTTTTCAAAATTAACATGTCCCAATCTTTTGTGCCATAACCAATATTTATTTCTCTTCACCAACAAACAACTTCTTTCTCTATTTTCCTCTTACAACCAATCTTTTGGAGCCTCCTTTTCTGATCTCACATCTAGGACCATGAAAAATGAGTTTGTAGCCTTTACTGCACATCTAAATTACACTCAAAAGATTGTCTCAAACCTTTAACATAAATAAAATCAATTTTATTCTTACCATCAATGCTCATGTTTCCTTTACCACAGATAGTTATTGCCTCCTCACCAACAAACTTTACTAATCCACCATCATACTTTTCAAAGTCTATGAACATATTTCTTTCACCTATCATATGTTTTGAGCATTTAAAATAAATTATCCAATCTTTAGGTCCCGCTTTTGCATGTAGTGAAGTCTTATCTGGCATTGAACCTTCACTATTATTCTCAGCATGCAATGTACAGACCTTTCATATCCTTTTCTTCTATCGCTAAAAAAAATAATTCTTTATTTGAGTCATCACCATCTTCATCTTCAAAGGAGTAGGCTTCCATTGAACAATAAGTCCTTTTAGACTTATCTATGTCATCTACTCTCTTTTTTATGTCATCTCTCCTATAATTGTCTCATATTATCATCATCTAACCTCTTATTATTATCCTCCTTGAAAGTACATCTAGAAGAATAATGACCCATTCTTCCACAATTAAAACATATAAAGGGTAACTTACCTTTGTGTTTCCCGGATCCTTTCTTCAGTCTTCTCACAAATTTTGCTTCCAATTCATCCATGTCATTTACATTGCTTGATTCAAGTTTATCTTCAATCTTCTAGCTTTGAATGTTTCTTATCTCTTCTCACAAAGTTCTAAAATCTCAAAGGCAAAGAGCACACCATAGAGCTAATTTAGGGTATATTTATCCATATCATGAATTTCTTCAATGGCAAACTTCATAGGCTTATAGCTTTTAGATAGTGTCCTCATTACTTTTCCTACAACTTCACTTTCTTCCATTGTTCCACCAATACCTCTAATTTCATTAACAACCTCATTCACTCATTGCATGTAACTTTAAATGTTCTCATCTTCAAACATCTTTAATGTCTCAAATCTATGCTTCACATTCTACAATTTGACTTGCTTGGTTTCCTCATCTCTTTCATAAATGATACTCAATCTACCCCAATTTTTTCTCTCTCTCTTGCATCCATTGATCCTAAAAACAATTATGTCACTCAAAATACTAACAAGTATATTAATCACCTTGGCATTATTTTCATGATTTTTGACCTCATCTGGAGTAGTAGGACCACCTTGTGGAGTTGTATAGCCAATCTTTATAATGTCCCATATTACGAGCAACAGAGAGTTTAAACAATATTTCATTTGATACTTCCAAGAAAAGTAATTTATGCCATCAAATGCTAGTACCTTCAAGTAGACCTCTTGTGCCATCCTAGATTTGCCTCAAGCAATTAAGCTTAGCTTAGAGGAACCTTGTTCATATACAAATTATTGAACACACAACATGACTAAGAGGGGGGAGGGGTGTATCGGTCAAGACCTTAAAATACTTTACTTATATTCCTTTAAACTTTAAAACATAATTAGCATATCTCTGCAATTATGAAACATGAAAGCACAAAGCACAATACACACAAGAACACCAGATTTATGTGGAAAACCCAAGGAGGGAAAAACCATGGTGAGAATCACATGCACAATATGTATAACTGATTACACAATTTTAGGCTCAAGGCCAATGATCTCACAACACCTAATTGGACTTGCAAAACTAAGGCATACAACCTTAGAGAAAGATACAAAGGACATGCGATACTGAGACACATAATCTAAAGGCAAGATACAAAAAGTTGCATAAACTGCCAAAGGACTCATTGTCTTTTGATAGGTACAAGGAATAAAAAATTGTAATAAACAAGATATCCTGATCATGAAATTGTTCTTGAATCACTGTGCCAAATGAATAATATCATGGTAATCATCACTAACTTTATTCATTGTATCAACATACTGTCGCACTAAAGATATGATAATCAAATCTCATCAAAAACTATAATTTAGACTTTTTTTGGTTGCATATCATTCACATCTAATTCAAAAAAATCCATGCACATTCCATACATCAACTCATACATCCACATATCCATTTATACAAGTTTATACATTGAAAACCTCAACTATGTCAACCACAAATAGAGTACATGAATTACATAAAGTTGACCACCTAGACCAAAAATACACAATGTAGTCCACTCCAAGAGATAAAGGGGAACCAAAAAAATCATAACATGTCTTCCTAAGCCTATTCCAATGGACCACACATGCTAGAACATCCACCAAAGATGGTATCAACAATAGCATGTAGAATAGTAATAAAATGGTTTAACTAGTCAACCCAAAGACATCACCCAATGCAAAATACTTAATGCATATCTACACACACCACTATGACATCCATATCAACATTCTAACTAAACCTCCAATGTGTATCCAAACCAAAAAGTATGATCCAAATAAAATACACCACCTAAGTCAGCCAAAGACCAATATAGATAACAAAATTGAACACAGGACAACATAACTACACTTGTTGATCAAACCAACATCTAAGAACTAAAATAGAACACTGCATGAAACATATAAACATGTCCACAAAGACACAACACTTGAATCAACATAGAGGAGCAATGTCGAGTATTCTTCGGACCTGTCTTGATAGACAACCTCACTGCTAGCAAATCGTCACAATCAACTACATCATATAAGCAACTAAGAACCTAAAAATGTGATAGTGTTTCATCCATAGAATATAATCATTATATCCAAAACCATAGGCCATGAACATTAAGAACTATAGATAAAACATTTAAATACTCTTTCTTGCATATAAATATTATTTCATGTATATTTTAACTTTCACTACACCAGCCTTCTAAAACCCCTCATCCTTACTCAACATCACCACAAGACCACACAACAACATCTAAACACTCACTTGCAAACCAAATACAACATTCACACTACAAAATTACATAAATGGCAAAACCAAATAGGTTAACATTGATGACAACATAAGCAACATAACTCAAATTTCCAACAATCTTTACTTTTGTGTTGGCTTACAATTCTATATCTTTATGTGTTATGTTGAATGTTGTCAGTTTTCTATTAGTTTACATAGATCTTATATATTCATATTATAATATTATATAAACAAATCATATAAAAGGGGATAATTAATCATAATTTTCATCTATCCTTGATGATTGAAGTTGAACCTAGTTGTTTTGATTAAGTAAAAACAGGTTTTTGAAAGGAACCTGAACCTTTTACAAATCAGGAGAGCAATAGAGCTTGAAAGAATCATGCCTAATCATTCCAACAACAAAAACTAATCCCACCCAAACAAAAAGGGATCTCAACACACATAACATGAAGAACCACAAAAAGATAGCAAAAGGAAAGCAAAAAGACAACACAAAGACTAAAATAGAGACCGAGACTGAGACAGCTAGATATTTTTCATGATATCTTCAGCATGTACCACCATCTCCTCCATGTTGTTCACAGAGGTCTTTAAATCATCTAGCTCTTGACCCTTGATGTTTCCCTTATTCCTGGTGTTGGCTTCAGTCCTCTTCTCGTGACCTTTTTTGTCCAACTAATCCTTGTCACCCTCTTTATCTTTGATGTTATCAAATCTGTTAATCAAAATGTTCATATTGCCCATTGAGAATTTAAGAATCTAGAAGTTCTGTTTAGCTATCCTCTTTACTGTGAGTTCCATCCTGTCAACTCTACTACCCAAATTGTTCATAGCAATTTACATCCCTTTCACCTCTTTATTTCCTTCCATCTCCTTAACCTTTTTTTCAGTTTCAATAATTTTACTCACCATGTTTTCAATGGCTTCAGTATTATTAGTTGCCACCACCAATTCTTTGACATTTTTAGACAGAAGTTTGTCGCCTATCATGGCTCTTTTGACAACATTCATATCCTTCTTCAGGATGCCTATGTCTTTCACCATTATGCTGATGGTATCACAAAAACCCTTAATACTCTCATTTTCTCCAACACAATCACTAGATTTGCCCCTTTTGTCCTCTTGATCCTCTTTCTGTAGACCTTGACTATTCAAATCCTCATTGCTGCCCACAACCAGGATATCATCCCCCTCCTTACCCTACCCATTATCATTTTTATCCTCCTCTGCCTCCTCATTAGAATCAATCAAAATTTGATTAATATCTTTGTTACCTCCCCTGCTAATGTTCTTCTTCCTCTAGGTTTTCTTTCCGGTACCTTTACCTTTCTTGCTTTTGATGAATTTACCTTTGAAGGACTTGGCCTCAGACTCCAAAATATCTGAATCCAACACTATCCTCTTCCTCTTTCCCTTGTTCCTCCCCCTTTTACATAGCTCCTCCGACTCGCCTTCAATTTCCAAGTCGAAGTTAAAACCACTAACCTCACTCTCTGTTTCCTCATCCATTGCAAATTTACCTTTAATAGGTTTTTTAATGCATTTCCTTTTCAGCATTTTATACACAAGAGCCATAAGACCCTGATGAAGAGCATGGTTTCCCTTGGGGTCTTTCTGTATCTCTTTGATAGTATAGTCCATGGAACATGCAAGATAATATGGAAGGTTCACCTTTTCGCCATGGCGGAAATGGTTGAGCAACATAAAATGGTGACCGTAAGCTCTCATAAATCTGCCATCCAACGTTATATAAGTAATTATAGAAAACAAAACGAACCTCCATGGTCTCCATATACATTATGGGGAGTGATAGGAGTTGTCGACCTTCACCATTTTCTTCTTCTCACCTTCTATAAAAGGAAATTTGTCCGCTGCCTTATTAGAGATGCTATGATCTCTATAGAATTTCATGCCCTCTGTCATCATCCATAGTCATCATCTGGGTCCCCACCAAAACTTTTCCATTCTTCCAATTCTTGATAAAGTGCTTAGTGACCATTGGATCTTTCCCACTAAGCCTCTCCATAAACACACTTAAACCCCCCTCTTGAAGAATATCCCAAACCTCTCTGTTCTTCCTCCATTCTGAACAAGAGGTAGGTTCGAACCTTTTTTTGTTCCCTCCCATTTTTCCTTCACAATCACTAAATTTCCCACTCTCAGCTCTAATTCTTCTTCTCTGGTTTTTATTGTCGCTCTGAAAAATAGCCCTGAATCTGTGCCAAGCAATTATGAAAAGACAGTTAAATAAATGCTCATCACCGCCATTGTAAGCCTTCATCAAAATAAGTGGAAGAAGCATTTATAAATTATGGTTGATGATGCCACGTTGCCTCATCTGGATACAGTCCAGATCAAACAAGGATTTCTCTTCACATTCAAGTTCACTCTCACCATTAATAGTAATGATTTCCTTAGTTCGGCAGGCCAGGTTGGTGGCCCAGTCAACACACGAATTAGCTTCTCTATACACATGTGTGAAAACACACATATCAAATGTGTCACTTTTTTTCTTCACTGCTTTAATATCATTGTTTATTGATCAAGATGGTGGGAACTCCTTGTTCAAACAATTTGTTATATTCAAAGAGTCTCCTTCGAACCAGACTCTGATGTAGTTGGCTTCCTTTGCTAGGACCATCCCATGATAAGTTGTCATAGCCTCAGCAAAATGATTAGTTTGATTTCCTATAGGTCTACATTTAATGATTTTGCATTTTCCCCATTCGTCCCTTAGGACCACACCACATCCCGCATTACCAGGGTTACCCTTTGAAGCTCCATCAAAGTTGATTTTCATCTAGCCATTGGGAGGACATTCCCATTTCACACCCTCTCTAGGATTAGTCTGAAAGTAATCTCATCCTTTTAATCTCCACTTCTTGAAGATTATTTAATCATCCTTGTCTTAAGGGTTAGCAATACCACCTATGATATTAATATTTTCCAATATGTTTCTTTTTATTTTCTCAAACACAATTTGAGCCTTAGACACCTTCTCTCTAAACACTCTTTCATTTCTCTCTTTCCATATACCCCAACATATATGGGGTAAGGCCAATTTCCATAACAAAATTGTAGACTTATTCCTTGATGGGTGCTGCCAAGAATTAAAAACCTCTTGAACTGATTCTCGGAAACTCCAACTAATATTGAAGTGATCCAGACATCTTCCCCAGATATCAGCAGAGAAGGGACAATGAAAGAGAAAGTGGTTAATGGTCTCCTCATTCTACATACAAAGAAAACAAACACTAGGCATACAAATACCTCTTTTTCTAAGGTTATCAATAGTTATAATTTTATCTTGAAGGGTTGTCCAGAAGAAAATATTAATTTTAGGAGTTAGGCCTTTCACCCAAGCCTTAGCCCAACAAGGACTATCCATTTTAGAAAACTACTGATAATAAAGAGAGGCCACCGTAAATTTACCATTTGATGTGAGTTTCCAGATTAATTGATCTTCATCTTCCACCACCACCATGAAGTTCATTATTTTGTTCAGACTTCCCAGGGATGGATCAACTTGGGATAAATCCTTCCACTGTCCATCTTTCCAGTAGTCACCCACCATAGAGCCATATTTTTCCTTGCACTGGTTCTGAAATCTACTCCAATGAGGATTTTCACTCAAAGGGGACTCTAGCAACCAGGAGTCTTCCCATAATTTGATAAGGTTTCCTATCCCCATCTTCCATTTCACACCTTTGGCAATTAGATCTCTTGTTCTTGAAACATTTTTCCAGATATTGGATCCAATTGGGATATCTTCTGCATTGAGGAAGCTTAGAAGTGTAGGATATTGCATTTTATACTTGTTGTCCCATATCAGTTTCCAATCTCCCTGGTTATTATACCCTCTCCAAATCTGCTTGGCCATAAGAAAATCATTCATGTCTCTTATTCTTCTTAGACCCAAACCTCCCTTTCTTATTGGTTTACAAATCTTATCCCATGCAATCAGATTCACTCTCTTCTTCTCCTCGACCCCTATCCACAAAAAAGTTCTTTGAAGTTTTTCAATAGCCCCCACAAAGTTGAACCTAGTTGTTTGTTCCTCTAGTGAAATGATAAAAAATCTGGAAATGGTGAATGAATAAGTTCCTAGTTTGCATTTCTAGGATAAAGATCCATTTACACCTACATTTTATTTTTGTGAACCCAACTCTTTTTGCATTATTTCTGATTTGGATGCTCATATTTGAGCTTATTTTCATAATTTGTTCTAATTTAGAAACATTTATTTGTGAAATTCATTGCATATGTGCTTGCATTCATTAGTTAATCACCACTTTTCTATCCAATATTGTGTAATTAAGTGTTTAAATGATCATATCATTTGTATATCACATAATTTAATCATCTAATTAATTCATTGCATTATTATTATCATTTAATATCATTGGATAAATTTATTTTTTTTGGCAAAAGTGGAAGACCACTTATATATATTAATATAATAAAAAAGTTACAAAAAACCTGGCTCGATGAGCATACCTGCAGGAAAGAGCCAGGAGAGAAAACCTCCAGTTATAGCTCGACTTGACATAACAGAGACCTAAAAACTAAGGACTAAAGCCTATATCCTAAAATCTAAAAACCGAAACTAGATATAATGAAGGGTCATTCCCAAAGAAAGGCCAATGACCCTTTTACAAAGATGATAGATAGTCATTATCATAAAATGCAAAGTAAGACCAAGTGATGCTGACAAAGATTAGTTGCAAAACAATTTCGAAGGCCAGCCGATCAAAAATGCCAAAACTCGCTGAAGGCACCATCAAATTTCTATCATAGAAAAATTTTAAACTAGAGCCCTTTAGATATCTATTCTTCTATAACCATTGGATACCTCTCCAGGTCATCATGTAGATCGACAAGTAAAATCATACCACCAGTGACTTGTTGCAGTGAAGTAGAACCAATTTCACCACCATCCAGAATAAAGTCATGCTGAGGAGGAACATTAAGGTTTGGCACAGAATTATGCAGAGCAGCCGGTTGAGCATTCGGGTCTCTTGTATCAATAGAAGGAGCGTGAAGGAGAATAAGATGGGCATTGACTTTCTATTTAATTTGAGCCATCATTTCATGCCCAATGTCCCTATAATGTTTGTCTAAAACCCTCTGAATAAAAGCATAATTCTGCATTTCTAGAGAGTATTTGATGTTGTCATAAATTGAAAGGAAAACATGCCTGTTAAGGAGGAATTGTTGCGGGAAAGTACCACCTATGTAAGTTGCACCATCCCATAAGTCATACCTCTACACTGCAAGCAAAAGCTTATTGTCTGGAAGGAAAAATTCTTTGACCACTTTAGCAACGATAATGTCTTGGAAGAGGCATGGATTGAAGAAGGTTGAGAGCATTAGAAAGAAAAATTGACACCAATTGAGAGGGGAATATGATTCTCCTTGATTGGGGAAAAAAATATGCTCCCTGATAATCCTTTTAATACTCTTGCACACTTGATAACTATGGGAAAGTAAAACCAAGCTAGGATTTTCATCTGTTATATGTTCGGAAAAAGGTTGCTCCCATTCTTGCACATAAATGTTAACCCTATAATTTTGAGGCATGTATTCAAGGTGCTCTCTTTGGAATGTATGACATACTGGATAATTCTGCATATCACTCATCTCTTTGATCTTCTTATCTAGTTTCATTAAGAAAACATTAACTTGCCAAAAGAAAAACTCACCAATTGAAACTGGGATAAAAGTGCCAGTAAATTGAGGGAGAAGATAAATAATAGCAATCTGTCTGCTCAAGCTTTGGATTTTGAGGGAATTAAATACTGACACATAAAGTTATGTTTTTGCATGCTCAAGGATAACAAATCAATATTTTTACCATGGGAGTTGCCACCAACAGGCCAATTAATAATTGTTTGCACATGCAACCGTAAGATTTATGAATAATATCCCGGTATGCATGGTATATTTCCTACAAAAAATCATATCAATGCAAATAAAAAAAACTTGAAATAATGATTAGTGTATTCTTTAAGAGGCTAAGCATTTCCTGCAAGGACAAAATCTAACTTTATAATATCATCCAGGTAAGAAAGGATAAAGTTTAAATTAAACCCATCTTTTGCTGAGTCAGCAACTACACCATCGCAACCCAAGTTTGGCTAGCCTATCCACGAGCCTATTTCCTTCCCTATATGTGTGTAGCAAATGAACTTCTTCAAAAGAGTCTAATAAATTCCACACTTGTGTAAGAACATAATGAATGTGCCAATTAAAATAATTCCTTCACTTACAAGCATTAATAATAATAGAGGAATCCCCCTCAACATGAATTTAAGTGTGTCCCATTTGTTTGGCTAGAATCAATCCTTGAAGTAAAGCCTAAGATTCGGCCAAATTATTAGTACCTAGAGGAAATGCAGATGATTTATAGGCTCTTAGTCTTCCTTTATCATCCCTAATGCAAGATCCAACACCTAAAATACCTGGGTTCCCTCATGAAGAGCCATCAAAATTAATTTTAACAAAGTTAGTCTGAGGAAGTTGCTAGATAATAGAGGCCCTGTCAATTTTATTTTATTGTCTGATGATGGAAAAGTGGAAATAGGAAAAACAACCTTTTCCTTAAGAATGTTTGCATCCCATGAAGTGAATAAGGAACAAGCATGCTTCTTCACATAAGAGTTAATCAGTTCTGAAATTGCTGATTCTAAATTTTCAAAAAAGGATTCAATAGAAGATGATTGATTCTTGAATATTATTTTGTTCATCTCCCACCACACTGACCATAGAACTATTTCTAGAATAATCCTCTAGATGCAAGAAAAAAAACAAGATCTAAATAAAATCGACCATGATTGAAATAATTCCCAAAGGGAATTTGGGAGAGGCATAGAGAAACTCAGTTTTTTCAAGATGAAGCACCAACATTGACAAGAAAAAGAGCATTGGAGAAACAAATGATCAACATCCTCATTGGCTTGGCCACATAAAACGCATAAAAAAGGCTGAGCAATATGTAATTTATGCAATTTGTCACTATTAAGAATTTTTTTCTGAAGGGCCAACCATGAGAAGCATCATGCTTTTGGTAATATTATATTGTTCCAACAAAAGAAGAAAGGCCTTTGTTTAATTTTTTGAGTCGCCTTTTCTTGAAGAGCTTTATAACCAAGCTTAATCGAATAAGAACCATCTTTAGAAGGAGCCCAAATCACTTTATCTTCCTTATTAGATAAAAAATTACTCGATGAGCTAAAGATTCAAGGACTAAACCCAAACAATTGTTATCATCAATTATTTCAGAAAAATCTTTCCAAATTACCTTACCTAAGTATAACTCAACTGCATCTACATAATCAATAAGTTTTTCTCCCCACTTTTGAGTAGCAGATGAAATTACACCTTGTAAAATTTGCAGTTGAGATAATGGAGTATACCCATTCCAAGATTCATTCTAGAAAGGATTGATTCACCATTATTCACTTGCTAGGAGATATAAGATGTGATCACTTCTTTGGATTGCATAATGAAGTCCCACATAGCATAATCTTTAGGAGGATTATAAATTGTAAAGATTCTATTGGGATGTGAAGAGTCAAGGTATTTCACTTGCATAATTTGATGCCATTTTGTGTAAGCTTTAGCATACATTTTTCAGACCAGCTTGCCTCCAAAGGCCGAATTTCATTTAGAAACATCATGTAGACGTACCCCTCCCGAGACCTTATCATTCAACATGTTGGATAGAGAAGCAAGAGGAATCTTGTTTCCTTAAGACAAGTTTCCTTTCCAGAGAAATTCTCTGATAATTTTCTCTATCTGAGTTATAACAAATTTAGGAGCCTTGAGCACAAAGATGTAATAATTAGGGATTGTAGTTAGGACAGTTTTAATGAGGAGTATTCTACTTGAAAGAGAGAGATATCTAACTTTCCAGGTTGCAATTATGTCTTTAATTCTATTTATGACATTTTTCCAATAAGAAGACCTATTAGCTCCCATAAAGAAAGGGATGCCTAAATAGGTGCAAGGAAGTTCCTCAACCTTAAAACCAAAGATTTTAATAATCTATTTTCTTGCAGCCAACCTTGTATTGAATATGAATATTTTGGATTTGTGTGTATTAATCTTCTGATTTGAAACTGACAAATAAGCTTCCAAGGATCGTTTCATATGCTTAGCTTCAAAGATAGATGTTTTTCCATAAAGAAGGGTGTCATCTGCAAATAAAGTATGGGTGACAACAATATTAGTTCTTGGAATTAGGATCCCCTGCCAATTCCCATTGACATTCTTACAACTAATCAATCTTCTAAAGGCTTCAACCATGATTATGAATAGAAAAGGGGATAAAGGATCCCCTTGTCCTTGAGTCCTTGGAAAAAACCCCATTGGAGACCCATTGATGATGACTAAAAATTTTTCTCCTGAAACACATGCCTTGATCCATCTACACCATTTATCTGAGAAACCAAATTTGTGAAGTAATTTCAAGAGGAAATTTCAATCCACCTTATCATATGCTTTCATCATGTCAAGTTTAACAATAAAGGAAGGCAATTGAGACAAATGAATTGATTGCAGGAATTCATGAGCAACTAAAGCACCTTCGGAAGTTTCCCTTCTAGGAACGAAGCCTCCTTGTTCCAGAGATATAATTTTTGGAATTAGATAGAGCAATCTGAGATAAATGGCCTTAGTGACAATTTTATAGATAGTGTTGCATAGTGAAATAGGCCTGAATTCAACAAAAGTATTTGGATCCTTAACTTTGGGAATGATTGCAATATTTGTGGTATTAAACATTTTTAAAATTGAAGAGGTTCTTCTTGATTCTTCCAGAATAGCCACTAGATCAACACAAATTACATCCCAACATTTTTGAAAGAAAAGGGTTGTAAATCCACCAAGTCCCGGAGTTTTGTCTAGAGATAATGAAAAAACTACCTTATGCACTTCTTCTAAAGTGAAGGGTTTCATAAGAATATATTTATCTTGATGTGATACTAAATAAGGAATGGGAGCTAAGACTTCTTGATCATTAACATTGGCATTATTAGCATTTGCAAAGGAAAGAGGAGCTAATAAGGAATTGAAAAATGTAACTCTTTTATCCTGAATCTCCTTCACATTCATAAGGACTTTACTTCTCTTAGCATCATTAATTGAAAAAATAGTGGCTGCTGCTCTTTTCGCTTTTGCAGGTGCATGATTTTTTTTTGTGTTCCTATCCCCTTCTTTCAACTAAAGTTCTCTAGATTTTTGTCTCCAATAGATTTCTTCTCTTTTGCTAAGTTCTTCCCATTTGGATTATATATCTCTTTTCTTATCATAAGTGGAAGCATCCATACCATACAAAATGATATACTAATGAATATTATTAAGTTCTTTTGTAACTAGTTCTTTTTCCAAAAAAATATTTTTGAATGAGAGCACATTCCAAAGTTTAATTTGTGCTTTAACATACTGCATTTTCTTGAAAAAATTGATACATCCTAGATCCAATGAAATGTGGAGCACTCACCACCACTGTCTCAGTAAAGGGAGGAAATGTGGATGCCTGAACCACATTCTCTCAAACTTAAAAGTTGGTCGATGAGAAGGCATTTGAGAGGTTGAAGAAATGGAGAATGAAATAGCAAAGTGATCTGAGTAGATAAGAGGTAAAATGTCTGTTTCAATTTTTAGATTTTTAAGCAACAAATTTTGAGAAATAAGAAATCTATCTAATCTCTCAACAATTTGTGCAACATATCTTCTCTTATTTGTCCAAGTAAACAAGCCTTTCTGAGGGACTATATCTTGTAAAGCATTGTCATAAATGAAACTTACAAAGTCATCAATGGTCTTCTGTGGAGGGATAATATCTCCGAATTTCTCTTGAAAAGAGAGAATGGCATTGAAATCCCCACCTAGAATAAAATTTTGATCAGGGGATTGCTGAATAATCATTGATAAAGAGTCCCAAAGCCTCTTTTTCTCATGGGTCTACATAGGACCATAGAAATTTATGATTTTAAAAGAGAGATCAAAACACTGAACATTCATCATTTGCCAATTATTGTTTTCACTGACAATCTCTACAGTTAACTTCTTTGGATTCCATAAAACTAATAGACCTCCAGATGCCCTTATAGATGCAACATGAGAAGCTTTCCAATTAGACCATTTAGACACCGTTGATTTAAAAGTATCATTGGATAATTAATTTCATTACCATTGTTTATATTTACAATAAATTTTGTCAATTAATCAATGACATTGCAAGAATAAACCAATTTTCTTATCCTTGTGTTTAGGTTTCCTTTCTTGTTTCCTACCTAGATAAATTGTGTGATGTGTGAGATTATACTTGTTTATGAGTTTCACAGACCATTATTCTAAATCTAAAATTCTTATGAGAGGAATTTATAGACTCGTAGCTTCACATGCTTTAAATAGTAACAGTGTTGAGCTTGAGATGCATGATAACTTATTCCCTTCGAGAAGCTTAGGAGAGCCATATTCCTTCAATCCAATATACATCTTGGCTCACATTCCTAAAAATCATTCCGCTCATACTTATCATGATGAGGATGAATTTTCAATACAAGTATCTAATAAAAAATTAACAAGGATTAACAAGGAATTAGAAGATCTTCAAATTTTTTTAAGTAGACAACAGTTGTCAGAAGAGGCAATCCCCTTGATTGAGAATACACAAAATATGATACAAGGTGATGCACATGGTGTAGATGTTCTATGTAGCATATCTCACATAATGGATGAAAACACTATGAAGGTAGCTAGGTGCATAAAGTTCTTGATAATTCTACTCCTAAAATCAAAGTTGAGATACCAATGCCTATGCCTACGAAAGTGTTGAACCCAAGGTGGGAATGAGAGGGGGTGTGAATCATTTCAAACAAATAATTACAACAACACATAAATAATTAATAAATAACACATATCCAACACATTTACACCAAGATTTATATGTGGAAAACCCAAACAGGGAAAAACCATGGTGGGAGTCAACCCACAAGATAATCCACTATATATGAAATAATTATAAAGATAGAGCTCACTGCTCTAAACTTGTACACCAAGGCTAACTGCTCATAGGACAAGATACAAAGAGGACTTTAAAAACATAAAGCTAACTTTACACAAGGAAAGATATAGAAAAATTATCTTAAAAGAAGCATCTCTTGATCATGAAGTTGTCCTTGAACTCTGCATCAAGTGACCAACATCAACACACACAATTTTGATCATGACTACCAACACTCTGTCTCAACTCTTTGTCACAATCACAACCCAACTTGCATATCATTCGAACACAACTCTTCTACACAAATCATATTCGGACCTAAGGATGGGTCAAACATAGAATCTCACAACCAACAACAAACAATACCACAACACCCGGAGAACACAAAGATGTTTTTGGACTTTAGTTTTATCATATCCACCATATTAAAACAATATCCAATGAAGATATAAATAATATTCAACATCAACAACAGATTCCATGTTGCAAATTGTTGCTGCTAGGATATGTTGTTGTCATTGATGTCAACATATTCCTATGTTTTGGTGCTCCAGTGATTGCAGAGAGTTGATCTGGTTGGTTTATCTATTTGATGTGTTGAATCAACTAGAAGTACTTTATTTAGTGTTGGTTTCATGATTCTATGTGGTGATTTAGTTGAGTTATTGATTCCAGTATGAGGATTGGTTTTTTAGTGTTTAGTGTTGCAGTGTTCTGATGTTTGATCCATTGTGATCTAGAATGATTATACCTTGAGTTGCGTATTTGGGAGAGTGTTTGGGATGTTCATGTGTATCTTCAATTTAGATGGTTCATGATTTGGTGCTTCGCAAGTTATCTTTCTAGTCCCAATTAATGTTGTTTGAGTGTTCTTGAGTATCAGTGTGTTGATCGATGAAGATTTGATTAAGTAGTGTTGTTGTAGCTATTATGGATGGTTCTAATATGCTTGTTGGTCTTTCCTAATCATGTCCTATTTGTTTTTCTAGTCCGGAATGATCATTGTGCACATTATTGAGGATCTTATGGGTTCGGTGATTTTCTTCGTGTTATGCAACATTTTCGGTGGTGTAGCATGTTGCGGATGATCTTGGCAAGATTTTTGGTGGTGTTGCATGTTTGAGGATTTGATTTGGGTTCATGCTATATCGTCTTGTCATTGTATTGGTTCAGTGGTTGATCTATGTATCGTGTGATGTAATTTTGTAATTAGGTCTTGAGCGTTGAGTCGACCTTGTAGTCAAGGTTGATGATTTGTATAAATGGGTGTCATATTCATGTAATTTAGATATCAATGGTTGTTCGGTGTTGTGTCTACATTATCATAGAGTGGTGTATGTGAGAATAAGTGAATTAATCTTTTGATGAGAAGTGTAGAGCAGAGAGTGTTAAAGAGAAGACAAATATGCTTAACCAGAACTGTCATCGTGTTAGGTCTCGGAGACAACTGAGAGGGGGGGGTGAATCAGTTGTCTAATAAATTCAAATAAAAAACCATTAAACCAACTTAATGCTTAATACCGGTAAACCAGTTAAGTATGTCGGTAGACAGTGTTAATAGTAAATTGCTATACCAGTAAAGATTAATGCATGAAGCACAAACATAAAGTCATCCACAACACACAACACCAATATTTGTACATGGAAACCCTATAAGGGGAAAAACCATGGTGGGAAACCTTACCCACAATCAGATGATACTATTGCAGATAGTAAGTGTACATAAATGGGGTCTGCACATGCAGAAAGTGTAATGCCCCGCCAGGAAACCCCGAAGGGATTAAGCCAAAACACAAGAATAGAGTGCAATAATTTTTTTTTTTTTAAAGTTACACCACATTAAGGTACAACAAGATACCAAAGATTCAGATTACATAGCGGAAGACATCAACTAACACCTAAAGAGTTTCCCAACGAGATTACTTAAATATCACAATACACCTAACTCACACAATTAATCCAATAAACTGATTATCTTAATCACGAGATAACTCTTAATCAGGATAATTTCTTTCAAAAGATGGAAATATAAATCACAACAAGGATTCATGCATTAAGATCTATTCATAAACTTCATTCAAGCTTTTCATTTAAAGTTACAAGCCATTCATCTAACATTCTAACACACTAGAATTTCATCATAAACATATGAGATCTTTTCAAGCATACTTAATTCCTTAACAACAACGGAATAGATTCCATTACTCTAAGTTACATTCTTTCATATTCCAACTTATTTCATTTTAAAAGACGATTACCTACATGCATCTACGATAAATCTCATCTAAACCACTTACGCATTCGATCAACATGGCATTCAAGAAAGAACTGAATATAAGCATTTATAGTTAATTCCAATTATCCACTTAACCATTCTAACATAAGCTAATCATACATGATAAAGCTGAATAAAGGAAACATAAGAGAATACATCACATAACACCATAATGATCTTGGAGTTCACCCCTAAAGGGCTACATCTCCGGGTCTGCTCAACTGCAAGACCCCTCTGATAAATAATAAGGTTAAGAATACAAGAGGTACACCATTACAATTCGGCCATTAAGGCGAAACATAAACAATATACAACGACCGCATCGGTCAATTGATACATAAACGATCCCTGAAAAGAACAGGATCCAGCTGAACATAATCAAAGCTAATACAAAGGTCTAGGAGAGCATCCATAAAACTGAGTCATCACCACCCAAGGTCTAACACGAAACCGATACTCACAAGGGCAGAGACAAAAGGACGACCCACAAAGGTACTCCTAACAGGACAAAACGACAACACACTAGCGAACGTAGGGACAAGTGTCATCACACAACCTGGTATGGTTACCATGGCAAGTCTTCATAGGTCCCGGTCCCATCCCCTGGGTTACCTTGGCAACCTAATCCGAGCTTCCGGCCCATCCAAGCCTCATGTGGACCCACACATCCTCTCGTGAAGACAAGGATGGTGGTTTGCCATTTCAGGCCTTCTCACAGCATGTCGAACCTATGATAGCACTCGTCCCATGTGTGAGGCACAATTATCTTACTTAGAGATTACATTCTAATCTACTTAGGTTATTACTTATTAGACTCACTTTCAACGGGTTACCCAGCAGCCACTTTGGGCACGGCCCCCAATCGAAAGCCACTTTCCCATATGACACTAGACTAAACTCAGACGAACTCAAAACCAAGGAATACACATGGTCAGACGAACGGAGTTCAAGAAGAAGAGGACAACCATTTGGTCAATCACAACTCAAAGATGAACACTTACTGACGGTACTCTAACTAGAGACCTGACAAACTAAGGTCAACCACAAACCATCATTCGACTCACACAAAGAGGATATGATCAAAACGACACTACCACAATACAACAGTCAACTCGGAATCGAGGACTGAAATAGGTACACCAAATCATTCCATACGACAGGGTACTATCTAAACAAGCACGACTTGCCATTTCATAATTAAAAGCGAATACAGAAATTAAACTCGCATAGGCAATAATCGGAAAAGACAATATTCAACAGATGCAATCTTTCCGAATTGATCTAAACATTAAACGTCAATCAAGTTTCTACAAGATCTAAATCAGATTACAGTTATCTACCTCATCAAGGGATAAGTTGTTCTTGGTTTTCTAACTCTTGAAGGTTCAAAGCATCAAACAGACATATAAAGCCATAAAGAGTTTTTAAACCAATTCATATTAATTAAACTCAGACAACCATTAATCAACTAAAATAAGATATTTAATCTCCAATCAAAACGTCATTGACATACTGGTTCGAAATCAATCTCTACAGATTCATAATTTTCAATCCCAGATGTACCATATGGAGCACGGAAATATAAATATAAAAAGAGAGTCTAAAAGGAGATAATCATTTCCAAAAGCATATCGTTTCAATTCAAATACCCATTGATAAATATTTCACTACTTCTCAATTACTCAAATGATATGTTCTAAGATAATATTAACATCATCAATTAGTAACTACATTGTAATTCAACGATTTCCCAATAACATATAATTCTCTATAATTTTAAGCAATACTACCTCAATTAGCCCAATGCTCTAATCAGCTAGAAGGTAAGATCTAAATTTATTAATCCAAGATCAATCAGAATATAATCAACAATATTCAATTGCGAAAATCAACAGTTTTAGAACTTAATTAGGGAGGGTACATAAGTCATGAAGTGAGATTGAATAATGATTAAACCTATAAACTCCATTACAAAATTAATCAATACCAATATAACGTTTATCATGATATTGCCACCCTAATCCTAATTAAGAAACTAATTAAATCTTAACATTAAAATAATATTTACAAATATTATATGCCATTTTTTTTTTGAATGATAAAAAAATACATATAAAAAAACATTTTATAAACTATGATTTAAAACCACAAAAAAAAAATGCATTAAAAATAGAGGCGAGGGCGGGCCGTGCCCTAGCCGCAACGCCGGATGAGCATGGGCGGCGCCACGGTGGTGCCCGTAGGTCCGCGGCGCCCTGCGGCCACCGCGGCCACCACCGTGAGCCGCGACCGCCACGGCCACACACCAATGCGGTGAAACAGGGAAACGGGGGGGAGAAGCAAGCGGGGGACGCACGGGGGGGAAGGGAGGAGGAACGGGTGGAGCTCCACTCCCCGCCCTCCAAACCCCAAACCCACAGCTCGCTAAAATAAAAACGCACAGTTCAAAAAAATATATATAAATGTTTTCCTTTCTCTTTTTAAACACAGTTCGAACTTGTAAAACAAAACGCCCACTACAAAGCTTGATAATGAATTTCGATTCAATATAAATTCGGTTTAAACAAACTGAGATTGATATCACATTTTCTTGATGGGTTTCTCATTCTTTACAAACACCCAAGGGTTTCAAACGCCCAAGAGAATAGAGGATTTAACCACACCTCAAATACACTTCCAGCCAAGCTAATTAATTTACTAAATCAATTCATAAGCATGGCATTCGATGGAGAATCTAAAACCAAGATAGCAAGAAGACATTCAAACCCCCATTTCCAATTTATACAAGAATTAAAATTGAGAAATAAATCCTACCTGATCTCGCGTTCCTGGCAAGATCTGCTGAAGAGCCCCAATCTCCAGTTACCAAAACCTTTCTTCTCCATCCAAAACCCCCAAATTTCATCTCCAACATATTTTCCAACCAAAAATTCTCCAAAATGCCCATCCCCCAAATTTTCCCCAAATTTTGGGTTATATGGAAGAGTTGACCAAAAATTCCATTTTTGGAATTAAAATTTTTATTTAAAAATAACTCTCCAAATTAATTCTTTCTAACTATCACAACAAATTAACTTGCTTTTCAAATCCAAAATCGATTTCCTCATTTAATTAAATTTAGCCTTTCAAATTTCAAAAGCCGATAGAATACTATTAACTCTATTGCGATAAAATACATAACTTTCTTTTCAACAGCATATATAAAATGCATTTAATATTCAAAATCAGTCATTTAATCGAACTTACTCCCAATTAAAAATAAGCAATTCATTAACAACGAAAATCGCATAACGAATTCCCGATTAATTTAGTCCATTAATCTTCAATGCACAAACACATATTTAACCAAAATAATTACTCAGGACTAATTAATCAATTTAACCAGTCACACCATGCACGCAAACCGAGGAGGTCAACCAAACAGACGACTCGCAAACCCAAACAGAAAGGGAATACCGACGATGACTGGTGATGCTCACCTGAGCACGACGAAGGTCAACTAGGGTCTTACGACCGCCTAATCCAACTCTAAGGGTAAAAGAGGTACACTCAAACCTGCACACTCAGGTGAAGACGAACCTCGCACCCATGCGGCGTTGTACCTGAAATTTCTTGCAACCAAGAGTCATACATGCATACGTATATAAAATTTAATGAAAGCGTTAGCCCGATATTAATACCACGAAATAGGTACACTAACAACTTGCATACAACTAGTGTGAAAATCACATCAACAGCTATGCGTTAAATCAAACATCTGACTGTAACATTATATTAAGATAAACTAATCAAGATTACACCAAGGTTAGAGATTGATTAGGGTAGGGGTACTACAGAAAGGCCAACAACCTAGATCTCACTGCTCAATCACAAAATGGGAGTCACACTAACTATAGTTGGATGGTTAAATCCAATAAGAATGTACTGCACAAAATAACATCTTCATATGCTAGATTCAGTACCGGTGTAATGTTGATATGCTTCTACAAAAACCTAGCTTCACCTTCAAGTGATGTCTTCATGTATAACTCTGCTAAATCTCGCATATACCTTCTCACAATTCTTTTTCGCATTCCACATTCAATCTTACAAATAAGATCTTACATTTATACCATAACCTAAGACCAATATTAGTAGGTCGGCTCTACAAGATATTACAATTAAAAAGTTTTACAAACAATATAATATCTGATGCAATAACCGATTAAGCATGTCGGCTTAATGCATTTACAACAATAATAAATCATCTCCATAGCGTGCCATGTTGATCTGGAAAAGATAAACCTACCGGTGTAACCCTAGACCTATTTGCCGGTAAAAGTAAATATGCAAATATGAATATACCAATGATTAATTGTTCAAAACAAAGTGTCCACATGATGTCTTTTTCATTACCAAGTGTCTTCCATATCATTCCAAGTGTCGGTGATCATTATATACTGCCGGTGAACATTATATCCTGTTGGTTAGAGCTAGTTTCAAAAGTATTCCAGAAAAATCCAATAATGCTCTTGATTTGATTCACACTGATTTATGTGGTCCAGCTAGAACTAAAAGCTTACAAGGTGATAGATATTTCATGCTAATTATTGATGATTATTCTAGAATGTGTTGGGTTACTTTTCTCAGAGAAAAATCAGAAGTACTTGCAAAGTTAAAACTGTTCAAAGCAATGGTTGAAAATGAAACCAGTAATAAAATCAAATGTTTAAGATCGGATTAAGGAGGAGAATTCACATCTAAGGACTTTAATACATTCTATGAAGTGAATGGAATCAGAAGACAACTATCAGCACCTCAGACACCACAGTAGAATGGAGTTGTTGAAAGGAAAAATAGAACTATCTTGGATGCAGCAAGAAGTATGTTATCTGAAGAAAATTTACCACATGTGTATTGGAGAGAAGTAGTCAGCACAACTATCTATACATTCAACAAAGTTCACATCAAAGGTGAAATCGGTAAGACACCTCATGAACTATGGTTTGGTAATACTCCTACTTTTAAGTATTTCAAAAATTTTGGAAGTAAATGTTATATTAGAAGAGACAAGTATATTGGCAAATTTGATCCTAGAAGTGATGAAGGAATATTTCTTGATTATTCATCTAAAAGCAAGGCATATAGATATTTTAACAAGAGATTGCAAAAAATTGTTGAGAGTACAAATGTAAAGATTGATGAACAATTTAGAGGAACTTCAAGGTATATAGACTCTGAACCAGCAACAGAAATTGTGATAAATGAACCTACAATAAATCCACCGGTACAAAATGAAGATCTAGTTACCTCGGTACCTTCAGAGGATTCCACAGTAATTGAAGAACAACAACAAACTAAGACACCCCAATATGTAAGATTGAATCATTCTAAAGATCAGATAATTGGAAACAAATTTAAAGGAGTTATGACAAGAGGAAGATTGGCAAATGAAGAGGTATGTCTTATTTCACAAATTGAACCATCATCTGTTAATGAGGCATGTGAAGATAAATTTTGGATTAAAGCTATGGAAGAAGAATTAGGACAAATTGAGAAAAATAATACTTGGACATTAGTTCCCCGGCCTAAAGATAAAAATGTAATTAGAACCAAATGGGTATTTAGAAACAAACTCAATGAAGATGGTAAGGTTGTCAGAAATAAAGAAAGACTAGTGTGTAAAGGATATTCTCAGAAACAAGGAGTTGATTACAATGAAACCTTTGCACCAATAGCTAGAATTGAGGCAGTCAGATTATTCTTGGCCTTTGTAGCTCACAAGAACTACAAAGTTTATCAAATGGATATTAAATGTGCATTCTTGAATGGAGATCTTGAAGAGGATGTCTATATTGAACAACCTGATGGATTTTATTTGACATATGACAATGATATGGTTTGCAGGTTAAGAAAAGCTCTGTATGGATTGAAACAAGCCCCAAGAGCTTGGTATGCAAGGTTGGATAAGTATCTTTTAAAGATTGGTTTTACTAAAGGAAATGCAGACAACAATTTATATTACAAAATAACTAATGATGACATCTTGATTATAGAATTATTCGTTTATGATATAATCTTTGGAGGAGAAGATGGATTATGTAAAGAATTTTCTATTAAAATGCAGCAAGAATTTGAAATGTCTATGATTGGAGAAATAAAATTCTTTTGAGGATTGCAGATTTCACAAACTAACAAAGGTATATTTTTTAGTCAATCCAAGTACCTGAAAGAGTTACTAAAGAAATTTGGGATGGAGAACTCTAAACCGGTAAGCACACCTATGACTACAAATGACAAATTATCTCAAAGGGATGAATCTACACCTGTTAATCCAACTAGATACAAATCTATGATAGGAGGTTTACTATATTTGACACAAACTAGGCCTGATATTATGAATGCAGTGTGTATTGTTTCAAGATTTCAAAGTAATCCTAAGGAAAATCATGAATCAACAGTAAAAAGGATTTTTTGGTACTTACAAGGCACTACAAATCTTGGATTATGGTATCCTAGAGATGAATATTTTGATCTATGTGCATACACAGATGCAAATTGGGTAGGAGATGTGGATGATAGGAAAAGCACCACCGACGGAGCATTCTTTCTTGAAAAGAGATTAGTTTCTTGGTTGAGTAAGAAATAGAGTTGTACATCTTTATCAACAGCAGAATCAAAATATGTTGTAGCAGCAACTAACTGTACACAGGTACTATGGCTTAAGCAAATGTTGAAAGACATAAAGGTAAAATGCAAGGAACCTATTACTATATATTGTGATAACACTGCAGCAATTGATATATCTAAGAATTTGGTATTACATTCTAAAAAAAACATATTTCTATCAAACTGAATTTTCTAAGGGAAAAAGTTGAAGAAAAAGAGATAAAACTGGTTTATGTGAATACTAAAGAACAACTTGTAGATATTTTCACAAAACCTTTGCCTAAGGAGACCTTTGAATATCTCAGAGATTAGCTTGGAGTCATACCACCACTAGTAGAGACTTAGACAGTTGATGATTGTCATCAACCGGCAGAATTAAAAGATAAATCTTTTACTCCGGTCTTTAATGAGGAAGCTACTTCTCAGGGGGAGTAGTTGGTATTGATTGATTGGTATTGGTTGGTATATTGAATTGATTGGTATTTTGTATATGAACCTGGTTTTATTATAACTTTGGCATTTGATGTCAAAGGGGGAGAGATATCTATGGAAAAACACATTATCTTTTAGGAGAGATTGGTATTGAAAATCCTTGGATAAACACATGTTGCTCCCAGGGGGAGAGATTGTTGTTTAGGAGAGATTGTTGGTTTTTGGTATTTGGCATTTCTGTTTTGGCACTTTGATGGTTTTTCCATCTTGTGGTGCCATCAATCTCAAAGGGGGAGATTGTTGGTATTTTGGTATGGTTTTGTCATTGATGTCAACACCTACTAAAACACTAGCACTTTGGAGATCCAGCAGCATTCACCGGCAAGCAAGTAACTATTGCACAATTACTTGCTTGTCGGTGAATGCTGCTGGATCTCCAAAGTGCTAGTGTTTTAGTAGTTGTTGACATCAATGACAAAACCATACCAAAATACCAACATATCAGACATTTGGGGATGCTATTCCTTCAATTCATCTAAACCAGATTGTTGTCCGAATATTCTTGTAAGGTAGTGAACCTTCCCTGAGGGTTGTAGCCTTCCAGGTTATTATATTTTGAGTAGTGAGCTCTAGGCAATGTGCTTGAATGCATGTGCACTTATCACTGTAATATTTACACATACTACTATAGAGTATCATCTTATTATGGGTAGGTTCCCGCCGTGGTTTTTCCCTTAATCAATTTTTCCACGTCAAAATCTTGGTGTTATGTGTGTTTCTATTATTGTTCTTATCTTTAATCTTGTTGCAGTTGATCAGATTTGAAGTTTTTCTTAAATTGTTTAATCCAGTGAAAACTTATTCACCCTCCCCTCTTAGTTTTCCTTCATTATTGTTGCCAACAATTAGTATCAGAGCTAGATCCTATGAAAGAAGCTTGATCACTTGAGGAGATCTAGGATGGAAACCTATGGTTTCAAGAAAGAGAGTTTGAAAGTTGATGGAAGCAATTACACTGTATGGAAGGACCGGATGGAGTGTCACTTGAAGTGTCTTGGAAATGTGATGCAGAGACAAGCAACAAACTAGATGATAATATTCTCTCACCCACAACTACTATTTCCAAACGAAGTTTTTTTGCTTGTTGAAGGTTTCAAACAACACACCTACCAAGTTCTCAACTCAAACAATAAATTGTGTGACAAGATCCATAAAGGATTGGTATCTACCGGTACCAGTGGGATGGGAACACTCAACCCCTGTGTGAATGGTAGACAAACTTTCGGTACCGGTAGTATGGAAACCTATTGTATTTTGTCTATTGGTGGTCCAAAAAACTCAAAACATCCATTTGATCTGACAAACAAATGCGCTAGGGGGTACTTGTATCACAATTGTCCTATTTGTCTAATATCCCTACCAGTTAAGTTTTTCCCACACAACTTAATAAACTTCCAAAAGACAAGACAAACTAAGGGAAGATTTAGATACCATTTATAAAGTTACACAATTCCTCGAAGGCTTAGACTCTAGCCCCTATTTTAAAGGTATGTACCCTTACTGTCCTTACAGACCTAATTAAGCCAATTAGGCCTAATTTACAAAGAAAGTACCCCTTGTATTAGTCCCCTGACTAAACCAACACTTTTTCAAGGTGGTTTAAGGTATCAAACCACCAAATCCAAGGTTTCAAGACTTGATCCCATATCCTTTGCCTATTGCATATGATTTTCACTTCTACAGTTCAGGCGGTTACATAGAGATGTCCGCCTAGGGTCATATCAATCTCCTTGGTCTTGGATCTTCCCTAAAAAAGAACACTAAAATCTTATGGTACAATACCCTCTCTAACATTTTCCCATGGGTTGTTTGGTCCTCTAATAAAAATGTTAGATTAAGGGCATTTTTACAGTGAAACCCTGGGTGCTGGCAAGGTTTATGACCAGTTTGGATAGGTTTTGATGGATCTCTACAACCCAATTGTTATAAGACCTCAAACTTGATTCAAAAGAAAGGTAAGAGATGTCCCTAACTCATACAATTGGATTTAGGAATCCATCAATATATAGAGATCAGAAATGAACATAAAATACACATATTTTCAGGAAACTCCAAAACATCACCAACTTCAACAACTTCAACAAAAACCTTGGAATCGATCCAAGTAGGCCAATATAGCCTCCCTAATGGTTTCCAACCACTTTTCAAACTTTGGAATCGTTGGAAAATTAGTTACCCCTTTTTACAACATTTTGCAATGACAACAAAAGTTGTCAACTTGCAACTTCCAATTTGGCGATTCCAAGGTGTATTCAGCCTATTCTAAGAATTGATCTAATGTTTCTAAGACCAATATTTATTGCCGGACTCATGCCTAGACTCTTACTGGCTCACATGGTCATTTGTTCATGGTGGCTTATAAAATGCAACCATGACAATGCCTTACATCAATTGGGTCTTATTAACTCACAAACCTATCAACTTACTACATATGATGTCAATGTGACAAGGTCATTAAATTTTCACCTCGTGTAATATTAGATACTTTAGGCTTCATTTGTGTCTTTGGGTGCTCATGTGCCATACTCCATGGGTGGTTGAATCTCAAGTCCACTTGAGATGAGATCCTAAAATGTAGTCCCATGTTTCTTCATCTAGTCTTCGTCCATCCATACTACATCTGCCTTAGGGAGTCCTTGCTACTTGACAAGGTATTGTTTGTAGACCTTGTTCCTGGTTTTCTTCACAACCTTGATGTCCAAGATCCTTTCAATTTTGGGTGGCCCCTGACTTGGAAAGTCCTTCAGGATGTCTGCAACATCTTCCACCAGGAATGTACCATCTTCCTTCCCTGCACCTTCGAATGGTGTCAGATTTGCAACATTAAAGATTGGGGAAATACCTATATCTGAGGGTAATTGGATTTCATATGCATTGTTCCCAAATTTCTTGAGTATTTGATAGAGTCCAACCCTCCTCATCATGAGATTTGTGTGTATCCCTTTTGGCAATCTCTCCCTTTTTAGATTTGTCCATACCATGTCTCCAACTTGGAACTGCACATCTCTCTTTATCCTATCATCCTCCACCTTGTACTTCTTTGTATTTCTTTGCAATTGCATCCTGACTTGGTCATGAATCTCCTTTATCCCTACAACAAATTCTTCTCCACAAGCACTGATATGTTCAGTTGAGGGTAGGTTTCTCAATTCCAGCACACCTCTTGGATTCAACCCATAAACAATTTGGAAAGGGCTTCTTCCTATACTCCTATTAAGGGATTCACTATATGCATATTCTATTTGGGAGATGATGGAATCCTACTTTTCACCATCCTACTTGGTGAGGCACCTTAACAAGTTTCCAAGTGACCTATTGACCACTTCTATTTGGCCATCAGTTTGGGGATAATAAGATGAACTAAAAGACAAGTTTGTGCCCAAATTCCTCCATAAAGTCCTCAAAAACTTCCCTACAAATTTCACACCTTTGTCTGACATAATGTTCAAGGGTAGACCATGCATTCTCACAACCTCATTAAAGAAAATCTTTGAAACATATGTAGCATCACTTGTTCTCTTGCATGTCAAGAAATGTGCCATCTTGCTAAACCTATCAACAACCACAAAAACACTGTCAAAACCTTTTTGAGTTCTTGTAAAACCCATCACAAAGTCCATGCTTATACTTTCCCAAGGTCTTGAAGGAATGGGCAATGGCTGGTATAGTCCTGCGTTTGTTGTTGTCCCCTTGGCCTTTTGACACATCTCACATGAATCCACAAATTTTATGACATCTCTCTGCAATTTAGGCCAGTGATTAAATCTTCTCACCAACTCAAGAGTTTTGTCTAGTCCAAAGTGTCCTCCCATGCAACCACTATGCTTCTCCTTAATTATGTTATCCCTCATTGAACATTTTGGGATGCATAACTGGCATCCTTTGAAAAGAAGACCATCTTGAATTAAATAATCAAAATACTCTAAATGAAACCTGCTACCAAACTCAGTGCATACCTTGTAGATGTCTTTGAAATATTCATCTGCAGCATACATACCCTTGAGGGAATCAACTCCCACACTCTCCAACTAGATTTCTAAAACTGTTAGTGCCCTCCTACTAAGAGCATTTGCAGCTTTGTTTGAGACACTTTTCTTGTGTTTGATTGTAAAGGTGTAGACTTGAATGGACTCAACCCACTTCATATGTTTATGGCTCAATTTCTCCTGACTATTTAGGAAGAAGAGTGCCTGCTAATTTGTATACACAACAAACTCTTTGGGAAGCAAATAGTGCCTCCACTTATTTAGTGCTTTAACTAATGCATACATTTCCAAATCAGAGGAAGAATATTTCTTTTTAGCATCATTCAACTTTTCACTAGAAAATGCAATTGGTCTACCTTCCTGGATGATTACTGCACCTATTGCCAAATGACTTGCATCACATTCAATCTGAAATATTTTTTCAAAATGAGGTAAGGTAAGAACAAGTTGTTGGGATACCTTTTTGTTCAACATTTCAAATGCTTCATCTGCCTCCTTGGTCCATGAAAATTTGCACTTTTGTCCACCCTTGATGGTCTCTAACATGGGAGCACAAATCTGGCTAAAAATTCTGATAAACTTCCTATAAAAGGTAGCAAGGCCATGAAAAATCCTTAAATCACCAATTGTTCTAGGAGTTGGCCATGTGAGAATGGCATTCACTTTATCACCATCCATTTTCAAATTTTCTCTCAAATTTTCTCTAGAAATCACAAACCCAAGGTAAGTCATCTCTTCATGCAAAAACACACACTTTTCCATGTTTATCATTAGTTTCTCTTCATTCAACCTTCTCAATGCTCTATCCAAATGTTTTAGGTGCTCCTCCTCAATCTTGATAAACACTAGGATGTCATCTAGATGGACTATGACAAACTTACCAATTAACTCCTTTAGCAACTCATTCATGAGTCTCATGAAAGTGCTAGGGGAATTTGACAACCCAAATGGCATCACCCTCCATTCATACAATCCTTCATTTGTTTTAAAAGCAGTTTTCCACTCATCACCTGCTCTAATCCTTATTTGGTGATAACCACTTTTTTAAATCAATCTTGGAATAATATCTTGCACCTCCTAAATAATCAAGCAAATCTTCTATTCTAGGCATAGGGAACCTATACCTGATGGTTATCTTGTTAATGGCCCAAGAATCAATGCATAATCTCTATGTCCCCTCCTTTTGTGCTAAGATAGTTGGGAGTGCACAAGGGTTCAAGCTCTTCCCTATCAAACCTTTACCAAGCAGCTCTTGGTTCTGCCTTGCAACTTCCTCATTTTGTTGGGGAGTCATTTTGTAGGCTGGCTTGTTTGGTAAGGTGGCATCGGGGATGAAGTCAATACAATGGATTATCTCCCTTATTGGTGGTAGGGTCCTTGGCAACTCTCCTACAATTGTTTCCTTGTATTCGCTCAAAATTTCCTTCACCTCCTCAGGGATTGTCACCCTTTTCTTTTCTACCTTGTCATCTACAGTGGGCTCTTCTTCTTGCCTTGGTAATGACATCATTGCAAAACAAGGTGTTCCTTCTTCCTTTATTGCCTTGAGGAACTCTTTTCCTTCCATAATCATGATCTTGGCTTCCTTCTCCTTCTGATCCTCACTGTTATCAGGAAGGGGTATCAACTCAATCACCATATTATCTTTGGTAATGGAGTAGATGTTCTTGTGTCCATCATGATGGGCCTTGAGGTCATATTTCCATGGCCTCCCAAAAAGAAGATGGCATGCATCCATCTCAACAATATCAAACATAATTTTGTCTTTGTATGCTCCTATATGAAATTCAACCCATGATTTCTCCTCTACCAAGTTTTGTTGTCCTTTAGTAAGCCAAAAAAAATTATATGAAAATAGATGAGGAATTCTTCTCAATTTTAGTTTCTCTACCTTTTCTAAGGATACTAAATTTTCAATTGAAAGGGAATCTATTATAACCTTACACACCTTGCCTCCTACTTTGCATGTGGTCCAGAAAAGTGTCTTCCTTTGTGGTGGTTCACTATTGCTTGGTACCTTCAACAATGTTCTCCTCATCATCAAGGCTTCTCCTCTCTCTAGAAGTCCATAAGAATCAGGTAAATTGACACTCTGACAATCACTGTCTTAAACCAAATGTGTTCTCCTCTCTCATTGGGAGCTTGATCAAGTTTTCTTAGGTCACTTGGTTGTGGTATGACCTAATTGATTGCAGTTATAGCATTTGAAAGGTTCTGAGCTTCTTCCACCAGATCTACCTCTATGATTGGCTCTTCTTCCTCTAAAACCCCCTCTTTTGTTACCATCTCCATGCTGGCTTTCTTGATTAGCCTCTCCTTGTGGCCTAGGACTCTGTCCTCTACCATTCATATGGCCTCTATTGCTGAAGTTTCTTCACCCTCTACCTCTGTTATTCTGATCATTCTTTCTATTTAGCTTCTCCTCTGCCCTTAGTGCTAGTTGAAAGCACTTATTTACTCTCTCAGGTGCTAGTATGTTGATCTCATCTTGGATACTATATTTCAATCCACTAAGATATCTTGCCACTTTCTCTGGTTCCTCCTCATGGTGTTGGTTCCTTAGACTCAACCTATGGAACTCCTATTGGGATCCAATAACACTGAGAGGGGGGGGTGAATCAATGTTCTACCAGAATGAACAGTTTTTAACTTTCTAGACCATACATATATATATATATATATATATATATATATATATATATATATATATATATATATATATATATATATATATATCGACAAACAAATAAACATATAACAAGAAGCAAATAAAACATCCACATAAATGAACACCATAACACACATAATTTATACGTGGAAAACCTCAATGAGGAAAAACCATGGTGGGATTTGTGACCCACAATATCAGTTCACTGGCCATATGAAAAGATATTACATATAATAGGGGCCTGTACTTGCAGGAAGGCATACTTCCTAGAGCATACTGCTCATCACTGAAGAGCCTCACTGACTACAAATTTTTCCCAAAGCAAAATTATTGAAAATGAACTCAAGAATGCATCTGCTATGCCAAATAGAGTTTTGGTTTTGGTTCTGCTCTTCACCAATTCATAAACTCTAAACTGCTACCGTTATCTCTTCTCCTCCAAAAATACTTTCCAAGCTATCTATAGATCATTGCATGATATACTACTCATATACAAAATGATCTTCATAAATATATTTCACATCATATAGTTCTACTATACTCTTCTATATCCACACATTTCATATGTCACATTCCTTTCAAAAATAACCTAGCAGACTGACCTATATACCTATTACAAATGATATGCCTTATGTCGGCTTCCAATACATTTAGAAAAATGTCGGCATAGAAAATATTAATTACAAAATGATTTAAGTAAATCCTCCTTGATGTCGTCTTCCAAAGAAGTATTGATGTCGGTGCCGGTGTAGCCCTGAATGCTCCAAAGTAGGTATCTACCGGTATATGCTTCCTTGTGCCAGTTTATGACTTCCATCATATCTTGTTGCCATCAATGAAAACAAAGTGAATACAATGAGTGTCAATTGCCAACAATCTCCCCCTTTGGCATTGATGGCAACACTCATGTGAAAAATGGATTCCCTGTCGATATGCTCCCCTTGAGCAATACACTCCATCTGAAATGTGTTTCCCTGATATTTTTCACATATAAACATACTCCCCCTTTGACATTAATGCCAAAGACCAGTGAAAGAATTGAAAGATTAAAATAATACTGTTAGTTTCACTAGAGCTTAATCATCATCAGGATTTCCAGTTATGCCTTTTGCAATAACTAAAGATATGTATCTGAGCCCGATTTGAAAATATCAGAAATAGATGCAAGTCCACTTAGTAAGTGGGCAAGAGTTTCTTTCTCTTGGATATCTGCCGGTGTGGGTTTAGCTATCATATCCTTGCACTTTTTCTTGTGAACACCCAATGAATCTAGTCTAGGACTTACTAATCCTCTTAGATTTCTTGCTCTTCTCATTATTTTATCTCTCTCCTTCTCAAAAGAAAAGATTTGGTTTGCTATCTTCCTATCAGTCTGCTATCTACCTGAGAGATTCAAAATTGTTGGATTGTGCTCTGTTAGAGTCTTGACCTTACCAGAAGGGCTTGCTCCATCTTTAATCTGATAGTTAGGTAATAATCTGTGCAATATAGAGACTGATTGATCAATTATTCCTTTATTTACAGTACCTTCCTTCAGTAATTTCTAAGTAGTCATTATCATTAATTCAGTTGGACTCAACTCAGAGACTGATTTCTTCTCAACCTGAGAAGTGTCAATTGCCAAACCTTTGTCGGGGAATCAGTTTTACCTGCCGGTATGGACTCAGTGGCTTTTACCTTGTCCATCTCAACCTCTATTACACCGATGGATTCGCTACTTGGGGCAGTGTCGGTTACTGTCAGTGGAGTATTATCCATAGATATTCTGGTCTGTGCTGGTACAAATTGTACACTCTCCTTAGTTGTCGGTTGTGTTTGAGCATCTATAGTTACTATCAGTTATGTCAAAACTGGAGTTGAACTGCCCAAAATACCTTTCCCTTTTGATTTGTTAGGAATGGTGGATGATGTTGCCCTTGAAAATTCTTCTTGAGATGTGAGAAATTTTGGGTTTTTGTGAAAGAATTTGGTCCATCCCTTACTTGTCTCATTTACTACCTCATTTACTCTCCCCATCATCAAGCTTATCTCTCGTGATTTACTAATGAAGATTGTCATATTTGTAGTGTCTATACATCTTTTCATTTCCTCATTTTTTACAATACCACACAATTCCAAAAGTGCAACTTCTTTGATCTCCCTATCTCTCTTGACAGTGTCAAGTCTCCTAGCCTCAAGTTTATTAAACAAGGATAAAGGTATCTCCTTCAAAATTTCAATTAAGGATTTCTTATAGATGTCCATATATAATAAAATAGCCTCTTCTAATTCACTTTGCTCATTCTCTTCTAAATCTTCATAATACTTAGATATATTTTTCAATATTCCATCTTTTGTAATTTCATCAATAAGCTCAGCACAGGTCATTGTGGTCTTACCGGTTCCGGTATCATCACCCTTCAACTTTTTGCTTGTGGTTGTCAGTGTGATTGGTTTTCTCTTTTGCATAGGCTTCCTTGTCGGTGGTGTAGGTGCAATAGGCTTAGTTGCCTTTCTAACAAGCCACCTCCTAGGCTCTGCCTTCTTCTTCTTTACCAGTGGTTTTACCACATTCTTCCTTTTTACCCTTCTGAAAGCTAGAGGTTCATTATCCTCAGGATCAGAGTCAGAAGTGATATGGGATATGTGAACTTGTGGCTTCTTCACTTTTGCCGTACCAACCTCTATCAGTTTAGCAACCTGTTTGATTTGGAACCCAGTTGAGTGTCTATTTTATAAATCACATCTTGTACATATGCAGACATCTTTTCTATTTTATTATCTCTTCTCTTCCTGTTAAAATTGGTTTTCACTTCAAGAGCCTTCTCTCCTATTGTACCAAAATGTTATGTATTATCATCTAACAAAATCTTTGCATAGAGTTCAAAAATGCTATCATCCACTCATATACAAGCTTAGTAATCTAGATTTGCCTAGGTTCAACTGATTCCATAAGAGTTTCATCAGTTTTTACCATGAAACAAATATCAATGGAATACTTCTCCACAATGTTCTTTAAAATTCTCTCCCTTTTACTCATATTTTCTTGAAAAGTTTTAAAATACCCCCAAAGTTTCTCATCTCTACCAGTACCTAGACCAGTGATAGCTTCCTTGATCTGCATACCTACCGGCAGCCCAATTCTTCTTCCCTAGACTAGGTAGCTCATTTAGGAAGTAAAGAATTAAACAAACAATCAAGTTTCCATATCTTAAGGTACCTTTCTTGATTCCTTTGATCTTTCCAAGGTTTAACATCAACTCACTCCTCATCCACTCACATAAATCATACTTCACATTATTCCTCAGCATCTGATATGAAGCATGAATGCATGAACTAGCAATAGAATTCAATCGGTTGGATTGAGTTACCTTGTAACCTATGATCATGCTTGTAAACTTTATATCCATGTCGGTGATTGTGCTTATCCTCATTGATTTGCTACTGGTTATAGCACTAGTGAGCTTTTTGACCTCTGTGTTGGAAATTTTCTTGCCAGGTTTTTGTCTGACCCTGGGTAAGCCGGTGACAACTTGAATTTCTTCCTTCGTGATCATGTAAGGCCTATCTAGCCAAATAAATTTGTTTTGAACCTTGCTCAGAACGTATCTAATAACCTCATCTTTGAATTTTGATATGTATAGAATACCAGTTAACCCTAGATCCTCAATTGCTTTGAATTCTAGTTTGATGGTTCCAGAGTCTCCCAGTATCACAGATTGATACATGCTTTTGATGTCTTCAATGCCCAATTCCTCAAGGGTGTAGTGAATGTATACCCTCACATCTTCGACATACATTACACTGTTAGGAACCCTAGAAAATGCTCCTACAGAGTCTTCCTTTTTAGGAATTTCAAGAACCTCCTTAAATATTGGCCTTCACCTATCCTTGACTTCAACAATGGTGGGATTTGCAATAAAAGTAGAAGCTAAAGATCCAGATGCCATGTCGAAAAATACCTGAAAGTGAGTGCCGGTGGAAGATTGATAACTGCTCAGAAGCTTTTCACAATGCTTCTACTTGCTCTTGACTCGCCTTTACTTCACTCTGAATGCTTGAATGCTTGGTGAGTGAAAATTAATTCAATTTCCCTCATTTATCAATGAATAAAACCATAATTTTCAATAATAAATGCTTCACCAACAACCCTACAGATGTCGATTTCACAGTTATGTGTCGGATGAACCTTCATCAATGATGAACACAATACTTCAGATCTCTTTCTAGGTCTCCCTAGATCTCTTTCGGGGTAATATGTAAAATTTAGCAATGACTTTGCCAACCCCTAAGGCTTATGCCTCAATTACCGGTGGAATTTCCTGTCACTGGAGGAATACTCTATTCTACTGGTGGAGTTACCGGTATAGATCCATCTCCACTTGATTCTTTAGATTTTCTAACCCATTTCTTGGTGTGATCTTGTTGTATTTCATCTACCTTCCGCTTTCTTTTCTCATTATCTTTATCATTATTAACTGGTTGAATCTTGCTTCTGCAATACTTAGCAATATGACCTATTTTATTGCATGCATAACATGTAACATTGTTCTTCTGAATTGCTTTGACATATTTGGTATCATTTCCTAACCTACAATGATTAGAAAAATGTCCAAACTTTCCACATGCATGACATTTAACATTCATTCTACAATCTTCTAATCTATGACCATATTTCTTGCAATTTGTGCATTGACCTGGAACAAAATTGCAGTTTTGATTTTCCTTATTTCTACATTGTTTAGCCATATGCCCAAATTTATTGCAAACAAAACATCTACCATTTAATTTATAAGCATTAGATTGCCTTACCGATTTCCTCTATTCTGTTGAGTTTTGCATACCGGTTGTCTGATCTTCATTTGTAGTACCAGAGCATTCACCTTGTACAAATCCAAGTCCTCTCGAATCATCAATCTATCTTTGTTTTTTCAATAAGTCATCCAGTTGTGCAGAAATGATCCTAAACATTTCTTTATACTCACTTGTAGTAGTCAGATCATCTCTCAGAGTGCTTACTTGTCTTTCAAGTTCTTGTTCATTGTTCCGGGAGTGTGCCAAATCAGTTGTCAACAAATTATTCTCATGAGTCAATCTGCCACATTCATCAAATTTGTTCTTTAGGGATATAACAAGATTATCTTCCTTTTTCTTTCTATCCTCAATATCTTTTGATAACCTCATAGTTAGATCTTGCATTTCATTTTTCATGAACATGTTTTCTTGACTTAGTTTCTGACATTGTTCCTTAAGAGCATTCTTCAACTTATCATCTGATTGTTGTAAAATTTCTTTCTCTTAGCTTGAGCAGGCGATAACCTTTCTTGTAACATAAGAATGAATTCATTTGCAGAAATCAATTCTTCTTGCAATTTCAAGTTCTTCATCCTTTCAACATCATAATCCTCAAGAGCCATCTCAAGTTGCTTCTCCATAGCCATGTTCAAAGATTTCAGTTTCAGGATCTTCCTCAATTTGTTAAGCTTGTTCCAAGGTACCAAGATCTGATACCAATTGTTGGGATCCAAGAACATTGAGAGGGGGGGTGAATCAGTGTTCTACTAGAATGAACAATTTTTAACTTTCTAGACCATGTATATATATATATACTGGTAAACAAATAAACATATAACAAAAAGAAAATAATGATAGTTCTGATACTTAATATAAGCACATATCCAATAGCCAACAAGATGAGAGGGGGGGGGTGAAACATACAAACTAAATCATCCCTAAAAACATTAGATTCAACCTCGGTAACATGTATAGCAGCAATATAACCAAAACTATCAAACATGCAAACTCAAAAGCATATGAACATCATAAACCTCATAACACTAGATTTAACGTGGAAACCCAAATAGGGAAAAACCACTGTGGGATTTCAGACCCACTAAGAAATATACTCTTCTAGAGTATGCTCAGTTAAAAGCAAATCTTGTTAAAGATTACAAACACATTGCTAGATGTGACCCGATTAAGGGATTTCCCTTAGATCTATTAGGATCTTCACTTTGTTAGAAGTCACCTTGTTAAAGGATTTCAAACATTCAATCAGAATGTCACCTTGGTAGAGGGTTTTACAAATAAAACTGTTAAGTCCACTCAGTTAAGAGATTTTCTGTCACTTTCACAAAATAACAGTAATAAAATCTATCTGCAACTTCACATCTAAAATGCTAAAGCAGATTCCTATTTGTTCAATACAATCTAGACATAGAACTAATCTTGTCTATCTGTTGGGCTTCTATACTCTGTTATTCTAACAGGTCTTCAAGCTTCATTGCTCGGTAATCACTATGTAGTATCCCTGTGCATACACTTGCCCACATACATTGTTTATCAACATTTTCCTATTTATAAACAATTAGGTAACCACTTAATCTCCTTGATCACATTTCCCATGATTAATCATAGCCATCAGATCTTCAATCTTGTCTAGGTTCAATGCATCTTCCGATCTGAAAATGTTTTACCCCGCCTTGGAACTTGCATATTAGTCTTGGAACTTGTGCTAGGGTATTGCGGTTCAATCTAAGTTGTAGATCTTCATGCCAACTTTTCATTGCCTTAGATTCATTAACAAACTTCATTCATGGCTCACCAATCATTGATCAGTTCTAGCTCATCAGCTTCCTTCATTAAATACCGCATGTAAATATTTAATGCATTTTGTTATAGCTGGGTTACAGCTTGGTAACAACTCGGTGAATACTAAACTTCACTCAGTAGACATTTCGTCTTCATTAACTGATAGCGATAACCTTAGGGTTTACCAACTAGGTTATTTGCTTGATAACATAGTATAGTATTAGCCTTTACATTTTACAACATATGTATGATATTAAAACAATCTAAAACATCATGATCTCATCATTGTCTAACTCGGTACTAGTTGCCCATTGAATACCTTATTTTTTCTCAAGATATGGCAACATCATCTCAAATTAGAAAATCAATCTCTTGACATCAATGACAAAATAATAATATCAAGACAGTAAACATCCTTAATTAGTTATATCCATAATCATCAACAACCTTCTCAATATCCTTATGAAATGCCAACAATCTTTCATTGTCTATTATAAAGCTATATTGCCAACAATCTCCCCCTTTGGGATTGATGGCAAAACCAATTGATTTGACCTTAAAAGATTCAGATTGCTATGATTCTGAAATGTTGAAATGCTCTCCCCCATACATTAGACTTCTCCTGGTTTCAGTCTTCTTTCTAATCTATAGTCTGCTCAGTTTTCTTTTAGTCTTCTCCCCTGATAGGTCTTCTTCCTCTATGTTAGTCTTCTCCCCTTTATAGTAGTCTTCTCCCCCTTTGACAACAATGCCAAAAAGTAAACAAACTAAAACATAATTACTTTCTGTAAGAAGTTATTTCCTGCTGTTGTGTATCAACTGAGTCTTGGTCAGAGCATTTGTCTTCAATTCCTGTTCCCTATAATATTTCCTGTATTATTTCCTATATACCTTTAGAAAACATCCTAAAGTGTATAAATTAGCATCAACTCCCAAAAGATATTCATTAGAGTCATCAGATTGATGCTTTCACTGAACTCAGTTGGTGAGTAGAAGATAGGGGTAGGACCCCTAACCTACTTCTGAGATATTCAAAAGTGTCCCTTGGTAGTGGATTGTTGAAGATATCTGCTATTTGTTCCTTTGTGCTAACATACTCCAACACCACTTTCTTCTCTTGAGCTTCTTCTCTAAGATAATGATATTTGATAGATATGTGCTTTGTCTTAGAGTGCATAACAGGATTCTTTGAAATGTTAATGACACTAGTATTGTCATATAATATAGTTACTGGCTTGGTAACTTTCTCATTTATGCATTCCAATAGTTGTTTGATCCATGCAATGTTGGTACAATTCAATGCTGCAGCAACTCAGCTTTTGATGTTGACTGTGAAACACATCCTTGTTTCTTGCTAAGCCAACTCACTAGTCTTTCTCCTAAAAAGAAAGCTCCTCCACTTGTGCTTTTTCTGTCATCAATGTTGCTTGCCCAATCAGCATCAGTATAAACTTTTAAACTAAAATCATTTCCTTTCTGATATACTAAGCCATAATCCTCTGTGCCTTTCAAGTATCTAAAAATTCTTTTGATTGCTGTCATGTGTGTTTCCTTAGGATCTGCAGAGAATCTTGCAACTATACCTATTGCAAGTGCTATGTCTGGTCTGATGTGAACAACATATTGTAGCTTTCCAATCATGGATCGGTAAAGTGTCTCATCAATAGATGCAGATTCATCATTCTTTGATAATTTACACTTGGTAGTCATAGGAGTACTTACTGGTTTTGAATCCTCCATTCCAAATTTCTTCAAGATTTCCTTTATGTACTTGGATTGAGTAATGAAAATCTCATTTTTTAGTTGCAGTATCTATAAACCTATAAAATACTTTATCTCACTGATTAATGACATCTCAAATTATTTGCTCATTTCATTTCCAAAGTTCTTGCATAAAGAGTCATTTCCACAAATTATAATATCATCAACAAATATGGCTGAGATCAGTATTCCATTTTCATCAATCTTCATGTACATGTTGTTCTCACTTGTCCTTATAAAACCAATCTTAATCAAATAAGAGTGAAATCTTTCATACCATGCTCTTGGTGCTTGTTTCAAACCATATAAAGCTTTGTTCAATTTACATACCTGATCTTTATTGTTGTCTTCAACAAATCCTTCAGGTTGTTCAATGAAAACTTCTTCTTCTAATATTCCATTCAAAAATGTAGATTTGACATCCATTTGATATACCTTGAAATTTTTGAAAGCAGCATAGGCCAACAATGTTCTTACTCCTTCAAGTCTAGCAATAGGTGCAAAAGTTTCACCATAATCAATTCCTTCTTCTTGAGCATAACCTTTGCAAACTAGTCTTGCTTTGTTCCGAATGACCTCTCCTTTTTCATTTAGCTTGTTTCTGAAAATCCACTTTGTACTGATTACATTTTTGTCCTTCGGTCTTGGGATTAGTGTCCATGTGTCATTCTTCTTGATTTGATCAATCTCTTTAGTCATAGAATTTATCCAATCTTCACTGTTAAATGCCTCTTTCACTATTCTCAGTTCAAATTCAGATATCAAACATGTGTTATGTCTCAGTTTGTTCCTTGTCATCACTGGATCATCCTTATCTCCTATAATCAAACTTGGTGCATGATGTCTTTTGACATACTTGGCTAATAAAGGCTTGGTAGGCTTTGTATGATCTTCTTCATCACTTGGTAACTGGATATTCTCTTCATTTTCTTCAACAGTCTTCTCGGTAGGACTTCTCGGTTGAACATAGACAAATTCATCATAGTCTTCTGGTTCCTTGGAATTTCCTTCATCATTTCTTTCTGCAAATTCATCAATTTTCACATTTGCACTTTCTACTATTTTGTTAGATGATTTGATCAGACATTTAAATGCTTTGCTTCTAGAAGAATAACCTAGAAATGTTCCTTCTTCACTTTTCTAATCAAATTTGCCATTTCTATCATCTTTATGAACATAGCATCTACTTCCAAAGATTTTAAAATAACTAACATTAGGTTTCCTATCGTACCAGATTTCATATGGTGTCTTCAAAGTACCTTTCTTCAATTGAACTTGGTTCAGGGTGTAAACTACTATGCTTATTGCTTCTCTCCAAAATGTTTGTGGCACCTTCTTTTCAATCATCAATGTTCTAGCACAATCCACAATAGATCTGTTTCTTCTCTCAGCTATTCCATTCTGTTGTGGAGTTCTTGGTGCAGAGACTTGTCTTTTAATACCATGATCATTGCAAAATAAGTTGAACTCATCAGATGTGAACTCTCCTCCTCTATCTGATCTAAGACATTTTAGTTGTCTTCCTGTTTCATTTTCAACTCTTGCCTTTTACCATTTAAACATTTGAAAAGCTTCTGATTTTTCTTTTAAAAATATTACTAACATCATCCTTGAATAGTCATCCACAAATAATATGAAATATTTATCACCATAATAACTTTGAACTTTCATAGGACCACAAAGATCAGTGTGCACTAGATCTAAAATTCCCTTAGAAGTGTAAGACTTACTTGTAAAGCTTGATCTTGTCATGTTACCCATCTGGCATCCTCGGCACAGCATTCTTAGGTTTTTCAAGCCTCAGTAGACCCCTTACTCTATGCTTCTTACTTATTTTGATCAGATTATCAAAATTGACATGACAAAACCTTTTATGCCATAACCAGGTATCATCTAACTTTGCATGCAAACACTTATTCCGAGTTGAGTCAAGGTTAAATGTGTTACCTTTTGTTTGTGTCCCGGTAGTAGCTAGCTTTCCGTTCTTGTCATGAACTTTGACAATTCCTTTCTAAAATTCTATTCGGTAACCTGTGTTGTTTAGTTGTGCTACACTCAACAAATTATATTTCAAACCTTCAACCCAATAAACATCATTGCATCTTGCATTATCAAGAAGTGTTATAGATCCTTTACCTCTCACTGGACATGGTGCATCATAATCTAACATAGCCTCCATCATAATCTTCTAACAAACTTGTGTTTATCTCCTGTCATATGATGTGAGCATCCACTATTTATAATCCAAGAATCATTAGTGTTTATGTGAGATATTAGGGCTTTTTCTTCATACCTTTCTTCATCTAATCCATCCTTGATAGCCACATAAACTACTTCCTCTATATCAGTATCATCTGATTTATCATTGTTGGATTCCTCATCAGCTATTAGGCATGTCTTTCTATCTCTTCTTCTGAAGTCTCGGTGTCCTCTATGATAGTTATCTTTTTGTCTGTCATCTCGGTAATCTCTCTTTTTAGTAGAATCTTTGTTAGGATAGTTAGAAGCCATATGTCCTATCTTATCACAAATGAAAAATTTCAAAGGTAGTTTTCCTTTATACTTACCTTTGCCTCTCGGTAACCTTTTTGGCTAATAGTGCTTCAAACTCTTCTTGCTTTCTAATTTCCTCATACAGTTTGTGTACTACCTCCATGTTCTTACGAAATCTTTCACTTGCTCCACTGTGATCTCCTTCAGAGTACTTATACTTTCTTTCATTGAAATCATTAGATTCATCAAGATGAAAAGACCTAAATGTAGATTCAACTTTATTTACTTAAGATCCACCGTTATCAAAATTACTTAACTCAAATGCATGTAGCTTACCAATAGTAGCATCTAAAGAAACTGGCATATTAGGTACAGACCTCAATTCATTGATTGCAGAGACTCGGATTGCATATGCTAGTAGAAGGGTTCTTAACAACTTACTTGTTACATCCTTTTCTTCAATAGTTCCACCTACTCCTTTGATTTGATTGACAATCTCCTTTAGTCTTGTACTGTACTGAGTTATGTTCTCACCTTCATTCATCCTCATAGATTCAAGTTGTCCTCTTAGACTATCTACTTTTTCTCTTTGAACATTTTCATCTCCTCCATATACTGATATGAGCTTATCCCACATTGCCTTTGCATCATTGCAGCCTTCTAGATCATTAAACTCTGAATCGGCCAATACAGATGTTATTTCAATCATTGCTTGAATATGTTCTTGCTTTGCCTTTATCTCTTCCATAGTCAATGGATAGGTGATTGATGTGACAAAATCATTCTCCAGATAGTATACAACATATTCTCCAACTCTGGATAGATGTAGCTTCATCCTTTTCTGCCATGTAGAGAAACTTGACTTGTTTAGCTTTAGTGCATCCCTCTTATACATCTTTGCATCTTTAACTCAAGTGCCTTTAAACTTTCCTTACGGAGTCCACAGCTCTGATACCAATTGATAGTTCTAATACTTAATATAAGTACAGATCCAATAGCCAACAAGATGAGAGGGGGGGGTGAATCATACAAACTTAATCATCCCTAAAAACATCAGATTCAACCTCGGTAACATGTATATCAGTAATATAACAAAAATTGTCAAACATGCAAACTCAAAAGCATATGAACATCATAAACCTCATAACACCAGATTTAACGTGGAAACCCAAATAGGGAAAAACCACTGTGGGATTTCGGACCCACTAAGAAATATACTCTTCTAGAGTATGCTCGGTTAAAAGAAAATCCTATTAAAGATTACAAACACATTGCTAGATGTGACCCGGTTAAGGGATTTCCCTCAGATCTGTTAGGATCTGCACTTTGTTAGAAGTGACCTTGTTAAAGGATTTCAAACATTCAATCAGAATGTCACCTTGCTAGAGGGTTTTACAAATAAGACTGTTAAGTCCACTCAGTTAAGAGATTTTCTGTCACTTTCACAAAATAATAGTAATAAAATCTATCTGCAACTTCACATCTAAAATGCTAAAGCAGATTCCTATTTGTTCAATACAACCAGAGATAGAACTAATCTTGTCTATCTATTGGGCTTCTATACTCTATTATTCTAACAGGTCTTCAAGCTTCTGTGCTCGGTAATCACTATGTAGCATCCCTATGCATACACTTGCCCGCATACATTGTTTATCAACATTTTCCTATTTATAAACAATTAGGTAACCGCTTAATCTCCTTGATCACATTTCCCATGATCAATCATAGCCATCAGATCTTCAATATTGTCCCACCTTGGAACTTGTGCCAGGGTATTGCGGTTCAATCTAAGTTGTAGATCTTCATGCCGACTTTTCATTGCCTTAGATTCGTTAACAAACTTCATTCACGGCTCAACAATCATTGTTCAGTTCCAGCTCATCAGCTTCCTTAATTAAATACCACATGTAAACATTTAATGCATTCGATTATAGCTCAGTTACAACTTGGTAACAACTCGGTGAATACTAAACTTCACTCGATAGACATTCTGTCTTCATTAACCAATAGCGATAACATTAGGGTTTACTGACTAGGTTCTTTGCTTGATAACATAGTATAGTATTAACCTTTACATTTTACAACATATGTATGATGTTAAAACAATCTAAAACATCATGATCTCATCATTGTCTGACTCGGTACTAGTTGCCCATTGAATACCTTATTTTTTCTCAAGATATGGCAACATCATCTCAGATTAGAAAATCAATCTCTTGACATCAATGACAAAATAATAATATCAAGACAGTAAACATCCTTAATTAGTTATATCCATAATCATCAACAACCTTCTCGATATCCTTATGAAAAGCCAACAATCTTTCATTGTCTGTTATAAAGCTATATTGCCAACAAATAAACCATCCACATAAATGAACACCACACAACACACAAAATTTATACGTGGAAAACCTTAATGAGGAAAAACCACGATGGGATTTGTGACCCACAATATCAGTTCACTGGCCATATGAAAAGATATTACATATAATAGGGGCCTGCACTTGCATGAAGGCACATTTCCTAGAGCATACTACTCATTACTAAATAACCTCACTAACTACAAGCTTTTTGCCAAAGTAAATTACTGAAAAAGAACTCAAGAATGCATCTTCTATGCCAAATAGAGTTCCGGTTCTAGTTCTACTCTATACCGGTTCATAAACTCTGAACTGCTACCGGTATCTCTTCTCCTCCAAAAATGCTTTCCAAGCTATCTATAGATCATTGCATGATATACTACTCACATACAAAATGATCTTCATACATATATTTTGCATCATATAGTTCTACTATACTCTTCTATATCCACACATTTCATATATCACATTCCTTTCAAAACTAACCTAGCAAATTGACCTATATACCTATTACAAATGATATACCTTATGTCAGTTTCCAATACATTTACAAAAATAATAGCCATGACAATATTAATTACAAAATGATTTAAGTAAATCCTCATTGATGTCAACTTCCAAAGAAGTATTGATGTCGGTGTCGATGTTGGTGTCGGTGTAGCCCTGAATTCTCCAAAGCCGGTATCTATTAGTATATGCTTCCTAGTGCTGGTTTATGACTTCCATCATATCTTGTTGCCATCAATGACAAAAAAATGAATCTAATGAGTGTCAATTTCCAACAACTCCTCAGTATATACACTCACATCAAGGTATTTTGTCTCAAACTTTGTAACTTTCTGTATAATTGGACTTCATAGTCCACTGGGATGAATTGTGCCTTCACTTTTGCCAACATTCTATCCCATGAGGTTATCATACCTCTACCTTCCTTCATCCTCTCACCTTGGAGGTAATTTAACCAAGTGAGAGCTTCTCCTTTCATCTTGGACTTAGGAAAGATAACCTTCTTATTCTTAGGGGTCTCCTTGCATTCAAAATGGTGGTTAGATGCCTCAATCTAATCCATCACTTCTTCTACATCCATTTTCCCACTAAACATAGGGATGTCATCCTTACTTGATGAGGATTCTCTACTAATAGACTTTAGAATCTCAACAAATTCTCTCTGATCTGCACGTAACTCAGCTTCATGCCTTGGGGTTTCTTTCTCTCCCCCATATTCTTCTTCTCCATCAAAGTTACATTCACCCTCCTTTCCTTTGCCCTTGGCCTTCTCTAACTCCCTCATTCTATTTTCAAACATCTCCTCAAACAACTTATTGATGGAATCTTGAGACATACTATTAGGAGGCATGCTGCTAGCTTCTCCCTCACCTTCTTCCATGGACATACACCAAAAATCACTTTCCCTAAGTGATCCAACTCGCTCTGATACCAATATGATGCAGAGCCAAGCAAAAAACTAGGTGATAATATTCTCTCACCCACAAATACTTTATCCAAACCAAGTTGTTTTTTATTTCAAGGTGTCAAACAACACACCTACCAAGTTCTCAACTCACATAATAAATTTTATGACAAGATCCATAAAGGATTAGTATCTTCCACTACTAGTGGGATGGGAACACTCAACCCTTGTGTGAATGGTAGACAAACTTCCAATACCGGTGGGATGGAAACCTATTGGATTATGTCTATTGGTATTCCAAACAACTCAAAACATCCGTCCGATCTAACAGACAAATGCGCTAGGGGGTACTTGTCTCACAACTATCCTATTTGTCTAGTAGCCCTATCGGTTAAGTTTTTCCCACACAACTTAATAAAATTCCAAAGGACAAGAAAAAATAGGGGTAGATTTATACCCTTTATCAAGTTACACAATTCCTTGAATGCTTAGACTCTAACCCCAATTTCAAAGGCATGTACCCTTACTATCCTTACAGACCTAATTAAGCCAATTAGGCCTAATTTACAAAGAAAGTACCCCTTGTATTAGTCCCATAACTAAACCAACACTTCTAAAATGTGGGATAAGATGTCAAACTACTAAATCCAAGGTTTTAAGACTTGATCCCATCTCCTTTGCCTACTGCAAGTGATTTTCACTTCTACAGTTCAGGCGGTCATATAGAGATGCCCGCCTAGGGTCAATTCAATCTCCACGGATTTGGAGCCTCCCTGAAAACCTAGACCAAAATATTATAGTAAAATACCCCCTCTAACATTTTCCCATAGGTTTTTGGGTCCTCAGGTGAAAATGCTAGATTAAGGGCATTTTTATAGTGAAACCCTGGGTGCTGGCAGGGTTTGTGACCAGTCTGGATAGGTTTTGATGGATCTCTATAATCCGCTTGTTACAAGACCCCAAACTTGATTCAAATGAAAGGTAAGAGATTTCCCTAACTCATACAATTCAGTTCAGTCATCCACCAATCTGTACAAATCAGAAATGAACATAAAACACACAAATTTTTCAGGAAACTCTAAGTATATTGTATTACTCCAAAACTCCAAAACATCACCAACTTCAACAACTTCGACAAAATCCATGGAATCAATCCAAGTGGGCCTAATATATCCTCCCTAATGGTTTCCAACCACTTTTCAAACTTTGGAATTGTTGGAGGATTAGTTACCCCTTTTTACAACATTTTGCAATGACAACAAAAGTTGTCAACTTGCAACTTTCCAATTTGGCGACTCTAAGGCATATTTGGCCTATTCCAAGGATTGGTATAATGTTTCTAAGACCAATATTTATTTCCTGACTCATGCCTAGACTCCTATTGACTCACATGGTCATTTGTCCACGGTGGCTTATAAAATGCAACCATGACAATGCCTTACATCACTTGGGTCTTATTGACTCACAAACCTATCAACCTACTACATATAATGTCAATGTGAAAAGGTCATTACATTTTCACCTCATGGGTGATATTAGACTCTTTAGGCTTCATTTGTGTCTTTGGGTGCTCTTGCACCAAGATGACTATTGGAAGATTATAGAGAATACCTACAATGTTCCTTAGAATGGTCTAGTTATTGCAAGTGAGATCAAGGATGTTGAACATAACATAAGAGCTAAAGAAGCATTGTTGAGTGCCTTGAATGATTCAGAGATGACTAATGTGATGGGATTGTAGACTGCACATCAGATGTGGGAAAATTTGGAGACCTTGTATGAAGGAGATAAACATGTCAAAGTTGCTAAATTGCAGAGTTTGAAAGGAAAGTATGAGATGTTGAAGATGGGAGAAGATGAGAACATATCATCGTTTATGGCTAAAGTGAATGAGCTTGTCATGAACATAAGATGTATCGGTAGAACTCTTGAAGAAGATGAGATTGTTGCTAAAGTGTTGAGATCCTTGCCTCATTCTTACAAATCTAAAGTTGCTATTATTGATGAGATATGAACTGTGACCACAGTGACAAGAGACATGTTGGTTGGTAAGCTTGGTGCATTTGATTTGAGTGAATTTGGAGAATCACATGGTAAATCTAAGACAGCATTTAAGGCCTCTTGCAAGAAGCATAAGTATGATCCTTGAGAAATTTCATTTAGGGTTTCTAGATATGAAAGAGAAATGAGAGATATGGAAGAACAGGAAAGAGATTTGGATGAGCTTGAATAACTAATTTCTTAGAGATTTCCTAAGGCAGCCAGTAAGTATGATGGAAATTTACCTTTGGAATATTTCTCTTGTAATAAGATAGGACATTTTTCTTCTAGGTGTCTTGAAACAATGTCAAAATATGATAGGCATGATAATTTTGATAAGCATGATAGATATGACAAGCATGTAAGTATGATAGACCCTATAAGCCTAACCAGAAGTTCAGATATCAGGATAAATGTTATTATGCTACTGATGAAGGTGTGATAGATGAAGAGCCTGAGAATGAGAATTCAGAAGATGAATTTGTATGTATTGCTATCAAGGAAGATAATCAAGTACGAGTGAATTCTACAAGCTGCATTTTTGAGGAGAAAGCTTTGGCTACTAATATTGAAGAGAAAGATGAATGGGTAATTGACAGTTTTTGTTCACATCATATGACAGGTGATAAAAGTAAATTTGTGAATATGGAGAGATATGATGGTGGTATAGTAAGATTTGGAGATGATAAAGCTTGTGTAATTCATGGTAGAGGTGCTATTTCTCTTGATGGTAGCATAATACTCATGATGTCTTATATGTTGAAGGTTTGAAGCATAATATTTTGAGTGTTGGATAGATAGTTGACAAGGGATATGATTTGCAATTCAAGAATGGTAAATGCAAGATTCTGAATGCCTTCGGTATAGAGATTGCATCAGGAACTAAGACTAAAGGTAATATATTTCATTTGAATGCTAGTGAGAAAAGTTGTTTGATTGCTCAGATAGATGAAAGTTGGTTGTGGCATAGAAGGATGTGTCATGTTAATTTTGACTACATGATTAGGATAAGTTCTACTCAAGTTGTTAGATATTTTCCTAAGATTGTGAAACCTTCTAATCCAGTATGTAAAGAATGTCAATTGGGAAAGAAAACAAGAATTTAATTCAAGAGTAAGTTGTATACATCTAATGGATTATTAGATCTTGTGCATACTGATTTGTGTGGTCTTACAAGAGTGAGAAGCTTGCAGGGTGATAGGTATTTCATATTGTTGATTGATGACTACTCTAGAATGATGTGGGTTACTTTTCTAAGACAAAAATTGAAATCACTAAAGAAATTCAAGATATCCAAAGCTAAGGTGGAGACAGAGAAAGGATTGAATCTAAAATGTCTGCGATCTGACAGAGGAGGGGAATTCACATTTGGTGAGTTTGATTCATTTTGTGAAAATCATGGAATTGGAAGACAATTTTATGCTCCTAGAACCCCTGAGCAGAACGGAGTTGTGGAAAAGAAGAACATAACTATTTTGGATGTTGCTGGGAATATGTTGATTGAAGGGAATTTTCCACATAGCTTTTGGAGATAAATTGTTAGCACGGTTGTATACACATTCAACTGGGTGCATATAAAAGGTGATTCTGGTAAGCCTCCTTATGAGTTATGGTTTGGTCATGTTCCTACAGATAGATATTTCAAAAATTTTGGAAGCAAATGTTATATCAAAAGAGATAAGGGTATAGAAAAGTTTGATTCAAGATGTAATGAAGGAATCTTCTTGGGTTATTCTACTAAGAGAAAGGACTACTGATGTTACAATAAGAGGTTGAGAAAGATAGTAGAAAGTGAAAGTGTGAAGGTTTATGAATGTCATGGACAATAGATAATAGCATGCGGATATGTGTTTGATGATCAAGATGTTATTTCAAAGAAAGTACCTACTAAGATCCTAAATTAGAATTATCTAGTAGAGATAGTTAATCAAGATATTGATGTTGTCGATGAAGAAGTTCAAGAACCTGAGAATTAGAAGAATAAGAAGACTCCAAGGTATGTGAGATTAAACCATTCAGAAAATCAGATTATTGGTGATAAAAATAAAGGTGTGATGACTAGGAGAAGGATTGTTGCTAAAGAAATATGTTTGATTTCCAAGATTGAACCTAAAGATGTTTTTGAATCTTGTTAAGATGAGAATTGGATAAAAGCAATGGAAGAAGAGTCGAATAAGATTGAGAAGAATAATACATGGGAACTTGTTCTGAGACATAAAGACAAGAATGTGATTGGTACAAAATGGGCGTTCTAGAATAAATTGAATGAAGCTGGTGAAGTGGTTAGGAACAAAGCAAGATTGGTATGTAAGGGATATTCACAGATGAAAGAAATTGATTATGAGGAGAATTTTGCTTCGATATCTAGAATTGAAGATGTTAGATTACTTCTTGCATATGCTACTTATAAGAATTTCAAGGTGCGTTAGATGGATGGGAAGTCAACATTTTTAAATGGTGATTTGGAAGAGGAAGTCTACATTGAGCAACCAGAGGGATTTTCATTATCAAATGAAGGAGATGTGGTATGCAGATTGAAGAAAGAACTATATGGACTTAAACAAGCCCCTAGAGCTTGGTATGCTAGATTGGACAGGTATTTGATGAAGTTGGGTTTCTATAAAGGTACTGTTGATAGTAATTTATACTTTAAGCTTGATAATGATAACATTTTGATTGTTGAAGTTTTTGTTGATGATATTATTTTTGGAGGAGATGAAGATTTGAGTATGAAGTTTGTTGATGATATGCAAAAGGAATTTGAGATATCTATGATAGATGAGATGAAATTATTCTTAGGATTGCATATTACATGGACTAATAAAGGCATTTTCATTTCTCAATCTAAGTATGTGAAGGAATTGTGAAGCAGTCACCAATGAGGAGGGACCTCAAGGAGATCGGTCCAAACCGGTCAGCAAGAGTAAACACAACGAAAAACATAGATTTGATGGAGGTAATATAGAATTGAAAGTTTTATTGCATGAAAGTTAATTACATCCAACCAGTAACAACCAGGTTAGAACATACCAGCACATGAGTCTGGTAGAATAGGTCACACCGAGACCTTGAATCAAAAGATCTTTCTTCTAGGCATAGTCTATCTATCTGATACTTCTTGATTTTCTAATTGATTCATTCTTTCTCAAGCATGATTACAAATATATATATCTATCCAAAGGATCCAGTCAACCCAAAAAGTATCAAAATGTAAAGAACAAGACCTAACATGAAAATGAACAAGGTCGGCCTCCGCTAAGAGAAATTCCTCTAGAAAATACAAAGGATGAAACATAGAAGGTCGAACACATGCCAAGAAACATCGATATCAATGTCCAAGGCTCCACAAGATTCAAAATACATTCTGGTAGATCACCAAAATAGGTCTCAAGCAATCGGTGACAACTGGTAACAAGAAACTGTCAAGGAAACCGATAGCGTTAACTTGCTAAAAAGTGATCCAAAAGAGATGTGGTTTCAAAGAAAGAAAGATGATCAAGTCTTCAAGTATAATCTAACTCCATAGGATCCAATGAGCCAAAACCAGGACACACAGAAAGGAAAATTGAAACTGCAAACAGAAAAGAATTTTTTTTGGTTGATGCAAGATTGTTGTGAACCGGGGATGCTCTTGCATCAGACATCCAAGGTTAATGATAAAAATTGATCCTCTCACTTTGCTGGGGTCAGAGCGAAACCAAGCTAGTCTACCTCTACCTTATAAATCAAAGATCAATCTTCAACTGGTTTGCTCTTCCACTTCACAAGATATTCTTTGTACTAACTATTCCAGGTACTATGCCCAATCGTACTATCCAAAATCTCTTCAATCTAATCTGGTTCCTTCTGAGGCAATTGTTTCTCAAGGTCTGCAACACTGTCTTCACTGAATTCTGGTTCATGGTACTCATGAAGATCTACAATGTTGAATATAGGTGAAGTACTTAGACTATCTGGTGGCTCCACTTCATATGCATTTCCAAAACTGAACTTCCTCAAAATCTTACAGGGTCCAAACTTCTTCATCTACAACTTATTATAATTTCCAACTGGGAATCTCTCTTTTCTCAAGTATACCATCACTTCATTGCCAACTTCAAATTCCTTGTCTCCTCTTCTCATCTGCCTTCTCCTTATATTTTCTATTCATGTCCTCCAAATGTTGTTTAACCTGAATATGCAATGCTGCCATGTGATCTACAAAATATTTTACTTCTGAACTCTTTTGGTCTTCACTGCTAATGTCTCTCAATTCTGTTATTCCTCTAGGATGCACTCTGATAACAATCTCAAAAGTTGTTTTTCTAGTACTTCTATTCCCTAAATTTTTATAGGCAAACTCTTCTTGTGCAAGGATCAAATCCCAACTTCCATTTTTATCTCCCACTAAACATCTCAACAAGTTTCCCAAACTTCGGTTAACTACTTCTGTCTTTCCATCAATCTATGGATGAAAAGTAGAACTGAACTTCAAATCTATCTTCATCTTCTTCCAAAGTATTCTCCAAAAATATCCAAAAAACTTAGTGTCTCTATCTGAAACTATTCTCTTAGGTAATCCATGCAATCTTACCACTTCCTTGAAAAATAGGTCTCCTATATGCAATGCATCTGATGTCTTCTTACAAGGTATGAAATGACTCATCTTTGAAAATCTATCCACTACCACAAATATAGAATTATTCCCTCTCATTGTCTTAGGCAATCCAAGTACAAAATTAATGATTGTATCCTCCCAAGGTCTTACCGGTACTATCAAAGGTTTATACAATCCCACATTTTGACTACTACCTTTTGCAACTTGATAAACTCTAGAACTCAGCACATATCTCTTAAAATCCTTATGAATTTGGGCCAAAAGTACTGCTCACTCACCAATGCGACTATTTTATCAATGCCAAAATGTCCAGCTAAACCTTCACTATGCTTCTCTTTGATTAGGTTCTCTCTCATGGAACTCTTAGGTATGCATAACTAGACTCCCTTGAATAACATCCCATCCCAAATAAAATAATCCAACCATTTGCTTCTATCAACCATAACCGGTTCTCTACATGCTTTCTAAGGTTTTGCAAAATCCGGCTCTTCATAGTTAAAGGTCTTCAAATCTTCAAAACCTAATATTGTCACTCTCATCCCTATCAGTAAATTCCTTTTCCTACTCAAGGCATCAACAACTTCATTATACTTCCCACTTTCATGCTTCAACATAAAGGTGCAACTCTACAACAATTCTACCCATCTCATATGTCTCTGATTCAACTTACTCTGATTTTTCAAATACTGCAAATCTTGATGATCTTTATACAACACAAACTCCTTGGGCAACAAGTAAAGTCTCCATTTCTTCAAGGCTTGAACTATGGCATAAAATTCCTGATCATACACTAAATATCTCTTCCAGGCATCATTCAATTTCTCACTGAAATATGCTACTGCTCTCCCTTCTTGACTCAAAACAACTCCTATTGTTGTTCCACTTGCATCACAATCCACTTGAAATACCTTATTTGTAATCTGATAAAGTCAACACAGGCTGCTCAGTCACTTTTTGCCTCAACAACTCAAAAATTTTGTTTTCTCCGGTGGTCCACTTGAATTCCTTCCGATCTCCCCTCATGGTCTCAGTCGTAGGGTTACAAACCGCACTGAAATTTCAGATAAACTTCTTGTAAAACCTACCCAATCCATGAAATAATCTTACCTCTCCAATGCTTTCCAGTGTAGGCCACTCAACAATGGCTTTCACTTTCTCAAGGTCCATCTTCAAACCATTCTTAGATATCACAAAGCCCAAATAGACCAACTCATCCTTCATGAAAGTACACTTCTTGATATTGATCAACAACTTTTCTTCTCTCAACCTCTGCAAAACTTGTCTTAATTGCAACAAATGTTCCTCTTTTGTCCTATTGAAAATCATAATATCATCTAAATACACAATGACAAACTTACCCAAGAATTTCTTCAATACCTCATTCATCAGCCTCATGAAAGTACTTGGTGCATTAGTCAATCCAAAAGGCATCACCAACTGATCATATAGTCCTTCATTTGTCTTAAATGTTGTCTTCCATTCATCACCTTCTCTAATCCTAATATGATGATATCCACTCTTCAAATCTATCTTTGTAGAGTATTTTTCTCCACTCAAACAATCCATTATGTCATCCATCCTAGGCAAAGGAAACCGATATTTCACTGTGATCTTGTTTATTGCTCTTGAATCGGTACACATCCTCCATTCTCCATTCTTCTTAGGTACAAATACTACTAGTACTACACAAGGGCTCCAAAGTTTCCCAATCAAACCTTTCTTCAACAACTCCTGCACTTTTCTATTTAGTTCTTCATTTTTTGTCAGTGTCAATTGGTGTGCAACTTTGTTAGGAAAACTAGCTCTAGGAACCAAGTCCATGCAATGACTAATACTTCTAACAGGTGGCAATCCATCAAGTACATTATCTAAAATGATGTCCTCATATTTTTTCAGTAAATCTCTTATCTTTGTTGGGTGTTCTCCTTCCGGTTCAGGTCTCTTAGTCTTCTTAGGAATTAAGGCAAAGCATGCATTCTCATAGCTCAGTCCATCCATGAATTTCCTTCCATCTACTAAACAGATTCTGGTATTCGTACAAACTTCATTCTTCAAAGGTTCCTCCAAAGATAACAAGTTTTTCTTCATCCCATTGGCCACAATAGCGTATGTATTCTTCCTCCCATCATGTACTGCCTGTCTATTAAACTGCCAAGGTCTTCCCAACAAAAGATGACAAATATGCATAGGCATAATATCACACAAAACTTCATCATGATAATTCCTAATTTTCAATTTTTACTAAACATTGTTCACTTACTAACAACTCATGTTCATCCTAAATCTATGCTATCTGATAAGGCTTAGGGTGTTTCAATCTGTCTGATTTCAACTTCTTCACCATCTCCTCTAAAACAAGATTATCTGGAATACCACTATCAATAAAAACTTTACAACACTTAACAGATACCTTACATCTGGTCTTGAACAGGTTCTTCATCTCCTCCGGTATAACACAAAGCTCTCTTTATCATCAACATTTCTTCATCTTTTGGTTTATTATCTGATCCGGTGGGGTTTTCTTCCACCACTTCTTCTCTTTCAGTATCCCCTATCTTCTTACATTCAAATTCATGGTGTTCTTATCCTCCACACCTAAAGCAAGTTCCTCTAAATGTCCTCTTGTCTTCCAAAGTTCTCATTCTAGTAACCATCTTGTTCTCTCCTCCTGTAGAAATTTCTATCATCCTTCCGGTATGAATTACCTTCTTTTCTCACTTCCTTGTCCTTGTTCTGATCTGTACTGGTTCCTCTTCCTCCTTAGAATCTTCCTCTGGTAAACCTTCCACCTCTACCTCTCTATCTCTTCTCATGTCTTTTATTCAATTTCTCTTAAGCCTTTATTGCATACTAGTAAGCCTCTTCAACACTCTCCAATTTGATCATACTGAGTTCATCTTGTATAGACATCCGTAATCCATTTAAATATCTTGCAATATATTCAACTTCATCATCAACATGTACGAATCTAATGTTCAACTTGTAAAATGCTTCAGTGTACTTGTTCACACTAGATTCCTTCTATCTCAGATTCTGCAACTTTCGGAACAAATATACTTGATAATTCGTCGAGAAAAACTTTGATTTTAACTTAGTAATAATCCTATCCCATGTCTTAATCTTTTCTTTACCTCTTCTTTGTCCATCAACTTTCAAATTCTCCCACCAAAGAGATGCATGACCTTTCAACCGAGTATAGACCTATTTCACCTTCCTCTCTTCTGAAGTGTTTTCAAAATCAAAATACTTCTCCATCTCCGAGATCCAATCCATCAATTCATCTGAATCTAACTTCCTATCATATTTTGGTGGGGTAAAATGAAGTTTAGTGTTTGCCCTACTCAAAACCCTTAAAAACCTTTCCTCCTCTGGATCAACTGCCAGTAGGTTCACTTGTTCTGTCAAGGCTTCTTCTCCTTGATATTTGCTTACATCTTCAATATGTCAGCCTCTTCTCAGGGTTGTTTCCATGGCTGCTAACTAGGCTGCTATTCCTCGCAATAGCTCCATCACAGCAGGGTTTGCATTCCCATGTGCTCCACCATTCCTAGTTCCTCTTTGTGCCATCGATTCACACTAGTCCTCTGCAATTATAGGTTGGATCCTCAATCCACCATCCTACAACAAAATTTTAGGACACGCAACCTCCAGAATGAACTTTTCTCTAATACCACTTGAAGAAGTCACCGATGAGGAGGGACCTTAAGGAGATCAGTCCAAATTGGTCAACAAGAGTAAACACAACGAAAACACATAGATATGATGGAGTCAATGTAAATAGAAAGTTTTATTGCATGAAAGTTAATTACATCCAACTAGTAACAATTGGGTTACAACATACCGACACACAGGCCTAGTAGAATAGGTCACACTGGGACCTTGAATCAAAAGATCTTTCTTCTAGGCACAATCTATCTATCTGATACTTCTTGATTCTCTAATCTAGTTGGCCCAAAAAGGATCAAAACCTGAAGAACAAGACCTAACATGCAAAATGAACAAGGTCGACCTCCACCAAGAGATTCCTCCAAAAAATCTAAAGGATGAAACATAGAAGGTCGGCCACATGCCAAGAAACATCGAGATCAACATCCAAGGCTCCGCAAGATTTGAAATAGATTCTAGTAGATCACCAGAATAGGTCTCAGGCAACCGGTAACAAAGGAAGAATCGGTAACAGGAAACTGTCAAGGAAACCTATAGTGTCCACCCTTGATTTGACTTATTTTGACTAGAGTTGACTTTTATATTATGCTTGATAGACTTATCTAGACTATATTTTGATGATTTGGATGATTATTACTCATGTGCTTCAATGACTTATGATTGATGTTAGACAATATTGGACATATGCTATTTTGATTATCTATATGGATGTTGGTAGTATCATGATTGATCATGTGATTTGATGATATATGTAATCGATGGATTTTATATGCTCACTATGTGATGGATTATTGATAGATTAGATTTATCATGGTTTTGATGATGATTATGATTTAACTAACCCTACTTTATGTTTACATATGATAAGATGTTTATGAGATGTGTTTGACTATTGTTTGACTATCTTCATGATAGAGACAATTCCACATCACTCATTGTGAGTGAGATGTGTTGTCGCGATTCTCTATCACTTGCTTGTTCTATATGTGTATATGTATATGTTGTATTGTCATTTTGTGGTTGTGGGATTTTGTAGGTACCAGACATCGACTCCATGTGGCTTCATAGGTCTAAGCATGTCTTTAGTTCCGATGGCTTATGTGGTTTGGAGATGGCATGAGTTTCCCCTCACATACTCTAGGTCTAAGTTGTTCATCGTGAGTAGTCAACGTCTTGGCATAATTTGGCATGTCAATTAGTAAGCTTGGTTCTTTGGTATTGTGAGTCCAGTTTATGCCGGTTGATTTACTTAATTATGTTAGAGTAATTATGTGGCTCTTGATGTGTAGTTTTCTATTTGGAAATGTTTATTTTAATGTATTTAATTTATAAGTTTTGAATATTAAATTATTTGATATTTATATTTATTTTATAATTAACATTTATTGATTTTATGATTATTTTAATAGTTGATAAGCTTTATTGTTGTTTAATATTTATTTAATATTTGCTATTTAATCTATTAGTGGTATTTGATTATTAAATTGTTTATTTGACTTTCTATGGTTTAATATTTATTTGATATCTTTTATTATTTGGTTCTTTAATTTATTTTATTAGCTTTTGGTTTATTTGATTTTAATCCCCTTTTGGATTAAATTTATTTTCATCTTATATTTATTTAATAATTTGACTTTTATTACTAAGTGGGGTGTATGAGCACATTAAATTAAATAAAGAAAAAAAAAACAATCCCACTTAGTTGAATAAGTATATTTTATTTACTTTACCTACCCTTCACTCTCATTGGTTAAATTCAAAATGGGTGAATAAATTATATTATATGGTGGGTTGGTAAAATATACTCCAAAATGGAATATTTTGATTGGTCGAGATTGAGGCTAGGGTTTTGGATTATTGTAACTTTTTATTTTCATTCCCGTGAGGTTTTTTGGGTTGGGTTGGCTATTCTCTGGAAAATTTCTCCTGCAAGCTTTCTTCCTGGTTTTGGATTTATTCTCTCTTTGTTTTGGCTGGAGCTTGGATTGGATTTGGTTTGGCTTGTGGGAGCTCTTCTTTAGCTACAAACCATCACACAGGTTGCAAGCTAGAGGCCTCTCCATTGGTTTCTTGTTTTGCATTCAAAGTTTTGAAACTTGTTTTCTCTGTGTTTGATTTGGTTAAAAAAAAGATTTGGTTTATGCATTCTCTTTAGTCTTCCTAGATTTGGAATGGGTAGCCATGGGATTCTAGATTCTTTGCTTGGTTTATAGTTCTGGAAATAATGCTTCCTGTGCATTGCCGTGAATGTTAGACATGAGGATATCTTGCAGATTTTGTATATGTCTTGTATGAATTATTTTAATAGATTTCTATTGTATATTAAGGAGATTTTAACTTGGTAGATGAGTTCTTATGGAGATTGTGAATCTGAGAAAGAGGAGAGTCTTTGTGAGCTCCCAATCTAGCTCTATCGTAGAGGAGACTCACGAGACTTTTTCCCCTTTTCATTTCACTCATCCTCTTGTGTATGGATGTTATTTGTTGTGTGGAATGTCTTTTTAAATGTATTTGAGTCATATATTTATTCTTTCTATGTTTTAGATTCAAGTTTGTTGAGTATTGCCTCAGTTTTGATAGTGCTAGAGATGTTCTTCCTCCAAAAGTCTGCTTTATATTTTCAATTGGAGTTCCTTGGATGAATTTTATTATTTTATTTTGTTCACATATTCTTATATTTAATTTTGTGCCGATTCCAATGAGTATAAATACATCATATTTGGTTGATTATATTTCGAGCAATTTTGATCCCGCACTTAAACAATTTTTTGTTGAAATTTACACTTTTTTATCTATGCGCTAATGGAATGACTATATGTGCTAAGAGATCACCCAGATGCGCTAAAGTATCAGTCATATGTGCCATTCTATGTATTTTTAGGGTTTTGTCCAGTTTGAAGTCTGTTTGATGTCAATTGGATTTTGGGTCGTACTAGAGGCTTTTTGAGGGCATTTATGATGTTGTCTAATGTTGATTTATGATTGGTGATGTCTTCATATGATTTATTTGTGAGTTTTGTATGCATTTTACTCCATTTGAGTTGTTTGTGCTTCCTCTCTTGTTGATGCACCAAGAGAGAGATTGAGATTCTTGTGATTATGCGCCAGCAAATGGATAGGCCTTGCTGAGATTGTTTGATGATTCATTTCAGATTTGATGGCATTTATTATGGCCTTGATATGTTTATTTGCCCAAGAGGCTCATTGATTTTTGGTTCTCATGATGTTAACTTTCACATGTTTCATGATTATGAGATGAGATTGTTGTTTGCATATGGATTATTTGTGATTTCAGATTTATGTATGTTCTCAGATCTAATTATGATTCTAGAGCCTCTTGTGTTGTCATGTGTGAGACCATGTTAGGGGGGAGTGGGCTTCCTTGTGATGACCGGGGTCATGAGAGATAGGCTTGCATAAGGTTCCTTGTAAGGATGTATGTAGTCTAGACCACCAAGGCACATTGGAGTTTTCCATGATTTGTAAATAAGTGATAACCTAATAATTGATGGGTTGGGTAGTTAGATTAATTAATAAGATGATAAATTGATTTGTGCCTCATGACTTAGTCCTAGGGAAGATGTTTTAGATTGAGAATGAGAAGGTCGTGAAGATAGTAAGCTAATCTCCCTTAGTCTCTCATAGGTTGAGATGGCTCCACACATCCATCAGGCTAGTGCCTTGTGTTATTATGTTATTGTGTTATGAGGATGGCATGTGATGACACTCCACTCCTACATGTGTTTCCCCTTTATGATTTATGATTATTCTTATTGGATGCATTCATGTTTTGATGAGTTTTATGCCTCTGGGAGTTCATTCTTATTGTATTGTGTAAGTTCTTGCTTGAGAGTCCTCGTGTGGTTAGTCTCCTTGGTTATAGGTGCCAGCTTAGGTTTAGAGTATGTGTTGGAACCTTGTGTCATCTCCTAGCATGGGGGGTGGTTCCTTTGGTTCCACATGGTCGGGGGGTTGGTGATTTTTAGCCATTGGGATGTTCTTTGGATTCTTCTTGCGTGGATATGGATTCTTCTTCATGATGTACTATGGATGTACCTTGTAGCAGATTTATATAATGGATAAGATAAAATGTATGTAATGTAATACTTTTGTATATCATAGATGGAATCTTGTAATAGAAAGAGCTATGCTCATGATGTATTTAATGTACTTAAATTTGTAGATGAATTGTAGTTGGAAATTGGAATTAAGGCATAGTTGTATTGTACTATTGTAGAGAGGTGATCTTATGAGTCATGGAAATAAATGGATTATAGTTGGAATAGAATGGAATTGCATTATGGATCAGTTGTATTATCTCATGGAATGATTAGAGGCTAGTTAGAATGTTAAATAATCTTGAAAGAGGAATGTTCATGGAGTAATAAATGAATATGTTATAGGATGTTAAATAGATTTAGTAAACATGAAAGATTCATATAGATGCATTGGTAGAAAGAAAATTATGCATATCATGGGAAGTAAGTAATGTTGTAGGTTGCATATCTCATGAGTAGATAATTATATTATGATGCATTAATGAAGGTGAAATATACCTATCATGTGCGTAGTATGCTACTATGGAAATAAATTTAAGTAATGATGCTAAAGTACCCTAGGGAAAGATTAATGATGTTGTGTTATTTCCGCTTGCATTAATTCATGAAATGAGTAATGATGTATGTTCATATTGGTTAATTGATGAACGGATGTAAATAGATGGAGATGTTATGTATTGCATTAGTTGTTATTAGATGTTAATTAAGAAAAAAAATTCTCCATTTGCATATTCTTGTTTAGTTTCTTTAGGGCATTTTGGCGGGCATTACAAAACTGGTAGTGATAACTTGTCGGAAAGTGATCCAAAAGAGATGTGGTTTGAAAAAAAGAAATATGATCAATTCTTCAATTAGAATCCAACTCCATAGGATCTAGTGAGCCAAAACTAGGACACACAGAAAGGAAAACTGAAACTGCAAATAGAAATCAAAACAGAAAAGAAAATATTTTTGGTTGATGCAAGATTGTTATGAACTGAGGATGCTCCTGCATCAAATTGTTGAAGAAGTTTGGGTTAGATGAATCCAAAACTGTTGGAACTCCTATGGTGATTGGATGCAAGTTGTCTAAGCATGACAAATCTCTAAAAGTTAATCATACCCTGTATAGATCTATGGTTGGTGGATTGCTATACTTAACTCAGACTAGACCAGACATTATGCTTGTTGTTTGTCTTTGTGCAATATTTCAAGCTAATCCTAAAGAAAGTCATGTTCTTGTTGTAAAGAGGATTTGCATATACTTGAACGGGACAATTGACTATAGTTTGTGGTATATGAAGAATGATGATTTCATGTTATGTGCTTATACTAATGCTGATTGGGAAGGTGATGTTGATGAGCGAAAGAGAACTACTAGTGGAGCATTCTTTTTGGGAAATAAGTTGGTTTCTTGGGCAAGTAAGAAGCAAGATGCTATTTATGTATCTACTGCAGAAGCTAAATACATTGCTACTGCTAGCAATTGTACTTAGGTAGTTTGGATGAAGAAGATGTTGAAGGACATTAGGATTGTTTATGATGAGCCTACTATTATATATTATGATAATTCAAGTGCTATTTATATTTCTAATAATTTGGTACTATATTCTAAAACAAAGCATATATCAATCAAGTATCATTTCTTGAGGGAGAAAGTCAGTGAGGAGGAAGTCAAATTGGAATATGTATCTACGAAGGATCGGATTGTAGATATCTTTTCTAAGCCTTTTCCTATAGATACATTTTTATATCTAAAAGATAAGTTAGGGGTTTCTGCCTCTCCTGATGAGAACTAGATGCATTTAGATGCATCAATCTGGTGGACTTCATAGTCTTATCTTCTTATCTAGATTGATAAGTGGGTGCTACTGCTCTGGGGGAGTAGTTATTGTGTGATTCTTAAATTTGTGATTTTGATCTAAGGGGGAGAGATTATCTTGTAAAGGAAGAGAGAATAATGATCTGTATATGTCTTTGGCATTGTTGTCAAAGGGGGAGAGAAGCATGTGAAAAACAATCTTATCTTGGAAGCTCTGTATGCATGATCTCAGGGGGAGATTTCTAGTGTTGATTTTTTTCTTTTTATTAACTAGTTTTCACATCCATATGTTGCCATCAATGCCAAAGGGGGAGATTGTTGGATATTGTTGCTGCTAGGATATGTTGTTGTCATTGATGTCAACATATTCCTATGTTTTGGTGTTCTAGTGATTGCAAAGGGTTGATCAGGTTGATTTATCTATTTGATGTGTTGAATCAACTAGAAGTACTTGATTCAGTGTTGGTTTCATGATGCTATGTGGTGATCTGATCAAGTTATGGATTCCAATATGAAGATTGATTTTTCCGTGTTGCAGTGTTCTGGTGTTTGATCCATTGTGCTCCAGAATGATTATATCTTGAGTTGTAGATTTGGGAGAGTGTTTGGGATGTTCATGTGTATCTTCAATTCAGATTGGTCATGATTTGGTGCTCCACAAGTTATCTTTCTAGTCCCAATTGCTACTATTTGAGTGTTCTTGAGTATCAGCATGTTGATCGATGAAGATTTGATTAAGTGGTGCAGGTGCAACTATTGCATATGGTTCTAATGTTCTTTTTCTTGTTTCCTAAGTGTGTCCTATTTTTTTTGTTGGTCCACATTGATCATTGTGCACGTTATTGAGGATCTTATGGGTTCGATGATGTTCTTTATGTTATATGATATTTTTGGTGGTGTAGCATGTTGTGGATGATCTTGGCAAGATTTATGGTGGCATTGCATGTTCAAGGATTTGATTTTGGTCCATGCTATGTCGTCTTAGCATTGTTGATATATGTATCGTATGATGTAATTTTATAATTAGGCCTTGAGGGTTGAGCCAACCTTGTAATCAAGGTTGATGATTTGCATAAATGGGTGTCATATTCATGTAATTTGGATATCAGTGGTTGTTCGGTGTTGTGTCTATATTATCAGAGAGTGGTGTATGTGTGAATAAGAGAATTCATATTTTGATGAGAAGTGTAGCGCAAAGAGTGTTGCAGAGCAGACAATTGTGCTTAACCAGAACTGTCATCAAGCATTTGGAGATGCTATTCCTTCAGTTCATCTAAACTAGATTATTATTTGAATGTTCTTGTAAGGTGGTGAACCTTCCTTGAGGGTTGTATCCTTCCAAGTTATTATATTTTGAGCAGTGAGCTCTAGGCAATGTGCCTAAATGAATGTGAATTCCTCATTGTAATATTTACACATACTACAATAGAGTATCATCTTATTATGGATAGGTTCCCACCATGGCTTTTCCCTTAACTGAGTTTTCTACGTCAAAATCTTGGTGTTATGTGTGTTTCTATTATTGTGCTTATCTTTACTCTTGTTGCAGTTGATCAGATTTGAAGTTGTGCTTAAATTGTTTAATCTAGTGAAAACTAATTCACCCCCCCCTCTCAGTTTTCCTTCATTGTTGCTACCAACATTCTGAACCCAAGCACTTTTGGAACAACCAACACAAAAACTACACCAACATCTCAACAAGATAACTCTGCACCACAAACATTCCGAATCAAAATCAGAACAAATTTGACATCAATGACAACCACGACAACACATAAACTCATATTTCCAACAGAAAGAACCCAACATTCCTACATACACATCTTGTATCATGTCCATTGCTACAAAAATGGTAATTCCATCCATATTATTAATGGGATTAATCCTATTAATTCATCTACTTATGGTCCATCTTTAACAATTCTTCATTTTATTTCTCAAAACATTTATCAACCCTCTCCTCCATCCACTTACCATAATGTTCCACATACCTACCACAGTATCCCTTCAAACCCTTCATCAAAATTCAACTTTTCACAAGCTAATTCACCTATCGATGCCACCATAAACCATTTGTTACAAAATGTGTCATTTTACAACAACAATTGGCCAACATGACCCAATCCCAATCCATTATATCATCATATTTCACAAGTAGCCCAATTTTCATCGTCATCCTTCAAACTCAAATCTGACAACACATTGAGATACCTTGTTTTGACAAATACAATGGAAAAGGTGACCCGCATACTTGTGTTGGTATTTATCACTTTATGTAGTGAATTTTTCTTTCAACAAGATATCCTTTCAAAACAATTCCCTAGATCCTTGAAAAAATAACCTTGGAATACTTTTTCTCTTTTCCTAGAAATTCAATTGACAATTTTCAACAATTGATGGATAAATTTATGCAACATTTTTAAAATAACATTTGGCCATTAAGTTACATTAATCGATATTGTGCACTATAAGAAACCTCACATTAGGTGTGAGAACCCTAAGCTATCTGATCCCTTGGATGTCTACTTTTGATCGTATCCCTTCATTCCCCAACTCCAACACTTAACCAAAAAATAATTCTCATTCTCTCATAATGCAACACTTGAATCTAAAATCTTTGAGCACTTACACTATCTTCATACAATCTTGAGGAAATTTAGAGCTATCATACCATTATGCTGCCAAATTTTTGAGCACACATCCAAATAAGAATCAAAGGACACATTGTTGCATCAAAAGAAAGGTTTGACAACATTTGGTTTCTTTCTTAATTCTATTGTTTTGTGTTGTTTGGCTTCCTATATCATCATATCTTGATGTTTTGTTGATTTGTGTAGTTTTGGGTATTTTCCTTGTTGTTTATGTCCTTTGAACTCACGTTTTGTCATACACATTCTGGCACACCTAGTGGGACCCACATCATGGGTCTCTTTTAAACTATTTTTGGTTGTTTTTAGTCTTCAGAGCTTGCAGGTCGCATATTGATGGACCTTCGTATGCATTGGTAGATTCTCCCTTAGATTAGCAAATTCATTGTAAAATATCCAAAATATCATCATGAACAAACCAATGTCCGATTTTCTTTATATATCGATGGATTCACTTTTTGTTTTAGTGGATAGGCTTTAGAGTTCTAACAAACATGCTTTGATTCTTAGCATATATGGTGTTTACTAATCAGAAGATACACCTACAATTTGCAAAATTCAAAATATTATACAAACCAATAGATTTGCAAGTTACTTTAGCGGATACACTTAAATATTGGCGGATACGCTTATCTTTTCTGTGGATTCGCTCTATGCACCAATGGATCCACTCCACATGAACAAACTTTGAAACTCTAACGTTTAACCAATGGATACACTCTACCCTTCAATGGATTTTCTCTATTGATCAGCAGATTTGCACTAGTCTAGTGGATATGATTGATTAAATAGTATATTTGCAAATCATTTCTATTTCTAGCTTGCTTAATTTGACTAATCTACTAACATTTGACTATATTATTTGGGTAAGTTTTTGTGTGTAGCTTCCTCTGTTTGCCAAAGACCCCTCTAGAAACTACTATTACATTGTCCTTGTAGGACCAAAAAATAGAAATGAGGGGATAAATATCAAAATTACTAATGAATCTCTTGTAGGATGTGGTCAAAGACAATCATTTTCTCACTAATTTAGGCAAACTTTAATTTCTTAAGGGAATGAACAATTATCTTCCTTCGTGGATCTTGGGTGTAAGAGAAACACACACAAGCTACTTTTATTTTTGGATAGGAGGTTTGTTTGGGGATTTCATCACCCCAAAGGATGACCTCAACAATGTGTACCGATAGGGTATATAAAGGGGTGAGAACTAAAGTTTTAGGCCAATCCATCTCATGTCATGTTTAGCAAAATCTTAAAGCTTGGGTGATACCAAGAGAGGGGTGCAAGGTTGGTCTGAAGGGCTTAACTATGTTGCAGATATGATGATGATAATGTTAAGTGGTTGTCATTGATGTCAACATAATGGTTGTCATTAATGTCTCTAATGTTCTTTGTATTGATGATCTGAAATATGTGTTCCAGAAACCTTTGGTGCTCTGAAAGATGTGTTGGTAGATTAGATGTGTTGTTAGTGATCTCGATATCTCCGGTTATCGAATATGGTATTGATAGATGCTATTCATGTGTGTCAAGGTTCTATTCTTATTTATGATGTTTGGGTCCAAATTAAGTCTAGAATTCAAGGATGTGTAGTGGCTTTTGATATAGCGCGTGAGTCATGTTTTGGGTCCAAAATTTATAATGATTGTAACGGGTTGATCTGACTATTGATGTGTGTTGTGGTATGGTATACTTCTCATTCCTCCCCACCACCAGAATGTTTATTGTTGACCTATTTTAGATCTTTGTCTTGGCTGACTTGGAAGATTATGCTTCTCAAAAGACAGTATATATATGAGGATGATCCGATTGTGCTTGATATATAAAAAGTGTTGCATTATTTTGAAGATATTAGAGATTAGAAAGGAAATATCTGATAATTGGTGATATGTGAGTGTGCTAGTGTTGAGGCACCAGAAGCAGTTTGGTTTTGCAAATTTTGTTTGAGTGGTGAATTCTTTCTTTCTTTCTTTCTCTCTTCAATAGTGAGCCCACCTGTAGTGAGCATTCTAGCAATGAGCCACCCTTTGTAAAAATTACCTTAACCAGTATTTTATATTGTGAACTAACATTCTCTATGGTTTTTCTCTTCTTGGGTTTCCATGTCATATTTGTTATTCATTGTGTGATCTGTTGATCAGGTTGAAAGCACCAGAATACTAAGAAGAGGGGGGGTGAATCAGTATTCCCATAGATTCAAAAGAATAATAAACTTTTCACCAATTATAATTGTTATCAAACACACTTGACTGATATAGAGCAATTAATGCAGAATAGACATGAAGAACACAACCTTAAGATAAACACCGGATTTTATACATGGAAAACCCAAAATGGGAAAAAACCATGGAGAATGCTAATTCTCAATATTTAAACACCGGTTAAGGTGATTTTTACAATAGTGGCTCACTACCAATGTGCTCACTACTGGTGGGCTCACTGCCAAAGAAGAAAGAAAGACAAAGAGAATCCACCACAAGAAAAACATAGTCTACACTGTCGGAACTGCTTCTGATAGTAATCCACAATACTATACAAATAATTACTGGATTATTTTAATCTCACATGTCTTCAACAAAAAAAGCCATATATCAAGACATCAAATCAAATTCCTATATATATTGTCTTCAAAAAACATAATTCTCAATGTTGGCTAAGACAAAGATCAAAAATAGGTCTCTACTAAACATTTTGGTGGTGGTAAGAAATGAGAAGTGGACCATATCACACTGTTCCTCATTGAACAGATCAACACACTACATACATCACCAAAGTCATACCTAAAATGCATTTGCATGCTATAAAACCTCAATATCCAATCCAAGGACACAAGCTCCGGACTAATCCAGACCCAAAGATAATGCATAGAAACATCTTCTGAGATACCAAAATGCATCCAGTGAAACTCGAAAACCTCCAACCACACAACATACCTAGATCAAATAATCCTACTCACTATACCACATCTAGACTTAATCCAAGCCAAAGGATTTAACATCAATGACAACACTTAATGAAATGCTAACATGATATGTTATATGGTTATGCCTTTTCATGTTATATTTGTTTTAGTTAATTCTATTGGTTTGGATCCAGATGTGAAAAGATTAAAATATTGTTTTAAGTTATCAACTAATTCACCCCTCCTCTAGTTACCCAAATATTCAACAATTTGTATCAAAGCTTTGGTTCCTTGCAGAAGAGATCAACTGCTTGAGGTAGATCTTGATCTGATGGAACACAAATTGACTATTCCTATCATTTAAGGATCCAATTACAGTTTCTAGAAAGTGAAGATGAGAGACTACCTAATATCATTGGGATATAATACTTGGAAAGAAGTGGAAACTAAATATGTTCTATCGACAAATGGTCCTACACTCTTGATGAGATTCAAGATTATGAAGAGAATGAAAAGGCAAGATATGCTATCTTAAGTGCTTTATCTAAGACAAAATTGACAAAGGTTATTTTATTGAATACTTTTTATGAGGTTTGGGAAAAGTTGAGAGATAGCTATGAAGGACATGACAAAATAAAATTATCAAAGAAGCTAATAGCTAAATGTAGATATGAGAACTTGAAAATTGAAGGAGAGGACATAACTAGCTACTTTCAGAAGGTTGACAGTGTAATAAATGAAATCAAAGAACTTGGTGACACCCTGATTGATGAAGATATAATTGAGAAAATCTTGATGTCCCTACTAGAAATTTGCAATGACAAGATCTCTACTGTTGAAGTAACTTATGATCCAAAGAAGTTCACTTGAGAGCAAATTTATGGTAATATATCAACATTTAAGATAAAGAAGATTGGAAAAGACAAAGTTAAGACTGAGTCTGCACTTAAATCCTCTGAGGAAGATCCAAAAGATAAAAAAACAAATGAGATGGAAGCATACTTTTTAAGGAGATTGAAGAAAGGCACCGAAAAATATAAAGGTATGTTACCTCTTAAATTTTTTAGGTGTGGAAAGATTGGTCATATCACTACTAGGTGTCTGGAAAAAGATTCAAGACAAAAATCTAGAGAAAATAAAGGAAAATTTAATAAGAGAGTCTATTATGTCAAAGATGATGTTGGTATTTCAGATTATGAAGATGGTGATAGTTTGTTCTTGGTAGAAAAAGATATACCTAAGATTGATATTCCTAAGACTGTTGTTATTGCTTTACATGCTAGAAGAGATAGAAATGAATGGTTGATTGATAATGGATGTTCAAATTATATGACTGGTGAAAAAAGTAAATTTGTGAAACATGATAAGTATGATGGCGATTTTGTTAGGTTCGGAGATGATCAGACAACACAAATTGTGGTAATTGGTACCATTTCTTTTGATGGAAAAAATAATACTGACAATGTTTACTATGTGAAGGGTCTACTTGGATAGATGTGTGAGAATGGTTACAATGTTGTCTTTCAGCATGATGGTTGTGAGATCTAGAAAGGATCCATAATTGTTATTGCAATACGGAAAATGACTGGTGTAAACATGTATATGTTAGAAGGAGCTAGGATGCATTGTTTATTATCTCATATTATTGATAGTTGGCTATGACACCAGAGGATTTGTCATATCAATTTTGACAACTTGGTGAAGATTAGTTCATCACGTGTAGTGAGATATTTATTGAGATTGACCAAACTGGATAACAATATTTATAGAGAATGTCAAGTTGGAAAGTAGACAAAAGGAACTTACACAGGAAAGTAGCATTCATCCATTGAATTGTTGTATTTAGTGCATATGGACCTATGGGGTCTGACCAAAACAAGGAGTATATAAGGTGAGAAATGTTTCATGTTATTAATTGGTAATTATTCTAGAATTTCATGGGTTATATTTTTGAGATAGAAGTCAGAAGCATTAGAGAAATTCAAAATATTAAAGGGTAAAGTTGGAAATGAAGTTGATAGAAAGATTAAGTGCTTGAGGTCTAACAAAGGAGGAGAGTTTAATTCTGATGAGTTTAACAATTTTTTGTGAGAAACATGGTATTAGAAGATAGTTGTTTGCCCCGAGAACACCTCAACAAAATGATGTAGTGGAAAGGATGAACTAAACAATTTAGGAGGTAGCCAGAATAATTATCAAAGGAGAAGAACTCCCAAAAGTCTATTAGAGAGAAGCAATACATACTAAAATCTACACAATGCAATTCTATACCAAAAAAGACATGGAAAGACATCGTATGAGATATGGCATGGTAGAACTCCGACAATGAAGTATTTTGACATATTTGGAAGCAAGTGCTACATCTAGAGAGGTGAGGATATCTTGGAAAATTTGATATTAGAGCTAATGAAGGCATATTCCTAGGATATTCTACAAGGAGCAAGGAATATCGGTGTTACAACAAAAGGCTAAACAAAATTGTTGAAAGTGCAAATGTGAATGTTGATGAAGACACTTTTGAAGAATCTAACAAATTGGTAGGATGAGTCTGATGAACCGGATGATAGAAAAAAGGGAATAAAAGATCAGCAAAGGAAAAGAAGAGAAAGAGGCTCAAGAAACTATGACATCTACATATATGACACCAAGATATGTTCAGAAGAATGACTCAATGGATAAGATTATTGGAGATAAGAACAAAGGTATCATTACAAGAAGCAAAGAAGCTCAAGAACAAGTCTTATTATGTTTACTTTTAGAGATTGAACTGAAATTAGTAGAAGAAACTTGCAAATATTAGAGTTGGATGAAGGCAATGAGAGAAGAGCTAGATCAGATTGAGAAGAATCGGACATGGGAATTAGTTAATAGACCAGTAGATAAGAATGTGATTGGAACAAAGTGGGTATTCTGGAACAAGCTGGATGAAGATGAAAAGTTTGTGAGAAACAAAGCAAGATTGGTTTGCAAGGGTTATACTCAGATTGAAGGCATTATTTTTGAGGATACATATGACCCGGTTGCTTGGATGGAGGCAATCAAAATGTTTTTGGCTTTTGCAACTTTTAAAGATTTCAAAGTCTATCAGATGGGTGTGAAATTGACATTTTTAAATGGAGAATTGAAAGAATAAGTTTGTATTTAACAACTAGAAGGATTCAAGTTGAAAGATGATCTAAACATTATTTACATATTAAATAAGGCCCTATCTAGATTGAAACAAGCCCCTAGATCTTGGTATGGAAGGCTAGATAAGTATTTGACTGATCAAGGATTTCATAAGGGTTCGGCTGACAGAAACTTATATTTCAAAACTGATTCGGGTAAAATCTTAATTAGTGCAGTATATGTCGATGATATAATTTTTGGAGGAAATGAAGGTATGTGCATAAAATTTGCTAATGAAATGCAGAAGGAATTTGAGATGTCTATGATTGGTGAGTTGAATTTCTTTCTTGGCTTGCAAGTAAATTAGAATTATAAAGGAATTTTCATTTCTCAGTCTAAATACATTAAGGAATTGTTGAAGAAGTTTGGGTTAGAGGTGTATACAACTATGACCATCGGATGTAAATTGGCAAAATATGATAAGTCTCCGAAAGAAAATGCAAGTAAGTAAAAATCAATGATTGGAGGACTGTTGTATTTGCCTGCTACTAGATCAAATATCATGTATGCAGTCTGTCAGGTAGCTAGATTTTAGCAAGAACCAAAAGGATCACATGTTGTGGTAGTGAAAATAATTTTTAGATATCTAAAACAAACAGAGGAGTCTGATTTGTGGTACCCTAGAAGTTCAGATTTCACTTTGATAGCTTATATTGATGCAAATTGGGTCACAAGTGTTGATGATAGGAAAAGTACAAGTGGTGGAGCATTCCTTCTTATCTCCTAGTTAGTTTCTTGGTCAATCAAGAAATGGGATTTTGTCTCTTTATCTACAACTAAATCAGAATATATTGCAGCATCTTCATGTTGCACATAAAATTTATGAATGAAGTAGACTTTGAAGGATATTTATGTAACATTCAATAAACCTATCTCTATCATGTGTGATAACACTAGTACAATAAACATTTCTAAGAATCTGGTACAACATTCTAGAATAGAGCACATATCCATTTGTAATCACTTCTAGAGGGAAAAGGTGTTGGATAATAAAGTAAAGCTTGAGTATGTACCTACAAAAGAGAAGATCTCAAATATCTTCACGAAGGATTTGTGTAAAGATAATTTTGAGTATCTCTGACAGAAGTAGGGTTATTACCCCTTCCTCATGTGAACTGATGGACGTTTGGTTGTGCATTAGTCTAGTGAATAACTTACATGTTTCTATTTGGACTAATGCTTGGGTGATTTCTCATAGGGGAAATTATACCTACCATTGTCCTTGATGTCAAAGGGGGAGAGATCTTGAGAGTTCATGTGAGATTAAGATTGTTGAGCTGTTACAAGATTGTGCAGAGATGTGTTTGTTGTTGATGGATGTTTCCATCAATGACAAAGGGGGAGATTGTTGTAGATATGATGGTGATGATGTTGAGTGGTTGTCATTAATGTCTTTGATGTTCTTTGTATTGGTGATCCAGAATATGTGTTCTCGGAACCTTTGTTGCTTCAGAAGATGTGTTGGTAGATTAGATGTGTTGTTAGTGATCCGGATATCTCTAGTTATCGAATATGGTGGCTATTAATGGTATTCATATGTATCAAGGTTCCATTATTATTTATGATGTTTGGGTCTGGATTAAGCTTGGAATTCGAGGATGTGTAGTGGATTTTGATATAGCATGTGAGTGATGTTTTGGGTCCAAAATTTGTAATGATTGTAATGTGTCGGTCTAACCATTGATGTGTGTTGTGGTATGGTTTACTTCTCATTCCTTCCCACCCCTGGAATGTTTAGTATTGACCTATTTTAGATATTTATCTTGGCCGACTTGGAAGATTATGCTTCCTGGAAGAAATTATATATAAAAGGATTATCAGATTGTGTTAGATATAGAAAAAGTGTTTCATTATTTTGAAGATATGCAAGTTTGGAAAGGAAATATTTGACTATTGGTGATATGTGAGAGTGTTTTTGTGTTGAGGCATCAGAAGTAGTCTAGTTTTGTAGATTGCATTTCAATGGTGGATTATTTCTTTCTTTCTTTCTCACTTCAGTTGTGAGCCTTTTTCTAGGAAGTGAGCCCACCTACAACGAGCATTTTGGCAATGAGCCACCTTTTATAAAATCACCTTAACCGATGTTTTATATTGAGAACTAACATTCTCTGTGGTTTTTCCCTTCTCGGGTTTTCCATGTCATATATAGTGTTCATTATGTGATTTGTTATATAGTTATGCTTTTCATTATATATATGTCTTAGTTAATTTTGTTGGTTTAGATCCAGGTGTCAAAATAATAAAAGTAATTATTTTAAGTTATCAACTGATTCACCCCCCTTCGTAGTTTCTCAGATATTCAACAAACTAACCTTCCTTTCCTACACTTGTGACAGAGTGATGTTCACAAATGTGCCTCACATACCTTGCGTATATAGAGGATTCCCTTAGTTGCTTTTATCAGCCTAGATAAAAGATTTCACCTGCTGCTATACTAGTGCAAGGGTTGCAAATTATACCTTGAAGTTACTCATGATGTACTTAATTAGGTTGAGATAGGAATCTCTTGGTTGGGCTTATCTAGCCTCCTTGAGAGAGAGAAAAGTAAAATCTCTTTATAGGCCCAAAGCTCTAGTTATTTGCCCTCCATGACATTAGCGCTTGTGTTATGGACCCAGTGTAGTAGGAATTTCTACTTGTCTAGCTAGGTTGTTGGCATTTATGGTGTGCATTCTTGTGGAAATCTAATGAATCACTTACATAATTCCAATCATAGTTGGATTTTTTGTATTACCTTTTTCATCTTTTTTCTTAGTCCTTTTGTCAAAAAAACAAGTCCAGTCCTGGTCTAGTAGATTCACTCTGTCATTCAGTAGATTTGCTAATTTTGCCCATAATCCCGTTCTAGCAAATTCACCCTGTCGTTTAGAAAATTTTCTAGGTTTGCCAATAGTTGTCATCTAGTATATTTGTTGTACCATTCAATAGATCTACTCATTTTCCCAATAGTTCTTGTTTAGCGAATTCACTTTATATTTTGGCAAATACGTGAACTTTCACAATAGGTTCAGTTCAACCGAGTTGTCCTATCATTTAGCGGACTAGCTAGTTGTCCCAATATATTTGATCTAGCAGATTCACTAATTGTATCAACAAATCTACTATTTTTTCTAATAGTATCAGTCCGGTAGATTCACTATGTCCTTTGACGAATATGCATTTTTTCCTAAATAGTCTTATCCTAGTGCAATCACTCTATATTTTAGCAAAAATGTTGAACAAACTGAAATATTGAGAGGGGGGTGAATTAGTATTCCCAAATTTAAAACATTCTCTAGTAATCTAAAACTTATCTTAATCTTAGATGTTCATAGAAAAAGATAAAATATACAATAGAAGTAAAGTGCTCAACATACACAACCATAAGAGAGACACCATATTTTTATACTTGGAAAACCCAAAAGGGAAAAACCATGGAGAAGGTTAACTCTCAAGATAATATAAATAACTATATGGATTTATAGAAAGAGGCTCACTATGAGAAGGGCTCACTGCTAGAAAGAAAGGAAATGAATTGAGAATTTTGCATCTACACATGCATGGGATCGATTCCAATTAAGCTCAACCAACACATCAATTATCTAGAGTAGATCTGGTTAAGAAACTTTGAAAAATATTCTACAATCTACCTGATTCAAGGCACTATGCACAAGATCAACTACTTTGTTTTGTTGCTTACCACTTACTTTATCGCAATACCTTCATCCCAAAACTATCTCATTTAGCTCCTCACATACCTCTCATACTTCTAGCTCTTCTCCTTCCATTACCTCTCTCAATCATAATATGGTCATGCATATATATGAGTATAACAATAAGAATATTCATCAAGTCATCCTTAATAACATTTTCCTAATGATATCTTCAATGGTCAATTCACACGCTACAATCACCAAAGCACATCATAATCTCTCAAATTCAGCCTGACCCAAAATAAGCATATCTTTGAAGTTTCTCATTAACATGCTACCAGAGTACCACGATCATGATCCAACTCAACATTACAACATTAAGAACATGAACAACTAATCATCAATAGCTAAACCAAGAAACTAGAGGAAACCAGAGCATGAAGATCGCATAGCCAAATATACTTTAGGAGAACAACATCTGAAGAATGACTTCTAGAGCACTTGAATCATGAATACGGAAAACTTATTTAAATATCAAATATTGAACTATTATAACTTCATCAAGACACCAAAAACCAAAGGACTGCACTTCTAAAATACATCACTACATGAACAACCAAGGCACTAAAGCTATATTCCACAACCAACACCAAATCTCCCATCAAGATAAAAGTGTCTTCATACTAAAAAATTTCCATCTACAACATCCCTATCTTCCATTGTTCTACAGCATATCATACATACCTATCTTCTATTATTCTACAAGACATCATACATACCTATCTTACATTGTTCTACAAAACATCATGCATACCTATCTTTCATTGTTCTGCAACACATCCAGACCAATCCGGATTACCAAGCTTGACACCAGTGACAAATAAGACAAGCTATTTCTAACAGGAAATGCTTGCCTTAGTCATCATTTAAATGATTTTCTTGTCTCTTCAATAGATTTGTACATCATTTTTGCAGGTTTGCTTGCCATTTTGGTGGATTCACTATCATTCTAGCAGATTTGAATAGACTTTAAGTGGATTTGTATCCTAATTTAGTGGATTTGAATATACTTAGCATAGTCATTGTTCCTTTCGCTTACCTCTAGAGCTATCATATTTCAATAGATTCACTTTGCATTTTGATGGATATAATCTATCTTTTGGCAAATTAATGTCTTTTAAAAAGTTTTCTAGTCTCGTGGATACACATTGTGTTTTGGTGAACCTGCTCTATCTTCCAAAGGAATTGCTAACTTATTAGACAAGTCTAAAGCATCTAATATTAGTAGACAACCTCTTTTGGTATAGCTTTTTATCTTTTTAAAACATATCCTATCTTTTTGACAATCATCCATTAGACATCTCATAGTAGTTTTCCCTCCCCCCACATCCTACTCAATCTTTACTTCATCACAATCATATCATCCCCATCACATAGGACATTGAATTTTCAATTTGAGTAACACCTACATGTTTCCTTCTTTGGCTAATCACTACCTAGAAGCTGACACTCTTAGCTTGTGTTTTTACCATATCACCTCAATCTAGAGGTTATGCTAATATTAGCTCTCTTGTACATGATCTTGATATGGTGCACTGTAAACAAGGTGTTAAAGAAAAAGTAGCTAATTTTATTAGTATATCAGACTTTGTATTCACAAATATCTTATTCTCTTCTTGATGCTAATATTCAAAGAATCTGTATTGGTAATTTATAATTGCACATTAGAGATAATATTTTGATTATGAAATATCCATATTTTACACACTTATGCATAAAACTTTGTGAATATCAACTCCAAGTTATTCAATATGAAGGTTCTTCATCTATGAATCTAGTTGATAAGTTCAAAGAGGTTCATCTAACTTATCAAGGCTTTAGAAAACCAAAAAAACTTCATCAAGATATACAACCATTCTTTTGACAATACTGGAAGTCAAGTTGTAGCTACAACACCTTCTAGTGGAGCTTACTTTTCTTCTAAAACAAATAATCACAACTTCACACCACCTTTCGAGTCATTGCATTCCATTAAGCTTTAATAATTCAATAAAAAATTGGTGAAGATTCCCCACATCCATCTCATATATACCTCAAAGCCTTTGTCTCCTTCTTTTAACCTAGAGACCTTTTGTCAATATAATCGTACACCCAAATATGATACAAAGAGATGTACACATTCTAAAAATAAAATTCAAGACCTCATCTACTCTAATATCATTGTTGTGGATGGTTTGGATGATAAAGGGAATAAGTCTATAGCACCACCTAATCAAAACTTGTAAATATTTACCAATCCTTTGCCTTTTCATCCCACAAATGTTGTTGATTCTAATGTTTATAGTGTAAACCTTAATGATCAACTCAACCAAACTAATAACTTTGTGAACATTATGGGAAAAAATATTAAGCTAAATGTGAACCTAATATAACCTTTACCTCAAGTGATACCTTAAATACACCCAATGGACCACTATACATTACTACTAGAATAAAAAACAAACTCGTTTGTGGGGTGCTTATTGATCCAACATGTATGGTTAATGTGATTATAAAAGAAAATTTAAACACATAAATTATATCAAGACGCGATAAATCTAAAATTTTGAGTAAGGCATATAATGGTTTCACCTACCCTACCATTGGACATATCTCCCTTCTAATTGAAGTTGGAAATAAATGTTTAGATACTTTTTTTACCATTTCCATTGCCTTGGACCAATTCCATATGTAGTTGGGTCATCCTTGGCTCACATCCAAGAAGGTAGCCCCTTCTAAAGTCAACAAGTATTTGAAGTTACCATTTGGAGGACAAGTCAAAACCATACATCATAGTGGTTTTTAGCCTTTTTATAACTAAGGAAACTTTACACTTGATTAATTTTGGCCACAAAACATCTCAACCAATAAAACCTCAACAAGATGTCCTATTCATATCCTACCAAAATTTTAAAGCCAAGAGAATAGCTAAGTTGTCCTTGTTGGAAAATGTTGTCATTGATGTCAATTAGGATTGCAGATGAGTTGTAGAAGGAAATGGATTGAAGATGTGCCCAAAATGATTCATGTGTTGTAGGGGTGTTCGCAATGTAGTTTCATGTTCTACATGTGTTTCACAGTATGTTTGATCCTTAGCCCTCAATGTGTGTAAGTTGTAGATTTGGAAAAATGTTGAAAATCATTTTTCTGCAGATTTCAGCATGAAAGGTTAATTGTCTTAGCGACAATGGTTAATGCTAGGAGCTTTTTCTTCATTTTGCGGTCAACATTTTGTGTTGACCTAACTCTTATGCAAAACCACAAAATGTTATTATGTCTGTCAGGCCCACTTCCCTTATGCATTTGCAAGTATCCATGTGTCTGCAACAGTCTGGTGTGCTAAGGCGGTGATGTGTCAAGTGGGCCCCCACTCCTCCTTCATGCTTTGTAGGTATTCAGATGGTGACTTGTCATTGGTCCACATGGCCTACCTTGGCAGTGATGTGTTCTTGTAGGGCCCGTTGGCATTTTGGTGTAAGGTGGTCTTAGTGTAAGGTGGTCTTTTGCCATTTCACAGTCAAAGTTCTGGTTGACCTTTGGCCCATTGTGAAACAGCGAAAAGTTGGGATGACCGCAAGGAATTTTCATGGTTTCACTAGTCAGACTTGTGGTTGACCAAGGCTCTTTGAGAAATAGCAAAAAATAACAGAGACCACATGGCTAGAGATAAGGTTTTTGATGTGACACCAACATTGTCATATTGATAAAGACTAACCGCAGAGGCATTTTGTTGTTTTTCCAATCAAACCTCCCTGTTGACCCGACACCTTGTGAAATGGTGAAAAGGATATGTTGACCACACGAAGAAAAGGAAAAGGGATATCGTTATTTCATGGGATGACCTCCAAGGTAGACTGGTGTAGGAGCACCTCATCAAACCCTTCAAAATGACAAGCCGGACTCTGAGAAAGGAGGATAAGGCATTAACAATGCCTTTAGAATGTTTTATATAGGTTTTCAATCATGCATTATATGTTTGTAATAATGAGCCCCATCTTGTGAGCCAAACTCCTATTTTGGCATTTCTATGAGCCAATTAGGACTTTTGGACAATAGGGGATCAAATTTGTTGGTTTTAAGTGTTTTAATATGTTTTAGGAGGGGTTGAACTTGACCCAAGGCATTAGGAGGTGAAAGATAACATTTTGACAACTTTTGCAAAAGTTGTCATGAGCAACTTTTATGCACTTTTTGCATTTTGTAATTTGAAACTCCTCCAATGGCTCTAACCTCTTGATTTTTGGTTGAGAGTAGTTGAGGACTAGTTTATACACCTCATGGATCCAATTTCCAAGAGGTGATGGTATGGAGAAGAGTTTTGATGCAAACAAACTAATAGAATTCTAAGTTTTTCCTACAATTCTGGAATTTTGGTCCGTGGTACAGTTCTGTACAGATTGAGATCCATTCCCAATGATGTGAATTGATTTGAGAGGAGATTTAACTCTGTTTTGGTTTTTATTTGAAATCTTGATTGTGTGTGTTTCTCCTGATATTCAAGTTTTGTTTTAGGTACCTGGAAAACTAGGGTTTACCTTGGGTTTTTCCTCCTTCATGGCCATATCTTACACTTTACCAATCTGAGGCTCATGGGATTTAGTGAAAAGAAAGTATGGTCAATTTATTTTATATTTCCAAGAGTTTTTTTTAGGAGGAGCAAGGAAGAGAAGTGTTTGGAGTGACCCTAGGTAGACATCTCAACGTGGCTACCTAGGCCTTGAACAAGTAAAAGTACCTTGTGTGCAAATGGTGATGCTTCCAAGCATGTAACCCTAGAATCCCTATTGATTTATGTTTCCCAAGATTCCCATGGGATTTTAATTGATCAGTTCATTCATCTGAGCATAGTTTCTTCACAAAAGAGGCCTAATTATCCCTTTTAGGACAATCAACTTCCTAACAGAAAAGACCTTTATTTTCTAGACCTTGACTCTTCCTTTTGGGGAATTGTATAACTTCCAAAAGGGTGTTTTAATCCATAATTTTTTTTCCAAGGAGTTTGGGAAAAATTGAGCTTAAGGTCCCTTTACCCACTAAATAGGGCTACAAGCAACTAGGCCTAATTGGGTGAGTTTCTTAAGGAATGAGCATGCATTCTTGCAACCGGTGCTTTGTTTGACCTTAGGGAGGCTGGCATGACCCAAAACTAGTGTGAAAATTATTTGTAACCCTTGGAGGTATCATGGAGTGTGTTGTAGAAAGATACCCCTAATTGAGTAAGCAAGAGTCTTCGAGATGGTGAGAAGATTGTACTAAAGTTGTAGAGCCTTGCTTGGATAGGGTCCCATTCATGTGCTAGCGGCTTAGTGTCATACATTTCAAGGTGTTTGGAAGGTAACGAGGAGGGCTCTACATCATAAACCATGTGGGTTGCAGTATAGAGATAGAGAAAGATGTGACCACAGGAGGTGAAGCTAGTGGTTTCGCTATTTCGCGAGAAGATGACCATACAAAGGGAAACCATCAGTGATACAGTGAAAGTATTTTGCCTTCATGGTTTTGTAGGAAGGTTTAACCTAAATGGTCAGGGTTTTGTGATACAGTGATAAGGGTTGTTCAGATGATGCCTCAACATCCTGAAATGTGAAGGATTGAAGAATATCTGTCTTAAGGGGTAAGAAACACAAATATGGATGATGCACCATGTTGTCTCATAGCTAGAAATATGGAGGTGAGATGATCTCATGGGGTGACACAAGTTTGAAGGAAGAGGTTAATCCCTCACCCAAGAAAACTTAAGGAAGATTTCACTGTTGGCAATATGCTAGATTTGTTTAAGTGTTGTCATTGATGTCAACATAGTATCCCGGTTGGACCTATCTCGATTAGTCTTGGTGATCATCTTGGTTTTGGCCATGATTCTGATCTGGTATGATCATATCTTTGGAATCGGTTTTGGATTCTTACTCTAGATGGTTATTTGTTTTCCATATTCTATTGGTTCATGTTTTGTTGCTTTGATAACTATCACTTATGTTCCCAGTTGGTATTTCCCGGTACCAGTTAGCGTTACCAGTAAGAGATATTTGGTATTTTGGTCAGCCTATTTTGGTATGGCTTTTGGAATTGGTGTCTATCATACTGAAGGTGCTTCTTGATCATATTTTGAATGTTTTGTGACTTTGCATTGGCTAGCATGTTTTTATGGTGGTCCTATTTGGATCTGGTTAGACTTTTTGTGTTACTTCACTAAGGGTTTCTACCAGTTGGTGAAGTGTATTGGATTTTGGTCTTAGCAGAATTTCCAATAGATGGGATTGTTTGCATACTTTATTTAGGTCCATTCTATTTAATATAAATCATAATATTGGTATGGTGATACCGTGTAATGTAATTTTTGTTATTATGGGTTTATGGGTTTAGGGTTTAGCCGACCTTGTCAATAAGGTTGATGATTTTAATTTATAGGTGACTTATTTATGTTATTTGAATATCAGTACATGGATGGCATCGATGGTTATGTCTGCATTATTGGAGGAAGGCTTATGTGCGAACAAGTGATATATCATTCAGTTAGGGTTTTTGTATTGTAGGGCAGACATCTATGCTTAACCAGAACTGTATCAAGCATTAGGAGATGTTACTTTCACAGTTCATTTTTTCCAGATTGTAGTCCAATGTTTTTCTAAGTCAACAAGATTTCTTTTTTTGATGAGAAGTGAGCTCTAGGCAGTTGGCCTAATTGCAAGTGCAATCCCCATTGTAATTTCACATACTACTGCAAAAGTATTATCTGATTGTGGTTAGGGTTTCCCACCGTGTTTTTTCCCTTTACCAGGTTTTCCACGTCAAAATATTGGTTTTGTGTGTGTTGGGATCCAAGAGCACTAAGAGGGGGGGGTGAATTAGTGTTATGTCGGTATGATAAGATTTATCCTTTTATACCATACACATATAAACCGGTAAACAAATAAACATAAAACTTGAAGCAAATGAACCATCCACATAAATGAACACCATAACACACAAAATTTATACATGGAAAACCTCAAAGAGGAAAAACCACGGTGGGATTTGTGAACCACAATATCATTTCACTAGCCATATGAAAGGATATTCCATATAATGGGGGCCTACACATGCAGGAAGGCACACTGCTCATCACTAAAGAGTCTCACTGACTACAAGCTTCTTCTAAAGTAAGACAATAAAAATGAACTCAAAAATGCATCTGTTGTACCAAATAGAGTTTTGGTTCTAGCTTTGCTCTGTACCGATTCATAAACCCTGAACACTACTACCGGTATCTCTTCTCCTCCAATAATGCTTTCCAAACTATCTACAAATCATTTCATGATATAACATTTGCATACAAATGATCTACATACTTATACTTCGCATTAATACAGTTTTGCTATATTCTCCTATGTTACACCTTTTCACACACTACAAAATGACCTAGCAAACTAACCTATATACCCATTACAAACAATATGCCTTATGTTGGCTTACCATACATTACAAAAGATATTTAATGTCGGCCTTGATAATAATTACAAAATGATTTTCTAAATAAAACTTCCTTGATGTCGGCTTCCTTGAAGTACTTCATGCTAGTGTCGGTGTAGGTGTAATCCTAGATATTCTAATGTTGGTGTCTGCTGGTATATGCCTCCTAAGGCCAATATATGACCTCCATCTGATCTTGTTTCCATCAATGACAACAAAATGAATCCGATGAGTGTCAATTTCCAACAATCTCCCCCTTTGGCATTAATGGCAACACTCATGTGAAAAATGGATTCCCTGTCGGTTCAACTAAAATATGCTCCCCCTGAGCAATACACTCCTTCTGATATTCTGATGTCCTTCCCATATGTTCTTGTCTGATATTTTTCACATATATATATATACTCCCCCTTTGGCATCAATGCCAAAGACTATGAAAGAATTGAAAGAATTTAGAACAAAAGAATGAATAAATAATGTTTGTTTTACCGGATCTTGACTAACTTCAAAATTTTCGGGTAAGCCTTTTCTAGCAACTGTAGGTATGTGTCCCAGCTAGTTTTGAAAGTATCAAATATGGATGCTAGTCCACTTAGTAAGTGTGCTACCATTTCCTTCTCTTTGACTTATGCCGGTGTGGGTTTAGCAATCATGTCCATACACTCTCTTTTATGTACACCCAGTGAATCCAATCTGGGACTCACCAATCCTCTAAGACTCCTTGCTCTCCAAATAACTTTATCTCTCTCCTTCTCAAAAACAAAAATTTGGTTCTCCAAGGACAAAATTCGTCCATCAATAAATGTTGTTAGTGCGGTTAATCCATCAAAAGAATTTTCAATGCTAGCTACCTTATCATGTGATTCCTTTAATTTGCTATCTACATTCGTTGTAATAATTTCTATGTTACAACAGACCCTGTAGATATTTCTACATTGTTTCAAATAGTTCTCAATAAGAATGAGTTTAGCTTCAATTTTCTTTTTCTCTGCTTCAATGATCTTGTCAAAGGCGGATTTCTTAGCCACAATAAATCTTTCTAATGCCTGTCGGTCGTATATCTGTTGCAGTGATTGAAAATTGTTAGATATGTACTCTGTTAGTGCCTTAAGCTTGCTGAAAGGGCTTGCTTCATTCTCAATCTGACAATCAAGGATTAATTTATGCAACACTGTAACGGATTGATCTATTGTTCCCTTATCTATAGATCCCTCTTTTAATAGTTTCTGAGTAGCCATCATCATTAACTCAGTTGGACTCATCTTAGTGACTGGTTTCTTCTCAACTTGAGAAGTGTCAATTGCCAAAACCTTTGCTGGGGAATCAACATGAACTGTCGGTATAGACTCAATTCTCTTTTCCATATTTGCTTTAGCACTGGTGGCTTTGCCACTTGGTGTAGTGTCAATTACTATCGGTGGAGTATTATCCATAATACTCATAGTATCTTGTACATTGCCTTACTCAAGAATAGTTTGTGCCGGTACAGATTGTACAGTCTCCTTTACTGCCAGTTGTGTCTGTATATCTATAGTTAGTGTCGGTTTAGTCAAAATTGGAGTTGAACTATCCAAAATACCTTTCCCTTTTGATTTATCTGGAATGGTGGAAGTTGTTACCTTAACAAATTCTTCATGAGATGTAAGAAAATCTGGATAGCTTTGGAAGAATTTGGTCCAACCCTTTGTGGTCACATTTATCACCTCATTAACTTTGCCCATCATTAGGCTTCTTTGTTGGGGTTTACTGCTAAATATTGTTATGTTTGTTGTTTGCAACATCTATGCATCTTTTCATTTCCTCATTGTTTATAGCACCACACATTTCCAAAATTTCTACTTCCTTAATTTCTCTATCCCTCTTGATTGCATCAAGTCTTCTAGCATCTAATTTATTGTACAGTGATAGAGGAATTGCCTTCAAAATTTCTACTAAGGCTTTCTTATATATATCCATGTATAACAAAATTGCCTCTTCAATCTCATTTTGATCATCATCCTCTAAATATTAATAATAATTAGATACATTTTTCAATATTCCATCCTTTGTATCTCTTCTTACTACACAGGTAATGTGTGAACCAAATTATAGACTGAGAATCCTCCCTACTTCTAAAGTTCCTATTATGTATGTTGTGGTTCCACCTCTACCATCCTATAAAGGACAAAGAGGAAAATGACCAATACCATATAAAACTCCCCTATCTCTCAACCTTTATAGGTTCCTTATACTCCTTATTCTATTCCTATAGAAAAGGAAGAAAAATAGTCAACTTTGAGTAGTACCCAAGAAAAAGTGTAGTGTGAGAGAACGTCAACAAAGACATCATGCCAAGGCTTGTGAGCTTTCTACAAGAACTAAGTCTTTCCCTAAGTAGTTTAATGTTGATTTGGTATTTCCTTCTCAACCTTCCTTACCATCACCCAGCCCAAGAGAGAAGCCTTGCATTTCCCAACTTTGTCAAAAGTTGAAGTTGTTGATTCCAATGGATTCTTCTCCTCCTATCAAATCACCTATAGCCATCTATTTGGATGATGTTTTTGATAATATGTTTGAAAATGATTATTTATCTTTTATATTTTCAAGAGCACTAACTCTAGTTGTTTATGTCGAATTGTAACATATTTGTAAACCTTAAAGATCCCACCAAAACTCTAGATCTACAAATGCATTCAACAAAACTTAATAGATAAAGTACAAATGCATGAAAACACATAAAATAACCAAATTTATACCTTCATATGCAAGAGAGGCTTAATTCTATTGTTCTCCTATCTTCAATGATCTTGTATTTGATCGTGTTTCTCTCATATTTTTGTTCCACTTGCACAAGAGCTCAAGGAAGAATGTATGTGGTAGTGATGATGTATGCTTGTGATTAAATATACTAGAATTATTTTGGCAAATTACGAGTATGATTTGTCATAGATTCTATGTAGAATGAGGGGAGGAAACCTATTTTGTAGAGATCATCCTAAAAATGGATGGTTTATATTAGGAGGTTAGATTATGAATGACCATGGTCACATACATGAACGAGACTCAATAAGATTTTAGGGTAGGTAAAGATGAAGGGAGGAGATTAAGAGGTGAAAGGTGGAAAATAAGGGTGAATAAGATTAAAGGGTTAATTTGAAATGGAGGGATAAGATTAAGAGATGGGCTGACTTTGGAGAAAGCACAAAGTGAATGAAGAGACAATTGACACTTGTTGCATGCCTACAAATTTAGATTATGACCCATGTGAACAAGTTGAAGGGCTAGGATTAAAAGAAGAAAAAGGTAATGAATTAATTAAATTAAAAAAGTATTAATTAATACAAGACATTAGGATAAAATATTTAAATAAATAATAAAAGATTTATTTAATTAAAGGATAATTTTAGGTGTCTACATTTTGCCCCTCTTTGAGCCAATGTAGTTTATCAAGTTGTTTTAAAGATTAATTTTTTTAACTATTACATGTCCCAATTTGGAAGTGGTATGCCCCCTGAAGAGATTGGATAAAAATTTGGGAAAAGATTAAAACAGTCTCTTGATAGGGAAAGAAGGGTAAGCTAGGTAGAAGAGATAGAAAATGGGGTTAAAATAGAAAAGAACAAACCAAGATTAGGTCACTAGGGTTACATGGGAGCACAATGAGTTAGCGTGGACTATTAGGGTTTCAACACCTATATAGGAGCTAGAAGGATCATTATACTCATTTGCACCCATCACTTTCAATGATTGTGCCCAAAGCAAAGAAAAGTGAGGAAGAGGTAGCAACAACAAAGATGGCAAGAACATATGCACGCAATCGCAATTTTGAGCAAGCTTGATGGTATGAGAGGGAAGAGGATGTGGGTGAGCTACCATGTATCTAGCTCTCTTGCCAATTTTGTGCATTTAATGCATCGGTAATAGGGATAGAAGTAGGTTTTTTAAAAATGTATTAGGACTTGTTAGGCATAGATGTAGGCTAAAAATATGTATTTTGCACCAAAACGCGTATCTAGTAGGATCTTAACACATATATCTTGTTTATATGTATATGTTGGATAAAAATGCATTTTTGGTTTGATTATAAGCATGTGAAATGTTGGTGCGTATATGGTAGCATGATGTTGCATATATGCTTGAAAATGTATATATGGCAATGTGATGTTGTGTTTTTGTAGTAATAATGCATATATTCTAGAAGAAGTTGTATTTTTTATTTTAAAAGTATAGCTAATAGGATAAACTATTCAATAAAATCAACAGTTGTCTAGTAGGTTGGGGTTTTGTTGATACGATTATTTATATGATTGCAAGATAACTTGGCATTGTTGATCTCATGGAATCAATTTACCCACACATAGAAAATACAACCAGACTTCACACAGGGTGACCATGAGATCCTAGGGTCAATGGCCCTCTAGCATATGACCTTTATGCCCAAGATTAGGCAAAACATAGGAATGTTTTCTGTTGGTATTATGGATGTGTTGCATCGGTTTTGTCATTGATGTCAACACTTTTCAACACTTGAGAACACTTGGACATATTTGGTTATGTTCACCAACATGTTCAGTGACTTATGCACAGTCATCGATATCTGGTTCACCAACAAGTTATATTGTTCACTGACACTGAGGATGATCTGTTATCATTTGGAGATTACTCGGTTATGTCGACGACATTGTTTGATCACTTGGTTTTAGTGATTTTGTCATTGATTCAATCGGGTTTTCATATTTACTGTTGATGCCCTCCTAAATGGCACAAGGTTAGTCTAAGATCAAAGAACACAAAGACACAAAAACATTAGTGTTAGTCAATCTAAACTAAACATATGAAGGCATTCCAAAAGAGACACAAAGAGACATGCTAATATATCTAATAAGTAAAACAAAGATCATGAGACATCTCCAACTGCCTCTTAGCATGGCCTTAGCTTCTTCTCCCTTGTTCCTCTCCTCTCCAAGTTCCAAAATAGTGTAGCTCTCAACAGCTTTTTGCACTATGGATGCTTATGGAGGATTGAGATTGTAGTATAGCTCTAAATGTGAAATAAAAAGCTAATACTAATGCTAAAATGATGTATTTTAACCAAAAAGACAAGATGTTAGATTGCTTATGCTAAAATGCTCTCTAAAATGTCTATAGCTTAGATGCATACAAGTTTTCAGGATCTGGATTATGAAGGAATGGGCTCTATTTATAGGAAAAATGGAGCAATGGATGGCCAGGATTGAAAGGTTTAATCAAGGGTCAAGCTTGAAAGTTGGGGATCCATGTGCACAATTGGCACCAATGAAATGGTGACAAGTGTCAACATAGGGTTGGGTTGAGAGAAGAGGTTGGAGGCATTAAAGGCCTGAGAAGACCTCATGTTTATCTAAAGGCTAAGGGTCAAGTCTAAATTAAGATTACCCATTGAATTAAGAGTTAATCCAAGGATAAACCTTTGTGCAAATGATTAAGAGATAATCATGGTCAAAGCATTAAAGGCTTGATGAGCCCCTCGGGTTAAGTAGAGGTTGAGTCAAAACAAATGTTTTAACCATGTGGGAGGGTTGAATTAACCATTAATGGTTATTGGAGACTTTGTGGATTAAGTGGTTGAAAGTTGGAAGCCTTCAATGGTTATCAAAGACTTTGAGCCATTTAGTGGTTGAAGGTTGAAAGCCTTTAATGGTTATCAAAGACTTTTAGGCTTTGAGAAGTGACTCCATTTTGTTTAAGAATGTGACAATAATTAGGGGATGGATTAGGCTAATTAGGAAGGGGTTAGAAGAATCTAGAAGGGGATTAGATTTTGCAAGTGGATTTGGTGGGTGAGGGAAAATAGGATTTTATTAAAATAAAAATTCATTTATTTCAAAATGTGTGCAAGTTGCATTTGTAGGAAAATGCAAGTGGGGTGGGGATAATGATTTAAATAAATGTTTTTTTTAATTTATTTAAAAGAGGAAAAGGGGATTTTAATTAAATAAATAGATTTTATTTATTTAATTGAATGGAATTTGATTTAATGAATTAATTAAAATAAATTGAATAATTTATTTAATTAATAGAAGAATGTTTGGGGATGAATTAATTAAATATTAATTTAATTAACTGATGGCTAGCGGATTTTTAATCAAATAAATACGAAATATTCATTTAATTAAAATGGACAGATTTATGTGACTACAACTGTTACCAGCAAATAGGTCTAGGTTATGTACCGGCAAGCATTATCTATTCTAGATCAGAACGACATGTTATGGAGATGATTTGTTATTTTTGTAAATGCATTGAGCCGACATCATGCATCGCATATTGATTCATTTGTAATTGATTTTATTGTAATATCTTAGTGAGCTGACCTACAAATTTGGTCTTAGGTATTGGTATATATGTAAGATCTCATTTATGAGATTATGTAGTAGTAGAGGAGTGGAAAAAGGATTGTAATAAGGTATATGCGAATATAAGCAGAGCTATACACATAGACATCATTTGAAGATTCAAGGAGGCTTTTGAAGAAGGCAAATAAGAGCTTAATCGGTACTGAATCCAGCATATGAAGATGTTATTTTGAGCAGTACATTATCATTGGATTTAACCATCCAATTGTAGTCAGTGTGACTCCCATTTTGTGATTGAGTAGTGAGCTCTAGGCAGTTGGCCTTTCTGCGTGTGCAGACCCCATTTGTACACATATACTATCTGTAGTAGTATCATCTAATTGTGGGTAAGGTTTCCCATCATGGTTTTTCCCCTTATAGGGTTTCCACATACAAATAACTGTGTTATGTGTTGTGTATATTATTTGTCTTTTTGTTTCATGCATTAAACTTTACTAGTATTACAATTAGCTATTAAACTATCTACCGACATTAAAGTTTGGTTTACCGGTATTATGCACTAAGTTTGGCTAAGTTAGTTTTGGTTTGAAATTAATAGACAACTGATTCACCCCCCCCCCCTCTCAATTGCCTCTAGGACCTAACATTGTCCACACTAACTGAGAGGTGGCACGAGAAGATTCTTTTCATCTCTCGACTGGGGAGATGTCAATGATGTTGGAGGACGTCTCACAGATACTAAGGATGCCAATAGTGGGAGAGATAGTGGTATATGATTGGGTCCAAGATGAAAATTCTTTATGTCAGTCCTATGGAAATGAGGATATAGTCTTTAGACTAGATGGGATAGTCATTTGGAGGGAGATGGTAGCATCATGTCATCCACTCCCATTAGTTCTAGTAAAATTCATTAGGGGTTACATTCGCATTGATAATAAGTCACATAGTTTTTGGATTGGATGGGGCCACACACTGGAGCAGGTGATTATGGATGGGACTTGCTTGACTTAGGGTCCATGTTTATTATCACACTTGTACCATGATCTTCATCTATTCATTTACATGGGTACCACGAGTTTATCCAGAAGTGTGACATTACTCCACATATGGGCTTATAAGCACATAGTAGTTTTGAGGTTGATCTACATGAGATTCCATGATGGAGAACAACCTTATGTTCACATTTATAGCATTATCACTACTTAGTTGAAGCTAGGCAAGATGGAGTATTGGAGACATGCGATCAACAACATTGATATAGTTGTTGGGAGACCATACCTTGATTATAAGAACTAGGAGGATGACAATGTAAATCTCCCATTTTTCTTCTAGATATGATGTCTCATAGGCCGGACATAGTATATCATTGAGAGACATCTATTAGATTGAGTATCTCAATAATTTGGGTGGATACAAAGACCACCATGAGGATTCACAGAGTTTGAATGGACTATACAAGAGATGGCCAAGTGGGGACCCACCCTATCATATGATGTTGCCTTAGCATAGTTCCAATCCCTTCACCTATTACCATGGGGTCTCAAGAGGGATATAGAAAATGCAAGGATGGCACCTGAGATTCGGGCTTGGTTCACAGCACATCCATTTCCATGGCTCACTAGTCTAGGAGAGCTACACATGTTTACAGGAGATGAGGAGAATGAGTCAATGGAAAGGTTATTGTTGTCGCAAAACTTTGTACCCTTATTGAACACTAGTTCTCAACAACCTTGTGAACACATGGAAACAAAGTCCAAATGTGGGACCTTGTGCATGTGAGGTTGAGTCTCCGGAGAAGGTCAGTTTCCTTATCAATCAGGGTGCGGTGTTGGACCAACCCAAAAATTATAAAACCTATTCTAATGATCTAAGGGGAAAAGGGGAGAAGGAATGATGAAAGGGAAAAGAGGTGATACACTTAGATTGAAATATATTTCTTCCCCTACTTGTGAATGCACAAGACATTAATAAACCACCCAAAGATATACACAAATCTCAAACTTAACAAGTATCTTCAAGAGAAAATAGGAGGGTTATAACCTAATTGAATTCTAAGAGGGACTAAGAGATATCCATAGACAACATACACAGGCAATGATTAACACAAATTGAAATTTGAAGACAAGAAAGAAAGATTGCCAAATAAGAGGTGAGAAAAACACACAGTGTATTCAACAACTAAAAGAAGGTAAGATAGATGATTTATTAACATGAAGGCAAGGTGATTTACAGTTGTAAAAAAACAAAAACACTACAAGAGAAACAAGAGAAGAACCTATACAATATGTTATAAATATGCCTTTATACATCAGGCATAACTCGGATAGAACACTAGTTTGCAAAGCCTAACCAACTAGGGTTAGGTTACAAAAGAAGGGGAATTGAATTATAAAAGACTTCTCTAATGGTTGTGTGCCCTGAAGATCTTCACTTTACTGAGGAGCCACAATCCCTAAAATTAAGGAAGCTCTTGCATTGGGATGGCATCTAAACATCCTCTATTAGACCCCCAAATTCTTCAATCTACAATAAATGAGCATGGGCATCCAGAGAGAAGCATCTGCAGAGTCACGATGGAGTAATGGAGTTGTCCCTAGACCCTCTGAAAGTGGTTGGGATAGATCATATTTAATTTGGTTCACTAACGAGGTTAGAAACTAATTTTTGACCCATTAAGTCAACAACCACCCTAGGCAGTAAATTTGAATTTAATGCACTCTCCTGGTTTGAAATCGAGCCACTTGATCATCATCCTTGTGTGCAGGTGAATGACCAATATTGCACCTTGAAAATGAGTTGGTCCGACTAGCCTAACAACCATCATAGCATCACAACCAAGGGTGGGACCCAATTCTTGATCACTGCAAAATAGTGATAAAAACCCTTCCTTCATAACGCTGGCCACATTGCTCATTGCTACAACCCTTAAATGTAGCATTGTTCCTATTTGTTGTGAAACAACAATAACTTTCTATAAAGTGATAATAACTTATAACTCCTGCCAACATCACTCATCATCCTGTTACACAAACGTAGCACAATCACAATAGGGAACAAAAGTGGAAGTTCCTAACCAACACAACACAACGATGAAAAAGAACTCCTGCCAGCAAGTAGCGAGTGAAAGGGGTTAGTCTTTCCATGAAGAATGGACCCTCTAGTCAATAAACTTAAGTGAAATTACCACCCACGCTGGTCAATGAAGAAAAAGAACATGACCAAAAAAGGTTAAGGCAAAAGCCTTAAGGGTTTATGATTTTTAGCTAGTGAAGATATCTCAAATTAGTTGTCTTCTTGGCTAAGGTTGACACAAAAATGGTCAATATTTTTGGCAACTCAGAGGGGATGGAAAGCATGCTTGGCACAAGACTAGAAGTCTAGGAGGAAATCCATTAGGCACAAAGTCAAGACTGAAACATGATAATAAACCTCTACCTCTACAACTTGCAAAAAATTAAAATTTTGCCATTCTCAAAGAAGAATATCTTGTGCTCATGAACTTCTTAAAAAATAAAAGAACCTAAACTAACTATGTACATTGCTTCTCAATGAATGAGTTAAACAAATCCATTATTGGCTTGTCAAAATAATTGCCTTTCCTGACTAGCTTTTGATGCTTTTCATACTTGAGGCTAATGAGCTATGAAAATAAAAATGGCAGGCATCCAACAAACTGTTAGGATGCCTCCCGACATTTGAAAAGGATGATATCCACCCATCTTTGAATGTCATCCTCCTGAGGTGGATGGGTGAACAAAACTTGTCCTCCTTGATGCTCAACTTCATGCTCAAAGATAAGCTTGCGTAGGGGTGAATTGTAGGTCTGAGCCAAATGTTTGATAGAGCATCCCCTTGAAGCAATAAGACTTAGACCCTTATTGCTAGCCTCCTTCCTATGCACTACTTCCATAATATTTTGTTGATAAGGAATTTCCACCCATTAATGAAGAATGGGCAACAAAATAGGCAACAAAATAGGAATTGCATATTTTTTCTTGTCTGATGGTTTGCAACTACAACTGCCCACTCTTAGTCTCTTCCTATAGAGAAATTGATTTCTCCATGTCCTCGTCACTAGCAGTGGGTTGCATGTCAACCTTAAGATGAGGTTGATTACCATTTTTACTTGATCTCATCTATCTGCTACATCAAGCCTAGCATCATATTTTTTAAATTTACAATTTGTATTTCTTCATTGTTTTGGTGCTGCTTGGGGTACCAAGAAGGTTGAGCAGGGGTGGGTGGGTGGTAAGAATTAGGAAAATACCTACTTACTACTGAAGCAAATATGTTTGGGTTGAAACTAGGAGTAGTCCTAGTTTGGTCTTGTTGGTAAGAAAGGGGAAAATGGATTTAATTCTCATATAATGGGGGTAAATAGAAGTTACAGCCATGGTATGAACTCATGTTAAAGCATTTGAAATAAATGGATATTGTTAAACAAAATTATTAAAAGGGCAAATAGATCTACCCAACTAGAGATAGATAACATACCATAGATTCACCACATGATTGCAGAGTTGTCAGGTGCTTGAAAGATGTTGCCTCCAAAAGCTTGATGAACTGAAGACCACACTGAATCTTTAGTTGGTTTGGGCTTAGGATTTCTTAACCAATAGGTTTCTTCTTAGAGTCACCAAGTATGTAAAATGTTTCCTCCAAAGGAAGAAATTCCTAATAGACACACCAAGTATTAGCAATAAGATAAGAGAGCTTGTACTAGAAATAGTTCAATCAGTCCCACCAGGCATGCTAAAAAACAAAATTTTGCACCCTTTGTTGAACACTAGTTCTCAAAAAAATTATGAAACATGGAAACAACCTTCAAGTGTGGGACCTTGCACATGTGAGGTTGAGTCTTTGGAGAAGGTTGACTTCCTTATCAATCAGGGTGTGGTGTTGGACCAACCCAACATTTATAAAACCTATTCTAATGATCTAAGGGGAAAAGGGGAGAAGGAATGTTGAAAGGGAAAATAGGTGATGCACCTATAATGAAATATGTTTCTTCCCCTGCCTGTGAATATATGACATCAATAAACCACCCAAAGATATACACAAATCTCAATCTTAACAAGTATCTTCAAGAGAAAATAGGAAGGTTAGAACCTAGTTGAATGTTGAGAGGGACTAAGAGATATCCATAGACAACATACACAGCAAAATGATTAACACAAATTGAAATCTGAAGACAAAAGAAAGAAATATTTCCAAATAAGAGGTGAGAAAAACAAATAGTGTATTCGACAACTGAGAGAAGGTAAGACAAATGATTTATTAACATGAAGGAAATGCAATTTATAGTTTCAAAAAACATAGAAATTCTGCAAGAGAAAAGGGAGAAGAACCTACACAATATGTTACAAATTTGTCTTTATATATCAGGCATAACTCAGATAGAATATTGGTTTGGAAACCCTAACTGACTAGGGTTAGGTTACAAAAGAAGGGGAATCAAATTAGAAAATACTAATCTGATGGTTTCATGCCCTGAACATCTTTGCTTTACTGAGAAGGAGAAGCAATCCTTGAAATTGAGGAAGCTCCTACATTGGGATGGCATCTGAACATCCTCTTTCAGACCCAAAAAGTCTTCAATCTGCAATAAATGAGCATGGGAAGCCTAAGAGAATAATTTGTAGTCATAGTGGAGTAATCATAGTCATCCCTCAACCCTTTGAAAATGGTTGGTATAGATCAGATTCGATTTGGTTCGCCAACGGGGTCAGAAAATGGTTTTTGACCCATTAAGTTGACAACCACCCTGGGCAGAAAATTTTAATTTAATGCAGTCTCCAAGTTTGAAATCGGGCCACCCAATCATCATCCTCATGCATAGGTGGACGACCAGGATTGAGCCTTGAAAATGAGCTAGTCCCACTAGCCAAACAATCGTCGTAGCATCATAGCCAAGGGTGGGGCCCAATTTCTGATTGCAATGAAACAACGATAACAACTCTTCCTTCATATCGCTGGCCACATCGCTCATTGACGCGACCCTTGAATGAAGTATTGTTCCTATTTTCTGTGAAGCAGTAATGTTCTTATCTGCTACAAAAATACGATAACCACCTATCAAGCAATAACAAATTATAACTCCCACTAGCATCACTCATCATCACATCTCGCGAAAGTGGCATGGTTGCAACAAGGAACAAAAGTGGAAGTTCTTGACCAATGCAACATAGTGATGAAAAAGAACTCCCACCAGCTAGTAGCAGGTGAAAGGGGCTAGTCCTACCATGAAGAAGGGAGCCTCCAGCTGGTAAAATTAAGTGAAATGACTACCCATGCTAGTCAACAAAGGAAAAGAATAGGACCAAAAAAGGTTAAGGAAAAATCCTTAATGGTTTAAGGGTTTAGGCCTTAGGGGTTTTAACAGGGTTTTTAGCCAATGAAGATATCTCAGATCAGTTGTTTGCATGGCTAAGGTTGACACAAAAATGGTCAACAATTATCTTGCAAATGTAAAGTTGATTGATGTATCAGCATGGTTTTCATTAATGTCAATGTACTAATTATATGTTGCAATGTTTGGTTTTGCTCTAGATTATTTAACTTATTGTAGATATATTCATGATGTGTTGATGAATATTGTCTTGAGATTCTATTGGCAAGAGACACTATTCCAGTGATGCTCCAGTGTAGATTGATGCATGGGGATTATTTAGGGGTTGTCATTGATTTCAACTTATCCTAGTAATCCTATTCGGTACACGTAGATTGGGATTACCGGAAGTTTGAAGGATTTTTGGTCAGTCATGTGGCATAAGTCGGGATGGTGGAACACAATGTATAGATTCAATGAGTATAATTCATTTCCGGTGATGCAATTTTGGTTGTGGTGATTGGGATAGTTGATTGGTTGTCTAAGGCGGATCGCCTTGTAATTCTAGCCTCTGCTGGTGATTCTAGTGCATGATTCTTCATCTGATATCTGGTGATTCTGGAAGAGCATAGCTATTGTGTGGACAAGTTGGGTAATGTGTGTTGCAGAATTGTAGGGTTGATTTTGGTGATTTATCTTGTGTTCGATGATTTTGTGTCATTGCGTGTTAATCTTGTGATCATATGTTTTAGGTTCGGTATATGGATTTGTGAAGGATTGAGCCGACATGAAACTACAGGTTTCATATTTTGCAATTTTGTGAAGCCGACTTGTTGAAGAGATATTTTAGCAGTGCAGATATATAATATTGACTTGGATGATCATTTTGATAGATCGTGTGTGTGTGTGAAATTGTTTTGGGAGTGATTGAGTGCAGTTTCACGTGCACATTTTGAATTTTGGTAATCCAATATTTGGCAGCAGAGCAAAACAGAGCATTTTTTCAGATCAGTGCCAATGGATCATTTTGAGCTTAGCTGGAACTAATTCCTAGTATTTATAGATGTTGTATTCTAGTTCAGACATTGTATTTACCTTTATATCTCATTTGTAGGATTGTGAGTCCTCTGAGGTTGCAACCCTATTTTGTATTTGAGCAGTGAGGTCTAGGCAATGTGCCCGAATGCAAGTACATTCCCCTTTTGTAATATTGTGGGTTCAAATCCCACTGTGATTTTTCCCTTTCCGGGTTTTCACATAAAAATTATGGTGTTATGGTTATGTGGTTATTTTCTTTGATTTTTTGTTTCATACTTTCTTTCTTATGCATCTGGTGGATTAAGAATCAATTTAATAAACTTGGAAATTGCAAAACACTGTTTCACCCCCCCCCTCTCAGTGTTCATTGATTCCAACATATTCTACTCTCATGTTTTGGTGCTCAAGAAGTCGTGCTTCAGAAGTCTATGCAATTATGTTGATGATTGTCCGGCAAAGTTTGCAAAGCTCCACATTTCTCTACATTTTTAGTTCTCCTATTGCGTTTCTGGATTTATGATATTCATGCATGTATCTCTATTATTTGAATTCGACATGTGTTTTTGTGCTTCGGAATTGTAGTTTTAGCCATGTTTTATCCTAGTTCGGTTGACCCTAGATATTCCATTTTGTGGTTTGGTGATTGCAACTTTTGGATAATGTGTTGTTGCATTGTGGTGTGGTCCACTTCTCATTCCTTTCTACCATAGGAATTCTTAGTGAAGACATATTTTGAATTATGCATTATTGTCTCCTTAGACGACTTGGAAAATCTATTCTAGAGATCAATATATATTAAGAATGTTTGTAATGAAATGTATGAAGGTTTCATATAAGTAAGTTTATTGTAACAGGAAGATCTATCTTTAGTGATGTGAAGTAGTTGATCAGTATGGTTGTGAGCTGATGTTGTTTGGTATTGGTGGTAGTGAGCCTAAGGTTTCTTTCGGCATTGCAGTTGTGTGGTAGTTGTGCCCTATGGTGGATTATTTCTTTCTTCCTTCGAGTAGTGAGCCATCTTTCTTTTTTTGATAGTTTAAGTCAGGTAGTGAGCCCACCTACAATGAGCAATTTTGGCAATGAGCCATCTTATAAAAATCACCTTAACTGGTGTCACCCTAAAAGGTGTTTTCATATTGAGAACTAACAATCTCCATGTTTTTTCCCTTCTTAGGTTTTCCACATCATATCTGGTGTTTCATGTGTGTGTTCTTTCATGTCCATATTTGTTCATGGTTAAGTTATCTCAGTTTTAAATTGTCAGATCTATTTATGTGGGGAAATTAATATATTTTTAATATACTACTGATTCACCCCCCTCTCAATTGTCTGAAATATTCAACAATTGGTACTAGAGCTTTGGTTCCTATAAAGTGAGATTAATCACTCAAGGAGATCCGATGGCACATAAATTGACTATTCCCACCCTTGAAGGATGTGACTATAGTTTATGGAAGATAAATATTTGAGGATATTTGATTTATCTGAGTTACAAGACTTGGAAATTTGTAGAGACCAAGTATAGGCTACTAGCAAATGGACCTACTACAACAAATGAGATTGAATTCTATGAAGAAAATGAGCGAGCAAGGTATGCTATCTTTAGTGCTTTATCTAAAACTAATTTAGCGAAGGTTGTTGCTTTAGATATTGCTTATAAAGTTTGGGAAAGATTGAAAAGTATCTATGGAGGAAATGAAAGAGTCAAGCTATCTAAGATGCAGACTACGAAGGGCACATATGATAATTTGAGAATGGAAGCAGTTGAAGGAATTGCAATCTATTTTCATATGGTTGATAGTGTTATAAATGAGATCAGAGATCTTGGTGGTGTCTTGAATTAGAAGGATGTGATACAAAATTTCATGAAGACTTTACCAGAGAGTTGTAGTGACAAGAATTCAATTATTGAGGAAACCTATGATCCATCAAAATTCACTACAGAATAGTTTTTTGGGACTTTGATTGCATTTGAAATGAGAAAATTTGGTAGAGACAAAGAAAAATTAGAAACAACCTTTAAAGCATCAAAAGTTGTAGATGAAGATTCAAATGATGAGGAGAGCCTAGATGAAATGGAAGCAAACTTTGCGAGAAAGCTGAAGAGAGGAACTTACAAAAATAAAGGTATGTTACCCCTTAAATGTGGAAATATTGGTCAATATGAATCTAGATGTTTGGAAAGAGGATCAAAACTGAAATTTAAGGAAAACAAAGGAAAATTCAATAAGAAATCCTACTATGTTAGAGATGGTTCTAGTATTTCAGATGATGAGTCAAATTATGAGGATGGTGATTGTTTATTCATGGTAGAGAAAGATAGACCTAAACTTAATAATTCTAAGATTGTTGAGACTGTTGTTTCAACATTGCATGTTGTAGTGCCCCTCCTTGATTCATCTTGTCTTTTTGTACATCAAAAGAATATATTGATCTAGCTTAGTCTACTTTATGATGATTTGATGGTATCATGTTATGTACTAGCCCTATTTCATAATTGTATTGGATATGATGATGAATCTATATTTGATGATTTATATGTGTTCATTATTCATGATGGATCATATTGCGTATGGGATTTTGATGACATTATGATTACGCTAACCCATTTTATGATTATGATGACTGAGTCGATGCTACGATGTTTGTGATTGTCTTCTAGTGTCTTCGTGATGGGAGATGATGTCATACCACGCATTGCGAGCACGATATGACATTGTGATTCTCTATCACTTGCTTGCTCATTTATGATGTATATGTGTTTTATATATGTTGTATTGCATTTAATGGTGGATACAGGATTGCAGGTACCAGACATCGACTCCACGTGGTCTCATAGGTCTGAGCGTGTCTTTATTCTAATGGCAAGTTGTTGGAGATGGCATGTGTTTCCCTCTCATACTCTAGGCTTAATTTGATACGCTTGTTAGTTAGTGTCTTGGCTTGAGTCATTGGTCTGCGTCATGTGGTATGTTGTTGAACCCTATGTCAAGTTGCCTTGTGAATTTGTGATTATCTATTAATTAATAATTAATCGATTTATATAGTTTATTTAGTATTAAATTAAATCAATGGATGATAGTAATCTTTGATATTAATGTGTGAATTATTATTTATTTATTTATTAATTAATTATTGGTTAAGTATTTATGCCTATCTGTACATTCATTTATTTATTTATTGTTTAATTATTGGTTGAAGCATTTATGTTTGTTCGTACATTTACTTATTTATTATCCATTTTCCTTATGTGTTTATTGTTTATTTATTTATTTATCTTATTTATTTATTTATTTATATTCTTTATTGTTTATCTAATTATTTATTTATTAATCGATTTATCTTGTTGTTTTATTTGTTATTATTTATGTACCTACCCCTTTTTATGATTGGCCCTCTTGGGAGTTGTGATTGTGAGGATATCATTGTTTAATTGTTTGTTTGTTTATTTATATTATATGTGATTTATATTTAATTGGAAAATTTATTTATAATGCCTTTGATTTAATTTAGTGGGTTTTAATTTATTATTATTATTTATTATATTATTATTACATTCTCTTGTTACTAATTGAGTAATTAAATATTATGTTTATACCTACTCTATTATTTTATTGGTTGAAATTTGAGGGTAAGTAAATCATATTATTTTATATTCTTACCTCAATTTTTGGAAGGGGGGTTGATATAGAATATATTTTATTGGAATATTTTGATTGGAGGATATTATTCTGTAGTTTTGAATGAGATTTTATTTATTGGCTTTGTAAGCATTTTTGTGGGTGCTTCTAGATATCTTTCTATGACTTTTGGATTTTCAAATTGCTTGGAGTGAGAATTTCTTAGTTGGATTGGTTTTTGGAAAGCTTGCTGGTTTGGATTACCGTCACTCTACTTCCAGGTTGGAGATCTTTTTCCATTCTTGCATTTTGATTTTTGAAAAGAGTTGTTTTCTTCGTGACTGATAAAAGATTGTTTGGGGAGATTTGGGAATGAATGATTATTCTATTATTAGTAATTGGGTATAATATTATGGGAAAAATATTTATATGTGATTTTATGAATCTGCATGTTGTATTGCCAGAAAAGGGCATTTGTACATGTTGATATGTTGACTATAAGTTTCTTATGAATGCATTATGGTACCGGTTGGTTTTGTTGAGGTTTATTTGTTGTTGCATACCCTATTTCTGGACCTCCTTATCTCTTGTGTCCATTTGGTTTGATTAGATCCAGAGTGGCTATGTATGTGATCTTTTATGTGCAAGCTATTGTCGATATATGTTGGAATTATTGGATGCATGGTCTTGTTGGCCTTAACAAGGCTTTTTTTTTAATTTCTTATTGTCTTTCAATGACTTTTGGGGTCGTATTTATGCCATTGTAAGGTCTGTGCCTGAATCTGGGCAAGTTGAAGTCCTTTTGTGTTCTATTTTCTGTGAGTTTTTCTCTCTGTTACAATAGTGCCACTTTAGAGAACAAAAGCACTACTTCAGGCTACAATAGTTATACTTCAAATAATAATAGTGCTACAATACTGACAATAGTACCAGACTGCTATAATTTGGGTTTTTGGTGGTTTTTTCCCTTCTTAGTTGACTTTCTTTGATGGATTTTGACTCCAAAGGCTATGTAATGCCATTTTGGATTTTGGGCACTGTGTTATTCATTTTTTATATGTATGAATCCATTTTGGCTCCGACAAGTGGTTTTGTGCTTATCCATTGAGGTATTGATATGTTGCTCCAGCAAGTTGAGTGTATCCTTGTTGAGAAAAGTTAATTTGCAGCTCCAACGAGAGGATATGTAGTGCCTCATCATGGAGGAGTGTTCTATGTTATTGGATTCATGTATTACCCTTATCTATGTGCATTTGACATTTTTGAGGCTTTCTTTATTATTGCAATTTGATATTTTGAGCTTATGGCTTGATTCTTGATAAGTCCCTCTTAGATTGCATGTTGATGGTTATCATTATGATTCGGTTGTATCAAATTTGTAATGAGTTTTGGATGCATTCCATGTTGAGCTTCATATTTTTATTGTAATGTATCTTGTTATATTTTACCATATGGTTTGGTCCATGGTAGAGAGTGTGGGCTCTTGCATGTGTAGGACCAAGGTCATGAGCATTAGATATCTAGGAGGGGGTCTAGACCTATGGAACCAAGTGAAGAGTTTTTTTGTAAATGCAAGTGATAATCTTAATAATTGATTAGTGGGTTTGGGTATTTAGGAATTCACTAAACAAGATAATAATTGGTTTTGTGTCCCCACCTGATAGCCCTAGAAGTAGGCACGCTCGGGATGAGCTTGGGAAGACCATTGGAGTGGTAAATCAATCTCCCTTGAATGGCTCCAAGGTTGAGATGGTTCCACATGTCTATTAGGGTGAGGCTTGGCCCTTTCTTTGTGAGGATAGCATGTGATGACACTCTTTCCCTTCATGTGTCCATTATACATATGCCCTTGTTGTTGATTATGCCTTCGGAAGTTTCATTGATTTGCATGTTATATTTATGTTGGAGTCTTGTGAAGTTGCGTTTTATACTATGGTTGTTAGGTGTCAAATTAGGTCTTGAGTGTGAGTTGGAACCTTATGTCATCTACTAGTATAGGGGGTGGTTCCTATTAGGTTCCAGATGGTCAGGTGATTTAATGCCTTCTTCCATTGGGATATTCTTCTTGGATGTTAGCATGTGTGGATTGGATATTTGGATCTTCATTATGTGGATATTCTTTGGAGTTGATTTCTATGTATTTGGATTAGAAGTCAATGTATCATGATGGCTTGTATATGTAAAAGATATTATGTATTTTTGAGACATGTATCTTCATGTATTTATAAATGTAATTAAAATGGAATATGAGATAGTAGTTTAGGAGTAGTCCTCATTGTAAATTCATTGATGTATTGGGTATTCATTATGTAATGTTCTGATTAATAAGAAAAAAAGGTTTTCAAGACCCGAAACCTTTAACATAGGAGATTAAGAATTATCATCATAGAGTATCCAGACCATTAAAAACTGCTTACAAAACAACTGGCAATAAGGCCAGTAAATAGAAAGGACAAAAAAAGATAGAAACAACAAAACAACAGAAAGTGGGAAAACACTGCATAGTTAAAGAGTCTTCAGGAGGTCCTCCGCCTTAATCACCAACTTGTCATAGGTGGTCGCAACAACTTTGAGTTCATCCAGGTCCTTGTTAGGCTTCTTCTCCTTCTTTTTACCTTTGGTTCTTGTTCTAGGTCCTTGAACATCTCCTATACCTTCAGTGTTAGGGTCAATTTCCAGGATGTCCTTCTCCTCATCCAATTTCCTGATGAGAGTTTTGGTATTGCCAGCAGAGACGTTCAGAATGTTGAAGCTTTTCTCTGTGATACTTTTGAGAAATTCCTCAATTTTACTGACTTTACTGATAGTTCCTGACATAGTTTGATCCATAGCATTAGCATTCGCTTTCCTCTCCAGAAAGTCTTTCTCGATTTGCTCAAATTTGGGGTTGAAGGAGTCTCTTATATTTTCAGCTTTAGCAACTGTATTTATCAAATCCTCCATATAATCTTCAATAGTCTTCCCTTCACCAGTGTTGATAGTTTCCAGAATCTAGATTCTGTGGATGAGCTTCTTATTGTCATCCATAGATTTCTTGTAACTGGTGATTAACCATTCCAAGGTGTCCATAAAACCTTTCAAACCCTCAGGAGGAGGGTTTGAAGGGGACTCTATCTGACCAAAGTTGTCATGTTCCTTATTTGGGGTGTCACCAATAGTAGCTTTATCTTCAGCCCTATGAACTTCTCTAGTGGTCACCTCCTCCAAGTTTTGATCAACATTCGAAATCTTTTTCTTCTTATGTTCCTCCAGCTCCTTCACATTCTCATCCTTTCTCTTTTTTTTGTTTCTGGTTTGAGTATGGGCTTTGGTTTTCTTTTTCATAGAACCCTGGGGTTTCTCCCTCTCTAAATTTTCAGAGACCTCTGAGGAGGAGGAGGAGGAGGAGCTTATCTGGAGAATTTTGCCTTTAGATTTCTTGCCCTTTGAGGAGGAAGGCCTAGTTTTCAAATGTTTCCTCTTCTTGCCTACTTGAACTTCTGAGTCATTCATACTCTCCTCATATTCGCTCGTTGGATCACTATCAGAACCCTCATCCAAAGAAAAAATAGAGTCTGACCCATCCCCCTCAGACTCTGAAATAGAGGGTTGCGGGTAGGCTATTTGGTTAGCCTTGAGGTGGTCATAAATAAGAACCATTAAGCCTTGATGCATGGTAGTGTCACCCGTAGGGTTCTCATTATAGGCCTTAATGGTGGCATTCATATAACATAACAAAAAATATGAAATGTTAACCTTCTCGTCATGCCTAAAATGATTCATCAAAACAAAATGGTAGTCATATACTTTAGTGAATCTACCATCCAAAGTAATATAGTGCATTATAACAAAAAGGACCTCCCTCCATGGTTTAACAAAAGCCCTAGGGGGATAGTAAGTTTTACTTAGCTTCACTAGGCGTTTTTTCTCCTTTTCAGTTTCAGGATATCTTTCAATGGCCTCCTTGCTCACTTTTCTGTCTTTGTAGTAGTTGCTTCCTTCCCTTCGGAGACCCGTGGCCTGGGCAGTAAGGTCTTCATCTATGACAACAGACTGGTCTCCCATCTTCAAAGTGCCCTTTCTCCAGTTTTTACAAAAAAAATTAGTGACTGTGGCATCCCGTCAATGGAGCCTCTCCCTAAATTTTGAAAACCCTCCCTTCTGCAGAATGTTCCAGACCACCTCCTTTTGCTTCCATTCCTTACAGCAGCTAGGTTCGTAGCGGCACTTGTTTCCGCCCATATTTTCACTATTCAAAGTTGAATGTCGAAACTTGCAGAGAGCTATAGATAGAGATTATTCATTATGTAATGTTAGATTATGACCTCTATGTGGCAGTTGTATAAAGGTTTGGTGTGTCCATAAAAGACTTGAGAATGATGTAAACTGGTTGGACATGGTAAAATAATAATTTTATGGTGGACTGTTATGAGAATTGCAACGTTGTTTCCAGATTTCATGCGTGTAAAAACACTAAGGTGGATTAAAATATACTTCTAATATATTGATTCATGTTGTAGGGTAAAGTAATAAATCAATCAAATCCACAACTTTTCATTTTGAAAGGTTTTGAAGGTAGATCAAACAAAGTTTTGCATATCGGCTTTGAAACCCTTCATTTCCTAGGGTTTTGGTCCAAAATGGTTTCAATCTAACATTCCCTTATGGTCAAAGCATAAAATTATGGGGAATGTTAGGCAGTATGGTGTATTATAAGGTGGTGGTGGCATTAGACTAGTTCACCATGGTGGAGGAGTGCTTGAACAAACCCTAGGCTTCACATCTCTTTGTGGCAAGCAAATTAGAGGGTAGAAGTGATTAGTGGATGAGTGTTTTGATGTAGAAGAGTGTCCCAAATTGTTTGTGTAGTGTCCTAATGTGTGGACAGACCCTTAGGGATGGTTGGAGATCAAGGAAGGTAGTGTGGAGTGAGAACCCCAATATACCCCTTTGTAGACCCTAAAATACAATAAATTTGGATAGTATAGGGTTGACTGGGTCAGAGACAAAAACCACGTCCAATTCTGATATTTTGTTTCTAAGGGCCAAATGGGTGTCTAAATTTTTAATATTTTTGGGTACTTGTTGAGAAGGTTTGGAATTTATCTCCAAAATACAGAATTAGGAGGGCAAATTCTTGTAGGTCTTCCACTAGCCTAGTTTGCACAATTTGATGTTTCCAAGCCAAAAATTGTGGGAAAGGGGTGGAAATGTATTGGAAACCATGGAGGGACACAAGAATGCATTCAAAACATACACACTAATGTCATGCTGACAAGATCCTCTTTGGCTTAGGGGTTGGCAACTTAGTAGGCTTTGAGGGAACCAGGCTTGTTGTGAGAAGTTGTATCTCACGATTAAATAAGGCATTGTCCAAGTTGTGGTGGACACTAGGAAGTGTGATCCTAGAGTATTCTTATTGTGTAGGTCCTCATTGGAGGGATAGAGTGTTGACAACCTTGTGTAGGTGTCAAGTGAAGCTTAGGTTGAAGAAGTTTGCTACTCCTTCACACCCCTTTGCATCATATTGGTATCAGAGCCAACTTGTAGTTCTACATTTTAGTGTATGTCAGCAGAAGAGAGTGAAGGAGAGTCTAGTGAAATGTGTCCTAAGAAATCTAAGGAACTCTAGGAGCTGGAGAAAATATTAAAGGAAGAATGGAAAACAATGATGAGTTCAGAGTTTCAGAAGTTGATAGAGAAAGAGAAGAAAGAAGATGAGGAACAAGCATATCTTGATGATAATGATGAAGAAGTGGCAGCAGAGAAGGCTACTACAGTGGAGATTGCTCCTGATCAGAAACTCTTCTTAGATGCATTGAAGGCAGCCCAAACTAAACCTAAGGTAGATATCCCCATTTTCCATGGCAAGTTGGATGGTGATGAGGTTGCAGAATGGATAGATGCTATGAACAACTATTTTGATTATGGGGAGATTGCAGATGCAAAGAAGGTGAAGTTTTCCAAGTCAAGGTTGAAGGGATCAACATTGGTGTCGTGGAATTATGTCCAAGGTGAGAGAGTAAAAAGTGGAATGAATATGATCTCTACATGGAGCAAGATGTCAGCCATAATCAAGACAAATTTTATGCCAGCATACAATGAGGTCCAAGTCATCATAAGATTGCATAATCTGAGACAGAAGGACATGAATGAGGCCTCTTATACAGAGGAGTTTCACAAGTTGAGCCTCAAGTCAAGTCATCAGGAAAATGAAAGGGAAACCGTGGCTAGATATTTGAATGGACTCTAGTATAACATCCAAGATGAGATGAGCATGGTGATGCCCGCAACTTTGGATGAATACTTTCAATTTGCTTTGAGGGCTGAGGAGAATCTTAAGAGGAAAGGTGAGTAGAACAACAAAGGCAAAGGGGGTAAGAACTTTCATAACAAAGGAGGTTTTTTGAGGGAAGAATCAGTTTCCCAAAGGTGGAGAATCAAGTCACCAAGATCAGAGTGGTGAATCAGGTTCCAAAGGAGGTGGTGGTAACAAAGGAAATTAGCCCAATGGTAGGGGTAAGTTTGGTGGATCTGGGGAGGTCTAGTAGGTGTCTTCACTGGAAGATACTACAATTGTAACCATTTGGTCACCCCATGAGTAGGTGACCGGAGAAGGCATCTAACTCTCAAGGAAGTGAGAGGAGGAATCAGTTGGTGAAAGATGAAGACTATCAAAGTGTTAACTATTCTCTTGACCATCCCCTGATGGTGAAAACTTGATGTTTAGAAGGACTTTGCTGAAGGTGCCACAGTCCAAAGAGCCCCCACAAAGGAAGACATTGTTTATAACCACTTGCAAGACTCAAGGTAAGATCTGCAAGGTGATTGTTGATTCTAGTTCTACTGAGAATCTTGTGTCAGTTGAGATGGTTGATAAGCTTAAGTTAAAAAGGATTCCACATGCTAACCCTTATAAAGTTTCCTAGTTAAATAAGGGATAACAAGTAGATTTTTAAATAGGAGAATATAGGGATAGTTTGTTGTGTGACATAATTCCTATGGATGCATGCCACCTATTGTTAGGTCACCCATGGCAGTTTCATGTCCAAGCTATCCATGATGGACAGAAGAATACCTTTTTTATCACAAAAAATTGTAAGAAATATCAGATGGATCCTTTATTGGATGAGAACAGTGGCAAATAGGTTGGGTCTAGTGTTATGTTGTTGAGTGGGAAAGATTTCTTAGAGACCTTGAAGGAGAAATATTATCAAGGTTATGCATTGGTCCTGAAGCCAAAAAAATGAGTCTAGTTTGCAGACTAAAGTAGGTAAGGAGGTCCCTGCAGAAGTTCAAGTACTTTTGGATAAGTACAAAGGCATAGTGTTCAATGAAATGCCTAATGCCTTGCCTCCTATTAGAGATGTGAACCATCAGATAGATTTGATCCCTGGTGAAACTTTGCCAAACAAACCTACATATAATATGACACCTAAGCAGAATGAAGAGATTGCAAAATAAATCCAAGCATTGTTGGATAAAGGACTAATCAGGAAGAGCTTAATTCCTTGTACTGTCCCTACTGTCCTAGCTCCTAGAAAGGAGGAAACTTGGAGAATGTGTACTGACTCCAAAGCCATCAAAAAAATCACAATAAGCTATTGGTTTCCCATGCCTAGAATTGAAGATTTGATGGACTATTTGGGTGGAGCTTGTTACTACTCAAAGATTGATTTGAAATCTGGTTACCATCAAATAAGAATCGGATAGAGAGATGAATGGAAGACAACTTTCAAAACAAATAAAGGTTTATATGAATGGATGGTTATGCTATTTGGACTGAGCAATGCCCCAAGTACCTTCATGATACTTATGATTAAGTTTTTGCATGATTTTATTGGTAAGTTTTTAGTTGTTTACCTTGATGATATCTTGGTGTTTAGCAGGCCAAAGGAGGAGCACTTACAACATTTGGAATTGGTGTTGAGAATGTTACATTCATAGAAGCTACTGATCAACCTTGAAAAGTGTGAATTCATGAAGGAGGAGTTGGTTTATTTGGGGTTTATCATCTCTAAGGGCAGCCTCAAGATGGATCCTTCAAAGGTTGATGCAATTTTGAGTTGGCCTACTCCTACGAATGTAGGAGATGTGAGAAGTTTTCATGGTTTGGCAACCTTCTATAGAAATTTCATCAAGAACTTCAGCCAGATATGTGCTCCCATCCTTGATGCCATAAAGGGGAACAATAAAGGTAAATTTAGTTGGGCAGATGAAGCAAAGAAGAGTTTTGAACTCTTGAAGGGTAAAGTGGCTCAATACCCTATATTTGTACTTCCTGATTTCAATAAGTTGTTTTTTGTAGAGTGTGATGCTAGTAATGTGGCAATTGGTGTTGTCTTAAGCCAGGAGGGCAGGGTAGTAGCTTTCTTTTCAGAGAGGTGGAATGATGCAAAAAGGAAGTATTCTACATATGACCTAGAGCTCTATGAAATGGTGCAGACTCTCAAGAAATGGAGACACTATCTCCTTCCTAAGGAATTCATTGTGCATACTGATAACCATGCCCTTAGTTTTCTCAATGGGTAGAAGAATTTGATTGTAAGAACATGAAGTGGGTAGAGCAATTGTAGGCCTACACCTTCATAATCAAACACAAGAAGGGTTTGGAAAACAAGGTAGCAGATGCCTTGAGAAGGAGGGTGCTCACTATCCAAGAAATACAATTGCAGAGTATGGGAGTTGAATCTCTCAAGGACTTGTATAAGGAGGATGCAGACTTCAAAGCTACCTATGAGGTTTGTAGCAAGTTCATGAATTCAGTTCATGTTGAGTTCTCTGATTATTTGTTGCAGGAAGGTCTTTTGTTCAAAGGCAATCAATTGTGTGTTCCCAAATGTTCAATGAGGGAAAATGTAATCAGGGAGAAGCATAATGGGAGTCTTGGTGGTCATTTTGGACTAGGCAAGACCTTGGAACAAAAAAAAAGGTTCTATTATTGGCCAAAGGTGCAGACTGATGTCAAAAAATTTATGGAAAGTTGTGGAGTGTGTCAAAGGGCAAAAGGTACTTCTTCCAATGTAGGACTTTACCATCCCTTGCCCATTCCCAATAGACCATGGGAAAGTGTCTGTATGGATTTTGTTTTAGGCAGAGTTGGGATGTTGTTATCAGTCAGGAAGAATATGCCTATAATAATTATGGGAATAGGAGAACATGGAAGAGTCCATTTGAAGTGATATATGGAGTGTACCCTAGGGTAATCCTTGAGTTGAGGTATCTTGCAGGTATGGAGAAGAGGAGTGCACAAAGGGAATATTTTGCAGTCACTATGAAAGACATCCATGATAGGGTTAAGGAAGTGCTACAAAAGAATGTGGAGAAGTATAAGGCCAAGGAAAATGAAATAAAGAGGGAGGTTCATTATCAGGTTAGTGATTTGGTGATGGCCTATCTGAAGAAGGAGAGGTTACCCAAAGGGCAGCCAACAAAGTTGCTCATGAAAAAGATTGGGCCATGCAAGATAATCCATAAGTTTGGTGCAAATGCTTATGAGATTGATCTGCCCAAAGGACTTTCTATCTCACCCATCTTTAATGTATGTAATTTATATCCCTATAAACATTTTGTGGATACAGGTTTAGATGTTGAAGATCAAGAGCATTGGGTGACAGACTTGCCTCCCAATGAGCCTTTGCAACTTGATAGTATTTTGGAAAACAAGTTGTTGAAGAAGACCAGAAAAAAAGTATACAAGGAGTACCTGGTAAAATGGAAGGGGTTACCTGATGAAGACTCTACATAGATGACAGAAGAGGACATTTTGAAGCATGGAACTTCTATTGAGGAGTTGCTCCATCAAGGGACTTGAGTTTCTTCTCATCGGGGGAATATGGTGCAGGTGCACCTTCTTTTGGTATTTTTTTTGTGCTTTGTTTTTGTTTTGGATGGTCATTCCATGGCTCATGATGTAATAAGATCTAATAAGGATCATTGAGTTGATGTATTGTTTGTGCTTTGGCTTTTGTTGCCAAAATTGTAAATGTTGTCAATTAGGACCTAGTTAGTTCAAGTAGGTCAATGACTTCCCAACTTGTTAGTGTAAAGTGGAAAAATTAAACCCTTGTGACTCCCCACCTAGGAGAGAGAAAGGAAATCACTATGATGATTTTTCACTTGGGAGAAAATTGCATTCAAAAGAGGGGCTTGAATCCAATAGATCCAAATCCAAGAGAGACAAGGATGTGAATTCCAAGTAGATTGTAAGGGTTGAAGTATGATTTGACCTCTTTTGTAAATTAGAAAGTTGACTTGTTGACTATGTGGAGAAGAGAGAGAAAATGAATGAAATGAGGAGCTAACAGTTTAGGGTCGCATTATAATTTTAGATCCAAGCTAATTAGACTGATATGGATCTGCCCTGCAAATTTGGAGAAAAGTTATCGGGACTATGGCGACAGTGTACATGGTCCTCCGAAAAATCCGCGAAATGAAAGGGGTTTTTTCACCTCTGTAAATGGAGTCCAAATATGAAAATACAGTTTTGCACCTGCAACCTACACACATAAAAGAAGGAGAGAAGGGTTGTGGATAGGGGTTTGCCTCAGCCAAACCCCGATTGAGGAATCAACCTTGAAAGAAAGTAATTGCAAATGCTAAAATGTAAATAATGGAAGTGTATACCTTGTAGATATGCAATTTGTTGATGATGATTGCTTTTCTTCTTGAATGTAATCACAAGTGTTTCATGAAATGGCATGTAACATGACAAAACCCTAACACACACACATGCTTGCAAATTAATGTTGTAATGTTTCTCCAATGGATGAATGAAGAAGACACATGAAGAAAGAAGACTTGATGAATGCTTGAAGGCTTGAATGCTTGATGACGATAATGAAGACCTTCTACTTGAATTCCTATATATTTTCTCATTCATGTATTTCATGTCTCGTGTCTCTATAAATGAGAAGAATAACTCCCTTTTATACATACCTTAGAGAATTAATTCATCTCACCAAAGGCCGACATTGGGGAGTTTGAATCTCGAAGAACAAAATAGAGTCAAGGGTTAGATGGACTTATTTTGGGGCCACACAAAGAGAGAGGATAAGGGCATCACGCCCCTGTCCTAAGGAGGACCAGGATGCCATGCCATGGTCCTACCCTTTTTTGGGGCCTGAAATAGGGTCTAAAAAGGTTATAAAGTGTGGAAATGAGGCCCAATTCCATGGTGGAGGCATAGATGGGTCCCGATCAAGCATGTGAGATGATATTTCCAAGGTAAAGGACCGAAAATGTAGTCAAATTGCAAGGGGTGCAATTTTATGACACTACATTTAGCCTCCACTTTAGCGGGAGTATGACTTACGCCAATACTGTAAGTAAAGTAGAAGAAAGAAAGAGATAAAGATGAGAGATGTGGAGCAAGATCAAAAGGAGTATAAGATGTCACTAATCTTGAGGAACCAAGCCCCAAATCATAGGATCTTAACTCACTCAAACATATGCAAGTACACATAAAAAGGCATGCAAAAAAAGCTAATATCTTAAGACCTTAAGTCAACTAGTCGAAGAGACCTCACTATGAAAAATGTCTCAATCAACTAATATCATTCTTGAAACATAAAATGCCACCTCATGAACACATATAATCACATAAAAGAGAAAATCTGACATCATCCATGAACCATCAATAGTAAAACTATGGGTTCGTGAAAGGAAGGAGAGAGGACATTAATACACACTCTGGTGATCCATGAGAAGAAAGGCAAAGAAGAGAGAAACCATGGACATGTCACCCCTAGAACTAGGTGATCCATGGAGAGAAGGACATGGAAATATAGGTCCCAGAGTCTGTCTGGGTGATCCATATGAGCACATCGTTAGTTCCACCCAACCTCATGCATGTGTGTGCAAGTGAGGTTCAAAGCACCTCATAAGAGTTTAGTCCCAAGTACGCTACAACCTGTATAAGATGTATAGTACAAGTGTTAAGAAAGGTGTGACATCTCGCTCTAAGAGTCTGTGCTCTAGTTTCAAGAATAATCACCTTGCATAAGAGAAAAGTGGCGTCATCTCGCTCTATGAGTCTGTGCTCTAGTTCTGAGAATGACCCACTGCACAAGAGAAAAGTGATGACATCTCGCTCTAAGAGTCTGTGCTCTGGTTCCGAGAATGACCCATTGTACAAAAGAAAAAGTAGCGTCATCTCTCTCTAAGAGTCTATGCTCTGGTTCCGAGAATAATCCATTGTAAAAGGAAAAAGTGATGACATCTCGCTCTAAGAGTTTGTGCTCTAGTTCCAAGAATGTCCCACTGTACAATGCACAAGAGAAGTAATATTACAAAGGAATAGTGTGGGTACCCCCCCTTAAGATGTCAAAATAGGTTTATGTTGATGTCTTAAGGAAAGTAGAACAAGGATGCCTACCTTTATCACAAAGAAGATATCCGCTATGTAACAATGTTGTAAATCCAAGCAAGAGAGGGAATACCCTTCAAGCAAGGATAAAATAGTTGAAAAGAGATATCTTGTTGCAAATGTAAAGGAGATCCTTGGAGGAGAAGAGATATTTGTTTGAAAGACATCTTCCTCCAAGAGAAGTTGTCTTAGACAAATATAACATCTTCTAGAACAAAGTAAAAGAGAGAACAAGAATTAAATCCTTCATCCTAATGCTAGGTGAAAGAGATTCTTGATGAAGGATGACACACTTTTAGCCCTATCGGGGATGGGTCGATTTATTATAGATGTACATTACCAAGTGTGAAAGAGGTTGTAGTCAAATACTTTCACCTCTTGTATAAGAGAGAATCCTTGAGCAAACAACCAACAATTATGCGCAAGGAGTGACATCAAGTAATAAAACTCACACCATCCACACAATAGGGAAAGTGGACCCTTAGAGAAAGAGAGGGAAAGTGATCATTGTCCCCCAAGTGTAGGAAAATGAGAAGAATTACACAGCTTCTAGAGAGATATTTCTCATAAAAAGACTTACCATTTCAAGCAAGGCATACATCCTAACCAAGGAACATACATGCACTCGCATGAAGGATAACTCCATTCAAGAAAGGACATCAAGTTATGAATAACACAATAGAAGAGGTAATTTACAAAGAGAGAGAAAGGAGAAGAATAAGGTTCACAAAATTCCTCTAAGGAGAGATTGTTCATAATAGACATACCGTTTCAAGCAAGGAAAAGATCCCATTCATGGAACAGACATGCGCTTGCATGAAGGAAAACTCCATGCAAGAAAGGACATCAAGTTTATGAATAATGTACTCCATAAAGAAAATAGTGAAACCTTAGAAAGAGAAAAAGGAATATTCTTGCTCCCCAAGAATAGAGGAAAGAATAAATAGACTATTACATTGCTCACTAAGTATGATTGCACCTAAAAATTGTTCCACCATGAATGACAAGGAGCCCCCAATAGGTAGGCTAACTATGTCACATAGTGAGGAGAAACATAATAGGAACTTGAATGTTATTTTAAATGGTCATGATGAATATGCCATCCATTGTCAGATGTTATTTTTAATATGCTGGAATCAATGTAATGTTGTATTTGTGTTTTCAACGCTTGACACTCATTAGTAGAATGGCCATGGGTTTGATGATATTTACAAAAAGAATAAATTTGATAATGTTGTTTATGTTTTCTTCTTTGTTTAGGACAAAGAGGAGATATTAATTTGGAATTTAGAAGATTGGTCAACACATTTTCTTGTTGTAACTCAAAATTGGAATGAGAAGGTGTGGATTTACAAGACAATGGAGAAGAAGATGTTGACAGGGGAAAGTGTGATTTCTCATGACTTTGTCGCTCACATTCAAGCATTTGTCCATTGCATGTATATTCAAAATAAGGTTCGCTCTTAGAGGGAATTGGATTGAAGTTTAAAGAGGCCCAATCAATTTCAAGATTTGTGTTAAGAGAAAGATTTGGAATATAAAATTCAGGCATCATAGACTTTCTAGAAAAGGTAGGAGTGAAATCTAAGGACCCCCAATCATCCTCTAAGAGATCTTCTTGAGGAACTTATTTGGTAGGAGATGGTGCATTTGAGTGTTGAAGAGAGGATTATATGAACTAAGAAAGCATATGATGCTTCACTTATGGTCTCATCAACTACCTCATTAGTATATGTGTAAGGCATGACATGATAATCAGGAAGAATTTTTGGTTTCCTAGGAACATGAATGGAATTGATTTGATTTTTGTTAGGCTCTTGATTTTTGGGAGAGAGAGCATTATGATGAGAAATAATATCATCCTCTTGTTCTAAGGTATCTTTATGTTCAAGACACTCATTAGAAAAAGGACTATCATATGTAATTAATGCTTCATCTTTAGAGGGAAGATCATGAAAATAAGGTATGATATCACTAGGATAAGTAGCCATAATATCATCCCCTTGCACTAAATAATCCTTATGAGGGAGGTAATTTTTAGGAGAAGAAGGAACAAAATTCTCCAAAGATTCATCTTTAGGAGGGAGATATTTGAAAGAAATGTCCATATTCCCTTTTTGCACCAATGTGCCCTCATTCATAACATCAATTTTGGGAGAGGGTAAATCATAGGTATGAATGAAAGGGAGAACTAAACTATCATCGTATGCATGAAAGAGAACATCACGAACATCATTAATGTAACTTGAAATTGAATTAGCAAAATAAGATAAGAACTCCATATGCACTTATGATCAAACAAGAAACTCATATGTCGTTTAACCATAATAATGTTCACCCCATTCATGCATTGAATAAAGAAGCAAAAATGGAAATTGCAATTTTGAAATTTGAAATTTGAATTTTGAATTATGAATTATGGGAGCAAATCATACAAAAATTGAATAATACAAAATTTAACAAAATAATGATTAAACAATTTGAACTTTGTTGGAGGGAGAAAATGACATAATTTCCAAAAATAATTTTATAATAAATCAAAAGAAATTGGAATTTTAAAGTTAGGGCCAAGGGGATACCACTTAATTTTAAAATTAACAAAAATGGAATTTTTAAAATTAGGGTAGATTATAATTAACCTCTTAATATTAAAAAAATTTCTTGAAATTTAAAATATTGAATTTTGGAGGTATTTTCGAGCTTAGAGGGATCAAAAATCAACAAAATCAAGCAATCTTCTGGATTTAGGTTATTAAATATAGTCATAACAGTCTCCCGAAATTTCAGGAAAAAAGTCGAGGACCATGGCGAAAGTGCACACGGTTCGGCAAACATTTTTTGAAATTTTTCAAGGATGAAAATTACAATGATTTTAATGCTAACCCCAAAAAATTGGCAAATTTTATGATTTCTAGATAGGCGAAAATAGGGATCAAATGTGAAAATAGGACCCTATTAGGGTTTTGAGAAAAAAAGAGGAATTGAATTGCAATTTTGAAAAAGGTCAAACCTAACGGATAGGGACACCTTGGAAAATGTTTAAAAATCTGAATTTGAATGAATTTGATTGAAATTTGCACAAAATCCAATTAAATTTGAAAATTAGGGTTTTATGACCTAACCACTTAATTTTTTAAATTTAAATTTGTGTTCGACCTAAGAGGGTGTTAAAATTTATAAAGTATGCCATTTTTATGGATTTAAGCGAAAAAATACACTCAACTTCATCTCTTGAAATTTCGGGATAAAAGTCGAGGACCGTGGCGAAAGTGCACACGGTCTGACCAACTTTTTTCAAAAAATTTCAGGGATGATAGGTATTATGATATTATTGTGGAATCCAAAAAAACATCTGATTTGGAGATGTCTAGATCAGTCAAATTTGCAGTCAAAGGTCAAAATAGAAGGATCTTAAAAATTAGGGTTTTATGATTTAACCACTAAATTTTCAGAATAAAGAGGAAGATTTGAACTGCAATTTTGACATGAAAATCAGATCTGAAACAAATAATTAAAAAGTTGTACTTCACAAGCTTAATTTGTTCAAAATGAAAAATTAGGGTTTTTACATAATTAACCTCTAAAATTGGCAAATAGATCAAACTCGGAAATGAAAATTTAAAATCCAAATTGCAATTAATCAGATCTAATAATGAGAAATCAGAATTACTATGTAAGATATTAGGTTCACCAAAATGTAAAGTAGAAAAATTGAACCCTAGTGCCTCCGCACCTAGGATAGAGAAAGGAAGTCACTAGGATGATTTTTCACTTGGGATAACTTTACAATCAAAAGAGGGGTTTGAATCCACTAGATCCAAATCCAAGAGAGAGAAGGATGTGATTTCCAAGTGGATTGCAAGGGTTGAAGTGTGATTTTCCCTCTTTTGTAAATTGGAAAGTTGACTTGTTGACTATGTGGAAAAGAGAGAAAATGACTTAAATGAGGAGCTACCAGTTTAGGGTCGCATTGTAATTTTTTATCTAAGATAATTAGACTGATATAGATCTACCTTGCAAATTTGGAGAAAAAATTTCGGGACCGTAGCGACAGTGTACATGGTCCTCCGAAAAATCTGCGAAACGAAAAGGGTTTTTTTTGCCTCTTTAAATGGACTCCAAATCTGAAAATATAGTTACCCACCTGCAACCTACACACATAAAAGAAGGGGAGAAGGTTTGTGGATAGGTGTTTGCCTCAATCAAAACCCCAGTTGAGGAATCAACCTTGAAAGAAAGTAATTGCAAATGCTGAAATGTAAATAATGGAAGTGTATACCTTGTAGATCCGCAATTTGTTGATGATGATTGCTTGGCTTCTTGAATGTAATCACAAGTGTTGCATGAAATAGCATGTAACATGACAAAACCCTAACACACACATGCTTGCAAATGAATGTTGTAATGTTTCTCCAATAGATGAATGAAGAAGACACATTAAGAAAGAAGACTTGATGAATGCTTGAAGACTTGAATGCTTGATGTGATAATGAAGACCTTCTAATTGAATTATTGTATATTTGATCATTCATGTATTTTGTGTCTCATATCTCTGTAAATTGGTGCAAGGTACCTCCTGGTTTTGGATTTTGTTTGTTGTTTGTGTGTTGGTAGATGGTCCTACACCCTAGGATGGTGTTTTGGATCAAGATTGGATCTTTGAATCCTATGAGAATGGCATCAGTTCATTAATGTGTTCATTAAGAAACCCCCGATTAATCTGGCAGCCCCCATAGCCTCTTCCTCCCACCCACAATTGAATCAGAGGGGGGGGCGAGTCCATAGAATTTTAGGGCGAGCAGCTCGCTAGGCCTATAGAATGGTAGGGGCCCCCAGTCCCATAGAATTGTAGGGCTAAAAAGGGCATCCTTGTTCTCTAGATGGCCAGCTAGTTAGGATTGATGTTCCTCGGTCCAGCTGAAGATCTTGCCTCCCACCTCTAGGTCATTTATAAACTTGGAAACCAACTCTGACCATGGGTTCATGTAGGGAAGGAGGTATGTTGTTAGGTTGTCCTAATTTTTTTTAGGCTTAGGGTTGGTCTACAAGTCCGTTAGGGACTCTGGAATGACAAATATGACAAGTCAAAAATTGTAAAAAGTTGTTAAGCAGCATTTACCCACCGATTGGCAAATAAGTTCCAACGGTCATAACTAGTTGGAAATCAGTTGTAGCTATTGGGGAAAGGCCTATTTGTTCCTTCGAGATCATCTATGAGTAGGTTGGTGGATGGATGTAAGAAGTTCGTGGTTTGAATAAACAAAAAACTTAGATTTTGCCCATTCTTCATTATTTTCCGTATTGTATGATGTGACAGAACATTAGTTGGTATGAAATTTTGAATTGGTTGGATTGTGGTGTGAGTGTGGGTTTGAATGCAAGTGGTTTGACTCAAATTGGTGGAGTCTAGAGAAAGTTGTAGGCAGTTTATAAAAAATTATCACTCAAGGACCCGATACATACAGTTTCACCAAAAGAGTGGCCCTAACTTGGAGATCCTATTGAGGAACTCATCGGCCCTTTGGTAAATGTAGGTTGAGGGTGTGTATATTGTGAAAAGGGTGGAATCTAGGAGTGATTTTTGGTGTGGTTTCCACCATACCCTAGGTTAAACAAAACCATGTGTTTAGCCTAGCCTTGAGGAGGAATGAGAGAACAGTCACCTAAGGAGAGTTTTGGAACCGGTTTAATGGTGTATTTAGTTCATTAGGAACCTAATGAACATGCCTAAGGTGTGAGTTAGATTATGCAGCCCCATTCTTAAGTAGTTTCTTTGGAAAATGAACCTAATTAGGCCTATTAGGTCTTGAAACCTAGTAGGTGCTTAGGGGCATTGGAGCAAGGTCATAACCCTATCTCTTGGAATTGGATGTAAGCCCCAAAAGGGTACTCTAAAATGTAATTTTTTCCTATGATTATTTGAGGAAAATTTGAACTATTTGGGAAATACTGGTCAGATAGGGCTACAAGGAATAGGTCCAATTGGGGGTTCCTTGACCCAGGTGCAGTAGGAAGTCTTCAAACTTGGGTGAAAAGTATAGGATGAGTGTCCTTGGTTGTCAAATATCTCTAACCTTCCTTAGGAAGTGTTGTGGTTGATTGAGTACATTAGTGTGTGTGTAGAACCCTAGTTGTGGGTTGAGATAAGCCTTGTCTAGGCTTAGAAAAGGTGAATTGGGTCTTCTTACCTTCATGTTGCCCACTCTACATCAGGTTGTATCAAAGATTTAAAGGTTCTTGAGGGTGTAACAAGGAGGTTAGCAAGAAACACTAGTGATGGAAGGAGAATGACCAACGTTGAATTGGCCAAGTTGGTAAGAGAGCAGGCGACAGCCAACAAAGAGATGAGAAAAGAATTGGATAGGTTGAAGGGTAAGATGGATAAGAATCAAATAGAATTTTAAGAAGAAGAAGAAGAAGAAAGGAATGATGAAGATTCTCTTTTTCAAGAAAGAGAAAGGATACCTACAGAACAGAGAAGCTTCCTTGAAGCCCTTGAGAGAGTAGGTAGCATGGATTACAAAGCAAGCCTACACATGTTTACTAGAAAGATGAACCCATAGGAGGTCATGGATTGGTTGGAGGCCTTAGAAAACCACTTTTGAGTGTGAGAATGCACCTTAGAACCAAAAGATGAAGACTACTAAGTCTAAGATGAAAGGATCTTCCCTTAGTTGGTGGAACTTCTTGCAAAATGAGAGAGTAGAAGAGGGAAAGAACCCCATCTCATCGTGGAAGAGGATGGTTGCAAAGGTGAAAAGGCAATTTGTACCTGAAGATTATGAAGTGACAATGCACAAGAAGTTGCATATATTAAGACAAAAGGATTTGGATGTTAGTGGATACACATAGGAGTTTCACAAACTATCCTTAAGAGCAAAGGTGCCAGAGAATGAGAAGCAAAATTTGGCAAGATACATGAATGGCCTCAAGTATGCCATTCAAGGTGAATTAAGTCTCTTTAATCCAAAGACAGTTCATAAATGCTATCATATGGCACTAAGAATTGAAGAAAAGTTTAGAAGAAAGGGAGACCAGCAAGGTAGAGGAAGAGGAGGTAACTTTAGAGGAAGAGGCAAATTTGGTGGAAGAGGAACATCTCCTAAACCACAAGGAGAGTCAAGTAATCAGTAATCAGAAGGAGAACCAAGTCACAAGGGTAGTTTCAGAGGAAGGATACCAAATGGTCAAGGTATATTTGGGGGTAGAGGAGCCAATGTGTTTATTGCAAGGTGTTTCACATGTAATCAAGTTGGCCATCAGTAATTTAGATGCCCAGAAAAACAAGGCTCTAACAGTCAAGGTGGAGAAAGAAGAGTTCATTTGGCACAGGAGGAGGACACCCAAAGTATGAACTCACCTTCAAGACATGCAGATCTAGAGTAAGGGGAGTGTATGATGTTTCAAATGACCCTCTTGAAAGTACCGACCATTAAGGAGCCACCACAGAGGAAGACAATGTTTAGAACTACTTGCAAGGTGACTGGAAATGTATATAGAGTCATTGTGGACTTAGGGTCAACAGATAATCTTGCTTCAACTGAGATAGTCAGCAAGCTTGGATTGAAGAAACTTCCTCATCCCTGCCCCTAAAAAGTCTCTTGGTTGAGCAAAGAGCAGCAAGCTTTGGTAAGTGAACAAGTTTGGGTTGATTTTAAAATAGGTAAATATAGAGACAAGATCTTATGTGATGTTGGAGAGATGGATGCTTTCCATTTACTTCATGGAAGACCATGGCAATATGATGTAGAATCAAGACATGATGGGAAGAAAAATGTCTACAAGTTGACCAAAGATGGTGTGCAATACACTATGACTCCACTATTGGATGATGGTAAGGATAGTCATGTTGTGACTAGTGTCATGTTAGTAAGTAAAGAGGATTTTTTGTAGACAATCAGAGAGAAGGGTACCCCATGCTTTGCCATAATAGTGAAGCCAAGAGAAGTGAGAAAGAAAGAGGAAGACAAGGTGCAAGAAAGGAATACAGGTCCTAGGGAAGTGAAAGAGTTGTTGGAAAGATACAAGGGTATAGTTGCAAGAAGCAAACCAAAGACCCTGCCACCTTTCAAAGATATGAGTCATTGTATTGACCTCATATTAGGCTCAACATTGCCCAACAAAGCAGCATATAAATTGACCCCTGATCAAAATGAAGATCTTCCAAGGCAAGTACATGAGTTGCTAGAAAAAGGATTCATAAGGAAGAGCATTAGCCCTTGTGTTGTCCCTGCACTATTGGCTTCTAAGAAAGAAGGTACATGGAGGTTATGTACGCACTCAAGAGCCATAAATAAGATCATAATTAGGTATAGGTTCCCTATGCCTTGGATAGACGACTTGATGGATTGTCTAGCAGGAGCCAAGTACTACTCTAAGGTGGATTTGAAGAGCGATTACCATCAAATTAGGATAAGAGAGGGATATGAGTGGAAGACACCCTTCAAAACAAATGAAGGACTTTATGAATGGCTAGTTATGCCATTTGGCCTGTCAAATGCCCCTAGTACATTCATGAGACTCATGAATGAAGTCTTGAAACCTTTCATCAATAATTTTGTTGTTGTGTACTTAGATGATATTCTAATTTTTAGCAAGAATAGGGATGAGCATCTAACACACTTGGATTTGGTATTGAAAAGACTGAATGAAGAACAATTGAAGATCAATTTGGAGAAATTTGTCTTCTTTCAAGAAGAGTTTGTATTCCTTGGTTTTGTAATCTCCAAGAGCAACCTCAAGATGGATCCATCCAAGGTGGAAGAAATCCTCAATTGGCCTACACCTAGAAGTGCAAGTGAGGTAAAGAGTTTTCATGGTCTTGCAAGATTCTATAGGAAGTTTATTAAGAATTTGAGTGGTGTATGTGCACCTATGATTGATACTATCAAGGGGGGTAGAAAATGTCAGTTTGTATAGACTAGTGAAGAAGATAAGTCCTTTGAGTATTTGAAACGAAGGGTAGAAGAGCAACCTATATTGGTTTTACCTGATTTTCATAAGGTCTTCACCATAGAATGTGATGAAAGAAACAAGGTAGTAGGGGGAGTCTTGAGCCAAGAAGGTAGACCTACCTTCTTTAGTGAAAAATTTAATGAAGCCAAACAAAAGTACTCAACCTATGACTTGGATATGTATGCAATGGTCCAATCCTTGAGGAAATGGAGGCATTATTTGTTGCCAAAGGAATTTATAGTCTATACTGATAACCATGCTCTGAGTTTCTTGAATAGGCAGGACAAGTTGAATTGCTAGCATATGGACTAGATGGAATATCTTCAAGAATTCACTTTCACCATCAAGCACAAAAAAGGAGTAGCAAATAAGGATAGTGAAAGAGATTTAGTTGGATAGCATAGGAATAAATTCCATGAAGGATATGTACCAGGGAGATGAGGATTCCAAAGAAGCATACCAAGTGTGTTAGGAAATGGGAGACAAGTACGGTAAGGAGTTCTCAGATTTTATTCTGCAGGAAGGTCTACTTTTCAAGGGAAGTCAACTTTGCATTCCTAAAGGCTCTGTTAGCACATATTTTTGCAAAATAATTTGTGCTATTTATTGATGTTTTATATGTATATTTTCATCATAAGAGCATTTATTGTTGGATTGCATGTGCAGGAGATATGTTGTTGTGTCAAAGAAATCCAATTGTAGCCTGAATCTATATGAACAAGTATCACCTAGGCATATTAAGGGATGACATTAAGTATGGTGACATTTTGATAACCTTCATCATGATGGTCTTTACATTGCAAGAGCACATTTTAGGGTTCATCATAGAAGCAGGGTCATGCATGCATTCAAAGATGTTTTTAGTGCCTTAGAAGTCCATTAGCATGGTTGTGGAAAGTTACATTTGTTAAAGAAAGCCTTCTTTGCATAGAATATAAAATTATGTTTATCGACGTAAGTCACCCCAATAAAATTGCCTAAGGAGAAAAGGGTGTGTGTCGATCGAAAAAACTCACAGTGATGAGTCTGATGGCATTTTCTCAGGGTTCGATTGGTAGGAAGAAGTTTGGCGACTTAGTGATCCATCGGGAAGAGCTACACCGATAGCATAACAAGAAGGTGGAGTCATCGGCATAGTGTTCACTATCGAAAGCATGGATAAAAAGTTACCCCGCTACCCGATGAGGTCATCGGTAGAACTTATTCCGATGTCAGATGGAGCGGACATTTGTTGGTGATGTCATCAGAAAGCATCATCTTATGCTACCTCAATACCTGATGGACTAGGTGGTGAAGGCAGTGTTATCAGCCGGACCTACTCCAATGAGGCGATGCCAAAAGGAGGAGAATACTGAGTCATCGGGGTAACTTAAGCCATCAGGGAGAGGTGCTTTAGGTTATGCCAATACCCGATGAGGAAGACAAGCCAGGCACAAAGAAGGAGACTTGTTACACCGATCGAATTCAAATTCATCAGGATATCATTGGTTCATCAGGAGGAGACATTTTTCGTTACATTAATACCCGATGAGAAAGCAGAGATGGGTGCAAGCAAGGAGATCTCATTGGGGAAACATCTCCAATGCACCGGCCCCTACTATTCTATGGGTAGAGATGAAGTGAGAGATCCATATATTCTAGACCTATGTATGGTGAGTGAAACCTATTATAAAAGAAGAAAGCAGCAACATGTAAGGATGCTTCCAACAAAAGTCGTAAGTGAGTGATTTATGTTGTTGGTGAGATGTTTAATTCTCTTGTTCTTGCCCCTCGTCCCTTGTCTTTGTCTGTAGTTCTTCCCACCCACTCGATAGCTGAGGTGCTAATAGATCGAAGAAGTATAAAGATACACAAGTATGAGGTTGATGTCATCAGGTCATCGGAAAAACATAAAATGAGTTTTTCGATACCCGATAAGGTGACACAATGTAACAAATGAGATGCAGACTATGAAGGAGGACTCATCGGAATAAATTCTAACCATCGGAGGAACATATTTGGAGCTATGCTGATACCCAATAGGTAGAATGCCACAAAGGAATAGAAGGAGGGTACATCGGAATGGCCTATGCCGATGTGACATAAAGGTGAAAGTAAAACCTATCCAGAAGCTAGAGCCATCGGGGAAGCTATAACCATCGGAATGAAGGAAAATGAGCTACGTTGATGACCGATGGAGTGATTAGGGAAAGTCATGCCAATAGGAATAGAGGGTGAATGCAACAAAATGAAAAACGCTTAAAGATGGCACCAAAAGGGGAATTCATCGGGATGAGTCTTGCCGATTAGCCGTTGTCAAATCAGATTTCAAACTGATCAACCCACCATTATTAAATGCAAGCAATGGATAGGTCTATGTTTGCACGAGCCAAATCATAGCACAATTTCAATTAAGTAAATGCTTCTCATGTATTAAATCTACATATGAGAGTTTGTATAAGGAATTTGCATAACAGATTGAAGCAAACAGAGAGATTGGAGTGAAATTAAACTGTAGAAAATTGAATTTCAAAAGGCTTGAAGGATTCAAATATGGAGGATTCTAGTTCCAAAGGGAAGAGGAAGGTCACTGAGGTTTCTGATAGTGCCTCAAAGAAATATAAAGGTAGAGAAAGTGTGCAGAAGCAGAAGTTAAAATAGGATATGATTGACCAGATGAGCTCACCAAGAGCCAAGTCCCGAAGGTCTAAGGTTAATCTACCTATCCATGATCAGCTAGAGGATGATTTTAAGGAAATTGGTGATGTCTAGACTAGGGGTAGGGGGCATGAATTGTTCCTCTACCACTACTCCTGAAGATAGAAGTCAATGTTGATATCTAATCCGTGGATTATTGGTCTGGGTAAGCTCGTAGTTCCAAATGTATTCGTGAATATCGAATTGTTGAAACCTTTGGTTAGAACTACAATGCTACGAAGAGATGTATCCAATTTCCCAATGGTGATGCATTTATTCACTTCAATACGACCACAATATATGAAGTGTTTGATCTAAGTTATGAAGCAGATGTGCCTCTATCTTTTGAGGAATTGGAAGAAGAATACAAAACCATGGACATGACCTATCAAGGATGGAAATTAGTCATCCACAGGGCAGAGAAAGGGAAGATAACTAATGAAGATGGTCCACCCTACGACGTAAATATTTTTAGACAATATTTACAATACACATATATGGCTTGCGGACAGGTAGGAGGAATGGAAGCTCCAGATGTAGCATGGATGGGGCCATTGGTTCTTGTAGCAAACATTCAAAGGCACGAACCAAGGTAGTTTGATTATGCAAACTATCTGGTCGACAAACTGCATGAGGGTTTTCTGAATCTTCAAAATAACCCTAACAAGTCCTTTAAGAATTATTCACTATTGATGCATATTGTGTTGTTCTATGCAAGATTGAAAGGATTAGGGTCAGATGTCTCAAGGGTAAATCCTCGGGGCAAGGATGGATAGGATCAGCCTGTGTAGTTGTGGGTGTCGTTGTGGGATTCGAGGTATGATAAATCTCACTATGTGACATTTGAGGAATTTTTTGTTAAACCATTGTTCAGGGTTTATAATGTGTCATGTGAAGGGTCATTCTTAGAAGTGATTAAAAGATTTCTTAGACCACATGAATACAAGGATACCAGAGTTAACCATAATTGGGGAGATTGGTATAATTGCAAAGATTTCACATTTGTTAGGGTTTTTGGATTCGAATATGCTCCCTATGTGCTACCAAATCCCATGCCAGACCGAATTGCGTACTTGGAGATTGTGAGACAAATGAGAGTCTCTAATGCACATCACTTTGGGGGTGCCCACAAGCAAGTCTTCTTACTTGGGACTCTTCAGTTTGGAGATTTTAGAATAGTCTCTACCAGAGCTTATGAAGCCATAAATAAGAAGCTAGTGGATGAGTTCAATTTGTATATGCACACACCAAGGAAGAACTATGACCCAGAAGGTTATATCCACATGAGCAGAAAAAGACAAAACCTAGGAGATTATCCCCATAAGTATGATGACTATGAGGACCTATGCAACAACAAAAAGATAGAAGAACTTGCAAATGTTGTTGTTGACTTGAAAAAAAGATTGGAAGAAAGGAGGCAAAAACTCGAGGATCTAGAAAGAGAAGAAGAACAGGATGTGGAAAGTGATTCTGGAGAAAATGAGATAGTTTCTAAACTTCAAGTACTAGAAAAGCAAGATTAACCAAATGCCCAAGAAAAAATTGTAGTAGCATTAAATGTAGATTTGGATGCTAGGCTAGAAAAGCATACATCTTTTGTGTCAAATGATGAATTTATTAGGTCGAAGGAGTTTAAGTCCTTCTTGTATCATTTTAAAGGAAAGGGGTTAAGAGAAGCAATGCCAAATGTGATACTAGAGAATGAGGCAAAAATGCTCAAAAAGTTGAAGGCGGAGATTAATTTAGAGTTAGAAGGCATGACCCCTCAAAGGGGAAGGTAGATTCTTGTAGAGGCAGGAATCATTATTTTTCCAAGCTAGGACCTTAGTGCATCTTTTATTTTTGATAGTTTATTGAATTCAGATAAGAAAGATTTCAAGTTAGACATTCAAGGCGTAAATGATATTTTTATTGGATCAAGATATGATCAAGATGATGAGGCTATGCTTTTGTGGGCCATTTATCCTCTGAATAAGAGGCCAAATATTATAGATGTGGACAAGGCCTTTGGCCATATGATGAAATTAAAGGTTGGAGAAATAGATCCCATGGTCACAGTAGAGATGGGGATAGATCTTTCAAAGTTGAATAGAGCCCTGATGAAAAAGGAAATTGCAGAAAAGGAAAAATATAAAGCTTTGTATGAAGAATTATTGAAGAGAAGTGGTCATCCAGTACCACAGATTACAGATGGTGCAAAAATTAAAAAGAGGTATGATGAATTGTTTCAGGAGTACAGTAAGTTGAAGAAATAGGTGTGTTGATCACTAAAAGATTTGAGAACCTACAGAAAGTACTAGAGGAATTTTGGACTGTTTATCAAAAAAATATGGACAATACAATATCACACCAAAGAATTTATGATAGATTAAATATGTTATTGCAAGACAAGACACAGAGTGACAAAGTGGTCAACAAGGTCAAAAAATTGATTGATGCTCATGAGAAATTCACAACTGAATTGAAAATTGAATATGAGTGTCAGGGGATTATCCATCATGGATTCCCAGGTGTTGTGGATGATACAAGGATGATAAAGAATAAAGGCCAATGGATTTCTGAATGCAGATCACTACTTAGTGTATCCCTTAACATTGCCCATGCGAATACCTTAACATGATTGAAATGAGGGAACAACTTGATAATTTTGTTACATTGGAAGTGGTAGTTAGAGATATCATCTTCAACACTTGCACCTACAAAGATGAAGGATATCTTCAACATATTCAGAAGTGTGGTCAGAGGCTAGATGGAAAAAGTTAATTTATGTCATTGTAATATGTTGTGTAATGTTTCTGGTTGTCATAGCAGTTAGGGAGTTATTAGTTAGGTTTTTGTCATTTTTTAGTTTATACTGATGAAAAGATGTGTCCTTTCATTTGTGTCTTTTGAGTCACATATGTATAGGGAGTCATTTTTGTATACAAGGGGAGTTCACAGTTTACAAGCTCCTATCTTTCAGATAATTTGTTGGGACTAGTAGTGTTATGTTAAAACAAGTCTATAGAAATGAAGTCATTTTTGTGCAAGCAAGAATATCATGAAGTACCTATGAATCTGTAGCTTTTGTATATCTTTTTATTTTAAAATTAATATATAAGATTCCCCATCTTTATCTTCGGATCATTTTATGTTATGTGGTGTTGATGAATCAAGTTCTTTGGATAAATCTAATTAAGATTTGTTGCAGTGTGCCATCACATGCTATTGTGTAGGAAACAAAATTGTTTTTGTTATTCTTGCAACATATAATGAAACCATTGCAGTGATAGTCTTGCATATTTGTGAGTTTTTCAAACTGTCTCCAAAGTTGATTACAAATATTCGTCCACTAAGTAACATATAAATTGTCAGATAAGGCACTGGTCTATTGTTAGTTTTTTGTGAGTAAATTTGGTGTGCATAAGGTCCTCATCAGGGAAACATACTTCTTATTCTTATCAGTATTGTTCTTTCACAATTACTTAAGGTTCCAACAACATTCTTTTATAAGCATTCATTCACTACTAATCACATTCAAGTTTTTAGATTAAAGCAAGTTAAAAGCACATAATAAAGCACAGTTGCAGGAAACATTTTGCCATTCTTGCAAACAGCTAATTTAACAAGTTTAAATTCAATATAAAGAAGTCTCTTTGTGCTTTGGAGATTAAGGTATACCCACTTAGGTCTAGTGGAGCCTAAAATGCAGAGTAATTTGGTCTTTGACCATTCCTGTTCATTCGCCAAGGCTGATTAAGATATCAGTAGGAGATTTGGCAAAGCTCTAGGATTTCCAATTTGTGGTTTTGGGAACCAACAGGATCCATGAGGGAAAACATTGTGAAAGAGAAGCATTGTGGGGAATTGGCATGTCATTTTGGAATTGACAAGACCCTTGAGTTGGTTAGGAGATTCTATTTCTGGCCTAAGATGCAGACTGAGATCAAAAATTATGTGGAAGGTTGTGTGATTTGTCAAAGGGCCAAGGGTAGCAGTTCAAATGCAGGTTTGTATACTCCTTTGCCCATACCAAGCAAGCCATGGGATTCAGTTAGCATGGACTTTGTATTAGGATTCCCAAAGACTAAATAGGGTCATGATAGCATCTATGTAGTTGTTGATAGATTTTCCAAAATGGCTAACTTTCTACCATGTAAAACCACACATGATGCATCCCATATAGAAAGTATATTCTTCAAGGAGGTTGTAATATTAAATGGTTTTCCACTGTCAACTATCATAGATGGGGATTCTAAGTTTCTTGGACATTTTTGGTGCACTCTTTGGAGAAGGTTGGTTACCAGTTTGTCATTCACATCAACTTATCATCCCCAATCTGATGGATAGACTAAGGTCATCAATAGGTCACTTGGAAACCTATTAAGGTGTCTGACTAAGGATCAAGGAACTACATGGGATTCAATTCTTCCTCAAGCAGAAGTTTCTTATAATGACTCAATGAATAGAAGCACTGGTCATAGTCCCTTTGAGATAGTGTATGAATCATACCCTAGAGGAGTATTGGACTTGACAGATGTGAAATATTTGGACAAAAGAAGTGCACAAGCATAGGACTTTGTAGAAGTGAGGAGGGATATCCATCAACAAGTAAAGGATAGGTTAGAACAAACCTCATACAAGTACAAGCATGCAACAAATAGGAAAAGGAGAGATTTGTAGTTTAAGGTTGGAGATATGGTGATGATTCATCTCAAGAAGGAGATACTCCCTAAGGAGAAATACACCAAGTTGATGATGAAGAAGATAGGTCCTTTCAAGATCATTCAAAAGTGTGGCAGCAATTCCTACAAGATTGATCTCCCACTAGACATTAGTCTCTCTAACACTTTCAATGTTTCAGATATCTATGCATATAAAGGTCATGTTACTGATGTGTGTGATGTAGGTTCAGATGATTCCAACAGGGAAGAGATGTTACAAGACCTGCCTAAGCAGCCTAAGCTCACAATTGAGCATTTACTTGATAGGAGAGTGAGTAAGAAAACAAGGAGGCATACTTACTATGAGTATATGGTCCAATGGAAGGACAAACCCTTACAAGATGCAACATGGATGATATAGCAGGCTTTGGAGAAGATTGGATGCAAGGTTCCAGCTTTGCCAACTCAAGAGACTTGAGCTTTTTTCTAACCTCGGGAGTATGGTGTAGGGTACCTCCTGGTTTTGGATTTTGTTTATTGTTTGTGTGTTGGTAGATGGTCCTACACCCTAGGATGGTGTTTTGGATCAAGATTGGATCTTTAAATCTTATGAATGTAATAAAGAACCTTTTGTAAGGTCAATTGGCTCTAGGTCATTTATAAACCTAGAAACCAACTTTGACCACGGGTTCATGTAGGGAAGGAGGTATGTCTTTAGGTTGTCCTAAGTTGTTTTAGGCTTAGGGTTGGTCTACAATTCCATTAGGGACGTTGGAATTTCAAATATGACAAGTTGTCAAAAATTGTAAAAAGTTGCAAAAAATGCTAAGCAACTTTTCAAAGTTGCTAAGCAACATTTACCCACCGATTGGTAAAGAAGTTCCAATGGCAATAACTAGTTTGAAATCAATTGTAACTATTGGGGTGAGGCCTATTTGTGCCTTTGAGATCATCTATGAGTATGTTGGAGGATGGGTGTAAGAAGTTGGTGGTTTGAATAAATAAAAAACTCAGATTTTGCCCATTCTTCATTGTTTTTCGTACTGTACGATCTAACAGAGCATTGGTTGGCATGAAATTTTGAATTTTTTGGATTGTGGTGTGAGTGTAGGTTTCAATGCAAGTGGTCTGACTCGAATTGGTGGAGTCTGGAGCAAGTTGTCGATAGTTTATCAAAAACTGTCACTCAAGGACCTGGTACATAGGGTTTCACAAAAAGAATGGCCCTAACTTGCAGATCCTATTGAGGAACTCATCATCCCTTTGGGAAATGCAGGTTGAGGGTTTGTAGATTATGATTCCAAAAGGGTGGAAATTGGGAGTGATTTTTGGTGTGGTTTCCACCATACCCTAGGTTAAACAAAACCATGTGTTTAGCATAACCATGAGGAGGAATGAGAGAACAATCACTTAAGGAGAGTTTGGGAACCAGTTTAATGGTGGATTTGGTCCATTAGGAACCTAATGAACATGCCCAAGGTGTGAGTTAGATTCTGTAACCCCATTCTTAAGTAGTTGCTTTGGAAAATGGACTTAATTAGACCTATTAGTTCTCTAAACCCAGTAGGTGTTTAGGGGTGCTAGAGAAAGTTCATAACTCTATCTCTTGGAATTGGATGTAAGCCCCAAAAGGGTACTCTAAAATGTAATTATTTCCTAGGATTTATTTGAGGAAAATTTGAACTAGGTGGGAAATACCAGTCAGATAGGGCTATAAGGAATAGGTCTAATTGGGGGTTCCTTGACCCGAGTGCAATAGGAAGTCTTCAAAATTGGTTGAAAGGCATAGGATGAGTGTCCTTGGTTTTCAAATATCCCTAACCCTCCTTAGGAAGTGTTGTGGTTGATTGAGTACATTAGTGTGTGTGTAGAACCCTAGTTGTGGGTTGAGATAAGCCTTGTCTAGGCTTAGAAGGGTGAATTGGGTCTTCTTACCTTCTTGTTGCCCACTCTGTATCACAAATGAGAAGAATAAATCCCTTTTATACATGCCTAAGATAATTAATTCATCTCACCAAAGGCTGAAATGGGGAGTTTGAATCCCGAAGAGCAAAATAGGGTCAAGGGTCAGATGGACCTATTTTGGGGCCACACAAAGAGGGAGGACAAGGGCATGGCGCCCCTATCCTAAGGAGGACCAAGGAGCCATGCCTTGGTTCTTCCCTTTTTTGGTGCCTGAAATAGGGTCTAAATAGGTTATAAAGTGTGGAATTGAGGCCCAGTTCCATGGTGGAGGCATAGATGGGTCTCGATCAAGCATGGGAGATGATATCGCCAAGGTAAAGGGCCCAAAACATAGTCAAATTGCAAGGGGTACAATTTTATGACACTACGGTTAGGAAGGGGGTCATTTGTGTTCACAAAAGAATTTTATCATGTTTGAACCATATTTTAGATTCCAAGGTGGATTAGGTTGTTCGAGTTTGTGAATTGTACAAAAGTGTCAAAAGTTGTCATGCAACTTTGACAACTTTTGAGGATGCTTGTTTCCAACAGCTAACTGATTCAAATTTCAGTTGGTGGAAGTTGTATACAAGTTTAGTGTGTCCATAAAAGACCTAAGAATGATGTAAACCAGTTGGACATGGTAAAATAATAAATTTATGATGGACTGTTCTGAGAATTGCAACGTTGTTTCCAGATTTCAAGCATGTAAAAACACTAAGGTGGATTGAAATAGACTTCTAATATATTGATTCATATTGTAGGGTGAATTAATAAATCAATAAAATCCACAAATTTTCATTTTGAAAGGTTTTGAAGGCAGATCAAACAAAGTTTTGCATACCAGCTTTGAAACCCTTCATTTTCTAGGGTTTTGGCCCAAAATGGTTGCAGTATAACATTCCCTCACTTTTAAAGGCTAAAATTATGGGGAATGTTAGGAAGTATGATGTATTATAGGGTAGTGGTGGTATTGGACTAGTTCACCATGGTGGAGGAGTTCTTGAACAAACCCTATGCTTGACATCTTTATGTGGCAAGCAGATTAGAAGGTAGGAGTGATTGGTGGATGAGTGTTTTGATGTAAAGGAGTGTCCGAAATTTTTTGTGCAATGTCCTAATGTGTGGACAAACCTTGAGGGAGGGTTGGAGATCAGGGTAGGCAATTTGAAGTGAGAACCCCAATATACCCCTTTGTAGACCCTAAAATACACTAAATTTGGACAATATCGGGTTGACTAGGTCAAAGACAAAACCCACATCCAATTCTGAGATATTGTTTATAAGAGAAAAATGGGTGTTTGTATCTATAAATTTTTTGGGTACTTGTTGAGAAAATTTGGAACTTATTGCCAAAATACTGAATTAGGAGGGCTAATTCTAGTAGGTCTTCCACTAGCCTAGTTTGCAAAATTTGATGTTTCCAAGCCCCAAACTATGGGAAAGGGGTGGAAATGTATTGGAAACCATGGAGGAACACAAGAATGCATCCAAAACATACACAATGATGTCATTTTGACAAGATCCTATTTGGCTTAGGGGTTGGCAGCTTAGTAGGCTTTGAGGGAACCAGGATTGTTGTGAGAAGTTGTATCTCACAATTGAGTAGGGCATTGTCCAAGTTGTGGTGGACACTAGGAAGTGTGATCCTACAGTATTCCTATTGTGTAGGTACTCATTGGAGATCTAGAGTGTTGACAACCTTGTTTAGGTGTCAAGTGAAGATTGTGTTGAAGAAGTTTGCTACTCCCTCACACCCCTCTGCATCACATATATACATACATGCATACATGTATATATCTATGTATGTGTATATATGTATATATATAAGTGTGTGTATATATATACATATACATATACATACATACATACATGCATGCATACATACATACATATATGTATATATGTATATATTGTTAATTCTACGAGGATCCAGTTAGTACTGAGGGGGGGTGAATCAGTATTAACACAAATTTGAAACTTTAAACCCAAATCAAACTTTCAAAAAATCTAACTTCATTTACCACATATGCCAATTCATTAAACAGTATTGGTAATCACTGATAAATCTCTGATAAATTGCTATAACCAGTGTATTCAGAAATAATGAATAAACTAAGGATAATCAATAACATCACATGAAAATCATTCCACACATGAACACCATATTTTTGATGTGGAAACACAAATAGGGAAAAACCATGGTGGGATTTAGTACCCACAAAGATTTGTACCCTTTTGAAGTACACCCTGTTAGGAGCAGACCATGTTAGGAGTCACCCGGTTAAGGGATTTAGATGTGTGGCCCAATTAGGAGCTTAATGAATTGTTGGGATCAACCTTGTGAGAGGATTTACCACTATTTTTTAGAGCAACCCTGTTAGGGGATTTACAAGATTAGGGCCTATCAAGACATACTAGTTAAGGGATTTAATCTGTTATAATTGTTAGAGAACAATAGTGAAAAAGTGATCTGTTACTTGCACTTCTTAGCTTGCTAAATAAGATCCAATTATACTCCACTATCTACAACTCTCTGGTATATCTAGCTCTTCTCTGGTATGGCTTCACACTCTTCTCTAAGACCAACGACACAATAAACATCAACTAAGCCAACACAAATAATGCTCACCACTAGGTCGGCCACTAAACCCTAAATTAAATCATAGATCATCATAGATATTTACTACTCATTACAGATCCACCTATGGATCATTACAATCAATTACAAATCATTATCAGTTCTTGAATTATCATAAGTCATCACAGCAAGTCGATCTAGTACAAATTCAAACCCTTAGCTCACTTCGCTAAGCACTTTGCACATTCCCTAGAAATTTGCTCTACAAACGCACCAAAACATCTTTCAAACATTTCACGCGGTTTGTGCCACATTATCATCAACACATGAACTTGATGTCGATCACCGTCATACCAAAAGTCATTGCCGGTTTTATGATTTCTTCATCTATTCTAAAACCCTGGCAAAACTTCATTAGAAACTAGAAACATGCCTTTCGATAGTCATCACAAGATGCGGTTCTGATCAGATACTCATTACCATGATTAAAGCTTACATTCTAAACCACAAATCACCAATCATCCACTTCAACTAAAACATCTCTGCATATACTAGTTAAAGTTCTATTTCACAGTCTTCTGTATATTGTCGGTAAACCCTATCTCCGGTAGACTAAATCACTTAGATGACAAACCAAATATCAAGAAACATCAGTTAACCTCATTTAACATTAGTTGCCATCAATGAAAACACAAATAACTGATCAAGTCATCTAATCACAAAATCTCAATCTCTTCATCACAAATAGTCTACTATCCTCTACAGGTTCAGTCACCAGTCTTTAACTGCATCACCTCATCTACATCAATTATGCCAATCATGCCAACAATCTCCCCCTTTGGCATTGATGGCAACACCAATCAGATATACCAATCAGATTTCAACACCATCACTGCTACTTTCTATCGATATCATATCATCTGTCGGTCTCCTCCTTTTGTCTTCTCCCCCTAAACCAATACTTCTCCAACTTCTTTGATCCTTTTCTCCTCTCAAATTTGATCATGTTCTTCTCTCAAATCTGATCTTGTTCGTCTCCCCCTTTGACAGCAATGCCAAACAGGTATATGCATCACTGATCTTCTTTATTGTTTCTTTTGTTATCATCATCTTTGCTAACCAAATCAAAACATTATATCCAATTATATCAGATCATTAAATTGGAACTTTATATCTGAGCTACTCCCCCTATGGAGTAGCTTGCACCTCATCAATCCTTAATCAAGAAAAAGCATTAGATCCAGAGGATTAATGCATCTCCATCAGTCTAGTTCTTCTAGCGTAGGGGTCTAACCCCTAGTTTACCTCTAAGAAACTCAAAGGTAGTCTTTGGTAAGGGCTTAGTAAAGATATCAACTATTTTATCTTTACTCTTCACATATTCTAGCTTGACCTATTTTTCTTGAACTCTTTCCCTTAGAAAATGATACTTCAATTAAATGTGCTTGGTTCTAGCATGAAGTACAATATTCTTAGAAATATTTATTGCACTTGTACTATCACAATAGATAGTCACTGGTTCAGGCATATCTATTTTAAATCCTTCTAGCACATGTCTTATCCATATTATCTGCATGCAATTCATCGATGCAGCAATATACTCTGCTTCAGTTGTAGATTGAGAAACACATGTTTCTTTCTTTCTTGTCCATGCCACTAATCTTCCACCAAGAAGAAAAGCTCCACCAGTTGTTCTTTTCCGGTCATCCACATTACCTACCCAATCTACATCAGTAAAGACATCCAAAGTAAAATCTCCTTTATAGGGATACCATAAACCATAGTCTGTTGTGCCTTTGAGATACCAAAAAATTCTCTTTACTGCCACCAAATGTGTCTCCTTAAGCTCTTTCTAAAATCTGACAACTAATCCAACAGCATGAGCAATGTCTGGCCTACTATAAACAACATAGTGCAACTTACCAATCAGAGACCTGCACTCTGTTTCACAAACAATAGGAGAGTCATCTTTTTTTGGATAATTTGCAGCCTGTCACCATTCAGTGTTCCTACCAGTTCACAGTCTTTCATGTCGAATGTCTTCAATGCCTCTTTGACATACTTGCTCTAACAAATAAAGATACCACCATCCAGTTGTTGGACCTATAAACCAATAAAGATCTTATTTCACCAATTAGAGACATTTCAAATTCCTTTTTTATTATATCAGTGAAATCCATACTCATATCATCATTTCCACAAAAATTTATGTCATCTACAAACAATTCTGCTATTAGCATTTTGTCTCCATCAGTCTTCAAATAAATGTTGTCCTCACTGGTACGTTGGAATCCAATTTTAATCAGATGTACATGTAATCTCTCATATCATACTCTCGATGCCTACTTTAGACTATATAGTGCTTTATGCAATTTACATACCATGTCTTTATCATTAGATAGAGAAAATCCATCTAGTTGTTCAATGTAGACTTCTTCTAGAATCCAATTCACAAAAGATAATTTGACATCCATTTGATAAACTTTGAATCCCTTATATGCAGCAAATGCTAGAAACATTCTCACTCCTTCTAATCTAGCAATAGGTGCAAAGGTCTCTCCATAATCCTCACCTTCTTCCTGTGCATACCCTTTGCAGACTAACCTCGCCTTGTTTCTTACAATTTTTCCTTCTTCATCCAACTTATTCCTAAAGACCCATTTTGTTCCAATTACATTCTTATCCTCTAGCCTAGGAACAAGTGACCATGTCTGATTCTTCTCAATTTGATCCAATTCTTCATTCATTGCATTAACCCAATTATCATCTTTTAGTGCTTCCTTTACTGTTTTGGGTTCTATTGTATCTATCAAACAAGAGTTTTCTCTTATTTTCCTCCTTGTTTGCACACCAGTATTCTTATCACCAATTACCTGCTCTTGTAAATTGTTTAATCTAACATACCTAGGCAATACTGGTACTGAATCTGCATCTTCTACTTCTTGTTCTCCATTTGTCGGTTCTTCATTGTTTTGTACTTCCGGATCAATAATCACAAGTTTCTCACCATCTTTTTCAGGCTCAGATATGCTGGTACCTTCTAACTTTCCAGAGAGATCATCTTGTTGGGATCCAAGAACACTAAGAGGGGGGTGAATCAGTGTTCTACCTGTAAGATAAGATTTTATCCTTTTATACCATACACATATAAATCGGTAAACAAATAAACATATAACTTGAAGCAAATAAACCATCCACATGAATGAACACCATAACACATAGAATTTATAAGTGGAAAACCTCAAAGAGGAAAAATCATAGTGGGATTTGTGACCCACAATATCAGTTCACTGGCCATATGAAACGATATTACATAAAATGGGGACCTGCACATGCAGGAAGGCACACTACTCATCAGTAAAGTGTCTCACTGACTACAAGCTTTTGCTGAAGTAAAACAATGAAAATGAACTCACAAAATGCATCTTCTATGCCAAATAGAGTTCTAGTTCTAGATTTGCTTTGTATTGGTTCATAAACCCTAAATACTATTACCGGTATCACCTTCCCTCTAAAAATGTCTTACAAAACATTTATATATCATTGCACAATACAATGTTCGCATACAAATGATCTTCGCATTCACAATCCACATCCACAAGTTCTATCCTCACATAAAATGATGATGTCTCATAATGACCTAACACACTAACCTATATACCCATTACAAACTATATGCCTTATGTCGGCTTACAATACATTACAAAAGATATCCAATGTTGGGCTTGACAATAATATCAAAATGATTTTCTAAATAAATCTTCCTTGATGTCGGCTTCCTTGAAGTACTTGATGTCAATGCTGGTGTCGGTGTTGGTGTAACCCTGGATACTCCAATGTCGGTGTCTATCGGAAAAATGCCTCCTAATGCCAGTATATGACTTCCATCTGATCTTGTTGCCATCAATGAAAATAAAATGAATCCAATGAGTGTCAATTGCCAACAATCCCCCCCTTTGGCATTGATGGCAACACTCATGTGAAAAATGGATTCCCTAGTGATTCAGCTAAAATATGCTCCCCCTGAGCAATACACTCCTTCTGATATTCATATTTTCCTATCTGATATTTTTCTGATATTTTTCACATATATACACTCCCCCTTCGGCATCAATGCCAAATACTGGTGAAATAATTGAAAGAATTCAGAACAAAAGAATGAATAAATATTGTTTGTTTTACCAGAGCTTGACTAACTTCAAAATTTCTGGGTAAGCCTTATCCAACAACTGTAGGTATGTATCCCAGCTGGTTTTGAAAGTTTCAGATATGGATGCTAGTCCACTTAGTAAGTGTGCCAGTGTTTCCTTCTCTTTGACTTCTGCCAGTGTGGGTTTAGCAATCATGTCCATACACTCTTTTATGTACACCCAGTGAATCCAATCTGGGACTCACCAATCCTCTAAGACTCCTTTCTCTCCAAATGATTTTATCTCTCTCCTTCTCAAAAGCAAAAATTTGGTTCTCCAAGGACAAAATTTTTCCATCAACAGATGTTGTCAATGAGGTTAATCCATCAAAAGAAAGCAATATTTGCAACCTTAACATGTAATTCCTTTAATCTGCTATCTACATTTGCTGTAAGAATTTCTATGTTACAATAGACCCTATAGATATTTATACATTGTTTCAAGCAATTATCAATAAGAATGAGTTTAGATTCAATTTTATTTTTCTTTGTTTCAATGATCTGGTCAAAGGTGGCTTTCTTAGCCACATTAAATCATTCTAATGCCTGTTAGTCTAATATCTGCTGCAGTGATTGAAAATTGTTAGATATGTGCTCTGTTAGTGTTTTAAGCTTGCTAGAAGGGCTTGCTTCATTCTCAATCTGACAATCGGGGATTAATTTATGCAACACTGTAACTGATTGATATATTATTCCCTTATCTGTAGATCCCTCCTTTAATAGTTTTTAAGTAGCCATCATCATTAACTCAATTGGACTCATCTCAGTGACTGGTTTCTTCTCAACTTGAGAAGTGTCAATTGCCAAAACCTTTGTCAAGGAATCAATATGAGCTATCGGTGTAGATTCAATTCCCTTTAACTTATCTTCTTTAGCATCGGTGGCTTCACCACTTGGTGTAGTGTCAATTATTGCCGGTGGAGTATTATCCACAATATTCATAGTATCCTATACATTGCCTTGCTCAAAAATAGTTTGTGTCGGTATAGACTGTACACTTTCGTTTACTGTCAGTTGTGTCTGTATATCTATAGTTACTATCGGTTTAGTAAAAATTGGAGTTGAACTTCCCAAAATACCTTTCCCTTTTGATTTATCTAGAATGGTGGAAGTTGTTACCTTAACAAACTCTTCACAAGATGTAAGAAAGTCTGGATACTTCTAGAAGAATTTTGTCCAACCCTCACTGGTCTCATTTATCACCTCATTAACTCTCCCCATCATTAAGATTATTTGTCAGGGGTTACTACTAAAAATTGTCCTATTAGCAACATCAATACATCTCTTTATTTCATCATTACTAATAGCACCACATAAAGTCAAAATTTCTACCTCTTTGATCCCCCTATCTCTCTTGACTACATCAAGTCTTCTAGCATCTAGTTTATTGTACAATGACAGAGGTATTTCCTTCAAAATTTCTACTAAGGCTTTCTTATAGATATCTATATGCAACAAAATTGCCTCTTCTAACTAATTCTGCTCACTTTCTTCTAAATCCTCATAATACATAGATACATTTTTCAAAATTCCATCCTTTGTAATTTCATCAATTAATTCAGCACACGTCATTTTGGTCTTACTAGACTCAGTATCATCACTCTTCTTCTTTTTACTTGGGGTTGTTGGAGTAGATGTAACTGGTTTTCTCTTTTGTATAGGCTTCCTTTTCGGAGGTGGCGATGCAGTAGGTTTAGTTGCCTTTCTAACAAGTCTCCTCCTAGGCTCCACCTTCTTCTACTCGACTAGTGGCTGATCTACTTTCTTCCTTTGTACCCTTCTAAAAGCTAGAGGTTCATTATCCTCAGGGTCTGAATCAGAAGTGATGGTAGAAATATAAGCTTCGTGCTTCTTTACTTCTGAAGTACTAGCCACTATCAGTTCTGCTATCAGTTTGGATCCAGAACCTAGTTGAGTGTCTATCTTATGAATTACATCCTATATATATGCAAACATCTTGTCTATTTTCTTCTCCCTTCTCTTCCTCTTGAAGCCAATTTTGACTTCAAAGGCCTTCTCTTCTGCCATGCCAAAATTCTATATTTTGTCATCCAATGGGGCATCTAACAACATTTTTGCATAGAGGTCCAGAATGTTATCATGCACCTCATATCCAAGTTCTGTAACCCATATGGTCCTTGGTTCAACTTCTTCCATGAGGGTTTCATTATTCTTCACCATGAAATAGATATCAGTGGAGTACTTCTCCACAATGTTATTTGATAACCTCTCCCTTTGCCTCATGTTTTCTTGGAATGTTTCGAAATAACCCCAAAGTTTCTCATCTCTGTCAGTACCAAGACCGGTGATTGCTTTCTTGATCTTCATACCTACCGGTATGTCATGAGCCCAATGCTTCTTCCCTAGACTAGGTAGCTCATTCAGGAAGTAAAGAATTAAACAAACAATCAAATTTCTATATCTAAAAGTTCCTTTCTTAACTCCCTTGATCTTCCCAAGGTTCTACATCAATTCACTCCTCAACCATTCACATAAATCATATTTCACACCATTCCTCAACATCTAATATGTAGCATGAATGCAAGAACTAGCAATAGAATTCAATCAGCTAGATTAAGTTACCTTATAACCTATTATCATGCTTGCAAATTTCACATCAATGTCAGTGATTTGTTGATCCTCATTGATCTCCTATCATGAGTTGCACCGGTGAGTTTCTCAACCTCCGTGTTGGAAATTTTCTTGCTAGGTTCTTGTCCGACTTTGGGTAAGTTGGTGACTACTTGAATAGCCTCCTTGGTGATCATGTAAGGTTGATCCAGCCAAATGAACTCCTTGTGAACCCTGCTTAGAACGTATCTAATGATCTCATCTTTGAATTTCGGTATGTACAAAATATCGATTAACCCTAGATCCTCAATTGCTTTGTATTCCAGCTTGATGGTTCTGGAGCTACCTAGTATCATGGATTGATACATGCCTTTGATTTCCTCTGTTCCTATATCCTCCAGGGTGCGGTGAAAGTATACCCTCACATCTTTAAAATACATCACGTCATCAAGAACCCTATAAAATGCTCCCACAAAGTCTTCTTTTTTACCAATCAAGGGAACCTCCTTGAATACGGGCCTCAGCTTATCCTTAACTTCGATAATGGTTAGATTTGCAATAAAAGTAGGAGCTAAAGATCCAGATGCCATTTTTGAAGAATACCTAAAAGTGAACACCGGCGGAAGATTGAGTGCTTCTTAGATAACAACTCAAAATCCTTTCAGAATGCCTTTGCTCGCTCTTAATTCGCTTGAAATTCGCCTTTACTTCACTCTGAATGCTTGAATGCACGGTGATTGAAAATGAATCCACTTTCCCCTTTTATCAGCAAATAAAACCCTAATCTTTCTCTGTCATAAATGCTTCGTGATCTACCCTACCGGATGCCAAGTGAACCTTCAACAATGATGAACTCAACTCTCTAGATCTCTTCCAATCTCCTCCAGAGGAATATGCAATATTTGTGATGAATTTGCCAACCCCTAAGGCCTATGCCTCAGTTACGGGTGGAATTTGCTTTCAGTGCAGGAATGCTCTATTCTACCGGTGGAGTTACTGGTGTTGTTGCATTTCCACTTAGTTCTTCAGATTTTCTAACCCATCTCTTGGTGTGATCTTGTTGTATTTCATCTACCTTCTTCTTTCCTTTCTCATTATCTTTATCATTGCTAATCGGTTGAGTCTGTCTTCTGTAGTACTTAGCAATATGACTTATTTTGTTGCATGGATAACATGTAACACTATTCTTTTGAATTTCTTTGACATATCCAGTTTCATTCCTTGACCTACAATGATTAGAAAAATGTCCAAACTTTCCACATGCATGACATTTGACATTCATTCTGCAATCTTCTGATCTATGACCATATTTTTTGCAATTTGTGCATTGACCGGGAACAGAATTGTAGTTTTGATTTGCTCTATTTCTACATTGTTTAGCCATATGCCCAAATTTATTACAAACAAAGCATCTACATTGAATTTATAAGCATTAGATTGTCTTATCAATTTTCTTTGTTCTGATGAGTTCTGCATACTGGTTGTCTGATATCAATTTGCAATACCAGAGCTTTCACCTTGTACAAATCCAAGTCCTCTAGAATCGTCAATCTACCTTTGTCTTTTCAATAAGTCATCCAACTGTGTAGCAATAATCCTGAATTTTTATGTATACTCACTTGCAGTAGTCAGATCATCTCTCAAAGTACTTATTTGTCTTTCAAGTTCTTGTTCATTGTTCTAAGAGTGTGCCAAATCAGTTCTCAACAGATTATTCTCATGACTCAATCTGCCACATTCATCAAATTTGATCTTCAGAGATATAACAAGATTATATTCCTCCTTCTTTCTATCCTCAATATCTTTTGATAATCTCATAGTCAGGTCTTGTATTTCATTCTTCATGAGCATGTTTACTTGACTTAGTTTCTGACATTGTTCCTTAAGTGCATTTTTCTCCTCATCATCCAAGTTTTGCAAAAGTTTCTTTCTCTTGTCTTGAGATGATGATAACCTTTCTTGCAGGATAAGAATGAATTCATTTGCAGAATTCAATTCATCTTGCAGTTTCAAGTTCTTCATCTTTTCAGCATCATAATCCTCAAGAGCCATCTCAAGTTGCTTCTCCATAGCCATGTTCAAAGATTTCGGTTCCGGGATCTTCCTCAAGCTATTAAACTTCTTCTAAGGAACTAATCTTTGATACCAATTTTTGGGATCCAAGAACACTGAGAGGGGAGGGGGTGAATCAGTGTTCTACTGGTAAGATAAGATTTTATCCTTTTATACCATACACATATAAACCGATAAACAAATAAACATATAATTGAAGAAAATAAACCACCCACATGAATGAACACCATAACACAGAGAATTTATACATAGAAAACCTCAAAGAGGAAAAACCACAGTGGGATTTGTGACCCACAATATCAGTTCACTATCCATATGAAAGGATATTACATAAAATAGGGGCCTGCAAATGCAGGAAGGCACACTGCCTAGAGCACACTACTCATCACTAAAGAGTCTCACTGACTACAACTTTTGCTGAAGTAAAACAATGAAAATGAACTCACAAAATGCATCTGCTATGCCAAATAGAGTTCTGGTTCTATCTCTTCTCTGTACTGGTTCATAAACCCTGAACACTATTACCGGTATCACCTTCCCTCCAATAATATCTTACAAATTATTTACAGATCATTGCATGATACAATGTTCGCATACAAATGATCTTTGCATTCACAATCCACATCCACAAATTCTATCCTCACATAAAATGATGATGTCTCATAATGACCTAACACACTGACGTATATACCCATTACAAACTATATGCCTTATGTTGGCTTACAATACATTACAAAAGATATTCAATGTTGGCCTTGACAATAATTACAAAATGGTTTTCTAAATAAATCTTTCTTGATGTCGGCTTCCTTGAAGTACTTGATTCTGGTGTTTGTGTAACCCTGGATACTCCAATGTCAGTGTCTACTAGTAAATGCCTCCTAATTTTGGTATATGACTTCCATCCGATCTTGTTACCATCAATAACAACAAAATGAATCCGATGAGTGTCAATTGCCAACACATCTACCTTCAAATTAGCACTCTCAATAATTTTCTTAGTTTTCTTATTGTAACATTTGTATGCCTTACTCTTAGTAGAGTAACCAAGAAAGTTTCCCTCATCAGATTTTGCATCAAACTTATCAATGTAATTATCTTTCTTAATAAAACATTAACTCCCAAAAATTTTGAAATAACTTACACAAGGAGTTTTTCCATACCATAGCTCATAGGGTGTTTTGTTGTTACCTCTTTTTACTAGTACCCGGTTTAAAGTGTATATAGTAGTGCTGACTGCTTCTCTCCAAAACATTTTAGGTACATTACCTTGTAATAGCATGGTTCTAGAAGCTTCAACTATTATTTTGTTCATCATTTATGCTATGCCATTCTATACACACACACACATAGATATATACATATATACACATATATACATATATATACATATGTATACATATAGATATGTATATATATATATGTATGTATACATACATACATATACATATATGTATATATATGTATGTATATATATATATATTATATATATAATATATATATATACATATATATACATATATATACATACATATATATATTTATGTATGTATATATATGTGCATGTATGTATATATGTATGTATATGTGTATGTATATACATACATATATATATATATGTATATATGTGTATATATGTATATATTTATGTGTGTGTATATATACACACATATATACACACACATAGATATATACATATATACACATATATACACATATATACATGTATATGCATACATACATACATACATAGATGTGTGTGTGTGTGTACATATACATATATATGTATATATATACTTATATATGTATATATATACATATATATGTATACATATATACATATACATATATATACATACATATATCTATACATACACATACATACATATATACATACATGTACATACACACACATATAGGTATTTTTTTCTTGATCACCAGTGGAACTAAAATGTAATAGAGGGATCGTGTATTCAAAATGAGCCCACAACTAGGTCTTTAGTTTTAATTATCGGGATTTTTATGTACACACTGTCAGTTTATTTGTCAATCCTTTTAAGCGGTTCAAATCATAATAATCATGACAAGACAATTTGTTTATTAAATTATTAATGATATAAAATCAAGTGAATTGACTCTTATTGCTGATATAATAAAACATGAGTCAAATTATTAAGTTAGATAAGCCACACTTCTTCCCTTTCATTTCCTTCATAACTAACCATTGCCACTTATTAAAAATGCAAACATTTTGTAAGTCCAAGTGTACAAAGATTATTTATCTACATGAGAATGCAATTTATAAAGAGATATAACTAAAAACCACACAAAACCCTTCACACTAAATAAAATTATTTTTATTTATATAGATAATGCTCTTTGTGTAGCCTACCTGAAAGAGCTTCTGCTTGAAATGCCTTTCCAAGAACAATGGGAATTTTGATTGTAGGAGATGTCTTTACAAAATGTAGCTTTAACATTTGCAATCAACTTCCAACATTCCATCCACTCTTCTTCCTTTAGCTATCTCTAATTTCTTTTGTCGTAGTTAGGGAAAGTATTGGCAACGGTTGTGGTATGTGACTTTACAACTACCAATTGTAACTACTAGAAAGTTTCTAAATCCTTTTCAACAATTCCAATTTGTGGATATCCTATGATCATTATGTTCCATGAAACCACAATTATTTCAATCTTTTTGTCACATATTTTGCATGCATTGTGTATCTTTTTATATTTTGTACACATGTCTACCCAGAATTTGTAACTACAACATTCGACACAACTCCTCCCTTCATTTTTTTTCTTTATGGATGTCCACACCCCATTCCAAAGCTCCCAATCAAGCATTGCCTGTAAGGATACTCATGAGGATACTCATGTCTCATATATGTTGTAAAAATCCCACAAAATACAATGCCATTTCTACATCCTATCAAGTCTCCCCCTAATTCCATCCTTTCCTCCTTATGCTCCTTAATTGACCTCTTATAACCTCTCAATTATACCTTTGTTTTTTGTCCTTCCTAAGAAAGAGACTCTCTATCTCCATTCTTAGAGCTCTGTCCCTTTTCTAATCTAGTCATGGGTGCAAGTTGATGTGGTCTTTGTGCATTGAAATTGTCCCAACAAGTTTTGGACAGCTCTAGGGTAGGGACGCCATGCTTCTTAATGGAATTGCACCATTCCTTCATTTCCTTTGTATCATGATTTGTACATCCAGCATGATGGATGAGAATAAGGGACAACATACTTCTTAATGGTGTGACAAAAATACTATTCATAGTTGTGGAGCCCTCATTTCATATATCCTGCCCATACCTGTGTCAACAGCTTGTCTCCTCGCCTTTTTTTTAAAAGGAAGCGACTAATCTCCACATAAAATGGCATTCCATACAATTTTCAAAATGTGCAAAACAAAATGGATTTGGACGAAATCTTCATGATCTTCATCCCCATTGTTGTAAAAACACAAAAAATTGCACAAAAACTTCTTGTGTTTTGCACATTTGAGACTTTTTTTTTAAAAACCTCAATGTCATTTTATGTGGAGATTAGTCTATTCCTTCTTAAAATTCTATTTACCTCAGTCAACCACCGTGGAAGTCGCTAATGTGGGGATGTGACATCCTTCCTCTCTTAGAATAAGTTGTCCTTAGCTTATGGAAAGGTTTATTTTGTTCATTTATTGTAAATTTGGGTTGCTAGCTACGTTAATTGCTTTTGGGAACTCCTTAACCTTGCTATTTCATGTGGTTCTTTTTCTCGTACTCTAACCAATTTTAAAAAATATTACAAGATTTAAGAGGAAGCATACTAAAATTTGACTCTCCAATTAGCCTTTTCACTCGATCCTATCTTCCATTTTTAACTTTATATGAGTTGATTTTCTTTGGAAATATTAATAATATACAATTGGATACACTAATTTACACCTTAATTTGTGAAAGGTACCAATTATGATTCATAAATTTTCCTAATGGGATCAAGTGGCCTTCGTCAAGCCATGCTCTGAGTGAGTTGAATTCACCTATCACAATGTTCCAACATTAGGGAAATTTCAACTTAAGCAAGTTTATTTAATCATTAGAGCATACAATTGCAAGTATATATACATTATGTGTAAGGTTTTATTCATATGGTTTCATATTTATCCTATTGCAATGCAATCTCATTTCTAACTCAGAGCATGTCATTTGCAATGGAATGAAAGTAGTGGATGCATAATAGTCTTCACACACCTATCATTCTTCCTAGACACTTTACCATTATTGATAAGAATCTCTACTTGCTCATTCAACTTACAATTATGCCATCAAGTATTCAAGTGGTTACAAAATACCCACGAGGGTGTTACCAAATCTATCTTGAACACTTACTAATACATTAAATGGGGAAGCAATTCATTTTCAGATCACAAGAAAAAATCTTCATACTCTTAGATATACCGTGACAGTTACCACACATCACAAGGTTTCAAATCACATATAACAAGAGGGTTATCAAATAATAATAATTCAATACCACAACTTTCCACTACATGCTCTAATATTCATTTACAATTTATATATAAAAACTCCCTTTCAAACCCCCTTAGGTTGTCTTGGTTAACACTATCCAACCAACCTCACAAGCTTAAATTCTATTTAAGAATTTAAAAACTGTTGGTGTAAATAAATATTCACTATGGATATTATTACACTTTACTTGAGTTAACTTAGGATAATGCATCTCTTCGTAGTTTGGATTTGAGACACTTAGGGAAGTGTGCACATAGGGATAGAGCTTGTAGGAGAAATTCCACCTTTTGTGGTCTTATTTTGCTGTTACACTCTACATTCAGTGGGTCATCCACCTCTTGTGGAATATTATATTATTTCTCCTACCTACCCCTAGTATTTCTTACCTACCCTTGTTTCTCATTGAGCCACATGTCATAATTGTGTGCTCGTACATCCATATGGCCTTGCCTATATAAGTAGGCCTATATTCATTGTATTGGTTAATCCAGTTGATCATTTGCGTATTGATGAGAATACAGTTTTGTTCTTGTCATTTTATTGTCTCTCTTTTTATGCTTTTCATTGTGCCCTTGATCTTGGCAAAATCCTACATGGTATCAGAGCTGATAGGGCTTCATTGATTAGTTTTTTGGAGACATTTTGGAGGCTTCAATTTTCGGATTTGGGGATCTTATTTTTTGGGGGTGTCGTACAGTGATTTGGACATCACGGTTGAATCTGGGAGGCCGTTTCCATGAATTTCGACTATAAAGTCGACCTATTTTGGTGAGAAAATTTTTTTGCCCATTTTGGCTATTATTGTACGAATTTCGAAAAAAAATTAATTATTTTTTGAGAAAAAAAATATAAAAATCAATTTTTGGGGGGATCTGCAGACCCCCACCCCATGCTCTCCGTACTTGCGTGTGTTGTAGGTTCTGGAGGTTTCGCTACCAGTTTTTTGTTGGGCCCGCAACCCACCGTCGTCCGTGGACTTCTTCGGCCCGTACCTTCACCGGCTGCTACTCCCTTTCCGACGGCACCCAGCGACCCTCCGGACCGACACCGCTGCTACCTCCGGCAATCGTTCCATCTCCTCTGCAATGCTCCTGCGTGCAGCCACCCGCCAGTCGTCACGCCGCTCCAACGCCACCATCCGCAGGCTGCCACTCATCACGCCGCCCATCTCCACTGTCCGCAGCCCGCGTAGCTCCCGCGCTGCCCATCTCTGCGGCGCCGCCGAGACCTCCATCGCCAACAGTGGCTCCCCCTGATGCTCCAACAAGGTATTAAAATCGGTGGACCTGCACCCGCCATGTGGCAGGCATCCACTGGCCTGCGGTCGACATCCGTACGCTAGCTCACCGCCCGTCACACAGTGCCACATCAGTGTGTCCGTACAGTACGGATGCCACGCAGGGGGGTGAAGTTTTTTTTTTATGGCCAGAAGGGAATCAAATTTAAGCCCATCATTTGATGACATCAGCACCACATCAGCAGACTTTTGAAATTTTTTGACCCCCTCTTCATTGAGCTTTTCAGTTTTGCAGTTCAACTTTGAAAGGCCATATCTTGCTCATTTTTGCTCCTTTTTTGGTGCAATTTTTTTTTAAATGGGCTAAAATTTCATGATCTTCATAGTGGTGTGGTTATTTTATAATTTTGGTACATAGGTTTTTCAGAATTTTTGGATTCTCTCAGTTGTACCTGTCCAATCCTCAATTCTGCAACTTCAAAGGCCTCGTTTGAGCTCATACGACCTCCTTTTCAGGTGTCATTTTTTTTTGAAAGTGCATGTTTTTTCATCTACTTTCATAATCTATGATCAGATTTCAGAGATTTTGAGTGGAAGTTGTACTTTCAGATTTTGGTCTTATTTGGCCTCTTAGGTACTTGTAAAGTGCTTGGATCTTAGTTTAGATCTCTTGCATTATTAGTTTGAGTCTCTTTTTGGCCTTCTTGAGGCAGTTGTAAAATTGAAATCAAAAGCCCACTTTGCCATTTTTTGCAAGTGGCCCATTGTATACGCACTAATTATAAAGTGCCAAATCATCACTTTTGGGGGGGGTCTTTGATTGAGTGAATTTGGGGGGGTGTCTTGTGTGATTGTACCTCTCTTTGTGCTCTTTCATTTTTTTTGCAATGAGTCCTCATAAGTTTCCACCTTTAACTCCACATAATTATGCATCATGGAAAATTAAAGTATGGAGTAAATTAATGGAAAAGGGTCTCACGCATTACATAGATGGAACAATAGTAGCACCACATGATCCTAAGGCTGATCCTAATGCTCAATTAGAATGGCTCACAAAGAATTGCATGGCTCTTGGAACTTTGTGCAAGTATGTATCAGATGACCTCATTTTTCACATTGAGAAGTGTAGAACAATCAAAGAGGCTTGGGATATGTTTCAGAAATTGTATGGTCAAGTTGATGAAATCAGAGGTTACAAAATTGACAATGAGCTCACCAACTTGGATCCCAAGAGTTTTGATACAATCCAAGATTATGTCACCAAAGCAAATGAGCTAAGAGCAAAGCTTAAGGACTGTGGAATTGACAAAAAGGATGCTCAGTTGATATTCAACTTGTTGGACAAGCTTGCACCAGAATATGCAGGATTTGTGTCTAGCTTCCAAACTCATCGTTTGATAGTGGGGAGTTCCTATGTTATGCCTTCATTTGATGCTTTCACAGAAATGTTGATATTGGAACAATCTAAGTTGTTGAACATGGGACTTCTCAAGTCTTCAAAGTCTAAGGCTTTGGTGGCTAATCAAGGGAATCAAGGAAGTCAAGGCAAAGATTCCAACAACAAGAAGAAGCAATCCAAGTCTAAGCCACAACAGGAAAAAGGACAATCATCCTCTCCATCACAAGGTGATTTTTCATCCTCTTCCAAGAAGGGGACACCACCTAAGAAGGATAAACCAACTTGTGCATATTGCAAGAAGTATGGTCATGATGAGCATCGATGCCAGGCAAAGAAAGTTGATGAGTTAACTAATCTTCTTAAGAAAAACAACATCAACTTGCCATCCGCCTACACAAAGAAGGATTCATCTCCTTCCTCTTCCTCACATTCTAAGGGAAAAGGGCAAGCATTTGTGGCTACAATAGGTTCTTCACAGCAATGGATACTTGACTCGGGTGCTTCATATCACATGGGTTCTACAAACGAGTAGTTTTCTTCATTGGAGCCATCTAAAGTACCTCACATTTACATAGGAGATGATACACAAGTAGAGGTTGAAGGGAAAGGTTCAGTTGACATGGATGATGGAACATTTGAGAATGTTCTCTATGTTCCTAACTTGTCTACCAACCTTCTCTCTATCTACCAAATCACTCACTATGGAAATGGGAAAAAGGTTGAGTTTACACCAGATTCAGTTGTGGTAAAGGAACTTGATGATGATGCCTTGGTAGCAGTGGGACAAGTCAATGACAACTCAAGGCTTTATTCATTCTCCCACTTTGTGCCAAGTTCACCTTCTAGGGTCTTGCTTACTCATTCAAATTCAAAAAGTAAGCTATGGCATGAGTGGTTTGGTCACCTCAACTACCGCTATCTTCAACAGCTCAGCACTAAAGACATGTTCACAGGTCTACCTCGAATCAGTTTTTCTGAGGGTGTATGTTCAGGTTGTTCCATGGGCAAACATCCTAAGGAGAAGTTTGATAAGGGGAAAGCTTGGAGAGCTTTGGAAGTTCTTCAACTTGTTCACAGCGATGTAGCAGGTCTATTTCTAGCTCCTTCATTTAGCAAGGCCCACTATGTCCTCGCCTTCATTGATGACTACTCCGGCTTCACTTGGGTCTACTTCCTTATTCATAAGAGTGAAGTATTTGATAGATTTCAGGACTTCAAGACTCGTGTGGAGAAGCAATCCGGGAAAGTGGTCAAGATTCTTCGTACAAATAATGGAAGGGAATATGTGAACAAAAGACTTGAGGTTTTTTGCAAATTTGAGGGAATCGATCTTCAGCATTCTGTTGCATACACTCCACAGCAGAACAGAGTTGTAGAATGCAAGAATAGAACTCTCAAAGAAATGGCTAGTTGTATGATACATGCACGTTCTCTTGATCCCGCCTTTTGGGCAGAGTCTGTCAGTTGTGCCACACACATCCAGAATCGGGTTCCTCACAAAGATTTGCAAGGTATTACTCCTTTTGAGGCTTGGGCTGGTAGGAAACCGATTGTGAGACATTTCAGAGTCTTTGGGTGTCCAGCATGGGCTCGCATACCTCCATAGAGACGCAAGGCATTGGAACCACAGAGTCGGCCTTGCATATTTGTTGGATATCCTGAGGGTGTTAAGGAATATAGATTGATGGATCTTGAGACACATGAGGTGTTCATTGAGAGGAGTGTTCACTTTGAGGAAAGCTCTCCTAGCTTAGCCTCTTTACCTCCTCCACCTTCCTCCATTGTGGATAGTGATGTTAGTGATTCAGATGATGAGACTCCTTCAACTCTGACTCGCAGGGTTACACCTCCATAGGGTCCACTTGCAGTTGAGGAGCCTCATTCTCCACCTCCACCTAGACCTCGTTGGGCTCGACAGACACTTGAGTCCGCGGGTTCTCTTGTTGGGGATCCTTCAGATACACGGAGAACTCGATCATAGCATCAGGATCTACCACATGCATTCATTGCTACCGCTTCCAATCCACAGACATTTAGGGAAGAATCAGGGGTTCCTAAGTGGGACCAAGCTATGGAGGAAGAGTATAGTTCCTTGATGAGGAACAACACATGGGATTTAGTCCATCTCCCTAAGGGGAGAAAGATGGTTCGCTGTAAGTGGATCTATTGGATAAGTATAAGGCTCGGCTTGTTGCGAAAGGTTTCTCCCAGGTAGCAGGTGTTGACTATACTGAGACCTTTGCGCCCGTAGCTAAGATGAACTCCATTTGCTTTACACTTGCTATTGCTGCAACTCATGGTTGGGTTGTACATCAGATGGATGTGAAGAGTGCTTTTCTTCATGGTGATCTTGATGAGGAGATTTATATGGAGCAGCCACAGGATTTCATCTAGGATACTTCTTTGGTTTGCAACCTAAGGAAATCTCTCTATGGCCTTAAGTAGGCCCCTAGGGCTTGGTATGCCAAGATGGATTCCTTTCTTCTCTCCGGAGGGTTCACCAGGTGTCATTCTGATCTGAATGTCTACATTTTGTGACAAGATGACTCTCACTTGATACTTGTGCTCTATGTTGACGACTTAATCATTACAAGGAGTACCACATCCATCATTAGCAGGGTCAAATCTACTTTGCATGACAGATTTGCTATGACTGACTTGGGTTTTTTGCACTACTTTCTCGGGATAGAGATTTCACAGTCACCTTTCAGGATTACACTATCGCAGCCCAAGTATGCTCTTGATCTACTTGCACGCTTTCATATGGCTGATTGTAAGCCTGCCTCGACTCCCTTTCTTTCAGGAGTCAAGGTTGAGGCTCAGTATTCTTCTCCACCAATTGATGCCACTTTGTATCGTCAGTTTGTGGGTAGTCTCATCTACTTGACCCATACATGCCCTGATATTTCATTTGCAGTTGGCATGGTTTCCCGCTTCATGCAGAAACCACATGAGCTTCATTGGAAAGCCGCCAAATGCATCCTTCATTACATCCGGGTACACATCACTATGGGATTCACTATGCAGCAGGCACAGGACTTCGCTTGGTTGGTTACACTGACTCCGATTGGGCTAGCGATCTTGATGATCGTAAGTCTACCTTTGGTTATAGTTTTCACCTTGGTTCGGGCCCCATTTGTTGGCAAAGCAAGAAGCAACATGGTCTTGCTCTCTCTTCGACTGAGGTTGAGTATCGAGGCGCTGTTAATGTAGCGACTAAGACCATTTGGCTCCAGCAGATTCTCACAGAGTTTGGATTCACCACTCCATGGCCAACAGTTCTACATTGCGACAATTAGAGTGCTATTGCGATCTTGCAGAACCCAGTCCAGCACCAGTGGACCAAACACATCGAGATTCATATACACTATATCCGAGAGCTCATTCAAGAACAGGCCATTGATTTGCAGTATTGTCCTACAGCGGAGCAGGTTGCTGACATATTCACCAAACCTTTCACCGAGAGTAAGTTCCAGCAGTTGCGAGATCTCTTGGGGGTGCAGGATGTGTCATTAGGGGGGGTCAGCTAACTTCTCCTTCCTCTCTTATGGGGGGGACTTTTTCCTCTTTGAGGTTTTGTCCTTCTTCTTTGAGAGTCTTTTGTACTTTCATCTCTCTTTTGGGGGGGGAGTTTTTTCCCACTGGGTTTCCTCCTTTTCTCCATTTGTGAGAGATTGCATTGCATGGTTTTGCTTGCATGGGTACCTATCATGGCCTAGTAGCTGGGACCCATCTTGCATTGTTGACTTGAGTCTTCATTCCCCTAAGTTGCACTTAAGGGGGGGTGTTGGTGTAAATAAATATTCATTATGGATATTATTACACTTTACTTAAGTTAACTTAGGATAATGCATCTCTTCATAGTTTGGATTTGAGACACTTAGGGAAGTGTGCACATAGGGATAAAGCTTGTAGGAGAAATTCCACCTTTTGTGGTCTTATTTTGTTGTTACACTCCACATTCAGTGGGTCATCCACCTCTTGTGGAATATTATATTATTTCTCCTACCTACCCCTAGTATTTCTTACCTACCCTTGTTTCTCATTGAGCCACATGTCATAATTGTGTGCTCGTACATCCATATGGCCTTGCCTATATAAGCAGGCCTATATTCATTGTATTGGTTAATCCAGTTGATCATTTGCATATTGATGAGAATACAGTTTTGTTCTTGTCATTTTATTGTCTCTCTTTTTATGCTTTTCATTGTGCCCTTGATCTTAGCAAAATCCTACAAAAACAAATACATATGCATTTGGAGTCCAACTTAGTTATGGTAATTCAGTACTACAAGACTATAACCTAAATCCAAAGTCAAGTGGGTTTCATAGGTCTCTAGTGTTTGAACCTGGTTCCTTTGATACCCATGTTATATCCACCCCTCAGACTGTAGTGCCCCTCCCTAATTCATCTTGTCTTCACGGGTCTGAGTGTGTCTTATCCCAATGCCAAGTTGACTGGAGATGACATGAAAACCCATTCTACACTCTAGGTTTAAGTTGATTACCCTTGTCGATGTAGAATCTTGGTGTGAGTTGATGTTTAACGTCAAGTGGTTTCTTGAGTTATCCTATGTTGGATTATTTTTAGTGTTATGGTTATTGAATGACTTAATTATTAATTAATTATTTGATTTATATAGTTTTAAAACATTAAATTAAATTAATATATTTACATAGTTTAAGATTAATATATTAAATAAATAGTTGATATATATATTATATAATAATGTGTAATTAATAGTTGGGAATTATTATTATTTATCCTTTGGATTTATATTTTGATTGTATATCATTACTATCTATCAAAGATTATTTGTTATTTATTTAATTATTAAGTTGTGGTTATTATATTTATGTGGGTATTTGTTTGTATCCTTTAATTATTTAATTATTGGGATTTTATATTTAATTGTGTCCATAGTTTTATCATTGGTTGTTTATATTATTATTCCTCTTTTTATCCTTTTCGGATTAATTAATATATTTTTTCTATCTACCCTATTTTACTATTGGTTGTGAGTTTGGGGTAAGTTAATCAAATAATATTTTATTATTCTTACCTTGGTTTTTGAGAAGGGTTGGTAAGAAATATATTTTATTCTATTATTTTAATTGGCTGACATTTTCATATAGTTTGCATTTGATTTTCTATTTAATGGATTTCCTATGCATTCACCCGAGTTGGCCTCCAGAAAGATTTTTCGCATATCCAGTTGTGGCTTTGGAGTTGGATTTGTTTTGCTTGAAAATTGTTTGGCTTGGCTGGAAAATCAAATTACCCTTCATCAAATTTCTTTTGGCCATAACTTCTATTGTTTCCAAGTTGGATATTTTAGCTTGCAATCTTCGCATTTGGTTTTCAAAGATTGTCTCCACAATGTCTGTGAAGTTTGCTTGGGTTGGGATAAATGAAGATTCAATTGGAAATTTAACAATATATTTTGAAATAAATTTTATAAGGGGCTTTGATTTATATATATACTGGTTTTCTGTGTATTGTTCCTAGTAGCTATTACAATGGATTTCCTATGTATGATTGTCGTGTATAATTTTCTCAATTGAGTCATGATTTTGGTCTCCTTTGAGATGTTTATCTGGCTCCTTCAATTGGGTATTCATTTGTGTCTCTTTTGATACTATTTTCAGAATTTATCATTGCCCTTGTGTTTTTCTATGTTGATCGCAAGTTTCAATTTTTTCGTTTCTAAGTAAATGCGCTAAAATTGCATATGTGCTAATTCATTTATCATGTGTGTTGTTTCTTGTTGCAAATGTGAGGTTTCTTTTAGCAAATGCACGATTTTGTGTGGAATATGTGTTGTCTGTTTTAACGGATGCACTAAATCTTAACAAATGCACTTAATGATTTGATAAATGCACTACACTATTAGTCAAAGGCACTACAAGAATTAGTAAATGCATTGTAGGATTTGGCATATGCATTGTTTTGTCTATTTTGTCAATTTTGATGATTTTTGAGATTTTTGACTTGGTTTTAAAGATACTCAGAGGCTATTTCCAATACCTAAGGTGTTCCGAGTTTGTTTTATTGATTGATTATTGGTTATTTTGACTATTTGGCTTATGTGTGAGTTTATCTTGTAGTCAGTCTCCTTGGTTATATTCCTTTATGTTAGATTCTTGCATTTGCCTAAGAGGCTTCCATGTTGCATGGGATGTTATTGGACTAATTTGACACATTGGTTTACCAAGTCATGTATTGTGAGCCCATAGTTATGTGGAGGTATTTTATGCATTGCTTTGTTGTTTCCCTAAGGTCTAGGTGCATGCTAGGGGGAGAGTGGGATTCCAAGTGAGTGACTTGGATTGCATGGAGTAGATGGCCAGGTTAACCGGAGTCTGGATCGCCAGAATATCTCATTGGGAGTTTGACTTGTAATCAAGTGATAAATTAATTAATAATTCTTAGGGTTTGGGTAGAATAGTTCACCTTAATAAGATAAGAAATGGTTGGTGGCCCCTTTGCCTTGCCCAATGGTGGCAAACTGAGATAGGATTGGGAAGGCCTTGGTAACCCAGGTAAGCTAATCTCCCTTACTCCATAGAGGTTGAGATGGCTCCACATGTGCATCTAGGATGGTCAAGACAGGTATCCAGGTATGGCCGGGATAGGTGCCCAGGTTCCCATTTGTTGCATGTGATGACACTATTTTCCCTACATGTAGGTCCTAGTGCCTTGAGTCTTGATTTGATGAGTTGCCTCTGGAGGTTTCGTATTGGAGATTTTATGTTTTGCATCCCTATGTTAGTATTGTGTTATCCTTTGGTTGTTAGGTGTCAGCCTAGATCTAGAATGTGAGTGATATCTTGTTTCATCTCCTAGCACGGGGGGTGGTTCCTTATGGTTCCACATGGTCGGGTGGTTTGATGCCTTCTTCCATTGGGATGTTCTTCGTTGGATGCTTTTGCATGGATGTGGATCTCATTTCTTCTCAGCTATGGATGGATACTTGTAGCAGATTGTTGTATATATTTTACATGGAATTGTATGTATTGGATACATGATGTAATTGTATTTGAGATTAAAAGAACTATGCTCCTTGATGTAATTGGTTATTGTGTATTAGATGGTATAGTAGTGGACATATTGATGTATCATGTGTATCTTGTGATTTTTTCATTAATGGAAAATGGAATTGGCTTAATGGTTATGCATTTAGTGTTGTAGGTATGTCTATTAAGGTTTAAGGGATGGATTAATAACATCGTAATTAGTATTGGTAATAGAGTAAGTGATTTGGATTAGGAACATTGGTAATGGTGTTTTAAAATGAATGTAATGAGGTTAATTGGTATTTGCATTAATGAAGATCACATTTTTGATAGATAGATTAGAAATGATCTTGCATATGTGCATGGAAAGAATAGTTGATAATATAAGTAGTGTGTATTGGATTAGTTGTAATTTTGATGTTGTTGCTTATGATTAGTAATGTAGGTAATGACGTTGATTTACCCTAGGGAAGATATATGTTATATTTTGTTTTATTTATGCTTGTGTATCATGATTGGTGATTATGTTCATGATGGGTAATTGTATATCATTTAATGGATGTTAGATGCATATGAGTAGTTAGTTGATTATGTTGCATTAGTAGATGTTTAAAAAAACAAATTGCATGTTAGTGTATTTATCTACAGTATTTTGGCAGGCATTGCACAGACACTACAATTTTTTTTCCAAGTACCAACTTAATCGATTGAGCTTCTTGTTCCAACTTAGAAGTGTTGACTTCATAATTTATTCATTCACCATAGTGGTGACAACTCTATACCACCACTTATGAACACTTAAAGGTGGTAATCTCTTGAGGTTAGGATCCCCATTAGACCTAGACCTAAGCCTCGTGGGTTCATTCTTAATGACCCTGCCTACGTATCCCTTCGAGGGAAGTCAAAGGCTTTGTAGTTAACTCTTGAAGTTTAGATGGAGTTCATTCTTTCCTCTCATATTAGATCTTTGATATCTCTTTAACCATGGCGATTTATTAAAAATTAGCCAAACAATAATAAAGCAATATCTAATTGTGTTCAAATAGTGTACATAGATACACAATTGCACTGGGGGTCGTACCCTTCAAAAAATTTCAATTTCATAAAAAGTGATTCGAGCACACTTCCCATCAACACATGGTGACTAGCTTGTACACATCACACACATGATGAATAGCTCTAGCTTACATCACATATACAAAGTGACTAGCTCTAGCATACATCCCATATTCATAGGGACTAGCTTCAATTGGCATCACATACCTAGTGACTAGCATTTACACAGTGAGGAACTGACATATGCATAATGATTGGCTACCACTTGCCCATAGTGCATCCCAGATAAAAGAAATGTTGGTGCACTGCGCACTACATCATGGGACACATTCTTTTGTATAATATTTTGCACCAACAAGCAAGTGGGAACAAGGTTCGATGTATCCCACACTAGATCGAGTGTCTATCCTCATCGTAACAAAATTGAGTATACCATTTCCACATCAAGATATGCCCAAAATTAGACAATGAGATTGATCCTATTATTACCTACCCATTCTTCATTAAAAATTCTCTTCACTCTAGTCCATCGGATGACTAAGAAACAAGGACATCTATTGCCGACATGCAACTATCCCACAGGCCTACATGCTCTTAGTGGAATCTATCCAATACCCCATATCAGTGCATGGTATCCCTCGCCTCTATGCAACTAGTGATAACCATTTGCTAGCTAGGTGGTATGGCTGGCTGTCTACCAACATATTACGCTCCTTAACTACTGTCAATCTTGAGTGGATAAGCTTATCTTAAGAGGGCTATAGGATTTATCCTTCATTGATCACCTTAGATAGAGAGAACTAGTCTACATGATAGAGGAATACAATCCTCTACCTATGCCCTCGTAGGGTCCTATCTCCATTTGTTGTCATAAAAGTCAACACCTTTACTTGGCTTATCACTATAACTAGAAGAGAGTTTCCTAATTGAAAACAAATAGATCATAATTGAATTATCTAGGAGTATATACACAAGGTCTTATAGGTCTAGGATTGAATTACACAACCACATAAGATAACTTGGATCCAACATAATATTGTCTCTACTCAATAGATAAATGACTAACCATAAAGTGGTCTACCCTTTCACTTATCAAATCATCGTTCAAAACACAATATTTATTAAATGTGGGATATAAGGCTTTCTTAACTCTTCATAATCTTCTAATGCCTATTTGGCCTCATTTGAAGCCTACTAAAGAGGAAAGGTTGACAAGTTAGGAACAACCCCAAACCTTGGAGTTATCCCCCCCCCACCCCCTGCCCCCCCAGATCCTACCACTAGAGACTTGAAGTCATAGGGGAATCCTTCACCCAAGGACTGCCTACATTCCTCCTTCCAAACGGGTCAAAGTCACATGCAGTTCTCCTCACAAGGTTTCTCAAAGGACACCTACACATAAGTTCTTGTAACCTAAGATTTCTCGAGGATTCTCTTTGATTAATACACTCCCCTTTAAGGGTACCAATGTCTCAATTAAACTCCACCTATTAATATTAATGACTCAACATAAATATACTAGAACCCTTTTCGACTCACATTATTAACATAGATACTAGGTTGGTCACCTATCCACAATAAATTCCCCTTGTTTACACACATATTGCAACCATTATCATATGACCCACAATGTACAAATTTCAATATCCAACATCTCATAACTTGCAAGCAACTAAAAAAACACAATTTATGTAAGTTCCTTAAACTTAATGGATCAATTTTATAGGCTAAATTGGCACCTTATTATGAACCCATTTCATACACTACTTGAGCATACAATGGTCCAACCCAATATTCTTGTGTTTAATAATTTCCCATCTTGAAGAATTTATTGACCACATATATCACAATCATATGAGTACACAACTATTTAGACTTTCCTTATGAGTGATGAAATACTACATTTATTAATGGATACATGTATGATATCTATTGTATCATTTTTATGTCAAAGCCATTAAGGTAGAGTTTCACATATCTATATAGTTTGACTTATATAAATACCACTTCATATCTAATCTTATAAAATAAAAGTCGTTTCATTGCTACCCAATACGATTCCTCTATTACTGATTCTCAACCATTAATAGTGCTTAACCATGTGCAAGAAAAGTTGATCTCATTCCAATGTTAATGTAATCTATATAAGTTCTAGACAACTCTTTTTCCACATACCTGAGTAAGACGTTGCTTGAGTTTTCCAAACCCCGAGTAGATAGTTACCCTTAAGAAAACAAAAGATGGTCTTTAATTAATGAAGACCATGTAAAGAAACAATACCAATATATATGATGTTACCATTAATGAATTAGTTCAATGTCCTATATGTTGGCAATTGACACTCATCCAGGCTCATGGTGTCGTCGTTGATGGCAACACACAACATTTTGGGTTGGATATGTTGATGTATGTGGTTAGCAGTGGGAGATATCCCAAAGCTACTAATACACTATGCTTTATATTTGTTAGATGATCCGACCTTGATGAAGCAATTCATATATTAAATATGAAATGAAATCAATTAATTAATGCATGAGTCATGTTCTTAAGGTCCGACCCTTTGTGAAAGGGTACCACTTATGTATATATATATATATATATGAGGTACGACCTCATTCACTCTACGATTTGATTATTCATTTGAATACAAGAGCAGTCCAAGTAAATAGCAGAGCATATCGAATAATAGAAGAGTCATTAGAATACCAAGAAAAGTAGGTCTTTACATAGGAAATGTGCTCGAGGGAGATGATAACAAGATATCATCTATGGTTGGGAAGGCAACAGATCTGAGTCGTTGCCTATGGTTAAATGACCACCTAGTTAACATTTTTGTTTACTTACATCTCTGATCTGAAAACTAACATGGTATTAGAGCCAGGTTCATTTTTTGTGCATATCATTTTGCGATGAGAATATAGTTATTTTTCTTAATGCAGCGATCAAATAAATGAGCTTTGTTGGGGTCCACGTGACCAGTGCCATGAGCAAATGAAGCCGAATCTATGCCTGAATCCGCATCTTTCAGAGTTTTTTTTCTCCCATGTTATCAACACTATAAGCCATGGTCATGATATGTGAACTTGACTCTATGCACATCCATCTCCAGACTTGACGGCCCCGAGGTAGGCAACGAGGATGTTAACACCCGGAGTGATGATGTTGGGTTTTAGAATCTGGAGGAATCCAATGAATCGGAAAGCCTACCCATCATGATATTGTCGCACATCGACTACACAGGGATTGTTATGGATGGAAAACTTGTTGTCATCGGAGGGTCTTACAAGGATGGATAGTGCATGTGCGTGTACACTTCAGATGAGGCATTTGACATGGCATCCGACAGATGGACACTGCTGCCTGATTTATGGGTCATCAAACGCAACTATGTTGAGGAATTGAATGATGCGTAACCGCTAGTTGTAGTGATAGGGGGTCACACACTCTATGCTATACAGTCACACTCAAACGAGTTAATGAGATCACGGGAAGTGTTCAATCCATGAGATTCAAGACTATCTTATGTCAGCGCTGGAATTACCAAATATGAACATGAATCAAAGAATGTCATTGAGCCGTTTATCTTCTCCTTGTAGTCTGTTATGAGAGTTGGAAGGGAGCAGGCTCTGTGTTCAAATCCCACATGCATCCCAAAGAGGGCCCTACACACTTTCACAGTTTGGACTATGACGAACGATATGAGTACTTGAAGGGCATCATTATAGAAGTCGTTCATAACTCAGGGTGCGGCGCTCCCCTCTACCTCATCAACTTCAGGTATCCTTCCCGTTATAGATAGAAAACTAAGCTATTCATCGTTGTCGAGGGTATGTATATTGGCCAATTTATTTACTGTGATAAGAAGGCAAATCTGACTATGGGGAATATCTTGCCTTTGATATCTATTCCCAAGGATGTTGTGGTTTGTAATGTGGAGCAACATGTGAGCGATTGTGGCTTCCTTGCCAAGGCTTCTGGATATTATGCCATTGTCATTAGTCACAACCTTGATAATAGCACTTCCAGTGACAGGATACATAAGTTCTTGTTATTTATTCAATATTTCAAAGGAAGAAGGATGATACAATTGGTGCATGATATGTTGTTCTTATACATGTGATACCTGTGAATGATCTGTTGTGCATTTACATGTGGTTGTTCGTGGAATATATATACTGTACATATACTCCATGCAAACTTAAACTTGGGTTTGGAAGCTTAGCAGAATCTTTTCTTTAATAATCAGAGAATCTTTGTGTTGAAAATTGAACAACCACAAAAGAGCAAGGGAGATCTTAAGAGGAACCATGGAAAAAGGGGAAGTGATAGTAATTACACAATTACAATGTCAACTCTCATTCTCCATAGTCGGGGACTTGGTTCATACTAAATAGAGCATTTCAATTCATCTTTGGTGAAGGTTTGTTGGGTCTAGTGCATACCTGAAAAGCGCTTAAATACAACACTTGAAGAGATTCTGATTTAAATGAGATAAGTATTTCATGCTATAACTTTGATAATGAATCATGTATGCCTTATTAGATGAACTATTATTAATCTCTTTGAAATGCTTTCAAGATGGACCAAGAAGCATAAGAGATTGCATTCAACGAAGGAAGAACTTGATGCTTGTTGCCATGAGACTGAGTTGGTGGCTGAAGACGTTTCTTCGAAGAGGAGGAATCAACATTCAGAGGAAGTTTGACAATCCATCAAAGGCAACCTTGGACAAGGAGGGTCGAAGGTTGATATCAGATTCAGAGGGAGTCTGACACTTCATCAGAAGTAACCTTAGACAAAGAGGTCAGAAGGTTGATATCTGCTTCAAAGGGAGCTTGACATTTCAGCTTTAGAGGGAGCTCGACTTTTTAACTTCAGAGGAAGCTATCTCTTTTGGTTAATGCATTTTTCTCTGTGATGGAGAAATTTCAGGTATCAGCCCTTGTTATGCATTCTTCTCTATGAGAGAAGTTTGAGGTATCAGCCTGATAACTCAATGATGAATGAATAGTACCAAACCGGTACTGAGAGGGGGGGGGTGAATCAATATAGACAAAATCACAAACTTAAACCAGTTTGTCAGCAGACACTATGCTTTGACAGACAAATAGTAACATTGGTCTTAAACAGAACACAACCGGCAAAACCCAGAATAATTGAGACAAGCATAAACCGGTTGACACTTATCTTCTCATTCAATCTAATACTTCATTTCCATTTCATCCTAGTGCATGAATAGGTAATCTATCATCAAGAGATATATAAACAACTTAGATCAACATGATTTACCTTCAGACACACATTACTCAAACCATCACAAGAATATCACCACACATGACACACAATTTTTTTCACATGGAAACCCAACTGGGAAAAACCACGGTGGGGATGAATACCCACAAGATTGTTTTTGAACTCTTTAGAAGTCTGCTCTGTTAGGAGCCTTGTCTGGTTAAAGACTAATACAATAGGTTCTGTTAGGAACCAATCTTGTTAGGGATCACCCGGTTAAGGGATGGCTAGAATACTCGGCTAAGGGTTAAACCCTATTAAAGGTTACCTTGTTAGAGGATTTCAAGAACTCAATGATTTTGAGTCACCCTGTTAATGGATTTATAGCAAGCCAGTTAAAGCTACCCTGTTAAGGGATTTCTCAACTGTTGAAGTGGTTAGAGATCAACAGGTATTACAATGATCTGGTAACAGCACTCAATGCCAATACAGATCTGCTTTAGCTCCTCTTCACCTTCTGCACTTACACTCTGCAGGTATCACTTCTCTCTTCTGGTCTGGCAAGAATTACGTATCTCTTCTCTTGGATACACACACACAAATTTTGCCAACAACCTTAGAAAGAAACACAACATCGACCTTATAGGAAAATAGATAGGTCGGTAGCATAAACCCTAAACCCTAAACCTGTTAGGTTAAGGAATTCAAACGGTTCAATCCTAACCATTGAGCACATTGCATTAAATGCAATAGTCTTGATCCAATCTCAAGATATTCTCCATCGTTCATTTTCCATCGATTTCTTGGCAGCTGATAACCCATCACACATTATCACCATTTACAGACTTCGCACATTCACAAGGTAGATAGGGACAATCTCCTTCATGCAAGATCCTTCATGCGCACAAGGCTTACGTGGCAACACGATCTATTCTTCATTACCATGCTAACTCATCACAAAAAGTCATCGGTTGAGCCACACAGGCTTGAAGCACTTCAACCAGAAACCCTGAAGTTGAGACTACCAACTGGTAGTCATACAAAGCTTCCATGTGTCAGTTCCCATAATCATATGCTAGTTCACCTTGAACAAACACACCTCTTCACTTTGGCACAAATGTCAGTTCACAGTGTTATATCGGTTCTCACATATGTCGGTTCTCACCTCTTCAGCATATTGACATCAATGACAACATACAATGTCATTATGTCCTCATACCGGTTCACATAATGCCAATAGTCTCCCCCTTTGGCATTGATGGCAATATACAAAGATATCTCTCTACTTCACATCTTCTCCCCCAATTTTTGCAGATATCTTCTCCACTTCACTTCTTCTCCCTCTTTGACAACAATGCCAAAGTGGAGGCACAAGCTTCCTTGTTCCATTATGTTGCTCCCCCTGAGGAGTAGCATCCTTCAACACATCAATCTTGAAGAAAAATTTGACTATGCAATACCTAACCTATGTGGAGCATATACCTTTAGTTTACTTCCTGAAGGGGCAACACCCCTAATTCACCTCTTGAGTACAGAAATGTAGCCTTTGGGAGAGGCTTAGTGAATATGTCTGCTAACTGCTCCTTACTGGAAACATGTTCTAGTGTAATCTCTTTGTTTTGAACCTTTTCCCCCAAGAAATGATACATAAGCTCAAAGTGCTTGGTTCTAGAATGTAAAACTGGATTCTTGGAGATGTTAATTACACTAGTATTGTCACAAAATATACTTACCAGTTCAGATACAGGAACTTTGAAGCCATTTAATACATGCTTCATCCAAATTGTCTGAGTGCAGTTCATGAAAGCTGCAACATACTCTGCTTCCGTTGTAGACTAAGAGATACAACTCTGTTTTTTACTCATCCATGAGACCAGTCTACTACCGAGATAGAATGCACCACTGGTTGTGCTCTTCTGGTCATCTACATTACCAACCCAGTTAGCATCTATGAACACTCTCAGGTTAAAATCATTATTGTATGGATACCATAACCCATAGTCAATAGTTCCCTTTAGATACCTAAGAATCTGCTTGACTGCAACCAAGTGGGATTCTCTAGGACTTTTCTGAAACCTTGCAGTAATGCCAACTGCATGTGCAATATCTGATCTGCTATGCACTACATAATGCAATTTACCAATCATTGATTGGTATTCCTTCTCATCAACCAATGTTGAGTCATCCTCTTTGGATAGTTTACAACTGGTTACCATCGGTGTACCAACCAGTTTGCTATCTTCCATGCCAAAGGTCTTCAACACCTCTTTGGCATACTTGGACTGAGTGATAAAGATTCCATCTTTCATCTGCTGGATCTACAGTCTAATGAAGAACTTAATCTCCCCTATGAGTGACATCTCAAACTCTTTCTTCATCTCATCTGCAAACTCATGACTCATCTTGTCATCTCCACCAAAGATAATGTCATCAACAAATACCTCACAAATCAGGATCCGGTCTCCTTTAGACTTCAAGTAGATATTGGTATCTTCACTTGTTCTCTCAAATCCAATCTTCACAAGATGGGAATGCAGGCATTCATACCATGCTCTAGGTGCCTGCTTTAGACCATATAAGGCTTTATGTAGCCTACACAGCATGTCACTATCTTTAGATAGGGAAAACCCATTTGGTTGCTCTATATATACTTCCTCTTCAAGTACACCATTTAGGAATGCATATTTTACATCCATTTGATATACTTTGAATCCTTTAAAAGTTGCATATGCAAGAAGCATATGAACTCCTTCCAATCTGGCTACAGGAGCAAAGGTTTCTCCATAGTCTTCTCCTTCCTCTTGGGCATATCCTTTGCACACCAGTCTATCTTTGTTTCTAATCGCTGTACCATCCTCATTCAACTTATTTCTGAAAACCCATTTAGTACCAATGACATTTTTATGCTCTAGTCTGGGTACCAAAGACCATGTACCATTTTTCTCTATCTGGTCAAGTTCCTCTTCCATTGCCTTGATCTCTTCTTCATCTTTATGTGCCTCTTTGAATGATTTAGGCTCAAATTCAGAGATCATACATGAGTTTTCTCTAACCTTTCTTCTTGTAAGGATTCCTACATCCTTATCTCCTATGATCTGCATAGGATCATGATTCAGCTTGACATACCAAGGAATGGTCTTGATAGATTCCTCTTTCTTTTCTTCTTCATCCTCATCTCCATCAGTATCAGCATCTAAATCTGTCGGTGTAGGAACACTATTACTTGTACTTGGTTGACTGACAACCAGTTCCCAGAAGGTTACGGCTGGTTCATTTACCGCTTGCTCACTATCGATTTCCTCAGTTTTCTCAAAGGTTTCATCAACTCTTACATTGATGATTTCCATAATTCTCTGAGTCCTATTATTTAAACACTTGAGAGCTTTGCTCTTGGTGGAATACCCTAGGAATATTCCCTCATCACATTTCGCATCAAATTTGCTCTGGTGTTCACTCCTCTTGACATAACATTTGCTACCAAACACTCTAAAATAGCTAACCACAAGTGTCTTACCGGTCCAATACTCATAAGGAGTTTTATCCTTACCTTTCTTGATGAGTACCCGGTTCATTGTGTAGACTGTAGTGCTCACCGCTTCTCTCCAAAAGGTGTGAGCTACCTTTCCTTGAATCAACATGGTTCTAGCTGCTTCAACCACAGTCCAATTATTCCTCTCTGCTAGGCCATTTTGCTGTGGAGTCCCAGGGGCAGACAGTTGCCTCTTGATGCCATGTTCTTCACAGTACTTGTTGAATTCACCGGAAGTGAATTCCTTTCCTTGATTAGTTCTCAAGCACTTGATCCTTTTGTCGCTTTCCTTCTCTACTAATGCTCTGAAAGCTTTGAACTTTACAAAAGCTTCAGACTTATCTTTCAAGAATGTCACCCACATCATTCTTGAGCAATCATCAGTGAGAATCATGAAATACCTATCACCCTGCATACTCCTAGTTTTCATAGGATCACACAAATCAGTATGCACAAGATCAAGCAAATTGTCAGCAGTGAAAGGTTTACCTTTAAAGGTTGAGGAAGACATTTTCCCCAATTGACACTCTTTGCACAAGGTATTATCCAGTTTGCTTTGCACCGGCAACCCTCTAACTGCCTTGATCGAACTGGCCTTCACAATGTTATCAAAGTTTACATGGCAAACTCTCCTATGCCATATCTAGCTATCATCAAATTTATCCATAAGACATGCACTTACATTTGCATTCAACTAAAATAGGTTACCTTTGGTCTGCATGCCAGTGGCCACTAGTTCACCATTCTTTCCTTTGATTCTGCACACTCCATTCTTGAATTCCAGAGTGAGACCACTGTCATTCAGCTAGGCAACACTCAGAAGGTTGTGTCTGAGACCATCAACCCAATACACATTGTTAGCACTACTTTTTCCATTCAGATAGATTGACCCTCTGCCTTTGACCATGCATGGTGCATCGTTTCCAAAGTGAAACACACTGCCATCATATTCTTCCAAGGATAGAAACTTGCTCTGGTCACCATTCATATGGTGAGAACAGCCACTGTCAATGATCCACTCATTGGAATTATCAAATCGGGAGACAAGAGCCTTCTTGTCTGACACATCTTCCTTGACAGCAACGAACACAACATCTTCATTTTCTTCATCTTCTGATTCCTCATCTGTGACACCTTCATCAACTGCCACAAAACAATTTATCTGGTTTCCTCCTTTGAATTTCTTGAACCTTTCTGGTTTGTCCTTATTGTCACCATTAGGACAGTTTATAGCAATATGTCCTATCCGATTACAAGAAAAGCATTTCAATGGGAGCTTACCTCTGTATTTGCTGGTCCTTTAGGAAGTTTCCTAGCAAGAAGAGCTTCGAATTCCATCAGAATCTCCTCATCATCCATTTCTCTACTTTGTCTTGTTTCACCACTAGTGCTAGCTTCTTTTCCTTTTCTGCATGGTACAGTAGAAGCTTTAAAAGTTGATTCAGTGTTTGAACACTATCATCAAAACTATTTAGCTCATAGGCTGTCAACTTTGCAATGATGGAGTCTAGGGATACCTTAGTCTTGTCTATTGATCTCAGCTCCTGAATAGCAGCAACCCTTATTGCATAGACCGGTAATAAGGATCTCAGGACTTTGCTTACCACAGTGGAATCTTCCATTTTACCACCTGCACTCTTGATATCTCCAACAATGGTTTTGATTCTTATTCCATACTGTTGAATGGTCTCACCTTCAACCATCTGCATGTCTTCAAACTTCCCTCTAAGGCTTTCTTCCTTAGCCTGTTTTACATGCTCATCACCGCCATAGATATTTTCAAGAGTATCTCATACCTCTTTGGGATTTACCTTATCTTGGACATCAATAAACTCAATGTCAGATAAACTACTAATTAGGGCTTCCATGACTTGCCCATTCTCCTGCATCTCACTCTTTTGGTCATCGATGAGAGTACCGATAGGAGGAGCAACATAGGCATTCTCAACATTGCTCTAGTGTTGAACACCCATGCTTCTGATGTATATCTTCATTTTGTCTTTCCATATACTAAAATTTTCTCTATTAAACTTTGGACCTTCCCTCTTCATCATTAGACTGGGATCTTTACCTCAAGCGGTTAAGCTTATAACACAGAGGACCTGGAGGATGCTCTAATACCAATTGATAACTCAATGATGAACGGATAGTACCAAACCGGTACTGAGAGGGAGGGGATGAATCAGTACAGACAAAAACACAAACTTAAACTGGTTTGTCAGCAAACACTGTGCTTTGATAGACAAACAATAACATCGGTTTTAAACAGAGTACAACCGACAAAACCCAGAATAATTGAGACAAGCATAAACCGCTTGACACTTATCTTCTCATTCAATCTAATACTTCATTTCCATTTCATCCTAGTGCATGAACAGGTAATCTATCATCAAGAGATATATAAACAGCTTAGATAACATGATTTACCTTCAAACACACATTACTCAAACCATCACAAGAATATCACCACACATGACACACAAATTTTTTCACATGGAAACCCAACTAGGAAAAACCACGGTGGGGATGAATACCCACAAGCTTGTTTTTGAACTCTTTAGAAGTCCGCTTTGTTAGGAGCCTTGTTCGGTTAAAGACTAATACAGTAGGTTCTGTTAGGAACCGATCCTGTTAGGGATCACCCGGTTAAGGGTTAAACCCTGTTAAAGGTTACCTTGTTAGAGGATTTCAAGAACTCAATGGTTTTGAGTCACCCTGTTAAAGGATTTACAACAAGCCGATTAAATCTACCCTGTTAAGGGATTTCTCAATTGTTGAAGTGGTTAGAGATCAACAGCTATTACAATGATCTGGTAATAGCACTCAATGCCAATGCAGATCCGCTTTAGCTCCTCTTCACCTTCTGCACTTACACTTTGCAGGTATCACTTCTTTCTTCTGGTCTGGCAAGAATTATGTATCTCTTCTCTTGGATACACACACACAAATTTTGTCAACAACCTCAGAAAGAAACACAACATCGACCTTTTAGGAAAACAGATAGGTCGGTAGCATAAACCCTAAACCCTAAACCTGTTAGGTTAAGGAATTCAAATGGTTCAATCCTGACCATTGAGCACATTGCATTAAATGCAACAGTCTTGATCCAATCTCAAGACATTCTCTATCGTTCGTTTTCCACCGATTTCTTGGTGGCTGATAACCCATCACACGTTATCACCGTTTATAGACGTTGCACATTCCCGGGGTAGATAGGGACAATCTCCTTCATGCAAGATCCTTCACGCCCACAAGGCTTACATGGCAACACAATCTATTCTTCGTTACCATGCTAACTCATCACACAAAGTCATCGGTTGAGCCACACAGGCTTGAAGCACTTCAATCGGAAACCCTAAAGTTGAGACTACCAACCAGTAGTCATACAAAGCTTCCATGTGTCAGTTCCCATAATCATATGCTGGTTCACCTTGAACAAACACACCGCTTCACTTTGGCACAAATGTCGGTTCACAGTGTTATACCAGTTCTCACATATGCTTGTTCTCACCTCTTTAGCATATTGACATCAATGACAACATACAATGTCATTATGTCCTCATACCGGCTCACATAATGCCAACACAGCCCATGTTATGTATTCTTCTATGTGAGAGAAGTTTGATGTATCAGCCCTTGTTGTGCATTCTTCTCTATGAGAGAAGTTTGAGGTATCAGCCCTTGTTGTGCATTCTTCTTTGTGAGAGAAGTTTGAGGTTCCAGCCTTTGTTCCACCCTTTGCGAGTAGGCATGGTGGATGTCATATGAGAGACTCCATGACTTAGCAATTGTGTTTATTCACCCTCTAGGAGTAGCCACGGTGAATGTCATGATGAGATGGAAACATCACGATGAGATGATAAGCTTCTTTCATACACATGAGTGTAGTCATTGTGTTAGTCATTATGATGAGGTGATGTGACTTGTAGATATCAAGAAGGATATCTCCCTAGCAAAAGAGGGAGTGTTGATGTATGTGGTTAGTAGTGGGAGATATCCCAAAGCTATTAATACACTATGTTTTATATTTGCTAGATGAGTCGACCTTGATGAAGCAATTCATGTATTAAATATGAAATAAATTTAATTAATTAATGCATAAGTCATGTTCTTAAGGGCCGACCCTTTGTGAAAGGGTACCACTCATGAATATATATATGAGGTGCAACCTCATTCACTCTACAATTCGATTATTCATTGAATACAAGAACAGTCCAAGTAAATAGTAGAGCAAATTGAATATTAGAAGAGTCATTAGCATACCAAGACAAGTAGGTCTTTACATAGGAAATGTGCTTGGGGGAGACGATAACAAGATATCATCTACGGTTGGGAAGGCAATGGATCTGAGTCATTGCCTATGGTTAAACAAGCACCTAGTTAACATTTATGTTTGCCTGTGGAAATGAGATTGAAGACTGGAAAAAGAATGAAGAAAATATTGCCAAATCTCTGAAAGACAGATCTAAAGAATGCATTAGGTTGGCACATGAGAATGATGTGTTGGGAACTGAATTAGTACAGTCTCAGAACAATGAGCAAGAGTTGGAAAGAATGATGACAGTTCTAAGAAGTGATCTGGATGCCGCAAATGAATACAAAGAAAAGTTTAGGATTAGTTCTGCAAAGCTTGATGAATTATTGAAGAATCAAAGGGACACTAGAGACACTAGAGGTCTTGGATTTGAGCATGGAGAAAGCTCTGGTACTGCAAATCAGGAGAATCCACTAGACAACTGGAATCAGAGGTCACCGATAAGACAACCCAATGCACATAAATTTAATGGTAGATGCTATGTTCGCAATAAGTTTGGTCATATGGAAAGTCAATGCAGAAATAGAGTCAATCAGAATAATAATCCACGTATTGTTCAATGTTTCAATTGCAAGAAGTATGGTCATAGGACAACAGATTATAGAATAAATGTGAAATGTCATGCATATGGAAAGTTTGGGCATGTGGCTAATCAATGTAGGTCAAGAAATGATCAAGGTTACAATAAGGAAATTCAAAAGAACAATGTCACCTGTTATGCATGCAACAAAATAGGACACATTGCTAAATTTTGCAAAAGCAAGAACCCACCAGCAGGAAATGATGAGAAGGGAAAACAAAAGGTTGATGAAATCCGGAAAGAGCATGAGAAGAAGTCGATTAGAAAGTCTGAGGATCAATCGACTGAAGCAAATACCCCGATTACTCAACCGATAGAGCAGAATGTTCCTGCACCAGTAGGAGACTCATCCGGTAACTAAGGCATTAGCCTTGGGGGGAGGCAAATTGATGACAGATATTGCATTACCCCCGGTAGTGGTATGAAAGCTTGTTTCAGACATTGGAGAAGTCAGTCTGAAGATTCACCAGCACAGATTAGATGGATCTTGGATCTGGTATCATATGTCGGCAAGCATTTATGTCAATGAGGAATTAGGGTTTCATAGGTTAAAAGGCAAAAAGTGATTCATTTTTCATCACCAAGCATTCAAAGCAAAGCAGAGCAAGTTGAAGGCGATTTAGAGTGATCCTAAGAATTTCCAAGCGAATACCAATGCATTCAAAGCAAATTTTCAAAGGGTTTTCACCAACAAAGATTCTAAGGTATGTCTCGGTTTTCAAGCTATCTTCGAAATTGCAATGGCTTCTGGATCTGCTCCTGCTTCCGCAGATGTTGTTGTTCTTGTTGTGGTTGATATCAAGGATCGTCCATGCCCGGTATTCAAGAAACACCCTCAGATTACGAAGGTTGATAATTCAGTCGACTCATTTTCTAGGGTTCCCGACGGCATTCTTTATGTTGAGGACGTCAGAGCTTACATTCACTACACTCTGGAGGAATTGGGCACATCAAAGATGAAAACCATGTATATGACAACATTGTTGGATAAGAATGGTGTGATCAAACCGGAATTCAGACATTTGAAGGATCAAGGGTTTACCGAAATTTTGGAGATGCCTGAATTTGATGATGAAATCATCCGGTATGTGTTGAGTCGTGTTCATGGTGAGTTTATGTGGCTAGACCGGCCTCATTAAATCACTAAGGATGTCATTTGGGCGATTACCGGTTTTCCCAAGGTTGGCCAGAGACTGGATAAGAAGAAAATCTCTAACAATGAAGTCACCAAGCTAACTGGTGCTACATTCAACAATCGGTCTATGAGGATTAGTACAATTAGAGATAAGGACGTGCAATTTGCCAGCATGGTTATTGGATATAAGGTAACTCAATCTAATTGGTTGAATTCTTTTTCTAGTTCCTGTTTATACTGTGTACATAAGATGATCAAGGAAAATGAAAAATATGATCTTTGCCAGTGGATGTGTGATGAGTTAATTTTGAATCTTGGGAAAATCAAAGGTGAGAAGAAAGGTGTATTCCGGTATGGTAATCTTGTTGTTTGTTTGATGTTATTCTTTCTCAATGAGACCCCAGGATCTAGTAAAAGGCAATGAGCCTTTGACATTCCGATAGGGAAGCAAATCAAAGATGCCTTAAGAAGCATAGGTCAGGATAGAGAATCCACCTTATGGGGATATTTCAAGGCTTTTCAAAAGGCAATGAAATAAAGGGAAAGAGTGCCTAAGCACATTGTTGATAAATGCTTTATTGAGATATGCTTTATGGTAAAAAAAGATGAAACTTTAATGGAAGAAGTATAACCAAGAAAGGTATGGATAATTGAGATGGGCTATGAAGCTGATGTAAAGATCTTGTATCTATATGCCAAGACACTTATAGATGCCCCGGTAGATGAGTCAGAGAAGACTTTTGTGACAACTAAACAAAAGGATTGGAGGTGAAAATAGGGTTCAGTAAGAAGAAGAGGGAAGGTCAGATAAAGAAGGTTGGACAGGTTGTTCAGAAGATGTCCATTGAGATCAAACAAATTATTGAACTAGCAGAGTCATCTTCTCTGGCAGCAGTTCGGGCCTCACTGGTAGCAGCAACCGACAAAGGTGTGATGAAAAGGAAGAAACCAGAAACCTTTATTGCCCCTATTGCTTCTGGATCTGAAACTGAAGATGAACCTCCGAAGATTCCCAAAATTTGCATGAGAATTCAAAGGAAGAAGCCTGAGGAAGGAAAGCAGCAGAAAACCAAGGTCACCCCTCCAGCAACCCATAAGCAACCTTTGAAGGAGAAGAAGCCTACAGAGAAGAGGAAACCGGTAAAAGAGACAGCTCCCACTCCCAGTAAGAAGAAGAAATCTGATTTAGATATGGCTCTTGAATATGGTAAAAGTATAAAAGTTATCTCTCCTTTATCTGTAGATGAATTGGTAGAACAAATTACTAAGGATGGAATTTTGAGTAATATACAATATTACTATGAAAATATGGATGATAAAGAACAAAAGGAGATTGAGGAAGCAGTTTTGTTATACTTAGATATATATATATATAAGAAAGCCTTACTTGAGATAGAAAAGAAGATTCTGACAGAGTTGTATAACAAATTAGATGCTAGGAGATTATCAACTATTGAGGAAGATAGACATATAAAGGTTCAGGAACTGTTAAGTGTTTGTGGTGTTGTAACTGAAGAGGAGATGCAACAATGCATTGAATTTGCTAATAAAACAATTTTCCAGAGTAAGCACAGGCATATTAGCTTAATGGTGGGAAGAGTGAATGAAATAGTTAAAGAGACTCATGAGGCATGGGTAAAATTCTTTGTTGATAATCGAAGATTCTTTACATCATCGCAAGTCCCTCCTAAGTCTAACATTCCAGACATCCTGACTGATGCTAGGGGGAAAGGCATATGAGGTGAAGACCCACTGGTTTTGGATAAGAAATTAACTGAGGATATAGAGGAAAATAAACCGACAGATAATATTGAGGACAATTCTCATCTAGTTATTGGTGTGGATACAATTGAGATTCATGATGTAGTGGCAGAAAAAATAACTACACCAAGTGGCGAAGCCACCGGTGCCAAGGAGAAAGAACAAGAACGGATTGAAGTTAGGGTATCGACACCATCACCAGTTGTTGGTCCCTCATTGTTGGCACTTGACTCATCCGGTCAAGTAGATTTTAGTCATTTTGAGAAGAACATTGAACAGCTGAGCAATTCTAAGTTAATGTTTGTTGCAGCACAAAATCTTATGAAGGAAGGATCAGAGGACAAGTATGTTATAGAACAAGCCATTCCAATCTTACAGAAGCTTGCCCCAAAATATAAGATTAGTTAGGTAGCTAGTCCATCCGGCAAGCTTAAGGGTTTGACTGAGCACATTGCCAAGGAGTTCCAAACTCTTCATCAAGTATGAAATCGGCAATTGGTGGAGAGGTACAATGCAGCTAGGAAGGTCACTTGTGACAACATGATCACGTCAGACAAGGCCAAGCTGACAAAAGAATTGAGAAGGATTGATGAAGCTCTTCGTCAATGCAACAGTATATAGCGGTCTTGCACTAACACAGCCAAATTAACAGTAGACTTGGAAGTTAAAATAGAGGCGGCTAAGGTCCAGTTGGAGCATCTTGAAAATAATTTTGATGGTACTCAGTCATTGACCAGCTCTGTTGATGGTCAAATTTTTCTTTTTGAATCAGAGATTTCTTCTTTGGAGAAGGATATGGACAGGTTAATCTAGTGGGCCAGAGAATTGAGAGGTTTGGTCAATCCCTGGCTAGGTTAATATAGAACATATGAGTAAGACCACACCGGAAACATTAATAGAAGAAGAATTACATGCATACATTCTTGATGGGTTTGTATCAATTTTGAGAACATTGAAAACTAGCTGGGACAATTACTTGGGATTTTTGAAGAGTGCTTACCCTGATATATTCAAATACATCTAGATCCGGTAAACACAATTTTGATTTCATTCTTTCATTTATTTGCCCCGGCTTTGGCATTGTTGTCAAAGGGGGAGAGGTTGGATGTGAAAAATGTTAAGGGACATAAGAAGTAATGTATAGCTCAGGGGGAGCAGTGTAATGTCCACTCTCAACTTGACTTGTTTTGACTAGAGTTGACTTTTAATTCATGCATGATACGCATTATTGGGCATAGGCTATTTCGGATGATTTATATGATGTTGATACTATCATTATTGATCGTATGATTTATTAGTCACTATATACTTATTATGTGATTAATTATCGAAAGATTATATTGATCATGTGTTTTGATGAGCATAAGTGTTGATGAATTTTACATGCCTTACTATAATCATGAAATATACTAATCATGCACTTGATGATGTTTTTATGTACTAACCATATTTAATGATTATCTATGATGAGTTGATCGTATGTTGTGTTTGATTGTTGTCTGACTATCTTGGGGATAGAGACAATGCCACATCACTCATTGTGAGCAGGATGTGTCGTTGAGACTCTCTAACCCTTGTTTGTTATAATATATATATATGCATATGTTGTATCGTTCTTTGTGGATGCAGGATTTTTAGGTACCAGACATCGACTCCACCTGGCTCCACAGGTCTGAGTGTGTCTTTAAATCCCAATGGTATGTGGTTCAGAGTTGGCACAATTTCCCCTCACATAATCTAGATCTAAGTTGTTCACTGTGAGTCGTCAGTGTCTTGGCGCAAGTCGTCATGATAGTTAGTAAGTTGGGTTTTTTCTGTGTTGTGAGTATGTTAGTATTGGTTGATTATTCCTTTTATGTTGAGATTGACTATTTGATTATTGATGTGAGATTAAATAATTAATGATGTTTATTTTAATTATTTTGATTAATAGCGATTTGATTATTTGGTCATCTAATGTTTAATTTAATTTATTGGATTCTTGCCTTTTTGGTTATTTGATTATTTGATATTTAAATGTTTATTTATTTTAATGATGATTTAATATTTATTTAATTTTTATTGTTTAGCTTATGATGTGTTTTATATTTATTTGTAATTTGACCTTTATTGGTATTTATTTATTTATTTAATCGCCTATGGTTTAATATTTATTTGGCTTTTAATGTTTATCTGGTTCATTAATTCATTTATGAGCCTTTGGTTTATTTAATTTAATTTCCCCATTTGATTTATTTAATTGTGGCTCATGTTTTATTTATTAGTTTGACTTTTATATTAAGTGGGTTGTATAAATATTAAAATGATAAAACATTCCCACCAAATTGTAAAAAGCATGATTTATATTTATCTTACCTACCCTCTTCTCTTATTGGTTGAATTTAAAAAGGGAGGTAAATTATATTTTATGGTGGGGTTGGTAAAATATATTATAGATTGGAATATTTTGATTGGATGAGATTGAGGCTAAGGTTTTTGGTTAATGTTTGTCTTTTTATTTTCTTTCCCGTGATGTTTCGGGGGTTGGTTCCTCTTGGAAAATTTTCTCCAGCAAGTTTTCTTCTTGGTTTTGGTTCTCTTCTCTCTTAGATTTTGGTTGGAGCTTGGGTTGGATTTGGTTTGGCTAGTGGAATCTCTTCTTCAGCTTCTTCCATAACATGGGTTGCAAGTTGGAGATGTATTCTACCTTTTTATATTTTATTTTACAGTTTTTCTGTATGCTCCGTGTCTGCAGATTGAATGTGTTTGCTTGGGGAAATGAATCTAAAATTTGTATAGTGAGGAAGGAAATATATGAAGACATAAATTTGTTGTAAGGTTTTATTCTATAGTTTGTGGGAAATGTTTGTATTTTTGGGTTTGTTGAAAGCCTTATGTGTCTTTCTGAGTCTGTGTCGTGCATGGAGTTTTGATTTAATATTGGCCTTCAAGTATTTATTATTTATTTAATGTTGAAGTGAATTTTATTTATTGGGTAATATTATTTTACTCATTAAGTAATTTAAAAGGGGGTAATTTGTATTCTTTTATTTAAAAGTCATTTTCACCCCAGGTCAATGGTTTAATTTATTTTACCTACCCTTGGATTTGATTGGATGGAAGTTTATGGTAGGTAGAAAACATATTTTATTTTCTTGAACTTTGGGAAGGTAGGTATGGAATATAATATTTTTGAAATATTTTGATTGGAGGATGGTTTTGCTTTTTTTTTTTTTTTTTTTTTTTTTATCGATAAATAGGCCTTCTTATGCATTCACGGGAGTTGGCATCTTTGGTGAATGAATTTAGATTGCTAGTGGTTGGATTCGAATTGGTTTAAAGGCTTGGATTGCTTTTTTGGATTCTACATCAGATTTTCTTCAAATTTCTGCATTTTTCCAGTTTTTCCTGTAAGTTAATTTGCTAGTTGCTTGCTTGTGTGGAACTTTCCGGATTAATTCTTGTACCAGAGGCATTGTTGAGGGTGTTGGTGAGTTTTTTAGTTTTATATCTTATTTTATTTGATGTATTTTGTTGGTTTCAAGCATATTTACCTTCCTATGTTATTGGGGAAAGAATTGTGCTTTCATCCATATTGATGTGCTATGGTTGGTGAGTTGGAAGTGTTGTTGTTTTGGGGCAGCAAGTGAGTTGGCCTTGTTGTGGTTTTACTTTCATTAATGACAGCAAATTTTATGGCTTGATATGCCTATGTTTATTGTTGGCCAAGAGGCTCGTTTTTTTTTATGTTGTTGTAGTTTTGACCGTGTCAAGTTTCCTTGTCATAAGGCTTTATGAATATGAGTTTGGTTGTTGTTTTGTTTTCAATTTTGTCTCAGATTTAAATCAGATTTGAATTAAAAGGCTTTTATGATATTTATGATGCTTTTCATTGATGGTTAATTGTAGTTTTTTGATGTGGTATTGCCAAGAGATTCATTGTGATTTTTGGCTACTTGAATATCCTTGTTTTGGGGAGTAAGCCCTTGGATGCATATGAGTGTTATGTTGCAGATTGGTATTTTGTTTTAGAGCCTCTTGTGATTTATTGTTGGGCCATGTTAGGAGGAGTGGGCTTCCTTGTGATGACCGGGGTCACGAGAGATAGGTTAGCATGAGGTTCCTTGTAAGGATGCATGAAGTCTGGACCACTAGGGCACATTGGAGTTTTCCATGATTTGTAAACAAGTGATAACATTGATAATGAATTAATTGGGATGGGTAATTATAACTCATTTAAACAATATAATGAATAGTTTTGAGCCTCATGGCTTAGTCCTAGGGAGGATGTTTTAGGATAAGCATGAGAAGGTCGTGAAGATGGTAAGCTAATCTCCCTTGGTCTCTCATAGGTTGAGATGGCTCCACATGTCCATCAGGCTAGTGCCCTGTGTTATTATGTTATGAGGATGGCATGTGATGACACTCCACTCCTACATGTATTCCCCCTTTATGATTTATGATTATGCTTATTGGATGCATTTATGTCCTAATGAGTTTTATGCCTCTGGGAGTTTATTCTTGTGGCTCTGTGTGAGTTCTTACTTGAGATTCCTTGTTGGTTAGTCTCTTTGGTTTTGAGTGTCAGCCTAGATGTAGAGTGTGTTTTGGGACCTTGTGTCATCTCCTAGCACGGGGGGTGGTTCCTTTGGTTCCACATGGTCGGGTGGTTGGTGCTTTTAAACCATTGGGATGTTCCTGTCTTTGGATTCTTCTTGTGTGGATGAGGATGCTTCTTTAGATTGTTCATGGATAATAATTGTAGCAAGAATGTAAATGATGATGTGATTTATGTAATGAAATTCTTATGTAACGGTTGTAAAAGAAGTCATGTATATGAGAAATGACTATGCTGTTCTAGTTATAGTGATATCTTTTGATTATGGTAGATGATTGTAATGATGAACCTTGAGTGGTATTGTAATGCATTTATATTAAATGAAATGGATGCATGAGACGTGGGTAAGTATTGTTGTTCGAAACTAAATGATGTATTTTGTATTCTTGATGAACCATGTTAAAAGTAAATCAGATAAATGTTATGATAATGGTATTAGATTTGAAATGATGTCTTTAACTAATGATTTAAGTAGAAGAAATGTTATGTCTTGATAGGATGTGTGAGTTTGAGTAATATTGGAAGATATCTTAGGACATGTTTATGAGTTGTGATTAAAGAAGTTGAAATTATAGTATCATACTTCGTAGTTAGTGATCTAATGGTAGGATTGAAAATCTTATAATGTTTGGGATGCAATCGAATGTTCCTTATGAAAATATTGTATGGATGTCCTTAGTGAATGAATTGCTAATCTTATAAATAGAAATTACTAGTAAGTGTATGGGTAGATAGTAAAATGAATGCTTGTCTTTAGGAAAGGATTATAATGTATCATGTGTTATGGTTTAAGGTTATATCTCCATTTGGTGGATGCTATTAGTGGTTATGGAATTAGGATATTGTATCATAGTTTGTGTTGAGATGAATTCATCTAGTTACCTGATTTGTAATGAGATGATTGTTGGTTAATTGATATAGTGCAAGAGATTTTATGATTATTAAATGAGCTATGGGTTATATTTTTAAGGAGACTTTGTGAGTATTGCATTATGTACTTTTGGAATCATGATGAAGTAATAAGTATGCTAGGAGCATAGAATTATAAATGACTATGTAGAAGTTAATTGTAAACGAAAATCATGTTAATGCAATGTAAGGGATTAATCTTGGTATGTGTATGGTGATGTTTATAGTTAGAGGTTGGTTAATGATAATAGGAACATTTGGACTTGGTGTATAAAATGAATCTAAGTGAAAAAGGAAATAGTGGTGCATTGAAAGATAGAATCTCATATTAAATGAAAGATTAAGAAGGTTGCATATCATGAGTGTTATGTATTTCTATGTTGCACCTATGTGTGTATAATGATTAAGATTGTGAGGTATTGAACTGGAAGAAAGTAAATTCTTATTCCTTATGTAGGTAGATTAAGTAATGTTGTTGAGATACCCTAGGGAGGCAGAAGTAATGATTTATTGTATTCCGCTTGCGTAATTGTTTGAATAGCTTGAGTGAATTATTCTATGTTCATAACACTTAAATGTTGTTGTGTGCTTGTTGCATTTCTTAAGTGATTTTATGTGTTGTATTATTTTTAAAAAAAAATTAATTTGCATGGTTTTAGCTATATTTCTCTGGGGTATTTTGGCAGGCATTACAAGCAACTTTCTGACATCAGTTTTGGGAAGTTTGTGGACAGGAACCGGAACATCACTTCATTGATCCATTTTTCACATGAGTGTTGCCATCAATGCCAAAGGGGGAGATTGTTGGCAGTTGACACTCATCCGGGCTCATGGTGTTGTCATTGATGGCAACACACATCATTTTGGGTTGGATACTTATCTGGTATCCTCCGTTATTCAAGGTTTAACATTCAGCATTCAAGGAAACCAGAAAGCAAGGGAAACCGGCAAACTAGGAACTAGTATTTGGAGGTCGACATATGAGATTGATCCAGCGAAGGTTTTAGCGGCAACGGTCACGAAGATTAATGTTTATATTTTTGTCTAGGCCGACATGTATTTATCTTTTGTAATATGATTGTAAGCTGACATAAGGCATTCATGTTTATGTATGTAAAGGGTATATAAGTCAGTCCGGCTAGGTCACTTTGGGATATAGATGTGATAGGATATGTAATATTATGCAAGCGAGATCTTGATCGATAGAATGCGAATGTAATGATCTATTGTCAGTCTTGGTTATTTGTCAAGAGGACTGGGAAGCAAACAAGGTTACCGGTAAGGAAGGAGACAGTGATAACCGGTACAGACAGTGCTTAAACCAAAACTCATCTAGCATATCAGATGCACACTCAGAGTTCAAAATTTTGTTTGTAATTTAGTATTTTATATATGTAGTCAGTGAGGCTCCTTTGTGATGAGCAGTGTGCTCTAGGCAGTGTGCCTTCCTGTATGTGCAGGCCCCCCTCTTATGTAATATTTATTCAACTAGCCAATGGATAGATATTGTGGGTCACAAATCCCACCGTGGTTTTTCCTCTTTGAGGTTTTCCATATATAGATCTATGGTGTTATGGTGTTGATATTTGTGGTTACTTTGTTCTTCATTATATTTTGTTCATATGCATACCGGTTGTTAATTGGTAAAGTATCTAAAGGAATTAAATTCTACTTAACTGGCAGAACAATGATTCACCCCTCCTCCCCCACTCTCAGTGTTCTTGGATTCCAACAGTATAATGGGCATTACTATGATCATAATCTCCAAACTTCTTCATAATAAACGGTCACCATTGTCAAACATCTTATAATTAGCTAAGTATTAAACCATAACCTATCTTTAAGGAATTGCCTTAGATAATGGGCACTTATAAGGATGACTTGTCCAAATCAAATCCCTACACATAAATTAGGCATAATAGCATAGTTAATATAAAATAAATCTAATTTAACTACAGTGTCCTTTCTTTAGTTCACATGATAATTCCTATATCTAGGTTCTCATCTTTAGGAGGTTGATAGACATTTTATAGTCACATAAAGCCCTTACCATAGTATCAACATCTTACCAAATAGTAAGTTCCAGCATTAATGATGAGTTTAGTAAAATGTCTAAACAAAGTCACCCTCACAATATTATGCAACCAAGATCCAAGATTCATATTAATTACATCTTAACCTTGGTTCATGCTAAAAGGTTACCTTAAAGCCCAAGAATTGATCTAGAACTATTTGCCATACTATTCTCTTAAAATTTAACATAAAGTTATTTGATTTATTATCCCTTGATTATAGTAAGTTCATAGTTAGTAAATTCTCTTGAAATATGCTATATGTCCCTCTCCATCACACCAAGAACAAGAATTACCTTAGTCTACACAAACCATACATAATCATTTGTCCATGACACATACCATATAGAGAATACAGAAACATGAAGTTTCATTACTGCAATCATAATTACCACATCTAGAAGTTATATTGTAATGCACATCCATGTAAGGTTTTATTTGGTTACCACACAAGAATAAACAACACCTCTTAGGCATTGATATTATATCACTTTTACATTTATACAATAAGGTAGAAGTACTCAATTCAATCATTAATTTAATCTTGACATCACTATGGAATACAATTCGAAGAACATTTGCCGATATGAACATTGCAACATTATTAATAGCCATGATATCCTTTTTAAACCATATTTATATTATATATATATAAGTATTTTAGTCTCGATCACTAGTGGAACTAAAATGTAATAGAAGAGCCATGCTTTCAAAACGAGCCCACTACTAGGTCTTTAGTTTTAAGTATCAAGATTCTTATGTACACATTGTAAGCTTAGTTGTCAATCCTTTTAAGTGGTTCAAATCATAATAATCATGGGAAGACAATTTGCTTATTAAATTATTAATGATATACAATCAAGTGTATGGACTCGTATTGCTGATATAATAAAACATGAGTCTGACTATTAAGTTAGATAAGTCACACTTCCTCCTTTTCATTTCCTTCATAAGTACTCATTGCCACTTATTAAAAATGCAAACATTTTGTAAATCCAAATGTATAAAGATAATTTATCTACGTGAGAATCCAATTTATAAAGAGATATAACTACAATCCACACAAAACCCTTCACACTAAATAAAATTGCTTTTATTTATATAGATAATGCTCTTTGTGTAGCCTACCTGAAAGAGCTTCTGCTTGAAATGCCTTTCCAAGCATGACAGGATCCTTAAAACAATAGGAATTTTGATTGTAGGAGATGTCTTTGCAGAATGTAGCCTTAGCATTTGCAGTCAGCTTCCAGCATTTCATCCACTCTTCTTCCTTCAGCTGTCTCTAATTTCTTTTGCCACAGTTAGGGAAAGTGTTGGCAACAGTTGTGGGATGCGACTTTACACCTGCCAATTGTAACTACTCGAAAGTTTATAAATCCTTTTCAACCATTCCAATTTGTGGATATCCTATGATCATTGCATTTCATGAAACCACAATTCTTTCAAGCATTTTGTCACATAGTTCGTGTGCATTGTCTATCTTCCCCATTTTGTACACATGTCTACCCAGAAGTTGCAACTACAACATTCGACTCAACTCCTCCCTTCTTTTTTTTCTTTTATGGATGTCCACGCTCCATTCCAAAGCTCCCAATCAAGCACTGGCTGAAAGTATCCTCATAAGGATACTCATGTCTCATATATGTTGAAAAGGCAATGCCATTTTTACATCCTATCAAGTTGCCCCCTAATTTTGGCACTGGCTATGTAGCAATGTAAACAGCACTACATAGCCTAGGCTCATAGTTCCTAATTTCTATGCCTCGTATACCGTAACTGTAGAGGTCCATAGTTCCTAATTTCTATGCCTCCGTATACCGTAACTGCAGCGTTCCATAGTTCCTAATTTCTATGCCTCCGTATACCGTAACTGCAGCGTCTGAATGAAGTACACCGTCCAGTTTTCACGCCTGCCTAAAAGTTGATGCCTGGTCTCATCGGAAACTTTTCCTCTGCACCCGCTGGCCTTTTAGTGGGATCCATGTCTTGCACTGCGGAGGTGCGATGGTCATCGCACCACCGTAGTGCAAGGCATGGGCCAGTGGATGCCTTTAAAAAAAATTATGTATATTTTTAATATGTATTATTTATTATTTAATATATTTTATGTAATATATTTTTAATTATATTTTCAATAAATTTTTAATATGTTTTATATATCATTTTTTAATATATTTTTTTATTTTTAATGTATTTTATTTATTTATTATTTTTAATGCATTTTTTTAATATAGTTTTTAAAGTTTTTAATGTATTTAATCTTTTTTTTTTTATGTCTTGTATTTATATATATATATATATATATTTTAATGTATTTTTTTTATTTTTTAATGAAATTTATTTATACATATAATTTATTATTATTATATTAGCACGTCTTGTTGATCAGAATCAACACAGTCTATCTTAAACAGTTATGTCATAATATTATGCAATATGACATAATATTATACGAGACTATGATTAATTTAAATTAGAAAATTAATAATAAATTACTCATGAAATAAAAAGATAAATCAAATGTGGATGCCTTAGATATAAGTTATTGATCCATATTTAAATATTATGAAATTTCTTAATTTAAAAAAATAATTTATTATAGAATTATCTACTATTGATTAAAAAAATTATATTTAGATGGTAATTCTCTAATTTTTAATTTTTAAGAGTTAGAGAAATACCATCTAATTATCATTATTGGATTCAAAAAATTGCAGACAATTTAATCTAGAAACAATTTGATCTATACTATGGATTGTGAAAAGTTCTTAACTCTATAGTTAAAAACTAGATGGTAATTATCTATGTTTCATTTTTACACTTCATGAAACATATATTTCTAACCTCTTTTCTGAAGTGTAAAAAGAGGTTGGAAATATATGGTGATTCAATATATTTCTAACAAAGAGGTTAGAAATATATATGTTGATTCAATATATTTCTAACCTCTTTTTTACACTTGAATCATCATATATTTCTAACCCTAACACTAATTGAACTATAACACTAACTTTGTGTTAACTATAACCTTAACTCTAATTGAACTCTAACCTTAAACCTAATTAAATAGTAAATCTAGTCAAAATCTAATAGATAATCTTAAACTTAATACAACTCAAAACCATACTTGAATGGAAACTCAAATTTAAGCATAATCCTAACTCTAAGTAAATACTAACACAATTTAAATTATAACCTTAATACTAACCATAACTTCATCCTTATAATAATTAAACCCTAGAACTATTGTAGCCACAACCTTAAGCCTCATTAAATGTTAGCACATACCATAATTAAATTCTAACCCCAATACTAATGAAACCCTAACCATAACCATAAGTGAACATTTACCCTAATTTAACCTTATTTGAACTTTAAGCCTAACTGTAACCCTAATTTTACAATAGAAGGCGGCTATTTAGATAAAAGAAGATGTGTGGTACTTTGAATATTTAATATATATTCTCTATAGGCATATATTTTACAATAGAAAACTTTTATTTAGATAATAATATTTAGATTTATTTTGCTATGTTAAATATTTTTAAATATGAAAAAAAACCTTAACTATATATGAATGATTAAAACATATAAAAATTCATTACTATTTTATTTTAAAAAAATATTCAAATTGAAAATATATAATTTTATTATTGTTCTACTCAAAATGGACTTAAAATAACTATTAATTCTTAAATTTCAAAAATTTAAAAGAAAATAAATTATAATAAAAAATAATTTATAGATTTTATTTATAGATAATATATATATTATTATATGTAAATAAATGTATAAAGAAATAAAAAGTATCAAGCAATATTTTTATATGATTGATATTTTTCATATCAATTACCATTATGGTGGGAATTATGTGAATTCTAAAAATTGGGAGTTTATGCTCTTAATAACTTCTCATTCAATATCAACATATATTTCTAACCTCTTGATATTTTTCATATCAAGATTATAATTGTGGTGGGAATTATGTGAATTCTAAAAATTGGGAGTTCATGTTCTTAATAACTTCTCATTCAATATCAACCTCTTTGTTAGAAATATAATGAATCTCTAGATATTTCTATTCTCTTTTTTACATTTCATGAAGTGTAAAAAAATGTTAGAAATATATTCAATCAACATATATTACCATCTAACTTTTAACTATATTACATTTCATGAGTAATTTATTATTAATTTTCTAATTTATATTAATCATAGTCTCATATAATATTATGTCATATTGCATAATATTATGACATAACTATTTAAGATAGATTGTGTTGATCCCGATCAACAAGACGTGCTAATATAATAATAATAAATTATATGTATAAATAAATTTCATTAAAAATAAAACAAATACATTAAAAAAAATATATATATATATAAATAAAAAAAATAAAAAAATAGATTAAATACATTAAAAACTTTAAAAACTATATTAAAAAAAATACATTAAAAATAATAAATAAATAAAATACATTAAAAATAAAAGAATATATTAAAAAATGATATATAAAACATATTAAAAATTTATTGAAAATAAAATTAAAAATATATTACATAAAATATATTAAATAATAAATAATACATATTAAAAATATACATAATTTTTTTTAAAGGCATCCACTGGCCCATGCCTTGCACTACGGTGGTGTGATGACCATCGCACCTCCGCAGTGCAAGACATGGACCCCACTAAAAGGCCAGCGGGTGCAGAGGAAAAGTTTCCGACGAGACCAGGCATCAACTTTTAGGCGGGTGTGAAAACTGGACGGTGTACTTCATTCAGACGTTGCAGTTACGGTATACAGAGGCATAGAAATTAGGAACTATGGGCCTAGGTTATGTAGTGTTGTTTACATTGATGCGTAGCCAGTGCCCCTAATTCCATCCATTCCTCCTCATCGTGCTCCTTAATTCACCTCTTATAAACTCTGATTTCTACCTTTCATTTTCTTTCCTTTCTAAGCATGAGAGTCTCTATCTCCATTCTTAGATCTCTCTATCCTTTTTCTAATCCAGTCATGGTGCAGGTTTCTGTGTTCTTTGTGCATTGAAATTGACCCAGCGAGTTCTAAACGGCTCTAGGGCATGGACGCCATGCTTCTTGATGGCATTGCACTGTTCTTTCATTTCCTTTCCATCATGATTTGTACATCCAACACAAAGTTGTTTTTCTTTGGCATAACACAACTTTCTAGACCTTTGTGACTCCCTTTGCAATATGACTCCTAATAAGTATGTAAGGATTCTCGCTAGTCCTAGAGGTCATGCCTGTATTTTATGGCTCCTAGTAAGTTCCTATGGATCTTAATAGCCCTAGATGCCATACTCTTTATTTTTGCATGCTCCATGTGTGTTATACCAATGTTGGTCAAAGTGCTCCTTTTATCTTGATATTTTAGACTGATGATATCCTAAGTCTTGGTGGCCACCACCTTCCAAGGTTGGTGTTGTTTTGTCTCTTTAATGTCTTGATGAAAGTCTTTACTTGCTTATCTTTACTTTAGTGAGAGTATGAATGTAATTTCATACTCTCACTAAAGTGGGGCCTGAATGTACTATCGTAAACTATATTTCTTTATATTTTGGACTCACTTTTGTGGTTGTGCTTCATGCCCCTAATTTATGTATGATTGTACTCAATTTCGAGACCATTTATGGAAGCTCAGTGCGATCCCCTAGTCAAAGAGCTTTTTCTAGGCTAGAATGCCAAGACTAGGGCACCTAATGCCCATATCCAAACATTTTGGCCTCAAATTTGAAATCATAATGATTAGCTTTGCACGTAGTGGGAAAGTGCTCCCCAATGTCAGCCTTTAGCAAAAATTAAGCCTAAAAAGGTGTAAGTTGTATATAAATACAACTCCCTCTCTCATTTGAACATCTATCTATCATAAATAGGTCCTTTACTCCAATTCCAATGCAACATTCAATCAAGCATCTTCAAGGTAATTGAGCACAAGTCTACAATCAACGATTCAAGCATTCAATTTCAACAATCATGATGAAGGTGTGCATTAACATACATCACGAAGCATAAAGCTTTGTGCGAGACTTCAAAGAAAGGGTTTCATATCAAGGGTATCATTTATCATTTCAAGAATTTCCTTTAAGGTTATTAGCCTTTTCCCTACCAGGGTTAAGCTCTCTTTCATACAACATTGTTGTAGTGAAGCTAGAAACACTAGCATGGGTTTTGACTGATGCAAGACCCTATACAAATAGAATTTTTCCCTCTTCTTGTGTATGTAGGTATAGATCCAATAGCCAAAAGTTTCAAATTTGCACAAATCAAATTGAGATGGACAGACCCAAACTTTGAATAGATGAAATCCCCAAGACTATGCCAATTAGCTCATTTGTCTAACACTTTTACGCTGATTTTTAGATGGAAAGATTTACAGAGCCTCCAAATCTAGAATTTGAAGCTTTCTATTGATGAAGATACCTTCAAAATAGGGTGCCTATCTACATAGTCTAGCACATTCAACTACAAATTGCTATCACGAGTTCTTCTCTAACTCCTTCCAGATCCTTTTATGTTGGCTTCTAGTTCTGTATCTTTTTGTTTATGTTGAATGTTGTCAATTTTCTATCATTTTACATAGATCTTGCATGTCCATATCATAATCATTTCTAATCAAATCAAATAAAAAAGGGGGATAATTTATCATAGTGTTCAACTTTCCTTGAGGATTGAAGTTGAACCTAGAAGATTGTTCCTCCAACGAATGATCAAAATTGGAAATGGTGAATGAATGAGTTCCTAGTTTGCAATTTATAGGATAAGGATCCATTTCCACCTACATTTCACTCAATAAATGTAAGTGGAAATTTGATATAAATTCAAATGAGACACAATCCAAAAAAATGAGTAAAAGGTGACAAAAACTCATAAATATTAAGATAATATAAATAATTGCTCATAGATAAGATGCAAAAAATGAGAAAAAAAAAGGAACAAAGAAATATCTAGCCAATAAAATAGAGGAACATAATAGGGTTGGTAATAAAAAACACCAATAATTTACATCTACATGCAAAAAGACCCCTCCAAAATAGAAAGACAAAAAGACTAGTTATTGTAATCTTCATTAGCAACGTGATCTTTAATAGGAACCGAAGGAGAAGGCTCCAAATGGTGAAAGGAAATATGGCAGTGTAGATCAAGGGAATGGTGATTAGAGGATCTTTTATAGGAGCTAGGGGACAATGGTTGATGAGAAATTGGAGGCCATAAACAATATCATTAACCATCTTCAAGAAACCGTCTTCCAATTAATGACTATAGGATTTCATAGCACACATCAAGGCTAATCCATAATTCTTATAGAGGGTTGCAAAAAGAGAACAGTGAATGCAAGAGCCTTCATCTATTAATGAAATTCAACCATTTTTTCATCATTGAAGGCAAAGTCCCAAACATTCAATTAAATCCGTAGCATTTGACAAAAAAAATACACCATATCATTGAAAGGTAGTAATGTGAATCACAAATGAAATAAACATTTATCACCAACATGATGGTTCTTTCCACATTTGTGCAATCAAACTTGAACACCTTCCTTATCCTTGTAGTATCGTAGGGCACATTAGGAGTGATGATTTTTTAGTTTGGCTCTCGCTAGTGGCAAATTCTACTATTAAATACCCCAATTTAAAAATTAACACCAAAATCCTAGCTACTTATTTGATAATAGCTAATTGTGTGTATCGTAATAAAACCAATGATCCAAAGAGATTGGAAAATGAAAGAAGAATTCAAAGGTATGTTCCTCCCATTGTAGATCAAACTCGATTATGGGGAGATCATGAACACAAATTTAGGGTTTGTAGATATTGAATATTTCCACCACAGGTTAATAGATCCTAACAAAACTCCATGGGTAGAGAAAATCATTCTTAATGGATTGGATAACGTAGCAAGTTTCTCCATATCTATTATTGCCCAAAATTGGTGATGGAATGTATAAAGAATTTCAATGCAAAAAACCTAGAAAGTCAAGGTTGAGGAGAGGGTAGATGCTAACCTCAACGAAGATGCAATAATGCAAGCATTCAATATCCCTTTTTGGAATAAGGTAGCAATCATAGAAGAACTCGTTGTAATAGAAGCTAACAATGAACATGTTAGAAGAATGATCAACATAAAGTAGATGAAAAATATGTATAAATCATTATCAAAGTTGTCCAAGACACTCTACAAGAGTGATTTTACCTAAGGAAATTAGAGACATGGTAACATTGCTAAGAAAATTCTTGGGGTAATCTCATTTTGTTGTACTTGAATGATGCACTTATACATTGAGACTATCAAAGGAAGCCAATAGATGTTGTGTTGGTCTAGATTCATTGGTGACAGTCTATACAACCAAATCACTAATTTTGATTCATAGAGGACCTTTTACATGACTTCCTACCTAATATATGCAATAGTTTCCAGAGGGACATTCAATGGGTTAGAAAGAGTGGGAACCTTAGGAATGTGAGTAGGGTGACTACTTGTACATGATCACTACCCTCAGCTAGAGGCAAAGCAATCAATGGTGCACCGCAAGAGCATGCATGATGTATTTTCCATGTGGTTGGTTAGAACAATGAAAGGGGATAAAGCCAAGAGCCTATCTCCTAGGGCACAAGTAGTAGTAAATGAAAAAGGAAATCTGGTTCATATAATTCCTTAAGTTCTCTTACATCAAAATGGAAGGGTTCTCAAGACAACCATTCAAATTACCTAGAAGTCCTACTGACAAGATGATATTTTTGGAATACACAAAGAAAATTATTGACTCATATTACTTGTTGGAATCAAAACATAGAGCAAGTGATCAACTCTCCATCAATATTGTGTGATATAGATGTGATAGTGTAAGTTATGCCATGACATCAAAAAATGAGCTACAAAAACACAACCTAGAACTATTTGATGTAGCATGGACAAAATATGATTCAAATGGAAAAAATGAGACTAAATTTTCCACTAACTTGAGGCATAAGCCTTATATTGAAGACTTTTGGGTAGGTTTTTCTAATTGTAATGAAGTCAAGAAAAGAAGCTACCAAAGGTTAAATATGCAATAAATGAGAACCCTTGGCACACACAAGGACCCAATGTAAAAAAAGGAAGATGGGATGATTTTGGATACAAGTTATGATACGAATCCAGTATATAAAAAACCCATTAAAGATACTAAGTGGACAAATCCAAAGGTATATACATTAGAAGAACTAACTCAAAGAGTCTTGATACATTCGTAACATATACTCTACATAATAGGGAAAAGATCAGGGTTGTGCACAAATTGATTTAAGCAATAAAATCCAAACAAACACTCATGATTGGATGAAAGAGGTCAAACAAGCATACAATTCAACAAAATTATAGTATGTCAAACCTCTTGTTAGAATGATTTTCCCATGATCAATTAAGATGTGTGCTCATAATAATTCAATAACATGATGTTGCTCAAACAATAAGGGTGCTAAGTGTGGAGTGATATAGGATAGCAAGAATGGATGGACGGATAGGATGGAAGGAGACATATCAAGGGCTAGGGATGAGTGTGATCTCTCGAGCCATGAATTTGTGCCAAGTGGCACAATACAATGGCTTAACAGGGAGATTGTACCCTTGAGGTTATCTTGGAGTGTGGAGAGAATCTTGCCATAAAGGAAATCTCTGTCCTCACTCCATAGGCATTGGAGTGAGGGAAAATAAAGGAGTTTTAAATTCCTTAAATGTACTTTTGGGAGATGGATCCATGTGGGGTTCCTTCCCAAAAGAGGAAAGATTGATGTGACAGAGTACTTGGTGGCCTAGGAATAATTGGAAGGGGTTGACCCTTTGCTAATTATGGGTTAGGAATGTGAAAACCATTAAGAGGAGAATTAGGTAAGGGACTAGGATTAGGATTAGAGTCAAGTGGGGGACTTGGAGGATTTGACAAGAGGAGAGAGAGAAATATGAGTTAAATACTTAAATTTGATTCATATTTGGACGAAAATTGGTGATGAAGGGAATCTGGTGAATTAAATTAAATAAAGAGGCATTTATTTGATTTAATAGATGGAAGGGTAAAATAGGCAAAGATAAGTAAATTAATTAAATTAATTATCTTAGGATAAGCTCTATTAAAATAAAACAAAATAGGAAATATTAATTAAAAAAACAAAATATTATTTAATCAATATAGTGATGAAGAATTTAGAAAAAAAAGGGATAAAATTGACCAAATGTGAGTGGTCAATTTTACGTGTATATATTTTTTTCCCTCTTTGAAATAACATTAAAATAAAGATTATTTCAAAGAAAAAATAAATATAGCTGACACAAGGAGAGAGGTGGAAAAATTTCATAGTGTAGAAAGGATAGAAGAAGAAAAACAGGATGGAGAGTGAAACACACGCGCACAGAGAGAGGGAGGAAAACAAAACTAAAAAAAAAGAAACGAGAATTAAAAAAAGTGATTAGGGAACTATAAATAGTAATTAGTTCCTAATTGCTATTCATTTTAACCTAAATAGATAGTTATTCGATGAGATGAAGAAAAGAGGAGCGTAGAGAATGGAAAATACACCGTGGATCACTATGTAGACAAAGTGAGGGCTTCACAATGTAGAGGAGGATGAGGCAATCAGATAGACAAATTGAAAATTGATCTAGTCTAGACAAGAGGGTAATTGATGCTAGGAAAAAGAAAATCACCAAATAGGCAAATGTCTTTAAGAAAAGGAAAACACATACTGCAAATGGGTGAATCCGCCTAGGGAGAAAAAATTATCGAAAAGAAAATACATATAGGAAAAGGTGAATGTTCCAAGTGAAGGGGTGAATCCATCAAGGGTAGATTGAGAAATAAGTTAGTTAGAAATAGAAGAAAAAATGGATTATGATAAAAAGATTGGCTTATGATTTAGATTGTGCATTAGATATTATATGTTGTGAGGATGCAAGAGAGGTTATAGTCAGTGTTACATATAACAAGATGGGTTCTAATATATAGACTAGGTGCACCTAGAGGTGTGTGGAATAGCACACATAACAAGGATGCAACGATTAGGCACATAGAGCCCTACTTATTTCACTAGCAAAGTGGTGGAGGTTTGAGATAAACACCTTTCATCTCCTAATAGGGGATATGATAGTGACCTTAGAGGTTGTATGGCAGATATTATGGGTCCTAGTTATGGATTATATGTGTATGGTATCGAGTGTTGGCAGCAACATTGTACCATTTGTTCTAAAGAGTAGATGTCTCGATGAGGGGATGGCAATTAGATTTGTACTAGAGTAGAAAATTGGTGTCAGGGATGGCACTATTTTTGTGTGAATTGGTGAGTGGCATCCTCTTACCAAATAGGATTGGATGATATTTCACAATAAACCTAGGAGTGGCCAATATTGTCGAGCACCAATAGAGATTTTGGAGGGGACCCTACATACTAGTGCACCTATACAAGGAACTACAAATGATTTACCACAAGGGGCAAAGAATGACCCACATCACACTACTACAGGTGTGGACATGGGAGCACATCATGGTGATAAGAGCAATAATGCAGAGGGTGAATAGGGATGATGATGGTGATGCCTAACCACCTCTTACAAGGCTATGACTTGAGGGAATCTATTGCAAGGTTTAAAAAAATTGTCTTCTTTGTAATTTCTTTCTTTATATGTTAACTGCAAGTTTTTCTTGGTGCTTTGATTTCTTCATTATAGCTTTAACAAGGTCCCAACAATAGAACCAATGTAGCAAAAAGAGTGGAGTCATAGACCAAAGTTGTGAGCTCTAGAAATTATCAAGTGTTGTTTTATACCCCAATTATGGTAATAGGAGAATAATCAAAGAGTGTGCAATGTAAAATACTAATGTTTGGTGCTTTAACATAGATCAAGCACTAGTTATACAAAAATTTAAACACAAATATACACTATAGCCATTAATCTCTATACACATTTATCTTTGTACTATATACAATATCCTATATGATATATTATGTTCTCAATATCTCTTTCTTCTTTACTCTCTTCACTATTCCTTTGTATTTCTGTATACATGTTACAATATTATACATTTATAGGATTGAAGAGATATCCCTTACAAATTATACCTATTCATATTATGTCTAGTTGGCCTTATGTCCACATTATAGTTGTGGTCACTTGCAATAGGTTCAACAATCTATTGCACCTATGCTCTAACCTATCCAAACACTTGAATATAGAAATACCCAATGACTTCATTATAAATAAATAAAAAATTATTAGATTACATGAAATCAATGTTTTACACTAAGATTCTACATTTAAGTGTAAATTATTCCTAGTACCCATCTTATTATTACTTTCAAGCACAACATGTTATATATATATATATATATATATATATATATATATATATAGAGAGAGAGAGAGAGAGAGAGAGAGAGAGAGAGAGAGAGAGAGAGAGAGAGATTTACCACTCACATAGTCTCACCTAGTTCACCCTAGAAAGCTTCTGTTTAGAAACTAAATATGGTACCATGTAGGTCACTCTTCCATGCATCATATCTTCATGGTTTCATAATCGAATCAAAGAATATGATAAAAGCAAATTGTATTTCAGAAATCTATAGATGAATGAATCATTTAATAGAATCACGAAAGAAACTATGGGAACATGAATGAGGCCCAAATGAACATTTTGTGATGTCTGATTGTATAAATCCATACTATATAAACTTATTGTTTAATACTTGGATTTTGAATGGTAACCATGTATATATAGTTTTTTTGCAACCTACCTACCTATGAATGTGTGTGTGTGTACCAGTGGGTGGGTGGGTGTGTCTGTGCGCGCGCGCGCGCGAGAGAGAGAGAGAGAGAGAGAGAGAGAGAGAGAGAGAGAGAGAGAGAGAGAGAGAGAGAGAGAGAGTTACATATAGTGAACAAGTTTACTAATCTTAGTGCAACCCTTTATACAAGTTGTACCAAGAAGGTCATTCAGTTGCACTCAATGTGTTTTAACAAAAGTATCTAAGATAACTAGAAGAATTTGAAAGTTTTACCTATCAGGGTTTCTTTACCGCAACACTCACATCACAAGAAATGTATTGCACATAACCATATTTAGTGATTGGGTAACTATTTCTTGAAATAATCAACCAAAAATAATCTGGAGCACAAAGTTCTTCACAAGTCCAATGTTCCATGGAGACGCGTTGCCCCCCCCTCCCCCCAAAGCCTGTGTCTCTTGTAGGGGGACGTTTCTGAGACTTGGGGACTTGAGGGAAACGTCCCTCCACAGCACCACCACTTCCGCCACCTCCACCACCTTTGGCGAGGACACTGTTGGGTCGCTTGCTATATGTTACATGTCATTACATATTGATTGCAACCTTTAACTTCGTGAAAACTAGTTAGCCTTTCATGGGGCACTCATAGAGATGTTATATTGCAGATTTTTCCTTGAAGATTTCAATTCACCTCTATTTTTTATATCAGCACCACCCCACCACCACTCTGCCGCCGTCCCCCCACCATCCCCAAATTTAAGCCCTTGGTCCCCCGTCCCCGAAACCCATTCCCATGCGTCCACTAGTCAAGAAACTCCGTGGAACATTGTTCATAACCTAAGCCTATAAAACTTCTTAAGGTTGCTCAACGTTGTGCATGCTTTAATGTATTTAAAGTATGATACATTCAACAGGTGCAATTGGATAAAAGGAAATGTAAATTTAGAAATGCTAAATTGCGAGCCACCACATTTGACCAACATCAAGAATAAACTGCACCAATTGCTATTCCAAATAAGAACAGTTCAGCCTATAAGGATTTATAACAACCAATTACTGATCTGCTTCACTTAAAATTAACAATTTGTATAATCAATGTACATACCGAAAAGAGGGTTTTTGTTTATAACCTGTGAGAAAATAATGTACAAATCTAATATATAAACATTTTCTTAAACACCGGGCTAAATCATGTAGTCACTGCATTAGTTGACTTGTAAACACTAATGTAACAAATATAAGAATAATCCTGCAAAGATGTTTGAGTTTGTATATTAAAAATTTAAAGCATTGAAAGTTTCCATATTGCACAGTAGGAAACTTTTTACTAGCTTTTTTGGCACAATATCTACATCAGATCTACAATGACCAGAACCTGTATAGTTCACAAGCTTATTTTAAGCAACAAGAATTCGAGCTTCCTGTCTCTTTTCTTCCATTTGCAAGAAGCAAGCCTTGTGGAGGCTGCATGAGCTGAGCTTGATGTAGTCGTTTTCCTGCAGAAAGAAACAATTACAACTCTGTTCCCAAATCCAAAAAAATGTAAAAGAAAAAAACTAGAAAACTTGTTCACTGAGAAGAAGAAATAGCCCCTACAAGAAACTAAAATTTGAGATTATTTCTGATATGACCGGGTATATAAGATTGAGTTGGTGATTGGTTTTAGGTCTGTACAACTCGTCACGATGGAACCGAAGAGTCACCTTGTTCTCATGAGACGGAAATAAACGCATTTGCACACACTTGTGATTGGAAGATGAAGTGTCTTGATACAGTTTAGGATTCCTCTTCCTTTTTGAGTACCCTTCTTAGCCAAATTCAATGTGAGAAAGGAAAAAGAAAACTAATTCAAAGCAAAGCTTGTATCACCCATCAATGCCACTTGGAAGATTATATTTTGCTTCTTTAGGCACCTATTACAAACATTTTTGGATTAAATTTCAATGTGGAGAACAAAAATTGACTTTCTCTCTAGCATCTGATTTCACTCCACATTTTTTAGGGAATTCACGATTGTGGAACCCCAATTAAGGATGACTTTAAAATGCAAATTATAAAATTTTGATGTTGGACAAGGTTTTAATAGAGCATAAGTAATCATTTCCACCATTTTCTCCAATCAAATCCTTCAAAAAAAAATTCTTAACCATCCCCACAAATGGTAGTACTTCAACATTTCTCATATTTTGAATTTTAAATTTTTTGGCATGCAAATCGCACAACTATCACACCATAAGAAGTAGAGCCCTTGGTAGCTACATAGATATAAATATCCGATAAGAGTCAACCAGATAATGTTTAAGTGCCCAAATTTGGGATTTCAAACCACCCGTTTGTAAGATATCATTTATAGAACATACTGTGTAAAATCAAGCAAATGAAAACAAGGCCGTGCAAAACATTAATTCTACAAGCAACAAGTTAGAATTAACTACAAATTTAAGTCGCTTCATCTTCAAGCAATTGATCAAGACCTCCTTAAAAGTTCCAATCTCTCTTAGCATTCAACATTAGCCTGAAAACTCCAAGGAATACAAATGTAATTTATATTTAATAGAAGATAATTAGCTAGGGATCGTAATGCAGTCATGAGTTACCACAGTAACATATAGTCAGGATTGTCTAATGTAGTTTCTATCCCCAAATTCCTGTTAATTATGGGTAGCTTGGACAGCTGTTCGTCCTTACCCAGAAATAACAGCATTAGTTATGGGTAGTTTTGGACAGCTGTTCGTCCTGACCTAGAATTAGAAAATGGTTGTTTTTGTCAAACAAGTGTTGTTAGGATAATAACAATTGTTATTTAATAGTGGCTCTTTTTAGGTGACACCTCATAGCCAAAATTAGTTATTGGTTAATTGAGTTGTCTTAATCTCAGCCGTTGGTTTGAATTAATCTCGGCCGTTGGTTTTCCAATAGAGTAGTATAAAAAGGGGTCATTGGTCATTTGGAAAATAAGAAGTCTTGAGAAGAATTTGCAGTGATAGCAAATAGTCTTGCAGTGTTAGCAAGAGGCGCAGTGATAGCGTTGATATAGCAGTGGAGGATATCAGCAGGAGATATTAGGAGTTTGTCGGAGTTCTGCCAGTAAGAGGCAAGGAATTCTTTTGTAATTCTTATATTGCTGAAGATTAATATATTTTCCATCTGTAGAACTGGTTTTCCCTTGGGGGTTTTTTCAGGGACGATTGTCCAAAAATATTGTGTCCTTGTGTTGCTTATTTCTTTCCGTATTTTTAGTGAAGTTGCAGTTGTGTTATTTTTCGATATTCAGCTGTAAATTTATTTTCAGCAGTTAAATAATTTTTATGAGATAGGAGATTAATAATCAGTGACTGCAATAGAATTTCTACATGGTATCAGAGCTTTGTTGAGGGTAGAAAAGGTTTACCCTAAGCAAAGGAAAGAAATTTGAGTTTGACCTCTTTCAAGTTATTGTTTTCCTTTATTTCTTTGAGATGGCCTCAGCAGGTTTGAGAGATCAGGACAGACTGGATGGTGCCTCAAATTTTGGTGTCTGGAAAGCTAGAATTTCTTTATTGTTGGAAGAGAATGGTATCAAGGAATATGTTACCAGTACTGTAGCTGTACCTACAGATCCAGTACAACTTGCAGCATACAAGAAGGATGATGCCAAGGCGAGGAGGATAATCCTTGATGGTGTCAAGGACCATGTTGTTCCACATATCGCAGAGTTAGATACAGCGAAGAAGATGTGGGACGCCATTATGAATCTGTACCAGAATGCTACCACTAACCGGAAGCTGATTCTCAAAGAAAAATTGAGGAATACCCGGATGAACAAGGGAGAAGATGTTACAAGTTACCTCACCAGGCTTAGACTTGTCAAGGACGAGTTAGCAGCTGTTGGAGATAAGCCAAATGAAGAGGAGCTAGTAAGAATAGCCCTAAATGGGTTTACTAAGCAATTGGATGTCTTTGTTCAAGTTATTAATGGACGAGACACCTTACCTAGCTGGGATCGACTTTGGAGTGATTTCACTCAGGAGGAGCTTAGACTAAGCCTTGTCAATGGAGCCAACAATAAGAGTCAGAAAAGTGAGGTAGAACAAGAAAATGTTGCCCTAGCGGGAAAGGGGAAAACAAAGAAGGGATCTAGCAAAGGAGCAAATTCACAAATTGAAAAGAAGAAGAAGGACCTATCTAAGGTCAAGTGCTTTGGTTGTCACGAGTTTGGCCACTATGTCAGCGATTGCCCACAAAGGAAGAAAGATAAGAAGGGAAAGAACCAAGTGGCAGCTTCAGCAAGTGCAGAGGAGCTCTCTAGTAGATTGGAGGATGAGTTTGCACTCATAGCCTGTATGATTAGCTCAACCTCACAGAGTGTCTGGTATATAGACAGTGGGGCGTCATTTCATATGACAGGAGTTCGAGAGTACTTCTCCAGCTACAAGGAGGAAAACACCAGAATCCAGATCTCTATGGGGAACTTGTCCAAGCTCAACTCAGTTGGGAAAGGGACTGTTCAACTTCAGAGGGAGAATGGAAAGGTAATTCCTCTTCATGATGTGTTGCATGTGCCAGGCTTAGGTATGAATTTGGTTTCTGTATCTGTCCTTCAGGATAAAGGGTATAATGTTCTCTTTAGAGGGATGCATGTTTTGATTAAGCATAAAGATTGGAAATCACCCGTATCTATTGGAGTTAGGAGTGGTCGCCTTTATAGGTTGCAGTTTGATACTCCTAAGGCACTCATGAGCAGCAGTAACCCTAGAGATCTTGGAGAGCTATGGCATAGGAGGATGGGCCATATTCATCATGGAGCACTTAGATTGCTTCGTGAGACGGTGACAGGTGTTCCAGAGGTGAGCACAGAGCATGATGATGTATGTAAGGGATGTGTGTTGGGAAAGTTTGCGAAAGCATCTTTTCCAAGGAGTGACACCAGATCTACGGGTGTTCTTGATCTAGTACATTCAGATGTATGTGGACCAATGTCGACAAAGTCTCTCAGAGGATATGAGTATTATGTTACCTTTATTGATGATTTCTCCAGGAAGACCTGGATATACTTCTTGAAGACCAAGGATGAGGTTTTCAGTCGCTTCCAAGAGTTCAAGGCTCTTGTGGAGAACTCAACAGGAAGGAAGATAAAGGTTCTTCGGTCAGACAATGGAGGCGAGTACAAAGGAAATGACTTCCAGGATTTCTGTACCAGAGAAGGAATCAAGAGAGAGTGGACTGTTCCTTACAATCCACAGCAGAATGGAGTTGCTGAGAGGAAGAACCATTCTATTTCGGAGGCAGCAAGGGCTATATTACATGACCAGGACATGCCCCGCTACTTATGGGCAGAAGCATGTAGTACAGCAGTCTACATTCAAAGTAGGGTTCCACACAAGGTACTAGGGAAAATGACACCAGAGGAGGCTTTCACGGGGAAGAAGCCAGATGTTGGTCACTTCAGGATATTTGGGAGTTTGGCATATTGCCTTATTCCTGGAGACACACGTACCAAGTTAGATCAGACTGCAGAGAAGGGGTACTTTGTTGGGTATAGTGAAACTTCAAAGGCATATAGGATGTTCATTCCAGGGACCAGAAGAATTATTGTCAGACGCGATGTCAAGTTCATGGAGGACAAGGCGTTTAGAAGATCCAGAGATTTGCCAGCAGATGATCAAAGTGAGCAGCCAACAAAAGCTCCAAGTCCAAGTCAAGGACAACAAAGCTCAAGTACAGTTACTAGTACAAGCATAGACTCAGGTAGTGAAGATTCACAGAGTATGGAGCAACTGGTGCAGCAGGATATGCATCTAGATGATATAGAGGTTGATATTTCATCCTCTATAGTTGGCAGTAGGAACCATGAGGTTCAAGACATACAAAGGGATACTCAGGAGTCTATGGGAGCTCCTAGGAAGAGTACAAGACAGAGGAGACAACCAGCCAAGTTCAATGACTATGTGGCATTAGTCAGCCAGTTGGTAGATAGTGAACCTTCTAGCTATCAGGAAGCTGCAAAGCATCAGGTATGGCGAGATGCTATGGTTGAGGAATATAACTCAATAATGCAGAATGATGTATGGGAGGTAGTGCCTAGACCAACTGATAGAGCAGTAGTTGGATCGCGTTGGATCTTCAAGATAAAGCATGGTGCAGATGGTAGCATCGAGAAATATAAGGCGAGGTTTGTGGCCAAGGGGTTCTCTCAGAAGGAGGGAATAGACTATGAGGAGACATTTGCTCCTGTGGCCAGGTATACTTCTATACAAGCTGTAATCTCATTTGCAACACAGATGGGATGGCAGATCCATCAAATGGATGTCAAGACAGCATTCCTTAATGGAGAATTGAAGGAGGAGGTATACATAGAACAACCAGAAGGCTTTGTAGCACACAGCAAAGAGACCCACGTGTGCAGATTAAAGAAAGCCTTATACGGACTCAAGCAGGCTCCCAGAGCGTGGTATGAGCGCATTGATACATACTTGCAGGAAATGGGCTTTGTGAAGAGTGAGGCTGATGCAAACCTCTACTACTTGGTGGTTGGGGGTGAGGTTCTCATTCTTGTTCTATATGTGGATGACTTGTTTCTTACTGGTGCGCTAGGGCTCATAGAGGATTGCAAGAGGGACCTTGCAGAAGAGTTTGAGATGAAGAATTTGGGACTTATGCACTACTTTCTAGGCATGGAGGTGTGGCAGACTGATGGAGAGATTTTCCTTGGTCAAGGGAAATATTGCATTGAAATCTTGAAGAGATTCGAGATGGAAGATTGCAAAGCCATGTCTACACCCATGATCACTAATTGGAGGAAGGTAGATGCATCCAAGGAAAAGGATGTTGATCCCACCCTATACAGGTAGCTGATTGGTTCGCTCATGTATTTGGTCAACACCAGGCCAGATATAGCCTTTGCAGTAAACTCTCTTAGTCAGTTCATGGTAGAGCCAAAGAGAGTGCATTGGACGGCGGCTAAGCATGTGTTGCGTTATCTTCATGGTACAGTTGAGTACGGGATCAGATATGTTCGAGGTGAAGGTATCAAGTTGATAGGCTATACTGATGCAGATTGGGCAGGTAGTACAACGGACAAAAGGAGTACTTCAGGATGTTGTTTCAGCCTGGGATCAGGAGTTGTTTCTTGGTTCAGCAGGAAGCAAAAATCTGTGGCCTTGAGTTCATCAGAAGCAGAATACATAGCAGCCAGCATGGCGACGTGTGAAGCTATATGGCTCCGGAAGTTGCTAGTAGCCTTGTTTGGTCAGAAGGTTGAGACTACGGTGATACACTGCGACAATCAGAGTTGCATCAAGTTGACTGAGAATCCAGTGTTTCATGATAGATCGAAACATATAGACATCAGGTATCACTTCATCAGGGATTGTGTACAGAGGGGGATTGTTCAGCTACAGTACATACCTACAGAGGAGCAGGTAGCAGACATTTTAACAAAGGCATTGGGGAAGGCAAAATTCATCTTCTTTAGAGATAAGATGGGTGTCGTGCAGAACAGCTTCCTCGCTAAGAGGGAGTGTTAATTATGGGTAGCTTGGACAGCTGTTCGTCCTTACCCAGAAATAACAGCATTAGTTATGGGTAGTTTTGGACAGCTGTTCGTCCTGACCTAGAATTAGAAAATGGTTGTTTTTGTCAAACAAGTGTTGTTAGGATAATAACAATTGTTATTTAATAGTGGCTCTTTTTAGGTGACACCTCATAGCCTAAGTTACCGGGTTCGCCCCTGGGACGCCCTGGTACAGGTCCGGGTTCGACCGGGTCCGTGGTACGGGTCCGGTTCGACCTGGGTTCGACCAGGGTTCAAAAAACCCAGGGTGGGTTCGACCCGGGTCGAACCCAGTCGAACCCAAGTGAACCCGGGCGGACCCAGGCGAACCCCGGCGGCTGGGCGGCGGCTGGGCGGCCCGTAAAGCTAAAAAACAAACCAAATTTTAATTTTTTTTCAGTTCCGCCTATTAAAAAGTGAAAATCATAACCTAAAAAACACTTCTAAAACACTTTATTGACACATTTCACCTCATTTGTGTTGCAAACAAATTTTTTATGAGAGCAGGTTGAAGAAGTTTGAAGAAAATTTGGCTTCCAAGATCAAAGAGGAGGAGTTGAAGACTGATTTTAGAAGCTTCAACAAGTGTTGCAGCATCATTTCCATACATTTTCAAGCTTCCATTGGCTGCAAGAGGTAGGTTTTTAAACATTTTTTTCCAACTTTTTTTGTTTCACAAATTTTCAAACATGAAACTTGAATTTTTTTTCATTATTTAGTTTTTGTTTTTGAATATGTTTATTTTATTTCTTGCCATAGGAACTAGAATGGCATCTACATCTTCCTCCATTGGCAATGAACAAATAATTGCAAAACAAAGAAATGATCCAAATTCTCCCTTATGGAAATATGTGGACATTATAAAACAACTTCCGGGAGGTGGGGGATTCCGTTGGAAATGCCATGGATGTGATATTGAACGTAATAGTTCATATTATCGGGTGGTAGGCCATTTGTGTGGAATAAAAGGAAGAGGCATCAAAAAATGCCCTGGAAAAAATGGTAAACCTATACCAGATGAGATAGTGATGAAATATATTAGGGAGCATGACGCGGCAGAAGAGAGGGAAGCCCGTAGATTGAACCAAACCGCATCAAAGAAAACAAGGGGAATGCAAGGCCCTTCTAATCCCAGTATTGTAGTAGAAGACCACCCCTTCTTTGCCACAAATGAACCTCAAAGTGAACCACCCTTGACACGTAAAAGAACAAAGGGGCCTTTAGAAACCGCATTCCAAAATGAGAGTAGAGACAATGCTGATCAAGATATAGTAAGGTGCATTTATGCAAATGGGTTGTCATTCAATGTTGTTCGCTCCCCATATTGGAAGCAAATGATAAAAAGTGTTAATGAGGCACCAAGAGGGTATAAGGGCCCCAGTTATGAGAAGGTACGTGGAACATTATTGGAGAAAGAGGTGAAGAGGGTTGAAGATGCATTGAAACCCATAAGGGATTCATGGGTTGAGACAGGTGTAACAATTGTTTCAGATGGGTGGAAAGATGCTAAAAACCGTCCCTTGATCAATGTCATAGCGGTGTCCCCTAAAGGGGCAATGTTTTTGAGAGCTGTGGATTGTGAGGGCCAAATAAAAGATGGCCAATTTATTTTAGAAATTCTCATCTCTGCCATTGAGTCTGTGGGACCTTGCAATGTTGTCCAAGTCATAACGGACAATGCAAAAAATTGTAGAGCTGCTGGTTTGTTGGTTGAGCAACGCTATGATCACATCTTTTGGACACCTTGTGCAGTACATTCACTCAATCTTATGCTACAAAGGATTGGGCAAAAAATAAAATGGATCAGAGATGTGTATGCAGAGGCTGAGGACATCCAAATATTCATCACAAACCACCACATGTCTCAAGGGATTTTTAGAACCTATTCAAATTTGGAGCTATTGAAGGTAAGTGAAATAGTAATTTAATTTTACATTTTCTGATTTTTTTGAATTTTCAATGTTAATAATATCATTGTGTAAGCTATATTGTGTATTCTTCTTTAAAGTTTGGCTTTATTTTTTAATCATTTGGCATTAATTTGTGTTATAGGTTGCTGAGACCCGTTTTGCATCAAACACAATCATCTTAAGACGACTTGTGAAAGTTAGAGTGGCACTATGCAATATGGTGATCAGCACCAATTGGACTGTATGGAAGCAAAGTAGCACTGAGAGGGCAGAAAAAATTAGGGATAGAATATTGAATGAGAAATGGTGGGATCTTGTTACATATCTCCTAAGTATCACTGAGCCCATCATGAGCATGATTCGCTATACAGACATGGATAGGCCTTGCATAGGTGAGATTTATGATGGCATTGATTCAATGCTTGAAAAAATAAAGGTCACTATAAATGAAAAAGAGAATGATCCTCAGGAGAAATTCTTCAAAGAACTGGAAGTAATTATTGTAGAGAGGTGGAATAAGATGACCACTCCTTTGCACCTTCTTGCCTATGCCTTGACACCTAAGTACTATAGCAATCAGTTTCTTGATAAACCAGGAAGGATTCCACCATGGAGAGATCTAGAAGTATCTGATGGGTATAAGGCAGCATTTCTTAGACCATATCCCGATGATGATTTGCGAGATGTTGTTACAAATGAGTTCATAGAATTCGCAAATGGGAATGGTCTAAGTGTTGATGCACTTCGTCATAGATCCAAGAAAGATGCTCATAGCTGGTGGTACTTCCATGGCACATGCTTCCAACACCTACAACCCCTCGCTATAAAAGTTTTATCACAAGTAAGTTTAATTAATTAAAATTTTAAATTTACAAGTTTTAGTTTATTTATAGTTTACTTTGTCTTCATAGGTTGCTAGTAATTTTATTTTTATTAATGTATAACTTTAATTGTTTACTTTGTCTTCATAGGTTGCTAGTTCATCTGCTTTAGAAAGAAATTGGAGCACATACTCTTTCATCCACTCAGTAAAGCGCAATAGGCTGCTATCAAAAAGAGCGGAGAATTTAGTATATGTGCATTCCAACCTACGTCTTCTTTCACACAAACAACATGACTACACACAAGGGGAAACAAAGATGTGGGATATAGAGCCAGAGCATACTGATTTGGATGCTCCTGCTTTTCAGCTTCTTGCATTGACACTTGATGACTCGGAAATTGAGCCAACTTATAGTGCAAGTGCAAGTGGCATTGGCTCATGTAATGTCAATGTCAATGAGGAGGAGGAGGAGGATGAAGAATTAGATGATCCATTTGATGATTAAACTTTAAGTTTATATTGTTGAAAGTTGAAACAATGATACTTGAATATTTTGTCATTTTGATATTAAACTTGATGTATATGATGCTATTATCAATTATGGTATGATCATGATGCTATGATTACAAGTTTATGTTTGTTTTGTTGTTCATATGATGCTATGTGACATGCATATTTTAATTCATGCTTATAGGCTTCACAAATATCAAAATATATATATATATAAAAAAAAATTACATGTTTTTGTACTAACGAACCCAAACCCCTTTTCAAAATTTTGCTGTACCGGCGTACCGGGTTCTTCGAACCCGAACTGGAACCCGAACCCGAACCGGCAACTTAGCTCATAGCCAAAATTAGTTATTGGTTAATTGAGTTGTCTTAATCTCAGCCGTTGGTTTGAATTAATCTCGGCCGTTGGTTTTCCAATAGAGTAGTATAAAAAGGGGTCATGGGTCATTTGGAAAATAAGAAGTCTTGAGAAGAATTTGCAGTGATAGCAAATAGTCTTGCAGTGTTAGCAAGAGGCGCAGTGATAGCGTTGATATAGCAGTGGAGGATATCAGCAGGAGATATTAGGAGTTTGTCGGAGTTCTGCCAGTAAGAGGCAAGGAATTCTTTTGTAATTCTTATATTGCTGAAGATTAATATATTTTCCATCTGTAGAACTGGTTTTCCCTTAGGGGTTTTTCCAGGGACGATTGTCCAAAAATATTGTATCCTTGTGTTGCTTATTTCTTTCCGTATTTTTAGTGAAGTTGCAGTTGTGTTATTTTTCGATATTCAGCTATAAATTTATTTTCAGCAGTTAAATAATTTTTATGAGATAGGAGATTAATAATCAGTGACTGCAATAGAATTTCTACAATTCCATCAGCCAATTTACATCTCCATCAGCATTCTAATGAGCACAACACCATAATTGGGGCTTATGATTCCAATAATGACACCCACATTTGTGTACGACCATTATTTCTCAAGGATCGCATATGTCATTCCCATGTTCAACAGTTACTTACTGTTGACACAAGGCCTATATGCCAACGATATGCGCCCCCCTAGCAAAAATGGAATGTGGATTACCAACAGACTTACTATCTTGAGAATCATAAATACTCCTCTAGTTGGTATTGCAGGTCAACAGCTATTTTCTGCATTTGTAGAATTTCAGTCTCTATCTTTTACAATATACAAAAAGTTGATCCATGTCCTCTTAACTTTAGAGGCCAGGATTTCTTGAGCATCATAAATTTTCCTCTTTAGTTGATGTTGTGGGTCAACAGCTATTTTCAGCATTAACATAATTTCAGTAGCTGTTTTTTACAATATACAAGTTATATATCCCCTGTTAACTTTAGAGACTGTACATAAGTAAACTCAAAGATCATTTTACTGACCATGACATCACTATTGTGCAATCTGTTGTGAGCTATTTACACATCACCCCATTGCAAATGGGAACCCCCACTTTTTCGCTTTCTAGATTAGTCGTCTTAGTTTAGTTGTTAGTTGTTGTCGAGTCTTTGCTATTAACCTTTTGTTCGTAGTTGCTCAGGAGCTGATCAAGTCCCCCTCTTAAGAATGAAGTGAGGTTCAACATTCCCTTTGCCCAGCCAAGACATAATCACTTCCAATTCTCCAAGCAGTACCTGCGGGTGCCCAAACCCGATCACTCTCATTTCACCATTCCATTTCCTTCTATTTCCACCTCCCCTACCACGCTTCACTTCCATTTACCATATCCTCTACCCACCTACCTTTCTATACTCCATCTACCCTTCCTTCCTTCCACCCATCCCCATACCCTAACCTACTTCACCTACATAACCTACCTTATATTTCCTAACTTCCATCCCACGTCCTTAACCTACCCCTTCCACTACCTTTACCTTTACCTTTACCTTTACCTTTACCTCCATTACCCCTTCCATCTCATTCACCTCCCTACCTTCACCTATACCCTCACCTACCTAACCCTCTTCCCATCCTAGTATACTCATCCACTACCCTTCACCTACGTATACCTTCATTTTTACCTACACCTCCCTCCCCTTAGCCTACCCTTTCCCTTACCTACCACTTTCCTATCCTATCCTATCCCACCTTCCTTCCCCTAGCCTAAACCCCATCCCATTATAACCTACACACCCTCTGCCCTTTCATTACCCCCATATACCTCCCATTACATTTTACTCCCTAACCTCCCCTAACTCCATCCACTACCCCTTATACCTCATAACCCCACGCATCTCCTACTTCCATCATTTATATCCCTTATGTTCCCCTTTCCTCCAACATCCCATTCCCACTCTTTCTCCACGTAGCAGCTACCCTTAACATTTCCTACCACTCCCCCCACATTTTTCTCTCCACCGTATCGCATTACATGCTGGACCCCACACACTCCAAAATAGAGAATTAAATAAGTTTTTAAAGGACTCTTTGTTGGGACCCACTAACTTTTGGATTGGGAACTTAGAAAAAAAAAATTTCCTTATAATTTTTTTTTTTTTTAATAATGAATTTTAAATAAAAGAGAGAGCATCGACCTCACTCTACCCCTTCATCCCTTCCACCTTATCCCCTCCGTGGAACTTCTTTACCACATCACCCCATCTTCTTTGCCACCATATCCTCTTTTCTATTACACCTTTCCACTCCCTTTTCACACCCGTGGCATATTTGGGCTCCACTAAAACTTTAGGATGGAGAATATAAAGAGCATTTCACTATAAATTTAATACAAATCTCCAGGTTCACAAGAGAAGATTCGCTTCAAAGGTGGTGAAATCACTTTTTTGAAGACATTCACTGAGGATCGCTCAGCTAGTGCATACAGTAGCAACTGTGATATTGATCAAATTCTGATCGTTTTGAGGCAGCAATCTTGATATTTTACTTCAATGAATTCACTTTGGCATTATAATCATCAGAGATCACCCCAAAGGCAATCTGATTCACTCACCGATATATGATCAAGGAGATTTTTTTTTGGAACTCAGCTGAGCTTGAAGGACCACGATATTGAGTTTTGATATTTCAACGGTGATTGAAAGGGCAGTGAATTTGTCACTCTTCAGCAAGTTTGACCTCCAAGGTGGCAATATAAAGTTCAGATCTGAGACTTGAATCGTTTCAGTGGTTATCCAAGTCCAATCAAGGTGGCTTCATTGGAAATGATTTTGTGCCTTTGAAAGTGTAACATACCGGGCCAGCTAGTTGACAAAACTTTGAAGGTTTTCAATTTCACCGATCATGTTTTGGTTTGCAAAGGTCCCCTAATCTGGCCTATCATGTTTGCAAAGCTGCCTGAGTTAGCTGATCAAATAGGGAGATGCAAAGACATTCGAATTAGCTGATCAAAGTGTCAAGTTGCAAAGGAGGGCATTAATGTTGCTCATATCATCAAACTACAAAGCAACATCAAATGGCCGCTCAAGTCAGAGAATGCAAAGAGACTTCAAAGACCGCCTAGCAACCCTGAAACGTGAATGAAGTTAAAAAAATTTGCCTAATGTAATAAAAAAAACTGACTAAGTGTTTGAAGGGCAAATAAGAAGTTTACTTCATGTTCGGGCCAATGAGAGCGCACTTCACAAACTGAAACAGAAGAGCATATTTCACAAATTGGACGATATGAGCGCACTTCAGCACTTCGCAAATCACTACAGATGAGCGCACTTCAGCGCTTCACAAATAGGAAGGGATGAGCGAATTTTATGAACATGTTAAATAGAGCGACTTCACGAGTTGGAGAAATGGAGCGCCTTCACGAGTTGGAGATTTGGAGCGACTTCATGAGTTGACAAATTGGAGCGAATTTCCTACTTCATGACTCAGCCCCTTGTAGCGAACTTGAACTTCATGACTTGCTTCCTTGGAGTGAAATTCATCAATGAGCACACATGAGCAAGCCTACATGAGCAAAGTTGAAAGGGGAGTGAAGAATGATTGATAGAATTTGCCTCGAATAGATCCAATTTGGAGCGACTTCATGAGTTCAACAATTAGAGCGAAATTCCTTGTTTCATGAGTTGCTAAGTTGGAGCGAAATTCCTTGCTTCAGGAGTTGCTGAGTTGAAGCGAAATTCATACTTCATGAATTAAGCTATTGGAGCGAAATTCCTACTTCAAGAGTTGATGATTTGGAGCGAATTTCACATAAAGCAAACTTCATGAGTTGCAAGTTGCAAGTTGCAAGCGAACTTCGTGAGTTTGCATATTGGAGCGAAAAACATACTTCATGAGTTGGAATATTGGAGCAAACTTCAGGTTGGGGAGTTTTGGAGCGGATTTCATGACAAGCAAGCTTAGCAAAGCAAGGTGAATGAGATAAGACATCATGTGCACACCCCTTGGGATGAAATTTATCAACTTCATGAGTAGCCAGTTTGGAGCGAATTTCATGTTTGGGACATTTGGAGCGAAGTTCATACAAATCTACTTCATGAGTTGATGGCTAGGAGCGAATTCCATTCAAATGAACTTCATGAATCAATAAAATGGAGCAAATTCACTATGAGAGTGAACTTCATGAATGAACAAAGGGGAGCAAACTTCATGTTCCGAGCTTCAAAGGTGAATTTCAAGTGTAAAAGTTACGGAGTGAATTTTACTTCATAATTGAGGGTGAATTTGCAAGATTGACTACAGGACCACTACGTTGAAAGAGATTTGATGATTGGAAAGAATCATTTTGAGTTGAAAACATGAAAGGTGAGAATTCAAAGATCACTTCATGAGAAGCAAGGTGAACTTCATGAGCAGAGGCTTGGGAGTAGACTTCAAGAGCTCCTCTTCACGAGCAAAAAGCAACTTCAAGTGTTGCTTCATGATGGCGAATCCTCTTTTTATGCTTTAATCAACCTATATTAAGTGTGTGTAATACTTGCTTGTTTGTTTTGCAGAACATGAAGAGAGTAACAAGAGTTGGAGTTTGGAGTTTCAAAGGAGAAATCAGAAGTAAATCAATACTTCAAAACTAAGATCTACACCTCGCACATCTATGATTGAAGCCTTCAAGAAGCAGATAGTTTCAGAAGAGTTAATCAAAGTTTGCTCCTCATCGTCATCATCACTTGAAGCAAACTGTCTCAACATCTCTTCGTGATGATGAATCAAAACAAGTCTACGAAGTGCAAGATAAAAGTCGCATCCTAATCATCATCACAGTCACTATCTCTACCAATCAGGGAACGTATACTTCAACATGTCTAGATACAATGAACTTGACTCACCTGTGATGGCGTAAACTCCGATGTACCTACCCCTGATGTCTACTAGTCCACATTCCCTGAATGTAATTATTCCATTGGCTAAGCAGAGTTTGTTGTAACAAAACCCTAATTAGGGTTTTCATTGTAAAATCTTAGCCATTGATGGAGATTCAATCCTAGCCATTCATTGTAAATGAGCTCTCTATATAAAGCTCAAACTCTTCATTTGTAAAGGTTAACAGTCAACAAATAGTGAATAGTTGGAAAATAGTTAATAGTGAGTAGAATAGTGAATAGAATAGCAATTAGAATAGAAGTTAGAGTAGTATAAGGCAAAGATTGTTGCCAAACTTTGTTACAAAGAACAATTGATTTCATTGAAGTTATGGTGAATTTGATTTGTTACTTCAACAACTTGCATAGTCTTTGCTTCTCAATTTGTTTTTATGTAATTAGATTGAGTGGAGGAATTTGTTGAATGTATTCATGTGGAATCCACCTAATCCATACCATTAGCCTCTTGTTGCTTGTAAGTGTGCCTTGTGTGGTCAACCGGAATGATATGAGCTTAACTTCGAATTGTTCTACATTCATTGCTTATGCATTAACTTGAATGGTAATTGATGTTTGATGTTATTGATTCGAATATCTTTGAAATATCCTTAGAAGATTGCATTGAGCTTGTGTCAAATTGTTCAAGTTGATGGTGAGACCTCGCTCAGTAGGATTCCATCTAATCATTCACTCATCTTCCTACATTCTTAGGATTAGAATAGATTCTCTCAACCCCTTATCTTTTGCCATTTTTTTTTCAAACTCTAGCTAGTTTAGGATCAAAATCATCACCATATTGTAACATCAACCAACGGAGTTTATCCACACGTAGTGACCCTACATTCATGAACCTTGGAGTCTTCTCAAGTGATCCTTAAGCTAATCTTCAGCATTTGAGAGATTTTGTTCAAGAGAGGATAAGATACTTAGGTATTTTATTCTGTGTTTGCATGTGCCTTAAAAACCCATCAACACAAACCCTCGGCCATTACTAGATTGGCTATTTCACTGTTACTACTTCACTTGCCCCACATATTTTGCTCGTTTCACCAACTAGGGTTTGATTGAGCTGCTAGCCATATCCAAGGGCAATCTTCACCTTCAAGTCATACTGTTACGCAGCATCCTGAACGTTGGAAACTGGTTTGTGGTTACTGCACAAAACCCAGTTGGGATTTGCTACTGATGTACCTGTATAAGGATATTGCATTTATATATTGCTTTATTGTTATCTTGCATTACTAAAGGTTTGGATCATTGATAATGTCATACACCTTACATTACCATTAGGGTTTTTTGATCTCTATTGCATTCAATTTTGAATGTTCATGTGGTAGTCGGGAAACTAAAAAATGCATTCTTTAATCATTAAGATTTTTTTTCAAAAAATTGAAAACTAAAAATGAGATCAAATTTAGGAATATCGATATCTTTGCCACATTGCAGGTTACTGTTTGAGTTTCCATTATATGATTGCAATTAGCATTTGGTAATATATATCTATTGTGCTTAGTTGGGACCTAGACAGCTACGCCTATCCAAACCATAGATCTGCATCTTATCTATTTTTTTCTATTTAGCCCTAAATTGACCTTATCATCCTTAGGCTTTGTCCATCATGGATTTTTTCTTATTGATTCCATCACCACATTAGTGAAAACTCTTGACTGAATCTTGGCTCGACTTTTACTCCATCCTTCTAGCATTGTCTATCTGTCCAGGTTTTTGCAATTAGAGACCTCCCTAAAACAAAAAACTTTGAAGATTACATTTATGCCATTGAAATTGTACTTTTTTGGTTAGTTTGCTTTTTCCAGTTTTTTACCAATAGTTCGAACAAAATTATGGTTTTACTAATCCATATCACCCTAATGTCTATTTTCATGAGCAATTTCTTCTCTCTCGTGCTAACATCACAGAGGTGCTTGTGTGCTTTGTGGGTTCCCTTTTCAACGTAATAATAATTAGCAATGAATAAGGCAAAAAGTCTTAGCTTCTCTCTAATACTAACTTCACAGAGAGGTGTTGTGTGCACTTTGTAGGTCCGCATGCTTTGTAATCAATTGTCAATGTACAAGTGAAAGGTCATAGAATAAATGACTACTCATGAAACATTTCGTCAAATTAGTGTTCCATAGGATGTGTTCCTAAGTGTCTAGATGATGCCCCAACATCCCAGGAATCCCAAAGGATGTGTGTTCCCAAGTGTCTAGATGATGCCCCAACGTCCCAGGAATCCCAAAGGATGTGTTACTAAGTGTCCAGATGATATCCCAACATCACGGGAATCCCAAGGACTTGGGGACTTGGAGGGAACATTCCCTTTTTCAAGACTGGACAGCCTACTCCATTTTGTGCCTAAGAATTATATAGATAATTTCTTAAGAAAAGAAAGCAAAAATACCCTAAAATGTAAAAACCTAAACGGGGGAAGCTTCTCATTGCAAATGCAGCAGATTGCATTGCTTTTTAAAGTTTCAGTTTCTTTTAGTCTGCTTGAGTAATTTTAATAGCAGTACCCCTATCATCCCCAAAATTTAGGAAATATTCTACTGTCCCCAAAATCTTGTACGCTCTTCACAACATCCCTTGGTCCTGAAAACTTAAAGATACATTGTGTCAATGTGGTGGCTTGAGTATAAAAACACTCCACATATTAGTGTTCCATGGGATGTGTTCCTAGGTGTCTTAATGATGTCCCAACATCCCAGGAATTCCATGGACATGGGGGACTTGGAAGGAACATCCCCTTTTTCAAGGACTAGACAACCTACTCCATTTGGTGCCTAAGAATTAAAAAGGTAATTTTTTAAGAAAAAATGCGAAAAAAACCATAAAAACACGAATGTGTTGGAATTGAGGAGTCTCAACCTTTGAGAGTCCTAGTAAATTTTATTGGATTATATTTGATTTATTATTCATTATATCCTAAGTGCTAACTTTATAGGTTGTCTTATCACTTTGTGGGAGAAGAATCCTACATGCAAAGTGAGGAGAGCGTGGGAATGTGCCATTTGTCACTTGGGTACTCAATTGGAGAGGAGTTTGTCAAAACTTCTCGGAGGTGCGCTATGGTGACGTGTCTTGGCATTGTTAAGTTAATTATGACAAGGTCCTCTTGTTTAGGAAGTTGGCGTCTACTTTGAAGAGTCAAATTTGGAAGTTGCTAATAAAGTAGGAGTTATGCATAAATGAAGTTTCTATTTCATGTTGAGTCTTAATGGAATGTGGATGCCTTTGGAGGTGTAGTTACTTATTTGGCAAGTGCAATTTCTTATGCAAGTTTCGTAATAATTGGCAGTTGCATATTTTGCATGTGTTGTGAATTTGGCACCTTTTGCATATTGGCAGTTGCATATATTGAAAGTTACCTTTTGCATGTGTGATGAATTTGGCACCTTCCATGTGGCATCTTCATGCCTAGGCATGGTTTTGGAAACTTGACATTTAATGCATTGTAAGCTCTATAAATACAAGTGTTTGCTAGAGGAGTTTAAGAGAGGAGATTGATTCACACAAGGGTTATGATGCTGGATTTCTTCTAGAAATGGAGCAAAATGTAAATCTCTATATAAAGGCTTAGAGCCTAAAAATGTATTGTAAATTGTTGCTGAATAATACATTGGCTCAATGTTTGGAGTGTGGGGTCTTTTACCCGAAAGAGTTTTCCCCACATATATCTATGTTTTCTCTTCTATCTGATTCTTCTTCTTTTATGATTCTATGGTATTGAATCTATATACCATGATGCTGTTGAAACTTGCTTAGATCTATATATATATGTAAATTGCATCATCTTTCCTTTGAGCTCATCATCTTTCCTTTGAGCTTTAATGTATGGGAATCAACTATGTTTGTTTCCCCTTTTATGGCATGGTAGTATGTGCTTGTATCAACTTGTTGAGATCAATTTTTAAAGAAACACAGGATACTGGGTATGCATACTGATCTCAGAGGTCTTTCTGGGATGCTCTAATTTCCCTTCAAAATGGGAGAGGCTTATCATTGCAAATGCAGAACATTGAATTTCTTTGTAAAGTTTCAACTTATTTAATTTTTCTTCAGTTATTTTAATAGTAGTCCCCCTATCCTCCCCAGATTTTAGAAATTTTTTTTTTGTCTCCAAAACCTTGTACCCACTTCCCAACATCCCTTGGTCTCGAAAACTTTGAGAAACATTGTGTTAAAGTGATAGCTTGAGTCTTAAAATACAATTCATATTGGAAAGTCCCACAAAACTAACGCATCTAAATAATACTGCTGTCTACACTACAAAAGCTTCACTTATTACATAACAAGATGGTGTTTGAATCTTTGATAAGGAATATTACATAAATAACAATTATGATTCGATGCAAGCTTATAATGCATTAAATGCACCAAAAACTTCAACCATGTGGAAGCATCACGTTGAAGTTCAAGACACCATGTGGATGTGTTGACATCCTCCTCTTTGGCACTAACAACACATAGAGGTTCTTGTCTACTTTGAGGATTCTCTTGCCTTATGATCATTACCAATGTGTATGAGTGAACGGTCATAGAAAAAGATACTATTCATGAAAAAAAGTCCTCAAAATGATGAATTGAGTTCTACAAATATTTAAAATGGTAGAACATCCCACAAAAATGAAATACCTAAATAATATTACACAAAAGAAGGTCTAGTTAATCACAAATACATGTTGGGTATCAAATATACCATAGTGATGACAACTATGAGTCAAGGTAGGCTTGCATGCTGTAAATTTTGGGCTATTGTCACAATAACCTTTTGTAAACATAGGTACAAGACTTGCAAGAACACGCCCAAACTCAACGAGCCTCAAACCTAACTACCAAAACCAAGACTCGAAGACTCTAGACTTGAAGATCTAGTGATTCCCAATTGTTGGACTCAGTTGCAATAGGGAAAACTTAAAAACAGGGAAAGAAAAATAAGAAAAATATCAAACTTAAAAACTATCAACTTAAAATGACCTCTACGACTCTAAAAGCACTTATTTCATTTCTAAGCACAAGTAAAAGAAAAAAAATAGTATTCAATCCAAAATCATGTGCTGTAGAAGAAAAAATCAACACACAAGTTGAGCAACAAACATTAATTAAATACCATTTAGGTAGGTCTGTAGCAGCCCTTGGAGCATCTAAAGGAGCCTATGGTGCATTTGGAAAAGGCCACCATTGATTTGAGCAGCCTACTATAAATTTGAAGCAAATTTGAAAAGATAGTTTTTTGTATTTTGAATCATTTGTCTTCTGCAATTTTTTTTTCTTTTTTTATCCATTTCAGATTCATGGAACAAAGTATAAACCCTATCTGTTTTTGTTATTTTTTTCTATTTTATAGCTACAAACCCTAAATTTATTTTCCATTTATTTGTTTTCACAGCATACTTAATATTTATAAATTGTTTTAATGTCAAGTCCAATTAGAAAGGACCTTCGTTAGAAACATACCATCCCTTGGTCATAGAAAGGGGAATTGATTTGTACACATTGCAAAACAAAAATGCTTGGGGAAGCATTAACAGATTGAAATATCATTTTGTACAAATACCATGCCAAGACATTAAAGCATACACATCGGCAGCTCCTGAAGCTGTGTGCAAGGTACAAAGCCAATTAGAGACCTTTGAGCAATAGAAGTGTTGATTAGGTATCCAGTACCCCTAACTACAAGAAGTGAAGTCACTGAGATCATTTCTATCTCTATTGAAAAGTATCTAACTTCTATAAGAAATAAAGACTGGGCGTGAAAATCATACATATATATAAAGGATCTGTTTTGCAACACTACCAATTCATCAATTCATTGATGAAAGAATTAACACACACAACCACTGACAGTAGAGAAATCATCAAAAGATTCTTCTTGAAAATGAAATAGATCATGCAAAATTATTGTATTACACATGAAAATTTCACACATTACCTACCACAATCAAGGACTAGTGAATAATGAGACATTTAACATGCCTTCGACTTCCATCCTTCTCATTGAATTTCGAATTTTGGGTGTTACAGCATAACCCAGTCCGAGATCTTGAGATTACAATAAAAAATTGAGTATTTTTATCTATCCTTGCCTAGCATTTTCTTCTTAAAATTAACCCCATTACAATGCTTTTGATTTTTATATATGTATCCAAACTTGGGTGCCCAAAACTTTTCCGAAGGACTAACTAGTTGGCCTCAATTTTAAAATAATCCACATGCCCCAAAATAAATAATAATTTGAATGTGACCTTTATTTAATTCATAGGTCCAAAATTATCTTGTCTTTATTTATTTCATGACCCCAAGAAAAATTAAATTACAAATAAATACTTCCAAATTAAAAAGCGGTTTTACTAAAATGTTCAAAAAATAAAAGAATGAGAAACACTCCCAGCTAGATACCCAAAACTTCACTGCCATGCTACTGCTGATTGATCTTCTTGCTGTTGTTGCTGCTACAAAATGCATCTTAAAAATTTTCAACTGCTTCCAAGACCGTATTAAGATTTGAAGCACCCAAGTATTCGAAGTGAATCTTCTTGGAAAAGAGGGTCTTCTTGATCAGCTTGGCTACCTACTTTTCCAATAAGCAGTCTTGGAAAACATTGAAGCGACTTGAATTCTCATTAAATTATCTATTGAATGCTCCATCAAATGCTGCTTCAAGGAATCAACAAATTCCTTGATGATAGCAGCAACAAGGACCTTGTTGGGCCTTTCCTAGATGTCACAGGGAATTGCTTCTATTAAGCCCTCTATTTCCACCATTACTGCATCTATTGCCTCATTTCTGGTGGCAGACTTCTTCTTACATCTCTTCAACATTTTGATCCTCCATTTATTTGACTTGAACCACTCTAAGTGCAAGTCAAGGATCCATCAGGAAGAATGTCATTCCTTAGAAGATCTGCAAATGGTACCCTAGCTATTCTCTAAAATATAGGCAAATCATCCTCAAGAGTGATGAGTTCTTCATCAATTGTTTCTACAAACTCTGTCATGGCATTGGCTCCATGACTTCCCTTGTGATAGCAATAAATGGCTTCTCAAATGAGTCTACTTCCTTGGGATTCCAAAGTATCCCTCCAAGTTGTAGTGGCATTGACAACTCCTCCTACATCCCTTTGTTGTGTTCCTTTGTCTAATGTTGCCAAGAGGGTTAGGTCTAGAGTATTTGAGTCCATATAGCCCACAAGGTATTCAATGTAGGTCAATAACTCACCATTTTGAGCCTTGAGTTCTTTTGTCTTCTCATCTTTTCTCATCCTACTCAAGATGGTGGAAATTGATGTTTGCAAGGACAATTTTTCTCCCTCTCATGTTTGATGGATCAAATTCATCCTCTGCACCTAATAGTCTCCTAGCTGTATATGTGCTTCCTCTTTGTCTACCACCAATGTAGCTATCTTTGCAATTGTTGTTCCTTGTACACCGACTGTGATCCTTGCCCTTTTTGGCTTTCATTGGGCCTTGAATATTTCTACAATATTTGAGAAGTATTTTGAATGGGGCTTGTAGGTTCTCCACATCTTCCCAATAGTGGATCCTAGCGACACTAGCAATCTTAAACTCCCTACTAATGTGTCTCCCATAAGTACTCAAGGAGCGCATGCAGATGAAGAAAAGTGAGGAAGACTAAGATGTGGAGAAAGAACCCTTGCAAAGATTAACCAAGGAGAGGAAGGAGGTGAAGGGTTTTGATCTAGGTAGCCTAGTAGGGGTGTATAATTGAGACTATTCCCTAGAACTAGAAGACACATCATAAATTACACCTTTCTCTTGTGATATAGGAGGTGTTTGTATGTTTTCTTGTGTGGGCACTTCTTGTTGTGGTGTAGAACCGTTATTTGATATTAGTCCCTTATTGTTACCTCGCGCTCAAAAAGGTACTCGCCCAATAGTCCTCAATTTCAAATGCATGTCTAAGAAATAAGCCGATCACAAGTCCAACTTTTCTAATTGGATCCAACTTCTTCCTCACCTCATATAGGTCCAATTTATAAATGGACATCTCTTGTTCTACAATTTTTGTGCGGTGCATGCTGGAATAGGAATAGCCCACTTTATGCTTGCCAACTATCATTTTCCGAACTTCCAATAGGTTGTTTGCATATTTTGAAGCATAAGATCTTGTTGGGGTACCTTGGCAACTTGTAAGGAGCCTTGCCTAATCCTCCTATCCTAATGTACAAGAAGGTTCTGAATTGGACGAACCAACTCCAATTAGCCAATTCTTGTATTGCTTCTAGGGACAACCTCTTTGTATGGTCATTTTCCAAGCACCTAATGATGGAGAACACAAATGCATCATTAAAGTAGTTGTAATGCCTCTAGCTTTCTTTCAATTCCAACTGTACGTAATGATCATACACCATAGTTCATCCAAGTTCCATCCAAGTTCCATCTATCCTACCTAAATCAAGCCTAGAAAAATGTTGTAGGCTAGAGGGTAGACCAAGTAGGTTGTGTAGAATTCACTTATTTCCCAATGCTCTAAATTGTTCATGCAATTTGTTATTGATCAATGTCCCCGAATAGATTCTCTTCTTGTCAAGGATGGGCAAGATGAAGAAACACATCCAAGGGTAGAAGTCCTTGGTATTGGCCTATCCAGCCACTATACTCAATAAGGTAATGGCATCATGAGGATCCTCTTTGAATTCTCTTCTTTGGAGGACCTTGGCCATTTTGAGAGCATACTTCCTCCTCTATAGCAGCCAATTGTCATTAATACAAATTCACTATCTCAGTTGTCTTTGTTTCATAATACTTGAGGGCCTCCTTCAAGTCTACTTTGTCATACTAGGCATACAATGGGAGGCCAAAGACCTTATCTATCAAATATAAATTTATATTTAGGTAAGTTTGGTGAATAAGCTCAAACACTTTTTTCACCTTTGGTCATATCTTTGGGCACAAGCCAATAACATCTCTAAAAATTGCATGCAGACTAGGAATGCAACTGCCTATACTAAACTGCTTTGGGCCATGCACTAGGCCCCAAAGGTTCTGTATTTTTTTGAAGATATGAAGTGGGTAAACTCACTAAAGACAATAATTTGGATATCTTCATCTGAAAATATATTTCTAAATGCAGCCTTATAGCCATCAACAACCTCCCCGTCCCTATATGGTAGCCCCCCCCTCAGCAATAAAAGTACCTCTTTGCTATAATACTTTTGTAACAAAGAAAACGCTAAGAGATGGTCAATGATAATCTTTTGTACAATTTTGAAAAGTCATGTTCCTTGGATTCTATATTGCTCTTATTTTCTCCACCATGGAGTCCATGCCATAATAAATTTCACCCAAATAGAGACAATCAATATCAACATACCATGATGGGCTGAGTGAAATTCAAAACATATTCCAGACAATCCCTCCACTCGCCATCTAGGATCAATGCTTTTACTTTTGGGGTTACTTCGCTGCCTCCATACACTCCACAAGTTGTTGATGACCTAGAACTCAAGGCCTCTTACACCTTCACAAGTCGTCTTAAGATGATTGTGTGAGCTACAAATCAAATTTCGGCAACCTAATATGGGATTAAAAAAACATGTCACATACCAACAATAAAAAATAAAATTTAAATTACCTTTAACAACATAAACTTCAAGAAGCAACTAAAGATGCCTTGTGACATATGATTATTAGTCACAAAAATTTGGACCTCCTCACCCTCAATGTAGATTTGTTTGACCCGCTCAATTTGTGCACAATCTTTTGCAATATCAAATTAAGTGAGTGGACTGCACATGGTGTCCAAAAATTGAGTATATGTACCCCCCACTACAGACCCAACTGCCCTACAACTTTTAGCATTATCCATTTTGACTTGGACAATATTTTTTAGAGGCCACCATTTCAATGGATTCTATGAGAATATTGGCAATGAAATTTGCATCTTTTACTTGCCCCTCACAATTTACTAACTTCAAGAACATGGTTCCTTTAGGGGAAACTGCTATAACATTTATCAATGGTCTATTTTGCAATCTTTCCATCCATCAAAAACGATGGACACACCTATTTAGAGCCATGTAACCTTGATTACTCTCAATGATGCCTCTACTGAATTTTTCTCCTTCGCCAATAAGGTGGTTTGCATCTTTTCATACCCAAGAACATAATCAAGTGTGTTGCAAAGGGTCATCACCATTTCCCACTAATAAGGTGTTCTAACAATGTTGAAAGGAATGACATTGTCATAAATGCAATAGGCAATGCTCTGATCTACAACCTTCCTCACTTCATTTTTGAAAGCCTTCTCTAATGAGCCTCTTTCTTGCGAAACAGAAACATTCTCTTCTCTAGAAGATGGTGGCATTGGCATGAAAAGATGTGGGCTAGCCAATTGTGAGAAGCCACCGGAAGGTTTCTGCAAGTTTCTTTTGGAAAGACGATGTGCAAGAGCCTCTGATCTATTACTTGTCATGTCAACATCCTCTTGTTCTTTAACATAAAACCATTTTTGTTCCTTTCGCAACCCTTTTTTATTTGTCCTAGGACAAATTTTTATTCCTTGTAAAGAAATGGCACAAAGTGAGCTTTCACTTGAAAATATGAGGTCTTATAGTCTTTTCCACATTGGTTACAATGCCAAAGAAAATCACTACCACCACCACTAGGAAGTTGAATCATTGTTGTATATCACCAAAGAGGCGACGCTGCATCAAATTTAAAAGAACTCTTTGCATTTTGGGCAACCAAACTAGAACTTCCAGCCATTATGTATGGACTCAAAATTAACAACACTACAATTCAAAAAGATTTAAAAATGGCATTATAACCCATTATTATGCATAAAATGTTCAAAAACATATTCAAAACTTACTAAAAAAAAATTAAAAAATTTTAATTTTTTTTAGAACTTTAAAAATCTTGATAAAATTAATGTATTTTTTTTTAAATGAAAGATTTACTTACTTTTGATGGCTAAATCTTTTTTGTTCAGTGATTCCTAATCTCTTGGTGTAGATCTTACTTCCCTATAGCCCTCACCATTGAAAAAAAAATGAAGCAACCTTCAAAACTCAACAATGGCAACTTGGAGGGTAAAAATGCTCTTCTTTGTGTTTTGTGTTTGTCAAATGAGTTGCAAGCAATGAATACTCTCACTTTAGGGTAAATGGATGCATTGGGGGGATTTTTAGATTAAAAAATCTTTTTTTGCTGAAAAATCAACTTTTTGGTGTCCCCAGCCATGGGTACATAGGTGTCCCCCTCGATTCACCCCCAGTAGACTCAAGTGGTACCCTGGGGTGAACCGGTAAGTCTACTCAGCCTAATTACGCCAAACCTGGTAACATAGACCTGGACTATAAAACCAGCAAGATTTCTACACTAAACTTTGATAGAAGAAACAACACACGTGAAAAAGTTAGTAAAATGATAACTAGTACATCCTATTATTTCTGTGGCATACACATTACCAGTAAAGATAATCCTTCAATAAAATTAAGTCTCTTTTTCATCCACGAACTTTGCTCTAAACTTCTAGAGCTCCTATGAAACTCTACTCCTCTACACGTTTTGAATAATAGAAACTAATAGTCCCACTATTAGTTGTTGGTTGAACTTTATGAAACTTGTTATTTGTCATTGTTTCACATTCCATGTGAATGCAAATGGTCGGAGGCAAAGGAAAAACACTTTCTTGGCTGTGAGAAGAGATATCAGGCAGTGCTGCAGGGTTCTTGTGGAGTGCGAAGGGTAGATAGGAGATATCCAAAAGATTGGGTATGGCTGCGACAGCTCCATGTATGCCAATATTGACATTTTATCTCTTGTAACAGCACTGGAATTAGTACCTGGATGCTAACCATATACCCTTCTTGGAGTTTTACACCCATCTTGGTTTTTACCAAAGGAACCTCGATTTTGTATATTTGTGCCCTGTTTTTTACTGCACAGTCCTGTTATATTGAATGTTTATGTTGTTTTATGTTATTTACCAATAGGAAAACACTAAGGAGAATAGTCAGAACTGATCTAGTTTTAGATACCATTTTTAGTGCATCAGTAGGGTTATCAACCCAGTGGTTTATGGATTAGTTTGTATATCAAATACAATCTAGATTGGATAAATCAGCTTCTATACAACATACAATATAGATGTGCTATGATTATATAACACACATGCACATACATTAGTGCACACATGCACTCACACTCTGAATTAAACGAGGTAATATATAAGTTTGCTTATAGGGAACCCCCCTCCTAAAAACAATTGAGGAATTCTGGAACAAAATACTTATAATATTTTCTAACAATATATTGAAGCATATCAATATATTAAAATGATAATTATACTCTGCTTGTATGGTAAATGAACAAAGCTTATAACAGCATATGTCAAGCTAAAGAACAAGAGGTGGATATATAACAGAAAGCTGCAACACTAAAAGAGACACTTACCAATTTCATAGAAAAGTTCATTTACGTTTTGTGCTGTCTTGGCTGATGTCTCGATAAAGAAAAGCCCATTTTCGTTAGCATATGTTTGAGCTTCCTGCAATATGGATACAGCTTCTAAATTCAACAAGTTGAAAACATTCTAACATAAAGCTCAATAAATTATTAAGTATAATACACAAAACATTGTGATGAAACTGAGAATGAAACATCAATTATTTTCTTGGTATCTATTTATATAATCACCATTTCCAAGTCAAATTAATTATTTGTTTTGATGAGATTGGTTCAAGACAAAATGTTTTGAATCACGCAACTTTCCAGATATTGTTGAAACCACATTTCTCAAGCTTCCAAAGAACATTCACATAAAACCATAGATATGATATTGTCAAAACAACATTTCTCGAGCTTCCAAGGAACATTCACATAAAAGCATAAATATTCATGTGAACCTCAGCAATCATAGAATTTTGAGCATTTGTGAGATTTTATAGAGCGAAAAAAAGAAATCTTCTAGCCTTCTACCCATACATCCAATTATTCTAAGGATCCAACAAAGTATGGAAAAGTGAGTTCCATGTGATGAAGGCAAAATTGTCTCCAAAGAATGGTCATCATTCGGTGGAGCAGAAACATCATCTTCAATTGAAAATCCTTGTACTAGTGGCTTTGGTTTCAAACCTCTTGTGTAACTGAATGGGACTTGAGTCTTGGTAGAACTCAAGAACATTTGATAAGATGACTAGAAACTACATTGACACAACACACTATTTTTTTCACAATTAAAATAAAAATAGCTGAAAACAGTTAAATATTTCTCTGACATCAAAAAAACAATGTTTGGAGTTACGAAGTCCAACCCTGACAAGTCTTCAGCTCAATCTGAATCTTTTGTTTTTGGCACAAATCATGAATTTCCAAGTCACAGAGGAGGGATCTAAATATGTTGCAGAACACAAAAAAAAGATCTTAATAACAAAACCTACCTTCTAGTCAAATTCCAGGCCAAACAGAGTGAGTTGATTCTATGCTTTAGCATGCTCTCTAAGGTAATAAAAATAATAGTATGAAGGACAAACCTAACTGTTCTCCAGACGAATGGAATAGTGGATACAACTATGCATCCTGGACAAATTTCAGACTAAAAGGAAGAACACGATTCCGTTACTCTTGAACCAGAATCAATTCTTAAGAGTTATGAACAATAGACTTTTCTAACAACTGATATTAACTTAATATAAGATTAAAACAGAACATATAGATTAGTTGCAGCTAGACATGCTATATTCTCTTCATTAACATCAACAAATATATAAAATACTAAATTGGCAATGGCATACAACACACATGCAATGCAGCAGTGTGACGTGCAATGCAACTTCTATATATGTACAAAAGTAGACTGTAAAAAGGCTCACTAAACTAAGTCTAGATTTACCAAGTTAGAAAAATAAGTTTTAACATGTAGTTAGAAGGCTGCTAAACTAATTCCAGCTTTTGTAAGTAGAAAAGATGATTACAAAACATTCAGCTGCTGACTACAAACACATAAAGATCAGACTATTCTATATTTTGATCAATGGTAAGTTGGTAACAAGCACCTATGCTCTTTTAATGCAAAGGGCTGGAGATCTTTTTCTTTAGATCATTTTTTCCTATGGAAACTTTACGGTGTTCTGCCCTATCAAACTGTCATTGTGCCTAATTTGAGAAAAATCCACGATCAGCATTTTGTTGTTTTTAAGGCAGAGTCTGTTGCTGTGTTTGTCATACAGGTACTCATACAAAAGCAGAAAACACTATCATAGTGAAAAGTTTGATCTGAAAAAGGTATGCTTTCAGTTACTTTATAACTTTGATTTCTTATGAGTCATTCATTTGGACTCCAAGCAAACTCAAATAACATCCCTATTATCTAATTAGCGTAGCATATTTAAAAGTATCTAATCCATCTGCCAGAGAAGTAGGGCAACCCTATGCTTATTCCAACGCTTTAAATGAAGTATGTTTAAAATACAAAACTCTTAAGCACCATTCCTTGGAGGAACATTCCATCAGTGTTGGTGTTCTCCTCATCCTAGAAAATGAAAGAAAAGAGGGTGTCCCACCCGTTTGGGAAATCCCCTAAGAATGGAGTGTCCCTCAAGATTCCTTGGAACATCAAGAAGTCCTCCACAGCGTATCAGTTTTGACAGCTGTAAGGCATTTTTTAAATTGTCTTTAAAAGAAACTAGAACTTAAATGGCAGGCCCACCAAGCCCTCCAATGTGCCCTTCCCTGCACCCTCTTGCCTCACCCCCCCACCCCTGCCTCTCCTCCCTTCTCCCCTCTTCCCTCCCTCCAACACTAAGGCAAACCCTAAAATTTGCATGAAGAGCAAGAGAAAGAGAGAAAAGGAAGAAGGAAAAGGATGAACAGTATTTGCAAGTCAAACTGTAATCTCTCCAAGTATATCCAATTTTCACTCTTTACTTTGAAATGTCTGTAACATACAAAAATTTTAAAAGAGTTTTCTTTTCAGTTTATAATATAATAAGTGTAAAGAGTAATGCACTGTGATAGGATTAAGTTCAATCATAATGTTTTAAACTTATTTTTTCATGAATAAAGTTTTATTTTATTACTTTATAAAAGGCATAGTACATCATATTCACAAAAAGAGGTATATGGAATGGATTCACACCTTGGAATCTAGCCAAAGCAAAATCCTATAGCAACATAAACAAGTTTTCAACTGTGGATTAGCTGTAGACAGTAAAAAACTTAAGTAGCAAGAGCAATAAAACCAGCAAGTAGTGGATCACAATCTTCAACCCCATCCAATTGGCAAGTCTTGGCCATCAAAGAGGGACTCCCAGCCCTTCTTAGCAGCATCCTCATTAGTTTGCTCCTAGTGAGCTTGACTTGGAGGGGAGTTATCATTTCTAATAGTAAAAATAGCCAAAGCCAATTTGGGAAATTTACTATGTTCCACAGCATTTTGAGGACGAAAACGGAGGGACAGTAGGGGACGCGTTTCAAGGACACCAATCCAAGGGCCATTTTTTGGGGACAGCGGGTGGATGGCGATAAATGATCAATATATATATATATATATATATATATATATATAGAGAGAGAGAGAGAGAGAGAGAGAGAGAGATGTCAACAACTGATAACAAAAATGTAATGTCCCCAAATTATAAATACCAAAATTTTGCCCTAGATCACAAATTTTAATTGAAACAAGGTAGGCTTAGAGCTACCTTTCACTCTGATTGAGACCCTGCAAACAAGTTAGGAATCATTCATAATCACAATTCAAAAAATAGATCTCTTTAATTAGAAAGCAGCAAGTATATATTATGAGTATAGATATAACCACAAGATTGATTAAATCAGTTTGAGAAGGCTCAACCATAGAAGAGCTAAGATAGGGTGACTTGATAGGGTGCCCTAGAGATCATCTACGCTAGGCCCAAGGGCAGACCACTATCCCCCTTGGCCTCATGTGGCCCGTGCCATCCATATGAAATGGAGTACCTAGTGAGGTATCCTATAAACGTTCCCCTCAATCTTGCCACTTCTATCCTACTTCCCATGATTGAACATTCTTAATGCATTCATTTACCATGATAGAGAGCATAAGGAGCATTCACAAAAGGGTGCCCTGGAAGTCCATCCTTTCTAAGCCCAAAGGCAGTACCCTTTTACCCCTTTGGCCCCATGGGACTCCCCGGTCTTATACCATGGGGTGGTGTGCCTAGAAGATGACCCCAACAGCGTTCCCCTACTTGTAATCCTCTCTTCCTCTATCATGGCTGGAAACACCCAGAATATATGAACAGATACATTTTACATGAAATAAATTAACTGCAGATTATTACTAATCAGATTTATATTTATTATGACATATGTGAATAATGGTATCAGAAGTATATGGTTAATCATGAATATGAAGAAATAGATAGATATATATCATTAGAGGACTTATTATGTTTGTACAGAAAATTCATACCAAGCTTCAATAATCAGACAGAATTGCTGACTATTGATATCTTATGAAATGTCAGATCTGAATCCATCAATATCTTCCTTGGACATTAGAACGGTTTCTTATACATCTTCTTCCATGCTGGAAGATCATGTCCTTTCCCTGTGGTCATGTCATTTGTGAAGAGACACCTTTCTATAATTAACTGCTGCCCTTTCATAATCCACATTTAATCATTTTTTAGCCAATCCACTTAATCCTTGTGAATTAATTAATAGTTTGTGAACAAGATCGTTGCACCCTTTAATATTAAGTGAACCCGATATGAGTTAGGTGATTGCAAGCATGATATGAGTTGGATGATTGAACCATAAGGTTCGATTCCATGAAATTGCGACGTCATACTTCATAAGACAATTTCATTGCCTGGATTGGTTCGCTGATTAAGATTATTAAGTTGGGGGCATGACAAACAATATCAATATGTAGATGAACCATGACAGCAGTAGTTTAACAGCAATATAAACTTCAATTAAGTATAACAGCAGTATAAACAGCAATAAAATTAATCATGAGATTTATGACAGCAGTATTAAAGCATTTTGTTGTCCTAAATATAAAATTAAAGTTAAAGTCACTCAAACTCTCAAACTTCAAAATATCACAATCTATGAGACTATGCCTCATTGACTCATTCAAGCTATCAATATCAAAAGAACTATCCATGTCACTGTCACTATTTGCCTAAAGAGGATCATCCAATGGAAGCCCAACTACATTCCACGGGGACACATCTCCTAGCTTTGTACCCTCGTCCCCGTACCAGAAATGGTTTGGGGATGGGAGGGGGGCGGCCAGGAAGCATCCCCTCGCCATCCCCTTTTCTGATTGCAAATAGGAAACATTCCGAGTACGGTTCAGAAACTTGCAGGGGACGTTGGAAACAGCTAGCCATCCCATATGGCCCAGCATTTGTTTGGATGCCAAAATACAAAATAAAAAATAAAAACACATTTTTTAAAGGGAAAAAAGGGGATGGGTGGGCCCACAAGGACCCCCCCACCCCTCTAAACTAAACCTAAACCTAATCTTTCCTTCAAATCAACCAAAAAAAAATAAGTCATTCATTCTAACATTTGCAAACAATGAAAAGTGCAGCAATAGAGGAGCAGCAGGTGGTGAACTATTGAACAGAAGTTGAAAAAGGAGTCTAGAGCATCAAATCTTCTACACTAGAGGTAATTTATTCATCTTTCATTTGTTTTTAGCATTTGTTTTACATTTTATCAAGTTTCTTTCAAATTTTTCAACACATAGTGAGGGCATTGTGAATTTTTTTTTTTTTTATTTGAATGTGCAGCTCTCTTTGAAATTATTATCAAAAAAAATCATGAGCAGCAATGGGAGTAGTGATAGTGATGTTGAGTCCAAATGCAAGAAAGAAGTAGACCTAGAAGTATGGCAGCCATTGGGGAATCTTCAAGTTCAAACCCATTTGACTGTCCTTCCCAACTCCTCAAAACCTATGCAAAAGGCCCATTCAACCCCAAAAAACCTCTATTACAGATAAGAAAGAAAATTCAGGGGGCAGTAGACTAAGGGAGTGCCATTTGTGCCACAAACAATATAGGGGTAACTATACTAGAAATTATTGCCATCTTTTGTGGATAGGTGGTCAAGGGGTGAAAGGTTGCAAAAAAATTAACTCAAGCTCAGAAGATTGAGGCAACTAGATTGCATATGGAGAGGAGGCATCAGGAAAAGGGATTCCATTAGAGAGTGTGCAGCCTAGTGTGTCAATGCCTACAGGATCCATAGATGTTGCTTCTCATGGGGGAGAGAGTTCTACTACTTCTACTAGGGGAAAGAAGAGAAGTGCTAATGTTGCTGATTTGTTTAACATACAAGCAAAAGATGTAGCTCAAACCTCTATTGCTAAGTTTTTTTATGCTCATGCCATACCTTTTCATGTCTCACGTTCACCATATTTTAAACAAATGTTCAAAGATGTTCAAGTTGTCGGTCCCTCATTTGTTCCACCTAGAGAAACTAAACTATGCACCACCCTTCTTGATAGAGAGTAATCCAAGGTGAGCGTTTTAATGATGAAGATATGAGACAAACATGGATAAGGGATGGATGCTCCATAATCATGCATGGGTGGACCAATATCAAACATCGGCCACTCATCAATCTTATAGTCACTAGTTCAACAAGCTCTTATTTTCTTAGAGCTATAAATTGTACGGGGAAAAGAAAGCATGCATCCATCTAATTTCAAATTTTGAGAGATGCCATAGAGGAGGTTGGAGCCTCTAATGTTGTTAAGGTAGTAGCCGATTCAGCCTGTGTGTGTGTTGTGACGTCTTCACACATTGCCCCATTGCAAATGGGGACCCCCACTTTTCACTTTTTAGAGTAGAAGTTTTGCCTAGTTTCCTAGTATTTGCCTTTGCCGATGAGAGGGTTTTTGAATTTTGAATAGGATCATGTGTTTAAAATGTCAAAATGTTGAGTGATCCTGAGTTTTGCCTAAGTCTAGGGGGTTGCCTTTGGGTTTTGATTTATTCTTGCTAAGTGTTGAGTTTTAATTTTGCCTTGACATTTGAGCGTAAATGCGTCTAAGTGTGTATAAGTCAGTGATATTTTTGTGCCTAGGCGTCAAGAGGTCCTTTAGGAGTTGTTTTCTCGCTCATAGGAAGTTATTCAAGTTGATTTTGCACTTTATTCCAATTCCTTGTTTTCGCTCAAATTTTTGATGAATTTGCCTCAATCCAGATGAGTTTTATTGAGTTTTGAAGTTTCCTAGTGATTTTGAGTGGAAAAATCATCATATTCCGGGTGAAAATCCATATTCTAAGGGTTAAAAGGTCAAAATGTCATACTAGAGGTGCTTTTCCCCTCATTCCTGACTACCCATGGTTTTCCCCACTCAAAATCCAAACTGGACATGGATTTCCCTTGAAATCCATACATGACCCATTTTCCACCATTGAGAATCCATACTAGGGGCAATTTTCCACCAGGATGATTAAATTTTGTCTAAGTGTTGGGAATTTTCCTGACTACCTTCGAATTTCCCCTGGGGAGTGTGGATGAAGTTGCAGATGCCTTAAGCGAGGATTCCTGATGACTATCGATTTTCCACCAGGACATTTGTGACAAGATTTCATGGATTTTAATGCGGATAGTGATTCCAGACTTTAGGCGAATTTCCACAAGTGATGATTTTGACAATTTTGAGTCCGGATAACTATCCAAACAGGGGTTGGTTTTCCCCTAGAGGCAAGTTTGATGAAATTTTGTCGGGATTTTAATCCCAACACGCGGCAAATTTCCCCCAGGAGCATTTTAATAAGTTTTCATTGGGATTTTTATCCCAACATGGGGCGATTTTCCCCTCAAGGGTCAATTTTGATCTAAATTTAAAATATTTTAATAAAGTGACCCAATTTAATTGTTTTTTGCAAGTGTTAATGATTATTTGAAAAATCAAAAACAATTAATAAATGATTTGTAATAAACATTTAATGATTAAATACTTCTAGAAGCAAGTTGATTTTCCCAGGCAATTATAAGTATCAAAGTTTTATCCCACATTGCTTGTGTGGTGATGTCTCAAGGTGAAAACATGTTTAAAGAGAGGTGACCAGCATTAAAATATCATTATATTTGCTGAGTGTGATTGCTAAGTTGCTGATTTGGGTGATTTTCTCCAGCTAGGCGATTTTGGTGAAGTGTCTACTTGACACATTTGGAGCTGAAAGTTAGTTTTGTTGTTCATTTTCTGCCTATTCTCAGCTGGGCAATATTTCTTGGCAGCCATTGGAGCAAGTTTTTTAGAGTAATTTTCAGATTTGGGAGGTGGCACCATACCTGAAGTTGGGCGATTTTATTTGGGAGGCTGATTCCTCCATATCTTGATGAATTTTGGTGATATTTTTGAGTGTTAAGGGGCTGCCATTATTTTCAGACCTTGTTGGGCACCATTGCTGGGAGTGATTTGACCTCCATTGTTTGTTGGGAACACATTTTCAGAATTATTCTTCATTGCCCAGCTCATCCACACTAAGGCGATTTTGGTTAAGGGCTGTTTGGAGGAGTTTTCAGTGCATTTTCAAGGGCTTCCATTGTTGTTACAGTCTGAAACTCCATAGTTGTAGGTTATCTTCACTCTTCAGACTGATTTTCATTTCCAGCCACTTGCCAACTTGGAAAATTTTACTTGGGCGTCATTTCTTATGAGTTTTTTGGGCATATGGTGGAGCTTCCATTGCTGATCTAAGTCTGAAACTTCACTTTCAGATTTGTCTTAAGACTTAGATATTTTTTACCAATCTTTTGTTTGTGTCCAAATTTGACAAACTTCACTTTGGGAAAGTGAAATCCATCAAATACAGGTGTTTCCTATGACTGCGACAAGTTTAAATGACTGAATTATTGAAGTTGCAGGTTGTCTTCAGACATTGGGCAGCCATTGTTGGACCTTGGAAGGGTATCTTCAGACTTTAAGAACTAAAAATTAGACTTTTCCACACCTTTTTCCAAGAGTTTTCAAAATTGTGGTATACTTCCGGGCACCATTTTTGACATTTTTCTAAGTATACCAGGTTGTCTTCAGACTGAAACTTCATTTCCAGCCACATAGTTGTGCCCAGATGTGACCATTTCTGAGTTTTGAAGGTCAAAATAAGTCAAATGCAAGCATGTGACATGGTTGTGACCACTTCCAGCCATTGATATTCATCATTTTCAAAGTGTCTTCAGACATTTTGGAGCCATTTTCAGACATTCAGAGGGTGTATTCAGACTTAAGAATCAGAAAATCAGACTTCAATACACCATTTTCTGAGTGTTTTCAGACCTCCAAGTGATATTCTAGACTTGGACATTCATTTTTGGGCTCCAAATATTTGATTTTCTGAGTTTACATGGGTGTCTTCAGACTTAGCAATTATGATCAGACTTATCCTAAGTCTGAAAATCGGGTTTTCTTGAGGAAAATCTTCCAGATTTCAATCTGGACCTTCATATTTTCCAAAATTGGTGTTACAATTTTCTAAGATTACCTATCACATGTTGGGACAAATGTCAGGAACAAAGTCCCTATGAGGTTCTAATTTCCACTCAACACATGATGTTCAAGGACAGTGAATCTAGATGAGGGTCGGATTTCCACTGCAGGGCGGAATTACAAAGGAAGGAAGTTGTCCACAAATAGGCATCAAATTTCCACCAAGTGAAGAATGGACAAAGATAATGCAGATGGTTTTGAGGAATGATTAGTCCATATGCAGATGAATTTCCCACCAAGGTTGAAGTTAAGTTAATCATACTAGTGTTTGATTCAATGCTTATTTGTTTTGCAGGACTGTTATGAGGAAAGGAAGCATGATAGTCAAGGCTTGAGGTGAAGGAAGATGTGCAATGCGGATAAGGAAGATCAATACTTCAAAGATTGGATGGGAATTCAAGATAGAGATTCCAAAAGGTGAAGATGAGGACTAGATCAATCATGAAGAAGACTTCACCTTGATGATGAATAAATGGCAAGTTCAAGACATGAGCACAAGGGATTTCATATCAAGAAATCCGGAACTACATCAAGGAATTCCAATATCAAAGTGTGTCAAGGAAGGAAATATTTCAGGACTCCAAGATTGGGAAATTTTCCAAACATAAGGAGGGAACAGTTCATGGAATTCCTTAACATAGGGATGGAATGTAAAGTATCATAAGGGATTCCAAACATTGTGAAGATGAAGAATGTACAAGGCAAATTGGTTAAGCGTACAAGGCAAGCTGAGGTGGCATCTTAGTCACCATTCGTTCAATCAAAGGGTACCAAATCAACATTCATTCAAGGAGGGAATAGGTTACACATGGGGCTAAATCAAATATTATTTATCTTACCTACCCTCGTTTCTTATTGGCCAATGTAATGGTGGTTGTAAAAACCCAAATTAGGGTTTTATCTTGTAATCTTGGTCATTGATCTTGAATCAATCTGAGCCATTCATTTCTTTTGAGGCTCTATATAAGCCCCATTGCCTCACATTTGTAAGGGAGAGTTTTTGTAGAATTGTTGGTATATGCTACAGCTATTTGAATCTAAATCATTGTTCAATTGTTGGTGATTTTGCTCTTAAAATGTTGTCTTTGCATTCATGGTTCTCAATTCCTCCAAGTTAGATTAAAATTTTAGATTAGAATTTGTTTTCATGTTTATTAGATTGAGTGAAAGATTTGTTGAATATATTTGTGTGGAATCCTTAATCCATACCACTAGCCTCTTGCAGTTGGTAAGTGCGCCTTGTGTGGCCGACTGGAAATTTGAGAAAGCTTAACTTCAACTATTACGTGTCCCTTGACAAGCATCAACTTGGATGGTGTCAACGTTTGATGGTAATAGTTTGAAAATCCTTGAGTATACCTTAGACGATTGCACTAAGCTTGTGTCAATGCCTGTTTGTGAGACCCTGCCTAGTTTCATTCCACTAAACTTGTTCATCATTTCCTACATTCCTAGGCTTAGAATAGATTTCCTGAACCCTATTCCCTTTTGCCTTTTTTTTATTAAGTCTTGTTAGAAATTAAGTTCGGAGCTTCATTGCCAAATCCCAAGTTATCGGCATACCTATCATGATCCATGATAAGATTGAGTATTCATATACAACGTAAGTCCCCTTGTGATTCCAGCATTATTACATCAAACCACTGAACTTATCCACAAGTCAAGACCTGACATTTCGTAACCTTGGAGTTGTCTCATTTGACTGCAAAGCATAGCATATGATAGACTTTGTTCAAGAGAGGATAAGATACCTTGGTATTTTATTCTGTGTTCGCATGTGCATAAAAAACACATCAACAGTGTGTAAGTTAGCTGAGTTAATAGTGGAGGGTGCTTATAAGCACTTTTTTTAGACCCCATGTTGTGTGCATGCATTGAACAATACCTTGAAGGACATTGGGAGGATAGATTGGGTGAAGGCAATGGTTTCAGAGGCTAGAGATGTGTAAATGTTAATTTGCAACCATCATACTTCACTTGCTCTGTTTAGGACAATTTTGAGGAAGGAATTCCTCAATCTAGTGGAGACTAGATATGTCGACTACTTCATTTTATTAGAGAGGATGCTTGAGGTCCAAGGGGCTCTACAATGAATGGTGGTCAATAGAAAGTGGAGTAGATCGCATGAGGCAAGCACACTGGAGGGAAGAAGTGTGAAACAAAAAATCCATGATGATGATTGGTGGTCCACAATGAGGTAAGAAAATTGGCATTGCTGATAATATTATTTGATATTTAAATTTTAAAATGTTAGTTTAATAATTTCATATATGTTTCTAACTTGTGAAACATGTCCATTCTTTTTTATGATTTTAATTTTTGTGACTTGTTTGCATTTGCAAATATGTTTGCTCCTTCATTGAGCGTATTGTGCTAGTGATTAGATATGCTTATACTAACTCTCCTAACATTGGAGAGATTTATGAGACCTTTGATAGCATGCTTGGATAGATCAAGCAAGCAATTCATAGCAAGGACCCTACTCTGGGTTTTTATGAGGAGCATCTTAAGCCCATTGTGACACAATAGTGGAACATTATGAACACCCCGCTTCATATGGCAGCCTATGTTCTCAATCACAAATGTTATGCATTGAGACCTAGGAGAGTGCCTCCATCTAGTGATGAAGAGGTGAAAGATGGCTTCATGAGGACCATTGCAAAAATGTATACTGAAGACGAATCTACTATACTTCGCACATAGTGGCTTGCATTTACCAATCTCTATAGTCCAACCTGTTGATATGTATTTTAGCACAATCAAACACAGAATAAAATACTAAGGTATCTTATCCTCTCTTGAATAAAGTCTCTCAAAAGCTATGCTTCGCGATCAAATGAGACAACTCCAAGGTTTCTATTGTCAGGTCATGATTCATGGATAAGCTCAATGGTTGATGTGATTGCTGGTAATCCAAGGGGTTACGTTGAACTTTGAATGCTTGAATTGCTGGAACTTAGATTCTAACTACTTGCTTGGAGAATAAAAAGAGCAAAAGAGATGACTTTAGGAAGACTACGCTACTCCCAAGAATGCAAGAGACAATGAACGATTAGATGAAATTCAACCAAGCTTCACTTTGCCATCAACGAACAACTCTACAAAGCTAGTGAGATCTCCTAAGGTACGCATGTGATGTTCAAATCACTATCAACAACGAAGACACCATCAAAGCAATGCATATCAAAGTGTGAATAGCAATTGAAGTTAAGCTCATTAAGAATTCCAGTGGACCACACAAGGTAGACTTACAATCCGCAAATCACTAGTGGTATGGATATATGAATTTCATCATTAATCATTCACAATTCCTTTCATTCATCTAATCAACATGGAAGCAAATGAGAAGTAGAAACCATGTAGCTTGTTGAAATAACACATTTCAACATGTCTTCAATGAAAAGAGTATATCCATTTACAAGCCCTAGCAACAATTTATTCTTCTCCTAATCTATACTAACTGCTATCTACTACTAAACTATAAACTTGCCATTGATCTATTAACTATTAGTCTGCTATTAACCTTTACAAATGAGAAGTTTGAGCCTTATATAGAGAGCTCACTACAATTCAAAGGCTCAATCGATTTGAGATCAATGGCCGAGATTACAAGATGAAAACCCTAATTAGGGTTTGTTACAACAAACTCTTCTTAGCCAATGAAATAATTACAATATTTGGACACATGTCCTCTCTAGAATATTTGACCAATAGATAGTGGGGGTAGGTACATTGGTGTTTGCGCCTCCATATGATGCATCCGGTGCATTGTATTCGGACATGTCGATGTGGAACCTTCTGATTAGGTGAGTAGTGGTTGGGGTGCCACCTCAATTTGCACTTGTAGATTTTATTCATCATCATGAAGGGATGTTGATAATTCGGGTAATATCTCTTGATACTCAACATCTCAAGCTCGCTCAATGTGGTGATGGTGATGGGAAGAATTGTTATGGTCAAGCCAATCCTCTATCTTTGTTTGCTCATCTTACCTTGAGATGATTGTATGATCTCTCCTTTACACTTCACGATCTTGACCCTTTTCATGTCATCACGATGCAATGAGAGTTCTTGAATACCTCAAAGTCCTTCTAGTGAAGTCACCTTCCTTGATACCCTTGTGCTTGTCAATGAAATCCTTCCTCTTGAAGACATCTATTTCCATGTTTAACTTTTGAAGTTGTGAGGATTGTTGATACACTTTATAGTATAGACCTTCATGCGGTAGAATTCTAATCTTCCTTGTATCTTGGACCTTGACCTTGATGTGGAAATTTCCTCCTTGGAGTACTGTCCTGATCTTCCTACAATCTGGCCCCCTTTGATTTCCTCCTTTGCTACCTACAAAACAAATAAGTAGGTATCAAACACACATAATATGTACTAAATTCCATCCATCTTTTATTCCTTATAGCTCTGATTTTGTCTGATTTGTGTTTGCTACAGCTCTGATAACATATGGAAAGTTCACTTAGCTCTGCCTAGGCTGCCATGCTGAAGATGAATTCGCTACCATTATGATTAAACTTGCTGCTCTTAGATTAAATTCACTGCTCTGCTCTCAAATTCGCTGTTCGGAGAAGGAATTCGATTTGCTTTTGCATTCAAATGACTGATTTCAACTTGACCTTTATAGGTATTTGAAGGAAAAGATGTTTCCTTTTAAATATAGGCTGACTTCGTTTATTCAAATAAAATTAATATTATCTCCTAAAGGTGGCCGACTTGGTTGGCATTAACATTTTCCTCTTGAATTCAAACTATGGTGCAAAAATACCCCTTCAATCGTTGTTGGGCGTGGATAGGAAGTTCGCTCCCTTCCATTGGCAAAGGAAGTGCATTGAATTCGCCATTTGGCTTGCTCTTAGCAACTTTTTCATCAATTTGTCCCTTTTCATCAATTCATGCCTTAAGGTTTTGTTCTCCATGCATACAAATTCATCAAATTATCTCCAAAGAATGTCTTGGAAGCCATGTCACTCCTTTTCATTGGCCAAGGAAGTAGGTTCGCTCCCTTCCATTGGCAAAGGAAGCGAATTTTCTGCAATGAGAGAGCAAGGGAAATGACTTAAACTTCAAACTTTCCAGCATCATTCCATCATGTCTTTATCAATTTGTTCCTTCATTTGTTCAAGTTCACCAAATCACCTTCGAGCATGCAATGGAAGTTGTGTCGCTCTTTCCCATTGGCAAAGGAGGTCACTTTGCTCCTTTCCATTGGCAAAGGAAGTGAATTCACTCCTTTCCATAGTCAAAGGAAACAAGTTCGCTCCCTTCCAATGGCAAAGGAAGCAAGTTTGCTCCAATGAGGGAGCAATGGAAGTTTTCATATACTTAACCAAATTTAGCCCTATGCGACCTGCCTTTTGACAAAGTGCAATCAACCCTCTTGGATGACAAGGAAATCTTGCATATTTAGTCAACTTCGATCTAAGGGATTCATCCATCAAACTTCCTTCTAATCTTGTTCAAATTGACCTTACTTGACACCTCGTCTCACATCACCTCATTTCACATCTCACAATAAGGGCAAAGGAAGGCAGTTAATGCCAAGGAAGGGCAAAGGAAGGCAGTCAATGCCAAGGAAGGGCAAAGGAAGTGACTGTTAATGCCATGAAAGAGCAAAGGAAGTCACTATCAGTGCCTTAGTCATTCATTTCATTCCTAGCCCTGCAAGCAAAAGATGAGTCATCCATTCCAAAAGCCTTGATAATTGGTTGTCTTCACTCCATCCTAAGGAGACAATCCTGACTTGATCAACTTTTAACTCATCAGCTTCTTCAACACAAAGGTTAATAGCAAAAGACTCCACCACTATCCTAGAAAGTAGAAAAAGTGGGGGTCCTGTTGTGACATATTCACACATCGCCCCATTACAAATGGGGACCCCTATTTTTTTTGCTTTCTGGGGTTTGCTTTCTAGGTGTTTAGGGTTTGTTTGTTAGCCTTTGCATTTTGAGTGTCGCCAAGGGATCAATAGGATGGTAGGCTTTGCTTGAGCCAAGGGAGTCAGCCGGTGCCCCAGAATTAGGGTTTCTTTGAGAGTCTTCCTTAGGGCTTGGTTTTGCTCTCGTTGCTAATTGTGTCTTGCTTTGTAAGTGGGTATCACTCTTGAGGGTCTGAGTTAGGTCAAGTTGGTGAGTGATGAAGTCTAGAATGTCATCCTGATCTTCAAATGCCCTGAAATTTGGCTGATCTTCAAATGCCCTGAAATTTGGCTAAGTCTGGAATACCCTGTTCCTGAAATTTGGCTAAGTCTGGAATGTCCTGATCCTGAAATTTGACTAAGTCTAGAAAACTGAAGAATCCTCCAAAAACTTATGGAATATAACTTAAAGTATAAGAACTTAAATGTTATATTCCATAAAATGATCCTGACGGAGAGTTCAAAAAGTCAAATTTCGCTCCTGACCCTTCCAAAGGGTCTACAGCGAAATTCCCAAAGGCTCTTATTTTGCATTGAAGAAGGTCAAGTTTTTTGACATGGATGGAAGAAGAATAACTTGCTTTTGCCTCTTGAGGTTGTTTTGAACTGAAAACAATGAAGGATTTAGCCCAAATGGAGAATTTCGCTCCTGACCCTTCCAAAGGGTCCAGAGCGAAAATCTCTATAAGAGACATTTCTTGCTTGGTTTGGTCAAATTGAGGTGTCCAAGACATGATGAAAGGAAGAATGAACATATTGAAATCCTTGGGCATGTTTAGAAGTTGTGAAAATGAAGGATTCTGGCCAGGAAAGGAAATTTCTCTCCTGACCCTTCCAAAGGGTCCAGAGTGAAATTCCTTGTAAACCTATTTTTAGCCTTTCTTGGACATGAAACTTTATTCCTAGCACAATGAAATGTGAAATCCTACCTTGCAAAGAAGTTTCAAGTTGAAAAAATGAAGATTTTTGGTCAAGATTGAGAATTTCGCTCCTGACCCTTCCAAAGGGTCCAGAGCGAATTTTCTCAAAACTTCTTTTTGCTATCAAAGTTTTGCTAAGTCAAGTGTGGGATAAGGTAAAATCAAGGAGAAGTTGCCCCTGAGAGTGACTTTAAGTTGCTAGAAACCATGAAAGATGAAGGAATTGAGCCTAAAAGTGATTTTCGCTCCCGACCCTTCCAAAGGGTCCAGAGCGAAAATCCTTAAAATCATCTTTTTTTCCAAATTTTGAGCAAAGCCAAGCTTGGACAAGGGTGTGAGAAGGCATTTGGAATGCCTTAGAGTGGATTTTGGTGGCCAAGAATGCAAATTTTGAAGCCTAATGAAAATTTCGCTCCTGACCCTTCCAAAGGGTCCAGAGCGAAATTTCTAAGATTCCCATTGTTCCTTGCAAATCAAGACAAGATTTTGGTTTTTATACCCTGGAGAGGAGTGAGGCAAGGTGTTCTAAGTCTTGGAGGTGATTTGAAGTTGAAAGGATGGCAAAATAGCCCTAAAACAAGATTTCTCACTCCTGACCCTTCCAAAGGGTCCAGAGCGAAAATCCTAAAATCTACCTATTCCTTTCAAATTTATGATAAGCTATGCCTAGACCAAGGTGAAAGATGCCCTTAAGATTGCCCTTGAGTTGATTGTTGTCTCCGGGAATGATGATTTTAGGCCAGAGAAGGAAATTCGCTCCTGACCCTTCCAAAGGGTCCAAGGCAAAAATCCTTCAATCACCTATTTTGCCTTGCAAAATCAAGTTAAACTTCGGTTGGACGTGAGAGGAGAAGTGTTTTCTAGCCTTTTGAGGTGAATGCAACTTGAAATGATGGAGGAATAAGCCTAAATTAAGAAATTCACTCCTGATCCTTCCAAAGGGTCCAGAGCGAATTTTCTCTAAATCACCTTTTTTCCCAATTTTGTGCCAAGCCAAGTGCTGACTAGGGTGAGTTTTGATGGGAGAGGTCCTCAGGAATGACTTTGACTTAGCAATGATTATCAAACCTGAAGGAATTGAGCCAAAAAGTGATTTTCGCTCCTGACCCTTCCAAAGGGTCCAGAGCGAAAATCTTAAAACCACCTATTTTCCTTGCAAGTCTAGTCAAACGTTAGGTTTTCATGGCTTGGATGGGTGCGAGGAGACATGTTCTTGCCTTTAAGTTAATTGGTGTTGAAAAATGATGGAAATTAGCCCAAACGAAGGATTTCGCTCCTGACCCTTCCAAAGGGTCCAGAGCGAAAATCTTAGGATCACCTACTTTCTTTGCAAGACAAGTTAAAATTTTGATTTTTATGGCCTAGATAGGAGTGAGGCAATGTGTCCTTAGCCTTGGAGGTGAATTGAAGTTGAAAGGATGGAGGAACATGCTCAAATCTTGAAAATCGCTCTTGACCCTTCCAAAGGGTCCAGAGCAAAAAACACTAAAACCATCCTTTTCTCCAAATTTTGTGCTAAGTCAGGCCTAGACTAGGGTGAGAGAAGCTATTTGGAATGCCTTGAAAAGATGTTTGACCATCAAAAGTGTGAATTTTGAGCTAAAATTGGAATTTCGCTCCTGACCCTTCCAAAGGGTCCATAGCAAAATTTTGGATAGGCCCTGTCCCTGGAAAGAGTCTTGAACTAACTTCATGTTAATATCTTTTTGTTGATGATTTAAGTTGAAAATGCTATGTTGAAATGAATTTATCATGTGTCCTTAATCATCTTTTGGTTTGTTTTGGTAGATGAAAGAAGACCAGGCCAACATCAACAAGGACGGCCTTCTCCAGTCCAGCATCGACAAGGACGACCTTCTCCAGTCCAGCATTTGAAGGAAAGACAAGGTGGCATCCTAGTCATCACTCCTCCAGTCGGGTTGGTCCACTTCAGCATGTCCAGATTCAATGTACCTGACTCATCAAAGATGGCACTAACTTCGATGTACCTACCCCGGCTATCCATTGGTCGAATATTCCAGAGAAGACATGTGTCCAAATAATGCAATTATTTCATTGGTCAGAATTAAGTTTGTTGTAACAAACCCTAATTAGGGTTTCATTGTAAAATCTTGGCCATTGATCTCAAATTGATCTAAGCCATTGAATTGTATTGTGGGCACTATATAAGCTCTGGCTCCTCATTTGTAAAGGCTGATAGTTAGTCAGTAGTTAGAAGGTGAATAGTTAGAAATAGTGAATAGTCAGTTGATAGAATAGCAATTAAAGTAGAATAGAAAGAGAAGGCAACGATTGTTGCCAAGATATTGTTGTAAAAGACTTGTAAAAATTCATTGAAGAAATGGTGAAATCTATGGGTCGATTCAACAATTTGCATGGTCTCTATACTTCTCATATTTGATTTAATGTTATTAGATGAGTGGAAAAAATGTGTTTGATTGATGGTGAAATTCGTATATCCATACTACTAGCAGTTTGTTGATTGCAAACTTGCCTTGTGTAGTCAATTGGAATCATTTAGCTTAAGCTTAACTTCAATTGTCGCTTCTTCATTGATATGCATCAGCCTGATGGTGTCTATGCCTGTAGCGATGATCTGAACATCATAAAGCTTTCCTCCGAAGATTGCACTAACCTTGTGGAGATGGTCCTAGGATGTCAAGACAAGACTTAGTTAGAACTTCATTAAAGGTCATTCATTGCTCCTACATTCTTAGTGTCTGAATTAGATCCTTTCCTCGCTCTCACCCTTTTCCTTTTTTTTCCAAAATCTAGACTAGTGAAATCCTGTGTTCCAGTAATATTCAAAGCGAGTCAGACGTTCAGTCATCAAGTGTAAGTCCCCTTGTGATTCCAGCAAAATCACATCATACCACAGAGAGCTTATCCACGAGTAGAGAACCTACATACGAGAACCTTGGAGTTGCCTCGACTGATCCTTCGGCGAGATCTTCAGCAGTCGAGAAACTTTACTCAAGAGAGGATAAGGTACCTCTGGGTATTTTATTTTGTGTTTGGTCGTGTACAAAATACACATCAACAGGTCCCTATTTGCAATGGGGCGATGTGTTGGACCAAAGGCGAGGCCGGAGAGAGCTACATTAGCCCAAATTGACACTAGTGGATGATGAACATGACATGGCAAGGATGCACCGGAGTTGAGAGTACTTGCAGTTTGTCCTCTTTAACAAGTTGTTAATTCCTCTATTGCAGAGAGGAATTGGTCCATATATAGCTTCATCCAATCAGTCAAGAGGAAACATCTTGCCTCGAGACAGTAGGAGAAGTTGGTGGTTGTTCATAGTGTTTTGTGGCAGCAAGATCACCCAACTCCTAAGTATCATCTGACTCCAAACTTGCATTGGGATGTGTTGATGTGTTTTTTATGCACATGCGAACACAAAATAAAATACCGAAGTATCTTATCCTCTCTTGAACAAAGTTCCCAACTGCTGAAGATCTCGCTGAAGGATCAGTCGGAGTAACTCCAAGGTTCTATTATGTAGGATCTCTACGTGTGGATAAGCTCTCTGTGGTATGATGTGATTTTGCTGGAATCACAAGGGGACTTACACTTGACGACCTAAACGTCTGATTCGCTTTGAATATTACTGGAACATAGGATTTCACTAGTCTAGATTTTTTGAAAAAAAGGAAAAAAGGATGAGGGCGAGGGAAGGATCTAATTCTGACACTAAGAATGTAGGAGCAATGAATGACCTTTGATGAAATTCTAACTAAATCTTGTTTTGACATCCCAGGACCATCTCCATAAGGTTAGTGCGATCTTCAGAGGAAAACTTTATGATGTTTAGATCATCGCAACAGGCATAGACACCATCAGGCTGATGCATATCAGTGAAGAAACAACAATTGAAGTTAAGCTTAAACTGAATGATTCCAGTTGACTACACAAGGCAAGTCTGCAATCAACAAACTGCTAGTAGTATGGATAAACGAATTTCACCATCAATCAAACACATTTCTTCCACTCATCTAATAATATGAAATCAAATATGAGAAGTATAGAGACCATACAAATTGTTGAATCGACCCATAAATTTCACCATTTCTTCAATGAAGTTTTACAAGTCTTTTACAACAACATCTTGGCAACAATCTTTGCCTTCTCTTTCTATTCTACTTTAATTGCTATTCTATCAACTGACTATTCACTATTTCTAACTATTCACCTTCTAACTACTGACTAACTATTAGCCTTTACAAATGAGAAGCCAGGACTTATATAGCGCCCTCAATACAATTCAATGGCTCAGATCAAATTGAGATCGATGGCCAAGATTTTACAATGAAAACCCTAATTAGGGTTTGTTACAACAAACTCAATTCTGGCCAATGAAATAATTGCATTATTTGGACACGTCTTCTCTGGAATATTCGACCAATGGATAACCAGGGTAGTGTTGACGTGTATTTTGTACACAATCATACACAGAATAAAATACCTAAAGGCATTTTATCCTGTGTATGATTGTGTACAAAATACACGTCAACAGAATTGGCGCTAGAAGTTGTGACGTTTTCACACATCACCCCATTGCAAATGGGGACCCATTTTTATTTTTTTTTGTTTGCTTTTTAGGGTTCGTTTTTTTTAGGTTTTTAGGGTTTTGTCGGTTAGCCTTTGCATTTTGAGTGCTGTCGGGGAGATCAATAGGATAGAAAATTTGGCTAAGTCTGAATGTCCTGATCCTGAAATTTGGCTAAGTCTGGAATGTCCTGATCCTGAATTTGACTAAGTCTGGAAACTGAAAAACCTCAAAAAACTAGATTTTGCAATATAACTCCTGGAGGTCTGAAACCACTCTCAAACATCCTGAAAGTATATATGGAATATAACTTAAAGTATAAGAAAGAAGAAACATAGAAGGAAATGTCACTTATACTTGTCCTGATAGAGAGTTCAAAAAGACAAATTTCGCTCCTGACCTTCACTGAGGATCCAGAGCGAATTTCGCTCCTGTCCCTCTCCAAGGGTCCAAGGCGAATCGCTCATGTCCCTCACCAAGGGTCCAGAGCGAAAAAGCTTAGTGGAGTCATTCCTGACCTCGTTTGGACAAATTGAGACATCAAAGGCATGATGGAGGACAAAATGAACGTGATAGAGCATCCAAACTTGATTAAGGACGATGAAATGATGGAGTATTTGTCTAGATAGGTAAATTCGCTCCTGTCCCTCACCAAGGGACCAGAGCGATTTTATTCATATACACATTTTTAGACCTTGTTTGGACTCGGACTTTTATTCATGGCGTGTAAAGAGATGATATTTTCCTCAGCGAAGGAAATTTGAAGTGAAAAGTAAAAAGATTTGGCCCTGAGAGCAAAAATCGCTCCTGTCCCTCACTGAAGGACCGGAGCTTGAATTCCAATTTCGCATTATCCTTGCAAGATTTAAGTGGTTTCGCGATTTGAGGAGGTCGAGGGAAGTATGTTTTGCCCGTTGAATATAACTTAAGTACGCCACAATGAAGAAAATCAGCCTAAGTAACAAGTTCGCCCCTGTCCCTCTCCAAGGGACCAAGGTGACTGGCCAGGGCGCTCCTGTCCCTCTCCAAGGGACCAGAGCGATTTTCCCTCAAGACAAGTTTTTGGCAAAAGGAAGGCAAGTTTCGCGTTTGAAGTGGGTGAAGGAAGACGCAATCGATCCGTTGAAGATAAATTTCGAAGCTAGCAAAACACAAGTGAACCTATAAATGCAAAATCGCTCCTGTCCCTCTCCCAGGGACCAGGGCGAAAAATGTATTATCAAGTCTATTCCGCCAAATTTAGGTGAATCCAAGCCAAGGCACATGATGGAGACGATATTGGGAATACTTTAAAGGAAAACAAAGTTGCAAAGACCGCAAGACTGGACGAGTGGTGGCCAAGGCGCTCCTGTCCCTCACCAAGGGACCAGAGCGAAATAGTCAAGTATGCCTAATTTTTAAATGCCTCTTTCGTTTCAAACGTTCAAGATGGAGTAAGAAACAATGTTTTACGCCTTGAAGAAAATTCGATGTTAATATGATTAAGGATTTGTGCCATAAATGCAAAATCGCTCCTGTCCTTCACTGGAGGACCAGGGCGATTTCTACAGAATCAACCATTCCCTTCAAAAGTTACGTCAAGGCAAGGTTACGCAAGGTCAAAAAATGACTTTCGAAGGACGATGAACGTGGAATTAACCTCAAGAATCAACAATTTTGAGCTCAAATGCAAAATTCGCTCCTGTCCTTCAGTCAAGGACCAGGGCGAAAAATCCTTAGGAGGGCTCATTTGGTCTTGGAGAGACAAGTTTGGCATGCATAGAACAAACATGGATCATCAATTGCCCTCACAAGTTGATTTGACGATTTAAAAGACAAGGGCCAAGGAGGAAAAGCAAAAATCGCTCCTGTCCCTCACCAAGGGACTAGGGCGAAAATGGTTTAAAAGGCATTCATTCCAAAGATGGAATAGGTTAAACTCGAAATTCTAAGTAAAAATGCCATCTTGGATGTCAAAAATGAGGTCTTGGACGTAAAAAACAAGAAGTGTGAGGTCTAGAGTGAGATTGCTCCTGTCCCTCACCAAGGGACCAGAGCGATCTTGTTAATAGCCATTATTTTTCATGATTGGGCGCCAAATATCCTTCAAATTACATTAAATGCCAGATTCGATAAAACCTTGAAATATTTTTGGCATTTAATAAAAGCGCATGGTATTTAATAATTACTTTTGAGCCTAAAAAAATCGAATTTTTTAATTATAAAGGCATTTAAAATTAATTATTATTATTTTTAAAAAATAAAATAAAATTGGAGCACTTGGGGTATTATTTAATGTTTTTATCAAGTCGGCCTCTTCTTTTATTAATTTTTATTTATCTTTTGGCCTATTTTTCCAAGTCGGCCCATGGAAATAAAATGGTGAGCGCTCTATATATTTGAGGCATGTTTTTCATTATTCAAATCATTCACTCATCATTTCAAGTGCGATTTGGAAGAGCAATTTGAGGAGCGAATTTCTACCAGGAGTGGAGACTAAGAAGGGCGAAATTCATCTTGAAGGCTATTGGAGAGGTGTATTTCTTGCTAGATTGGAGGATAAATTCCAGATGTTTTGAAGGTATTTGAAGGCGAATTTCCAGATCTTGAAGAAGCTAGTGGAAGATGGAGTTCTTTTCCAAGCTAAAGGGGGCGCATTTTGCTAAAGGGAGTCTTGATCTACATTTTGCCTAGCGAATTCTCCTATTTTTGCATCATTTTTTAGAATTAATTCCCAAGTGGAGGTATGGCGTAATCACCTTGGCACCATTTTTGAAGATTTAAATTTTGCTTTGAAAATCCTAAATTAGGAAATAATAACTCAAGATTTATCATGAAGTTTCCTAATTAAAATCTTGAATCTTCCTTTTAAAGTTTAATTTTTTCAAAGATATATTACTAATTTTGAAATGTTGTGTAGGTACCAAGATGGCAACTCCCAAGCTCGAAAGATCCACAAGTCGGAAGACTCTCCTCAAGGAAAATCAAGCCAGATCAAGGACGGTCAAGCAAGGACAAGGGCGACCTCCTCCAGCCTAGCATCGACAAGGACAGCCTTCTTTGGACTAACGTCATCAAGGGCGACCTTCTCCAATCCAGTATTACAAGGCGAGGTACATCATCATCCTGCACATCAAGGACACAAGAAGTTAGAACAAGGGTTCGTTGAAGAAGCAGATAGTTCCAGATGAATTAATTAAAGCTAGCTTCTCAACAACACCAAGTTGAATATTTACCAAGTTACAAGTGTCAGACGAGGTGGCATCCTAGTCATCACTTCTCCAGTCAGTGTGGTCCACCTCAGCATGTCCAGATTCAATGTACCTAACTCATGGAAGGTGGCACAAACTCCGATGTACCTACCCCGGCTATTCATTGGTGGAATTTTCTAGAGAGGACATGTGTCCAAGCAATACAATTTTATCATTGGTCAAGCATTAAATGTTATGTAATGGTTGTAACAAACCCTAATTAGGGTTTTCATTGTTGAATCTTGGCCATTGATCTCGAATTGATCTAAGCCATCGAATTGTATTGAGGGCACTATATAAGCCCTGGCATTTCATTTTGTAAAGGCAATAAATTAGGAGTTAGAAAATAGTTGGAAGCATTAGATAGATAAGAGATAGATAAGTAATAAGATAGAATAGCAATTAGAGTAGAGTAGAAAGAGAAGGCAAAGATTGTTGCCAAGATGTTGTTGTAAAAGACTTGTAACTTCATTGAAGAAATGGTGAAATTTATGGGTCGATTCGACAATTTGCATGGTCTTTATACTTCTCATATTTGATTTCATGTTATTAGATGAATGGAAGAAATGTGCTTGATTGATGGTGGAATTCGTATATCCATACTACTAGCAGTTTGTTGATTGCAGACTTGCCTTGCGTAGTCAATTGGAATCATTCAGCTTAAGCTTAACTTCAATTGTCGCTTCTTCATTGATATGCATCAATCTAATGGTGTCTATGCCTGCAGCAATGATTTGAACATCATAAAGCTTTCCCTCGAAGATCGCACTAGCCTTGTGGAGATGGTCCTGCGATGTCAAAACAAGACCTAGTTAGAATTTCATCAAAGATCAATCATTGCTCCTACATTCCTTAGTATTAGGATTAGATTCTTTCCTCACCCTCCTCTTTTTTTCCTTTTTTTAAAGTCAAAGTTAGTAAGAGCCTATGTTCTAGCAATATTCGAAGCAGATCAGACATTCAATCATCGAATGTAAGTCCCCTTGTGATTCCAGCAAATCACATCATACCACAGAGAGCTTATCCACACATAGAGACCCTACATCAAAGAACCTTGAAGTCATCCCGATTGATCCTTTTTGCGACATCTTCAGCATTCGGAGGCTTTATTCAAGAGAGGATAAGGTACCCTTGGGTATTTTATTCTGTGTTTGATAGTGTACAAAATACACGTCAACAGGACACATAATAAATTCATTTCAACATAGCATTTTATACCTTAAATCATCAACAAGAAGACATCAAAATTAAGTTGTTCAAGAGTCTTTCCAGCGATAGGCCCTATAGGAATTTCGCCCTGGACCCTTTGGAAGGGTCAGGAGCGAATTTTGCATTCCTGGCCCAAATTCTTCTCACCTTGTGATCATACTTGCTTAGATACATGCCCAAGGACGTCCTCATTCTCAACCAACACCAAGCTTGATGTAAATTTGGGGCAAAAATGGAGGTTTTAAGAATTTCGCTCTGGACCCTTTGGAAGGGATAGGAGCGAAATTCAAACTTTTGGTCTTAATTCCTCATCTCCTTCACTTGAATTCATCCTAACGAGCAAAGAAACATCATTTCAACCCCAACTACGCCTTAGGACTCAAATTCTTGACTTGACACAAGGAGAAAATAGGGATTTTGATGAATTTCGCTCTGGACCCTTTGGAAGGGTCAGGAGTGAATTTCTTGCTTGTAGTTCACTTCTTCATCATTTCAACTTCAATCCACCTCACAAGGCAAGGAAATACTTCTCTTCTTTCATCCAACCTAAGTTTAACTTGATTTTGCAAGGCAAAATAGGTGATTGAAGGATTTTCGCCCTGGACCCTTTGGAAGGGTCAGGAGCGATTTTCCTCCTCTGGCCTAAAATCATCATTTTTGGAGACAACCATCAACTCAAGGGCAATCTCAAGGGCATCTTTCACCTTGGTCTAGGCATAGCTTAGTATAAATTTGAAAGGAATAGGTAGATTTTAGGATTTTCGCTCTGGACCCTTTGGAAGGGTCAGGAGCGAAAATCTTGTTTTAGGGCTATTTCGCCATCCTTTCAACTTCAAATTACCTCCAAGACTTAGAACACCTTGCCTCACTCCTCTCTAGGTCATAAAATCAAAATCTTGACTTGATTTGCAAGGAAAAAGGGGTGATCTTAAGAATTTCGCTCTGGACCCTTTGGAAGGGTCTAGAGCGAAATTCTCATTTTAGCTTCAAAATTTGCATTCTTGGCGACCAAAATCCACTCTAAGGCAATCCAAATGACTCTTCTCACCCTTGTTCACGTTTGACTTTGCACAAATTTTGGAAGAAAAGATGGTTTTTAGGATTTTCACTCTAGACCCTTTGGAAGGGTCAGGAGCGAAAATCACTTTTAGGCTCAATTCCTTCATCTTTCATGGTTTCTAGCAACTTAAAGTCACTCTTAGGGGCAACTTTTCCTTGATTTTACCTTATCCCACACTTGATCTTAGCAAAAAATTGATAGCAAAGAGAAGTTTTGAGAGAATTTTGCTCTGGACCCTTTGGAAGGGTTAGGAGCGAAATTCTCATTCTTGACCAAAAATCATCATTTTTTCAACTTGAAACTTCTTCGCAAGGTAGAATTTCATCTTTCATTGCCCTAGGAACAAGGTTTCATGTCCAAGAAAGGTCAAAAAGTAGGCTTATAAGGAATTTCGCTCTGGACCCTTTGGGAGGGTCAGGAGCGAAATTTCCTTTCTTGGCTAAAGTCCTTCATTTTCCTAACTTCCAAGCATCCCCAAGGATTCCAACATGTCAATTCTCTCCTTCAACATGCCTTGGTCATCAAGATTTGGCCAAACAAGGAAAGAAATTCCTCTTAGAGAGATTTTCGCTCTGGACGCTTTGCAAAGGTCAGGAGCGAAAATCTTGACTTGGGCTAGATTCTTCATTTTTTCAATTCAAAACATCTTCAAGAGGCAAAGACAAGCTATCTCCCTTCCATTCAATTCATAAAAGACCAAGCACTTGACCTTCTTCAATGCAAAAATAAGAGCTTTTAGGAATTTCACTCTGGACCCTTTGGAAGGGTCAGGAGCGAAATTCCCTTTTTGGTCCAAAATCCTTCATTTTCAATGTTTTAAAACATTTCAAAGGCAACAAGAATGTCCAACCTTCCTTCCAAGATACCTTGCAAATCAAAATTTAGTCAAACTTAGGAGGAAATGAGCTTCAAGAAGATTTTCGCTCTGGACCCTTTGGAAGGGTCAGGAACGAAAATCTCATTCCAGGCTAGATTGTTCACTTTTCAAACTCCAAACCACCTCATAAGGCAAAATTAGATCATTTTCCACATTAGGAAAAAGGTTTCTAGTCCATTCAAGGCAACAAATAAGGTTTATGATGAATTTCGCTCTGGACCCTTTGGGAGGGTCAGGAGCGAAATTCTCCTTTAGGCCAAAATCTTGTTCTTCAAAATCAATCAACTCCATCTCCACGCAAAAACATATCAATTCACCCCCAAACATGCCCTAGAAACCAACACTTAGCCAAAATTGGGAAGGATAAATGGGCTACAAAGATTTTTGCTCTAGACCCTTTGGAAGGGTCAGGAGCGAAAATCATGATTTGGGCTTGACTCTTGACCTTTTCAACTCCAATTCTCTTTGGGAGGCAAACAAAGATCTTTCCTCATGCATCTCCACCTTGGTCCTGACTTTGGCTAAAGGAAAAATGAGTGAAATGAGTGTTTTCAAGAATTTCGCTCTGGACCCTTTGGAAGGGTCAGGAGCGAAATTCTCATTCTTGGCTAAAATCTTCACCTCATCCACCTTTACTCTCCTCCTAAGGTTAGAACATTCACAAACACCTCCACACATGCCTCAAAAACTAGGAATTTGGTCTTGACAAGTGATAAATTGAGGTGCATAAGGATTTTCGCTTTGGACCCTTTGGAAGGGTCAGGAGCGAAAATCACAATCTAGGCTCAATTCACCTTCATTTGATTCATCCCTTCCATTCCTTAGCCAAATTTGCTCAACCACTCACTGACTTCCTCTAACTCAAACAGGACACCACCAGCAAAACCAAGCCTAAGGAAGACCTTGAAAAACGCCCTTAACCTGGAGCATCAACTGACTCACCCTAGCTCAAGCAGAGCCTGCTATCCAATGATCCTCCTGACAGCACTCACCATGCAAAAGCTAACAGACTAAAACCTAAAAGATCCAAAAAACAAACCCTAGAGAGCAAAAAGCAGGGGTCCCCATTTGCAATGGGGCGATGTGTGAATACGTCACAATAGGATGTCAATCCCGAAGATGTTATGCAAATTGACGAGGACGAGACACCTGAGGGATCGGTTGGGGTTCCATTGGTTGAGGCAGCCCATTATACTAGCAGTGATTCAGGCTTGAGCTCTGATTTTGATTTAGACTTGTAGACCTGCCATCAAAGATTATGGAAAGCAATATCTTATTTCTATGTTTATTGTTTACAATTTATGTCATTTCATACTTGAAACTTGGACCCTTTGGGCATTTTTTAAATAATTCTTATATAATATGTATGCACATTGATGAAAAAAATTTAATTTGTTTGTCAATTCTCATGTGAAATCTCAACTCAAGTCTAATGCTATGTATTATGCTTCTACGATGTCTATGATGAATTCTTTATCAATGTTATGATATGCATATTTACAATTTCTCTATATTTTTAAAATTTTCCCTATTTTTTAACAACTGTCCCTTGTTGTCCCCTAAAAAATGGCCCAAAAGTACCCTTGTACTGGAAACACATCTCGTTGTCCCTTGTCATTCCCATCCCCGAAACTTGATGGAGTACAAAAGCCCGATCGTTCCCGGTTGCACCTCTACCTCGTCGATTTGCCTTTCATCTTTGTGATCAACATCCCAATGTGTTGGAGTTTCTCAATACTTAGTAATCTATTGATCCTAAAGTCTTGAGGACCTATGAATTGCAACTAGTTTCTGCTCGTTCCGAGGTAAGTTTGTACCTCTTAATCTAGTAGTTGAATCCATAGGTGGACAATTCCTCTCTATAGAAAAGGAACTAGCAATCTGTAAGAGTCAACAAACAACAAGTTGCTTCAACTCTAATGTGTCCTTCCCATAAATTTTCCATTGTCCAATGGGATTTTTTTGTGCAATAATGACCCTTTCCATCCCAACCTCTGGACTGCTAAATGTAGGACCCTAAAGATCGAAAAATGGAAGCCACTACTCTCAAAGTAGGTCGTCTCCTTGGTGCTATACATTTTACAAAGGGTTGCCATAAGCCCCTCTATTACCTTATCACCCTCAAAAGGAAGCATTGCATACCACTTTGGATTAAGAGCATAGGCAGCCATATGAGGGGTGTTCATTGTGTTCCACCTCTTTGTCACAATAGGCTTAATATGCCCCTCATAGAATTTTAATCCAAGATCGTTGTCACAAATTGCTTTCTTCATTTGATCAAGCATGCTATCGAAAATCTCATAAATCTCTCCAAATCTAGGAGTCTGTATCTGCAAACCTGATTATCCCCACAACAAGTGATATGATAGAGAAAATAAATTCGCAAACAATTTTTAAAAAATTAAAAATTAAAAATTACGACATTGTTAGCAACAAATCTGAAGGAGATGGACCAGAGTTTTGTTCCTAAAAGATTTCTCTACTTGTAGTCTAATTACCCTAGACTCGATCCTATTGAGGTGGTATATAGAGATTCTAGATCTATTCTAAGTACTTAAAAAGAAAACATTAGACATTATCAAGCTCGACAATCAGATATCTTTGTATTCATTTATCGGAATATCAAGTACATTGTCATGTCCCCTCTTTAGCTCTGTCTAGCAGAGACATGTGAGTCAGCTTATTATAGGGTCTTGTAGGCTGACAATGATGGATAGAGACTCAGTGTGGTTATACAGTGTTGGGGACTTGGTGTTCTAACAGTAGTTGATCAGTTTGGAGCAGTTCCTTATTTTTAGGAGGCAGTTCCTACGTTTATGGAGGATATCCCTACTATTTAGGAGGTTATGACCATACCCAGGGTTGGGTCTCCTTGAAATTATTCCTTGGGTTCAGTTTCAGAGGATTTGGGTTTGTTTCCTAGTTTCTAGGAGCATCCCTAGATTTTAGGGATGAGATTGCAAGTGGATCCTTGATTTCTGACTTCAGTCACAGACAGGTCGCAGGTTGACTTTCTGGTTTGTGGTGTCATTTGAGCATTTTGCAGCTATTTGGGTTATATTTTTAATATTTCCTAAGTTAGCGTTTATTATTTAAATAAGGCTATGTTTATAGCCATTTTGGAGTAATAAGGGGTTTTTGGCCTCATCTGGATGTGTATCCCTTGGTGTAATAGCTCGTTGGAAAGGTTTTGGACTTTTCTAAATATTTCTCTCTTCACTCAGATCCTTTCGGTGAACGGATTTCTTTATATTTGAAAAAAGGTCGTTTTCTATGCAATTGGCAACTTAAAATGAGAAATATATAACATTTTAACCCTAAACACCACATTGAGTCACTTTTAGGGTTCGAGCTAAGTGGAAAGGTGTTATAAGGAAGTTGAGACCTAATTCTTGGGTATCTTCTACACATTTTACATCTTGGATTTGAGATTTTGGCTCTGGAAGAGCTTTTCAGCATCTAGGACGCCAACCCTAATGCCTTGCCTGTTTGGGACGTAGCCCCCAATACAGTGGTTTGGATTTGCTTGCAGTTATTAGCATCTTGGAGATTGTACGGCACACTTTCTGGAGGTTTTGGTGATTCTGACAAAGTTCAGCGTGGGGTTTGGGGGTTTCTATCCAGTTGGGTGTACTTGGCAGCCGTACGGTTGTACCTGGCAGCCACTTTCCTTCCAACGTGCAGCACTTGGAGGGCTGGAATCTTGCCGCAGCTTCATTCCTGGTTATATTACTCTTTCAACGTCCAGGTTGGGTTCATTCCTGATTGTCATCTTCCTGAAATTATTGGAAATCTTCATCTGGTCAAATATTTGATTTTATATTCAGAAATCTGCCTTGAATCGAATTTGTTTTGGCTGTATATGAACTTCATTTTCAGTACTTTGTTCATGTACTTGTACTTCATTTATTACTTGTTGAAAAATCATCAAAACACAAAAAGAATCCAACCCTTCTGCAACTTCTGTCTATTTCTGAAAGAAAATATTAATAAACGGGAAAAATCAATTTAAAATAATAAAAATTACAGCAGATCAGCAAAAGAGATCCATCGGGGATCTTTCATACATTCCTTATACCTCCTTATATCTTTTCTATTATAGCTTCTAACTCTTCTATCTCTCTTCTATTCTAGTGAATAGACCTCTTATCTATACTTATATCTCCTAATAGGGATGCAACCCTTAGATAATATCCCTAAAACTATTCTATCTTCTAACCTATACTTTCTAGAATCCTGTTTCCGGGTTACACCCTTATATCTCTAGACCGGTATCTGTATCCCATTTTCCCGTCAACACCCCCTCAATAAAACCTTGACTTGTCCTCAAGTCAACTACTTTGTGGCAAAATGTCCTTGTAGATTACTTGCAATGTCTAGAACTAATCATCCTATTGTTACCTGACTATTTGTAGTTGGTGAACTAGGTTTCTACTTTCAAAAGTGATGTCAAAATCTATATTTTTTGGAGAAAGATCTGTGAATCATTGATCAAACCCTACGATATGTGCCAGTTGAATATTAACAAAATCCCTCAACTGTCGAAATTTCTTCATTGCTTTATCCAATTGGTCTTGCTGTTGTTGATGTTGGTCATGCCGACTTTCAATATTTGCCCTTTCTGCCCCATCCATGTCCTGCATGGCATCGTAGTGTTTGAAATTTTGTGAGATTTGTGCCTCCAACTGCTCCATTTTTACCTTGAAAGGTTTCAGCAAGCTAGGCCATTGTAGGTAGTACTAATATAACTCATTAACTTCGCCCTTCGTTTTCTTGGTGGTGGCAAAGTTGTCCTTCTAAGGCCGTTTGAGCAGCATGGACGCAATGTTGTTGTGAGATGTATATTTTAGCATATCTCTTGCAAGTCACCTGGAATTGCCATGGTATGATGTGTTGGGACTTAGTTTGCATATGCTTCTTTGTTTCAATATAATTGTGACCTTTTCCTAGTTTCTTCTATGTCTCGAGTTTTATCTAGTTTGGATTAAGAATGCTCTCCAGAATCCATACTCTCAAGGATGTGACTTCAGGCTCACATTGCATCCATGCTCTTAACATTTCATCACTATCAATGCTACCAATTTGGCTTTAAAGTTACAATTCTCCTTCAGTGTTTAAATTTTCCTCCTTCCATCCATTTGAAAGGCTAGAGATAGCATAGAGATTCATAACATCCTCTTTGGCCCGTTCTTATGTAATCTCCTCAATATAAGTTGTATCCTCCAGGTCAGCTAAAGGAATTCTGACTATTCTAATTTTGTCAAAAAAGGAGATCTCTTTCCAGGAGTCCACAATACCGTTTGAGTTCACAAACCATCTAAGACTAGTAGAGCCCAGAATGTGTTAAAAGGTTCCCTCCTTTGTACTACCTCAAAATTAACACATTGTTTAATTCCTTTGATATTGACCTCTACTTTTTTCCATGTGCCTAGAGTATTTATTTTGGAGCCATCAACAAAACAAACATTCAAGAGTATGTTTACCAAATTTGGTCTGCCTAATTTTTCCCATGTTGTAGAGGGTATAATATTAAGGTTTTCTTCGAGATCAACCAGTACATACTTAACCTTGTGATTATTTAATTGTACATTTGTGAGAAAGAGACCACTCTTCCAATTCCAATCCTTTGAAAGTTGATTTACTAGTGGCTATTTATTCCAATATTTCCCCAGTTGTTATAACTTGACTACCAGGTCTTTCTCCCTAGCCATGGCAACCAAATCCTTTAATATATTGACATCTTGTTCAGTAAAACATGCTACTTCATCCTATAACTATTGTTTTATAGATTGTTTAGCCTCTTCTGCTATTCTATCATGCTTCTTTTTGTCCAGCTGGAACAGTGTTTGTTCATCACCTTCCTTAGTTTGTTTCGGACTATAGTAGTCCTCAAATCCTTCTTCCACCAGGGATTTCTTCTTGTTTTTCCTAGCATTAGTGCCTTGTCTAGTGAGCACATTAGCTTTCTTCTTTCCTGTGTTTTTCGTCTTCTTTTCCACTTCCAACTCTTCTCTTGACTTGTCCTCCTATGAAGTGTCTAAAGTCCACACATCCATTCAATGGCAACCTCTTACTCCTTGTGGTGGTACTCTCTGAATCACGTTGACTTCTCTCTATAGCTCATTGCTCTAAGAAGATTGGTTGCAGTCTTGATTTGTATAAAAAAAATTGCTTTTTCACATGTGAACATTGTATGTTCTTCCCCTTAGCCTTTTCTCTTCCCAACACTCCAATACATAGTAGCCAATTTTCCCACAGTTGAAGCAGGTTGCGTCATTGCTCCTATTTCCTTGGCCTCCTCTATAATTAGAATCTCTATTATCTTCCCGATACCCTTGATTGTTTTGCATTGCATAGGCATGCCGGTTATCCTGCCATGGGGGAATCTGGTAGCCTACTTCATCTATTTCTTCCTATGTACAACTTCTATTTGGAGAACATGAATTACCTCCATTTCATATGGGAAGTCTATTTCTCGGATAGTTCTTGGTGAGATTGAGATCCCACTCTTGACAATACGCACAATACATAGAATTAGGTTTGATTGCTCTTAAGGCATCTAACGTCTTTTCTGCCTTGTCCTTGGGGCATTCATTTTGGATGTGTCCTTTATTACAATAAATGCACCATATACATTGAGGCTCAGATGTCCTTATTTCTTGTTGGATAACCAATTTGTTAACTTGTTCTTATAGGTTTTCTAGGATTTCTGAATTTTAGTCTTTCTTGTTGTCCAATGGAATCTATGCTTCTCCCTCTTTTTCAGAGATCACCTAGCATAACACAATTTGCTAGCCAGTAGAATCCATGCCTTTAACATGAATCACCAAGCACAACACACCTTGTTGGCCAGTTGAATTCATGGTTTCCCATGGACCCATAGCATAACACATCTTGCTAGCTGTTGGATCATGACTTCTTGTCTCATCAATTGGTATATGCTCTTGTTTTTTCTATAGGACCACTTGTGCTCTTGCAATAACATTCCAAGAGTGATATTAGTTGTTGAGACATTTTGATTAGAAAGGTTTCTTCAACTAGTTGACTTGGAGCCTTTGTTTTATGCTAACCTCTTTGTATGTCTTTATTCCTTTGTTTGCCTTTTTGCCTTGTTTTTTGTCATCCTTGGATGTGACTGTCTGAGTTAAGATCCTAAGATTGGGAGCTTGTTCTCTCAAACTTAGTGGAGTACTCTCTCTCTCTCTCTCTCTCTCTCTCTCTCTCTCTCTCATGAAAATGAGCATAAGTTCATACTCCCACTAAAGTGGGGGCTAAATGTAGTGTCAAAAAATTGTAGCCCTTTACAATTTCAAACTCCTTTTTGGGCCCTTGCTTTAGTGTGCCCCCTCATAGCTCATTTTTAGCCTATTTCTAACCTTGTCACTACCAAACTGTCGTCATATGTTCATTTGGTGACTAGATCCTATGTCCTATACTTTTGCACTTCGCATCTGCCTCTCTTTCACCCCTTTCTAGGCGGACTAGGATGCTAAGTGCCATAGTCCTAATGAACTAGGGCACTAGACGGATAGTCCCCAGAAATGGGCCCAAAATCAAATGTGTCAATGTGTCAATTCCCGCCATTTGTTATCTAATCCCAATATTTGTATATGATCGTTGGGAGTCGGCCTAATTTATGAAATACCTTAGGAACCCTATATAAAGGCATCTTTCCTAATTCATTTTAATCCTACAATCATCAAGCAAGTTCCTAATCCTAAGGCAAGCATTATAAGTGAATTTCTTCAACTTTGAGCATTATGGAGTAGCAAGCTACAACAACCTACATGCAAGTGTGTTTTCACGATTGATCTTGTCTTACCATGTCATGTTATTGCATCAACACTTGAGGATCCTATCCAAAGAGCACTACATCACCACCATTATCAAGCTTAAGGTATAATCTTCTCAATTTAGCATTTTACTTTAGATTTAGCCTTTGCCCTACCAAGGGTAAGTTCTATTTTCTAATCATCATCATTGTAGTGGAGGTTAATTCCTATGGGGGTTTGACTTAGGCAAGCCCTTATACAACCCAACACTTTTCCCCTCAAAATCGATGTAGATTTTGAATCTGACGACAAAGAGTTGCAAATTCGCAAAGAGAAAACAAAGATGCACAGTTCCAAATTTTGAACAAATGAAAAACCTAGTCACTATTAGTTTGCTCCAGTGACTAACACTTTTTTGCTGAAATTTTGGGAGAACGAATTGTAGAGCATCTTGATCCGGAATCCACACATCAAGGTTGACAAAGATACCTCTAGTCAGTGATGCCTCACTCCCCAAACCAGCACTTTCAAGCCCAAATTTCAATGACAAGTTCCTCTCTATATCTCACTTCTAGATCTTAGCTTACTTTCTAATCTACAGTTCCACATCTTTCAGTTTATGTTGATTCTTGGCAATTTCCTAGCACTTTACCTAGTTCTTGCATCTAATCATCATCAATCAACAAACACAAAAGAGGAGAATAATCACATACAGCATCCAACTCTCCTTTAGGACTGAAGTTGGATCTTATTGACTATCCCTCCTTAATGAAACCAAGTGGAACTAGTGACCACCTAAGTTCTTAGCTTACATTTCTAAGCTAAGACTCCTACTCCCATCATTTCACTTCCCTTGAAGGAAAATGATCAGGTTACTTTCCTCTGCCTCTATTATGGACAAGCATTGCATCAATCTATTATAATCGTTGACAGAATTGGTGAGTGTCCTACGACTCGTGTTTTTGACAGATCTTAGATAGTCTAAAGTTTTGATATTGTTGGAATAAATATTTTATATATTAATTATTCACTTAATTGCATTAATTCACTAAATAATTTGTGCCTTAATTAGTAATTAATTATTGGCATTTATTATTTAGTGAATTAATTAATTAGGCATAATTAGTTAATATTTATCTCCATGCATAATGCAAACTAGGAAAAGCAAACTAAATTTAGATTTTCGAGAGTTTCATGCATTAATTAGTCTATTATGCTATTTGTGCATACATGACTGATTCATGCATTGTGTTTCAAACTCTCAGTCTATCTTGTAGACTCCATTTAGGGTTTCTATCTTTAGAGTTAGATTTCTTAAGGATGTCATATCCTTCATTGTAACTCAAACAATTTCAAAGCAATTCAATCAGTTTCATTGTTATTGTCTTCAATTTTTTTGTTATTCAATTCTCTCTTTATGTGTGATAGGTATTCTTGCAGAAGATCACTGGGCTTGTGGGATTCGCATTTCACGAATTCTAACATGGTATCAGAGCTCCAGATTTGAAGATTCTTGTTCGCTTCTTTTAGAGATTATTTTGCATACACAGCAAATCGTTCATCTTCGGTTAATTTGGAGCACACCATTAGTTCCAGAAGGCTCGAGAAAGTCTAAATCGCCTTTTGTTTCGCTGAAATCGGATACACGTCAGATTTGCAAAGGTTTGAAAATTTATGCTTTTTCAGATCTCTGGGGGTGCCTGCAATTTTCTAGGCATTTTGAGCCCAAACAGACCTCACCATTGCATCCGCAGTGGCCAAAAACCACTAAATCACCTGTCAAGTCATCAAAATCGAAGGTCAGAAAAAAAAATAATGATTTTTTTATTGGCGCGTTTTTTGAGGCACGAAAATCCGTACGGTCGTACCTACACCTGCATCAGAAATATTTTCCAAAAAAAAATTCAATTAGCTGGTTAAAAAAAAAATTGATTGCTGGTTTTTTATTTTTATTTTTTTTTTAAAATCAAGTGGGTGATTGTTGTTACAAAAAGGTTATTTTTTTTAATAAAAGGTCAACCCATTGCAGCAAAAGTACATTGCATCAGCACCGACGTCAGCGGTACAGTCAGCATCATGGCCCCCTTTCGACCCTCTTTGTGCCCTAAAACAAGGGGTTGGTTTTTTCGCTATAACTTCGTCATACGGAGTTGAAATTGAGCAGTCATATATCGTTGGAAAGCTCTTTCTAAGCCCGATCCAGATATGGAGGTATTTTTTTCTGATTTTACCATTTTGCAGGTTTTTTTGCCGGTTGAAGTCAAAAGTTGTTGTTTGCACTCTCAAGGGCATATCTTGTGCATCCAAACTCCATTTTTTGCAAATGGGATATCATCGGAAAGATGATTCAAAGCTCTATCCAGATCTCAGGTCCATTTTTACAAACTGCTTACCAGACCACTGTCTCTTCCTTCCGAAGTCAACAGTGTTTTCTCTGGTCCTATTCTGCCTTTATGTGATCCGAGCTCCACCTTTCTTGTCTCAATTTTGTACTTTCTTTTTTGTTTCTCTTTTGGAGAGGAGTTTTGTTCCCACTGAGTTTTCTCCTTTGCTTCGTTTTTGAGAAACTTCCATGTTTGTTCATGGGTACTTCATCAGGCTTTATGCTGGGACCCATTTTGCATTCATCTTTGCATGCTTTTTTCCTATATCTTTTTTGCCTCTCTCCTCAGTTGTGCATTCAGGAGGGGGGTGTTGGAATAAATAATTTATCTATTAATTATCCACTTAATTGCATTAATTCACTAAAAAACCTGTCTTAATTAGTAATTAATTATTGGCATTTATTATTCAGTTAATTAATTAATTAGGGATAATTAATTAATATTTATCTCCATGCATAATGAAAACTAGGAAAAGCATACTATGTTTAGATTTTTGAGAGTTTCATGCATTAATTAGTCTATTATACTATTTGTGCATACATAACTGATTCATGCATTGTGTTTCAAACTCTCAGTCTATCTTGTACACTCCACCATTTAGGGTTTCTATCTTTAGAGTTAAATTTATTTATAAGGATGTTATATCCTTCATTGTAACTCAAGCAATTCAATCAATTTCATTGTTATTGTCTTCAATTATTTTGCTGTTCAATTCTCTCTTTATGTGTGACAGGTATTCTTGCAGAAGATCACTAGGCTTGTGGGATTCGCATTTCACGAATTCTAACAGATATGTGATCTCTATGGTCTATTTTTGAGTCAATCAAGGGCATAACCATTTGAATTATTCTCCCATCAGTAATTTTTTTTAAGTAAAAGACAAAAATTTATATATACCTCTGGCTCCACCTTCCTCTTTGCCATCAAATCAGCCTTGTTTCCAGCAAGTGCCATCACCATGTTTGGAGTGCCTGTACATTAAACAACCAGTTAAAACTATGAGCATTCACACATGTAGAAACAAGAACTGTTGATATCTCAAGATAAAATGGAGAAGTAAAGGAGCATCAATTTCTCAAGATGATTTAGGACACAGGTATCCAGCAGAAACAAACTTATCATGGCCTATGTTGTAGCCATAAATTGATGTTTCTGTTACAAAACAATCATCTAATGGATCAGACACTTCAACAACAAACTTGTTTACCATAAGATTGACCTATTATGCCTACACTCAAGTAAAAATTCTTGATCAGACACTTTCACAACAAACTGTCATGGCCTATGGTGTATCCATAATTTGATGTTTCTGTTACAAAAAAATCATCTAATGGATCAGCCAGTTCAGAAACAAACTTGTTTACCATAAGATTGACCTATTATGCCTACGCTCAAGTATAGATTCTTGATCAGACACTTTCACAACAAACTCGACGACCATGAGATTGACTTATTATCCATACATTCAGGCATGAATTCCGAAAAGCAAAGTGACAATATTAACAGACTTGAAAAGTTCTCCAAAAGATCTCCATATTGAACAACAGAATCCAAGTTTCAGTTTTACCAGCCACTTAACTGACCAAAACCAAATGATAGAAACCAAAAAATATAGCTGTGACCCAAAGCTACTGCCTTATCAGACCTTTCACAGCCATAAAATATTTCAAGGCTTCAAGAACTCATGTTCTTAGTTATATTCCAGCCAGTTTCTACAGCAAAGGTGAGTTGCTCAATGAAATATGGATAATAAAAATAGTTACCCTGTCTTTGAAGTTCTTGTATCCATTTCTTTGCACGAATAAATGAATCCTGTGAACACAAAACATCCAGATTAGAATATGGTGCTGAATGTTGAGGTATTTACATGCCTTCTTTCCCAACTTCAAATTAAAAAGAGCGAATTGACAGAAGTTCAAATTTTGAATAAAAAAGGAGCTAGATTTTCACTTATCCAATACATTATACCCTAGCACTTGTAATTGGATTGATTTCTTCACAACATCACTTAATCACAAAGTTTTTACCTAGTATTTATAATTAAAAAAAATACAGCAAATTACTCAAAACAGCCAACAGGCAGTTATCTCACTATTTTTATAAAGCCATACTCTCACAATGACCCACCAAGGAAACACTTCAGATGGATGGTCAGATGAGTTGATATAAACCAAATTAGAACTTCACATGGTTCAATGCATGGTGAAAGGATTTACTGAGGATAACTTTTGCAATGTTCCCTTTTAGGAAATTTTTGTATGTTTTCTAATTTTTATGTGATTTTATAATTTCTGATGCAAAACACAAACTCGAACAGCAAATCAAAAATAGAAATAAATCACTGGAAACTTCTTGTCTAAGCTTCTATAGCTGGAATACCACTTCAGCTTCACCCAAAATAGCCAAATCCAATTTATATATGATAAATTAAAATAACCCATATGAAAGTGCTGGTTAAAGTCTGAAACAAAATGGACAGATGACTTAACATCCGTGAGATACAATTACACTCAGATTTGAATAGTCTATGCTCATATATATCAAAAATCAATGCTGATATTCCTGAAAATGAATAAATTGGGCCCTCATATACCAACAACCACACAACTATGGATTCCTAAGATATCAAACATTCTTGGATCTGATTTAAACACTAATTTATCACCTTCAAAATACTTTTATTTGATTTGCAACATTCTGGAGCAACTTACAATGACTAATATGTACAAATCAAGACTTACAAGAATTGATTTTGGCTGAAAATGATGAATGTGCAGTTACCACACACTATAGGAATCCTATTTGGTGAATATTTGGCAAGTTTATTTTCTGAATCTGACTATAGAAGTGCTGTAGCAGCAGCAATGGCAAAGAAAAAGACCTAGATAGGTAATGTGGCAGCTGGAAACAATCAAAAGGCAGTGGAGCAGACCAAACCCTCCAAAATGCCAACAACAACTCAGAAAATGCCCACAAACAACAATAAATGCTGGCAATACTTGTCCAAACTGATGTTAGACCCTCCAAGGCTGGTACACTCAAATGTAATAATCCAACAGAAAAACTAGGACAGATCTGTACTTCCTAATGTTGGTGCAGCAACAAATAACACCAAAACCATTTTTGAAGCCTCCCAAAGTGCTGGCGCAGCCACTTGGATTGCGGAAGATACAAGTTATGTTGATGGATCTACCCTCTCAATGCTGATATGCCAAGTAAGTGGCTGTATATGCTGGTTTGCTGCAAAAAATGATATCTAGCATCCTCTACTGCTGAAAATTGGGGCTAATGATCATAACACATAATGGGTAAAAGAGGTGTGTTGTATAACAATAATATACATAAGATTAAATGGATGCTATTTTTAAGATGTGTCACATCTTAAATTAAAGAATTGGCTTTGTTCATGTATTGATTAAATGGACATTTGAAAAGACATCCTGCATTGGTCAAGTGTATATAAAACAGCACTTGCTATTGAGACATTCTTGATCTACTCAAGTCCTAGCTTGCATTTGCAGAACCATGGGGATAAGCACTCCATATCTTGCTACCATCCTCTTTCTTTGGTCAACTGGATTGATGTTTCCAACTCTGTGTTGAGAAACATTGTTATTTGTTGTGAGGTGTTTGACAACTTTGTGTGTCATGTGTATGTTTGCAACCATGGAGTTCATCTCTTAGCATAGAGGGGTGAGCCTTCACATCCCACATGGTTGGGTTGCATTGATCACCATTGGGATTGCTCGATGGAATCATGGAAAAGTATTGTGGAATTCTTAAAAGGATCCAATAGCTTTTGGTGGATTCATACTATTATATCGTGCCATACTTGTGAAAATTGTAGTATTGTTATAAGTTGCACCTTGTAATTTTTGGAGGATTTCCAAAAGGGCATGGAAAGATTGTATTATATATTCATTTCATCTTAGTATTGTTATGTGATCCATCCATGTTTGGCATGGAATCTCTACTTTGTAATCTTATAATATTAATGAATCGTGTTTTGAAATGAAATTATTGTTATTTGTGAATAGTCCTAATTGTGATACTTTGTTCTAATTTGATCTTGTTGTAATGTCCCTACTAGTTAGAGATCATTGTCCTGCAAAACAGATTGTTAGAACACAACAAAAATATATATACATAACTAATCTAATTTGCAATTAAAGTTCAATTACTTAATTAACACTACTTTCAATTCTTTAAAATAAAAAGGATACGAATGCCATACGAAGATATGTCCTTAGGCAGCTGTGAAGCTCGCCTTCTTGGAACCCATCTTGGTTCCAAGCCATCCAGGAAATCGAAGGTGAATTTGATTCCTGTCTTGGATGTAATTTCTTATACCCAAGCCATCCAGGAAATCGAAGGTTAATTCGATTCCTGTCTTGGATGTAACTTCTTACACCCAAGCCATCCAGGAAATCGAAGGTTAATTCGATTCCTGTCTTGGGTGTAATTTCTTACACTTACACCCAAGCCATCCAAGGAAGACCATATGTCAACTCCTTGCCTTGGATGATGCATCTCATCATCCAAGTCCATCAAAGGGGACCGGCCAGATCCGTCTCTTCTTGGATGAACTTAGTCAACCAAGCCATATATATGCATATAGATATTCAGTATATACTGCCTACCAGGGATTATCATAATCCCTCCATTAGGCTAAAGGAATTTCTTCCATATAGCCTCCATCATATAATCACATTAATATTAAATTTTATAATTCATTACTGTTTTCCATTCCATAATTTACGTCTTCATTTACATATTCTTTAATCTTTCTAATGATCTTAAATATACATACATATTCTACATAGATTCCTATCTTTATTGCTACATTCATATAAGTAATCATTAGAGATATATGTATTCATAAAAATGCATTAATATATGTGTGTGTGGCACACGTCCACACACATATATACCTTAAGACTTTTTAACCCCTCTTACCTGTACGCAGATTGTAGCCTGCGGTTGGAGTTCACACTGTAGATGTCGCCTACAGATTGGGAGGCATACCACAAAGAACACAAATGTTACTTCCTGTAACTTGATAACAATTCTGATCTGATCTTATCAATGCTGATCTCACTAGATGCTTTTGATTCCTTCCCTTTATATCTCTCAATTTGAGGGAGAGGTCACACCTCTTCATCATGTATGCCCTTTGGCAAGAGACACACCCTTTCACCATTATCACCCTTTGAAAGAGTGCAACTCTTCATTATTTCTACCATTTGAAAGGGACACAACCTTTCATAATCAAATCTGCACTTATTATTTAAATCAGATCTGCACTTCTCATTACCCCATTATCCCCCCCTCAAATGAGGTTTTCTTCTCCCTTTTATATATCATTGTTGAGGGAGTCACAACTTTTCCTTTCATGTCTTTTGACTTTTCATTAACTTAATCAATTTTTAATTAATCATATTTAATTATATCATTTTATATTTTAATTTTATTATTATCATTTATTATTAAATTCTATTTCAAAGTGGGGATATTATTATAATTTATTATTAAATTCTATTTCAAAGTGGAGATATTATTATCATTTATTATTAAATTCTATTTCAAAGTGGGGATATTACACTTGTGATGGAAAAGGATGGATTAAGCATGTTATGTGTCTCTTCAAAATATATGGAAATGCATAATATAATAGTAGTATGCTTTGGTTCTTGTCTCTTGAAATTGGGGGTTGTACTTAATTGCTTGTTTTTGTTGTTGCATCTATTGGTTCCTGGAATCATTGCCCGCATTCCTAGAGGGATCGGTCTGCTTCAAGGCCAAGGATATGTCCTCCCTGAAGGCAGATAGATCAATTCATCAACAGAATGTGGGTGATTTATAGCTAGCTACTAAGAATGGGTAATCTCTCCTTCACTTCGAGCTTAACTAGACCAAGCGGGGCTTCCTAGAGGTATCCTTAATAGGATTAATCAAAACTTGAGACGAACAAGTTGACAATGTTGTAGTAGTACCTAGTGTGAGCTTAGTCCCAAAGGTTGTCTCTAGACCAAAGACCAACCTACTGCACAATAGACCTTATATTAAGTTGATGAGGACATCATTACATAACTGCAAGATGTGGGTATGCAAAACATGACTCTACAAGATAAGAACTCTCAAGGCTTGCAGCAAATATTCCCTTGGCTAATTGTTGAATCATGAAATACATACAAACTAATGACCTACTCTTAATCTATTAATTAAAGATGTTTTATTTTAGAGTGCATGGTGGATCATTTACTTCCAAGACCATGTCTAATCCTATTGAATTACAAAGTCACAACATACCAATAGAAAAAAAAGTATTGAAATCACAAAGAATGAGTTGTGCATAAACATACACCACGAAAGTAATATCAAGCAACTAAGCATAATTAGTTATCCATCCCCAAACTACAAAAATCCATATGTGATAGAGAATCGACCATTACATAGCTTGCACTGAATTAAAATGCTACAATATTCATCAAATTCCTATTACAAACATAACAACACATGTGGCAAGAGGGAACCTAAGCATTGAAGATCTACAAATCGAGTCAAGCAGACATTCAATTACAAAAACCATTTAAAATGCAATGACCCTTGTAATATACAAAAAATGTTGCTCTAAAGGTAAGAAGCTCCTCAACACTTGCAATCACATGGAGAAGTCGAAGCGACCAGCCATTCGAATGACAAGTGAACTAGTATATATATCACTTAGTTTGGTCACCCATGCTTGCAAAAATTTGATGAAGTGGACAGTGTAGCTCTAGAATGCAATGCAAGGTAAGACCCACGAAATCCACAAGATGGACAGTTTAGGTCAAGTGTGAGGACCATATACATCTACAGCTCAACAATCGCATTAATGGTGGTATGGTCACTCTCATCCTCCATAGTCGAAAGTGTATGTGAACCTACGCCTCTAAGATGAATAACGGTTTTCGAATAGGGAAATACTGATTGGGGTAGTTGTAGGGTCAAAGTAAGCCATTAATCGTGCCCTAGGGGGATGTAACAAGTGCAAGAAGAAATCTAGAAGAAATGTGGAAGTTCAAAGTACAACAAGGTATGCAGTATTTCAGGTCAGGACCAGAGGTCAGAATTGGAGGAAGGAATGTCTTGAAGTCCAATGAAACTCTATAAAAGTGGTGAAACAAATAATGAAAGCACCATGGAGAATTGCAAGAAAAGCATGCAAAATTGCATACTAGGACTAGATGTTCAAGTTCAAAAATACAAAGTCTACAAGTCAGCTAGATCTTGTTGGACATTCTGTCATTGATGTCAAAGGATTACTCAAAGGTTTACTATGAGCAAGAGAGCTTTTGGTTGAGCTGTCTGATTGACTGCTTGAGGTGCTTGAGATGCTTGAGCTGTTTGAGGTTGCTGCCTGTCTGCTTCACCTGCTTGTGTGTCTACTTCAGCACCTTGTCAGCTGCTTGTTGTCCACAGGTCAGCTGCTATGTCAGACTTTATGCCATGTTAGCCTCTTATGACATATCATCAGATTTATGAGAATTATGGGACCCGATTCCTTCTATGTCTTGGCGACGTATTAATTATTCAGCATTTTCCTATTGGAGTTGTGCGTTGAATCCTGGCATGTGGTATTAAAGTTTGATGCTCTATTTTATTTTATGCGGTGATGGCTCCTTTATGAGTTGGGAGAGTGTCTTCGGATCAATTTACTGTTTTAACGGAAGCCGCCATTCCTATTCTTGCTGGCATTTAAGTCTTTGTTTTACGAATATGACTATTTTGGGTAGCCGTCTCTTTTATCCTCCCAGCCATTTTTACTTGCGTGATATTAAGTCTTTATCGCTGTGGCTGTCTCAAAATCAGGATAAAAGTTGTTTTTTTCTTTGGTGCGTATCGGTGGAAGTGGAGGTGAATCATCATTTTAACTAGCATCATCTTGACTGGCTTTTGGCGTCGAAAAGTTTTTTTTAGCAGGGCCATGCAAATGAAAGTTCTTGAAAAACACTTTTTTTTGATATACGTTGTCTGAAGAAAGTCTAATCATGGAATCAAAACGTTATGCCTCAGCTGAGTTCGTGCCTAATTAAAGCTCAGAGGTCATGGAATGCTAAATATTATTTTTCAAATCTTTTTAAATATCTTTCGTTACTTGCAAATTAAAAGGGTTTTTGTTTTGATTGAGATGTAGTTGCCTGATTTAAGACGTTTTTTGCATATATGTTGTAAATCCCTTTTTGGCATGAAAAAGTCATGGGATGGTGACTGCGTGGTGCGGATGAAGAAAAAAAATTGTTAAAAAGAAAAAGCACGAACTCAAAAATGTGAGCTTACTTATTTTAACGTGAGTGAAGTCTCTTTCACAAGTGTGCAGAACAACGAGCTTAAAAAGGCAATGAGTTTTTTGTTTTATGCGGATCATGCTTCCTGTTGTAGTCCGTCTTCTTCCTTTTGGGATTCAATTTGGTGTTTAGCCTTTTCATCATAAAGATCGTGTTCCTGAAGGAATTATTTTTAAAATAAGGAGCATTTTCTTTTGTATTTGTTCAGTCTTTAAGGGGTGTGGAAGTGAAAAGTGACAAAGTCTAAGAGGTGCACACTTAGTTGAAAATAATTACAAAAATCAGAATAACCTGTCTGAATATTGGAGTTTGAGTGTGTTGTCTTGAGCTTATGGAGCTAAAAAATCTGTGTTTATGAAGGAGCTTTGAGTTCATATAGTCTGAGTGCTGCTATTTCTATATGTGGGTTGAGCTATTGGATACAAAAGAAGAAATCTGGTTTTGTGCTATGGCCTTCAATTTCAATAATCATTTGTAATAGAGGTTGGTGCCTCATCTTGCTGGAGTTGGTGCTTCAGTTTTTCAGGAATGGGTGTTCTCTGAGAGTTGGATCTCTCTTCTGTAATCAGGGTTGGTGCCCATACAAGTTAATGGAAGTCTTTTGATGCCGTGGTTTTTTACCCAAAAGGATTTTCCACGAGAAAATTTTGTGTTCTTGTTTCTGTGCATTGCTTGCATTTCTATATCTTTGTTTCAAGTGGTTTCATGAGTTATTAGAAGTTTTAAAAAAGCTTCAAATACTAATTCCCCCCCCCCCCCTCTCAGAAATTTGCAGTGTGCTTCTCAAATCTCCACACGAGAAAGTGAATGGAAAAACAATTTTGGGAACCTTGCAAGATTTCAATATGGAACTAGATATTTGGAATGAGATGCGGAACTCAATTTTAAAGTCCGTATGAAAATAGATGAGGAAAAGCGGGAAAATCATGCAATATTGGATGGAGTAAGTGGAGGTAGGAACTAAGGAAGGTGCAAAGGGATTCCATGAGGAATAAATAAGGGAAGATACAAGGAGAACTGATGGAATTGGACATAAGAAGTGGAGGTGGGGCTAGAGGAAGTCCAATGATCCAGAGGTGCAAAGAAAATTCTACAAAAGGGAAGTAGAATAGAATGCACGAAATAGGAGCAAGAATATAGGAGGAAAGTGGACATGGAGAGGAAGAAGATCCAAATTCAATTCAAAAGACCACAAAAGGAAAAAGATGGAAGATTTCGAGTTTGTGGGAAAGGAAAGGAGGTCTAGATGTTTGGTGGAATCTCACAAAAAGAAGGAAATGGGTACTGCAACAAAGGAGCATGAGAATGCAAGGAATGGAAGAAGTTCATATGCAGGACGAAAGGGAGACAAATATCTAAATCCATATCAAAATCTTGCAAATGGATTAAGTGAAGGAAGAAGGAAGGTACAAAGGACCCAATAGAGTTTCAAGGACTTTTATGCAAGAAAGAAGGTCAAGACAAAATAGTGGACAGCCGAAAGAAGTTAGATAATCCATAGAAAGTTTGCGAGTCACAAAAACACCACAAATGACTAGAACACTTTTGGGCTTAGAACCTTTTGGGGATTTTGGTAGCTTCCAACAATTGATAAGAATATGAAGGATGATGAAATTTGACCAAGTCTCATTCAAAGAATTCTCAGATCAATTATAAATGATGGGCAAAATGAAGCCAAATGCACAAAGGAGCCTAGACCAAGAAAATTTTCACACTACAAAGTTGGGCACCAACAACATCTTGAGCAGATGAATGCTTCCATGTGAGAAGTGGCATTTTCGATATTGATGTTTTGTGATTTTTTAGGATGGAAAGATGTAGCTTAAACTCATTGTAATTGGTTATTTCCAACCATTTATTAATAGCTCATTAATCAAGAAAGTTATGGAAAGTTTTGTGATAGTCTTTTTGGTGTTGTAATGGCTTGGTCGTGCACTAGAGTGGATTACATGATCTTCTTTCTTGCCTTGTCATTTTGTAACCTTGTGTTGAGGGTTAGTTATGTTTTGAATTGTTGTGGGTCCTTTATGTTGCCTTGGAACCAATTTTAGTGCCTATACAACGTAGAGAATTTTTTCATTGATGTCATTGTTGGTTGAGTGTTCATTTCAGCTGGTTGTTTGTGTGCCTTATTAGCTTCTCCTACTATGTTGAGCTTCTTGGTTAAGGGTCTATTTTATCTGCTGTGAACTCTCGGCACATGTACATTGATGCCTATATTGTGGATGTTTTCTTCTACAACCTGTCTTTGGTTGAAGTCTTTTGAGAGATGGTCGTTTCTTTAAATTGCTAGCTAGACATCTTTTATGTGGCTGGATTATAAGTGTTTCTTGCTGATATTTTTTCTTGGAACTACGTGTGTGTATGGAGCAGAATCTACTAACAGTGTTGTTAGTATGCGACACTTGTCTGATAAACGTGGCTTCAGGATATACGAATTGCATCCCAGTATTCTCTGTTTCATGTTCTAGATTGATTGGCTCGGGCAGATATGATGGAGCTGTTATGTCCAGAAGTATTGACGTGGATTCTTTTTCTGTGTTTTGATGATGGCTTTATAAAAGTATTGGGTTTACTTCTTCAATTCAATTTGTATTTGTTGTTTTGTGAATCTGTTTTTTCCTGCTGCTGCCACGTGTTTAAGAAGTTGAAAGAGTTGTTAGAACTTTGGAAAGGGATTGTGAGTTCAAACATTTATACTTCTTTCGCTCAGGAATGTTTTATAGAAGAATCATTGTGTTGTTGTGTAGCTAGGTCGGATCCCTTCTAGAGCCGACCTAGTGCACAAAATGCCAAGTGGCCTGTTGGCCTTGGCATTTGGCTATCTCAGTTGTATGAGTCTAATTTGGGGCAGGCCCTATTTGGGCGAACCACTTGTGTGTAACTTGTGATTAAGTTAAATGTAACTTGCAACTAAGGGAGACTCATATGTAACTTGTAATATATAGATCTGACCCTATCCTTGGCGCCAAAAGTATATGGCCGACTTGAGATCTATTAGAAGGTAATGATTCATATATATGCAAGGTCATGATTGCATCAATAGCAATAAATTAAATAACCTGAAGATCATGTAGTGTGCTCGGGGGTGACGATAAGAGCTTATCGTCTATGGTTGGGAAGGCAGCAGATCTGATGTTTGCCTGTGGTTAACGAGCACTACCATAAAATCAACATGGTATCAGAGCGGGTTCCTTCTATAGAGCCTAACCGCTTGAAGGTAGATCCTGTGCTTTTGTGAGGGATCTGAAAATGGAGTTTCATAGTTTGGATTATGTGTATGTTTAGCACGCTTTTTGTTGTTACAGGGGCGATGTGCACTCTGGGAGTACAAAAATGCCATCTGAAATTTTGACCCCAAGGCTTTCACCAGGGTTGGAAACTACCATGGAAGATCTGGTTGTTGATAGGATTGTTAACAATTGCGTGGGCCTCATTTCGCTGGAGCGTGTTGCGGAACTTTATGATGCATTGCACTTGTATTTGTCCCGGGCGGAGATCGATGGCGTGAAGGTCGACGTTATTCATATTTTGGAGTTGCTGAGCGAGGACCTTGGTGGGCGGGTGGAACTGGCTAAGGCTTATTTTAATGGGCTGAGCGAGTCCGCGAGGAAGTACTTCAAGGGAAATGGAGTGATTGCTAGTATGGAGCATTGCAACGACTTTGTGTATCTGGGCACTAAGCAGATCACCCTCGGCCGTGTTGGACGAATCAGAGATTGCATCCAAGGAAGGAAGATTGATTGCACTTCTTCGCAGAGGAAGAATCAACATTTAGGGGAAGTCTGACATATCGTCAGAAGTAACCTTGGACGAAGAGGTCAGAAGATTGATTTTAGCTTTAGAGGGAGCTTGTCACTTCAGCTTTAGAGGAAGCCTGACATTTCAGCTTCAGAGGGAGCTTGAGGAAGCCTAACATTTCAGCTGCAGAGGGAGCTTGACATTTCAGCTTCAAAGAGAGCCTCACATTTCAGCTTCAGAGGGAACCACGTCATCATGAAAATTTTGTTCATGAGTTCTTCTCTGTGAGGGAGAAGTTCAAGGTGCAATCCCTTGTTAATGAGTTCTTCTCTGTGAGGGAGAAGTTCAAAGTGCAATCCCTTGTTAACAAGTTCTTCTCTGTGAGGGAGAAGTTCGAGGTGCAATCCCTTGTTAATGCATTCTTCTCTGCGAGAGAAGTTTGAGGTGAAAGCCCTCGTTCCACCCTCTGCGAGTAGGTATGGTGGATCCACCCTCTGCGAGTAGGCATGGTGGAGATGCATTCTTCTCTGGGAGAAGTCTGAGGTTAGAGCCCTCATTCCACCCTCTGCGAGTAGGCATGGTGGTAATGCACCCTTCTCTGGGAGAAGGTTGAGGTGAAAGCCCTCGTTCCACCCTCTGCGAGTAGGTATGGTGGATCCACCCTCTGCGAGTAGGCATGGTGGAGATGCATTCTTCTCTGGAAGAAGTCTGAGGTTAGAGCCCTCGTTCCACCCTCTGCGAGTAGGCATGGTGAGCCCACCCTCTGCGAGTAGGTATGGTGGATATCGTGGAAGAAATTCCATGATGTGCTTGTTCACCCTCTGGGAGCAGCTATGGTGAATGTATTATTCAGAAGGAATCATCCCTAGATAAGAGGGAGTGTTGTTGTGTAGCTAGGTCGGATCCCTTCTAGGGCCGACCTAGTGCACAAAATGCCAAGTGGCCTGTCAGCCTTATCATTTAGATATCTCAGTTGTATGAGTCTAATTTGGGGCAGGCCCTATTTGGGCGAACCATTTGTGTGTAACAAGTGATTAAGTTAAATGTAACTTGCAACTAAAGGAGACTCATATGTAACTTGTAATATATAGATCTGACCCTATCCTTGGCGCCAAAAGTATATGGCCGACTTGAGATCTATTAGGAGGTATTGATTCATATATATGCAAGGTCATGTTTGCATCAATAGCAATGAATTCAATAACCTGAAGATCATGTAGTGTGCTTGGGGGTGACGATAAGAGCTTATCATCTATGGTTGGGAAGGCAACAGATCTGATGTTTGCCTGTGGTTAACGAGCACTACCATAAAATCAACACATTGAAGGTATGGACACATGCCTGTATCAAGTTTGTCTGATGTTGTGCGATTTTCTTCTTTAGAGTGCCATTTCAACTTCGGTATGTTACGTGTTTGTTAGCTGGACACATGGTTGTAACGTATGTGTTAATTTGTGAGATGTGGACAAGAATAGAGAGTTTTTTGTGTGGCGTTGAGAATTTTTTTTTAATATACAGCTAGAAGCATTCGCATGGTGTTAGAAATATTTTGGGATGTCGTTGTGGAAGGTGGAGTTGCTTTTGTCTAAAATAAGAGGTCGGTTTTTGTTATGATTATTCTAGACAAGTGATTTGAAGAAAACTATTGCATGAAGTTTATAGAAAGGATGCGTTAAAAGTTTGTTTGTTTTTTTTAGATATATGGGTGTGTGAGAGAAGTGATTAAAAAAAAACTCATAATATTTCGATGGGTTGAGGGATGTGAGGATTTTCTTTATCTATTTCTTGTTGAGCACATCGAGTTTAGTGTGTGTTGTAAAAAGGAAGAAGGGAAATCGTATTGAAAATGGAGCTGAATTAGCGGAATTTTAAGTTGAAGGATGCTTTTCATGTTTTCTAGTTAACTGTTTGAATATTGTCTAAAGGTATTACTACTTGAAATCATGTCATCAAGAAGATTTGTAGATTTCAGCTGAGTTGTGCTACAATTATCACAATGTTTTAAGTTTTCAAAAAGTTCAAACTAGGTTTTGTTTTTTGTTTTTTTGCTGAAGATAATGTAGCTGTTTATGTGACAAGTGGTTGATAATGGAGTTTGAGTAAAGCTAAGAACTTCTAATGTCTTGTTTCTAGATGCTGCAGAAAAGTTGTTTTTTTTGGAATCAGATATAATCAAAGTTACTGTGATGAGAAGTCATTCAAGTTTTCAGAGGAGTTGTAATATCAATTTGGTCTGAGCTTATTTCTTCTATTAGAGGCTGGAGCCTCTATATTTCTTTCGAAGTTGGTGCTTCCGTTGAGCAGAGAGTTGGTGCTCTCCACTCTATTTTGGGTTGGCGCCCATTTTGATTATAATAATTATTTTGTGTTGTGGATTTTTACCCAAGAGGGTTTTCCACGAGATAAAAACTGTGTCATCTTTGTGGCTGTTTGTTCTACTCTTTCATTTGATTAAATTTATTAAAAGATCCTGAAATACTGATTCACTCCCCCCCCCCCTCTCAATATTTCTTGGTTTGGTTTTCAATTGGTATCAGAGCAGGATACCTTCTATTTAAACTTAGATGCTTGAAGGTCTGTTTCTGGTAGTTCATAAGATGAATGCCCTTGAAGGTCTTGCAACTAACAGAGCTCCTCTATTCGATGGGTCTAACTACACTTTTTGGAGTATTCACGTGAAAGCATACCTGATGTCTCTAGGATTTGATGTTTGGATGAGTGTTGCAAATGGCTCTACAGTCCCTTTTGTACCTCCTACGGATGCTGATGGAAAGAAGGCATTTGAAAGTAATGTTGAGGCCATGAATGCTATATTATGTGGCTTATCTGAGTCAGAGTTTGTAAAAGTTATGCATTGTGATACAACCCAAGCTATGTGGGATAAACTTCAAAATGCATATGAAGGAGATGAGAAAGTTAAGAATGCAAAACTTCAAACTCATAGAATGTTGTTTGAAAGTCTAAAAATGCATAAAGAAAAAAGTATTGTAGCTTATTTCTTGAGAGTTGATGAAGTTGTAAACTCTTTTAAGGGCTTAGGAGAGAAGATTGAAGATAAGACTATTGTTTCAAAAGTTTTAAGATCACTACCTCTAAGATGTGATGCTAAAGTTTCAACTATTGAAGAAATGGTTGACCTTGACAAGATGACAATGGACAAGCTGCATGGTATCCTAACAGCCTATGAAATGAGAACAAATGCTGAATCTTCTTCAAAGAAAGAAACTGCCTTCAAAGCTTCAAAGAAAAACAAATATAAGGGACATGTATCTAGTGAAAGCTCAGAAGAAGAATTAGATTGTGAAGCAGCCCACTATGTGAGAAAATAATAAAAGGCTCTGGTACATATAAGGGCAAGTTGCCCTTAAAGTGTTTTAACTGTGGAAAGATAGGACACTTTGCATCAAAGTGTCCATACGAGAAGAAAGAGGACATCAACTGTGAGAATGAACCTAAATATAACAAAAAGAAGTTTATGAAGAAAGGAAAGAAATCTCGTCATTCCAAAAGAAGCTTCTATTCTAAGGAGGAAAGCGGTTCATCAAATGGAAGTGGAGAAGAGTCCTTGAATGACGAAACCCTATTCGTGGCTTTGGAAGAGACTTTAACTAAGAATCAAGAAGAAGACTATTTTGATAAAGAAGAGGTTGAAGTTGACCTTGAGCAAAAACTCATTAGTGCTCTTAATGAGATCAAAAAGTTGAGAAAGAAAAATCAGAATTTAAAGCTATTGTTACAAGAGGAAAGCAACAAAAATACTGAAAAATCTCTTGCATTAGAGGCTGCTGAAAAGTTGATTGCTGATCTCAATGTTCAAATTTGTTGACGTGTTTTTTGTACACGACCAAACACAAAATAAAATACCTAAAGGTACCTTATCCTCTCTTGAGTAAAGTCTCCGAATGTTGAAGATGTCGCGAAAAGGATCAATCGGGATGACTTCAAGGTTCTTTGCTGTAGGATCTCTACGTGTGGATAAGCTCTTTGTGGTATGATGTGATTTTGCTGGAATCACAAGGGGACTTACACTTGATGACTAAACGTTTGATTTGCTGGAATCACAAGATTTTACCGACTTAGATTTGAAAAAAAAGGAAAAAAGACGAGGGCGAGGAAAGGATCTAATCCTAACACTAAGAATGTAGGAGCAATGAATGATCTTTGATGAAATTCTAACTAAGTCTTGTTTTGACATCACAGGACCATCTCCACAAGGTTAGTGCGATCTTCGAAGGAAAGCTTTATGATGTTCAAATCATCGCTACGGGCATAGACACCATCAGGCTGTGCATATCAATGAAGAAGCGACAATTGAGTTAAGCTTAAGCTGAATGATTCCAATTGACTACACAAGGCAAGTCTACAATCAACAAACTGCTAGTAGTATGGATATACGAATTTCACCATCAATCAAACACATTTCTTCCACTCATCTAATAACATGAAATCAAATATGAGAAGTATAGAGACCATGCAAATTGTTGAATCGACCCATAAATTTCACCATTTCTTCAATGAAGTTTTACAAGTCTTTTACAACAACATCTTGGCAACAATCTTTGCCTTCTCTCTCTATTCTACTCTAATTGCTATTCTATCAACTGACTATCCACTATTAGCTAACTATTCACCTTCTAACTACTCTCTATTTTCTAATCTATTATCCTTTACAAATGAAATGCCAAGGCTTATATAGTGCCCTCAATACAATTCGATGGCTTAGATCAATTCGAGATCAATGGCCAAGATTTTACAATGAAAACCCTAATTAGGGTTTATTACAAAAAATTTAATGTTGACCAATGAAATAATTGTATTGCTTGGACACATGTCCTCTCTGGAAAATTCCACCAATGAATAGTCGGGGTAGGTACATCGAAGTTTGTGCCATCTCCCATGAGTTAGGTACATTGAATCTGAACATGCTGAGGTGGATCAATCTAACTGGAGAAGTGATGACTGGGATGCCAACTCGTCTGACACTTGGTTGATACTCAATTTGGTAATGTTGAGAAGTTAGCTTTAATTAACTCTTCTGGAATTATCTGCTTCTTCAACGAACCCTTTGCTCTGACTTCTTTTGTCTTTGATTTGCAGGATGATGATGTACCTCGCGTTGGAATGCTGAATTGGAAGAAGTCATTCCTGATGATACTTGACCGAAGAAGGTAGTCCTTGTCGATGCTAGACTGGAGGAGGTCGCCCTTATCCTTGCTTGATCATCTTTGATGAGAACCTGCCGACTTGTAGATCCTCCGGGCTTTGGAGTCGCCATCTTGATACCTACACAACATTTCAAAATTAGTAATATATCTTGAAGTCTAGAAATTAAACTTAAAAGGAAGATTTAAGATTTTAATTAGGAAACTTCATGATAAATCTTGAGTTATCATTTCCTAATTAACCATGCAATACTTAGATTTTCCAAAACAAATGTCCAAAAATCAAAACTTGAACAAGAGTGTTAAGATGATTTTGCCATACCTCCTCTTGAGTATTAAACTCTAAGAAATGATGCAAGAAAAATGAATTTCGCTAGGCAAAGTGTAGATCAAAGCCTTCTTTTGAACAAATTGCGCCTCCTCTAGCTTGGAAAAGAATAAACTCCACTAGCCTCTTCAAAAATCTGGAAATTCGCCTTCAAATACCTTCAAAAAATCTGGAAATTATCCTCCAATCTAGCAAGAAATTCGCCTCTTCAATAGCCTTCAAGATGAATTTCGCCCTCCTTAGTCTCCACACTTAGTAGAAATTCGCTCCACTCCAGCTAGATTCCGCACCTTCAATTAGCTCTCCAAATTCGCACTTGAAAGGATGATTGAATGATTTGAATTGTGAAAAAACACCTCCAATATATAGAGCGCTCACCCCTTTGCTCCCTCTAGGCCGACTTGGCAAAAAGAGGTTAAAAATAAATAAATTTCCAAAAAAAAGGGGGGCCGACTTGGCAAAATAAGTGAAAATAAGGCCTTGTGCGCTCCACATTTAATTTTAATTTAATAAAAATTAATTTTAAATGCCTTCAAAGTAAAATTTCGATTTTCTCAAGGCCTAAAATTAATTTATTAAATGCCAAAATGTTTTTAATTTAATTCTGATTTCCCAAATGCCTCAAAATTAGCATTTTTGGCGATCTAATGCAATTTGGAAAATATTATTTTTTAAAACAAGGCTTAATGATTTTTCATGAGGATTTCGCCCTGGGCCTTCACTGAGGGTTAGGAGCGATTTTTCATTTTTAAGCTTGATTTCTTCACTTTTCTCGCTGAAACCTCTTTGTTAGGGAAGACTTCACCTTGTTTTGTGTTATGAATAGGTTTTTATATCCAACAAGGGGTAAAATAGTGTGTCCACAAGAAATTCGCCCTGGACCCTCAGAGAGGGTTAGGAGCGAATTTGCCTTCTCTAGGCAAAACTCCTTCATCCTTTGGTCTTCAAACGGGTTTGGGGCTTCATCATGCTCATTCCACCGCTCTTCTTGCCTTTAATACCTCATCTTGACCACAACAATGCTAAAAAATGACCTTCATGGAGAATTTCGCCCTGGGCCTTCAGTAAGGGTCAGGGGCGAAATTATCTTTGTTGCCCAAAATTCAACAATTTTCAAACTTTCAAACTTTCAAATGCATCCAGTAACGTCCAATCTTCTCTTCGGGAAACCCTGCACAAAACAAGTTAGCCAAAATTAGCGAGAAATAAACTTGAACCACATTTTCGCCCTGGACCATCAGCAAGGGTCAGGAGCGATTTTTACAATCTAGGCTAAATTGCTCAATCTTTTAGTTTCAAATCACTTCACAGGGCAAGTAAGATCATTTTCAAGGCCAGGAACAAGGTTTCAAATTCAAGCGATTTGGCATATGATGTCTACAATGAATTTCGCTCTGGAGCTCCAGTGAGGGTCAGGAGCGAAATTCCCAATCTTGGCCAAAATTCATCATTTTCTTCAAGGTTTTCAATCAATCCCAAAGTCCAAACAAAATGCTTTGCAAATCAAAATTTGGTCAAATAAGGCAAGGAATGAGTCCTAGATTGATTTTTGCCCTAGACCCTCAGGAAGGGTCAGGAGCGAGATTCGCCTTGGACCTCCTGAGAGGGTCAGGAGCGAAATTCGCTCTAGATCCTCAGCAAGGGTAGGAGCAAAATTTGACTTTTTTGAACTCTCCGACAGGATAATTTTATGGAATATAACATTTAAGTATAAGTGATATACTTTAAGTTATATTCTATATATACTTTCAGGATGTTTGAGAGTGGTTTCAAACCTCAAGGAGTTATATTGCAAAATCTAGTTTTTGGAGGTTTTTCAGTTTCCAGACTTAGTCAAATTTCAGGATCAGGACATTCCAAACTTAGCCAAATTTCAGGATCAAAACTTTCAGACTTTATCACTTATCAACTTGACCTCACTCAAGCAGAACCTGCTATCCAGGTGATCCCCTTGGCGACACTCAAAATGCAAAGGCTAACTGACAAAACCCTAAAAAACCTAAAAACAAACCCTAAAAAGCAAAAAGTAGGGGTCCCCATTGCAATGGGGCGATGTGTGAAAACGTCACAACAAGATTGTAAAAGCAAAGAAAATTGAAGATCTTAGAAGACGGCTTAAAGATAAAGAACAAAACTGCGAAAAGCTTGAAACTGAAGTTGTTTCTTTGAAAAAGCTAGATAAATCTACAAAGTTGCTAAGTCATGAAAACAATCATCAAAAGTGTACTATGTCTTTGGATGGCTTGTCAAATTCTCAGAAGCAATCTCTTGGTAAAAGTGGAGTTGGCCACGAAGAAGGTCGATGCTCAAAATCTACTAAAGTAGAACAATAGAAGTTTGATGCTAATAACATGAGAGATTCAATCTCAAAAAACAAAAATAGTGCTATTTAAAGGTTCCCTACTGCTGGACACACTCATATGGGCAGGTTTTATCACTCTTACTTTTATGGTTATTGCTTTACATGTAATTATTTTGGTCACAAAGCCATAAATTGTAAAGTGTTTGCTAGGAGAAATTTTAGTTTTGTAAACAGAAATTCATTTGCTCCTTTGAAGAACTATAATATTATTTGTTATAAATGCAATAATTTTGGTCATACTACAAAAATGTGTAAAAGTGGCATGGCAGATTTCTCTAAGAAGGATGATGCAAAGAGAAAAGCAAAGGAGACCACTAAAGTGTGGAGGGAAAAGGAGAAGCAAAGTATGGAAACGTCCTTGATTGTGCAAACAGTCTTTCTCGCACATAACGAAAAAGATTTCTGGTATGTTAACAGTGGCTGCTCCAGACATATGACTGGAGATAAAAGTAAATTTCTGACTCTTAAAAGGATGAAGGGAGGTAAGATTAGATTTGGTGGTAATTAATCTCCAAGAGTTGTAGGTAAAGGCACACTTGTGTTAAATAATGGTTAAACCAAGGTTGAAATGTTTTGTATGTTAAAGGGCTAAAATGAAAGTCACATAGCAAATACTGAGAAGGGGAGGGAGGGAGGGGGTGTATCAATATTTGAAACTTTTTAAATCAACAAATAACTCCTGAAACAACTTGAAACAAAGATGTAGAATGCAAGCTAAACACAGAAACAACAACACAATTTTTTTCTCGTGGAAAACCCTTTCGAGTAAAAAAACCATGACATCAAAAGACTTCCATTAACTTCATATGGGCACCAACCTAGATTACATAGCTAAAATCAAAGAGAGCCACAACTCTCCACGCAGCACCAACTGAGACCACTAGAGGCTCCAACCCCCAAACAAAAGAGAGCAGCAAATCCCTTCTAAACACCCAATGTGAACTCTAAATTACAAAAACCAGAACTTTCAGCTTCTCCAGAAAGTTGTATAGAATCAAGACATCAGAAAAATCAACTTCACAAACTTGTTACTATTATACAAAGCTTTATCACATCAACACAGCATGAACACAATGATCATAGTCTTCAAAAGGAACAACTCAGTTAAGAACAATAACCCCCTTCTTTACAAAAACACATACCACCAGACTTCACAATGGCCACAGATATTTTCAGACATAACCACCACCATTGTACGCAGAGTCACAAGAAGAATTTATCTCTAATAGTAGAAAAGTCCATAAGCAGCTTTACGCACACACTTTAAATTTTAAAACATCCAGCACGCACCCTTAATCTCCACACACATAATCTTCACAATATCTTCCATCTATATGACCCTGCTAAAGAATAAACTCACCAACGCCAAGGGACTCAAAACAATGCCAAGAAAAAATTTCGAAGACCACTCGCCATCCATTTTTTAAACGCATGCTCTAGAAAATATATCCATACAGTTAAAAACATAGACCTTCAACTATTAAAAAACGATATATCTTTTACCTCATCCAATTTACACCTAAAACAAAACGCACAATTTGTGTTCAAAGTCATGCACACTTTTTTTTTTTTAATTCAACCTAGAAAGAAATCGAATAATCCTTCCTTTTGAAACTCACCACCTCCACATCAGCATACCACACCAAAAAAATTTATGAAAAAAAAATATTTCTCCTTTTTCCACCCACTTAATAAATGACAGAGATAAATTTGATTCCCACTTCTCTTGAAAATCAGCACACATAATGCATTACGAAAAAAAAAAAAAAAAAAACTTTGCTAGGAAAGAAGAGTAACACCCAATCTGAAAAAAAAAAAGATTACAATAAAAAATCAACACAACTTCCTTCACAAGTCGTATCCCATAACATAGGCGTTAAACCAAGTCCTTCACAAGGACAAATCTTCAAAACTCATTGCCTTACGAAATCTGCATGAATTTTTTTATAACACTCACTGCTACCTTGTCAGACATATTATACTCTGACTCTAAAAACAGCTCTACACAAAGAGTCCACAATGTCACCACAACCACGTCCAGCTTGCTGTCAATAAATAAAAAAATACTCGAACCACATTGACTTCATAAAGTCGATGCCTCCAAATTGGCACCGTACACTTACAACCAATAAAAACAATGAGGCCTTCCTTTTAAAAAAATCTGGAAACTACCACATAGCATACCCAAATAGAAACGACAGCCTTAAATAAATGATCTTGCCCACAATATGCCAAAAAAAAATATTGATTCCACTACACTTAGCAAATGCGATGCATGTTAGAGTACTTAATTCTTTTGAATATTTAAGGCTGATGAAGAAGCTGACAAAAGTGAAAAGTAGGCACACAAGCTGCTGATGCAAACACTCAAGCAACTAAAGCAGGTCAAGCACCTCAATCAGCTCAAGCAACTCAACCAAAATTGAGAAGATCTAATGAATAAATAGAAGCTCGAAAACCATTTCAAACTCAACCGAATATTACTATGAGTAATCCTTTAGCTTGAATAACATAGGCTTGACAAAAACCACTTGACATCAATGACAAAATGTCTAACAATCTCCCCCTTTGTCATTGATGGCAACTCCATCTGCAACTGCCATCTCCTGAAACCAACAAAACAAAATTGCTCCCCCTAAGATACTGCTTCCCCATACTTACTTCTCCCCCTTGACATCAATGACAAAACCAACCTGCAAAAGCTAAAACAATCCTACATAACAAAAATGGGGCTGAAAGAATGTGACAATGAAAGAACTCCCCCTGAGTCCAAGCAAGCAGCTCAATGATGGAGTGGAAACACTCCAAACTTCTCCTTTTTGATATCATCAAGAGTGTATAAATTGTTCGCAGCCTTACTTACATTTGCAATAAGTTTACCAACTTTTGTAACTTCACAACAATTTGAATTAAAACTCAACCTATGTCCTTGATCACACAACTGGCTCAAACTTGATAGATTTTGCTTCAAAACTTCTACATATAAAGCATTCTCAAATTTTGTCACACCATCATTTAAAACAAGTGTACTCATAGCTTTGATTTTTTCTAAAGAATCACCACCAAATCTTACCTTACCTCCATTTGTTCTTCTGAGAGTAAAAAACTTACTCTTGTCTCCAGTCATATGCAAACTTACTCTTGTCTCCAGTCATATGCCTAGAATAGCCACTGTCAATATACCATTTGTCTTTTTCATTTTGTGCTTGGGGGGCTGTTTGCACAATCAAAGATTCCACTAGCACTTCCTTCTTCTTCTTCCAAACCTTAGCAACCTCCTTTGCCTTTTCCACTTTCTCATCCTTCTTGCTCTGCTCAAAGAAATCTGCCATTTCATTTTTACAAACATTTGCAATTTGACCAGGATTATTACATTTATAGCATACCACATTGTAATTCCTTGGAGGAATAAAAGAATTCCCACTCCTAAAACTGAAATCATTTCTTGTATACCTTCTACAATTGATGGCTTTGTGTCCAAAATAGTTCCAAAAAAAACAATAGCCATGGAAAAAGAAATTATTGAGCCTATTCATATGTCCTTGCCTTGAGATAGGCCTCTTGAAAGTATTATTTTTCACTTTTGATGATGAATTCATTGTGCCACCAACATTTGTCTTCTACTTTCCATCTTTTGCAGAGATACAACTTTGACCTTCTTCAAGACCAAATCCACCCTTATCAGAAGATTGCTTTTGTGAGCTCAAGATGTCATCCAATGACATAGAACCTATCTAATTATACTCTCATGATTCAGCAGTGATGAAGATTTATTTAACCTTCTGATAGAGACAATTTCAACCTCAAGTTTCTCACAGCTTACCTCTTTAGCGTGATCCGTTTTTTTAGTTCTTCATTTTTCTTAACTTCCTCAATCTGTATTTTCAAGTTATCTATGAGCTTTTCAGCATCATCAAGAGCTTGTGATTTCCTCATTTTTTCTCCACTTTCTTCATTGAGTAGCAGCTTCAAAATCAAATTTTTCCTTTTGAGACTTTTAATCTCACTTAGAGAACTTAACAATTCTTGTTCAAGATCCACTTCTTCTTCACCAAAAACATATTCATCTTCTTGATCTTCAGCATGAGTTTTTTCTAGAGCCATAAACAAAATCTCATCACTTTGAGATTCTTCATCACTTTCTTTAGATAAATCACTATCCTCTTTTGAATATAGACTCTCTTTGGATTTCCATGTCATCTTATCTTTTCTTCTATACTTCATTTTGTTAAACTTAGGCTTCTTTTCATAACTGCTGTCTTCATAATTCTCATATGGACATTTGGCTGCAAAATGTCCAGCTTTTCCATAGTTAGAACACTTGAGAGGCAACTTCTTCTTGTTCTTCCTTAACTTTCTCATGACAGATGGTTCTTTGAATCAGAATCATCATCTGAACTATCACATGAACTTTGCACTTTTTGCTTGCCTTTCTTTGATGCTTTGTAGGCAGTCTCCCTCTTTGTTGACTCTGAATTTCTCCTGTCAATAGATAATTTATCAAGATCAACCATTTCTTCTATGGCTGAGATTTTTGCATCAAATCTTAAAGGTAAAGACCTTAAGATTTTTGAATAACCAAACTATCATCAACCTTCTCACCAAGACCCTTGAGAGAATTTACCACTTCATCTACTCTTAAAAAATAAGCTGCAACATTCTCATCTTCTTTCATTTTCAGACTTTCAAACTGCATCCTGTGAGTTTGAAGTTTGTCTTTCTTCACCTTCCTAGGCGTTCTTGAGTTTATCCCACATGTCTTGAGCAGTGACACAGTGCATGACTTTAACAAACTCAGATTCCGACAATCCACACAATATAGCATTCATAGCCTTAGCATTGCTTTCAAATGCCTTCTTTTCATCAGCGGTGGATGGTGGATTTTGTGGTGTATAGCTAGTCGTAATAGAATTCCACACATCAAAACCAAGTGACATCAAATAAGCTCGCATTCTAACACACCAAAAGGCATAATTAGAGCCATCAAATAGAGGAGCCCTATTTGTTGCTAGTCCTTCTAGAGCATTCATTTTGCAATCAAATAGAAATAACCTTCAAGCTATTGAGCTTTTGAAGAAGGTACTGGCTTTGATACCAATTGAAAGTCACACAACAAATACTGAGAGGGGGGGGGAGGGGGCAGGGGGGTGAATCAGTATTTGAAACTTTTTAAATCAAAAAATAACTCCTGAAACAACTTGAAACAAAGATGTAGAAATGCAAGCTAAACACAGAAACAACAACACAATTTTTTTCTCGTGGAAAACCCTTTCGGGTAAAAAACCACGACATCAAAAGACTTCCATTAACTTCATATGGGCACCAACCCAGATTACACAGATAAAATCAAAGAGAGCAACAACTCTCCACTCAGCACCAATTGAGACCACTAGAGGCTCCAACCCCCAAACAAAAGAGAGCACCAACTCCCTTCTAAACACCCAATGGGAACTCAAAATTACAAAAACTAGAACTTTCAACTTCTCCAGAACGCTGTATAGAATCAAGACATCAGAAAAATCAACTTCACGAACTTGTTACTATTATATAAAGCTTTATCATATCAACACAGCATGAACACAATGATCATAGTCTTCAAAAGGAATAGCTCAGTTCAGCACGATAACTCCCTTCTTTTCAAAAACACACACCACCAGACTTCACAATGGCCACAAATATTTTCAGACATAACCACCACCATTGTACATAGAGTTGCAAGAAGAATTTAGCAATAACAGTAGAAAAGTCCATAAGCAACTTCTTGTGATATTTTCACACATCACCCCATTGCAAATGGGGATCCCCTACTTTTTAGGTCCTCTTGGTCTTTTGGTTGTGTTTCCTTAGGTCTTTTCACAGCAGTCTCATCAGTCTCCTCATTTTGCAGGTGTTTGGGGGTCAATTTGATCAATTGTGTACCTCGTTTGAGCAAATTTGGCCAAGTCTGGACACTATTCTATCCATTTTAGGGTTTCGCCCTTCAAACTTGAATTTGAGGCCTTTCCTTTAGGGTTTTGGAAAAACTGAGCGTCGCATTGGAATCGAGGCCCTTTAAGGAACCTACACATGAAATTTGAGCGAATTCTGAGCAACTTTCTATTTTTCGAAAGTTGCTATTTTCAGGGATTTCACTGCCTCCCAAATTGGTCTAATTTTGCCAAAAATCAAACTTACTATTTTTAGCAGTTTTCTATTTTTAGTAAGTGTCATTTTGTCCTGTTTTGTCCTAATCTTAACATTTTAGAGGTACTTACTATTTATAGTAAGTTTATTCTTGGCAGGTTCATCAACAGGCAAGGCCCCTGGCACTGAGGACTGAGCATTCCTGAACATTTCTAAATCCTGAAAGTTTGAAAAGGCAAGCTAATTGATCAAAAAATGGTTGTGTGTGGACCTCCATTCCAGAAGTGGAATGCACTGAAAATCCTCTAAGGCACAATAATGATTATTTTCACATCATTATTTTTATCCTTCTACATGCGAATTGAGGAAAACGAAGATAGTGCGAAGTGTGTTTGAAGAGGTGCGAATTCCATCCAAGGTGGCGTAGGCAGTCAAAGGTGGTGCGATATTTAAAGACCTTCATTTGAGCGAATTTGCTAAGAGTTGAAGACCACGCCAAAGGTGAACTTGAAAGATCACGTCAAAGACAAAGGTGGCGAAATTGATTTTCTTTGAGGAGATAACGTTGAAGATTATTTATACCTCAATTTTGCCTAGGCGATCCTTTTCTTTTGCATTCTAGAGTTAGCTCTGTATTGAGGTATGGCGATTTGATTTTTATTGTTTTATTTGTTGATCGTCATATTTTAATATTTTGAATTTTGAATTCCTAGCTCAATCGTTTTATTTTAGGAAATGATAACTCAAAGACTTATCATGAAGTTTCCTAAAATTTCTCCTCTAATCTATGTTATTCATCGCAAAATCTATTCTCATTATGAAATGTTGTGTAGGTATGGCGACCCCGAAGGCGGGAGCATCCACCAGTCGCTCAGCTCTCATGAAAGAAGATCAGAAGACTGAAGAAGTGGAGACTAAGATCGTGTCGAAGTGGAGCCACATTGGAGATACAAACTTGGGGAACTTTAGCACGAAGAAGTTTCGAGAGGTCCCTTACATTGGTAAGCCATCACCTGTCGCCCGGAGAATAATCGAGAGTGGTATCATTAAGGTGGCCGGCTTTCCTCCAGCTATTCAGTGCCATGAATTGATGATCGAGTGTGCCCGTCACTATGATCCACAGTCCAGAACAATCGTGTCCAATGAGGGAAACACTTTGGCATACCTTTCAGAGGAAGCTATAAGTGAAGCTTTCCATCTTCCAGAGCACAGGGACATGATATACAAGAGCATAGAAGGAGCCAGATCAATGTACGAAGATGATCCAGATGCTTGTCTAAGCATTATCAATAAGAACTGGCTACTCAAAAGCCGTCCCCGTCTGAGCAAGGTCCCGAACACGCCGCACAGGATTGATTTCCAGGAGGAGTACAGAGATTTAATTACCTTGCTCAACCGAGTTACAGGAGCCCCTCATGCCTTCTATTTCGAGAAGTGGATGTTTTACTTCATCCAGGTGATTGTTCAAGGGAAAGGTACAATACATTGGGCTAGGATGATTAGCCATTGCTTAGACGTACAGTTGAGGAGACTCAAGGCTACTAAGTCCTTCCACATGAGTTCATATGTCATCTATGCCTTGATCAGGAGTGTTGAATACGCAGGACTACCTCACAGAGGAGTGATTGGAAGAGGACCCGGCGAAGTCAGAGCTTGTGATTCCTATGCCTACTTGCATCATCCGCCAGGGAGCAACTATAAGTTGGTTAATGATACTTTCACGATGAACATCACCAGGACGTTGCAAGGTGGAATTCACAACAGGTTATCTCAGGATGCCCAGGAATTCATAAAGAGGTACGGTGCTTGGTTCATTCAGTTTCCCAAGTTCACTTATATTAGAGTGCATGGATGTCCTTTACCACCATACATGTTGCCGAGATATCCGACAGACAGAATTGTGTTACTTGAAGTAACAAGACAGTTGGCAGCATATGTGAAGGCATTCAGACACAGACATCAGAATGGAGTTCCAGTACCTATCATTTTGGGTAATTCAGTTGAGGTATGTCCTAATGCTTTAGCCATGGATGACGCAGAGAAGGAGTTAGCCTTATATTCTTTTTCATCTTTTGTTTTGAGAGAAAGCTTTGATCCACATGGACATTTAGAGGAGACGGTCGGTAGAAGGTTTAGGCATGAGTATCAGATCGAAGATTTTATGATGAACCTCTTAGATGATCTTGAAGTGAAACGAAAAATGCATTCTAGATTGCCTTTGGATTTCATCAGGAAATGCAGGATTTACAGAGTGGCCGACCAAGCTCAGGACAGTGGCAGACATATCCAGTCTTCCTATGATCGAGAAAGCAAAACAGTAAGGTTAGATTGGAATGAGCCCGAGGTCGTGGATTTAGATACTTTGATGGCACCAGTCTTGTCTTGTACTCGCAGATGGGTTGACATTCAGCATCAGAAGTTAAGAGAACAAGGCATAGCTATGTCTTTCACTTTGGAAGAGAAACCTGCCGAAGGTGGAGCTAGTGTGAGTGAAGGCAATCCTAATCCTAGAAATTCAGGTGAAGGTAACCTTCGATGTGCCAGTGAGGGCAATCTCCATTCAAGAGGTTCGAAGAGGAAAGAGAGAGTCTTCCAAGAAGAAACAAGAGGCTAACAGAGATCGATCATCCGGTACTTCTTCTAGACCTGAGAAGAGAACAATTCAAGTGGAAGAATCCATGGAGTAGATGGTACAGAACGATAGACAGGAGGAAGGACAGGCACAGCATGGTTCACCAGATGGATCTCTCCAAGACTATGAGTTAGATGAAGACAAAGAAGACAATGAAATAACATCTCCTCCCAGACAAGAAGAAATAGTGCATAAAGAGATTCAAGTTCAAGAAACAAGATCGATTATCCCAGATTGGTTGAAGGAAAGATTAACCAAGATGATCGTAATAGAGGACGAAGACAATGCAATTGATTTAGAGAGCCTTGTTGGACGTTCACACGAAGTAACAGAAAAGAAGAAGGCTACCAAGATGTCCAAGATGATTCAAGATGAGACTGGATCCAGAAAACTGCAGATAGCTACACCGGCAGCAGACAAATATGAGGGTGAGATCCTAGCAGAGGATTATGATATACAGACTTTTGAGTTAGGACCACCTACGGCAGAGCAGACTCTAGATGATGCTACCGATTCATTTGAGGCATTGAAAGACAAGCTTAGAGAAGAAATGGAGAAGAACAGAAAGCTTGAGAGAGAGGTCGGTGCATGGAGGACATATTTCAGTCACATCAATGAACCTTTGGGACGTCAGGATCCAGTTAGATCACCAGTACAAGCATTGCCGCTTCAATCAATCAATGAAGCAGAAAGATTCAAGAACATGGTCCAACGTACAAGTAATTGGATGGATAGATCTCATACAGTGGCTGTAGAGTTTGTAACAAGGATGATGAAGTTTATTCATCAAGCTATCCAGGTTCTTGAGATGATCCACAATTTGATGATAACAGTAGCTGCATTCGCCCATACCAAGGACGTTATCATTCCTGTCTTGAAAGTTATTAGACACACATCAAGGAAGATTTTAGCGCAGGAGAGGATCTTGGATGGAGAACCTCACAGTTTGTTTCATTGGTCAACCTTACTCCATATGAAGAATGTTTTCTTTGAGGACATCAGTACTAGATGTAGCCAAGTTGAGGAGGTGATCAATCCGATCCAGGACAGAGTATTTGAGGTACTTCGTACCATTCTTGGCAGAAGGATCGAGGTCGAGACAGATGTGGAAATGCAGGAACTAGAGGATAGAATCAAGGTCATCTTTTGCAAGGACGCAAATGTTACAGATGAACAGTATGATCAGATGTTCGCCATCATGCTCCTGATTGAGAGGACGAAGGAACTTGAATCTACTTGGGACGCGGCTCTTCTAGATGCATTCGATCAGGTCATCCACTTAGAAGAGAGTATGAAGAATCTTCCCGAGATTCCAATCGCAGAAATCGAAGGAATCGTGACAAAATTCATTGCATATGCTAAGAAAGAGCATTGGAAAGGGAATAAGATTCTAGATGAAAGGTTGTTACAGATGACATGACATCTTATTTCTCATTGGTTTATGCCTCCTAGGTTTTTGTGCCAAATTTAATATTTGACTATGTATTTAATATTGTTCAGTAAAAAGGAGGCCATTTGTAACAAACCCTAATTAGGGTTTAGGTGTCATGATCTTGTCCATTGATTTACTTTCAATCTGGACCTTTCATTGTAATTGGGGATGCTATTTATACCCCATTTTTCATTTCATTGGATAATAGAGAAATAGTGGAATAGTGTGAGAGTTAATAGTTGATGTAAGAGAGATTAAAGTTAGAAGCAATTTCATTTTGTAGTAAGATTGAGCTTTGAAGAGAGAAATTCAAGCAATTGTTGTACATGATGACTTGGAAATCAATAAAATATTGAAGTTATGGTGTTTTCTTGCAAATTTCTAGAGTTATCTTCATGGTTGTTTGATCTACTTGAATCGTGCTCAATCAAAGTAGTTTGTTAATTTGAAAGACTAAGTGTGAGATTTGATATTTGGTAGGATTCGTAATCCAAACCACTAGCTTCTTGCTGATTGTAGGAACGCCTTGCGTGGTCGACTGGAGAATACATTGAGTCCTTTAATCTTCAATCATTATTGAATCTTGGATATGTACCTTCGTAGTAGTGTCCTTGATCTTTGATGTATTGAGTATCATTTTATTACCTTAGAAGATCGCACTAATTTCAATTGAGTTGTTATCTTATGGCAAAATTGAAGTTGGTTGAATCTTGCCAAGTCTCATCCATACTAAGTCATTCATAGGGTTAGGCTAGATTAGACCTTTTTTAAACCCTACTCCTTTTGCTATTTTTGAAAGTTTCTTTAGTTTAGAAAATCTTTGAACTTTTGGAATACGTAAGGCCCCTTGGAGGAAACAGCAAATCACATCATACCACTAAAAGCTTGTCCACACGTAGAGACCCTACTAAAAGAACCTTGGAGTCTACCTAACTGATCCTTCGTGCAGATCTTCAGCAGTTAGAGACTATTTTCTCAAGAGAGGATAAGATGCCTATTGGTATTTTATTCTGTGTATGATTGTGTATAAAATACACGTCAACAGGTTCCCGTTTTGACATTTTCAGGCCAGAGTCCAGTCAGTCTTGAGAGCTTTTTTGAGCTTCCTCTCGCAGGATGCAATTTTGAATAAAGTGAATTCGCCAGAGGCTAAGTGAGTTGGTCTATTTTCAATTGGAATTTTGAATGAAGAATCTAAATTTGTCTAAGTATGAATGATGAAATTGCGAATTTTGTCCAATTGAGTGATTTTGACCAAATTTTGAAAATTTTGATATTTGATCCCGGGCATTGGAAATGACTTGTTTTTACCTTGTGAAGTGATCAAAATCCCGAAATCATGATATTTTGGCCTGTAGGAGCAAAATCGCTCCTGTCCCTCAGTGAAGGACCGGAGCTCGTTTTCAAAAATCTTACTATCCCTGCAGGATCAAGATGATTTTTCGAGTGGAAGTGGTAAAGGGAGGCATGATCTTTCCATTGAATATAATTTGAAGAAGTTCATAAGCACAGAAATGCCCCAGGAGTGAAAATCGCTCCTGTCCCTCACTGGAGGACCGGAGCTCAAAACCAAACATTGCCTTGTCCTTGCAGGATTTAAGCAACTTGACGATTTGAAGAGATCAAAGGGCGATATGTTAGTTATGATGCCTTTCCTCCAAGTTCAAACCACTCCAAGTCAAGGTGAAGGGTGGCAAGGACATTTTGAAGCGTCTCAATGAAGAACGAAGTATCAAAGGTCGCCAATATTGAAAGAATTGCACCAAATATCCTAGTTCGCTCCTGTCCCTCAAGCAGGGACCAGAGCGAAAGTGTTCAAATGAGGCCAAGTTTGGATTGCTATCCACATTTTGAATATTTGAAGGGGAGTAAGGAACATCGTTTTGCACTTTGAAGACAATTGCAAGTTAATATGATGAAGATTCTTGCACTAAAAACCCAAGTTCGCTCCTGTCCTTCAGTCAGGGACCAGGGCGAAATTCAATGTAGCTCCCGTCCCTCTCCCAGGGACCAGAGCGAGATTCCTCATGAGGCATGTTTCGGGCAAAAAGCAAGCAAGTTTTGGGTTTGAGGCAAGAAAGGAAGGTGAAATGAACCCGTTGAATACATATTGAAGATTGCAAGACACCTAATGAACTCCAAATTGGCCTAGGCGCTCCTGTCCCTCAGTCAGGGACCAGAGCGATTTTTGCCTTAGGTCAATTTCCTGCCAAGTTTGAATGAATTCCAAGCCATGAACGAATGAAAGGATGCATTACAAGACCGTTGAAGATAAAATTGGAAGTTGGCAAAGTGAGATGGAGCCTACAAGTCTAAATTCGCTCCTGTCCCTCAGCCAGGGACCAGGGCGATATGTTAGTTATGATGCCTTTCCTCCAAGTTCAAACCACTCCAAGTCAAGGTGAAGGGTGGCAAGGACATTTTGAAGCGTCTCAATGAAGAACGAAGTATCAAAGGTCGCCAATATTGAAAGAATTGCACCAAATATCCTAGTTCGCTCCTGTCCCTCAGGCAAGGACCAGAGCGAAAGTGTTCAAATGAGGCCAAGTTTGGATTGCTATCCACATTTTGAATATTTGAAGGGGAGTAGGGAACATCGTTTTGCACTTTGAAGACAATTGCAAGTTAATATGATGAAGATTCTTGCACTAAAAACCCAAGTTCGCTCCTGTCCTTCAGTCAGGGACCAGGGCGAAATTCAGTATAGCTCCCGTCCCTCTCCCAGGGACCAGAGCGAAATCTTCACAAAGGCTTAGATTTTCAAAGGTTTATCAAGTATCAAGTGGCCAAGAGGGATCAAGGGACTTCATTTTACACGATGAAAGCAATGGCAAGTTGATGAAAGCAAGCATGAGCCCAGGACATTGAAGTTCACTCCTATCCCTTAGTCAGGGACCAGGGCGATATTTACTATATTTGCCAATTTATTCAAAAATCATGCCAAGACAAGGTTATGTGAGGTCACAAAATATCAAAGGTGTCTTAAGAAGATGATATGCAAAGAAATTAAGCGTCAAAAGGTGATCAATTTGAACAAGGAAGCTATATCGCTCCTGTCCCTCAGTCATGGACCAGGGCGATTTTTCATTAATCACTCTTTTCCTTCAAGGTCACGTCAAAGCCAAGGTACATAAGATCGAGGATATCATTTGGAAGGCGAAACAAGAGAAGTGAACGTCAAAATATTACCAATTTAGGCTAAGATACAAGGTTCGCTCCTGTCCCTCACCAAGGGACCAGGGCGATAATCTATTTAAGCATCAAAGTGCCTTGTAAAGACCAAGTGAAGTAAAGGTAGAATGAAGAAACAACGTTCTTGTTTGCCTTATGATAAAGATTGGTGATCGAACAAACAAGATCAAGGAGAAAACACCTAGATCGCTCCTGTCCCTCTCCAAGAGACCAGGGCGATATCACCTCAGGAGGCATTCATTTACAAGGTCAAGTTAACCAAGTTTGAAATTCCTAGCAAAAATGCCAATTTCAACGTAAAGATGGAGATTTTGAACGTCAAAAACACTTCCAGGCTAAAATGGTAGATCGCTCCTGTCCCTCAGTCAAGGACCAGGGCGATGAGGTTTGTACTTTTCCACCTTCAAATTTTGGCGCTAACAAACATTTTTTGAATTTTCATTAAATGCTAAAAATCGACAAAATTAAAAATTCAATTAAATAGCATTTAAAAATTGTGCTTGGACATTAATTAATTGATTTTTGCCTTTTAAAAAATCGAGTTTATTAATTAAAAAACGATGGCAATTAATTAATTAATTATTATTTCTAATAAAAAATGGAGCGCTTGGGTTTATTTTACAAAAGTCGGCCTTGTTTTTTTTATTTATTTAAAATTTGTTTTTAATTGCTATATTATAAAAGTCGGCCTAGAAGTAAATGAGGGGTGAGCGCTTATAAAAGGAGGGTGAAAATTTTCATTTTCACATTATCATTTTATCATTTCACATGCGATCTTGGAAGGAGAAGTGTGAATTGTGTTTAGAGAGTGTGAATTTCATTAAAGCATGGTGGTGCGAAGCATTATCAAAAGGAGAGTACGTGCGAACCTTGGTTAGAGTTAAGGCAAGCTTGCCAAAGACATTGAAGATCACGTCAAAGCCATCTAATTTCAAATTTTGCCTAGGCGATTTTCTTCATTTTGCATTTTAGTGTTAGCTCTCAAGAAAGGTATGGCGATATTGATTTATTGTTTTGATTTTGAACGTTGATCGTCATAGCTTAAATTTTGAATTTTGAAATTTTGAATTCCATTAGCTCAATCGTTATTTAGGAAATGATAACTCAAAGACTTATCATGAAGTTTCCTAAAATTAATCTTTAATCTAATCTATGTTATGCATTGCAATATCTAGTTACTTATTATGAAATGTTGTGTAGGTATGGCGACCCCGAAGGCGGGAGCATCCACTAGTCGTCCAGCTCTCATGAAGGAAGATCAAAAGACCGAAGAAGTGGAGACCAAGATCGTGTCTAAATGGAGCAACATTGGAGATACCAACTTGGGCAACTTCAGTACAAAGAAATTTCGAGAGGTCCCTTACATTGGCAAGCCATCACCTGTCGCCCGGAGGATAATTGAAAGTGGCATCATTAAGGCGGCCGGCTTCCCTCCAGCAGTACAGTGTCATGAGTTGATGATCGAGTGTGCTCGTCATTATGATCCTCAATCCAGAACGATCGTGTCCAACGAAGGAAACACTTTAGCTTATCTTTCAGAAGAGGCTATAAGTGAGGCTTTCCATCTTCCAGAGCACAGAGATATGGTCTACAAGAGCATAGAAGGAGCCAGGTCAATGTATGAAGATGATCCAGATGCTTGCCTAAACATCATTAACAAGAACTGGTTACTCAAGAGTCGTCCTCGCCTGAGCAAGGTACCGAACACGCCACACAGGATTGATTTCCAGGAGGAGTACAGAGATTTGATTACAATGCTCAACCGAGTCACAGGAGCCCCTCAAGCTTTTTGCTTTGAAAAGTGGATGTTCTACTTCATCCAGGTGATAGTTCAGGGTAAAGGAACAATTCATTGGGCTAGAATGATTAGCCATTGCTTGGACGTACAGTTGAGGAGACTCAAAGCTACCAAGTACTTCCACATGAGTTCATACGTCATCTATGCCTTGATCAGGAGCTTCGAGTACGCAGGACTACCTCACAGAGGAGTGATTGGAAGAGGACCCGGCGAGGTCAGAGTTTGTGATTCCTATGTTCACTTGCATCATCCGCCAGGAAACAACTACAAGTTAGTTAATGATACCTTCACGATGAACATCACAAGGACGTTGCAAGGTGGGATTCACAACAGATTATCTCAGGATGCACAGGAACTAGTAAAGAGGTACGGTGCTTGGTTTATCCAATTTTCGAAGTTTACTTATATCAGAGTTCATGGATGTCCTTCACCTCCATACATGTTGCCGAGATATCCGACAGACAGAATAGTGTTACTTGAGGTAACAAGACAGTTGGCAGCTTATGCGAAGGCGTTTAGACACAGGCATGGGAATGGAGTTCCCGTACCTATCATATTGGGCAATTCAGTTGAGGTATGTCCTAATGCTTTAGCCATGGATGACGCAGAGAAGGAGTTAGCTTTGTATTCTTTTTCATCCTTTGCTTTGAGAGAAAGCTTTGATCCACATGGATATATAGAGGAGACAGTCGGTAGGAAGTTTAAGCATGAGTTCCAGATAGAAGATTTTATGATGAATCTCTTGGATGATCTTGAAGTAAAAAGGAAGATACATTCTAGATTGCCTTTAGATTTCATCAGGAAATGCAGGATTTACAGAGTGGCAAACCAAGCACAGGACAGTGGCAGACATCTCTAGTCATCCTATGATCGAGAAAGTAAATCAGTAAGGTTAGATTGGAATGAGCCCGAGGTCGTGGATCTAGATGCTGTGATGGCTCCAGTCTTGTCTTGTACTCGCAGATGGGTTGATGTGCAGCATCAGAAGTTGAGAGAGCAAGGCATAGCTATGACTTTCACTTTGGAAGAGAAACCAGCCGAGGGTGGAGCTCGTGTAAGCAAAGGTAATCCTAATCCCAGAAATGCAAATGAAGGCAACCTTCGAAGTGCAAGTGAAGGCGATCTTCATCCAAGGGGCTCGAAGAGGAAAGAGAGACCTGGAAAGAGAGAATCTTCCAAGAAGAAACAAGAGGCCAACCGAGATCGTTCATCCGGTACATCTTCTCGACAGGAGAAAAGGACACTTGAAGTGGAAGAGTCTATGGAGTCGATGGTTTAGAATGATAAAGAAGGACAGGTACCTCAAGGGTCACCAAGTGGATCTCTCCAAGATTATGAGTTACATGAAGACAAGAATAATGACGAAGTAACATCTCCTCACAGAGAAGAAGAAATATTGCATAAGGAAATACAGGTCAAAGAGACAAGATCTGCCATCCCAGATTGGTTGAAGGAAAGATTAACGAAGGTGATTGTGATCGAGGACGAAGACAATGTGATTGATTTAGAGAGCCTTGTTGGACATTCCCATGAAGTGACAGAAAAGAGAAAGGCTACCAAGATGTCCAAGATGATTAGAGATGAGTCTGGATCCAGAAAATTACAGATAGCTACACCGGCAGTAGACAAGTATGAAGGTGAAATCCTAGCAGAGGAATATGATGTAGAGACATTTGAGCTAGGTCCATCCACAGCTGAGCAGACACTAGATGATGCCACAGATTCCTTTGAGGCATTGAAGGACAAGCTTAGAGAAGAAATGGAGAAGAGTAGAAAGCTTGAGAGGGAGGTCGGTGCATGGAGAACATATTTCAGCCATCTCAATCAGCCTTTAGGGCGTCACGATCCAGCAAGATCACCCATACAGGCACTTCCCCTTCAATCAATTGGGGAGGCAGAGAGATTCAGGAGTATGGTCCAGCGTATGAGTACTTGGATGGATAAATCTCATACAGTTGCCGTAGAATTTGCAACAAGGATGATGAAGACTATTCATAGGGCTATTCAGGTTTTTGAGATCATCCACAATTTGATGATAACGGTAGCCGCTTTTGCTCATACCAAGGATGTTATCATTCCTGTCTTGAAAGTAATTAGACAAACATCGCGGAAGGTCTTAGCACAGGAAAAGATTATGGATGGAGGACCTCACAGTTTACTTCAGTGGTCAACCTTACTCCAAATGAAGGAAGTTCTCTTTGAGGACATCAGTACTAGGTGCAGTCATGTTGAGGAGGTGATCAACCCGATCCAGGACAGAGTATTTGAGGTACTTCATACCATTCTTGGCAGGAGGATCGAAGTTGAGACAGATGTAGATTTGCAGGAATTGGAAGATAGGATCAAGGTCATCTTTTGCAAGGACGCTAATATCACAGATGAGCAACAGGACCAGATGTTTGCTACCATGCTCCTGATTGAAAAGACTAAGGAACTTGAACTTACATGGGACGCAGCTCTTCTAGATGCATTTGATCAAGTCATCCACTTGGAAGAAAGAATGAAGAATCTTCCCGAGATTCCAATTGCTGAGATCGAGGGAATCGTATCAAGATTCATTGCATATGCTAAAAAGGAGCATTGGAAAGGGAATAAGATTCTAGATGAGAGGTTGTTATAGATGACATGGCACCTTAATTGTCATTGGTCTATGTCTCCTAGATTTTTGTGCCAAATTTAATATTTGGCTATGCATTTAATATTGTTCAGTAAAAAAGGGGGCTATTTGTAATAAACCCTAATTAGGGTTTAGGTGTCATGATCTTGACCATTGATCTACTTTTGATCTGGACCATTCATTGTAATTGAGGATGCTATTTATACCCTCATTTCATTTCATTTTCATAAGTTAGATGTGAGAAGAAGATTAGATTATTGATGTATTAGAGAGATTAGAGTTTAGAAGTAATTTACTTTTGTAGCAAGATTGAGTTTTGAAGAAAGAATTCAAACAATTGTTGTACATGATGACTTTGGAATCAATGAAATATTGAAGTTATGGTGTTTTGTTGCAATTCTCTTGGTTATCTTCATGGTTGTTCAATTTTCTTGAATCATTTCTCGATCAAAGTAGTGTGTTAATTCGAAGGACAAAGTGTTGGACTTGATTTTTGGTAGGATTCGCTTTCCAAACCACTAGCTTCTTGCTGATTGTAGGAACGCCTTGCGTGGTCGACTGGAGAATACTCGAATCACTTAACCTTCAATCGTTATTGTATCTTGGATATGTACCTTCATGGTAGTGTCTTTGATCTTTGATGTATTGAAAAATCATTTGTTACCTTAGAAGATCGCATCAATTTCAATTGAGTTGTTATTTTATGGCAAAATTGAAGTTGGTTGAATCTTGCCAAGTCTTGTCCACATGAAGTCATTCTTAGGGTTAGACTAAATTAGACCTCTTGCAAAACCCTACCCTTTTGTTATTTTTTTGAAGCTTCTTTAGTTTAGCAAAAACTTCGGCAACGTAAGGCCCCTTGAGGACACAGCAAATCACAACGACCACTGGTGCTTATCCACACGTAGAGACCCTACCAAAAAGAACATTGGAGTCATCCTAACTGATCCTTCTTGCGAAATCTTCAGCAGTTAGCGACTTTATTCAAGAGAGGATAAGATGCCTTTGGGTATTTTATTCTGTGTATGATTGTGTATGAAATACACGTCAACAGGGCCCTAGATGGAGGATGCCAAGGAAAATCAACAAGCATTCTAAATTCCTCCATCATGCCTAAATTCCGCCCAAGTGTGAGGAGTAGCGCCAGAATGAAGAAGAAAAGGAATTTCCTTCTAGGTGAAAATTCCTCCTCATCATGAATTCCACGCTCAAGGATGAATTGAAGGTAGAAATTCCAAGACATGGAAATTTGGAATTGAGGATGGAAATTGAAAGAAAATTTCCCTCGAGACAAATTTTGAAAAATCCTCTTTCAGGCTTGAAAAATCATCCAAATTTCAAAATGATGATAGATTTGGCTTCATGGGAGAATTTTCTCTCGTGGACCCTGGAACCCTAATTTGAAAAAAATCCTAAAAAATAGGAGATGTCAAAAAATTGATGAAAATCCTCCTCCAAGACAAGGCAAATTCAAAATTTCAAGAAAATTCTTTCTAGATTAAATTCTCTCTCTATGAATTTTCTCTCCAAGGGTTTCCCACCAAGTGGCAAATGGGTCAACACATGTTGAATTAATAAAGCATCTTTTTGCATGTAGCCGCCACATTTATGGCATCATGGCTGATTCTTTTGTATGTTGTCGTCGCATGTGGAGATAGTGGTGCATTTATGACATGACGGGGCGATTGAGGAATATTCAATGCATGTTGGGCAAATTTAGTGAAGAGTGGTGCATTTAATGCATTTTGGATACCCATTGCAATGGGCCGGAATTAATTGTATATGGGCATAATGGGCATTTATTTTCTATTCCCACCTTGTTGCATCATGTGTGGGGAATCTTTTAGGGAAAACCCTAATTAGGGTTTTGCATGTAATCAAGGCTTGATGCCTATATAAAGGGGTGATCCCCTCATTTGTAAAAGAGGGAGATTTGTATGAAATTGTTGTTGAGATAATAACAATGAAACATTGTTCTTTGATGGTGTCTACTTAAGTTATTTTTCAAACTTGCATGGTTTCACCTTCCTCACTTAGAGTAGAAGTAGAGTAGTGCTTTGATTTCAATGGAGAATGTGATGGTGTTCGATGAATTTCCATGGTTCATACTTTTTGCATCTTGTTGATTATAAGTTGCAATGTAAAGTTAGTCTGAACCACCAAATTCGTGCTAAGTTCGATTGTGAATAATCATTTGGATTGTGTCATGTTGGGTATTCAAATGCACTTTCTCAATGTGAAAATCCTTTAACATCCTCAGAAGATTGCACCAGTTCTTGCGGAGTTGTAGTTAAACTTGACGAAGCAGAGCTTGGATTATTTTTTATTTGTCCAATAAAGCATTATCTATTGATATCACTGCCCATAGGAGTAGATCTAGATCCTTCTAACCCTTTCCCCCTTAATTTCAATTCATTTTAGTTTAGTTCGTCTGAAGCAGAAGCATCATAGAATTACTATATCCGATGATGAAATTCCAGCCATAGCAAAAAAGTGAAAGAACGATCCAAACATAAGTCCCCTTGGATTACCAGCATATCACATCAAGCCAATTGAGTCACGTCCATTGCATATAGGAACCTTGGAGTCGATTGTCTAAACTTACTACAATCTTAGCATACAATCATACTTTGATCAAGAGAGAGTAAAGTGACTGTTGGGCAACTTTATTCTGTGTTAGGCGTTGTCATAAAAAACATGTAAACACAGCTTTACACACACACTTAAAATTTTAAACATCCAGCACACACCCTTAATCTCCACACACATAATCTTCACAATATCTTCCATCTATATGACCCTACTGAAGAATAAATTCACCAATGCCAAGAGTCTAAAAACACTGCCAAGAAAAAATTTCGAAGACCACTCCCCATCCATTTTTTAAATGCATGCTCTAGAAAATATATCCATACAGTTAAAAACATAGACCTTCAGCTATTAAAAAACGATAAATCTTTTACTTCATCCAATCTACACCTCAAAAAAACGCACAGTCTGTGTTCAAAGTCGTGCACACTTTTTTTTTTAAAATTCAACCCAGAAAGAAATCGTATAATCCTCCTTTTGAAACTCACCACCTCCACATCAACATACCGCACCATATTTTTTTATGAAAAAAAATATTTCTCCATTTTCTGCCCACTTAATAAATGATAGAGATAAATTTGATTCCCACTCTCTTGAAATCGGCGCACATAGTCCATTACGAAAAAAAAAACTTTGCTAGGAAAGAAAAGTAATGCCCAATCTGAAAAAAAAAAAGGGTTACAAGAAAAAATCAACATGACTTCCTTCACAAGTCGTATCCCATAACATAGGCGTTAAACCAAGTCCTTCACAAGGACAAATCTTCAAAACTCGTTGCCTTACGAAATTTGCATGAATTTTTTTATACCACTCACTGCTACCCTATCAGACGTATTATACTCTTGACTCTAAAAACGACTCTACACAAAGAGTCCACGATGTCACCACGTCCAACTTGTTGTCAATAAATTTAAAAAAAACTCAAATCACATTGACTTCATAAAGTCTATGCCTCCAAATTGGCACCACTAAACTTACAACCAATAAAAAAAAATGACGCCTTTTAAAAAAATCTAGAAACTACCGCATAGCATACCCAAATAGAAACGTCAACCTTAAATAAATAATCTTGCCCACCATATGCCAAAAAAAATATTGATTCCACTACACTTACACACCACAAAACCACATGTTAGATCACAAAATCGCATAATGCTTACTAAGGAAGGTGAGGAAATTCGCGGGTAGCTATATGCCCCCCCTATTTCGGCTTGCTCATTGAGAATTCCAATTGACCACGCAAGGCAAACTTACGATCAGCAAGTCGCTAGTGGTATGGATGTATGAATTTCATCATCAATCATCCACAATTCCTTTCATTCATCTAATCAACATGGAAACAAATGAGAAGTAAAAACCATGTAGCTTGTTGAAATAACACATTTCACCATATCTTCAATGAAAAGAGTATATTCATTTACAAGCCTTAGCAACAATTTCTTCTTCTCCTACTCTATTCTAACTTCTAACTTCTAATCTATCTATCCTACTATTAGCTTCCTATTCACGATTAACTATCAATTTTTATTAACCTTTACAAATGAGAAGTTTGAGCCTTATATAAAGAGCTCATTACAATTCAAAGGCTCAGATCAATTTGAGATCAATGGCCAAGATTACAAGATGGAAACCCTAATTAGGGTTTGTTATAACAAACTCTTCTTGACCAACGAAATAATTACAATATTTGGACACGTCTTCTCTTGAACATTTGACCAATAGATAGTGGGGGTAGGTACACTGGAATTTCTATCCCCATGGATGAGCTTGGTTTATTGAATCCAGACATGCTGATGTAGGACCCTCCGATTGGTGGAGTAGTGACTGGGATGCCACCTCAATTTGCACTTGTACTTGGTATATCAACACAAAATGTTTGAGCAATATCTCTTGATACTCAACACTATTCACTTGCTCAATATGGTGATGATGGGAAGCATCATCATGATCGAGTCAATCCTCCATCTTTGCTTGTTTGTCTTGCCTTGAGATAATTGCATGATCTCTCCTTTATACTTCGAGGTTTTGACCTCTTCGTGTTATCATGATGCAACGAAAGTCCTTGAATATCTCGAAATCCTTCCTGTGTAATCACCTTCCTTGATACCCTTGTACTTGCCGATGAAGTTTCCCCTTTGAAGTTGCATGGTGGTGCGGGTCTTGCAATCCTCCTTCTCTTATTCTTTCAGGGTGTTTCTTTGCAATTTGCATCATCATCCTCTCACATCTGCAAAAAAAAATATGGTATCAAACACACATGATATATAACCTTTACACACCCTCTTAATTTGATATGATCTCTGATTTTTTCATTTTTTTTGTGTTGCAGGTCTGATAGGTGCATTTATAGGGGAGGTCGCTCCTTTTATGACCAAATCTGCTCCTTTTAGGATCAAATTCGCTTCCCTTGCTGATTATGATTGCTACTTCTGCTCTTAGAATTTGCTGCTCTACACTTTAGAAGGAGAATTCGATGTTTGGAGGAGGAAAATGTTTTGAAATGATGATCAAATGAGTCATTTTGAATTTCTCTTTATAGGCGTCAAAGGAATATGTGTGTCTTTTCCTTCCTAGGCCGACTTGGTAAGTGTTGATGTGTGATTTATGCACATGCAAGCATCAGAATAAAATACCAGAGTACTTTACCCTCTCTTGATCAAAGTCGCCTCAGATGCTAAGGATAAGATCAACTAAAATGATTCCAAGGTTTCTACAGTCCGGTCTTGATGAGTGGGTAACTCAATGGTCGATGTGAATTGTTGTTTTCACTTGGGGACTTACACAATTGTTCGAATTAACTTTTCTTATCATGAATATGGAATAGGTGTGCTGATAACTTAGGATTTGGCAATGTAGTTTTGGACTCAATTCTAACAAGATTTTCTAAAAAAAGGACAAAAGGGAATAGGATTCAGGAATTCTATTCTAAGCCTAGGAATGTAAGAAATGATGAACAAATTTAGTGGAATCAAACTAGGCAAGGTCTCACCATCAAGTCGAACAGATTTTGACACAAGCTTAGTGCAATCATCTAAGATATATTTCATAGATTTTCAAATTACTACCATCAAGCATTGATACCACCCAAGTTGATGCATAGCAATGGACATATAATAATCGAAATTAAGTTTGCATAAATTTCCAGTTGACCACGCAAGGCACACTTACAATCAGCAAGCGGCTAGTGGTATGGATAAAGGGATTCCACACAAATACATTCAACAATTCTTTCATCCAATCTAACAAACATGAAAACAAATTCTAATCTAAATTCTAGTCTAACTTGGAGGAATTGAGAACCTTGAATGCAAAACAACACTTAAACAAAATCACCATCAAGTCGAACAATGATTTATATTCAAATCTGCAACATCTACAAACAATTCTCAAAAATCTCTCTTACAAATGAGAGGCAATGAGGTATATATAGAGTCTCATACAAAATGGATGGCCAAGATTAAATCAAAATCAAGGACCAAAATCATGCCAACAAAACCCTCGAGTTGCCCTAATTAGGGTTTACATCAAAAATGGAGCCACCAACATATGGCCCAATAGAAAGATACCTAGTCATCAAATAGAGAATCTTCTAGAAGATTCCATCATGCATCTCTTTCTCTTATAGCATAATCCAAGAATCTAGCTAATACAGAATCTAACTCCTCCATGGAAATGTTGGGTAAGGTATCCTGTTGTAAATCAATCACGTCTAGTGCATCCGAGAAAGCATCCAAGGTGTTCTCCCAATCTGGCATGAGCTTCTGCGAATTATAAACATGAATCAACAAAGAGACCAAATCATCGATCTGACTCTTCTTCAAAGAGTCCAACTGATTGAAATACATAAATTTCATTTTGTCTCTTAATTCAGCTAAGTGTAACCCATTGGCTTCACTGACATCAACTCCTTCCTCAATTGAGGTAAGGATCTTCAACTGAATATCATGAATACATCCTTCCGTCTCTGCACAATTCTTTTGTGCGCTCTCATAAGTTGATTTCTTCATGGCTAATGAACAATACCAGCCATGGAAATTGTATCTATCACCATTGTGCACAACATTCTCCCAGATCAATGTGAACATAGGAATCTTTTTCAAAGCTCTGAGGCGTGGAATAATCTTCTCCTAAATAGGTTAGAATTATTCCCAAACTCCCTCCAAATACTGTATCCTGAATATGAGCCCCGTTGCCCTGTCATAAGCCTAGACAAACTAAGTAAGGAAATCATCCGCCTGTCTCTTTGTATTTTCAATCCATTTCTCCACCTCCGAGAGTGTATCTTTCACTACCTCATAATGTGAATGTAGTCCATGATCAATTGCAATAGGGGAAATAAGGTTGGGATTCTCACGCCTTATCCCTGCAATATACTCTCTAAGTCTGATATTATCTTCTTCGTACTTCTCTCTTTTCTCGATCTCTCTATCCAATCTCGCACTGATTGCCTTAAGGGTATCACCAACCTCCTGACATTCCTACTCTTTTGTAGTACGGCCAAGGGCAACTAAAGTAATCTGGAAATCCATGGGAGTAGCAATGTCCGTTGTCACACCTCCAATGGGAACAGCCACCTGCGCAATCCGCACTCCCATCTCATCTCTAGCTATGTGTGACAAAATCTCAGCTTTCTTAGGTTCTTTCTCCTTGTTGCTCCTAGCTAAGTAGTCATCAATGTCATCAATAGGCTGCACCTCTATCATCTTCTTACTTTTCTCCATACTCCTCATCAGCCAATTAGGAATAGCGGCCATCTCCATACCATCATCGAGACATATCTCTCAATCAAGCTCTCTCAATGCTGAGATAACATCATCATCATCATCAGGATTATCCCTGGTCAAATCATATACATTCTTCCCCAAACTAACCTCCAAAAGGACAGTAGGAGAACCCGGCTAATCATCATCCTTGTTAGGTGGAGCAGATGTCGCTGTGGCATGTAAATCCTGAATATTCTCTGGTAATATCACTGTGTTGGAACATTGCTCAGCATCCTTGTTTTGTTCTGGCACTTCAACTTCCTTGATTGATGAGACACTTAGGGAAGGTGAAGGAATGATAGTCTTTTGTGTCTTCTTCTTAACTTCCTCAATCTTCTTCCCCTAAGCCTTGACTTCTCTTGGTGTGTTCTTCCTTCGCTTAAGAGCTTGACTCTCCTCATCCGCATGAATCCTGATATCACTGATAGTTCTTTGATCATCTTCAGAAGAGGATTCCTCCAGTTTCATCTTTTCATAAGTGAAGGTAACACCCATGTCAACTAACCTATTCATCTGATGGTCTACCCATCCTCGGGAGAAATTCAAGACCTCTCTCATCAACACATTTAAATCTGTCTCTTTTAGTTCTAACCAATTAGGCAATAGAATTGCCCTCTTCATTTCGTTCTCATATTGTGGATGCGTACGATCCTTATCATCTAATACATGATCAGGAATGAGGAAAGTCCAAACTTCCTCATGAAATCCACTGACATTCTGAACCACATTCTTCTTTTCACTGCCTGCTCATCCATCAGGTTGGCCCAAAAATATTCTATGTCTACCTTGTGGATGAACCTATCTCCCCTAATTCTTCCAACTTTATTATTCGGATCAAACCTTTCTCTTTTCTTGTATGTTGCAAATCGATAGAATGCAAGTTCCTCACTTGTTGTGCTAGCTGCTGCAGTGGATTGGCAAACCTCCAATGTCTTCCCTACGGAAATAGGAAATGGCATGCCCGTTCTATGTTTATCCTTGTAGATGGAATCATATTCCAGAAGTTGTCTCACCACTTCCAACAGGATCATTCTGTCAGAAGGATACCTAGGAAACCTGTAACGTTCGGATTGAAATCCATGAATCCTTAGGTATGTGAAAGTAGGAAACTGTATGTACCACGATCCGTATTTCTCTATCATCTTTGTTGCCTCCTTGGACAACCTCCTGTGGATCCCACCTTGCAACATTCGCATTATGTACATAGTGAATGCATCATTCACTCTCTTAGAGTCTTCAATTTGATACATGTTCAGCTGTGGATAGCACTCATAACTCTTGAATTGTCCTTGTCCATTCCCGACATCACCTCTGCATATCAATCCTTTGAAGGTAACAAATCTTCCAAGCAGGTACACCAGGTAGGAAGTCATGGCTAATGACCTAGATCTCTCCACATTCCTCAGCTGAAAATCCAAATTGTCACTTATGATTTTCGACCAATTAATCAGTGTTCCTTTCAGACAATCCTGGATGAAATAGAACATCCATCCATCGTATATTGCACCCTGTGGCATCCCCATCACTCGATTAAGCAAGAATACTAAATCCCTATATTCATCTTTGAAATCTGTGCACATGAGTGTCTTGGGAGCCTTGGAATGATGAGTCCTAGGTTCGATCATCCATTCCTTGTTCACTACAGTCTTACATGCATCCATCTTCTTCTTATATATGTCTTCATATTCATCCTTGGTTATATCTTTCATGTTTACTCCACGTGGAATTCCAAACACCTCAACAATCACGTCCTCAGCAAGGTAGGCAATGATGGCACCCTTAGGAGTCTTGATCATTCGGGAGAGAGGATCATAATATCGTGCACACTCCAAGATAAGCTCGCTACACTGTATGGACTGCGGAAATCCAGCAGCCTAATAAATGCCACTCTTCATAATGTTCACATAAGCTGGGGAAGGAATCTGGCTTCCAATTCCGAACATCCGTTGTCGCATCTGACCCATGTTCAGGAAATGCATGTTCGTGTCTGTAATCTCCTTCCATCTGGAGGACATCTTGGATCCTGGATAGAATCTCGTCTCACTATCCTCTGTTGTTCCCTCCTTTCCTTGATTCCGAACTTCAACATCGTACCTGTACGAAGCTAGAAGTTAGAACTTCGGAAAATCAATCCTAATAAGCGATATTCAGAATTGGGAAAGTTCTGATTTCTTATAATGTAGACAAATTTGGGAATAGAAATCAAGAATTTTGTCCATATTAAAAATGAATTCTGAAAATAGAACGTAAATACATAAAATTAGGGTACAAGACCCTCATGAAAGCTCATAAAATTAATCATTTTCAGACTTTAAAAAGTCTGAAGACACCTCCTTGCACTTGGGAAATTTACCAAAAATAGAGCGCAAAGGAGTATACCGGATCAAGAAGTGACTACGGAAAGGTGTGAAAAGGATAACTTTCACACGAAAAATGTCTGAGGACACCCTTCCGAAGTCAACAATGGCTGCCAAAAGTCTAAAGACAACCTGCAACTGTGTAAATTAGTCCTTAAAATCATGTTGCAATTTATGCAAAATCTATGATGAAAATCAATTTCTCAAGGCAAGCATAGGTGAATCTGAGTATGTATGTAGGGCTGGAAATGAAAGTTAACTCTGAAGACAAGTCTGAAATTGGAGTTTCCCGACTTACTAGCACCCTTAAGAATGAAGATAAACTCAGAAAATGGCCTCGGAAAGAAGCAAAAATGCTTCCCAAGTGAAATTGCCGATGTTGACAAGTGGCTGGAAATGACAAATTTCTGAGGACAGACCACTATCAATGGAGTTTCAGACCTACAACAATGTGTAATGGTCTGAAAACTCACTCAAAAATCCACAAAATTCCTCCAAATGCAAATTGCCTAGGTTGGAATTGGCTAGGCAACGAAAAATTAATTCTGAAAATGAAGTTCCAACCGGCAATGGAGGTCACACAAGTTTGAAAATGGAGTTTATCAGGTCTGAGAATGATAACCAGCAAGCCCCCAGCAATGGCATCACCACCCAAGGAGAGTAAGCACCAAAAAATGGAGGTAAAAACCTCCCCAAAACAAAATCACCTTCTTCCAAAAATGACGCCACCCTTAGAAAAATCGCCAAGTCTGAAAAATATGCAAGTAAATCACTCCAATGGAAGCCAAACAAAATCGCCCTAGGCTGGAAATGAGAAAAAATGATCAATGGAAACAATTTTCAGCCTAATGTGTCAACTTGACACACCACCAAAATTCGCCAGCTGGAGGAAAAAATTGCCTAAGTAAGCACACACTTGGCAAATATAATAATATTATATTGCTGGCCACTCCTTTTAAACTTGCTTTCACCTTGAACTTTCACCACACAAGCAATGTGGGATAAAACATTTGTACTTAACTTGCCTGGGGAAAATCGATTTGCTTCTAGAAGGTGAAATTCATTAAATGCTCATTGCAAATCATTTATTAATTGTTTTTATTTTTTAAATAATCATTAACGTCATTTAAAAACAATTAAATTTGGGTCACATTATTAAAAAGATTTTAAAATTTTATCCAAAATTGGACCCATAGGGAAAATCGATCCCCATTTGGATTAAAAATCCAAATAAAAATAATTAGAAATTTTCAAAAAATGCACATTGGGGAAATTCGACCCTTGTCTAGATTAAAATCCAAATAAAATTTCATCATAAATTGTTGCACAAAATTGCCTTCAAGGGAAAATCGACTCAAGTTGGGAGTCAAAATCCCAACAAAAATCATCACTTTGGCCAAAACACACCTCTAGGGGAAAATCGACCCCAGTCTGGATAGCAATCCGGACTTAAAAATCTTCAATTTGCACTTGGTGGAAATCCATACCAAGTCTAGAATCACTATCCGCACTAAAATCCATTAAAAGGCATCATGAAAAGCTCTGGTGGAAAATCAATAGTCATCAGGAATCCTCACTTAAGTCATCCGCAATTTCATCCACACTCCCAAGGGGAAATTCGAAGGTAGTCAGGAAAATTCCCAACACTTGGACAAAATTTAATCATCCTAGCGGAAAATCACCCCTAGTCTGGATTTTGAATGGGGGAAAAATAAGGCATGTCTGGATTCCAAGGGAAATCCATGTCCAGTCTAGATTTTGAGTGGGGAAAATCATGGGTAGTAAGGAATATGAGGGGAAAAGCACCTCTAGTCCGGAATTTTGACCTTTTAACCCTTAGAATATGGGTTTTCATCCGGAATATGATGATTTTTCCACTCAAAACCACTAGGAAACTTCTAAACTCAATAAAACTCATCTGGACTTAAAAAAATTCACCAAAAATTTTGAGCGAAACACAAGGAAACCTATCGGGATAAAATGCAAAATCAACTTGAATAACCTCCTAGGAACGAGAAAACAACTCCAAAAGGTCCTAAAACACCTAGGCACTTAAAAAATCACCGACGTGGACGTTCAAAAACACGTTAACGCTCATAAGGTCTACACTTAGACAAAATTAGGATCATTAAAATCTCAACTTTTACGCACTTGATCCTATAACTTTAAAAACCTTAAATGACAATTAGGCATGATCAAAAATCTGAGACTCGGGCACGCAAAATCAAAATTGCCCACTATGCTGCCAAAACCCTAAACTAACCAACGCAGAAAGCAAGAAAGAGAGGGTCCCCGTTTGCAATGGGCCAATGTGTGAAAAGGTCACAACAGTAAGGTATTGCCAAAAAAACATTGTCTCCTATAGGGCCGACTTGATCGATTTTCAACACATTTTCTTTTCAAATTCAAATTTTGGCACCCAAGTGTGTTTGCTTTTGATGCTGGGCGTGGTTATAGACAAAAAATCACTCCCTTCCATTGGCAAAGGAAGTGAGAGAAGTTGCACATATTTAGCCAAATTTTGAGGTGTTAGTTAAAAAATCAAATTTATTGCTCAAACAAAGGCATCATATCATGATTCAAGACATTTTGGACCCTATGGAAGGCAGATGAGGGAAGTTCGCTCCCTTCCATTGGCAAAGGAAGTGAGCGAACTTCCTGCCAATGGCAAAGGAAGCAAGCATCACTCCCTTCCATTGGCAAAGGAAGTGAGTGAAGTAGCCATCCAGCTTGCTCTTTGAAACTTTTTCGTCCATTTGACCCTTCTCACCAATTCAAGCCTTAAGGTTTTAGTCTCCATATACAAAGATTCATCAAATTATCATCAAAGGATGCCTAGGAAGCCATTTCGCTCCCTTCCATTGGCAAGGGAAGTGGCATCGCTCCCTTCCAATGGCAAAGGAAGTCACTTCGCTCCCTTCCATTGGCAAAGGAAGTGAGCGAAGTTTGCACATAGTCAAATTCTTAGGTTGCTGATTGAAAATCGAATCCATCGCTTGGCAAAAGGCAGCATATGATGTTCAAAGGGTGTCTTAGGCTCCTTAGAAGGCAAGGGGAGGAAGCTTGCTCCTAAGAAGGAGCAAAGGAAATGCACTTTGCTCCAAGGAAGAAGCTATGGAAGTGGAATTTGCTCCTAGGAAGGGGCAAAGGAAATGAGCTCAAATTACTATCCCTAGCTGGCTGTTTAACTCGATCAATCTTCACGCCAATCTTTAATGTCAAAGAAAGGTTGCATTTGTATCAAGGCAAAGAAACATTCAGAAGTCTTGTTCCATTCACCTAAACTCTTTTCTCTATTGCAAGATTATCAAAGCATCACTAGCCATTAACCTTCAAACAGCCTTTGTGCACGCATCAGTCACTAAGGACTCAAAAGAAATATGCTATAGACCAGATCAGTGCTTGCAAGGATCAAGATTATTATTTGCAAAGGAAGTAATTCGGGCTATTTGAAGAGCAATGGAAGGATCTTTGAATAGCTATCTTCCAGCTTGATGTTGTCTTGAAATGTGAGTTGCTTATCTTGAATTTGATCTTCTTGACTTCTCCACGTGACTGGTCCTCCATGCTTCCTTGAATGCTCATCTTTCCTAGCCTTCATCTTCATACCAAACCTGAAAGACCAAGAAAACACTTGGATCAAAATTGTGAACAAAAACACTAGGTTAAGGAAATGTGAGATGATTCACGGGATTCACTTCATGAAATTCTTCAACATCTGGAAATAGCACCAAGGGGTTCTGTACATGATAATTCAAACCTGCAAATGCTCTTTCAGACCTACAAATGACATATCAGATCTGGACCTGCACAAAATTAGGGAGGAAAACACCCGATTTGAATATGAACAATTTGTTTGTCCTCACGAATTGCTTCACTTCTTCTCTGATTTGGCTTAAATTTGTTCATCTTCACAAGATTGCATTAATTTCTGCTTAAATTCATATCAGGACTGCATAAACTTGTTCCCAAAATCTGATGTAGATTATAATTCATGTCTGCCAGATTATTCACTTAGATCTGCACCTCCTGAATTCTCCTTAGAATCTGATTACCTCAATTCAAATATGAATTCATACCTTTGTCTTGTCATTTACTTATACTCTTTTTATGCTCTAGTTTTGAATTTAAATCCTCCAATGTTTTGTTTATGTGACACATCTTTTACTTCAAAGGCCAGCTTCCTTATTCCTTAAAGTCACACCTTGCCTCATGTCTCATCGTGGCTTGTGCTAGAGATATTAGGGATCAAAAGAAATGGTGAGGTGGATGCTCCCCTTTTTTGTCTTCCATCTTAGAGCTTGGTGGGATCCAGCATATTAATATCTATAAAAAAGTTTTAAATTTCCACCTCAAGAGCTTGTGGGCCCAAACAATGATACGGTAGAGAGGGAAAAGAATGTGAGGTGAACTGGGATGTGGAAGTGAAGAGTGGTGGGGAAAATGCCAGGTGAGGAAGGGAAGAAGAGGATGTTGGAAAAAGGGGAGACATAAGGGATATGGATGTGGGGGATGTAGGAAGGATAGGACATACGTGGGATAAGGTAGATTTAGGACGCAGGAGGTATAAGAGGTAGTAAATGGTTAGGATATGGTGGGGAGTTATAAGGGCTGCGGTAGGAGGTATAAGGGGGGTAGGGATGGTAAGTTAGAGAGGGGTGTAAGGTGTGGGTAAAGGGGGGTTGATGATGGTTAGTGAAGGGAGGTTAGGATGTAGGGTGGAAGGGTAGGTTTAGGCTAAGTAGAGGGTATGAGATAGAAGGGTGTGAGATGGAGGTACGAAAATGTAGGTGTAGGTAAAGGTAGGTGTAAAGGTAGGGGAAGGGTAGTGGATGAGTATACTAGGATGGGAAGAGGGTTAGAGGAAGTGGAAGGAGATGGAAGGTAAGGGAAATGGAAGTGGTAGTGGAGGTAAAGGTAAAGGTAGGAAGGGGGAGTGGAAAGGTAGATGGTGGATAGGAAGGTAGGTGGGTGAAGGATATGGGTGAAATGGAAGGCAGAGAGGGGAAGGGGAAATGTGAGGGAAGAAATGAAAGGGGAGGTGGAAATGGAAAGGGAGACGTGAGGGATGTGGTAAAGGCATAGAGGGGTGGAAGAAAGTGGAAAGTAGAGAAGATGGAAGGGCAGTGGGATGGGGAGAGAGATATGGAAATAATGAAAGGGTGAAATGGTGATGGCAAAGGTGAGGAATGGAAATGGGAGTGATCGAGTTTGGGCACCCATTGGCAGTGCTGGGAGAAATGGAAGCAAGAAAACCTTAGTTGGGCAAAGGAAGTGTTGTCAATGCCTCGGTTGCTCTTCCAAGAGGGCAAAGTAAATTTTCCTATACTTAGCCAAATTTAGCATCTCATCCCTAGCCTTGCAAAAAGATGAGTCGTCCATTCCAAAAGCCTTGATAACTGACTGACTTCACTTCATCCTAAAGAGACAAACTTGACTTGATTAACTTTTACCCGCTACACTTCTTCAACACAAAGGTTACTAGTGAAAGACTCTACCACTATCCTAGAAAGCAGAAAAAAAGTGGGGGGGTCACCATTTGCAATGGGGCGATGTGTGAAAATGTCACAACACATGCCATAGCTTGCAAAGCCTTCAGATATTGTCTGAAAAGATTGTCAGATGGGTAAACAAACTAAAGCAAGTTTCAAGTCCAAGGAATTATCCAATACTAGACCTCTAGAGCTCATAAACAGATTTGTGTGGTCCTACAAGGATTGCAAGTTTGCAAGGTGAGAAATACTTCATACTTTTGATTGATAACTATTCACACATGACTTGGGTGACTTTTTTAAAAGAAAAATCAGAAGAATTAGAGAAGTTCAAAGCTTTCAAAGCTCTAGTTGAAAATGAAAGAGACCTGAAAATAAAATGTTTATGTTATGAAAATGGAGATGAATTTACTTCTAATGAGTTTATCAATTTTTGTCAAAAAAATGGTATTAAAAGACAGTATTAAGTAGCTAGGACACCTCAACAAAATGGTGTTGTTGAGAGAAAAAACAGATATGTCCAAGAAATGGCTCGAAGTATGATGAATGTGTCAAAGGTAAGAGACACTTTTTGGAGAGAAGCGGTTCATACTGTTGTCTACATTCTAAACAGAGGGATGATGAGAGAAAAGCACAACAAAACACCATATGAGCTATGAAAAGGTAAGCCTACTACTGTAAAGTACTTTAGAGTTTTTGGTAGTCCCTGTTATATCAAAAGAGAAGAAAACAACCTAGGTAAATTTTATGTTAGGGCAAATGAAGGTATCTTTTTGGGCCATTCTTCTAAAAATAAGGCTTATAAATGCTTCAATAAAAGGTTACATAAGATTGTTGAAAGTGTTGATGTAAAAATTCATGAAATTACTAAAACTTGTGACAAGCATGAAAATGATGGTGATAATAGTGCTCAAAAAGATGAAATAGAAGGTGTTGTTCAACCTTTTTCCTCTCATATACACGCTGGGACAGCAAGTGGTAATGCAAAAAATACTTCATAAAATGTTCAACTAAAGGTAATTAACACTTCCTCTTCAAGTATTCAGCTTGGGACAGCAGATACTCTTTCTGAAAATGAATCTGAAATTGATCATGATAAGACTACTTCTAAAACTACTTCTAAGTTTGTGCAAAGGAATCATACTGTTGATCAAATCTTACCTGAGAATAGAACTAGAGCAACTAGAAGAAATGTAAATTATTATGAAGATGAGGATATTTCTTTACTATCCATGTTTGAACCTAAGTGTTTTGAAGAAGCAACTGAAGATAAATTTTGGATAGCAACCATGAAAGAAGAGCTTGACCAAATATAGAAAAGTGAAACATAGGAGCTCGTGCCTAGACCCAAGGATAAGAACGTAATAGGCACAAAATGGGTTTTTAGGAACAAAATGAATGAAGGCGGCAAAGTGGTTAGGAATAAAGCAAGGCTTGTTTGCAAAGGATATGCACAAGTGGAAGGTATTGATTTTGATGAGACCTTTGCTCCTATTGCACGTCTAGAGGCAATTAGAATGTTTTTAGCCTTTGCTTCTTTCAAAGGTTTCAAACTTTTCAAATGGATGTCAAATCTGCTTTTCTTTATGGAAATCTGAATGAAGAGGTGTATATAGAACAGCCTCATAGATTTGTTTTGTCGGAAAATAATGACTATGTATGTTGTTGATTTATAGCTAGGTCGGATCCCTTGCTTGGGCCGACCAAGTTCACTTAATTGCTAAGTGGCCTTTGGCCTTAGCAATTCGGCTTTATATTTATCTGGCCCTATTTGGGCGTACAACTTATGTGTCATGTAAGTGTTAAGGGGCATGACCTATTTAATATATAAATTGTAAATGCAATTTGGCACCAAGGCCGACCTAGGTGAGAACAGAGTTTGAGGCATATAAATAAGAAGTGACTTGAAGTCACAAATAGAACCTACACACCAATCAATCTATCTCTCTGCTACATGATCAACGAATATCTCCTTAAAGTGGCGAACTTGTCTACATGATCAGCAAATGTCTTCTTGAGGTAGGCGAGCCTGTCTACAAGTGAAGCAAATGAATTCTGGGTGAGCGAATTCCCCGTGGGTTTTAGCTGAAGCGAATTACACTTCTTTCTTGAGGCAAATTACACCTTATGCTTGCCGAATCTGTTGTCACCTACCAGCGAACTTCACTCAAGGTCTACACATAATATTCTGAAGGATTCGGTCATATTCAAATCTCATCGGTGTAAATCATGTTCAATTTTCCATTCAATATGCAAGTTATATTCTAGTTGATATTATCTTGTTCTATGTATTATCTATTTATATTAAAAATCTGACTATCTTCTTTTGTATGGCAAGTGAGAGGAGCATTTATTGATTTCGATATCCTTTCTCACAAATGCCATTTGATATATATATGCAAGCTGGGTACGATCAAGCAATTCCTTGACCGGTCATGTCTTTTAGACATGACCGATCAAGACATTACTTGATCATGCCCCTTTGCTAATCGCAGTAATAACAAACAGTGTATGTTTAACAACCGATACCAATCGGTGTATTTTTAAATTAACAACCGATACAATCGGTGTATGCTCAACTTCACAACCCGATACCAATCAGTGCATATTTACTTTGCCACCCGATATTAATCGGTGCATACATAACCCGATATCAATCGGTGCAAGCTTATATTGACACCTGATACTAATCGGTGTTTGGTTGATCTGATAATCATTTGTTTACTATTAAATATGTTAACCGATATAAATCGGATTGCATTGGTTAGCCCGATTTAATAATCGGTGAACACAAATAATGTAACCGATATTAAATCGGGATTCTATGCTATAGGATGATTATCGATAGTTAAGCATTTAATCGAACTAAATAGATTGATCATATACGAATGAAGAATGGTTATCAAATGAAGGATTAATAGCTTGAAGTTTTTCATCAAAATTATTGATAGGATAAATGATTGAATGAGAGACTTCATTTATCTCTCATTCAATCATTTATCTTACTGAAGCTATCATGCATTAACACTCCCTCTTAGCTAGGTAAGATAAATGCAAACAATATATCAAGCATCACAATTCAAATGATAGTTAGCATTCTTTACACAATCTAACTCTCTAGAAAATCATATCACCTAATCACATGATATGAAGTATCACCTAAACACGTGATACAAATGTCCACGTCAATCTTGTGATGACAGGATATCACCTAAGCATGTGATATCAGTATTGCCTAAACACGCAATACTTAAGGATAATCATATGAAAAAGATTAAATTCTCATCTTATCCAAGTTGTGATATGTGCACTAACACCTTATACAAATGTTTTACCACAACACAATCATGGCACATCCATGACACACCAAAGATCCAACATGATAACTAGTTTGGACATCATAAAATCATTACCTTATAATGTCTTCATACTAGTGTTCATTATCTTTAGAGATCGTCACCTCTTAGATATGAACCCAGGGGATAAAATCCAAAATGTCCTATCATGACAAAGAAGTTTACACATTAAACATCTTATTGATATGCAAATACCGATTTACAAAGCAAATTACCTTTCTATCATACCTAAACCTTTTCTGAAGTGATCAACCTTCACTCTGGAAAGAGGTTTGGTCAGAATATCTGCAGTTTGATCTCCTGTACAAACATATTCTAATTGGATCACATTACTGTCTACCATATCTCGCACATAGTGGTATGGAATCTCAATATGCTTGGATCTGTCATGGAACACTAGATTTACTGAAAGATTTATGTAGCTTTGATTGTCAAAATGTATAACAATGGGTTTCATAGGCTCTCCAAACAACCCCACAAGCAACTTTCTAAGACATACTGCCTCTCGGGCAGCCATAGAAGTTGCAATGTATTCGGCCTCGGTGGAGCTTTGAGCTACAGAAGACTGCTTTCTGCTGATCCAAGATATCATGGCTGAACCTAGTTAGAAGCAACACCCTGAAGTGTTTTTTCTGTCAGTCACACTTCTAGCCCAATCTAATTTGTAAATCCATGTAGGTCTATATCAACTTTCTCATATTTGAGACCAAGTTTTAGGGTACCTTGTAAGTATCTCATAATGTGTTTTACTGCAATCAGGTGGATCTCCTTCGGCTCACACATAAACTGACTCAAGGCATTAACTGCATAACAGATATCTGGTCTCGTATTTACAAGATACATCAGGGACCCAATCATTTGCATATATAGAGTAGGATCTAAGGGTTGTGATTCTACTGTTGCTTCCTTAAGTTTATGAAGGTTTGTTTTCATTTGGAGAGGTCAGGGGTCTGCAGTTTAGTATTCCAAATCCCTTCAAAATGTCCAAGGTATATTTATCCTGGTTTAGTATGATGCCATCAGAGTTCTGCCATACTTCCAAACCTAGGAAGTAATGAAGGAGTCCCAAGACTTCATATCAAATTCTTTAGTAAGGTCTTTCTTACACTGAACTATGAGGTGATCTTTTCCTGTGATAAACAAATCATCAACATATAAAATCAATATTAGCATATCACCTTTGTTTTGCTTATAGTAGAGGTTAGGATCTGCATCATTCTTGGAGAAGCCTAGATTTGAGAGATAAGTATCAATTCTTTCATACCGAGCCCTAGGAGCCTGTTTAAGCCCATAGAGAGCTTTCTAGAGTCTACACACATGAGACTCTGTATCATGAATCTCAAACCCTTCAGGTTGCTCTAGGTATACTTCTTCTGAAGGTTCCTGAAGAAGCGGCATACTTCTGAGCTTCTTCTACAGTTTTGGTGGCCCATAGTGGTCTTTTCTTGAGGTTCCCTCTAGGTGGGTTTTGAGTTTCACCTACATTTTCCTCAAGACTCTCCCTCTGAAACTCAGGAGCATAGTCTTCCTCTATTCTAGGGGTGGGGATATAGACTTCAGGTTCTATTGAGCTTTGGGCTCTTTTGAAGGCTAAGTCTTCTTCAAAGATTACATCCCTACTCAGTTCAATATTCCTCTGACCAGGTATATAGATTCTGTAGGTCTTGGAGGTTTCACTATATTCTACAAGTATTCCCCTTTTTCCAGAAGGCTCTAATTTTAATCTCTTCTCCTTAGGTACATGAGTATAGATAGGACACCCAAATATTCTAAGGTGGCTGATATCTGGCTTTGTTTTAGTAAAGACTTCCTCAGGGGTTTTAGCTTCAAGATGGGAGTGAGGACATCTATTTTGTATATATACAGCAGTGCTTGTTGCTTCTGCCAAAAGGTTGGTATTTAGATTCTGATCAAGAATCATGGCTTTGGCAGCTTCTACAATTGTTCTATTTTTCCTCTCAGCTACCCCATTTTGTTGAGTGTTATAGTAAGCTCCCTCTTAATCCCAGCATTTTTACAAAAGTCTTTAAACACATCTGAGGTGTATTCCCCCCTATTGTCAGTTCTTAAGGTTTTGATTTTATTTCCTGAGTAGTCTTTTGTTAGTGATTTAAATTCCTTAAACCTATTAAGGATCTCTTCTGATTCTTTACATTTCAAAGAGTAGATCCAAGTTTTCCTAGAGTAGTTGTCAACAAATATTACATAATACAAACATCCCCCTAAAGAAGGTACAAACATAGGTCCAGATATATTAGAATGAACTAACTCTAGAACTAAACTTGTTTTCCTAGTACTATTTTGAAAAATACCTTTAGCATTTTTACCTAGTGCACATCCCTTGCATGCCCCTGAATGATATTGCTTTAACTTAGGTAGGCATGTGACAAGGTTTCCCATTTGATGATAAAGCTCTGAGAATTCAAGTGACCTAGTCTTCTATGCCAAACTTCATTAGCATCTGTAGTTTCATGGATTAGGGCTAGGTTGAGCTCTGTGCATAGCTCATAACAAGTAGTCTTGTCTTTGACCAATAGTTTTAGCTTTCTTGATGGATGAATTCTTTGGCCAAGCCAACACTTTGTTGTCCATGAAGGTCACTCTGTATCCATTGTCCTCCAGTGCTGATATTGAGACTAGGTTTCTCTTGATGCCTGGGACATATAGTACTCCTTTAAGTCGTAATGATACACCTGACTTTAGTTTGATGGTGCAGGTTCCAACTCCTCTGACTGGAGGTGTGGAGTCATCTCCGATAGTTACTTTCTCATCATTCTCCTCTATCATGGAGTCTAGCACTTCTCTGAATCCTGTAATGTGTCTGGATGAGTCATTGTCTATCACCCAAGAGTTAACTTTGTTTGATGCTTGGTTTGTGAATGCTGAATAGAGTACATACTTCTCGGGATCTTCTTCCCTTTTAGATCTTCCTGTTTTGGCAAATGTGGCTTGTTGTTTGGCTCTTTCTAGACATTTGGCAACGTAGTGCCCAAATTTGTCACATCTGTAACATTGAATCTATAAAAGGTCCTTCTTGAAGGTGTTCTTGCCGTGACGACCTTTTCTCTTTCTAAATTGCTTCTGCTTGCTTTTCTTGTTTTGAGTTTGTATTTAGAACTTGGAGATCTTCATCTATATTCTTTTGCTTGATCCCTTCTTATTTTGCCTTGATTCCTCTTGGAGACAATCAGCCTTTAGCCTATCGAATTTTGGAAATTCATCCCTCACACTGATGCCTTGGACGAATGTTTCTCATATGCTAGGCAACCCATCTAGAGCAATGAGTGTTAATTCTTTGCTTTGGATCTCATATCCAAGGGTTGCTAGTTCATCCCTTAGGGTTGATATTTGCATGAAGTAGGCATTGACTGATTCTCCTTTGATCATGGCTATGTAATTTATTTCTCTTTTTAAAGCCAAGGTTCTACTGGCATTAGATATCTCAAATGCATCTTCAAGTGCTTTGAACATGTTGTAGGTTGTTTCATGTTTCCTTATGATGGGCATAATATTATTTCTCACCCCATCAACTATGATTTTGATGGCCTTTTCATTTCCCTCTCTCCAAGTTGTTTTGTCAGGTTCAGTCTCAGGTTCTGCAGTTTCAGTTTTTACAAATGATTTGACTTTATTTTCTCTTAGAATCATATGAATTCTGAACTTCCATGCTGAGAAGTCATCACCTCCTCTAAGTCTATCTTCAAATCTGATAGCGCTAGCCATTAGAAGAATTGAGATGTTGAATATATGCTTGTTTTGAATTTTCCGCAAAATTGAACAGCCTCAGGTTCGATTTAACTTGGCTCTGATACCATGTAAATGATGTTCAATTTTCCATTCAATATGCAAGTTATATTCTAGTTGATATTATCTTGTTCTATGTATTATCTATTTATATTATAAATCTGACTATCTTCTTTTGTATGGCAGGTGAGAGGAGCATTTATTGATTTCGATATCCTTTCTCACAAATGCCATTTGATATATATATATAAGCTGGGTAAGATCAAGCAATGCCTTGACCAGTCATGTCTTGACCAGTCATGTCTTTTAGACATGACCGATCAAGGCATTACTTGATCGTGCCCCTTTGCTAATCGCAGTAATAACAAACAGTGTATGTTTAACAACCGATACCAATCGGTGTATGTTTATCTTAACAACCGATACCAATCGGTGTATGCTTAACTTCACAGCCCGATACCAATCGGTGCGTATTTACCTTGCCACCCGATATTAATCGGTGCATACATAACCCGATATCAATCAGTGCAAGCTTATATTGACACCCGATACTAATCGGTGTTTGGTTGAACCAATAATCATTTGTTTACTATTAAATATGTTAACCGATATAAATCGGATTGCATTGGTTAGCCCGATTTAATAATCGGTGAACACAAATAATGTAACCGATATTAAATCGAGATTCTATGCTATAGGATGATTATCAATAGTTAAGCATTTAATCGAACTAAGTAGATTGATCATATACGAATGAAGAATGGTTATCAAATGAAGGATTAATAGCTTGAAATTTTTCATCATAATTATTGATAGGATAAATGATTGAATGAGAGACTTCATTTATCTCTCATTCAATCATTTATCTTACCGAAGCTATCGTGCATTTACAATCGGGACATCAGATTAGTGTGCTAATTTGATATTCAGATTTGTGCCCTAGCTGGGTTAAGTTATAACCAATTTTCTACCCTTGTTAATATTAAGATCTGAGATATTGTAGCTGGATTTTTCACCTCCAAGAGGGAGGTTTTCCTAGGGTATAAGCGTGTTATGTGTGTGCTTTATTTTTTAGTTTGGTTTTTTGTTCTATGCTGCTAATCTAATTGCTAAAAACTAACATATGCAAGCTGAAAAAGGCACTTAACGGCCTTAAGCAAGCCCCACGTGCTTGGTATGACAGGTTAGATAAATATCTACAGCAACAAGGATTCAAAAGAGGAATGGCAGACAATAGTCTCTATGTTAGAGAAGAAGGTAAACACATTCTTGTTGGAGTGGTTTATGTTGATGATCTGATCTTTGGAAGCAACTGTGTAGATATGTGTAAAGCTTTTGCTACTAACATGACGAAGGAATTTGAAATCTCATTGTTGGGTGAGTTGTCCTTCTTTCTTGGGCTACAAATTCTTCAATCTGAAAAAGGTATCTTTATCTCTCAAACCAAGTACATTAGAGAGAAGTTGAAGAGATTTAGAATGGAAGATTGCAATCCTGTAAGTACACCTATGGTAAGTAAAGATGATGAGTTTCCTAATGTGAATCAAACTTATTACAGATCTATGGTTGGCAGTTTGTTATATGTTACAGCCACTAGACCTGACATTATGCAAGTTGTTGGTTATGTTGCCAAATTTTAGGCTACACCAAAGGATACCCATGTTCAAGCTATAAAGAGAATCTCCAAATATCTTAAGGGTAAAATGGATTTTGATTTATGGTATCCTAGAGGTAAAGATTTTACACTCACAGCTTTTACTGATGCAGATTGGGGAGGTTCAGTTGATGACAAAAAGAGCACAAGTGGTGGTGCTTTCTTTCTTGGAAGATGTCTCGTTTCTTGGTTAAGTAAAAAACAGCCTTCTATTTCTTTATCTACAACAGAAGCGGAGTATATTGCAGTTGTAGCATGTTGCACTCAGGTTATTTGGATGAAGCAAACATTAAAAGATATAAATATTGAGTATGATCACTCCATTTCCATTTTTTGTGATGATACGAGTGCTATCAATATTTCAAAAAATCTAGTTTTGCACTCTAGGACTAAGCATATTCCTATTAAATAGCATTTTTTCAGAGAGCAAGTCACTAATCAGCACGTTAAGTTGGAATATGTGTGTTCTAAAGAACAGATTGCAGACGTATGTACTAAGCCACTACCAAAGGAGACATTTGAGTTCTTGAGGCAAAAGCTAGGAGTGAATTCATTTCCTCACTGATTTGCATATTGGACTCAGGGGGAGTATATATTGCTATATCTCATGTCCCTTTTTATTATGAAGAGAATTTTCAAACTTTCTTCAGTTATTGATGTCAAAGGGGAAGTAGTGAGTCAGGAAGAGCTTTGTGGTTCAGTTTGTTTCAGAAATGACTCTTAGTTCAGATTTGTTCAGCTTGGGTTGCCATCAATGACAAAGGGGGAGATTGTAGAGAATTTTGTCATTGATGTCATTGTTAGTTGAGTGTTCATTTCAGCTAGTTGTTTGTGTTCTTTATTAGCTGCTCCTACTATGTTGAGCTTCTTGGTTGAGGGTCTATTTTATCTGGTGTGAACTCTCGACACATGTACATTGATGCCTATATCGTGGATGTTTTCTTCTACAACCTGTCTTTGGTTGAAGTCTTTTGAGAAATGGTCATTTCTTTAAATTGCTAGTTGGACATCTTTTATGTGGCTGGATTATAGGTGTTTCTTGCTGATGTTTTTTTTTTGGAACTACATGTTTGTATGGAGCAAAATCTACTAACAGTGTTGTTAGTATGTGACACTTGTCTGATAAACGTGGCTTCAGGATATACAAATTGCATCCTAGTATTTTTTGTTTCATGTTCTAGATTGATTGGTTTGGACAGATAGGATGGAGCTGTTATGTTAGAAAGTATTGACATGGATTCTACTTCTGTGTTTTGATAATGGCTTTATAAAAGTATAAGTTTACCTAGGTTGTTTTGATTATAATAGTTATTTTGTGTCGTCGTTTTTAACTCGAGAGGGTTTTCCACGAGATAAAAACTATGTCATCTTTGAGGTTGTTTGTTTTTCTCTTTCATTTGATTAAATTTATTAAAAGATCCTGAAATACTGATTCACCCCCCCCCCCCTGCTCTCAGTATTTCTTGGTTTGGTTTTCATGGAAGCCCACTACCTCTCTAGGCCTTATTCCCTAATTTGAATCACCTATCGAGCATTAAGGGTGACTTAAATGACAACATGCAGAATTTACAAATTGCCCAAGAGATTCCTAATTGGAAACAAGGGCAATTTGGAGACAATGAGCATTTCCAAACCCTTTTTCAAAAAAAAAAAATCAATAGGAAGTTTGCTCCCTATGATCTACAAGCATGTGTCTTAGGTTGGAGTCATCATGCGTCCTTTAATAGTTGTGATCTCTTTTGTGTTTAGTTTGTGACCTTGGGTGTACTTGGTATATCTTTAGTGAGACTTAGGTGAGATGTTGCATCTCCCTTGCAACCATCTACTCATGGCAAGTTTGTGAGAATGGTTAGATTGTTGTGAATCCACCCTTTAGGTGTTCAGTTATTGCGTTGAATGTGTTATAAAGAAACTTTAGTATAAATTGTAAATCCTTCCATTCTCCTCCAACATTGTGTCAATTATGAGTCATGTAATCTAAAATTGGTCATGAGAAGGTTCTATTTACATTGTTCCTCATCATGTTGATGGTGTTCCACAATGTTTGAGTAAAGCTGTCACTAGTTTTATTCTATGTTGGTGTATAATGACCTTGTGTTGGCATGCATTTCGTTGTGTAATCATTTGCTTTGGTCACAATGTTGTTCAAGTTCAACATCATGTGTGTGGACGTTAAGATTAAGACATATGTATGTCACAAATTAGAATGCAAAAAAATTGTTTGCAAATGTTTTGTCCATTAATGTCATTATGTAAAAGTTGGTGCATTACAAACCACAACATGCTTACATACAAGGAGAATCCAGTAGCATATAGGGATGTAGAGCAAGAGGAGCTAGCACAGATTCACAATGATGCAACACAAACAAGGTTGGTCAATGTCCATTTGAAGGAGCTTGAGCTCAAATGAGTCTAACAATTCTAATGATGAGGAGTTTGACAAAATGATGAGAGGACATTATGTAATGTCCCCTTCTCATTGATGCTCTTTCACTGGTCCATTAGCCTATTCCTGAGACCCGTAGGCTAGGTGGAATGAGGAATCAGGGTCTAGCATCGATGAAACGAGGACTTACTATTTTTAGTAAGTCAGGGAATGACCATTCTAGTGCCACTGTCCTACTGAGCCCTCCTTGCTTTGCCTCTGGACGCGATGATCATACTTTTCTGAGCATTAATTCTTGACTTACTATTTTTAGTAAGTCGCTGTGTGGCACAATATTCTGCAATAGTTTTGAGGTCGTCCTGACTCAGTTTCATCCTAGCAGTGTTGATAATCAATACGGGAGTCATATGCGAAATAATTGAATATTAATTCCTTATCCTAAGGTTTAATATTTAATTAATCTGATTATTGACGACTGATTTATTAAAATTGGGATTAATGCCTATTTTATCCTAATTGTTTGGCGAAACTCATGTGTAATATGGAATGGCGAAATATTTTAGAAGAATATTATGTTTTAGTGCATCTCCATTATTCACCAAGTAATTAACGTGGGTCCCTTCCCTTTTTGGCGTGGGGTTTGACTTGGGAAAAGTGGCGCTACACTTGGGTGAAATGAAATTCAAATGCAAAGCGTGGAATTTGGAGGAATGGCATTTGAATTTGATGAGTGAAGTTATAAATAAGAGGCTTGGGCTCCCATTTGCATTATCTTTGAAAATTGCATCATTATGCTGCCGGTTTGGCTACTGAAAATCTGAGCTTCGAAGTTGGCTTCCTAGCTGAGTCTCAGTTTCGTACTTGCAATATAGTAACTAGTTGTGCCCTTGTGTTCCTATTGCAGATTGGTTAATGAGTTGCAGAATTATGGAGTGATCGATGATGGATTTGACTGTTTTTGGTTGCTGGTCACGGGACTGCTGAAAGTGAAATTTGCTCATACCTCTCAACCAGGCGACTCCATCCATCTGGGTACCGGCTCATTCTTCCTTCTATGCCATGGCGATACATTGTGTGAGTTTCTACCTATTTTGTTTGAGCATTGATTTTATTAGACAAAATCGAAATTCCTAGTCTAGGCGTGGGTTTTCTGTGTTGCATTGGGATGCGTGCAAAATAAAAATGGGCTTGTTTGGGTTGTGGCTTTGATTAGTTGTCATTGCATTGGATGTACGGTGGGATTGGGATTGGTTTGAATCAATTCAAGTAAAAATTGAGTGAGTTATGAGTTTTGATATTTCCATGGGCTGCTGAAACTGTACTTTCAGCCTGCAGATCAGTGTAACAGAAAATTAGAGTATTGTTGTTGAAATCTGCATTTAATCTTCTCATCTCATCTCTATATTGTAAGGTTGTTTCAGTAGTACTAATCATCTCATTCTATTTGCTTTCATTTGTAATCCCCACTGCATAAGTGGAAGAGGCTGGCTTGCCACCTTCTAAGTTTTGTAATTCAGTTTTGGTAATCAGTCCTCCCATTGAATAAGTGGTCAAGTGATAAGTTCAATACTATGGTCCTCCCGCTGAAATATGTGGTAGAGTGATTGTTTAATGTAATGTCCTCCCGTTGAAATACACGGTAGAGTGATTGAACTTTAATTTCTTGTAATTTTCCTTGGTCGGTTCACCGCCAAGAGTTTAGTTTCTATCCTGCTGGATAAGCAGAAGGGGCTGGCTTGCTGCCCATGCATTGTAATTTTCAGTTTGATTATTGATGTTGACGATCCCCGGAACACCGTATGCTCTCACCCTCCCAGTCTGGGCTCTCGGTGAACAAAAGGTGGAAGGGTTCCCTTTCAGTTGTTTTGCTTATTCCTCTAACCTTAACAGGTTATTTGTTGTGGATGAATTGTTATTGGCCTGAAAAATCAAAAAAAAATTAGTGGGATATTACACATTAGCCAATCTTATTTCAATTTTGAATCTGTAATATCCCCAACAATTTTATTTTTATTTTTTCAACAAGATTACAAACACAACCACACCCATTAGGGTTAGAGTAAGAAATCCAAAACCAGCTAGAAGGAACCCTACACCTTTTGTTCACCGAGAGCCCAAGTTGGGAGGGTAAGAGCATACGGTGGCAGGGGATCGTTAGATACAACTTCAGGTAAATGCTTATTACAATAATGGGCGGCAAGCCAGACCCTTCCACTTTCCAGCGGGTAGAACAAAGAACTTGGCAGTAAACCAGCCAAATAAACAAGAACACACTCAAGCACAAATCACTCTACTGCAATATTTCAGCGGGAGGACTTATTACTAAACAAAATCAACTCAACCGCCTATGCAGCAGGAGGACAATACAAGCAGAAATCACTCAACCGCTTATGCAGCAGGAGGACTATACAAGCAGAAATCACTCAACCGCTTATGCAATGGGAGGACTGAATACAAACTAAATTACAAACACTGAATGCGGCCAAGCCAACCTTTTCCACTTGAGCAATGGGAATTACAATGAGTACTTCAAATACGGTAGAGGTTAGTACTGCTAACCAACAATTACAATGAAGAGCATAATGAAGTACTAAATATCGCAATACTGAAATTCTGAGAAAAAACAAGCTAAAACACAATTAAACAAATCTGATATAAAATACCAGTAGACTCCAGCACTGGACCAGCCATAGTTTTAAAACTCTTTGACTCGCCTCGGACTCGCCACGGACTCGCGAGTCCTTTGGCGAGCCGAGTCGACTCGCCTAGGACTCGCGTGGCGAGTCCAGGCGAGTCCCTGTGAAAGACTCGCGAGTCTTTCGCAAAGACTCGCGCGAGTCTTTCACTCGGACTCCCGAGTCTTTCACAGGGACTCGCGGGCCCAGAAAAAGGGCCCGTGGGGCTTAAAACCAATTTTTTTTTCATTTTTTGACTTCAATTTGGGTTTTTTTTGGCTGGAGCAGGTTAGAAGGGTTTGGAGGAGTAGAGGGAAGAAGGAAAAATCAGCAAGAGAGATCTAGGTAAGGATTTTTCTCCTCCTTTTTTTTTTTCATTTGAATCATTTCATTGTTTTGAAACTGAAAAAAATCTTGAAAAACAAGGGGATATGCTGCCAAATTTTTTTCTATTTTCTTTCCTAAGTTATTTCCTCTTTTTTTTTTCTTGTTTTTGAATGCTATTTTTCCCAAATGATTCATTGTCATTTTTTTTGTTGATTTTCCATAAAACCCTGCTGATTTTTTTTTTTTCATGTTAAATCAGCAATGGCAAGTTCAACTCCAAGGGCAACCCCAAGGTCAGGAAGACAAAGAGATAAAGCTTGGAAATATGGGATTGCAGGAAGCAAAAAGGGGGAGGTCACTTGCACCGAATGCACAAGATGGATGACTGGTGGAATCAATAGATTAAAATACCACCTTGCACAAATACCTGGATATGGTGTGGAGGCATGCCCCAAATCAACTCCTGAAATTATTAGAGAGATGAAGGCCATTCTTGCTGAGAATGATATGCATAAGGAAGAAAGGCAAAAAACAAGAGAAGCCATAGCAGCTGCAATGAATCCCACATTGTCCACTTCGGGTCCCATTGGTCATAGTCGGGGTCGTTAGTCACTTTCATCTTTTGGTGACAATGAGGGTGAGGCTAGTGGCACTCCTGTTAGATCAGACCCTAATTTTTTTGTACCACGCAATGTTCCAGGTGCACAACCTTCACTTGAAGGTACAGGATGGAATAAAGAGAAGCATGAACAAGCACGGATAGCAGCTTCAAACTTTTGGTTTTACAATAATCTATCTTTCAATGCAGCAAACAATGTGTATTGGGAAAGTTTTGTTAATGCATGTACAGTGGCGGGTAAGGGGTTTAAGGCCCCAACAGGTTATGACTTCAGTGGGCCATTGCTAGAGAAAGCTGTGAAAAATACAGAAGGTGTGGTTGATGATCAGAAAAGGTATTGGAAGAGAAAAGGATGCAGCATTTTATCTGATGGATGGACAGATGGACGGAATAGGACTCTTCTCAACTTCTTGGTGGCTTCAAATGGTGCAATGGTATTCATAAAGTCTGTTGATGCCTCAAATGAAATAAAAAATGCAGAGACTTTGTGTAATCTGTTGGATGGTGTGGTTCGGGAAGTTGGAGTTGAGAATGTTGTCCAAATTATCACGGACAACGCAGCTGCATATGTATCTGCAGGTAGAATGCTTATGCAAAGGCATCCTTCGATTACATGGAGTCCTTGTGCTACACATTGCTTGGACTTGGTGCTAGAGGACATTGGGAAGATTGGATGGGTGAAGAAGGTGGTTGAAGATGCAAAAAGTGTCACCAAATTCATCTACAACCATACTTGGGTGCTTGCTTTGATGAGAAAATACACAAATGGCAAGGACCTTGTGCGACCTGGAGTGACACGATTTGCTAGCCACTTCATCACTTTGCAGAGCATTCTTAGTGCCATTCCTCATCTTAAGCAGATGTTTGTGTCAGATGCTTGGTTGGGGTCTGCATACTCCAAAAGACCTGAAGCAGAGAAGATTGCGACCATTGTTTTTGATGATGGGTTCAATAAAAATGGAGAGGAGTTGACTGCGGTAAGTAACAAACACAAAAGTAAAGTTTATACAATCTTGTCTATTTGCTGATTTTATTTTTTAGGGGTTGATTTTGTATTAATTTAAAATTTTTTTTAATTTTTTTAGGTGACAGAACCTTTGGTGAGGGTTCTTCGTATGGTGGATGGAGAGGGCATGCCAATGGGTTTCATTTATGAGGCCATGGATAGGGCCAAAGAGGCCATTTCACATTACTATCGTGGAAATGCAAGAAAATGTGAAATCTTTTGGCGCATCATTGATCGTAGGTGGACAAACCAACTCCACCAACCGATACATGCCTTCGCCTACTTTTTGAACCCGAAATTCTACTTCTCTGATTCATTTAGGGCTGATGAGGAGGTCATGGCAGGTGTTATTACATGCATTGATAAGATGACACCTGATCCTGAGTTGAGAGACAAGGTTCTTGATGAGTTGGAGGTGAGATTTGACATTTGCAATTGCTCTATCTTTATTTATGAATTCGGAAATGTTCATTATTGAATTTGAGTTTGACACTTTGACTATCTAGTATCTATTTCTGAATTTGGAAATGTTCATTCCATTGTTCAAGATCTACAAAAGTGCAGAGGGGAGACTCTTCTCATCACAACTAGCAATTGATAGGAGAGGAAAACAACAACCAGGTAAAACATTTAGTAACTTAGTTCAACAGTGCAAGAAAAAACCTACAAACTTGATTGTTACATTTTTTTCTCAATTCTAATATTTCTAAATGTTTTTTGTAGATTTATGGTGGGAGAATTATGGTGCCGGCACGCCTAATCTTCAAAAGATAGCTATCCGTGTTTTGTCTCAGCCATGCAGTGCTTCTGGGTGTGAACGAAATTGGAGTGTCTTTGAAAGCATTCACACAAAGAAGAGAAATAGATTGTCACAAAAGCGGCTCAATGATCTAGTATTTGTTCGGTACAACCTTCGCCTTCGAGTTAGACAGGTGGAGGGTGTTTCACATGAGGCCATTGACTTGGATGAAATTGATCCATATGGTGATTGGACCATGAATGAACAAAATGATGGTGATGATGTCCTCCTTACCGAAGAAGAAATTGCAGAAATAGAGAGAGGAGCAGCACAAGATGCAGAAGGAGCAAGATTGGATGAAGATGAGGACGAAGATGAGGATGATGATGAGGACTATGACTTTGAAGAAGACTCATCTCACCATTTAGATACCACAACACCCACTGCTACTACTTCTAGCTCAAGGCCTGAAAAATTGAGCTATATTAGGAAAAATACAAAGAGGAAGATGTAGTCTTCTCTTTGGTTTGTTCATTCACATTGCTGTTTTTCACATTTGCAGTTGGACTTGGACATATCATTATATGTAATTTTGTGAACATTTATATACTTATGCTGCCATTATAGTATTATACATTTTAGAGTTGAAACTTGAAACTTGAATATGCTGCCATGAATGATGAAATTTCAAATATTGCGTGTTTGTACTTTGTAGATCATATGACATGTGTAATGTTTCAATTATGGCACTTATGTTCTCTAAATGCATTAATTTCTTTATGTTTTTTTGTAAAACTACGGTTTTTTTTTTTTGCCGAGTCTTTGCCGAGTCTTTGCCGAGTCTTTCGCGAGTCTTTCACGAGTCCGAGTCCGAGTCCAAAATTTTGGTTTGCCGAGTCCGAGGCGAGTCCGAGATTTTCAACTATGGGACCAGCAACACTAAAAGACTCACAACTCCCCAAAAACAGCTCCAAATTGCTCACGAACACAAGCAAATGAAAGGTATACCCAAGACGCCCAAGATAAAATCACAAACCGGCACCAAAATCACCTCCAATGAGCGGCACGCAACCCAAGGCAGCTCTAGGAAAGTACGACCAGCAGCAGTAGTACGATTTGCTACTAAAAATCAGATTACACACCAAAATCAATGCCAAAGTAGAAGAATAATCACCTTCCTCATATGCCTCCAATGAGCTAATACCCAGAATGATCAATTGCACGGGCAAGGAGATACGATCAAATCTTCGCTTCAGCCACACCAAAAATCAGCAACATTGAAAACCACACCACACTACACATTGAAAAACCACACCAAACTGGAAATCTGAAAATGCACACTAAAAACCTCACCAACAATCCAACACTCAACTAGGTACTATGTTTCAAGTACGAAACTGGCTAAACTAGGGAGCCACAACTCTGAAGCTCAAGTTCACTCACCATTCCGGCAACATAACAATATGATTTCTTCAAGATCTTCAAATGAGGTGCCCAGCCCTGTATTTATAGATTTTAAATCTCAAATTCACATGAAATGGCGCCCAAAACTCATTTGAAATTCACTTCGTTTCATCTTCATGTCCCCTTCAAACATGGCATCCACTTTCCCTACTAAGCCTAGGCGTACTTTTCCCAAGGTCCACACTTGCAACAATGGAATATTAGATACATAAAACATATTCAATTTGGACGCCCTTTTCTGACTTGAGAAATAAAACATAACTTAGGATAAATGATATTATATTTCCTTTCCTAAGTTGTTCCTCCAGAATAAATCAGTGAAATAATTAAATATTAAACTTTAGAATAAAGTAATAATATTTAATTAACAATTAAAAATCAACCACTGATTGCTGCCAAATCAACCATGTGAACGGAAGTGCAAAAAACACTAATTTGAATTGGATTGGAGCTTTGCTCAAGACTGCCAAAAATAGCACTACCTGAACTGACACTTACTAAAAATAGTAAGTCATGAAAACATCTCCGAAAGACATGCTCATCGAACCCTGTAAGAGAGCTCGGAATACCCAGAAAAACCTCAAAATCCAATCAGCTGCCACCAATCTGCTAAAAATAGTAAGTTAAGAAATCACTCTGGAACAGAATCCATGTTAAACCACCGTGAAGTTCTCGAAAAACCCAAAAGGAATCCTCAGTTTTTTCTGCCAAATTCCAACCAGAACATCCCTGAAAATTGCGAAGAATCCTCCTAGAAAATAGGAAACCCTAATTCCTCATTCCAATCAACCTATGGGTCTCCAAAATAGGCCAATGGACCACTAATTACTCTTTACTAAGAAGGGGACATTACAGAATGTAATCATCGTATTGACAATAATATATTGATATTTGGCATTTTTCATTGTTCGATGCATCATGTTCACTATTAGGTAGTTTAAAATTTCAAATACTATTTCTTATACATTTTTTATAGCTAATTTTTTTAAGTACCATATTATATTTGCACTGCCATCTCCAAAATTAGGTAGTTGGTCCCTCCATCCCTAATCCCCGTCTAATCATTCCAAAACTCCATGGATCTATGGTATTAAGGGCACAGCCTTTTTTTAATTGTCCCTCTAAAATCTCTGAATAGGACTGCCATGTTGCTCTGTCGCTGGAGTAGTTATGCCTTATTGGCCTCACTGTTGTTGATTACTTACTCAAATTAGCAATTTTTTTGAAGATCTAGATACTGTAAAAAAAATGACACTTTTATTTTACCATTACTGGTTTTTGCATAACAAAGTGAGAAAGGAGGAGCATTTAAATAATAGTGTGAATGTAGAAGATTTTAAAGCAACTAGAGCCCACCATTTTGATGCATCTTGCTTGTAAGAAACCGTTGAGATTGAAGTAGCATGTGTTGGCAAAAGGCCAGCGTCTCTCGCGGGGATTCGCGACATGGTTTAACAGCCTCATGTAGATTCTATAAGTCTAGTGGTTGTATCGAGCATTGACAGGTCGATCTTTTGGTGCAACGGCAACCCTAGCTTGTAACAAGTGGTATCAAAGCTTGGTCACAGGTTCGAATCACACAGGCCGCGGCGAGTGACGCTGGGAGGGGGATTGTTGGTAGTGGGCCAGCATCCCTCGCGGGGATTCACGACATGGTTTAACAACCTCCTGTGGATTCTATAAGTCTAGTGGTTGTATCGGGCATTGACAGGTCGATCTTTTGGTGCAACGGCAACCCTAGCTTGGAACAACATGGTTGTGTAAGGAGCAATATCTTCATCTATGTGCCTGTTAATTAAAGCATGAAATCTCTCCTATTTAAAGGTCAGTTGTGAATAAGGGAAGTGATCAAAATGATAAATAGTTAGCTCCACAGGTAGGGGTGAAGTTAAATTTTGATAAGGCTCTAAAGGAAGCCCAGGTGTGGCTAGGTTGGCTTTCGAGTTCAAAGATTCCCTAGAAGCCTTTGTGATGGGAGGTGCTAAATTCTTACATAATAAGATGAACAATGAAGCAGCAAATGGAATACCTTGTGCTTGGTCTCCAGGCAACTTATGAAGAAGGCTATAATAATATTCAGGCAGAGAGTGATCTACAAATCATTGTTTATGTTCTAACAAGCAATTTCGTCCTTATTGGAAAATAAGGTTACTCTTGAAGGAAGTGTTGACATGGATTGCGAAGTTCTCCTCAATCGTGGTAAGACACTATCTTAGAGAACATACTATTGTTAGGATTTTCTGGCTAATGAGGAGGCATAAATAGTGGAAATTACTTGTATAGTAAGGATAGTAAAGAGTGGCCAAACATCGTTGTGTTGTAGAGAATGATCGGCCCCTTTAGTTTTAGTATTACGTATGGTTCAGTCATGTTGGAAGGATCTAGACTTTGCACAGATTTCATTCCATCTAGAGGCACTTTGGAGGTAGTACATTCCTATGTGTCATTTTAATCATTTTTGTGTGTGCGGGATTCAAGTTGGTTTGGAGCATGTGGTAATAATCATGTGGCATATTGGTTTTGACTTGTAGTCACTGCCAACACCTTATAACTTCAAATACAGCTCCAAATATTTCAAGAAAAAGCTTTCACCAGGCCTCTTGGTGCATATGGGTTTCATCTCTTTTCTTCTTATTCCTTGCATATTCAAAATCACAGTAATCAAGCTCTTTGTCACTGCCAACTATAGAAACAAATGCAAAGATCTCAATCACACAAGAAAATGGATTCATATGACAGTTGTGCAAAGGGGCAATAGCTCGATATATGGTACCAAGCATCTATGATACACGAACAGGGACAACTCCATGGCAAGAACCATAGTTTAAAAACTCTTGGACTCGCCACGGACTCACGAGTCCAGTGGCACCACGAGTCGACTCGCCATGGACTCGCGAGGTGAGTCCTGGCAAATCTTTGTCTTTTTGAAAGACTCGCAAGTCTTTCTAATTGACTCGCGCGAGTCTTTTGCTTGGACTCGCGACTCTTTCTAGACTCATGCAACGCAGAAAACACGTCAAAAAAATCATTTAAATCTTTTTTTTTCAAATCAGTCTCATTCTCCTCATCAGAATATATACATGAAATATAACATTTAAGTTATATTTCATGAAGTATAAGTGGTATTTCAATATGTCTTTTTCCTTTCTTATACTTTAAGTTATGTTTCATGTATATATTGATAGGATGTTTGAGAATGGTTTCAAATTTCTAGGAATTATAATGCAAATTCTAGGTTTTAGAAGATCTTTTAAATTTTCAGACTTAGTCAAATTTCAGTAATCAGTAGGCTCGTATTAGAAGTGCAGATTTGATTTAAATGATAAGTGCAGATCTGATTATGAGAGGTTGTGTCCCTTTCAAAGGGCAGAAATAATGAAGAGTTGCACTCTTTCAAAGGGTGCTAGTGGTGAAAGGGTGTATCTCTTGCCAAAGGGTATATATGATGAAGAGGTGTGACCTCTCCCTCACATTGAGAGATATAAAGGAAAGGAATCAAAAGCATCTAGTAAGATCACCATTGATCAGATCAGATCACAGGCAGTAACATTTGTGTTCTTGGTGGTATGCATGGGGATGTGCTTAATAAGTATGCTTAATATATGAAGCCCAATAATGTTCTTATGCAGAATTAATAGTAATGCTAATAGGGACTGCAATATGTATGACAGTCATACTTAATTTCATATATATATTCATAATACATAAGAAATATATATACTTAAAGTCTAAATCATGTTATTACTTTCCGTATTTAAGAAGATGGGATTGAGATGTTCCAAAGAGGGGCAGTCTAAATCCAAGCAATAGGTTAAGTCCCAAGATAGGGTGGGGATCAGCGACCCATAAGCCTTGAGGGTATAGACCCAAGATAGGTAAGGGCTTGGATCTGTAAACTTTGAGGGAACCTATTGTAGTTGGTCTCTAAGCGCTTTGGTAACATATGTAAACCCTTGTCCCTTAAAACTGAAGTAGTAGCAAGGTTTGATATCTATATTAAGAACTATGAATAATGAAATTAATCAACTAATGAGGAAAATAGACAAGCACTTGTTAATAACTTATTGAAGAAAATCTATCAATTTTAGTATATTTAAATAGATCAGGTAGGGGACATTACACATTCTCTCGCCCTCTCTATCTCACTCACTTTATCTACCCCAAATTTTAGACCTATCTATCTCCCTATCACTCTTCCTCTATCCCCTCTATCTCAGTCTCTCCTCTCTTCCCCAAGATCTAGACCTATCATTATATGTAATTTTGTAAACATTTATAAACTTATGCTGCTATTATACATTTTAAAGTTTGAAACTATGAGTATGAATGATGAAATTTCAAATATTGAGTGTTTGGAGATCATATGACATGCGTAATGTTTCAATTATGGCTCTTATGTTCTCTAAATGCATTAATTTCTTTATGTTTTTTTGTAAAACTACAGGTTTTTTTTTTGGCAAGTCTTTCGCAAGTCTTTTACGAGTCCGAGTCCGAGTCCAATTTTTTGGTTTGCCGAGTCCATGGCGAGTCCGAGTTTTAAAACTTTGGCAAGAACCATACATTATTTCTAACACAGCAGACATTATAGTGTTTACACTTTAAACCCCAGATGGTACCCCTTATCCCCATTCTGATCCTTTCTACCTAATTCCCTGCATTCTTGATCTCCCTAAGACTCACCTAGCCTAAAAACCTAATTACTTGTTCTCTACCTCCTACATCATGCCAAAAAAAACACATGTTCGATTTGATAGCTCTTTTTATCTTTCCTTATCTAGCATATGTCTTAATTTCATGACTATCACTCTGCATCACACCTATAGCTTCATAGATCCAAATTGCTAGCATATTGTTACAGTTCTATGCTTCCATTTCCTGCGTTCCTAATAGTAGCTCTCATTGTCTACCACCTGGGACATCTAAGCTTGACATTATTCCTTACCAGGCTCTTGGTCTATGATTGTCTTACAACAGTCACATATCACCACATAGTCCACCCATGACTTGCCTATGCTCCTTCACAAACCTCTGCTCTTTAATTTCTCCCTGAGCACATTCTGCAACAACCTTCACAGTCTTCATGCCATACCCTCCTTAGCCATACCTCAATTTTACAGATTCAACAGAAATCAAATCCATCTCTAGCTCCTTCGCTGCCACTCTCAGGCATCATAGACAGTTTGACAGCCCATCTATCCATCTGTTACCCATCCTTGACTCCACACAACAAATCCATCTGCAGCCAAACCTGTCATTTTTATATTGCTTACCTGTGTTTACACTTATTTCTATCATAAGTTTTGCAGATACAGTTCACGAGTATACTTTCATCCACAATCACAACAACAACACCTGGCACATTTACAACACAGGCACAATCATTCTTTTTGCAAATTTTCTCAGTCCCTCACAGTAAAGCCTGGGGAGTACTTTATGCGCCATTTCTTACCACATCCAATAGGTTCAACCGTTCAACCATGGATGAACCTGTCCTCTGCAGATTTAGAATCTGATTTCACCATCATGCACTTAGCCTGAGGAACATCACACAGCCTTCTTAATGTATACAAGCTTTTAGGCACTCAAATCTATCAACTTCACATGTGTATTCTTTTCCTTCATTTAAACAATAACATGCACTGTGTATGGGACGTTACCTAGCACTTAGCCTTCATTTCTCCCATATCCATCTCTGCCTAGAAGACACAGCAATACACACTTGCATCTCAAATATATGGAGACATATAGTGGTTTCATTCTCTACTCACATCATGACATCTTTATCTCTAGGGCATTGTGTTGAACTCCCCTTCACAACTTGGATAGCCATCTTGACTAGGGAGCAAATCAACACATACTCTCCATAATCCTCCAGCTTACACATGTATTTAAGAGGCATTCTCCCATAGCCTCCCTCCATCATTGCATCTGCATCTCACATAGGGAGAACGGCATTATCTGTTTTGCATCTCATTCACTTCACATGCACAGCACTACACATTTTGTAATGTCCCCTAATTAGTTATACTTTAAATTAACCTAAATTTGCCCAAATCTAAAATAGGTAATTAAGTTTATGGGAGTACCTTTGTATACTGTTTTCCTATAACACAAAATTAGAGAACACATATGAAGTAATACTTATAAACTGAAACATATACTAATGAATTAGATTGAGTCATACAATTCTTTAATGTATTAATTACCATTAGTGTTATATTTGTTAAATAAAATCAGATTGTACGTTAGTTGCCATTCTTTATTATCCAATTCTTAGTGCACTAGGGTAGGCTAGCTGGATAGGGTGTCCAAGAGACCCTCCACCCCAGGCCCAAGAGCAGATGCTACATCCCTCTTGGCTCCATGTGGCAGGTGTTAAGCATCCAACATGGAGTGGCATACCCAGTGAGGTGTCCTATTGCCATTCCCCTTCATCACAACCATCTCCTCTCTTAAGCCCAAGAGCAGATGCTTCATCCCTCTTTGCTCCATGTGGCAGGTTTTAAGGATCCACTATGGAGTGGCATACCTAAGAGAGGGTCCCTTATATACAATGAACAATCTTGTTTATGATATACTAATGAAATTATATTCAGCACATCACAGATATACACTATACAGTTACTATAACTGTTTATACTTAACATTGTTATCGCAAGTTCGATTATATTATGTAAGTGCATTATATCAAGTTATTATCATAATATCTTGTTATCATCATTAGCCCTTTATTTGCCATCATTTCATTAGAATTGTTACGTTATCCCTTATATTATCAGCACTACATTGAGATACAGTATTATAAACAGATTTCCGTGGTATTATCCATCCTTATATCGCATTAATGAATCTATCTTAATTAGGACCATATGTAGAAATTTAGTTTCAACAATATAAATGACTTTCAGATAGGAATGTATCAGCTGTTACGCTGCAATGCTAAATCAGAATCCTATTCACTGTTAATCCTTGCTGGCAACCTCCCTATCTTACTTGATTCCCTTCTTCCTTCCATGGTAACGTTTTCCTTATGATAATGAAAGCTCAAACTCTTGGCAGTGATCACAGTATCATCTATTGCGATCCTTCAGTCTATTTTCTAACAGATTTGTCTTAATCGATCAATTCAATAGTAAGTTTTGCATCCATAGATTCTAATGTCCTCCCCCCCTTGAATATGATTCTCTTCTTGTATGATGTATTTGGGATGATAAGTCCCCTGATAAGAGGTACGCCCCATGACTCTTAATACTTATCTTTCTTTATACAACCATTAGTAGCACCTCTTGGGATATCGTTAAGACTTGGACTGATAATAATTATCAATTCCTTATTAAGTTAATAGCTATGGTAACCATTGTCAATAACAATATAAATTGCTGTCTATCCCTTCGGTGCCAACTAATGATCACTCTTTGTAATGTCGTCGTATCATAATTGTAGTTTTACGGATGCTTAGTGGTCATTGAGATCATCTATGTTATCAACGCGCCTCCTCATACGGTAGTCGACCTCATAGCTCTATTCCGTGCCAATGTTATTCCTTAGCATTACTCGATATTCATTAAAGTCTGTCTTCATTGCAACCTTCCTTCATTCCCCATTCGGCAATCTCCATTAAGCCAATATTACCACTTGTAGTTTCGTCATTAATATTGGTCAATATTAGTCTTGTATTGGTATCCATATGGGAGCATAAAATTACGTGGCTGAAGGTGGTGATGTGACTGTACATAGTCACAGTTTATACATGACTTTAATGTCTAGTAAATATCTAGTGATCAACCCTATCTGTAGTAGTCAGTTTGGGATCGGTTTAGGAAAATGGCAAAGTCTTACTAGTAAGGCCATTTTCCTTACTGATGCAAAATGATGTGTTTGTATAAGGTGCAATGGAGATACATCACGGCTGGGACATGACACATTTGGGGCATCCTACTCTTGCATACACATTCAGTTTTCCACACACTGCATTATCTGATTGCTTTGTCTAACAACATTCCTAATGACCTTAATGTCCCCAATTTTGTGCATCATTACCTCTCACATGCACACTAGGGAGACCTTGGTATTTCACTTTTTTAACAATTCCTTTTTTTCAGTTTCAGTCATTTCTTTGTACCATTTACCTTTTTTTTTCCACATTTTTTCTTTGAGGCATCTTGCTTCACAAGTGGCAAAACAAGCACCTTGAGAGGAACATATCTGGAATGGAGTAGCTAGCAATCCAACTATAAAACCCGTTAGGTCACCTCCATGAGTCTTTCCCCTTTGCACATACCACTTATGATCTCCTAGTACACTTCACTTATTGGGCACTTACTCTTCCACCTATCTCCTAGCTATGGCTGACAAGTTCAACAACAACTGACCTTGTCTACATTACACTGAGGAACAGAATAAATGGGAAAATATTCAGCCATTTCAAACCAAGCAATTACACACAATGCTCTCACATAATTCGTTCTACTCTGCTCCACTCTTCAATATCTCTCTCTACGGTCCCAGCTTTGGAAGGAGAAGTCATTCTATCAATGCTCACAAGGTCCACATCCCTTCTTGCTAGGAAATCCTTGTATGCCTGAGGAAGTTGCCACTCTTACACTCACTCTATCTCTACACATCTATTCAAGCAGTCTCCCCAAATCCAAGTCTGTCCATTCATCTAAGCGGAGATTGACACATCTATCTATCTTTATTGTGCAAGTTCTGTATGAAACTATAACCAACAAGGAAAATAGTTACTAATGATTGTTTGTTAATGACTTCATATTTGTTTTCTATTGTAATGAAATTGTCAGAGATGTATATTAGAGGGTTCATAGATGTAGCTACATACACATAATGCACAGTAAAGGACTTCCAATGAAATGCATCTTGCCAGTATGAGGATAAGAATCAAAAATTTGGAAAGGGGATGAATGAATTGAAATAACTTGAAGCATTTGAGGACTAGAGCATGAGCTTGCATCCAATTGTAATTAGAAGGGTGTCTCTGATTAATAGTAGACATTGGAGACAGAAACATAGATCAGAATCCTAAGAACAATAAAATTCACGACGAACTAGAAGTGCTATATATTGCTTACCAAGCTTGTAATATCATAGACAATTATAGCAGCAGCAGCACCACGGTAATACATAGGAGCTAAGCTATGATATCTCTCCTGCCCTGCAGTGTCCCATATCTCAAATTTGATCGTGGTCTCATTTAAAGCTAAAGTCTGAGAGAAGAATGCTGCTCCTATGGTTGATTCCTGAAACAATGAAAATGTGTGTTCTATGATATTATCTTCAAGGAAAATAACTTATACCTTTGATTAATAAGATTCTAATGAATGTAAAGCATCTATACAACACCTGATAGTCAAAAAATTGGCCTTTGACAAACCGCAAAACAAGGCTAGACTTTCCAGTTCCCATATCACCAAGAAGCACCTATCAAATTGTACAATTTAATTAACTTATTGAGCTCAACAAACAGAATCATACAACGTACACCCCAAAGTTAACCTGTACCCCAACTCCTCAGTGCTAGTAAATCCAACCACTTATTGGACCGATCCACCTTTGTGCATTATAGGTGTGTAACTCCATGGGTATTAAAAACGTTACCTTTTGCAGCAAATATGATTTTTAACTTCATGTTAACCATAAAAGTTTAAAACTGAAACGACTTGCTATACATTCACTCTATTTCCTCCAGTCTTTTCTCCATCACTTACAAATTGAGCACAAAAGTAACATAAAATCAATGTGCCAATATAGAATAACCAAAGTTTGAATATCTGAAGTTATGACATTTTGTGTCAATGAAAGATATTTAAATACATAGTACAACGCAATGTTTACCTAAACCCTAAAAAATATAAATCCAAGATTCCAAAGGTACACAAGCCTTCTTTTATGCATTGGTTCTCTAACTATTATAGCAAGCTCCTAACTCCTCATCCTTCTCTCCCAGAAAAAAGATACATGAAAGGTAACCAACTCCAAGTTGATTTTACACAAAATTCACAACTTCATCCTGGCAGTGAAGTATGAGACACATAGCATCAATAATATTACTCAAAATATCAATAATATTATTCAAGATGTACAAGAGAAGTAATAGACTTCAATTAAATCGTTCAATTTCCAAGCTCAAAGGTATTGCATTTAAAATTAAATCAAATGCTTGATATTATTAATGAAGAAATTTCAAACTCTATTAATTATAGTAATAGAAAGAACCAATAGTGGCAACTGAATTGTATTTTGAATGATGCTACATTAACTGCAAATAAAGAAGAAACCCCGTGAAGGTGTATAAAAAGTCTTCTTCCTCTTTCTTTTGACATTTGATTTCCTATTCGATTGGCAAATTGACTGCCACACAAGATGGAAGTACAAGCAGTTGGCAAAAAGACAATACTTCTTAATTCATGTATTACTCTAAGCAGTACATATGCTTTTGAAATGAGTTCTTCTAAATGGAACATACTAAACACAGCCCGTGAGTATGTAATAATGAATGCTGAGCAAATTGGCTAACAAAGGTAGATTTTAACAGAGCAATGACTTTTGTTATAACTATCTAAGAGAAGTCGGATTTTGGTTATGAACATTCCTACTACACTAAATTCAAGCTGAAGCATGTTGAATTTACTACACTATACGTAAGGGTGAAGAATAACAAAGGTAGATGTTAACAAGGCAATGACTCTTGTTGTAACTCTCTGAGTGAAGATGTATAGCCAAAACCTATCATAACAATCCTCATTACGTACCATTTGACACTCATCATCAGCCTCCCGTTGAAAATTAGACTTACTAATTCATGACTTCAACCAACTACACCGTATCTATTCTCAAAAAATCCAATAAGCTACACTCTAGTTGCCTAGTGACCTGTCAAGTTGTAACCCCAGTTGCAATGTGTGCCACCAAACTATATTATACATCAGGAGTAGGGCTATTAGCATCATCTCTTAGATTACACATAATGATGTGACTAGGCTGTAAAATAGTGCAGATAGCTGATGCAAGATACATTTTTCAACAGTTTGTGCACACGGCTAGTGCTGTGATCTTTAGAAGTTTGTGCAAGTTTGACCTATAAAATTATATATATAGAAAACACCTTAAAATCGATGGCTACTCCTGAGTTAATATAGTATTAACTATTATATGATAGAAGTGAAGTGCACTATTGCTAAGCCTTAGCAGTGAGTAAGCCTGCAGCAATAGCTGTACAGACGAATTTTGAGCACTCTAACCACCCTAGGGCAGGTTCCATGGAGGTGCACTATTGCCAAGCATCAGCAGTGAGTAAGCCTGCAGTAATATATGTAAAGATGAATGTTGAACACTCCGACTGTGTTAGAACAGGGTTCTTGGAGGGAGCTGTAGATTCGAATTTGATTGTGCAGATGAACCAATGAAAACTTTTGAATGGAATCCAGGCAAAAATGAATTGCGACCAAAAGGACCAATTAGAGAATATTTTGGTGGAGAATTTTTAGTAATCTATGAAAAACCTGCGGCTAATCTCCACACAAAATGGCACCATGAAAAAAATCCCAAATCTGCAAGACACGTCGTTTTTTTGCCCCATTTTTTGTGATTAAACAGCAATGGGGAGGCAGATCATGAAGATTGAACATCTGAAAATTTCATGAAAATCCGCCACGTTTTGCAAATTTTAGAAACTGTACGGCCTGTACAAATGTGTCATTTTGTGTGGAGCATAGTCGCGTCCCTATGAAAAGGTGATGTGCAAGAAGAAGAACAACTTTTAACATCCATGAGGCAAAACATTGAAAGCCTATGGGTTAGTCAACCTTTTTGCATTTTGATTCTTTTTTTATACAAGCTGATGATGAGCTCCCCCAATTTCCCAATGGACTTTCTCAACAGACCCCTCATTGAAAAGACTGAACCAAGAGCCAGCTGTCAAAACATTATCATAGTTGCTCCAGCTTTCCTCCACTTGCTTTGCATCAGCTTTCCAGCTTTCCTCCACCTGCTTTCCTCCACCTACTTTGCATCCCTTTAGCCACGGGGCAGATGCTATATGATTTAAACAAAATTTCAACATCTTTTGCTGGCCATACTCTCTAAAAAACTTCCTAATTTTTCTCAGCAGTGGTTAATTAAGAAATTTCGTAGCAAGTCAGTACGAGTATGTTCGGAAATTCTCTCAGCTAAGAAAATTCTGGTGCCCCTTCCATGGGAGCACGGGTTAAGAGCACATTTTTTCTTCCATGTAGCCCGTTTAGCTCAAGAGAACGTTACCCAAAAAAATCATAATTTGTATACCCTCCTAAGGTCCTGCATTCCAATCTCATTCATGCATTCATTTTTTGGTTTAATAAATAGTTATTGCAAGGTAAACTTCCACTTAAATGCCGTGACCAAAAATATCCATCTCTGCCATCAAAATCACTCTCAAGTTCCAAGGGTCTTAGCCTCGTCCTAATCCATTGAGATAAGCTGCACCCAAGTCACTGAATGCGATGTTTTACTCAAGATAATTATATCACCTTGTCTTGTGGGAATCTCACAAAGGCGTTCCCTTGGGAAAGCCCCCATGATTTTAAGGACATCCGATTCCCCAATGCTTGCATTAATATCATTGACAGGTTTGGTTCCTAATTGATTATAGGAGAAGGGTCATGGATAGTTATTATGAAATCGCTACGGTTGTAATTCAAAATTTGTTTTTGTTTTCTTTGTCAAAAGAGAAACCCTCGCTGAAAACAAAACTACTCGAATTCCTTGCATAGGTTTTTACTAATTAAATGGCACAATTCCAATTCAATGTTTCATAACATCAGTTTCAAAAGCAATTTCATCGTGATAAGATTGCAGTGTAATCAACTTACTAGCTTGGCGGATATATTGTTGGGACTCATTGTAGGTGGCAACCAAATTTGCTGTAACGAACGATGATGGCACGACAACTTTGCCAAATTTGGCCAGAGATGAATAAGTTTTGCAGGTATTAAATTGAGTAAGAGAATGAAATGTTATGGTGTAGCAGATCCGTGTTTAAGGATTATTTTCCCATCCGCAGCCTATGCATAGAAAACCACACGTAGATAAATATGCATATCAGATAAAAGAAATATGAAAAAGTTGTCTGTTGAGTGTGCGGGGTAGATATGCGTATGTTCTAGAATTGCATGATTGTTGATTTGCTACAAGCACGATTCTTTATAGAGCGAGCGCCACTGTTATAGAGTGCCGGAATGGCCCCCTTTCAGCGATCGAGTACCCAGTTTGTTATTTTGTTTGTTTTTATGTACCTAAAGTGGGGATGAGATCTAACAAACAAATTAACGAGTGTTTGTTTTTATTGTACAAGTGGTAATATTATCTTATCTTTTCATACAAGAATTTTTCTAAGGTCAAGTCTAATTTATCTCGAAAAACTTTAAACAATTGTTTTCTCTTATGAACTATTCATTATAGAGTTCTTTTAGCTCATCCAATGACAAAGTAGGTGGTGTTTTTCATAGTGTATCAAATTATGTCATTCAATTAAAATTCAACTAAGTATTTTTTGAGTATAATTTATTGACTTATATTTTATGAGTAGTGGTTCACACAAACTCATCCCTTGTGACCATGAATAGTTCATTTAGCACTCGTTGTACCTAGTGATGCTCATAGGGGTGAAGTATCAAATCTTCCCAAGAGGTCACTCATCCTAGTATTGTTCCAACTCAAGCATGTTTAACCATGAATTTTTCCTTAAGATCAAGCCCACGCACCTTGGTACCACACTTACAAAACCTTTAGACAAACTCCTTTCTCGTTACCATGAATGATCCATTTAGCACTCGTTGTACCTAAGTGATGCTCACAGGGGTGAAGTATCAGATCTTCCCACTCATCCTAGTATTGATCCAACTCAAGCATGTTTAAACATGAATTTTTCCTTAAGATCAAGCCTATGTACCTTGCTACCACACTTACAAAACCTTTAGCAAGTGTTGTACCTGATGAATAATTCATTGTAGAGCCCCTTCAGGTCATTTAATGACAAGTAGGAGGTATTGTTTGTATTGTATCAAATTATGATGGGAAACATTTTATTGAACTATATAGTTTTTAAGTCAAAAATATTAACCTATATTTCATCAATAATGGTCCACATAAACTCATCACTCGTGAGAATGAATGGTCCACTTAGCACTTATTGTATTTTATTATTACTTATAGTGGCATGAGAGGGTTTGGATCATGATTCAGTGGGAGATTTGTGTAGTTGCATAGCTGGGTCTATATTTATAGTTGGATATTTTGCTTCTACTTTATCCTTTAGAGTTGTTGATGATGTGCAATTGAGTGATTATGCATGAGCCATGTGTGATCTTCATTTAGGAGATGGTTATCATCATGCCACATGTGTAGCTCAGTATCATGGCTTAGTGGGAGCTTTGGCAGTGATGTGGATCTACCACTTTGCGATGTCTAATTTTCTATGGTGATTGTTAGTGTAATAGATTGTTCTTGGATCCTATTCCTTGTGTGTAGTGAGAGTCCATTGGCATCTTTAGTTGAATTGATATAGAATGTGTATCTTCGTGCTTTTGAAGATATTGGCAATGTGTTGTCATGGATGACTCTCAAAGTCTTTGGTTGAGTTGTTAGCTATGATCTATTAGTTTATATGGATGATCCTTAGTGTGTGAGGGTGTGGACAACCTATTGTCATGCATAGATTTTGGATCTTTTAGTTGGATTGTGGTAATGAGGTAATTGTGATGTCATGGTAAGTTTTTAGATTCTCTATTATTTTTATAGTGTGATCTTTGATAGCAGTTTGTGTGATCTAATTGATTATTGGTGCGATTATTTTTTTATGAGCTTATGGTTATTGTGGTGTTTATTGGAGTTCAATCTGCATGAGATGATTGATTGTACACCTATTTCAAATTTGGGTGAGGCTATAGATCTCTTGATCTTGTAGATTGTGTATTGAGATGGTTACTCATTATGAGGTTTCAATAAACAGAGTGAGGAGCCTCCACCTAGATAGAGATGTGAGTCCATTGTGGATCTAATGATAAGCTTTCCACTTATTGAAATATGTTATCACTTGGTATTGTATGCATAGAACAATATTATATCCCACTCTTGGTCTACTTAGTAGGTAAATGACTTGAGAGGTTTTCCTATCTAATTATCAGATACATTGTATACTTGTATTTTGTCTCCTCATGTACATTAGTCTTGAGCTTTGTTAACTCTTAAGACTTGTTGAAAATTAGGTGCGTGATTTTATGATTTCTTGTTTTTCTCCTCATGCTTTGGACTTGAGCTATGGTAATTTCTCTAAGGACATGTTTATGTAGATACAAGAAATGGTTTGTGACTTGGGGAATGTTCCCTTTATTGTGGGAATGTAATGAAGTAGGGTTGGATCAGTCCAAAATCCTTCTCAAAACCCTCACAACACTTCACAAAGAAATTCAAAATAACTTGATAAAACTAACAATTTGAGACAAACAAATTCAGAATTTCTCAACGAAATTACACACAACTTTCTGCATTAACTTGTGAATTTCAATTACACTTAAAAATCAGTCTCAAAAGGACTGTGTATAGCATGAAAACCTCTTTTAGAATCTGAAATATTCATCCAATATGCATTCATACATTTAGGATTCCATTGTGCTCACAAGCACTACAAAATTGCAGGCAAAACCTATTGGAACAAGTTGCAACTTGAAGAAAAATACACAAACAAAGTCCCAAACTCCTTGTTGCTCCAAACCTGTAAAAATATAGCAAATACCATGTATATCCAACCCCAAGAAACCCACTTCCAACCTAGCTCAATCTCTATTTTCTCCTCTCCGAAAATTTCCAAACTAGTCAAGCCAGAAATCAAAACAATCTTCCCGAATCTTCCCCAAGTGAGAATGGATTTTTTATTTTTTAATAACTCCATAAGATAGGAAAACCTTGTTGCTACCCCCAAAATTAGATAAAAATCAGAATATAAATTTCTTTTTTTCCTTCTTGCATTATTCCCTTTTGTTTCCTCAACCCGGGAGTTACAAAAAAATTCACTAAAATGAGAAAAAACAACTCTCCATGATTGGACCACTCCACTCCATAACCCCTATTTTTTAGGAGCCACAATAATATTTGAAAATTCAGTATTTCTCCAAGATTTCCATGTTCGTATGCTTTTTCCATCCATTTTCGAACTCACTTATTAAAAATGGCAAATTTGACAATTTTCCAACTATGCCAAGTTTCGATTTTCAAGGGGAATAAATGAGCACACATGGAATTTGAATTAAATGCAATTTAAATGCCAAGTTTCGATTTTCAAGGGGAATAAATGAGCACACATGGAATTTGAATTAAATGCAATTTAAATGCCAAATTAACATGAAATGAAAATGTACACTCAACTAAAGCTAAAAATCCAAAATTGTAAAAATTAAACTAGTATACTTATATTAAAAAAATATATGTAAAATATGTCGAGAGATATCTTATAATAGAAGAGAATCATTGAAAATAAACGTTCTTCTAAAATACTAAACACCAAGAATACAAATCCATTAAACTCCTGCATGCAAAAAGTTGTGAATCTAGTTGGAGACAAGTGGCCAGGGTTCTATTTTATTTGGAGTAATAAAATAACACCTCCACAAAAGTTGAAACATGACATATTTCATGCATTTACCCGTCATTTGCATGTCAAATTGTTTCAAAAATGGATTTTTGTTTATGGACATTTTGATGTCATTGTAGATGCCTCTCGGCATAATAACCTCTTTTTGGTTGATGCAAGATTGCTAACCAACCATGGATGCATAATGATTGGTTTGTTTGATCAACCTTTAGCTTGAGAGGCTTTTGACTATTATTTCCATATTTTTACTTTGACTTGAATAGTTAGATGTTGATATCCTTTTAGATTGAAGTGCAAAAGAAGATATTACTTATCACAATCGTGGAATATGTTAGTGTTGATAAAGGGACATAGTTGTCATTGCAAGTTCTCTTTATAATTCATTGTGCATAAGAGATATTTGGTTCATTTCATCTTGGATTTGAACATTTACTATTATTGGCATTCATTACTTTTTGTAAATAATAAAGAGGATTGGATCTCTTTTTTCTATATGATTTGAATAATTTGAGAGAGATATGGTGATTAGAGAGATTTTTAACAATAGTTGTGCTTGCAAGTTTGCAACTCAATGTGTGTTCTTTGATAGTATGTGAGAGGATTTAACCACGCCTCTTCGTAAGTGTTGTTGGTGGATTCTTTGAATGTTTTTAGTTCATTTTTAGACTTAAAATAGAATAAGTAGTAGTTGTTGTAGGGAGGTATATGTGTCATTAGACTGTGGAACATAGGTCATTAGGTTTTTGCATGTCTATGTGTTTGTTATTGTTGAAGATAGACTTTGTGTGTGACAATGAGTATAGCGGGACTTGTAATTGTGGATTAGGCTATTTATGTTGATAGTATAAGGTCTACCTATGTTATATGTACTAGATTTTTGAGGCGTGGTTAGTTGAATGTGTTGAACACAAGATGCCACTGAGAGGGGGAGGGGAATTAGTGGTTCCCAAACTTTTCCCTTTTTCTATCCTATGTGTATATACAAGTTAACAAATCTAACATAAAGCAGACATATCAGTTACATGGGAGGATAACACAAATGAAACCACACATAAAAGGGACATCTCGTAACACCAAATGTACGAGGAAAACCCAAGATGGGAAAAACCTCGGTGAGAGATGTTGCTAGAGTCTACTGCTCCAATCCAACCTCACAATGAAACACTCGACTACAACATTTAGGGCACCAACCCAAGGAGTACCACTCTTGTTTTAGGGCACCGACCCAAGGAGCACCAACCCCTAATTTTAGGACACCAACTCAAGGATCACCAAACCCTGCATCGAGCTCTAACTCAGTGATTACAAAGTCATATATCAAATACAAAAGTAATATCCTTGTTACAAAAGAACTTTGTAACTCTCACATATGTCTCTCCACCGGTTCACCTCTATACAGATCTTTGTCAGTTCTCTGGTCGCCTCTTCTTTGCTTTGCCTCTTCTCTGCCTTGTCTCTTCTCTGGCTTGCCTCTTCTCTGTCATCACTATATTCTATCAGATGCACTGCAGCTTCCCACCACTAGTACTCTTCACTCTGATCTCTGTCGATTTTCTCCTTACCGATCAGGCTCTACTCAGATCTAACCTTTTCAGATCGTCACCATCACTCCCACAACACTGCTACTCTTTCTCTTTCTATAGGTTCTAGCACCATCGGTTCACACCTTTGCAACTCACTTTGCAATTTATCGGTTACTTTGATCTTGTTGGTTAAGCCACTGCTAAACCCTCTCACCGGTTGTACCTCCTACACTCAGTATTTATGATCTTAGATGAATTCTCTGACTGGTTGGCACTTTGATGATCTTTTACTCTCAATCCTTCATCATCTGGCCTACAGCATCATCAATCCTCTTCAGTCATGAGTCGACATATTTATTCTTGAGTTTTCCCGCCATGATTGACATTCAAACTTCTAGCGCGCTAGGGTTTCTTCATTGACCCCGAGGCAAACCAAATCCAATCATATGTCCTTCCAGAGATTGACCACCTACAATGGATCAATCAAATTCTACCAATCCTGCTGCGTTCAAAACATGTTTTCCCTATTTATCAAACACGGCACCTCTTTCGGTCTGCACTTGTCAAAACACCTATGAAGCGATCATGTTGATAGCTTCACCTACCCTGATCAACACCTAGACACTCGGTCTCAATCATGAATTCATCAAATCAAATCTATGTCCTTTGATCAGTCTCGAGCCGCACCCTTTTGCTCTCGACTCGTGAAACAGGCTATCAACATTAATATCGATCAGTCACCACCTACTTCACCGATAATGCATGGTCCATTGGTTTGACACTTGGACTCCACATGGCGTCTCTATCACCATCCACCTCTGTTGAGTCTTCTGAGTCAGTTTAGACAAGATCATCGACCAACCACACAACCAGGTTCATCTACCAGTTCACAAACCCTACCAGTTATACCCTAATCGATCTGCCTTCAACCTTGCACTTTGCTTCTCTTCCGGTGGAACACCTAAACCAGTCAGCACAACCTACCTCATGCACATCTTCAACAAATGGGAGCCTTTCACTTCTGCACCTTGTCATCTTTATCGGTGGACATACTTACCAGTAACCACCTTGATGACACCATGTCATTAACCTTAAATAAACTCCATCTTCAATCTGGTTGCACTCTTTGTCTGCAACTGCTCAACCTTGCCTTCTTCATCAATTAACCAATTCTCCTATAAACTGGTTTGTCAAAGTGACAAACATATCCTTCATTCTCTGTATCAGCAACACATAATGTCTACCTGACTAATCTAGTGCGTATCTCTGATCTCGTGCACCTAAGGCAACTTAGTTTTTCACCAGTTGATCTGTTGTGAGCCTTCAATCACCTGCCTTCTACTCTTTTGTCTTATCTCAAAGGACTATGATGTATTCCATGCATAATAGGATATAAGCTCCACTTACCGGTGGGAGTTGAACCTTGACATCTACATTTTGCAATGCACCAATATGGCTTCCCTGTTTGAGCAGGCATATCTTCAAATAGCCACATATAATCCTGTTGGGCACATTCTCTGTCAGTCTTCTCTTCTTCCTATGATATCTTCTTCATCTGGTGACTGCAACTTTATCTAGTGGGAGTCTTGTTGTTTCTCATCCAAACATCCAACAACACATCGGTTGGCACATCTGCAATAACTTACATTGCTTGCTCACAGGAGAGTTGGCAACAATGCACTGCCAACATATCGCTTACCAGTTGTTATACCATATTGGTCTCTTGTCCATGTCTTAAACACAAGTCAACACTAACTTGTGTATCGGTGACTCCAATGACCTTTATGCTGGATGACATTAATGACACCATTTCTGGCATGCATCAATGACAACACTGCTCATCAATCTCCCATATCGGTTGCCATCCTATACCGGTTGACAACAATGACAACACAATGCCAACAAAATGAGTTAATGATATGTTGTAATTGCTATTTTAGCTATTATTGAGTATTTAATAAGTACACAAACTTATTTTGAGTGAGAAGGACTTTGGTGTATATTTCCAAGTTGAAGCATGACATTTAGAGTGTGATCTTATCTTTCACGCTTGAGCATGCTAGAGGATGAGATTGTTATAGTCAATATGGATGTCACTTGATGGATGTTGAAGATGCTTGGTTGAGTTCCAATGTGAAGAGCACACAATATACTGAGAGGGGGGTGAATAAATATATACCAATTTCAACTCAATCAAACAGTAATTGTCATTAATGGCTTCTCATATATAAACCCCAAATAATTAAAGAAACATTACTAATATTTCCTCAAAGATAAAGTAGTTAATCAACACAAAAGTATTGCAAATATGATTTTGTGTTTTCATTCATACTTGATGTCATTGATGTCAACCAAGGTTCGAAAGTTGGTTCGGAAGTGTGTGATCAAAGGTGTTGTATCGGGTGTTTGTTCACGTGTTCATTTCGATGTACAATGATTGATGGCTGTTACAATAGATGATATATCTAGTTGTCTTATGGATTTTCTGGAGCATTAAAGATGTATTTAGATTTTTTGCAACAAATTTTGGTTGTGTGACTATTTCGGTGAACAATTTGTTAGACAGGGTTTAGCTTTTTGGCCTGCAGGATTCATCTTTGATTGCAATTGTAATAGGATGTTGGTGGATGTAAAATAATTTTATATCCAAGATTTCATGTTCTCATTTGATTCGCACCTAATTTGGTGTCGGTTTGTGTGTCAATTTTGTTGTGACAGTGTTCCTATTGTAGAAATGCTTTGCAGTCCTCTTCTTTTTGATGTTTTTGGTGTTGTGGTTCTTTTGTATAGTATTGTTAGTGTTAGGTGATGCTATTTTGTGCATTTTCAAGTTTTGTGGAGGTCCACACCATATTTTGAGTATGTTTGACTTGGTTGCTATATTGATTCTATTCTTTAGAGCCAACTTGAGTGCTTTTGGTTTGTGTGGTGTTGAAGGTGATGGTTTAGGATTGTTACGAAGGTGTGTCAACATGGTGTGATGCTCCAAACATCTTGTTTTCCTTCCACATTTCTTTGGAGAAATTTTTTGGGGCTGATTGATTATACTCTAAAAGTTACATCTAATTAGGTCAACCTAATTGATGTATCTTATTTGTGCAGATGATATATAAATGATGAGATCTTTTGGAGGATAATATGACTGTATGAGTTGTACAAGAAGTTTTATATGGTGTATAGTGTAAGTGTGAAGGTGTGCAATTACAGATGAGTAGTAATGAAGTCAATTCCAAATGTTTAGAACAATGAACTATAATCAACATTTTAGAAGATGTGCTTCTACTTAGTTCAACAATAAGTATTATTTATAATCAAATCCATTCTATCTTGCCTTTAAGAAGTAATCTTTAGTGTTTTGCAAGTCCGTTATATCTTTCCCTAAGGTTGTGTGCCTTAGCCTACAAGTCCAAATCAAGGGAAGTGAGCTTCCATGGCCTAGATCCTAAAATTTTGTAATTAGTTTTTCATATAGTGAGAATTATCATCGTGGTTTTTCCTTCATTGAGTTTTCCACATAAACCTTGGTCTCCTTGTGTGATTGATTTATTATTTTTTGTTATTTACTTCTACACATTTGATAATTGAGATAAATTATGAATGAGTGGTTAAGTTTTAATATATGTTGATTCATCCTCCCCCCCTCTCAACATCCACAAGTGTTCAACATTTGGTATCAGAGCAAGGAACCTAAAGAACCAGTCTAACAGCTGAGGTAGATCTGGGATTTGAACACAATGTTTGAATTTGAAGATTTGGATGCTATGGAATCACATGAATGGGACAATGATGCAATTGTAGATCTTGAAAAAGAATCAAGACTAGTTATATCTAATCTAGAGGATTATTAGAAAAAGTTTAAGAAAGTATAAGAACATGTTGTCCATTTGAAAAGACAAATTGATGAAGGAAAGAAGACCATTGGTGATCTTGAAATAAATCTACATAACAAATCTGGAGTGTGTGCCAAGCTTGAAGAAGAAGTGGTCATGCTGAGGAAATAATTCAAAGATGCAAAATAACAAATTGATAAGAACCTAAATGTTAAAAGTGACAATGATCTACTTAATGAGATGTTAAGTGATCAAAAACCATCTAAGGACAAAGGTGACCTTGGTTTTGACAAATAAGAACGTTCTAAAACTCCTAGAAAAGGTGACAAAGGAAAGGAAAATGTCAAGGATGAATCCAAGAAGACTAATGAAAATTAAAATAGTTTCACTTAGGTCCAGAACAAGAGGAACAAGATATAATTTTATGATATATTTATAAACATCTTTCAACCATTAAGTCATATGTAATTATTTTTTTTGGAATTTATATGAATAAATATATTATAAAATAATATCTTGTCAAGAAAGATGTGTAAGAGAATCTAGGACAAATATATGGTGCAAGAGATATTATGATGTGTAAGAGCATAATTAGGTGTGAGATTATAAAGTGGATTAGGAATCCTAGCCTACTTATGATTTGTGTTATGATAGGTCATAAAACATCTTTCTAAAGGTGGTAAATGATAGATAATGGTGTGTGATATGTATTTCTACCATGGTAGTTTGGGATCGCATTGGCAATGTCTTATGGTGATTTTTTGGGCCTTAACGAGTATATATATCGAGGGCTTGAGATGGATGAATGAAAGAGGAGTTTTATGTAAAGTAAGGTTGCCAATTTTCTATTAGAAGAAGAGGATATTGATCTCCATGAAGGCCAAAACTTGATGTTGTATTATAATAGGTTTATTGTTTCTAAATAATACATTGATTTTTGGCTTATACCAAGACAATTTTCCAAGGGTTTATTTTGTTGGAGTTATTGATTCAACCCCACAAGCGCAACAATCACCTACAAGTAAAACACCTAACACAAATGAAGATCAAGAAAAACAAATTTTCTTAACAACCCGAGAATCGTATTAATGCACAAAAGATTCATGATTATAATGAGAGAATAAACTCTTATAGAAAGGATAATGCAACCCTAGATATAAACCCTATAGGAAGATTAAAAGAGAGCATGACAAGTGTCTGCATCATAATGAATGAGGCAACATGTGCTAAATATAGCTTAATCTAAAAATAAAATAAAAAACACTCCTAAATTTAGTTTAAGTGAATAAATTAATAAAGGACCTAATTAGATAATTAATTAGGTGTTTATCCTAATTACTTTAACACCCCCTGTAGACACCTAAAATTTATTATATCTCATAACATGATTAATTCTATTAAGTATGTTTGCCCCCTTTATTCTTCTAAAAATATTAATTAAATTATATTTAATTAATTATGCCCCCTTTTATATAATTAATTTATTAATTAGTTATATAACCATTTCCTCCAAGGTCTGATTTATTTTAATAAATTAAATCCCACTTTAGCTAATATCCCAGTTTTTTCTCTAATCCAAATTAGCTAATTTATTCTCAATTAATTAACTAATATTCTTGATTCCTACAAATCCTCTCACTAAATCAATAATTAATTAATTGATTTGGGCCAATTAATTCTCACTAAAAAAAAATTAATTTTAAATTTTTCACACCTACCTAAGTCCACATGTGACACCTCTCTTAAATAACTTGCATGCATAAGTCACTTTCCCACTTCCAACTCATGCTTTGACCAAATTAAAAAAAGGTTCTCACACATGTGTGAGAATGCTCTTCCCAATAGAGCCACCCTACACTTTTCTCTTTCAACCATTTGTCATCTTCACCCTCTTACACCTCTTCCACTTTGCCAATTTTGTTTCCACTTGTTATTCTCGTGTTCTTCCCAAGATGTGCTCACACATGTGTGACAACACCTTACACTCTTCCCCATGACAAGTGTTCTTCCCAATGCCTCCACCTTGTGACACTTGTCACAAGCCTAAGCCTTCAATCCAACTCATATCCTCTCATTCAATCTTAGCCTTTCATTAACTTCCAATCTCAAATGTCCATTTTCCCTTTCAAAAATCTATGAATTAGAGCCTCCACATTAAAGGAGAGAAATCCACATTCAATCATTAAAAGATCAATTCAAGTGGTCAAGGGTGCAACCACTTTATCTCTATTCATAGAGCACTAAAGGTATAGGCTCATGTTTTGCATTTAATTTTAATGTTAACTCTTGTTCAAGTATTATTTTGATTTGCTTTCACCCCCCTTAATATTAACTTAGGGAGAAGCTAAAACCCTAAATACGAATGTAAGGATGAATGCATGGATGGATCTCAACTACAAGACACATGAAGTATCTATGTACAAACAAATTCAATCTCTCATAAATAGAGAAAAGGAGAAAACCACATGGGAAAAGACTCATCTTCAAAAGAGTGAAAATGAAATAAACTACAATAGTGAGAGAAGGATTGGAGGACTTGGTGTGAATCCCAAAGGACTACTCCTATCACACAAGTATAATAGATGTACCCCCCATATAATAGATAAAATGAGGATATGAATCCACTATAAAGAAGTAGTTCCTATGCCAATGATGAAATCCTAAATTTATATCAATATCAACTACCTACAAACAACATTTTTTCCCTTGGGAAGAAAAAAATTCACTTGGAGATTGGAGAAGTCATTTCCATAAACTGGAAGAATTTCAAATCCAAATCCAAATCGTGTATGCCTCCAAAAAATACTTAAGTGTTACTACTTCCATGAAGGATTATGGTGCCACATACCAATTAGGAACATGCCCAATTAATGCAAAAGGTGACAATCTAAGACTTTGTAAAAACTGATGTAGAACAAGATCCATCGGTAATGAAGATAGGATGACAATACTGATGAGAATATCGACAAAGATGAGATGAATACCATCAAGATGATACTCTAGATCTATAATTTAAGACTCCACAAACAAGGATGATATTCCTATAAGATATGAATCCCAAGTAGCTATGTCTGAAATAAATGAAGATTATGGGCCAATAGCAATGATGTGTCTATTAACAAAGAGGAGATGAATGTCCTTAAGATGATCCTACAAATCTACAATATGATACTCCACAAACAAGCATGATATGTCTACAAGATATGAATCCCATGTAGCTATGTTTAGAAGATGAATATCTTGTTGTATTGAATCAATGGGGGCCATGCATGTGTCAATTCCAAGATAATCATGAACAACAATAGATATAGATGAGATCTAAATATGAGGACTGAAAACTAAGAGACAAGCCTCTAATCCATTAAAACATGCAAGACCTATGACCAATTCAAGCATCTCAAAAGTACCACAATCATAGGTTATACAATATACATCTACAATAGGAATGAGACAATTTAATGTAAGATCCTATGAAAATGGAGAGATATGAGGGTATCCATAGATATCCCAAAGGTGAGTCCAAAGTCTGTGGGGACAATCAATGTTTGATAAAGGACACTTAGTGTTAAAATCAACACAAGATAAAATAACTCCTACAACATGATCAATTATGATCCTCCAAACACAACTACTCCTTTGTGTGGCTGGTTTAGGGTTGATTCCCTATAGATAAGGTAAAAAATCAAACCACCTAAGATATTTTAGGATACCCTTTCACCAAGACTCATAATTACCCTTTGTCAGGATGACAACACAAGGATGAACAAAAAACTCATGATACCTACTCAAATGAAAAAATAGATCCCAATAACTTCAGTGCATGTATATTAGATCAAATAATTCCATCCTCCACAAAAAAATCCTGTACAGGTTCCAAAACATCTAACTAATTGATCGATATGTGAAAACATAAAAAAATGATAAAATGTACCCATGGGAGATTCTTAAAAAAATTGAGTGTTCACCTTTCCAATGCCACAAGAATCACAAAAATTGAAGATATTGGTGAAAAGATCTAAGCGCATTAAAAAAAAATTAAGATCTAATTTTGACTAAGAATAACAAGAACTTTAAGAAAGCTTTGGATGAAATAAGAAACAAGTAGAAGGTTATTGGAATGGGTGGGAACAGGTGAGCTAGGGATTCTAAGGGTGAAGAAACGCAGGCGAAGGGGATGAGGATAACGACACAGACAATTTGGGAGAGGGTTATCTCACTTTGGCTTGTGCTCGATTTTCCCCGTGTGTAGGTTCTGCCCTTTGCAAGAGTCTGAGCGGGTTTGGAAGTGGTTTTGGGAGGGCTAGAGTTGGATGCGGAGGGGAGGGAGTTATTGTTGTGCTTGTAGGATTTGAGGTTGATGGCAATATTAAGGGTGATACTGGTGGTTTTTGCCATTCTACTCCTTCCCTCCAACTTCTTGGGTGTTGGGAGAAGGGCTTTGAATGGTCATGAGAATGCGTGGTTGCGCTGGTGGGTGTCCTCGGCTCTAGGTGTGAGCAGGTTGCCTTGTGTTTGGTTGTTTTTCTCAAGCTCTAATTTAGGTTTGTTCCTTTTGAATCCGAAGTTGTTGATGTCTCCCCTCGACACTCTGCAGATTTGGAGATGGATGTCCCAACCTTTTGGAGGTGGAGTTCTTAGTTTCTTTGGTGGGCCTGCTGCGAATTTTGCTTTTCTCATATTATGTGGGGCTTCCATTCATTGTGGGTGGAATGGCCTCCTTTGGTTGGAATTTATGGCCCATGTGTTGTTTTTGTTCGATGGGTTATCTATGTGGACCCTCTGCTCTATCCCTGTTTTTTCCTTGGTGAGGGTTTCTTTTGCTCCTCTTGGTATGTGTTTGGAATCTCCTATTGAGGTGGAGACAACCTTTGTGGGAGGAGATGGTTGCTTTAGTCCAAAGGCTTTGATGCTGGCCAGCGGCTGCTCTAGAGTTGGAATGCATAAGGTTTGACTTCTCTTTTGGTTGGATCCTTTCTCTTCTCCCCGTATTGAGGTGGGGGTTGACTCTTTGGAGGAGGAGATGGTTTTATCTTATGAGGGGCTCATTTGTTTTGTGTGGACCCTCTGTTCTCTCCTTGTTTATTCCTTGGTGATGGTTTCTTATGCTCCTATTGCTCATTCTCATGGATCTTTATTTGAGATGGTTTTCTCTCCCATGGAGGTGGAGAGGTTGCATGGGTTTTGGGTTGAGAGAGGATTGTTTGGGCAGTCGGTCTGCTCTCCTCCTTGTCCTATTGAGGTGGCTCACTCTCCTATTGAGGTGGAGAGAAGGTTTGAGGGTGCTTTTCAATTGCTATTGTTCATGTTGTTGGTTGAGGGATCTTGTCAAAACCCTCATGGATTTCTTTGCAAAAGGTTTTGGGTGCCTTGTCAAAGCCTTGTTTCCCAAAATGTGCCTTCATGATGTGTTGTTGTTGTATGGGCATTGACTGGTTGTGGGAGCCTTGTAAAACCCACTTTTATAGGTTGTGGGAGCCTTCTAAAACCCACTCTCAAGGTTGAGAGAGCCTAGAAAAACCCTATGTTTTTTGTTTCTTTCAAGGATAGGTTGGATGCTAGTAGTTTTCAAGGGCCCAGTTTGGCCAATGTTTGTTTTTGGTTAGGCTTAGGCTTTGTGATTTTTTGTGGCCTAGATATTCTGTTACCGGTTATGGGAGCCTGTGAAAATCCTTCACGTTGGCTGAGGGTGCCTGAAAAACCCTCGTTCTTTATTTTTTGAGGTCTATTGTTTGTTGACTTAGATCCTTTATTTGGGTCAGCCCATTTTGTAATGTTTTACTCTTGATGTTTGGGCGGTGGTTGGTTGGTTGTGGCTGGTCCGAATTTTTGTTTACGCTTTGTGTAGTCTTTGGGTTTTGGGATCTGGATGCCCGTAAGTCTAGAAGGTCTTAGGTCCTTTCTAAAACCCGTTGTTCGCTACCAGGTTGTCTAGTCCATTATTCAATGGCAACTCCCTGATTGTAAGGGTTTCAAGGCCCCTTCAAAACCTATTTTATCTTGATTAAAAATAATAACTTTAAGAAAAATCTGAAGATAAAAATTTCCACCACCAAAAAGTTCTCAAAACTAGATTTCTGAATATATCCTATTTGTTCAATTTTAACACCATATATAAAAATTATGATTTTTTAAAAAACCGGCTAATTTTAGTTAGTAGATAGCCAATAAACACAACCCTTCTAATTTGATTTCTACAAAATTTAATAACTACATGTAAAATCTAACAAATACTCTTATATTTTTCTTGTGGCTATGAACAAAATTTACAAATATTTCTCCAAAATTCACTGAGCAAAATTTATGGTTGAATTTTTTTATTTTTCTTTTTCTTTTTTTTTTTCATAAAATTTAATGATTTTTGGCAAATTGACAGCTACTCATGGTTTTTGTGTGGCTATGAACAAAGCCAAAATTTCGTTTTTCTTCCAAGGTTGGATCTCTCAAATTTTGAATAGGACCTTGCAAATCTAGAGCTTTGATACCATGTTGGAGTTATTGATTCAACCCCACAAGGCCTAAAACTATTTGCAAGTAAACACCTGTCATAAATGGAGATCAAGGAAGATATATTTTCTCAACAACCCAAGAATTATATTTATGCAAAAAAGATTCATGATTACAATGAGAGAATAAATCCTAATGAAAATGATAATGCAACTGTGTATGCTGGAAATCGAAACTATTTGTAAACTTTAAACAACCCAACCACTAGTCTAGATCTACAAAAACCTATCCAACAACACCAATTAGGTACTTTATCATGAATGCAAATAAAATAAAATAAACAAAAGATATACCTTCATAGGAACAATAGGCTTATCTCCATTGTTCTCCTATCCTCCAAGATCTTGTGAAATGGTATTTGATCTAAGCTATTTAACACAAGCACAAGAGGTCATGAAAGTAATGGACTGTGGTTTCTTGATCATGTAAAAGCTATGATGAAATGGATGTGATGATGTAAGCTCTAGAGAGATTTTTGGCATTATGTGAGTGGACTAATGATTGATTGTGGATGATCAAAATGGAAGGAAGACACCTCTTTTATAAAAATCACAAAGAATTGAGGGTTTAGACCAAGAAGTTAAAAGATGAATGGCCATGATTGCATAGTTAGAAGAGAATCAATAGGATTGAAGGGTAGGTAGAGATGAAGGGAGGAGATTGAGTGGTAGGTAAGAGTGAACAATATTAAGAGGCTAATTTGAAATGTAGGGCTAAAATTAAGATGCGCGTTGACTTTTTGGTTCAATGAATGTGGACATTAGAGAAAGGACAAAGTGAATGAAGAGAAATATGACACTTGTCACATGAATACGAATTTAGATTATGATCCATGCAAACAAGTTTGGGCTAGGATTAATAAGAAGACAATGAATTGATTAAATAAACAAAAGTATTTATTTAATTAATAGAGGAAAAATGTGGGATTAAAAAATAATTAAATAAATAAATAAAAATATTACAAGCCTAGTGGTGGAGAACTTGTGCGCTTGAAATAGAGGTCACAAGTTCAAATCACACAAAGGGGGTAGGGTATGTACACCTTATCGGCTTTAGCCTATTACCTATCAAAAAAATAAAAAAATAAAAAAATATATATATATATATATATATATATATATTTAATTAATAGAGGTGTAGTGTTGTAAATTGTACACCCTTGCTAGGGTGGTACATGTCGTGCCTGTGAAGTGTGATACCTGCAGCTACAACACAAGCACTCAATAGATCATTACAAGCATGGTTAGAAAATAATAAGTAAACAAAGATGAACCATGACAAAGCGACCTATCGCCTCCTAAGAGATGCAAGTATGGAATTGCTCTTAGATCTGGATAAGTAATCCCGGTAACTTGACTACACCTAGATGGAGGATTTGAAATGATAATGATATGCAAAGAGGAGATTGATTATGCTAGATTGATCCAAGAGACTAATTAAGCTAATGATATGCATGATGATGATGCAATTAAGCTAGAAAAGAGATTGATTAAGCTACATGATTCAACAATTATGCTAGAAAATGATCAAATTAAGTTAAATCTAAGATGCAATTGCCTATAACAATAATGCTCAAATTATATGCCTATAGTAACAATGCCTAAATTGATAATGAGATGGGATCCTTTGTGCTCCAAAATAGGGGATATTTATAGGATTTCCAAGGCCAAGGGTGAGGTGGCAGGAATCAACGGTCAAGATTGAGTCTGAAGATATCAAGGGTGAAATTGGAGGAGGTTGGAGAAGAGGTTGGAGGAAGGGACACTTGTCATCTCTGTGGTGACAAGTTTCAAGGAGCTTTGCTCATAAAAGGGTAAGTGTTCAAGAAAGGAGACATGTGGCCAAAGTGCCATGTGTCTCAAGAAGAAAATATCCACACCATAGAAGGTTAGGATAAGGAGGTTAGAATGTGCAAGATAGGATAGGGTTAGTTAAACCCAAGGTTAGGTGGAATGGGTTAGGTTAGAGGGACAGTTAGGTTAGGTGGTTAGAAGTTAGGAGGCATGTGGGTAATTTGAATTTAAAAATTCAAATAATAGGAAAAGACTAATTAATTCTCAACAACTCATAAATTGATTTGTTTTAATTAATTAGAGGATTAGAAGAATTGATTGAAATGGGGGGAAGATTAATTAGTTTGAATTAATTAATCAAAGGGGCTATTGAAATGAACTTATTAAATAAATCCTTAGATTTATTAATAAGTAGATGAAAGGGAGAATTTAGTCAAATTTCCTAATGAATTCAATTAAATTAGGAAGGGGGATTAATTAAATAATTGCTTATTTAATTAATTATCTTCAGACCATTTTTAGGTGTATATATTTTGCCCCTCTTTGAAGCGAGGTGTGATGACACGTTGATTCAAAGAATAATATCATTTTGATGATGATATTGGTTTGATAGGATGCCCTAGGTATCGATTGATAAATTGTGATACAATGATGCCCCCTCGGGAGATCAATTGAGATAATTGACCTTTGGAGGTTTTTGATCTTTGTGAAATTGATACCCCGATTAGAAATTATTTGATGTGTGCAACAGTGGTTGATGAAAATGTGATTTCTACAATGATGGTGATGTGGTTTTTTATTATTGATAAAGCTTGATTGATTAGATTGATAAGATCGAGATGCATTCTTGTTTCAGGAATGACACCTCCTATATAAGACAAAGATGATCAAAGCGTCTGGTTTCAGGAATGATATATCCTGTATAAGACTTTATCATAATGTCTAGTTTCAGTAAATATAAATCCTGTATAAGATATAATAGAATTGATTTAGATGTGATTGGTTGATAGAATTGATAAGGTTGATTGGATAAAGAGCTGACATTTTGTTGATATCAAGTTGCAGAGAGATTCAAATATGCCGATGTTGGTTTTGTTGAGGGGGGAACATAAGATTTTTGCTGGATCGACAATATCTGGAGAGAGATGAGTCATCGGTCTGATTGCATATACACCTATGATGATACCTTGATGATTCCTACGATAGATTTAACCTTGGATAAAATGAGCATGCGGGATCCCATGCAAGAATGAAATGCAAGCTAAATGCAAATGCCAATGCAAAGCTATGACCGAACCAGTCACTGGGTTATTGTGTTTTGTCATCATTGAGATTTTTAAATGTGGGAAGTGAGTGCAAACATCAATGGTATAATTAAACCTTGATGACCTAAGCATGACTTTCTTGGATTTTGATATGGCAAGTTAGCACAAGCATCAAGGTATAATTGAACCAAGATGACCTGAGTGTTGCTTACGTAAAACAAGCAATATTAACCATTTCAATATGCAAATCAGAAATGTCTTCGATGATACTCCGATGATCATGTCCCAAGACAAATTTGCACATATTAATGATTAATTTACAGACAATAGACAAGAAAAATATCATGTTCCTTCCTTGTTCATCTAGTTAGAGACATCCTGGAGTTACTCACAAATCATGATAGCGAAAAATCAAGATAGAAAAGTTGAACATTCATGTTAAAATCATTATCCAAAAGATATCATCCATTGAAAAGTGTGTGATGTGCTTAGACTGACTTTGTGATAGTTTGATGGTTGATAATTTGATCTCATGTTCAATGTTGGATGTGTCTCAATTTTCGCTTGATAAGTGTTGCCAGACTATTTTTCTACTTGTTTGATTAAGCTCAAAATGATTGAAAATTTTGCCCCTAGCTAGGTGTAGGATCCTTCCCTAAGCGTAGAAACAAATTCAATATGATACACCCAATGATCCCAACCATGGCGAGAAGCCATCCGGGATGCTTGCGTATGTACAAGGCTTTATTATGGATATAAACAACGCTGAATGAATGCAAGCGGAAGGATGCATGAACTAATAGATGGAAGAGCTAGCAGATAGATAGCGCCTATTTGCCAAGTTTTCACCATCTATTTTTGTTGCACTTTTTCTCATATTTGATTTTTTTTTTGGATTTTCTGCTTTTTCACATTTATTTTTTTATTTTTCCACTTTTTCACTTTTTTTGGATTTTTCTGCTTTTTCACTGTTTTTGGATTATTCTGCTTTTTCAGACATAAAACTTCTTTAGATGCATGCTATTGATGGGTTTGTCGAGATGATCTCCATCCTGTGTTGATAGCTGATATGCTCCTGACCCAAATATTGATGTGACCATAAACGAACCTAACCAGTTTGGTTCCAACTTTCTTTTCTTTTCTCGATCTGCCTGGTTGCGTGGATTTTCCTTGAGTACTAGTTCCCCAACTTGAAATGTTCTCGGCTTGACCCTGTGATTATAAATCTGACACATTCTTTATTGATATACCTTTAAATGATCAAAGACATTTTGTCTTCGTTCATGGATTAATTCTAACTCCTGTAATCTAGATACTCGTTGTTCTTCATCTGGGATAAGACCTTTTAATGATTCGCGTAGAGAAGGTATCTCTACTTCTATTGTTAGTATTGCTTATGATCCATAAACAAGAGAGAAAGGTGTGGCACATGTTAGTGTACGAATACTAGTACGATAGGCCCATAGAGCATGGTTCAATTGAATATGCCAATCTCTTCTAGCATCATTCACTGTCTTTTTGAGGATTTTCAAAATGGTTTTGTTTGATGCTTTTGCTTGCCCATTCCCTTGTGGATAGTAGGGTGTGTAAAATCTGTGTTGGATTTTGAATTTCTCACATAGCTCTTGGAAATCCTGATTCTTGAATGGTCGCCCATTATCAGTGATAATGGTCATGGGTATTCCATAGCGACAGATGATGTAATTCAAGATAAATGCAACAATTTGTTTTCTTGTGATATTTGTGAGAGGTACCACCTCAATCCATTTTGTGAAATATTATGTAGCTACAAGGATAAATTTGTGATCATTAGATGAAGAAGGATTTATCTTTCCTACTAGATCAAGACCCCATTGACAAAAAGCCCAAGATGTTGCCAAAGCATGAAGTTCTTGTGCTGGTGTCTGAATCAAATTCCCATAGATGTGACATTGTTTGCATGTTCTAGCTATCTGAAAAGAATCTCGTTCCATAGTTGGCCAATAATAGCCCAAGCATATGAGTTTTTTTGAAAGGGTAAGACCACTTGAATGAGTGCCACAAATGTCATTATGTACTTCATGTAAGGCGTTCTCAGATTCTTCTTGTTTGAGACATCTTAAAAGAGTACCATCTAGACCTCGTTTAAATAGGGTATCCGCAATGAGAGTATGATGGGAGGATTGGCAAATAAAGTTTCTTTTTTGATATTTTGATAAGTCAGGAGGGAGGATATTATCTTTTAGGTATGTGTAAGTTTGGCTATAGCGGGAAGAATCATGCCCAACAACGAGACATATAGTTTGGGAATCAGGACAATTATGAGCAGGGTAAAACAACTCTTCCACCAGGAATTCATAACAATGTTGATTTTCCTATGTCTGAAGTAGAGAAGCAAGTGTAGCCATGGCATTTGCTGCTTTGTTGTCATTCCTTGGAATTTGCTGAAAAGTTATTTCTACAAAGTATTTCTTTATATCATCAACCATATTTTTATAAGGTACTAAATTTTTGTCCTTTGTTTGATAATCATCATTAATTTGATTGATGACGAGCTGGGAGTCTCCAAAGACTTGAAGTTGTGTAATGTTCCATTCTATAGCCATTTTGATACCTGTAACCAAACCTTCATATTCTATTGTATTGTTGGTGCATGGGAAGCTTAATTTGTATGATTTTTGAATTGTATGACCTTGTGGTGTGATGAATAGAATACCTTCTCCTGATCCATGTTGTGTTCCATTATTGATGCTTGCTTCTGGACTGATATTCGGGTGATGTATTGTAAGATATGGATCAAACCCTAGAATGTCTATATATGACCATCTTTTTATTTGCCTTCGTTTGAAGAGTTCCAAATATTTATGTTCCTCATATTTTGATAGAGAGATTGTTGGATGTAGATCAATTGTGCCAATGGTAACTGCCTCTGTTGATTCTATCAAAATTGATGACCTTTCTTGATAGTATTCAGTTAAAGTGTCAAATCTCCCATCTTCCGGCACCTCGAGGAGGTTTTCACCGTTAGATGCATCCTTTCTTTTTACTTTTTCTCGGTCTAATGTTGCCAAGAAATGGTTTTCAACATTAGACCTAATATTGTTTTCTTTATTTTCACTTTTGCAACTAGGAGATTTGGCACCCACGTCGCTGAAAGATACGTTATTGAAATCCCTGGTGAAAGTTGTTGCGAGTTCGATTGCATTAAGATATACGGATATGGCATGGTCATTAGGAAAGGTATCAATGGCAGTATGTCCTTCATTTTCCCAGTCCATAAGTTCAAGATGGATTAAGAATAAAGGATCCTCATGTTGAATTATTTCAAAGATATTAGTGGTCATGATAGAGATGTCAGGGCTTTCAATATGAGTTTCAATGTCTAGAACGATACTCTCGTCAAAATGACCTCGCGCAAGTAGCTCCTGGTTGTCCTTGATTAAGTCCAAGTCAATCGAATGTGATTTTGATTCAAGTGGGCTAGTTCTCAACGTTTGTCCTGCATATGTGTGAACTATATTGACACCTACATATTATTCTTCCCTTTCAATTTGAAGTTGCCCTTGTTTGTTTTTCCATGATAGCAAATATTCTTTGTTCCCTCGGTCTCTTAGCTGTATTTGTTTTTCCATGCTTGACAAAATTGATGCAAATGATTGTTCTTTGGATTGTGTGCTTGAAGATGCCGCCTCTCTGTTATGTGGAACAATGACCTCTTGAGCCAGTTTCAGATTACTATAACACTATAATGGATTTGAGTATGTTGAGATCATGATTTCCTGCCCATTGTATGGAAATTTCAAGCACTGATGACATGTTGATGGAATAGCTTGTATGTCATGTATCCATGGTCTTCCCAAGAGTGGGTTGTATGGTAAGTCCAAGTCAAAAACTTTGCATGATGTGTCTTTCTATAAAGGTCTCACTCTGAGAGGTTATATCACAATTTCTTTAGAGGAATACTCTTCTTCATTAAATGATTTGAATGTGATCTTTTTTAGGGGATCAACTGCATCTTCAGAAGAACCTAGAGCACGGACAAGACTCAAAGAGAAAATATTTAAGCCAACTCCACCATCTATTAGGACACGTTTAACAAGCGTTCTATGAATGAGGACTTGAATTTGCAAGGGAGCGTTATGGGGATGTTGCAAGGAATCAATGCTTGGATATGAAGGAGATGAGCTTTGAATAGGATCCTCTAAAATAGGTTTGATGGGTAAATTGTTTGGTGATGATGCTATGGACGGTTCTTGTAAGTTTTCACGAGGTGTAGGAATAGAGGCCTTTGGAGACTCAATTTTCTTATGGGGGGATGAGCCATTTCTAGACATAGGTGCGTGATTTTGATCTTCTTTAGCAAAATCCTTTAGGGATCTCTTTAAGAGTTGCATAAAAGAGCCACCTTTCTTTGGAGATGTATTTGAATCCTTGTGAGGTTTTGACATAGTTGGCTTTTGATTTTGGACTTGTTTGATTGCTTTGATATGTTGTCTTGTTATGTCTTCTTCTTGTATTTTGCTTTGGTATGCCATGGTTCTATGCTCTTTAGTTATTTCCAATGTTTCAATTTATGTTTCAGCAATCTTTCGTCTCTGAGCCCTGGTTAAAACGAGCATACACGTGTGTTAGATATTGTGCTAGGATTCGATTGTTGAAAATTTATCTCGATAAGTGATCAACTGTCAATGTAAATGTGATAAAGTGATATGACACGAAAAGATGATTCAAGTGTTTTAAAAGTTTGCAAGTTTTTCGATCTTCGATTTTCGAGTGCAATGATGATGGTTTTGATAAAAACCAAGTCCAATAGGAACGATATATCCTATGATGTGGGACAAGGTTATCCTCACCAAACATTGTAGTTTCATGATAAAGGATGATAGATCCTGATGAGAAACTATGTTTTGAGTGATCAGTTTATCAAAGAGGGTGATAATGCACTCTGAGATGTTAGATCTTGAACTTGTTGAAGGCGAATACTTGAAAATCTTGAGGTGTCTATTTCTAGAGTCTGATTTGACAGATGATAACTTGACCAAGCGAATAAAGGAGACAATCTAAGCACAAAATGATAGATAATAGGTGTTTATGCTCACTGTAAATTGACCAAGCAAATATGACAGATCTGAAAAAGATATGCAAGAAGACAGTTCTGGGCAGACAGAGACATAAATTTGTACGACAGATTAGACAACCTCGAACGACAATTTAGACAGGCTCATACGACAAACCAGAAATATCGCATGACAGAAGACATAAACTCATACGAGCTTTCTCACCGATGAGATGACAAATGATGACACAAAATTCTCTGCTAAGATGACTCGTACGACAATTCTCACTGGGCCAGATGATGAAAGATAACACAAATTTTTCTGCTAAAATGACTCATATGACAATTCTTATTGGACCGGATGATAAACTAGATGCCTCATACGACAAACTAACAAGCTCATACGATAAAGGACAGAACAAAGACAAAAACTTTGTTTGGACAAATTTTTGATCAATGAAGTTTGATGTTTTGCTTCTGTTTTCCAGTTTCTTAGATGTTTGATTTTCTATTTTAGGGATGAAGACACGACAAACACGTGATATGTTAAGTGACCTCAAGCACAATACACTACCTAAGGAAGTTGGCCGAGAGAGAAAAAATTTGCTTGCAAACTTAGGTACACACCCAATAGCTAATTAGAATACGACCGCTAAGTCTCACACAATGGATTCTCAACGCCGTATTATCTGACTCCAAACACTAATAGGGGCATGATATGACAAGTGTCTTAGGAGAGTTACTATCTCTCTTGCACAAAGATTATCCCCCTTTCAGAGGTGAATCGGGTAGCTTCTAATTTAATTGAAACTAGTAAGGGATCCGTTCAACATGTCGAGATATAAACTCAATTAAGAGGTCTCCCAGCCTTGAAAACCAAGGTTTGATATACCCAAAGCTACGGAGGAGAGCTATTCCCGAGCACTGTCGTTGAATTGGTTTTCATCAAATCATGTTTATTTTATAGTGGGTTGGAGTACTTGGCATTAGCCATTCCCACTTGGGTCGTTCCCCTCTCATCGACCTTAATGGCTTTGGCCTCATAGGCTCCTCGGGACAGCAGGCCCGCTAAAGATATGCACCAATTAAAGAAAAGGATGAGTCTAACATTCTGATCACCTAAAAAAGGTGAGATAATACTCGCCTATCATCAAAACACATAATACATGATTGTTCATTTCCTTTAGCAAAAATAAGTGTGCCTAGAAATTTTAAAGAAGAAATAAAATTTGGTTGAGTCCTCCTAGGCAACCTGCAAAATAGATACATTAGTAGTCATGATGTTCGGATGAAATGAAGCTTTAACAAGCATTATCTTCGACAATCGTCCTACAAAAACCAATTAGGCTGTCAAAAAACTCACAAACAAACCAGGGTTAGCAGTAGTAATAACCAAATTGAAGCATGAAAACCCTAAAATACAATTTGTTTTGAAAACACAGAAACAAAATTTCGTACGACAATTCTCTTTGCTTGTACGAGGACACAAAGGAACTCGTACAAGGCAAAAAAGGAACTCATACAAAATTTTGAATCAGAACTGGCCATAAACCTGATAAATTGGAAATTTGATGATGCTAAGAGGCCAAAAATAAGCTTTCCGACCCCACGGTGGGCGCCAAAATATCATGCCTGTGAAGTGTGATACCTGCAGCTGCAATACAAACACTCAATAGATCATTACAAGCATGATTAGAAAATAATAAGCAAACAAAGATGAACCATGACAAAGTGACCTATCGCCTCCCAAGAGATGCGAGTATGGATTTTCTCTTAGATCTGGATAAGCAATCCCAGTGACTTGACTACACCTAGATGGAGGATTTGAAATGATAATGATATGCAAAGATGAGATTGATTATGCTAGATTGATCCAAGAGACTAATGAAGCTAATGATATACATGATTAAGCTATGATAATGATGCAATTAAGCTAGAAAAGAGATTGATTAAGCTACATGATTCAACTTATGCTAGAAAATGATCAAATTAAGCTAAATCTAAGATACAATTGCCTATAACAATAATGCTCAAATGATATGCCTATAGTAACTGTGAGATTTTGCCAAGATCAAGGGCACAATGAAAAGTATTAAAATAGAGACAAAAGAATGACAAGAACAAACTGTATTCTCATCAATATGAAAATGATCAATTGGATTCACCAATACAATGAATATAGGCCTTCTTATATAGGCAAGGCCATATGGATGTACGAGCACACAATCATGACATGTGGCTCAATGAGAAAAAAGGGTAGGTAAGAAATACTAGGGGTAGGTAGGAGAAATAATATAATATTCCACAAGAGGTGGATGACCCACCGAATGTGGAGTGTAACAACAAAACAAGACCACAAAAGGTGGAATTTCTCCTACAAGCTCTATCCCTATGTGCACACTTCCCTAAGTGTCTCAAATCCAAACTATGAAGAAATGCATTATCCTAAGTCAACTTAAGTAAAGTGTAATAATATCCATAATGAATATCTATTTACACCAACACCCCCCCTTAAGTGAAACTTAGGGGAATGAAGACTCAAGTCAACAATGCAAGATGGATCTCGGCTACTAGGCCATTGATAGGTACCCATGTACAATATGCAAATGCAAGCAAAACCATGCAATGCAATCTCTCACAAATGGAGAAAAGGAGAAAACCTAGTGGGAAAAAACTCCCCCACAAAAGAGAGATGAAAGTACAAAAGACTCTCAAAGAAGAAGGACAAAACCTCAAAGAGGAAAAAGTCCTCCCATAAGAGAGGAAGGAGAAGTAAGCTGACCCCCCCTAATGACATATCCTGCACCCCCAAGAGAGCTCACAACTGCTAGAACTTACTCTCAGTGAAAGGTTTGGTGAATATGTCAGCAACCTGCTCGTTGTAGGACAATACTGCAAATCAATGATCTGCTCCTGAATCAACTCTCAGATATAGTGCATATGAATCTCGATGTGTTTGCTCTACTGATGCTGGACTGGGTTCTTCGAGATAGCAATAGCACTCTGATTGTTGCAATGTAGAACTGTCAGTCATGGAGTGGTGAACCCAAACTCTGTGAGAATCTGCTGAAGCCAAATGGTCTCAGTCGCTGGATTAACAGCACCTCGATACTCAGCCTCAGTCGAAGAAAGAGCAATAGCATGCTACTTCTTGCTCTGCCAACAAATGGGGCCTGAACCAAGGTGAGGACTGTAACCGGAAGTATACTTATGATCATCAAGATCGCCAGCCCAATCAGAGTCTGTGTAACCAACCAAGCGAAGTCTTGTGCCTGCTGCATAGTGAATCCCATAGTGATGTGTACCCTAGATGTAATGAAGGATGCATTTGGTGGATTTCCAATGAAGCTCATGCAGTTCCTGCATGAAGCGGGAAACCATGCCAGCTGCAAATGAAATATTAGGGTGTATATGGGTCAAGAAGATGAGACTACCCACAAGCTGACGATACAAAGTGGCATCAACTGGTGGAGAAGAACACTGAGCCTCAAGCTTGACTCCTGAAAGAAGGGGAGTCAGTGCAGGCTTACAATCAGCCATATGAAAGCATGCAAGTAGATCAAGAGCATACTTGGGCTGTGATAGTGTAATCCCAGAAGGTGACTGTGAAATCTCTATCCCGAGAAAGTAGTGCAAAAGACCCAAGTCAGTCATAGCAAATTTGTCATGCAAAGTAGATTTGACCCTGCTAATGATGGATGTGGTACTCCCTGTAATGATCAAATCATCAACATAGAGTACAAGTATCAAGTGAGAGTCATCCTATCGCAAAATATAGACATTCGAATTAGAATGACACCTGGTGAACCCTGCTGAGAGAAGAAAGGAATCCATCTTAGCATACCAAGCCCTGGGGGCCTACTTAAGGCCATAGAGAGATTTCCTTAGTTTGCAAACCAAGGAAGTATCCTGGATGAAACCTTGCGGCTGCTCCATATAAATCTCCTCATCAAGGTCATTGTGAAGAAAAGCACTCTTCACATCCATCTGATGTACAACCCAACCATGAGCTGCAACAATAGCAAGTGTCAAGTGAATGGAGTTCATCTTGGCTATGGGTGCAAAGGTCTCAATATAGTCAACACCTGCTACCTGGGAGAAACCTTTCGCAACAAGTCGAGCCTTGTACTTATCCACACTACCATCTGCTGCAAACTTGGTCCGATAGATCCACTTACATCAAACCAGCTTTCTCCCCTTAGGGAGATGGACTAAATCCCATGTGTTGTTCCTCATCAAGGAACTATACTCTTCCTCCATAGCTTGGTCCCACTTAGGAACCCCTGATGCTTCCTGAAATGTCTGTAGATCGGAAGTGGTAGCAATGAATGCATGTGGAAGATCTTCATGCTGTGATCGAGTTCTCCGTGTATCTGAAGGATCCCCAACAAGAGAACCCGCGGACTCAAGTGTTTGTTGAGCCCAATGAGGTCTAGGTGGAGGTGGAGAACAAGGCTCCTCAACTGCAAGTGGACCTTATGGAGGTGTAACCCTGCGAGTCAGAGTTGAAGGAGTCTCATCATCTGAATCACTAACATCACTATCCACAATGGAGTAAGGTGGAGGAGGTAGAGAGGCTAAGCTAGGAGAGCTTTCCTCAAAGTGAACACTCCTCTCAATGAACACCTCATGTGTCTCAAGATCCATCAATCTATATGCCTTAACACCCTCAGGATATCCAACAAATATGCAAGGTCGACTATATGGTTCTGTAGCGTCCTAAAAATTGTGACACTTGCAATTTTGATCGCATTTGGGTCTTCACGATGGCGACGCAACACTGAACTTGAATGGAGACCCCGAAACTTGTTCATGACACCAAAAACTGCATTTTTCCAGCACCCTGCTTGATCTCTCCTTGCACCCTGCTGTCCTAGGAGGTGGGACCAGAGCGCCCAGTGCCCTGGTCCTTCAGGACCATGGCGCCCAGCGCCCTGGTCCCCCAGGACCATGGCGCCCAGTGCCCTGGTCCCTGGCCCTATTTTGGGCCTGGTCTCCTATGGGACTTCGGGCCTTTTTGTTTGCAAATTGGAAAATAACATTTCCTGGTCGGCCTAAGGTCGGGAAAATAAGTCTTTTAACCCTAATTGGCAAGTATATAAACTACATTTCCTCTCTCAAAAAGAAAGAAAAAGGAGGACATATGTGTACAAGAGGCGAAAATGATATTCAAACATTCAAGCATTCAAACATTCAAGCATTCCTTCAAGCAATTGATCATTCTAGGTCTCCATTCAAGGCTAAGTGTTGCATTCAAGACAAGGATTCAACCATTGAAGAGGAGATCACATACTACAACATACAACATACAACAAACAACAACATCTATACCTTCGCATATAAGGATACAAACATCCTTACAACAAGGTATTAGTAATTGTTTTACATTACAGTCATTTACATTTACAACATTTCTCATTTCTTGGTTAATTCCAAAACTGGGGTTTGACCTAAGGGCAAACCCCTAATCCCTAACCCCCAATCGTCTTCACTTTTCTGTGTGTAGGTTGCAGGTACGTGGCTGAAATTGAAGATTTGGAATCCTTGTGCAGAGACGAACAGATCCCCCTTCGTTTCGCGGATTTTTCGGAGGACCGTGTGCACGTCGGGCGCCATCGTCCCTTCAACTTTTGCTCAAATTTGCAGGACAGCGTCGTCTCGACATTTTACTGCTAATTCCAGGTCCGCAGCTTCATATCATATCCCTATCTCAGTTTATAAGCAAATCTTTCTCACTTTCTATGTATTCCTAGCTTAATCTTTCTATCTACATTCTTTACAAAAGAGGGTATCCTTGCTATCACAACCCTTGAAACTCATATAGAATCCAATCTTGCATTGCGTGGGATTGGATCTTATGGGTTTCAACCCCTCTTTTGAATGTAAAGTCTCTCCTAAGTGAAAACCATCAACCCTAGTGACTCTCCCTTCTCTCTCCTCGGAGTTGGGGAGGGGAGGACGACTAGGGTTCGATTTTTCCGCTTTACATTTTGGTGAACCCGACGTGAACATCCTTTCTGATTATTCATAGTTAGATCTGAAAATTGGATTCCTTGATTACATTTCCATGTTTGATCTTTTGCAAAATTTTAGAGGTTAATTGCATAAAAACCCTAAATTTTCTTTTTAAGTAATTAAACTTGTGAAATGTTTAATTGTTAATGCTTGTTTCAGATCTTCCCTTCTATTACAAATTATCAATTCATATTTGTGCTTTAATTTTGAAAATTAAGTGGTTAAGTGTCAAAACCCTAATTTTTGAAACCCTCTTGATTCGACCTTTGTCCGACAATTTCACTGATCAAAACATCTCCAAATCAGCTGTAACTTTGGATTCCGCAATAAAATCACAATATCTTTCATCCCTGAAAATTTGGAAAAAAGTTGCGAGGACCGTGTGCACCCCGAGCGCCATTGTCCCTGACATTTTTTCTGAAATTTCGAGAGCTAGATCTTAATGTATTTTTCTGCTAAAATCCAGAATTTTGGCTGATTTTATCAATTTCAACACCTTCAAAATTACAGTCAAAGTTGGTCTAGCGATTGCTTGGATTGAGGCTTCTAATCATTCAAAAATTGTTGAAACTAAAATTCATGTCAAAATTGTGTTTCTTACAGTCCTAAATCTGAAAAGTGTGTTATCATTCATTCGAAA